>NC_069141.1:26949166-28245833 GCF_943734755.1 Anopheles moucheti
GATTGCCTTCGTTAACTGGGAGAAGTGATCATCTCGTTACCGTGCGCCCATATGTGACAAAATGGCAATTTGCAACATCTGTTTTCAGTCGGCCGATTGTTGGATGGACTGTCGTACCCGTGCCAGACTGGGACAACCTTGCGCGTGTGCTTATCGTAAGTAGTGAAGGGATGCTGATAGCTAAACGATTACGATCGTAGCGCATCATGAGCATAAGAAAGGCAAATAAATTTTGACCAAAAATGTCATGCCGTACAACTAGCCTCAGACAATTCTTCTACCGACGACACCTCATTCTACCAACCCGTTACTCGCATTGTAAATTTGTAATCTTCGAGTCGAAATGACTCCCACAGATAAATCCAAATTCCATCCCTTTTCCAGCACCCAGCACCTAGAGGAAGCGATGATCGTGTTCTTGCACGGTTCTCTTGCAACGAGCCACTTTACAAAGCGAACGACACGATCACCACCAGCTGTGGCACACTCGTGATGATGATTGTCCCGACTCTGGTTGATTAGAGCCGATCGATTCGCAAAACGATTTTTGCCCATTACAACAATGTTTCCCCGCTAATGCGAGGTGAGGACGCGATTGCAAAGCGAATTAAAGTCGGAACGCGACATTAAGAATCGGATCTCGTGTTTGTCGCACGTTTCGTCCGCTGACTCATCGGATCCAGCTCGTTATGGTCCTGGGAAGCAGGTGTTTGAACCGTAAAGGGCAAACCGGAACTGTTTATGCTGCACAACTTATGGTTGCTTAAAACAAAGCCAACGTAATTGAGCATCAGATTGGACAGGGGTTCGATGGGAAACGTTCTTTACACGTGGCAAACAAGTTGTACACGGGTCGTTACAGGCTTGTTTAAAATCGTGTAGGTTATGGTACTTATTCTACATTAAACAGTATCTGATTGTGTTTCTTTGATAGGTTTGAAGGAACTCAATTGTTTTCTTAAAGTATCATCAAATAAAACTTTTCTACGTGATTGATGCTTTTGTTATAAAGAAAATGCATACAATTTTAATTTTGTATTCCATAATTTCTTATCAGGATCTTGTTGTTCCAAATAACGTCTAAAAGCGTTATTTATTTCATGTAAATTAAAGTATAAAGATAACATTGAAGGATTAATATATTTTGAATGGGTATACATCTAAAGGATACATTTTTTTATTTTTAAATTAAATTCAACAAAACTATAACTGATACATTTAATATCTGTGTATTATTACATTTAAACATTGAGATACGTGAACGTAATACAAAAAATGTTTAAAAATGAAAATAACAGGGCAAAATGAAATACAGTCAGAAAAAATTAAGTATATTTCTAAAAAAAGGTCTTACTAAATCATGGATTCGTTTCACAGTGCACGTAATCGTCGGCAGGTATGCAATCCGCATTCAATATCACAGTGGAAGAACCGACGGCCATTTCTGTTTCACAAATGTATTGCATAGTAGTCTGGAACAGTCAACTGCTTTGGTCAATTTTTGCACAAACATGTTCGAATCAAAATTAATTAACATTAACCATACGGCCCCAGGCCGTTCTAATGGAACAAAAAATATATAATAACTTAAGGTAGATTTCCATAGTAAAAAAACAATTTGTACTGCAGCTAATAATTTTTTTTTATGATAGAATATTGCACCAAGATTTCCGAATGTATAGTACCAGGAGAGCATACACGGAAGAGGTAGCACCTAGTACAGCAATTTTGCTCGAAAACCGACGAAAGGTATGCAATGTTTAAGCACTAACGTTCCCGAAGATCGAGAAAAAATTGTTCGAAAACTACCATTTTCCGAATGTATAGTACCAGGAGAGCATCCACGGAAGAGGTAGCACCTTGTACAGCAATTTTGCTCGAAAACCGACGAAAGGTATGCAATGTTTAAACACTAACTTTCCCGTTGGTCGAGAAAAATTTCTTCGAAAACTACCAGTTTCCGAATGTGTAGTACCAGGAGAGCATCCACGGAAGAGGTAGCTTTTGGTACTGCGCCGTAAGGTATGTAATGTTTATACACTAACGGGTATGCCGGTTGCCAACTTCCGTGTGTAAATTTGGTTGACAATTCTACGGTTAAATTTTACTTAAAAATTCGTGTAACTTCAACGCTGGCTATCCTATTTAAAGAACGACCTTTAGCGTTGCCACATCGGCTGCTTAAGCAAATCTGGTTACTTAGGTTTTGCATATCTAAAATCTATTTGATTCATTATGTTTTTTTTATGTTATGATAAAACTAACGATCCATTTTAAATTTTAAATTCAGTGAATTTGACTCGAAAATAAGCACAATAAGGAAAGAAGCAAAAGAGAAACGACATGCTCCATACAAAATGTATGGAATACCCGGGTATGCTGGTTGTCAACTTACGTGGCAAAGTTTAAAATGAATCAAATTAAAATACTTACTGCTTGTTGAAAATTACAATGTATACACCAAAAAAATTAAAATAAAAAGTTGGGAGGCTACTGAAAATTTCAGGCCAATACAAGCAATGAATCAAAAGTAATTGCAGTTTAAAGTTTGAAAAAATGCACGGGTATCCGGTTGCATACATAAAGGTTAAAAACACCTGTACGAACTGGCTTGGCCTATCTGGTGCTTTAACAGTATTTATTTTAACAACTATCATATTAACTTAGGACCATCTCTTTTATTAACTCAGTTGTGCGTATCAAATTAATAAAACAACGCTACATCTGCACTAAACCATTGACATTAAAAGTTAATCATTTTACACTGCATTACATCTGGTGAACTATACAAATAAGGACTTTTAGTATTATTTAGTCATGTTTAATGTTAACATGACATTCGTCTGCTACGTGATGACAACATCATGTTCAAAATCAAATGTAATAAGCCATTATGAAAGGTCTGAAAGGAAAATCTCAAATAAAATAAACAACAAAAAATGGAAAAAATATACAAGGATTAAAAATAAAAAGTAGCAAACTTATAAAACTATTCGAAAAGTTAAAAAACATTACATAAGTGATGTCTCTATGTACATATGCTTTTTTTCGGAGGCTCTTGCAAAAAAATATTTGTTTTATTTTTTCTTGTATTCCTTTTGTTTACGAAGGATTTCTTCTTTGTTGTCTTCTTTGTTCTTGAAGTTCTTTGATTATTATGGAAAGATGGCAGACAAATCTTGTTGGTCTATTAAAAAAATACCCATTTCATAAAATCAATTTACCACTTTGGAAGTTTTAAATATATTTAATAATGAATCATTAATTATAAATAAACAATCGTACCAAGAAACAACATAATTGTAAGAAGCATTGTTCTTTATTTGCAATCGATACATCAATCTACAACCTATGTACAAACAAGATTATAAAACGATGAGTTAGTTCCGGAAGTCTTAGCAGCAATCAAGCAGAATCAGTGATGAAACTGGAAGATCGCTGAGCTAGTTGTACTAATTGCTGTTTCCTGTGGCCATTCCCGTCGATTCAAGTTGATAAAAGGTTGATCCAAAATGCGTTTAATTTCTGTAAAGAAAAAAAAAAATGAATAGCTTACAGCAAAAGTTATCGCGTTCAACATAAAAAAGGCGATAAAGAGATCGATCAGTCAGCTAAACATCCTCACCACCTGGCAGCGTTGCACCATCGGGTGCTAATGTGTGGAACGACAATTACAACGTGTCAAACATGCTTATCGTGCGGTATGGAAGTAACATAAGCCCGGGGCGCTCTTCGTTACGATCGCCATCAATTTATCTGTGCACAGGCCGAGAGCGACAATGGCCAGAAAGGGGGAAGGTATGTTTGAGACAAACAAACAAACCATTTACATTGTTTCTTAATCAATCGACGATGATGAGGTTTTATTTCTGCCTGCAACGCTACATTGATGGGAGTACGCGCGGTGTGTTTTACTCTCTGTTTCGGAAACGAGCCTGAAATCAATTTGCATATTAATTGCGCATTTTAGCGAAACCGATGCCATACAGCAAACGTTAGCGCACGGCGAGATGCGAATGACAAGTGGAAAGAGATTTACAACCGTACGTTCGGTTGGCGTATCGCATCGAATGTATCGTGTACTTTACGACTGAATGGACAGATTGCATCCCTCCATCGGTGGGATGATGCTCGGGTGGACGAGGAGCGTTGCAGTGTGCCATGAAGATGAGAACGGATGAGTAACTATGTGTTGTATGTGAGGATTGTTTCGGTGCCAATCGGAACAAGCACGTCGCTATGCGTGGAATCTCCATTGTTGTGGCAATGGCGCTACGGGGCGATCCAGCCGAACATCTTCCGGTGGAATGTTGTGTATGAATTTGACGGAGACGATGTATTTAACTTATGCTGCAACAGCACATATGGGGTACCTGTCCATGCTGAACACGATCGACGGCCGCACCAAGGATGTGGGGTCAGTCAGTGGGGAACGTTGCGTTGCATTGCTTGTCGAATTCCGGCTCGGTACATTTAACCGTACCGGTTGTAGTTGTGTCCGCTGGCCGACGGCACGTGGCCGGTCTGGTGGAAACGGGGCTGGTTGTAGGCGGCGTTAAACTGTGCCGAAACCGGTTGCGTCTGCGCAATCAGGGCGAGCGATTTCTGGATCGCCTCCGGGATCGGTGGCGGTGTGGGAAGATGGGCACCCTCGGCACGGAAACCTACCGGTGGAAGAAGAAGTACGGGGGAAGCATTTCGTAGCATTAGCCATCAAGTCGGGATGGGTATGGCCCGGCGCGCAAGAGTGTGTGCACGCATTGCGTAATGGGGGTGGGTGATCGTACCGTTCTCATCCGCAATGTAGGTCACCGTGATCAGCTGGCCCTCGGGTGACGTGTACGAGTACGAACCCTGCACGGACTGGGCCTCGATATCCTTCAGGCCGGCATTCTTCAGGTATCCCTGGGCCTGCTGCTGCTGCCCATCGCCAGTCGTGTACGCGTACGAATAGCTACCATCGTACGAAACGTCATTACTGTACGAGGTGATCGGCACGAAGGGACGGATCGCGTTCGGGAAGGGTTGCTACAAAAGGAAGATAATCGACACATTTAAAGGTCAAATTATTAAATTAGACTAAGGTTTCTTTTGGGCCAAAATTACTCAATTTATTTGTTAAAACTGAAGTTGATTTAGAATCCTCCGGATCAGGAGCGACACACAAACAGTTATTTTAAGGGAGAATTACCGTCACTATGTTTGGGAAAATTGGAATAATTGTATTTAATTTTCAAGATGATCTGGTGATAAATTAAATTTTCTTGAACATTTCCTTGATGTCTTGATGTCCTTGAATACCTGAAAACCGTCGGACTTCAAATTGTCACTAGATATTCTTCACAAAATATATTAGTCCTTCGATAGGATTTTAAATTAACACAAGTAGAAATCTACTTCTGTTATGAGCAAAATAGGGACAAATGTTTAAACAAAAATCGCTTGTTCATCTTTAAACTTTTACCAATTTGTCAGAAATGAGAAATTTTAAAATCAGCTACGACAGCTACTCGATCTAAATATCTCTAAGGATTTTGAGTATCTTAAATAATATTTTTACTGTTGCTTGGATAAGTAAGCTTTTTTTCTTATTCTATTAAAAAACTTATTCATGTTGAATAAATCACAATAATGAATAATCATGGATGAATAATTATTAAAATCAAATTTTTTGGAAAAGAAAGTAGAAAGCTTAAAAAAATGGACATAAAGTATATCAACTCCATACCTGCAACCGTTGGCTGAACTGAGCAGGATTGTGCGGTGGTAGCAATGGCGCCCGTAAAGCTTGGGGCTGGCGCTGGTGTGCGAAATGTTGCTGCGACTGGTGTTGTTGCTGATGTTGCTGATGTTGGTGCTGATGCTGCTGCTGCTGATGTTGCTGCTGTTGGTGCTGATGCTGATAATGCTGGTGCTGATTTGTCAGCCGATGTCCTACCGATGTGTTGCGCACACCCGTATTCTTGTTGTAGCTATTGTGCGCATACTGATTCTGTGGTTTAGCCATAGCACCACACGCCACGATCACGAGCACCAGTGTAAACTGCTAAAATGAAAGCGAATGCAAATACGCTGATAATCACTTTCCATTCCGATCCGCTTCTCTCACATTTACCGTAAAGCTGAAGCTAGTCATTTTGGAGTACAGATTTGCCAAACTCGATGTTCGTTGTTTAATTAAACAATCTATCCTTTAGTCCCTAAATACCACTGAAACACTCCAAACTACTTCCTCAACACCGTTTCCCACCATTCACCGGAACGAACTAATCTGCACGGAGCGAACCGATCGATAATCTTCACTATCCAAACACCAACGACAAACTATCATCGGTGTTGCCGTTGGCAATTTTATTTATACAACCTCTGCTGCCTTCCAGCTGCACACCTTTTTGTCCGGAGCTCGGAAAGGAAGGTGTGCGGTGACCACCCCCAAAAAAAACCCCACGGAGTCAAATAAATAAAGAAGAAAAAATCGGCAACATTACACCGAAATGCGGTCCACTAATCACAATACCTTCGCGAACGGAACGCACAGGTGCGCTGGAAGCCTAGAGTAGAACGGCCAATAGATGAGATGCACGGCCGAGGAGAAGCTGAGACCTTATAGTCCAACGAGAACAATCACAGAATGATAGCGTAAGATCACGAGAGGGCGATAGTGGCGAACGTGAAAGGAAAAGCGAGATCCCCAAAAATGGGGAGCAAAAAAAAATAGACAAACGTCCATCCGTCCCTTCCAGTCGGACATAGAACGCATTGCGGGTTTGCTGTTGGGCTGGAACAGGGGCAACCCATCACTTTAGGACGGTAAGGGCGGTAAGTTTGAATGTCATTACGATCGGTCCGTCACTTAGCAAAGCCTTTTCCATTCATGTTGAGATTAATGAATTTGCACCTAGCGCAAAACGGATGGGTAAGGTGCAGCAAAAACGAACCACACAAAACAAAACACAGTGTGGTACGAGACAAATGAGCATTTCTTTTGTAGTTTGATACTTTTCGCTTGTTTTAGTTAAATTTTAATTTTTATTATAAGGGTATTAAATTGTATTAAATTACATTAATGATATATTACGTTGAGGTGCATAAAATTTTATGAGTAAGTATTTTGAAGTATTTCTAACCCCAATCAAAGAATTGGGGCGGCCCAGTGGTGTATTGAAAGTATTACCAGTCTTCACACGACAGGACCGATTTATTCATGCGAATCAAACCCCCGTTCGCAGGACTGACTCTCCGGTTACGGGTAAATAAAGTTAAAGAAAGCCAGAAATGGAAGATGTAGACCTCTTCAAGTTGTTGAGCCCATCAAGTAAAATAACCAAAGAATTAAACAACGTTGCATGTACCTTTACAGCAACGAACTGGATCTTTGCTAAACGCCTAAAAGTATGCAATTAATGTTAAAGGATCACATTTCTTGTTGTACTTAACGTTTCTTTTGACCCTTGTTGTATAAATTTGCTGACAATTTCAAATCATTTTCCTCTTGTTTCATTTCATGAAGAAGGGCCTGGTTGAATTATTATTGTGTGATTGTTTGTTTGATAAAAAAATTCGAAAAAAAAATTGCATGCATTTAGGCGGGTGCACTCAATAATGCTGTAACCGAGATAAATAACTATTATTAAAAATTAATTAATTCCATTTTCTACTATCTATCTTCGTTTAGTCACTTAAAGTATTTCATCTTACACAAATTCACCAATTTCCAATTCCAGACCAATTTCTTACAAATATGCACAACTTGTAACCATCACTGTAAGCCAAAGCATGAATGATGGCGTTACTATGTTGTAAAAGAAAAAAAATCACACTTGTGCATAAAAATAATAAACCCTACTCCCGAGAGAGGAAAACAACAACCCCATCTCCAAAAAACGAAATGAGAAAAAAAAACCAACGGCAACGAACTGCAAAGTTCTTGAGACGGATTTGAACGCACCCACACGACTGCAATAAAGCATGTTAACACATCTGCGTAGTGGCCCTATGCATCGATCCGGCAAAGCAGGCAAGGGAATACCACAGGGAATACCTTCCACGCCGAAAGGAATCACACAATAAACCAACAAAGCCCACAACCGTTCGTCTTCACCGGTCGATTGCATTTGCATTTGTCCGCGACGGAGCAGACCGGACGGGTGCCGCGTCGACCCAGTCCCAAGGTTTCGAGGTTCGCACCAGTGGACGTCAAAATAGACGGACTTCCATCACTCATCATCTCCATCCGTACCGTGCCGTCAGTAACATCTTCAGATGCTGCACGGCGCCGGCGCTGGTGGATTGCATGATGAAGACGGCCTACGACTCCCTCGTGGATGTGGTGTGCATTGTTTCAGCCACACCGAGCATACAGAAGGGATGCAATGGGGCTCCGTTCTGTCAAAAGTGGCCCCGCCAAACCTGCAAACCGTATCGATTTCAGGTGTTCAAAAAGGCCACACCGTGAACTGTTTTTGGTGGACAGAGAAGATGAAAAAAAATCCGACCCAAACACTCGCAAACCACAAACGATTGCCATAGATCGGGTTCGTGTCTTATGCGGCGCTGAAGTCACTTTGTTCTTTGACCGAAAAAAAAACACCCAAGAAGCAACGCAAAAAGGTGCTAAGGGATGCACTAGCCTAGTTTCTTTTTTTGGGGGGTAAACCGAAGGGATTGGTCGAACAAAAACAAGCATGTTGGTACAAATTGTAGCCGCGTGCGAAAGGCTAAGGTGTGTTGAAAATTAGTTTTATTATGCCCTTATTGGGTAAAGGTGAGCAATTCTTTCGTACCTTGAAAACTATTCACATCATCTCACATGATGGTAATGTTTAGCAACTATGGGCGAGTGTTTGTTTTTGATATTACGATAAACTATGCCAAGATCTTTCAAACTGATGCTGATGATAGCTTTTCCAACCAAACACTCTTTTCTATACTCATTCCATTCCATTCCTGCCATTAATAACAATCGTCGACCGAGCTGAATACACATCATCAGTATTTCTTTCACGACACAACTTTGTAAATTTCAACCGGCAATCGATGCTTGAACAACTGACAGCACGACGGAGCATGGTGGAAAATGTTAGAATTTTAAACAAACAATCAAAAAGGCAGCTTCTGAAGACAGCAAACGCGGCACAAAGCTATGCACCGTAATGACCCTCAATTATATCTTCTCCGCGCGCGGTAATCAGCACCCTGATAGGGGGTACTGAGTTATTGCTCTTCAAAGCGATATGATTTAAAAGACACGAACCGCCGTTGGCCATTTCTTTGGCCATCGCGTACGATCGTGTAGATCCCGTGATACTTGTACGATCGATACAGCCAATGTGCACGGGGAAGCCTTTTGTTGGTGGCAGCCGATTCGCGAACTGCGCGTTTCGAAAGATACGAAGGTTCAATGTCAGGAAATGGTGACGGTATTACAACAGTTGTTCTTCTTCATTTTGTTTCGGCATGTGCAAGAAGCGAGTGAAAAAGGTCAGTGGCCCGCGGGCGTCTGAAGTTTGGTACCGATGTGGTTGAGGATGGGGACCTAAATTTGGTGTTGGCCGATTGTCGCTTTATTAAAGTTGCACACATGTCAAATTGGGACGCCGTATTGGGGCACATGGGAAGATGAACGATGGACAGCTTTATCAAGCAGGCTGAATGGTGAGAGAACATACGTTTGACATCAACGCAATATTTATTTCATTTTTTGTTTGGCCTTCTCTTGTTGTTTGTAAATAAGTTGCTATGAATAATGTTTCTAATGAAGGCTAGTTTTTGGATACTTCTTTAAAGGTTACATTTCAAAACGTTTAAGCTTTAGCACAGTAAACATGCAAGAAGCACATTTGTATGCCTGCTCAACTCACATTGCCTTCTCAACTTTATTATGATTGATTAATTCAATTTCTGGCGGTTCGGTGTGGAATGCTAAAATCGTCTAGCCGCATCACTTGACATTCCAACACCATTCAAGGCCTTTAAAAAAATAAATCTTTAATTTTAGGCACATCCTCAGAACATTGTTTAGGAGTAATTTATTCAGAAACTACATAAATAAAAAAATAGTTCCTGTTGTGGAATCTTGTCTAGCTGTGATACCGTTTCATTTAATAGTATAAAATAAGCAATAGATTCCAAATAGGGATCATTTGAGGTTCTTAGCATACTTAGTATCGAATCCAACAAAAGAAACTCTTAATTAGTGGAGTTATCTTTTTTTATTTAAATTAATATAAGAAACGTAAAACAAACGGTTTGCGAACTTGAGCTTTCAAAACGGGCCACAGTAAGACTATGAACGACAGTTAATCTATTTATGAATCAAGCCATCATCAACCATAGATTATCTTCCTCTCTGATCAGAAAGATAATCGTGGAAACGTTTGCTCAAACAAGCATTAACTTCCTGAGCATCTAACTTCCAAACAGGACCTTGATTTCAAGGCGCCTGAATGTATGCCACATCTTTGTTTCATTTATTTACTGGCAGTGAAAAGTTTAAAAACACAAAAACCTTCGCAACTAAGAACATAAACATGAACACCAAAATATCATTTATCAACGATCCCAAAAAGACATGTTTTATCATTTTACATAAACGAACTATCCCTTGATAATAATAATAATAGTAATCTTGCCAATTCTTCCGAAGAATTCCTTGAAATTCTATTTTAATCTATACAAATAGAATCCGCCTTCATTTACCTATGGCTCTAATGCAGTGACTATTTTAAGATCAAATTTTCTTTAGAAGTCACACAGACGAAAAGATCAATAATATTAATAAAAAACTGATTTCCACAAACATAAATTTCCAGAGGTCACTCGAAAGTCTTCGTCTTGTTAAAGCACTCAGCAATACTCACTCTCGTAAACTGGTTGACATTTCAATTTCTGCAGCTTGAGTGCTCGTTCTATCACTTCTAAGTGGAGTTTTATATTCATTATCCACATTTATACTTTGCTCCTAATTGGTTTTAAAATTGAAACGATTATATTGGTCAGGGTAAACATTGCTAAATGAGTTAATTAAGTCAACTGCTTGTTCTCGTTCCAATTTAATAATTTAATTTAATTTATTTTAAAATATTTGCTTCCATGGAGCTATTCAAGGCGATTTCCGCTTCAAACAATGTTTGCATCGAGTAAGGTACTTGAGTGAACGTATTTCCTACCGATCACGAACTAATGTGGGTTTGTGCGATCACACCCTTTTCGTATCGCGACACCGATGGCATTTGATCGATAAAGTGCGAAAATTAATTTGTCATCGAGCCGTACTTGAACCGATGCGGGGGTCGAATACCAGTCACACTCCCTGAATCGTCGCTTCATTCTGCGCTCTACCATTAAGATCTTCCATTCGCTCTTATATGTTGGCACACTAATAAAGAGCCATGTCGTGTCTTAATATATCATCTTCAGCTTCGTGCCAATTCGCGTCGAATTGTGTACAATTTTGTCTAAAAGCAATTATCCACCACAACTCACACACAAAGCAACCAAAACAAATTCGGTGGAATGCTTCATTGGTTTAATAGGTCATCGTTTAGAGTACATTCTTGGCTTCGTTTGTGCCCCTACTGGATGCGGGCACTTTGGAACTAGAATATCACACTCAAATATCATCCCCCGAGGAAATGCAAAGATCCCGAAGATAGTGAACCACATAAATTTTCTCTCCCCATCGTAACCGAGTCCGGGGTGTGTGTGTTTTCATTGTGCCGCCGCCGTGTACCGACATTCGCAACATGATGCGAACATGGCTGCAGCGAAGTAAAAAGTAATCGGCGCGTTTTATTTTTTCGCAAACACTAGCACCCCGCGTTTTGAGCTTCGCGGGGCTGTTTGGCTAAAACGGGGAAATGAGTTTTTCATTTCTCACGCTTCTTCACGAAGTTGATGGATATTTATTTAGTTTGTTGTTTTGTTGTGTAGCTTGTGTGGCGGGAAGCGCGATGATCCGTAGGCGACTCCGCTTTGGGGCTTTGTATCATAAGTAAGGGTGTGAATGGATAGAGCATGAAAAGGGATGATTTGTAAAGCGATTGCAGAAGGGCTAACGTGGAAGAGGTAAATTATGTTTTGTTAGAATGAGAACATTAATTTACCTCGAATTCTATTGCAAAATAGACGTGTGAGCAAACTTTATAAATGGTTGAATATTTCGTAAATCCATACTTATATTTTATAGCGAAACATTATTATTTCTACTCACCATTATCGAACTCAATCGGGCATAGGTATGGTAGGAGCAGAATCGTGCCACCAATTCATAAAATTATTTGTAAAGCTCAAAAATTCTCTCGCTACCCATCGTCGACGAGGCGTTTGAATAGCTCGAAATGGATGCTAATAATAAGCCGTAGCTAATGTTTCCCTACCCAGCACGGTGGCAATTGCAAACGATGCATCGTAATGCAACAGTATCACATTACAGTCTGCACTCTATCAAATCCGAGCTGCTCGTTTGACACGCTTTAATACAGCTAATGGCCGTACATTACCGTCTTTTGTGCAGTTAAACAGTGGTTTTTTTTTGGTATTGTAAAATAATGCTCTAATGTTTCCACGATCTTTACCGCGCGAACATTAGTGATAACATAGCTGCCCTACAATGTTGCATTGATTATGGTCGCTAGTTTTGCATTATTAACCGTCTCATTATCAACCAACCGATCGGTTCAGCTGGGACCGCAAAAAAGTTCCTTAAAGGAATCGTGAAGTGTTTATAAGTATTTCTTGAGGCTTCATTTTTGACATACATCGTTTCATACCGATTCAACGAAAAAATGCAACGATGTTCAAAGGCACCAGTAGAGGCGGTCGTGCATCGTTTGCCTTTCGAAGTCACCGAGGTTAAGTGTTACGATCCAGTTGCGCGAGCAGATAAATGTTACGTAGAATTCAGCCATTCGACCCTTTTTTTGTTGCCTTCCCGGTAAGCATCCAGTCTTGGTGCCCTTTTTCAGACGAGAACCACTACACCACTGACCCACCCGTACCCGGGTGGGTGGGTGCAAATGGTGCAGAAACCCCCGCCGAAGTCCATGCAGCCCGCGCTGAGCTGATAATCTTAGAAAGTCCCGGACAGACTTCTGGGATCATAAAATTACTCTATCGTTCGATGGAGGTGTAAATTATTCCACCACAAATCCGATCGCCTATAGCCGTGAGGAAGTGAAGCTGTGATTCATCAATGGTCTCCGTTTGGGGTGTACATTTTTCTCAACGGTTTAACTTTCAAACAGCACCAAATCACAATATTGCGACCGTAAAGTATGCACCTGTAAGGCCAACGAATTCCTGTTGAAAACAAAAAGGCAAGTACTGAAAACTCCAGCAAAAAGGTGTGATAAAGCTGTGACCCATCATCAATCATCGCTGGGTGTATTGCTTCCAGCACTGTTCGTACCATTCACACGGTTGGAGGTGGTGGTATCTCACCACGAGGAGAAGCATAAAGGTAGCTCGAATGTTTTAATGGTGGCAATTAATTTTCGATTACGGAGACACGCAAGTAGAACATTTATTTCCCAGGAAAAACCACCGCTGGTAGGAAAGTGAAAAATGGAATAACATCGAGAAGCCGAACGATCGTGACCTTGAAGGTAACACCCACGACAAAATTCTTCTAATCGCTGTCTGTTTGCTTTGCTAGAGAACGGAAAGAATAGCACAGCTTTGGCAAGGTTTCAAATGACTTTCAAATGATGTCACATTAAAGTATTATTTTACGATGAACATTCAATTTGTGAACTACATGTTGGGTCTAATTGGAGAATAGTAAATGAGTAGAAATATTATATTTCTACATAAGAGAGATTAGTGGTTTTACTGAGAAAAGTTAATCGCTATTAATTCGTGTCCAACCTCATATCTAAATTACAGTACCTGAACAAATCAGATGCAGAACCGGTGTATATTTACATCGAAAGGCCAAGCAGTCATTCGAGAACCTTCTCTTATCTATGCTCAGTTTCTAATAATGTTCTTTGGCAAAATGAAAAATTTTCTATCTTAGGGCAACGTGAATTTCAACTTTTTCTCTTCCAAAACAGATCTCAAGACACTCGTACTATCAACAAAAATTCCAAAACCCACAAATAGGACATGAGCACTCGCCTCAAGTAGTGAAATAATGTCCTCGCTTATTAAAATTACATCTGAAAATTGAAGCGCATGCATCATTGGACATGCCACATCAACAGTCCTAAGCATCAAATTTTACTTAGCGGTAACTTCAAAGTAAAACTCAAACGATCATTCCTTACGATCAAATAAATTTAACTTAAGAATAGCAAGATTAATGATTTAACCGTACACACATCAGTCCTCTGTTCGAGAAAGCATATCAATAAACCTTTCACGCTTTCTTTATTGGACGCTTTAGAAAACATTCCCCACAACAGTTGTGGCGTATGCAAATTGATTTCGATCGCCATGCATAGGACTTCCCACCTCCCCAATAAACCCCACGCACACAACTTATGCAATATTGCACCAGTTTCTCCGTGTTGGTTCATGATTACTACTGCCGCAAATTGCATTCCTCCGAAACGGTGTTTCGGTTGATTTATGGGATCACACTGGCCATAAAGTAAAGGCATTCAGGAATGATCGCTAAGTGATCGTAGCCGTGCTAGGCATGGGGAGAAACATCCTGCTCCCAAGAATTACTGCTCCAGAATGGGTGTACACTGAGCAAACGCAGTGTGGCAAAGGCAAAGATAGAAATTGAAGCATTACACTCCGGAGATTCTCAACTGCCCCCTAGCGTTGCGACAGTGACGGTCATAAATCATAGGTATTGTAATGACGTTTCTGAACTTTCCGGTACCGTACGCAGGCTCGGTCGGGCACGTCGAGGCTCGCGAGAGTTTTGAGTGACAGATGCACACTCGGCTGGACTCGGGCACCAAACAAACATGTGCTGTAATGGCTGGGTTTTGATTCGTTTCCGATGCTGTACTGTATCATTTCCCCGTTTGTCAAACAAGCGTCACAGCGCGATCACATCTTTTCTGAGAAGTTGATGAATTAAAATTCCCCAAAATAAATCATGCCGCAACGAGAGCTCCCACAGGGATGCGCTAGAAGCGGGGGTAAAGATCACTACAAGAGAAGAACACTACATTTACTATTCTACTTCTGCGGGGGAAAACACGTCAAAAGCCGGACAAGTTGCTTCACTTGACATTTCAATCGATGGAGACGATCACACGATCAACGATCGGACTTGCAAGCGCGAACAGATGGACAAATGGACCTGATGGGAAGCCACCCTTACCGGCTACAATTAGTCGCTACCATCCAGTCGGGTTGGTGGTGATGTCTTGCGGTGCACTTTGTTGAAGTTTATGGAAATTGTTGCCCCTAATGTCGCACGTTGCTCCTTACGGTGGGTGAGTGAGAAGGTTTCTGCAAGGTCACTGTGTGACCAAACCGGAGCTAGAGTTCGCTCTTTGGGTGATCTTTCGATTCGCTGTCCGGGCGTTTCGAGCGCACCGTTGCGCATCCAACGGTTGGCGATATGGTTCTAATGAGAATTTAATAGGTTCCCGAAATACAAGGCTTGCCGGTTTATTTCGGAGCATGCCCACCAAGCCTGGTGCCAACATATGTTGATCGTATTTTTTCGTTTTCACACTTCAAAATAGAACCCCAGCTGGTGGAAGATTCACTTGCTGGTCAATCGGTTGTTAATTCGCTTCACCTTTGATATGGCCAGTAGCTAATTCATCTTCATCCGAGGCACGATTTTACGACGCCGTGCTTATGGCTGACATTTGACGTGAACCCATCCGTCACCTCGGACAGACGCCACTGGCCGGTGAAGATGTTGGCGCAACAAAACGATCCAGTCGTCCATTAATCTTCACCCAACCGCAACTCAAGCGCAAACGCCTTTAAACGCTCATACCGCCCATAATATACGAGCTGCGAACTGCACGAAGGTGACGACGACCAGGCTCGCTTAATTAAAACAATTTTCAGCGAAATTTATTAACCAGATGCGGCACAGTTTTATGGCACCCGGTGTACTTACGCCACCGTACTACTCGAGTGCGAATAGGGGCTCTGGCTTGTTGCTTTCTCTTCCCACTTACCGCCGGCGCGGTAAAGTCAACCGGTCGGGTGTCGAAATTTCATGTTCACACGCTTAAACGTTGTGTCGGTCAGCATCGTTTATGTCAGCTACCGGATCGTAAAGAATATGTGTCCAGCAGGTAATTTGTCCAAACACAACAAGATCAAGTTCGATCGCTTCACCATTCGGGCGGCTGGTGCTTATCGACGATGATCACAGAATCATTACACCTGAAGGTATTGGTTCAGCCTAATCGTTGCACTTAATCCCGAGCGTCTAGAATCGTGTAAAAACCGTTTAGAGCATTGCAACATGGCGATTTTTATGCAAAATTGCTCTATCCAACCAAATCGGACGCTCCGGTCCGGTCGTATTCGCGCGAAGAAGCTCGGATGATGCGGCTGCTGCTGCTGTTGATGATGATGCAATGTGCAATATTTTCAGCCCAGCTTGGGAGGATCCTCCTCCGTTCGCTGTAAAAAACCCGGCGCCATTTGGAGCTTTGGCACGCGGCCGATCCTAGATTCGCATGGCCGGAACGTGCAGCACACCACCTTGGGTGCGAGTGCGGACGGGCGCGTAAAATTGACTGACATTTAACGGTTGGCAGCGGAATAATAAACTAATAATTTGTAATCTTACAAACCAGCGTCATTGTACCATTCATGAGGTACCGATCAGCGGAACCGGTACGACATCATTAGCAACAGGCAAATTATTCTAAATGCGGAGCACGGCATGGGCAAAAGCCAAACCGTGTGTTGTGATTGCTATGCAGCAGCTAAAAAAGCATCACTTAACAGCTCCATTCATGCCCTGCAGACGGTGCTTTTATTTGCATTTGCCCGAACAAAAACAAAAGGGGCGAACAACCAACAATCTTTTAGCGAAACTGCTTCAAATCAGTGCAGCTATGCACAATTAAAAGCATCGCGGTTTGTGGCCTTTCGATCAATCATTTCGGATCATCGGGTAAGTTTTGATCGGTATCTGGGCAAAAATTAAAAAGTCAACGTTAAGTTTATTTTAAGCCAGTTGGTTTCACACCTGCCCGATAAGCCGTATGGCACGACCGGTTGTTAAGCTACCAGGTACGGGAGCGCCACCATTAAGGGACGATAGGGCCGAGGGGAACTCTGTTTGCTTTAGTTGGAGTGACCGGTGTGAGGGTTGTCACTTCACGTATACCAGATCATACCAGTTACAAGCAGTGAATGGTTTTTACACTGTTAATAATGTGACGATTAGATCCTCCTAGTGATAATTTTTTTAAGAAAAATAGACAAAAATTGTTTCATATCTAAGTCTCTGGAAGCAGCGTCGCCTTGGGATTATAATTAGTTCGTGTTAGCAGTATAGAAAATTACTAGAATATTTGTGGAACCCTAATGACCCTATGTTTGAATGTTGGATGTTTAAAAATCCTGGATCCTTCAATATAAAAACTTTGTATTAATGATTTGGTGGGACCAGTTCGAAATATTATACTATGAGCACTAAGTACTATGAAATTATATCTTAATATCTTGAAATATGAACACCACGCTATGAATTGAGTTCCAATGGAGGATAACAACGTTTTGAAAGAAAATGATGTTAGCATACATCTGGTATTCATAATGCCATCAGGCGAGACGTCAGAGTATGTAGAAGTCCTCTACTTGGGCAGCTGACAGTAGTCGTCACCGTAAAATGCATTCAAATCTGAATTCAGATAAGGGATAGAGTCATCTCTTCGTTTTCTCTGAAGGTTAAAGCAATCCTCCAGATAATAAAAAAACACAACAACATACTTTTTATAGTTCGAAGTCGTCAATTTCAACTCCACTGAGATGACGAAGAGTTAGCAAATGTTTGCAGTAAATATTCTTTTTTTGTTATTCTATTACAATAAACGAAAAGCGATTGAAAATATGTTTAAATAGTTTTTTTTTGTTTCGTTAGAATGGCCTGGCGGTATCGACATGTTTAAATAGTGTTTCTGAAACAATTTATAGAATTGTAGTACATAAAAAGATCTTAGAGAAATGAAAATATTAATTTATCCTTAATTAATATTAGTATCTCCATTTTACCAATATTTGCTTGGAGCTATAAAATAAAATTAAATGCAAATCACGTCTTAACAAATATTTTTCATAAGTTCCTTACAAGGACCAAATTTCATATAAACCAAATTACGTGCCTTTTGACTCGCTCAAATGCCCAGTTCGGTATGCGATGGGGATGCACACACTAATCGACATCGGTGCGACCTAGAAGGGAAGCTTAACAGTTTACGCCCCTTTGAGTTACGCCAAACCCATCGCAAGAAAGATTGGGTCCTCCAGACGCCGCTAAGCCGTTCTAATAAAATGTTGAAAAATGTTCCACAAACGTGTCCTACCGATTGACCGAAACGATCATCATCGCCGTTCGCGTTCGCTGCCCGTGCGGATATTAGCATACGGAGTCAATTAATTACGAGGATGAAGCTCACTTTTCTGCTGCGCTCGAAAATGACTTGTGAGAAAATGCACTGCACCACGGATGACGTAACGCTACTTAAACGGAACTGCAGCGCACGGCGGTGATACGGTGCCTTTGGGGCACGTTACAAACTCATCCGGACCGTGGATGGGATGACGCTTGAAGGCGTTGGCTTTGATATCACGAACAGACGGATGAGCCTGTCAACGAATTCATCTAAATCGCGGCAGGGTATGCGAAAGGCCACCCTGATTGGAAACTGCATGTTCTTATCGTAAAGCAATCATCAGCAGTCAAGCGTCCATTAAGACAGGCGACACGGAGAAACACATTTTAGGAAGTCTGTTGCAAGAAGCTGACATGATTAATGGGCAATTATTAGAATGCACACCCGACTCATTAATAACTTCCATCCAAACGTGCGGCCCACGACCATCGTGATCACAGCTTTATTCGATTGCGCCATCGTCGGGCGGGACGATTATTACGAACCCGACTGCCGTAGAACAATTCAATTTAATTAGTTCACTCACAGCAATACACTTTCTTTCGTACAATTTTCACAGCATTAACGAGAGTGTCACGAGTTTACCATTCCAACCGCGGGGCAGGTAGTGGGAAGTGCTCCAAAACTCGTTCCGCTGCTCGATGGATTTTGCATTAAACGCTGCCGTGCAAAGATTAAACCGACCGGTCGCGAGTAACCTTTTTGCCTTCGACATTGATAGGGTTTTGGGCTATTAATTTAAATTACGATAGCTGCTGCATTCGGCTGACGGCACGCTTATTCCTCGTACACCTCACTCAAACGATGCACCCCGGCAAAGCACCGAAGAATGACTTAAATGTCGAAAACAGAAGGATGAGTTACTACTTTGTAGCACACAAACCCGTGTACTGAGTGCGTGGGAAACGCTATCTGATCTAGAGTGGGATGACGCTTGTTCTACCGATGATGCGGGCTTATAGTTGCTGCAGCAGTACTAGTGTAGTAGTAGTAGTAGTAATACGCATACTACTCATCATTTAAATTGACTGCTTACTCAAGCACTGGAAAACCGTAGGCGGTCCGAAGATCAGGAATGCGGACGCTCGTAAACATCCGGTTTAATCGAGGCTAATTGAAAACGGCGTTTGTAGATAAGTAACACTACCCAGCAGTGTAACACTCCCTGTCCAAGGAGAACTTTTCGTAATTTAATTAAATAAATGAATGATGAAGTTAGAACTCAATGTTGCGTAGAAACGAAACGGAAAGGATTCATGAAAATAAAAGTAGTCCTGATAAATTAAACTCTTAAGTGTCTGGAATAATATCTTCTCTTACAAAAGTGGGAAGCTTACGTAGGCAGACGCGATGACGTAGATGTGTCCGAGAGATAAACCTGATTTGTCATCTGAAGCAGGGTATCAATACTTCGCAAGCAGTTCAAAAATGCAGCTATAAAAAGCAGCTGGAGGTTTTGGTATTATTGAAGTTAAAGTGGTTGGTTAGACATGGTTTAGACATCAATTCTTCACTTTCATTATCTAGAACATGTACTATTCTTCATCTAGTAATACGTCCTGACTATACTTCATCAATCCTAATACTTAGACGAGAAAATACCTTTGCTGATACAAGTACTATATCAACAAGATCATTAGTTCTCACTGTCATGAGCCCTGATATATTACTCACCATTATTGGATGGTACCATTGGCTGAGCTGTTTGCCGGATAGGTGATGGGTATTCCTGCGAAATTCTCGACACAAGTTATTCAGCCATAAATGCCAAGACAAAGAGCTGCATTAGTGCTGCCTATATCAAATAAAGTTAAAGTTATTAGACCTTAAATCAGGGAAGGATTTATCGTTGGGAAGATTGGAAGAAATTAGTAATCAGTTCATATATCCATATATATATCACGTGATTAACCCAACAGACCATCCAGACGTAGGCACGTTTCAGCAATGTTTCGTTAAGGATGATACAAGACGTAGTAATCCTCTTCAACAATAATGTAGTTTAATTCTTCCATGAAACTTCTATGAAACAGTAAACTCCGGACTTTTTCTTATACGAGTCCTAATCTCCTGACTCTTACTAGATAGACTAGACTAGATAGAAAATGATAAGAACGCTGCAGAGATTTAGTAGATCAATAAGATCAGCAATGACAACTCTTTCGTGTTCTAAGTAATTTAAAACGATACGGTCCAGTAACCTTAAATACCCTGCTCAGGTGGTCGGTTTTATGATGCAGTTGCTTATGAGACTTGTTGACCAATAATTACTCGCAAGAGTTCTTTGATTCAACATCAATGTTAAAACAAACGCTTAGTTCGAGCTGATCTATTTCTTTACATTACTAAACCTCTAAAAAGCATCTAGTTTCTCACATTGTCTCACATCTGGCCAATGAAAAATACCCACTACCCTTTTGTCGTAATAAAAGACAAACTCTCCCCACAAGCACAAAGTAATTACAGTTTCGCGTGTTGTCCCAGCGGATGCGTCCAACGCCATGTTGCGCCAAAATGAAACCGAAAGCAAGAAGATCGTCGATCGCTGGAGCACGGCCGGGATTAAAATGCTACTCCAATACCGCGGGCGTTGGGTTCTCGGTTTACCACCTCGGTAGCCACCTGCCAAATAATGGATGATTAATTACGGTAGCATCGTTGCCTTCCTTGTTCCAGCATCGTGGGCCAAGCTTCTGCACTACTGTCACAACTGGCGGAGGTAATTAGAACGACATTTGCGGGTGGCATACGACATGAGTTTTGTTTGCTTTTCATGCGAGCGGTGCGCAGAGCTCGGGGTGGCTACAGCCAAAACTCCCATCGCTTCGCGTGTCCCACCGCGAACACGGCTATTTTGATCTAATCTACTGACCACCGCTGGCGCAGAAACCTTGAAAACTGCCTCTGGCCACCATTCAACTGATGATCATCGCAGCAAGCGGGAGCGACGGAACGCGTCACACTTTGCGCCGAGTGACCTTTCGGCGGGGGTGTTTCGCTTTGCCATCCTTCCACCCTTAGTTCCCTTAGTTCTTAGCCCGGCGTGGTTCGATTATTTTCCCGGGACTGAGCAACGCGCGTAGCGACTGTGTAAATAAAGAGCACCCACCTCTTGGGAATCCAACCTGATGTCCAGCGTGTGACATGTGTTTTTTTGCGAGCTGGAAGCAATGGCAGGAAAATGTCCGAAATGATTTCGCGAGTAAGAAAAACCTCCCTGTTCGTTTTGCTGAATGGCGTGTGATTTCTCATTTATCGTAACACGTTGCAGGTTTTTGCTTATGTAAGAGAAGCCGCCAGCTTAAGAGCAGGCCTGGTTCGGTATGGGTCATCTAATTAAAGTTCTTGTCCAGTTGGCTTTAACTGTACGGTACCGCCCCGAACTGGGAGGCTCCACAAGGGGCAAGCTAATGTTACGCTGCAGGTTTAGGCTTCACAGACAGAGTGGGGAAGATCTCGCACTACTCGACGGAAACCTTTCGGCGATAGCTCCCTTCTCCGAACAGCGATTGGGGAACCCTTTTGGGCAGGCTAGGAATCTTCCAAACTACTCGCTCACGGATCTCTGCCATCACCACGATCAGCCACACCGGAGCGACAGGCGGCCGGGAGGAGGAGTGCAAGAAATATTATGATCCCTCCGACACGGCCTTTTAGCAGCTCTCCGGTACCGGGTCGAGTGTGATTGGTTGCCCGGGTGGGAGGTGACTGGGGTGGGTATCGATGCTCCTTGCAGACGGGTGCATCTCAGCGGGTACCGTGCACTTGCACTGTTACAGTGCGGGTTTATGTGAGCGGGTTTACGGATTCGCACACGCTGCGCACCTGCGTGGGGGAAGGAGGGATGTTCAACAGAACCCGGGAGGGGACAGGAAGGTAAGAACACGTGCGTGTGTGTGTGTGTGTATGGGTGTATTAGATGGACGGAGGGGTTACCCCAGCCGTGGCGCATTTAATAATAATCATATACCTTTTTTTTTGTTGTTGCTGCTGTATCTACATCCACTCCCGCTCTCGCACGTTCAAGCATCAGCTGTGCAGAGTCTTCAGGAGGGAGTTAGGAAATTGAAGTCAAAGATTCGAGTATAAATTCACATCGGGTGACCCATCAGCGGTATCATACCTCAGCCAAGCATCCAGTGTGCAGCATCGCATCCACAGTCCACCTTCGCAAGCGCCCAACCATCCAAACCGGCCAGGATAACCGTTTTCGTGCAGTAGTGTTCGTCATCAGTGAACTATTTTTTTTTACTAAAACAATCATGAAATTCGTAAGTGTCGACGGGGCTGTAGTGATAAAAGTTTTCGACAGTGCAATTGTGGCATTATCTTAGAAAAAAACTGAACGTGTATGTGCGAACGAATTCCTAAAGGACATTTGACCACTGTGAGCATGTGAAGTTTTTTTTCAACATGAATTGTTGAGTGGAAATGAGCATAAATCAATATCGCAATTGTGTTAAAATTGTTGTTAGAGTGCTGTAAAGCAGATTGTATAAGCGGCATGACTAACATAAATATTGCGTATTAGAGCTGGCAAATAATTAATATTCCCAAAGGGTAGTCAATCAAAAGAAGGGATTTGTGACTAAATTATTAGAAAAACTATAATATTTAACCGTGAAATGGAAGAAACTATCAAAAGAGATGGTTTTTCTCTTGTATGTTTTATATAAATCTTTCAAGATTTTATCTTTTTCTTTGTTGGAATATAACACAATTTGTCGGATTGTTATAATCAATAGTTGAAAAGCTGCAACTTGATTTTTCTGCAGTCTGCAACTATGGCGTCTTTTCGAGATTTGAACCTAGACCCGACTTGTGGTTGAGTCGTGCATCACCAACCACACCAGTTGTCCGGCTGTTTGGTGTTTAGTTAATTTTCTATGTCTATCAAGAGTCAGAGTACTTATTGGACAGGATCAATAAGTTTTATATAGATTTCCGACATAATCTTTCGGTGTAAACTTCACTTTAACTAAATCTTTGAACTCAGTTTGTTTGAACTTTATTATTAAGAAATTTGCCAATTTGAAGAGTCAATTATATTTAACAAAAAAAAGAACCCTCCAAAGCATAGATCTAAATGAAAAGCTCAGAAATAAATTGAGCATTGACTCGGTGAAATTATGGCGCTAATATAAAAGCAACCTATAAATTGCTCACTAAAAATAATAGGAAAAAGCTTACCTTGAAGTGTTATGGTGCTTGAATGAATCACTGTCCTTACGATACACACTGTCGATCATTGGACAATAAAAAATAATTGCACATTTATTGAGGTCATAATGATAGCTCCGCACCAGACACGGACGCTACCTTACTGTTGGGCGCGTTCCCCTGCTAAATGGAACGCAACCGTGCAAATTAACTGCAGTCTAACGAGAGCCCGTTTCACGAAGCACCACCAACCCAGGGAATCAATCTTCCAGCGATCCGATTGTCCTGATGGGCACATTTGCATCCGCGTACCAATGTTTGCCGCTGCTAATCGTTCAATTACTGCCAACTTCACTCATCTTGCGCTCGCTCGTAAACCATCGGAACCTGGATCGATCGATCCGATCGGTTGGTTTTGCGCTGCAGCTGATCCCGTTTGCGTAGCGGCAGAGGCTACGTTGCGTTATTCCAACTCCCCCGATGCCGATTGACATTCGCGGATGCGGCGAAACGCGATACCTCTAACTCAGCGCACACTATCTGACACATAAAATCTGTCAATTTATTGTGTATGGAAATTGCGCAAAGCATCCCTCCCTCCGCCCTCTAGCACGGGCGGTTGGGTCGGGTTCCGTTGCATGCTGAGGGTGCGCACCGCGCAACAATGAAATGGTCGCGTTCCCGCCGGGTGCCATAAAGCTTAACATCCATCAAATTATAACTCACACTAATCACCGTTGCACATCGGCTTGTCTTATGTGTGTTTGTATTCCACAGGTCGTACTACTTGTGGTCGCACTCGTTACTACTTGCATGGCCCAGATTCGGCCACTGCCCATCCCGCTCTCGAGAAATCCGGCCGTTTACGGTGGTCCCGAGGCAAGCGCCGTCATCCTGAACCAGGTGTACGAACCGAACCCGGACGGTTCGTACATCTACAGCTACGAAACGAGCAACGGCATCCGGGCCGAGCAGCGTGGCTTCCTGAAGAACCCCGGTACGCCCGGCGAGGCGCAGGTCATGCAGGGTTCGTACTCGTACACCGGACCGGACGGTGTCGTCTACACGATCAACTACATCGCGGACGAGAACGGATACCGTGCCGAGGGGGCCCACATCCCGTCCGCGCCCCGGTACAACCCACGCTATCCTGGCCAGTTCCAGTAGGCGCAGAGCAGGTGATCGCGGATAGACGGTCGGTGGTCGCAAACCGCAAAGACTGAGGGGATATTGATATTTATTAGCTAAAAGATCGAGCTGCTAAAGATCACTCCTACCCTTCGGTTCCAATGCCGTAATGATACGATGCCCATCCTCAATTCTTCATCCCAACCACCGCCGCATAACACGCTGCGGAGGACAGCCAATTTCTCGTGCTAAATCCATTTCCATACTGATCGGTCACTCCACTCGGCCGGACACACCAACAGCCATTAGCAGCGGGATCCGTGCGCGTACTGTGATTTGTACTGCGTCTATTCCACGCGGTTCTGCCACCATCTGCACCCAGTCGAACGGTGTGACATCGAAGACATTTAGCCCTGCCGGACGGACGGACGAACGGACGGAACGGTGGCTAATGATGGCCGTTCGCATCCAAGCACTTTTGTAAAATAACTTTATACCCATCCTGCTTGACCGGCCGCCCGCTGGCCAGTATACTCACTTGTTTATGCATCCATCTGTTTGCTCATGCAGTTGAATATTGTATTACGTACCGATTTTAATAAATCACGCAACAGCCTTCACAAAACAGGCCACACCGAACCGTTGTCTGACCCTTGCGGGTGCGTTGGTGGTTGATTTTTCGAAGAAAGAACACTGCGCTTTGTTGTCT
The DNA here is from genome assembly GCF_943734755.1 of Anopheles moucheti. NCBI lineage: Eukaryota > Metazoa > Arthropoda > Insecta > Diptera > Culicidae > Anopheles > Anopheles moucheti. Next base: position 26,974,724 of record NC_069141.1, read on the forward strand.
GCTGATGATAATTTCAAACCAGAATTGCATACCTTGTCATTTCTAAATTTTCTATTTCTTTATGAAGGGATATACTTTGTGTGCTTTACAATGTAATAATCTTCGGTTTTGCGTTTATTGTTTGATGATGCGAAAATACTTGTTTCACGATAAGTTTACTGCGTGCTATAGAGGTAAGAACAGACCTACCTAAGGTGCAAGATTATAATTATACGAGGTCTTTATCCTGAATCATCTCTTCTTGTCCCACATTGTCGTATTTTTTAAATTTAAACTTGAATCAAAGCATAACTTCAATAGCATTAGCAGATTATTTGAATAGAACGTAACCATCCATAGCCATCCAAGCTCTTGTGCCTAAATGTAGATACGTACACATTTTCGGTTCACATCGTAATTGGAGCAGTTTTTGAGAAGTTTTGCAGAATTGTTAGAACAAAACAAAATAAGTTAAATATTACAAAATACTGAGCGAGAAGGATCAAGTTGTCACACTAGGTTGTTTAGTAGCGAACGCCAAAAAGTATGCAATTACTAGCACAATTACTTTTGCGCAATAATACTTTGCGTACAAATACATACATACGTTATTATTATATACTGAGATTCCTGCAAACGGACAGATTAGCTGGCCATCTCAGCACGACGTGTTCAGATGTAAGCATATCAGGAAAAAGTGCTATAATTTTTATGCCAAAAATTAACTTCTAACAACCATTTGTTTACATTAAGAAATTAAAGCTTACATGTATTACTAATCACACATGAACAAATGATTTGTAATAGAAGTCAAAGGTCTTTACTCAGCGCCGGATCGAACGGTAGGCGGAGTAGGCGGTCGCCTAGGGCCTCGCCGTGATGGGGGCCCCAAACAACTTGTGCCGATTGTGCGATTTTTCGAAATTTAGCAGCAGAGTTAATTTATAGCACAAAATCTAATTAAAAAGGTAGAAAATTGGTTATCCTTGGTAAGATAATTTTTTTTATTTGATTAGCTATATCGGCCCGGTTACACGGCTACGCAAGAGAAGTATGCAGTGTATTCAAACTCATTCTTCTTCATCGGCACGACATCTTTAGGATGTTTAAGCCTACCATTTCTATTTTTTTACTTTATTTACCCGTAGGATAGTCAGTGCAGCGTACGGAGGTTTGGTGGTCCAAATGAAATTTTTCCGTGGTCCTATCTTGTACAGACCGACTGCGCTACCAATACACCATCTGGCCGCCCCGTGAACCCTTATATGCCCTTTTACTTCAACCTATTCATGTATTCTATTTCTTGAACGGGATTTTTTCATCTGTTCGTAAATGATCCTACCGTTACTTGCTAGAATAGAAACCATGCTTATTTTTACTTCCGCAATATTCGCAAGCTATTGCCATTGCAATACTCGTGGTGTGGTATTGTTTTCTCTCACCGATTGAACCGTGAAAATGTCCAGCCTACGTGTTTCGAAACAGTATTGTGGTGGAGTATTGTATTTAGTATTTCGATTGTCACAATTTCTGCAAGTTTGCAAGCCGGTAATGATGTTATAACCGACACAATCTGTCAGTGTACTACGAAATAGCTAGCATTGTCATAGATTATGAATAAAATCATATTGCAATCATTAGAACTCTCTTTTCCGTTCGATATTTGATACTTCATGGTTCTTGGAATACCATTTCTGTCTTTCTTGATTATTACTTAATCGAAGCTGGGTTGTAGGTCCAGCTTATGTCCACCCATCCCAAACTGTCCAAACATTTCATCATATCCCCTTGTAGAATACTGTTCAAACTACATTGTTGTAATCTCGGTCTCATTTGCAACGTTGTTAGACTGAAACTGTTCTAAAATCCATACCATTTAATGAGATCGTCACCGTGAAATCGTTGATCTAACTAAAACAAGAACATGAAAAAAGAACAAGAACTTGAAGAAATCAAGTATGCATTGATATAAAAACGATGTATTCAGTGAAGAACCTATCATAGTAGTCTTGCTAAAACATTGTCGTGCGTGCTGAAAGCGGTCTCGTTTTTTTGCATTGAAAACTCAGTTTGTTTGAGAAAAATTAGTGAGTGCTTTGTGGTGTTGTATCCCTATAATTGGCTACTGAATATCAAATTGTGCCTGAGGAGCACATAGTGTGTTTCATACTGATGTAAATGTGCAAGTGTAAATGTGACGAAATGATCGCAAGTGTCTTCACAATGAGCGATGAGATCGGCCCAGAAATTCTTGGATTTTTTGACGCACGGACAACCGACCTAAAATTGGAGCATCAAACTTAATACGCGAAAATCAAGCGAACGATCGAAATTCACATTAATATGTGCAGGGCCGCGAAAGTTGACAAATTTGTCCAATGACCAAATAAACTGGTCAACTGCGAAAACCACTATACCGTTGCCGCGCACACAATTGTTTTCAGATTTCCGATACCAGGAGAGTATGTTTTTCCAGAAGTGACATCTGCAGCTCGGGACAAATTTGCCCATCACAATTGCTATTGCATACTATCAAATACGTAAGAACGATCGCTAATAAGGAAGAACAATAAAACGGAAAGCATCCTTCATCTCGCTCAAACTTCCCGTCGGTTGGTACGAAATTCCATACAAACCAGCTATTTTCCGATTTCCGATACCAGGAAAGCATCCACGGAAGAGGTAGCACCTTGTACAGCAATTTTGGTCGAAAACCGTCGAAAGGTATGCAATATTTAAATACTAACTTTCCCTTCGATCGAGTAAAATTTTGCAGCAATTTTGCTCAAAAACTGCCGAAAGGTATGCAATGTTTAAACACTAACTTTCCCGTTGGTTGTGAAAAATTTCTTCGAAAACTACCAGTTTTCGAATGTATAGTATACCAGGAGAGCATGCACGGAAGAGGTAGCTCCTGGTACTACGCCGTAAGGCATGCAATCAACTTGCAATGCAATGCGCCGTAAGGTATGCAATTAACTTGCAAAGCAATGCGCCGTAAGGTATGCAATGTTTATACACTAACTTTTCATACAAACCAGCTGTTTTCGGATTTCCGATACCAGGAGAGCATGTCTCTCAAGAGGTGACATCTTCCTTCCCCCTCCCCCCTTCCCCCTCCACCCTTCCCCATCCGCCCTTCCCCCTCCCCCCTTCCCCTTTCAATATGGCGACCAAGATGGCGGCCAAGATGGCGGACAAGATGGCGGCCAAGATGGCGGTCAAGATGGCGGCCAAGATGGCGGACAAGATGGCGGACACAAGATGGCGAACAAGATGGCGGCCAAGATGGTGGACAAGATGGCGGACACAAGATGGCGGACAAGATGGCGGCCAAGATGGCGGACAAGATGGCGGCCAAGATGGCGGACAAGATGGCGGCCAAGATGGCGGCCAAGATGGCGGACAAGATGGCGGACAAGATGGCGGACACAAGATGGCGGCCAAGATGGCGGCCAAGATGGCGGGCAAGATGGCGGACAAGATGGCGGCCAAGATGGCGGCCAAGATGGCGGACAAGATGGCGGACAAGATGGCGGACAAGATGGCGGCCAAGATGGCGGCCAAGATGGCGGACAAGATGGCGGAAAAGATGGCGGACACAAGATGGCGGACAAGATGGCGGCCAAGATGGCGGACAAGATGGCGGACAAGATGGCGGACAAGATGGCGAACAAGATGGCGGACAAGATGGCTGACACAAGATGGCTGACACAAGATGGCTGACACAAGATGGCGGACAAGATGGCGGACAAGATGACGGACACAAGATGGCGGACAAAATGGCGGACAAGATGGCTGACACAAGATGGCGGACAAGATGGCGGCCAAGATGGCGGCCAAGATGGCGGCCAAGATGGCGGCCAAGATGGCGGCCAAGATGGCGGACAAGATGGCGGACACAAGATGACGGACAAGATGGCGGCCAAGATGGTGGGCATGGTGGCGGACAAGATGGCGGCCAAGATGGCGGACAAGATGGCGGCCAAGATGGCGGACAAGATAGCGGCCAAGATGGCGGCCCAGATGGCGGACAAGATGGCGTACAAGATGGCGGACAAGATGGCGGCCAAGATGGCGGACAAAATGGCGAATAAGATGGCGGACAAGATGGCGGCCAAGATGGCGGACAAGATGGCGGACAAGATGGCGGACAAGATGGCGGCCAAGATGGCGGACAAGATGGCGGCCAAGATGGCAGACAAGATGGCGGCCAAGATGGCGGACAAGATGGCGGCCAAGATGGCAGACAAGATGGCGGACAAGATGGCGGACAAGATGGCGGACACAAGATGGCGAACAAGATGGCGGCCAAGATGGTGGACAAGATGGCGGACACAAGATGGCGGACAAGATGGCGGCCAAGATGGCGGACAAGATGGCGGCCAAGATGGCGGACAAGATGGCGGCCAAGATGGCGGCCAAGATGGCGGACAAGATGGCGGACAAGATGGCGGACAAGATGGCGGACAAGATGGCGGACAAGATGGCGGCCAAGATGGCGGCCAAGATGGCGGCCAAGATGGCGGACAAGATGGCGGAAAAGATGGCGGACACAAGATGGCGGACAAGATGGCGGCCAAGATGGCGGACAAGATGGCGGAAAAGATGGCGGACACAAGATGGCGGACAAGATGGCGGCCAAGATGGCGGACAAGATGGCGGACAAGATGGCGGACAAGATGGCGGACAAGATGGCTGACACAAGATGGCGGACAAGATGACGGACACAAGATGGCGGACAAGATGGCGGACAAAATGGCGGACAAGATGGCGGCCAAGATGGCGGACAAGATGGCGGCCAAGATGGCGGCCAAGATGGCGGCCAAGATGGCGGACAAGATGGCGGACAAGATGGCGGCCAAGATGGCGGCCAAGATGGCGGCCAAGATGGCGGACAAGATGGCGGCCAAGATGGCGGACAAGATGGCGGCCAAGATGGCGGACAAGATAGCGGCCAAGATGGCGGCCCAGATGGCGGACAAGATGGCGGCCAAGATGGCGGACAAGATGGCGGCCAAGATGGCGGACAAGATGGCGGACACAAGATGGCGGACAAGATGGCGGCCAAGATGGCGGACAAGATGGCGGACAAGATGGCGGACAAGATGGCGGCCAAGATGGCGGACAAGATGGCGGCCAAGATGGCGGACAAGATGGCGGCCAAGATGGCGGACAAGATGGCGGCCAAGATGGCAGACAAGATGGCGGACAAGATGGCGGACAAGATGGCGGCCAAGATGGCGGACAAGATGGCGGACAAGATGGCGGCCAAGATGGCGGACAAAATGGCGAACAAGATGGCGGACAAGATGGCGGCCCAGATGGCGGACAAAATGGCGGACAAGATGGCTGACACAAGATGGCGGACAAGATGGCGGCCAAGATGGCGGACAAGATGGCGGCCAAGATGGCGGACAAAATGGCGAACAAGATGGCGGACAAGATGGCGAACAAGATGGCGGACAAGATGGCTGACACAAGATGGCGGCCAAGATGGCGGACAAGATGGCGGACAAGATGGCGTCCAAGATGACGGACAAAATGGCAGACAAGATGGCGGACAAGATGGCGTCCAAGATGACGGACCAGATGGCGGACAAGATGGCGGGCAAGATGGCGAACAAGATGGCGGACAAGATGGCTGACACAAGATGGCGGACAAGATGGCGGCCAAGATGGCGGCCAAGATGGCGGACAAGATGGCGGCCAAGATGGCGGACAAGATGGCGGACACAAGATGGCGGACAAAATGGCGGACAAGATGGCGGACAAGATGGCGTCCAAGATGACGGACCAGATGGCGGCCAAGATGGCGGACAAGATGGCGAACAAGATGGCGAACAAGATGGCGGACAAGATGGCGGACACAAGATGGCGGACAAAATGGCGGACAAGATGGCGGACAAGATGGCGTCCAAGATGACGGACCAGATGGCGGCCAAGATGGCGGACAAGATGGCGAACAAGATGGCGAACAAGATGGCGGACAAGATGGCGAATAAGATGGCGGACAAGATGGCGGCCAAGATGGCGGCCAAGATGGCGGACAAGATGGTGGACAAGATGGCGGACACAAGATGGCGGCCAGGATGGCGGCCAAAATGGCGGACAAGATGGCGGACACAAGATGGCGGACAAGATGGTGGCCAAGATGGCGGACAAGATGGCAGACAAAATGGAGGACAAGATGGCGGACAAGATGGCGGACAAGATGGCGGCCCAGATGGCGGCCAAGATGGCTGACAAGATGGCAGACAAGATGGCGGCCAAGATGGCGGACAAGATGGCGGACACAAGATGGCGGACAAGATGGCGGACACAAGATGGCGGACAAGATGGCGGACAAGATGGCGGACAAGATGGCGGACAAGATGGCGGACAAGATGGCTGACACAAGATGGCGGACAAGATGACGGACACAAGATGGCGGACAAGATGGCGGACAAAATGGCGGACAAGATGGCGTCCAAGATGACGGACCAGATGGCGGCCAAGATGGCGGACAAGATGGCGGCCAAGATGGCGGCCAATATGGCGGCTAAGATGGCGGACAAGATGGCGGACACAAGATGACGGACAAGATGGCGGCCAAGATGGTGGGCATGGTGGCGGACAAGATGGCGGCCAAGATGGCGGACAAGATGGCGGCCAAGATGGCGGACAAGATAGCGGCCAAGATGGCGGCCCAGATGGCGGACAAGATGGCGGCCAAGATGGCGGACAAGATGGTGGCCAAGATGGCGGACAAAATGGCGAATAAGATGGCGGACAAGATGGCGGCCAAGATGGCGGACAAGATGGCGGACAAGATGGCGGCCAAGATGGCTGACAAAATGGCGAACAAGATGGCGGACAAGATGGCGGCCCAGATGGCGGACAAAATGGCGGACAAGATGGCTGACACAAGATGGCGGACAAGATGGCGGCCAAGATGGCGGACAAGATGGCGGCCAAGATGGCGGACAAAATGGCGAACAAGATGGCGGACAAGATGGCGAACAAGATGGCGGACAAGATGGCTGACACAAGATGGCGGCCAAGATGGCGGGCAAGATGGCGGCCAAGATGGCGGACAAGATGGCGGCCAAGATGGCGGACAAGATGGCGGCCAAGATGGCGGACAAAATGGCGAACAAGATGGCGGACAAGATGGCGGCCCAGATGGCGGACAAAATGGCGGACAAGATGGCTGACACAAGATGGCGGACAAGATGGCGGCCAAGATGGCGGACAAGATGGCGGCCAAGATGGCGGACAAAATGGCGAACAAGATGGCGGACAAGATGGCGAACAAAATGGCGGACAAGATGGCTGACACAAGATGGCGGCCAAGATGGCGGACAAGATGGCGGACAAGATGGCGTCAAAGATGACGGACAAAATGGCAGACAAGATGGCGGACAAGATGGCGTCCAAGATGACGGACCAGATGGCGGCCAAGATGGCGGGCAAGATGGCGAACAAGATGGCGGACAAGATGGTGGACAAGATGGCGGACACAAGATGGCGGACAAGATGGCGGCCAAGATGGCGGCCAAGATGGCGGCCAAGATGGCGGACAAGATGGCGGCCAAGATGGCGGCCAAGATGGCGGACACAAGATGGCGGACAAAATGGCGGACAAGATGGCGGACAAGATGGCGTCCAAGATGACGGACCAGATGGCGGCCAAGATGGCGGACAAGATGGCGAACAAGATGGCGAACAAGATGGCGGACAAGATGGCGAATAAGATGGCGGACAAGATGGCGGCCAAGATGGCGGCCAAGATGGCGGACAAGATGGCGGCCAAGATGGCAGACAAGATGGCGGCCAAGATGGCAGACAAGATGGCGGCCCAGATGGCGGACACAAGATGACGGCCAAGATGGCGGACAAGATGGCGGACAAGATGGCGGACAAGATGGCGGACAAGATGATGGCCAAGATGGCGGCCAAGATGGCGGACAAGATGGCGGACACAAGATGGCGGACCAGATGGCGGACAAGATGGCGGACAAGACGGCGGCCAAGATGGCGGACAAAATGGCGAATAAGATGGCGGACAAGATGGCGGACAAGATGGCGGCCAAGATGGCGGACAAGATGGCGGCCAAGATGGCGGACAAGATGGCGGCCAAGATGGCGGCCAATATGGCGGCTAAGATGGCGGACAAGATGGCGGCCAAGATGGCGGACAAGATGGCGGCCAAGATGGCGGACAAAATGGCGAACAAGATGGCGGACAAGATGGCGAACAAGATGGCGGACAAGATGGCTGACACAAGATGGCGGCCAAGATGGCGGACAAGATGGCGGACAAGATGGCGGCCAAGATGGCGGCCAAGATGGCAGACAAGATGGCGGACAAAATGGCGAATAAGATGGCGGACAAGATGGCGGACAAGATGGCGGCCAAGATGGCGGACAAGATGGCGGCCAAGATGGCGGACAAGATGGCGGACAAGATGGCGGCCAAGATGGCGGACAAGATGGCGGCCAAGATGGCGGCCAGGATGGCGGCCAAAATGGCGGACAAGATGGCGGACACAAGATGGCGGACAAGATGGCGGACAAAATGGCGGACAAGATGGCGTCCAAGATGACGGACCAGATGGCGGCCAAGATGGCGGACAAGATGGCGGCCAAGATGGCGGCCAATATGGCGGCTAAGATGGCGGACAAGATGGCGGCCAAGATGGCGGACAAGATGGCGGCCAAGATGGCGGACAAAATGGCGAACAAGATGGCGGACAAGATGGCGAACAAGATGGCGGACAAGATGGCTGACACAAGATGGCGGCCAAGATGGCGGACAAGATGGCGGACAAGATGGCGTCCAAGATGACGGACAAAATGGCAGACAAGATGGCGGACAAGATGGCGTCCAAGATGACGGACCAGATGGCGGCCAAGATGGCGGGCAAGATGGCGAACAAGATGGCGGACAAGATGGCTGACACAAGATGGCGGACAAGATGGCGGCCAAGATGGCGGCCAAGATGGCGGCCAAGATGGCGGACAAGATGGCGGCCAAGATGGCGGACAAGATGGCGGACACAAGATGGCGGACAAAATGGCGGACAAGATGGCGGACAAGATGGCGTCCAAGATGACGGACCAGATGGCGGCCAAGATGGCGGACAAGATGGCGAACAAGATGGCGAACAAGATGGCGGACAAGATGGCGAATAAGATGGCGAACAAGATGGCGGCCAAGATGGCGGCCAAGATGGCGGACAAGATGGCGGCCAAGATGGCAGACAAGATGGCGGCCAAGATGGCAGACAAGATGGCGGCCCAGATGGCGGACACAAGATGACGGCCAAGATGGCGGACAAGATGGCGGACAAGATGGCGGACAAGATGACGGACAAGATGATGGCCAAGATGGCGGCCAAGATGGCGGACAAGATGGCGGACACAAGATGGCGGACCAGATGGCGGACAAGATGGCGGACAAGATGGCGGCCAAGATGGCGGACAAAATGGCGAATAAGATGGCGGACAAGATGGCGGACAAGATGGCGGCCAAGATGGCGGACAAGATGGCGGCCAAGATGGCGGACAAGATGGCGGCCAAGATGGCGGCCAATATGGCGGCTAAGATGGCGGACAAGATGGCGGCCAAGATGGCGGACAAGATGGCGGCCAAGATGGCGGACAAAATGGCGAACAAGAAGGCGGACAAGATGGCGAACAAGATGGCGGACAAGATGGCTGACACAAGATGGCGGCCAAGATGGCGGACAAGATGGCGGACAAGATGGCGGCCAAGATGGCGGCCAAGATGGCAGACAAGATGGCGGACAAAATGGCGAATAAGATGGCGGACAAGATGGCGGACAAGATGGCGGCCAAGATGGCGGACAAGATGGCGGCCAAGATGGCGGACAAGATGGCGGACAAGATGGCGGCCAAGATGGCGGACAAGATGGCGGCCAAGATGGCGGCCAGGATGGCGGCCAAAATGGCGGACAAGATGGCGGACACAAGATGGCGGACAAAATGGCGGACAAGATGGCGGACAAGATGGCGTCCAAGATGACGGACCAGATGGCGGCCAAGATGGCGGACAAGATGGCGGCCAAGATGGCGGCCAATATGGCGGCTAAGATGGCGGACAAGATGGCGGCCAAGATGGCGGACAAGATGGCGGCCAAGATGGCGGACAAAATGGCGAACAAGATGGCGGACAAGATGGCGAACAAGATGGCTGACACAAGATGGCGGCCAAGATGGCGGACAAGATGGCGGACAAGATGGCGGACAAGATGGCGTCCAAGATGACGGACAAAATGGCAGACAAGATGGCGGACAAGATGGCGTCCAAGATGACGGACCAGATGGCGGCCAAGATGGCGGGCAAGATGGCGAACAAGATGGCGGACAAGATGGCTGACACAAGATGGCGGACAAGATGGCGGCCAAGATGGCGGCCAAGATGGCGGCCAAGATGGCGGACAAGATGGCGGCCAAGATGGCGGACAAGATGGCGGACACAAGATGGCGGACAAAATGGCGGACAAGATGGCGGACAAGATGGCGTCCAAGATGACGGACCAGATGGCGGCCAAGATGGCGGACAAGATGGCGAACAAGATGGCGAACAAGATGGCGGACAAGATGGCGAATAAGATGGCGGACAAGATGGCGGCCAAGATGGCGGCCAAGATGGCGGACAAGATGGCGGCCAAGATGGCAGACAAGATGGCGGCCAAGATGGCAGACAAGATGGCGGCCCAGATGGCGGACACAAGATGACGGCCAAGATGGCGGACAAGATGGCGGACAAGATGGCGGACAAGATGACGGACAAGATGATGGCCAAGATGGCGGCCAAGATGGCGGACAAGATGGCGGACACAAGATGGCGGACCAGATGGCGGACAAGATGGCGGACAAGATGGCGGCCAAGATGGCGGACAAAATGGCGAATAAGATGGCGGACAAGATGGCGGACAAGATGGCGGCCAAGATGGCGGACAAGATGGCGGCCAAGATGGCGGACAAGATGGCGGCCAAGATGGCAGACAAGATGGCGGCCAAAATGGCGGCCAAGATGGCGGACAAGATGGCGGACAAGATGGCGGCCAAGATGGCAGACAAAATGGCGGCCAAGATGGCGGACAAGATGGCGGCCACGATGGCGGACAAAATGGCGGACAAGATGGCGGACAAGATGGCGTCCAAGATGACGGACCAGATGGCGGACAAGATGGCGGGCATGATGGCGAACAAGATGGCGGACAAGATGGCTGACACAAGATGGCGGTCAAGATGGCGGCCAAGATGGCGGCCAAGATGGCGGACAAGATGGCAGACAAAATGGCGGCCAAGATGGCGGACAAAATGGCGAACAAGATGGCGGACAAGATGGCGGACAAGATGGCGGCCAAGATGGCGGCCAAGATGGCGGCCAAGATGGCGGCCAAGATGGCGGCCAAGATGGCGGCCAAGATGGCGGACAAGATGGCAGACAAGATGGCGGCCCAGATGGCGGACAAGATGGCGGACAAGATGGCAGACAAGATGGCGGCCAAGATGGCGGACATGATGGCGGACACAAGATGGCGGACAAGATGGTGGACACAAGATGGCGGACAAGATGGCGGACAAGATGGCAGACAAAATGGCGGCCAAGATGGCGGACAAAATGGCGAACAAGATGGCGGACAAGATGACGGACAAGATGATGGCCAAGATGGCGGCCAAGATGGCGGACAAGATGGCTGACACAAGATGGCGGACAAGATGGCGGCCAAGATGGCGGACAAGATGGCGGCCAAGATGGCGGACAAAATGGCGAACAAGATGGCGGACAAGATGGCGAACAAGATGGCGGACAAGATGGCTGACACAAGATGGCGGCCAAGATGGCGGACAAGATGGCGGACAAGATGGCGTCCAAGATGACGGACAAAATGGCAGACAAGATGGCGGACAAGATGGCGTCCAAGATGACGGACCAGATGGCGGCCAAGATGGCGGGCAAGATGGCGAACAAGATGGCGGACAAGATGGCTGACATAAGATGGCGGACAAGATGGCGGACAAGATGGCGGCCAAGATGGCGGCCAAGATGGCGGACAAGATGGCGGCCAAGATGGCGGACAAGATGGCGGACACAAGATGGCGGACAAAATGGCGGACAAGATGGCGGACAAGATGGCGTCCAAGATGACGGACCAGATGGCGGCCAAGATGGCGGACAAGATGGCGAACAAGATGGCGAACAAGATGGCGGACAAGATGGCGAATAAGATGGCGGACAAGATGGCGGCCAAGATGGCGGCCAAGATGGCGGACAAGATGGCGGCCAAGATGGCAGACAAGATGGCGGCCAAGATGGCAGAAAAGATGGCGGCCCAGATGGCGGACACAAGATGACGGCCAAGATGGCGGACAAGATGGCGGACAAGATGGCGGACAAGATGACGGACAAGATGATGGCCAAGATGGCGGCCAAGATGGCGGACAAGATGGCGGACACAAGATGGCGGACCAGATGGCGGACAAGATGGCGGACAAGATGGCGGCCAAGATGGCGGACAAAATGGCGAATAAGATGGCGGACAAGATGGCGGACAAGATGGCGGCCAAGATGGCGGACAAGATGGCGGCCAAGATGGCGGACAAGATGGCGGCCAAGATGGCGGCCAATATGGTGGCTAAGATGGCGGACAAGATGGCGGCCAAGATGGCGGACAAGATGGCGGCCAAGATGGCGGACAAAATGGCGAACAAGATGGCGGACAAGATGGCGAACAAGATGGCGGACAAGATGGCTGACACAAGATGGCGGCCAAGATGGCGGACAAGATGGCGGACAAGATGGCGGCCAAGATGGCGGCCAAGATGGCAGACAAGATGGCGGACAAAATGGCGAATAAGATGGCGGACAAGATGGCGGACAAGATGGCGGCCAAGATGGCGGACAAGATGGCGGCCAAGATGGCGGACAAGATGGCGGACAAGATGGCGGCCAAGATGGCGGACAAGATGGCGGCCAAGATGGCGGCCAGGATGGCGGCCAAAATGGCGGACAAGATGGCGGACACAAGATGGCGGACCAGATGGCGAACAAGATGGCGGACAAGATGGCGAATAAGATGGCGGACAAGATGGCGAACAAGATGGCGAACAAGATGGCGGACAAGATGGCGAATAAGATGGCGGACAAGATGGCGGCCAAGATGGCGGCCAAGATGGCGGACAAGATGGCGGCCAAGATGGCAGACAAGATGGCGGCCAAGATGGCAGACAAGATGGCGGCCCAGATGGCGGACACAAGATGACGGCCAAGATGGCGGACAAGATGGCGGACAAGATGGCGGACAAGATGACGGACAAGATGATGGCCAAGATGGCGGCCAAGATGGCGGACAAGATGGCGGACCAGATGGCGGACAAGATGGCGGACAAGATGGCGGCCAAGATGGCGGACAAAATGGCGAATAAGATGGCGGACAAGATGGCGGACAAGATGGCGGCCAAGATGGCGGACAAGATGGCGGCCAAGATGGCGGACAAGATGGCGGCCAAGATGGCGGCCAATATGGCGGCTAAGATGGCGGACAAGATGGCGGCCAAGATGGCGGACAAGATGGCGGCCAAGATGGCGGACAAAATGGCGAACAAGATGGCGGACAAGATGGCGAACAAGATGGCGGACAAGATGGCTGACACAAGATGGCGGCCAAGATGGCGGACAAGATGGCGGACAAGATGGCGGCCAAGATGGCGGCCAAGATGGCAGACAAGATGGCGGACAAAATGGCGAATAAGATGGCGAACAAGATGGCGGACAAGATGGCGGCCAAGATGGCGGACAAGATGGCGGCCAAGATGGCGGACAAGATGGCGGACAAGATGGCGGCCAAGATGGCGGACAAGATGGCGGCCAAGATGGCGGCCAGGATGGCGGCCAAAATGGCGGACAAGATGGCGGACACAAGATGGCGGACAAGATGGCGGACAAAATGGCGGACAAGATGGCGTCCAAGATGACGGACCAGATGGCGGCCAAGATGGCGGACAAGATGGCGGCCAAGATGGCGGCCAATATGGCGGCTAAGATGGCGGACAAGATGGCGGCCAAGATGGCGGACAAGATGGCGGCCAAGATGGCGGACAAAATGGCGAACAAGATGGCGGACAAGATGGCGAACAAGATGGCGGACAAGATGGCTGACACAAGATGGCGGCCAAGATGGCGGACAAGATGGCGGACAAGATGGCGTCCAAGATGACGGACAAAATGGCAGACAAGATGGCGGACAAGATGGCGTCCAAGATGACGGACCAGATGGCGGCCAAGATGGCGGGCAAGATGGCGAACAAGATGGCGGACAAGATGGCTGACACAAGATGGCGGACAAGATGGCGGCCAAGATGGCGGCCAAGATGGCGGACAAGATGGCGGCCAAGATGGCGGACAAGATGGCGGACACAAGATGGCGGACAAAATGGCGGACAAGATGGCGGACAAGATGGCGTCCAAGATGACGGACCAGATGGCGGCCAAGATGGCGGACAAGATGGCGAACAAGATGGCGAACAAGATGGCGGACAAGATGGCGAATAAGATGGCGGACAAGATGGCGGCCAAGATGGCGGCCAAGATGGCGGACAAGATGGCGGCCAAGATGGCAGACAAGATGGCGGCCAAGATGGCAGACAAGATGGCGGCCCAGATGGCGGACACAAGATGACGGCCAAGATGGCGGACAAGATGGCGGACAAGATGGCGGACAAGATGACGGACAAGATGATGGCCAAGATGGCGGCCAAGATGGCGGACAAGATGGCGGACACAAGATGGCGGACCAGATGGCGGACAAGATGGCGGACAAGATGGCGGCCAAGATGGCGGACAAAATGGCGAATAAGATGGCGGACAAGATGGCGGACAAGATGGCGGCCAAGATGGCGGACAAGATGGCGGCCAAGATGGCGGACAAGATGGCGGCCAAGATGGCAGACAAGATGGCGGCCAAAATGGCGGCCAAGATGGCGGACAAGATGGCGGACAAGATGGCGGACAAGATGGCGTCCAAGATGACGGACAAAATGGCAGACAAGATGGCGGACAAGATGGCGTCCAAGATGACGGACCAGATGGCGGCCAAGATGGCGGGCAAGATGGCGAACAAGATGGCGGACAAGATGGCTGACATAAGATGGCGGACAAGATGGCGGACAAGATGGCGAACAAGATGGCGGACAAGATGGCTGACACAAGATGGCGGCCAAGATGGCGGACAAGATGGCGGACAAGATGGCGTCCAAGATGACGGACAAAATGGCAGACAAGATGGCGGACAAGATGGCGTCCAAGATGACGGACCAGATGGCGGCCAAGATGGCGGGCAAGATGGCGAACAAGATGGCGGACAAGATGGCTGACATAAGATGGCGGACAAGATGGCGGACAAGATGGCGGCCAAGATGGCGGCCAAGATGGCGGACAAGATGGCGGCCAAGATGGCGGACAAGATGGCGGACACAAGATGGCGGACAAAATGGCGGACAAGATGGCGGACAAGATGGCGTCCAAGATGACGGACCAGATGGCGGCCAAGATGGCGGACAAGATGGCGAACAAGATGGCGAACAAGATGGCGGACAAGATGGCGAATAAGATGGCGGACAAGATGGCGGCCAAGATGGCGGCCAAGATGGCGGACAAGATGGCGGCCAAGATGGCAGACAAGATGGCGGCCAAGATGGCAGACAAGATGGCGGCCCAGATGGCGGACACAAGATGACGGCCAAGATGGCGGACAAGATGGCGGACAAGATGGCGGACAAGATGGCGGACAAGATGACGGACAAGATGATGGCCAAGATGGCGGCCAAGATGGCGGACAAGATGGCGGACACAAGATGGCGGACCAGATGGCGGACAAGATGGCGGACAAGATGGCGGCCAAGATGGCGGACAAAATGGCGAATAAGATGGCGGACAAGATGGCGGACAAGATGGCGGCCAAGATGGCGGACAAGATGGCGGCCAAGATGGCGGACAAGATGGCGGCCAAGATGGCGGCCAATATGGCGGCTAAGATGGCGGACAAGATGGCGGCCAAGATGGCGGACAAGATGGCGGCCAAGATGGCGGACAAAATGGCGAACAAGATGGCGGACAAGATGGCGAACAAGATGGCGGACAAGATGGCTGACACAAGATGGCGGCCAAGATGGCGGACAAGATGGCGGACAAGATGGCGGCCAAGATGGCGGCCAAGATGGCAGACAAGATGGCGGACAAAATGGCGAATAAGATGGCGGACAAGATGGCGGACAAGATGGCGGCCAAGATGGCGGACAAGATGGCGAACAAGATGGCGGACAAGATGGCGGACAAGATGGCGGCCAAGATGGCGGACAAGATGGCGGCCAAGATGGCGGCCAGGATGGCGGCCAAAATGGCGGACAAGATGGCGGACACAAGATGGCGGACCAGATGGCGAACAAGATGGCGGACAAGATGGCGAATAAGATGGCGGACAAGATGGCGAACAAGATGGCGAACAAGATGGCGGACAAGATGGCGAATAAGATGGCGGACAAGATGGCGGCCAAGATGGCGGACAAGATGGCGGCCAAGATGGCAGACAAGATGGCGGCCAAGATGGCAGACAAGATGGCGGCCCAGATGGCGGACACAAGATGACGGCCAAGATGGCGGACAAGATGGCGGACAAGATGGCGGACAAGATGACGGACAAGATGATGGCCAAGATGGCGGCCAAGATGGCGGACAAGATGGCGGACACAAGATGGCGGACCACATGGCGGACAAGATGGCGGACAAGATGGCGGCCAAGATGGCGGACAAAATGGCGAATAAGATGGCGGACAAGATGGCGGACAAGATGGCGGCCAAGATGGCGGACAAGATGGCGGCCAAGATGGCGGACAAGATGGCGGCCAAGATGGCGGCCAATATGGCGGCTAAGATGGCGGACAAGATGGCGGCCAAGATGGCGGACAAGATGGCGGCCAAGATGGCGGACAAAATGGCGAACAAGATGGCGGACAAGATGGCGAACAAGATGGCGGACAAGATGGCTGACACAAGATGGCGGCCAAGATGGCGGACAAGATGGCGGCATGATGGCGGCCAAGATGGCGGCCAAGATGGCGGACAAGATGGCGGCCAAGATGGCGGACAAGATGGTGGAAACAAGATGGCGGCCACGATGGCGGACAAAATGGCGGACAAGATGGCGGACAAGATGGCGTCCAAGATGACGGACCAGATGGCGGACAAGATGGCGGGCATGATGGCGAACAAGATGGCGGACAAGATGGCTGACACAAGATGGCGGTCAAGATGGCGGCCAAGATGGCGGCCAAGATGGCGGACAAGATGGCAGACAAAATGGCGGCCAAGATGGCGGACAAAATGGCGAACAAGATGGCGGACAAGATGGCGGCCAAGATGGCGGCCAAGATGGCGGCCAAGATGGCGGCCAAGATGGCGGACAAGATGGCAGACAAGATGGCGGCCCAGA
Organism: Anopheles moucheti; assembly: GCF_943734755.1. Classification (NCBI taxonomy): domain Eukaryota; kingdom Metazoa; phylum Arthropoda; class Insecta; order Diptera; family Culicidae; genus Anopheles; species Anopheles moucheti. The sequence continues at coordinate 26,992,207 of NC_069141.1, forward strand.
TGGCGGACAAGATGGCGGACAAGATGGCAGACAAGATGGCGGCCAAGATGGCGGACATGATGGCGGACACAAGATGGCGGACAAGATGGTGGACACAAGATGGCGGACAAGATGGCGGACAAGATGGCAGACAAAATGGCGGCCAAGATGGCGGACAAAATGGCGAACAAGATGGCGGACAAGATGACGGACAAGATGATGGCCAAGATGGCGGCCAAGATGGCGGACAAGATGGCTGACACAAGATGGCGGACAAGATGGCGGCCAAGATGGCGGACAAGATGGCGGCCAAGATGGCGGACAAAATGGCGAACAAGATGGCGGACAAGATGGCGAACAAGATGGCGGACAAGATGGCTGACACAAGATGGCGGCCAAGATGGCGGACAAGATGGCGGACAAGATGGCGTCCAAGATGACGGACAAAATGGCAGACAAGATGGCGGACAAGATGGCGTCCAAGATGACGGACCAGATGGCGGCCAAGATGGCGGGCAAGATGGCGAACAAGATGGCGGACAAGATGGCTGACATAAGATGGCGGACAAGATGGCGGACAAGATGGCGGCCAAGATGGCGGCCAAGATGGCGGACAAGATGGCGGCCAAGATGGCGGACAAGATGGCGGACACAAGATGGCGGACAAAATGGCGGACAAGATGGCGGACAAGATGGCGTCCAAGATGACGGACCAGATGGCGGCCAAGATGGCGGACAAGATGGCGAACAAGATGGCGAACAAGATGGCGGACAAGATGGCGAATAAGATGGCGGACAAGATGGCGGCCAAGATGGCGGCCAAGATGGCGGACAAGATGGCGGCCAAGATGGCAGACAAGATGGCGGCCAAGATGGCAGACAAGATGGCGGCCCAGATAGCGGACACAAGATGACGGCCAAGATGGCGGACAAGATGGCGGACAAGATGGCGGACAAGATGACGGACAAGATGATGGCCAAGATGGCGGCCAAGATGGCGGACAAGATGGCGGACACAAGATGGCGGACCAGATGGCGGACAAGATGGCGGACAAGATGGCGGCCAAGATGGCGGACAAAATGGCGAATAAGATGGCGGACAAGATGGCGGACAAGATGGCGGCCAAGATGGCGGACAAGATGGCGGCCAAGATGGCGGACAAGATGGCGGCCAAGATGGCGGCCAATATGGCGGCTAAGATGGCGGACAAGATGGCGGCCAAGATGGCGGACAAAATGGCGAACAAGATGGCGGACAAGATGGCGAACAAGATGGCGGACAAGATGGCTGACACAAGATGGCGGCCAAGATGGCGGACAAGATGGCGGACAAGATGGCGGCCAAGATGGCGGCCAAGATGGCAGACAAGATGGCGGACAAAATGGCGAATAAGATGGCGGACAAGATGGCGGACAAGATGGCGGCCAAGATGGCGGACAAGATGGCGGCCAAGATGGCGGACAAGATGGCGGACAAGATGGCGGCCAAGATGGCGGACAAGATGGCGGCCAAGATGGCGGCCAGGATGGCGGCCAAAATGGCGGACAAGATGGCGGACACAAGATGGCGGACCAGATGGCGAACAAGATGGCGGACAAGATGGCGAATAAGATGGCGGACAAGATGGCGAACAAGATGGCGGACAAGATGGCGGACACAAGATGGCGGACCAGATGGCGGACAAGATGGCGGACAAGATGGCGGCCAAGATGGCGGACAAAATGGCGAATAAGATGGCGGACAAGATGGCGGACAAGATGGCGGACAAGATGGCTGACACAAGATGGCGGCCAAGATGGCGGACAAGATGGCGGCCAAGATGGCGGCCAATATGGCGGCTAAGATGGCGGACAAGATGGCGGCCAAGATGGCGGACAAGATGGCGGCCAAGATGGCGGACAAAATGGCGAACAAGATGGCGGACAAGATGGCGAACAAGATGGCGGACAAGATGGCTGACACAAGATGGCGGCCAAGATGGCGGACAAGATGGCGGACAAGATGGCGGCCAAGATGGCGGCAAAGATGGCAGACAAGATGGCGGACAAAATGGCGAATAAGATGGCGGACAAGATGGCGGACAAGATGGCGGCCAAGATGGCGGACAAGATGGCGGCCAAGATGGCGGCCAAGATGGCGGCCAAGATGGCGGACAAGATGGCGGCCAAGATGGCGGACAAGATGGTGGACACAAGATGGCGGCCACGATGGCGGACAAAATGGCGGACAAGATGGCGGACAAGATGGCGTCCAAGATGACGGACCAGATGGCGGACAAGATGGCGGGCATGATGGCGAACAAGATGGCGGACAAGATGGCTGACACAAGATGGCGGTCAAGATGGCGGCCAAGATGGCGGCCAAGATGGCGGACAAGATGGCAGACAAAATGGCGGCCAAGATGGCGGACAAAATGGCGAACAAGATGGCGGACAAGATGGCGGACAAGATGGCGGCCAAGATGGCGGCCAAGATGGCGGCCAAGATGGCGGCCAAGATGGCGGCCAAGATGGCGGACAAGATGGCAGACAAGATGGCGGCCCAGATGGCGGACAAGATGGCGGACAAGATGGCAGACAAGATGGCGGCCAAGATGGCGGACATGATGGCGGACACAAGATGGCGGACAAGATGGTGGACACAAGATGGCGGACAAGATGGCGGACAAGATGGCAGACAAAATGGCGGCCAAGATGGCGGACAAAATGGCGAACAAGATGGCGGACAAGATGACGGACAAGATGATGGCCAAGATGGCGGCCACGATGGCGGACAAGATGGCTGACACAAGATGGCGGACAAGATGGCGGCCACGATGGCGGACAAGATGGCGGCCAAGATGGCGGACAAAATGGCGAACAAGATGGCGGACAAGATGGCGGACAAGATGGCGGACAAGATGGCTGACACAAGATGGCGGCCAAGATGGCGGACAAGATGGCGGACAAGATGGCGTCCAAGATGACGGACAAAATGGCAGACAAGATGGCGGACAAGATGGCGTCCAAGATGACGGACCAGATGGCGGCCAAGATGGCGGGCAAGATGGCGAACAAGATGGCGGACAAGATGGCTGACATAAGATGGCGGACAAGATGGCGGACAAGATGGCGGCCAAGATGGCGGACAAGATGGCGGCCAAGATGGCGGACAAGATGGCGGACACAAGATGGCGGACAAAATGGCGGACAAGATGGCGGACAAGATGGCGTCCAAGATGACGGACCAGATGGCGGCCAAGATGGCGGACAAGATGGCGAACAAGATGGCGAACAAGATGGCGGACAAGATGGCGAATAAGATGGCGGACAAGATGGCGGCCAAGATGGCGGCCAAGATGGCGGACAAGATGGCGGCCAAGATGGCAGACAAGATGGCGGCCAAGATGGCAGACAAGATGGCGGCCCAGATGGCGGACACAAGATGACGGCCAAGATGGCGGACAAGATGGCGGACAAGATGGCGGACAAGATGATGGATAAGATGATGGCCAAGATGGCGGCCAAGATGGCGGACAAGATGGCGGACACAAGATGGCGGACCAGATGGCGGACAAGATGGCGGACAAGATGGCGGCCAAGATGGCGGACAAAATGGCGGACAAGATGGCGGACAAGATGGCGGACAAGATGGCGGCCAAGATGGCGGACAAGATGGCGGCCAAGATGGCGGACAAGATGGCGGCCAAGATGGCGGCCAATATGGCGGCTAAGATGGCGGACAAGATGGCGGCCAAGATGGCGGACAAGATGGCGGCCAAGATGGCGGACAAAATGGCGAACAAGATGGCGGACAAGATGGCGGACAAGATGGCTGACACAAGATGGCGGCCAAGATGGCGGACAAGATGGCGGCCAAGATGGCGGACAAGATGGCGGCCAAGATGGCGGCCAATATGGCGGCTAAGATGGCGGACAAGATGGCGGCCAAGATGGCGGACAAGATGGCGGCCAAGATGGCGGACAAAATGGCGAACAAGATGGCGGACAAGATGGCGAACAAGATGGCGGACAAGATGGCTGACACAAGATGGCGGCCAAGATGGCGGACAAGATGGCGGACAAGATGGCGGCCAAGATGGCGGCCAAGATGGCAGACAAGATGGCGGACAAAATGGCGAATAAGATGGCGGACAAGATGGCGGACAAGATGGCGGCCAAGATGGCGGACAAGATGGCGGCCAAGATGGCGGCCAAGATGGCGGCCAAGATGGCGGACAAGATGGCGGCCAAGATGGCGGACAAGATGGTGGACACAAGATGGCGGCCACGATGGCGGACAAAATGGCGGACAAGATGGCGGACAAGATGGCGTCCAAGATGACGGACCAGATGGCGGACAAGATGGCGGGCATGATGGCGAACAAGATGGCGGACAAGATGGCTGACACAAGATGGCGGTCAAGATGGCGGCCAAGATGGCGGCCAAGATGGCGGACAAGATGGCAGACAAAATGGCGGCCAAGATGGCGGACAAAATGGCGAACAAGATGGCGGACAAGATGGCGGACAAGATGGCGGCCAAGATGGCGGCCAAGATGGCGGCCAAGATGGCGGCCAAGATGGCGGCCAAGATGGCGGACAAGATGGCGGCCAAGATGGCGGCCAAGATGGCGGCCAAGATGGCGGACAAGATGGCGGCCAAGATGGCGGACAAGATGGTGGACACAAGATGGCGGCCACGATGGCGGACAAAATGGCGGACAAGATGGCGGACAAGATGGCGTCCAAGATGACGGACCAGATGGCGGACAAGATGGCGGGCATGATGGCGAACAAGATGGCGGACAAGATGGCTGACACAAGATGGCGGCCAAGATGGCGGACAAGATGGCGGACAAGATGGCGGCCAAGATGGCAGACAAGATGGCGGACAAAATGGCGAATAAGATGGCGGACAAGATGGCGGACAAGATGGCGGACAAGATGGCGGACAAGATGGCTGACACAAGATGGCGGCCAAGATGGCGGACAAGATGGCGGACAAGATGGCGTCCAAGATGACGGACAAAATGGCAGACAAGATGGCGGACAAGATGGCGTCCAAGATGACGGACAAGATGGCGGCCAAGATGGCGGGCAAGATGGCGAACAAGATGGCGGACAAGATGGCTGACATAAGATGGCGGACAAGATGGCGGACAAGATGGCGGCCAAGATGGCGGCCAAGATGGCGGACAAGATGGCGGCCAAGATGGCGGACAAGATGGCGGACACAAGATGGCGGACAAAATGGCGGACAAGATGGCGGACAAGATGGCGTCCAAGATGACGGACCAGATGGCGGCCAAGATGGCGGACAAGATGGCGAACAAGATGGCGAACAAGATGGCGAACAAGATGGCGGACAAGATGGCGAATAAGATGGCGGACAAGATGGCGGCCAAGATGGCGGACAAGATGGCGGACAAGATGGCGGCCAAGATGGCAGACAAGATGGCGGCCAAGATGGCAGACAAGATGGCGGCCCAGATGGCGGACACAAGATGACGGCCAAGATGGCGGACAAGATGGCGGACAAGATGGCGGACAAGATGACGGACAAGATGATGGCCAAGATGGCGGCCAAGATGGCGGACAAGATGGCGGACACAAGATGGCGGACCAGATGGCGGACAAGATGGCGGACAAGATGGCGGCCAAGATGGCGGACAAAATGGCGAATAAGATGGCGGACAAGATGGCGGACAAGATGGCGGCCAAGATGGCGGACAAGATGGCGGCCAAGATGGCGGACAAGATGGCGGCCAAGATGGCGGCCAATATGGCGGCTAAGATGGCGGACAAGATGGCGGCCAAGATGGCGGACAAGATGGCGGCCAAGATGGCGGACAAAATGGCGAACAAGATGGCGGACAAGATGGCGAACAAGATGGCGGACAAGATGGCTGACACAAGATGGCGGCCAAGATGGCGGACAAGATGGCGGCCAAGATGGCGGACAAGATGGCGGCCAAGATGGCGGCCAATATGGCGGCTAAGATGGCGGACAAGATGGCGGCCAAGATGGCGGACAAGATGGCGGCCAAGATGGCGGACAAAATGGCGAACAAGATGGCGGACAAAATGGCGGACAAGATGGCGGACAAGATGGCGTCCAAGATGGCGGCCAAGATGGCGGACAAGATGGCGGACAAGATGGCGGCCAAGATGGCGGCCAAGATGGCAGACAAGATGGCGGACAAAATGGCGAATAAGATGGCGGACAAGATGGCGGACAAGATGGCGGCCAAGATGGCGGACAAGATGGCGGCCAAGATGGCGGACAAGATGGCGGACAAGATGGCGGCCAAGATGGCGGACAAGATGGCGGCCAAGATGGCGGCCAGGATGGCGGCCAAAATGGCGGACAAGATGGCGGACACAAGATGGCGGACAAGATGGCGGACAAAATGGCGGACAAGATGGCGTCCAAGATGACGGACCAGATGGCGGCCAAGATGGCGGCCAATATGGCGGCTAAGATGGCGGACAAGATGGCGGCCAAGATGGCGGACAAGATGGCGGCCAAGATGGCGGACAAAATGGCGAACAAGATGGCGGACAAGATGGCGAACAAGATGGCGGACAAGATGGCTGACACAAGATGGCGGCCAAGATGGCGGACAAGATGGCGGACAAGATGGCGTCCAAGATGACGGACAAAATGGCAGACAAGATGGCGGACAAGATGGCGTCCAAGATGACGGACCAGATGGCGGCCAAGATGGCGGGCAAGATGGCGAACAAGATGGCGGACAAGATGGCTGACACAAGATGGCGGCCAAGATGGCGGCCAAGATGGCAGACAAGATGGCGGACAAAATGGCGAATAAGATGGCGGACAAGATGGCGGACAAGATGGCGGCCAAGATGGCGGCCAAGATGGCAGACAAGATGGCGGACAAAATGGCGAATAAGATGGCGGACAAGATGGCGGACAAGATGGCGGCCAAGATGGCGGACAAGATGGCGGCCAAGATGGCGGACAAGATGGCGGACAAGATGGCGGCCAAGATGGCGGACAAGATGGCGGCCAAGATGGCGGCCAGGATGGCGGCCAAAATGGCGGACAAGATGGCGGACACAAGATGGCGGACAAGATGGCGGACAAAATGGCGGACAAGATGGCGTCCAAGATGACGGACCAGATGGCGGCCAAGATGGCGGACAAGATGGCGGCCAAGATGGCGGCCAATATGGCGGCTAAGATGGCGAACAAGATGGCGGCCAAGATGGCGGACAAGATGGCGGCCAAGATGGCGGACAAAATGGCGAACAAGATGGCGGACAAGATGGCGAACAAGATGGCGGACAAGATGGCTGACACAAGATGGCGGCCAAGATGGCGGACAAGATGGCGGACAAGATGGCGTCCAAGATGACGGACAAAATGGCAGACAAGATGGCGGACAAGATGGCGTCCAAGATGACGGACCAGATGGCGGCCAAGATGGCGGGCAAGATGGCGAACAAGATGGCGGACAAGATGGCTGACACAAGATGGCGGACAAGATGGCGGCCAAGATGGCGGCCAAGATGGCGGCCAAGATGGCGGACAAGATGGCGGCTAAGATGGCGGACAAGATGGCGGACACAAGATGGCGGACAAAATGGCGGACAAGATGGCGGACAAGATGGCGTCCAAGATGACGGACCAGATGGCGGCCAAGATGGCGGACAAGATGGCGAACAAGATGGCGAACAAGATGGCGGACAAGATGGCGAATAAGATGGCGGACAAGATGGCGGCCAAGATGGCGGCCAAGATGGCGGACAAGATGGCGGCCAAGATGGCAGACAAGATGGCGGCCAAGATGGCAGACAAGATGGCGGCCCAGATGGCGGACACAAGATGACGGCCAAGATGGCGGACAAGATGGCGGACAAGATGGCGGACAAGATGACGGACAAGATGATGGCCAAGATGGCGGCCAAGATGGCGGACAAGATGGCGGACACAAGATGGCGGACCAGATGGCGGACAAGATGGCGGACAAGATGGCGGCCAAGATGGCGGACAAAATGGCGAATAAGATGGCGGACAAGATGGCGGACAAGATGGCGGCCAAGATGGCGGACAAGATGGCGGCCAAGATGGCGGACAAGATGGCGGCCAAGATGGCAGACAAGATGGCGGCCAAAATGGCGGCCAAGATGGCGGACAAGATGGCGGCCAAGATGGCAGACAAAATGGCGGCCAAGATGGCGGACAAGATGGCGGCCACGATGGCGGACAAAATGGCGGACAAGATGGCGGACAAGATGGCGTCCAAGATGACGGACCAGATGGCGGACAAGATGGCGGGCATGATGGCGAACAAGATGGCGGACAAGATGGCTGACACAAGATGGCGGTCAAGATGGCGGCCAAGATGGCGGCCAAGATGGCGGACAAGATGGCAGACAAAATGGCGGCCAAGATGGCGGACAAAATGGCGAACAAGATGGCGGACAAGATGGCGGACAAGATGGCGGCCAAGATGGCGGCCAAGATGGCGGCCAAGATGGCGGCCAAGATGGCGGCCAAGATGGCGGACAAGATGGCAGACAAGATGGCGGCCCAGATGGCGGACAAGATGGCGGACAAGATGGCAGACAAGATGGCGGCCAAGATGGCGGACATGATGGCGGACACAAGATGGCGGACAAGATGGTGGACACAAGATGGCGGACAAGATGGCGGACAAGATGGCAGACAAGATGGCGGCCCAGATGGCGGACAAGATGGCGTACAAGATGGCGGACAAGATGGCGGACACAAGACGGCGGACACAAGATGGCGGCCAGGATGGCGGCCAAAATGGCGGACAAGATGGCGGACACAAGATGGCGGACAAGATGGTGGCCAAGATGGCGGACAAGATGGCGGACAAGATGGCAGACAAAATGGAGGACAAGATGGCGGACAAGATGGCGGACAAGATGGCGGCCAAGATGGCGGACAAGATGGCAGACAAGATGGCGGCCCAGATGGCGGCCAAGATGGCGGACAAGATGGCAGACAAGATGGCGGCCAAGATGGCGGACAAGATGGCGGACACAAGATGGCGGACAAGATGGCGGACACAAGATGGCGGACAAGATGGCGAACAAGAAGGCGGACAAGATGGCGGAAACAAGATGGCGGCCAAGATGGTGGACACAAGATGGCGGACAAGAAGGCGAACAAGATGGCGAACAAAATGACGGGTGGTAGGTGGTGACCCGTGGGTGGTGGGGGGTGACCCGTGGGAGGTGGGGGTGACCCGTTGGTGGTGGTGGTGACCCGTGGGAGGTGGGGGTGACCCGTGGGAGGTGGTAGTGACCCGTGGGAGGTGAGGGGTGACCCGTGGGAGGTGGGGGGTGACCCGTGGGAGGTGGGGGGTGACCCGTGGGAGGTGGTGGTGACCCGTGGGAGGTGGGGATGACCCGTGGGAAGTGGGTAGTGACCTGTGGAAGGTGGGGGGTGACCCTTGGGAGGTGGTAGTGACCTGTGGGAGGTGGGTGGTGATACGTGGGAGGTGGGTGGTGACCCTTGGGAGGTGGGTGGTGACCCTTGGGAGGTGGGTGGTGACCCGTGGGAGGTTGGTTGTGACCCGTGGGTGGTGGGGGGTGATCCGTGGGAGGTGGGGGGTGACCCGTGGGAGGTGGGGGGTGACCCGTGGTAGGTGGGTTGTGACCCGTGGGTTGTGACCCGTGGGTTGTGTGTGGTGACCCGTGGGAGGTGGTGGTGACCCGTGGGAGGTGGTTGGTGACCCGTTGGGGGTGGGGGGTGACCTGTGGGAGGTGGTTGGTGACCCGTGGGAGGTGGGGGGTGACCCGTTGGAGGTGAGTGGTGACCCGTGGGAGGTGGGTGGTGACCCGTGGGTGGTGGGGGTGACCCGTGGGTGGTGGGGGGTGACCCGTGGGAGGTGGGTGGTGACCCGTACGAGGTGGGGGGTGACCCGTAGGAGGTGGGGGGTGACCTGTTGGAGGTGGGTGGTGACCCTTGGGAGGTGGGTGGTGACCCTTGGGAGGTGGGTGGTGACCCGTGGGAGGTTGGTTGTGACCCGTGGGTGGTGGGTGGTGATCCGTGGGAGGTGGAGGGTGACCCGTGGGAGGTGGGGGGTGACCCGTGGTAGGTGGGTTGTGACCCGTGGGTTGTGTGTGGTGACCCGTGGGAGGTGGTGGTGTCCCGTGGGGGGTGGTTGGTGACCCGTTGGGGGTGGGGGGTGACCTGTGGGAGGTGGGTGGTGACCCGTGGGAGGTGGGGGGTGACCCGTGGGAGGTGGGTGGTGACCCGTGGGAGGTGAGTGGTGACCCGTGGGTGGTGGGGGTGACCCGTGGGTGGTGGGGGTGACCCGTGGGAGGTGGGTGGTGACCCGTACGAGGTGGGGGGTGACCCGTAGGAGGTGGGGGGTGACCCGTTGGAGGTGGGTGGTGACCCGTGGGAGGTGGGGGGTGACCCGTGGGAGGTGGATGGTGACACGTGGGAGGTGGGTGGTGACCCTTGGGAGGTGGGTGGTGACCCGTGGGAGGTTGGTTGTGACCCGTGGGAGATGGGGGGTGACCCGTGGGAGGTGGGGGGTGACCCGTGGGAGGTGGGGGGTGACCCGTGGGAGGTGGGGGGTGACCCGTAGGAGGTGGGTGGTGACCCGTGGGAGGTGGGTGGTGACCCGTGGGAGGTGGGGGTGACCCGTGGGAGGTGAGTAGTGACCTACAGTGTCGGACAAAACAATAGGACCACCCGGTTTTGTTATAAATAAAATGCTGCATCTGCTTTGTTTTTCTTTGCATCGTTGAAAACAACTATTTGATACATTGCTTAGTGTGTTAGTTAAACAATGAAGTCGTCCCAAGAACCACGTAAATAATTAAAAAGCTTGTATGGTCCTCAAGCCAAAAATTGGCCAAAAACCATGCGACAAAAAAAAAGACCACTTAAGGAATTAATTGCAAATATTTATATTTTTTTGTTAAAAAGGGCATTTACTCCCTAAACTAAGAAGCCTTATCCCGGGCTGACTCGGTTTGAGCTGGACTCAGTATTTGGTACTGTGACCGTGGTTCTGCAGTACTGCCCTTACTCTTCTGGGTATGGACTCTACAAGAGCTTGACATGTCGACTGTGGGATGTCGTACCAAGCTTCTTGTACCCTTTTCCACAATTCCTCTCGATTTCGAAGCTTTGTGGTACCGAGTCTGTCCTTGACTATCTTCCACAGGTTCTCAATTGGATTGAGATCGGGAGATTGTGCAGGCCACTTCATCACGTTGAGCCTTTTGTCAGCGAGCCATTTCTTCGTTTTTTTGGCAGTATGCTTCGGATCATTGTCCTGCATAAACTGCCATCGAAGTGGCATCTCCCACTCAGCGTGCGGCAACATCACTTGCTCTAGTATCTGGATATACAGATGTTGGTTCATATTTTGCTTTATCCAAAATATTGGACCAACCCCGTGCCAAGAAAAGCAACCCCACACCATGATGTTACCGCCACCGTGTTTCACCGTTTTTACAGTGTACTGTGTCCGGAAAGCACAATTTGGTGGTCGTCTGACCCAATGCTTGCCGTCCGCACCAATCAAATTGATTTTTGATTCGTCCGACCACAGAACGTTTCGCCACTTGGATGCATTGTCTCCAGCCCAATCGTAATGATCCTGCGCAAATTTGATCCTGGCTTGGATATGCACACATTTCAAAAGAGGAACCTTGCGTGGAGAACGTCCCTGAAGGCTCTTCTCGACCAAGCGTCGTTGAACTGTTCTTGCACTTACGCACAAACCCAGCTCATCACGAATGGCCCTTGCAGATTGAAACGGGTCGATGTTGCACAACCTTTTGATGCGCGCATCGTCCTTCGAGATCGTCTTGCGAGGACGTACCGACGCTAATTTCGTTTCACTTGCGTGAAGCGCATTGAAAACAAACGTTTTCGAGCGCCCGAGCTCTCTGAGACTTACCAGCAGCAGCTTGTTGTTTGATAAACAAACGCTGATCAGCAGTGGAATGATAACTGCGTCCCATTGCAAAAAAAAACAAGGCGATTGCACAAAAATACGGTGATGTTCACGATGTTCACCGTTATAAGTACCCTCATGAGTAGATATTCACTACTGAGCAATGAGTACCCTCTCGGGCGACAAAAAATATATGAGCGCTTAATTTTCGATGCGCTTGTGCTTGTAGTACGTAGGTGGTCTTATATTTATGTCGCGTAGATTTAAGACTTTTGCAAAGTGTTTGCCTGTAAAAACTTGTGTACTTTTTTCTTTATCCAAAGCAAATGTTCGATAAATAGTTAAGACTAAAAGGAATCTTTTATCATTAATTGACAATAATTTACCGCACAAATTTAGCCAAATTAACAACTAAAAGTTTGGATTGATGAGTGGTCTTATTGATTTGTCCGACACTGTATGGGAGGTGGGGGTGACCTGTGGGAGGTGGTGGTGACCCGTGGGAGGTGGGGGGTGACCCGTGGGAGGTGGGTGGTGACCCGTGGGAGTTGGGGGGTGACACGAGGGGGGAGGTGACACGAGGGGTGAGGTGACACGAGGGGGGACGTGACACGAGGGGGTTGGTGACACGGGGGGGAAGGTGACACGAGGGGGGATGTGATGGTGAAGATGTGGCGCGCCATCTACCGCCATCTTGCTCGGCTGGTATCAGGTGTCACCTCTTGAAAAACATGCTCTCCTGGTATCGGAAATCTGAAAACAGCAGGTTTTGTATGGAATTTCGTATGGAATTGCATACGAAGTTGCGCGCCGTCTACCGTCATCTTGCCGCCATCTTGCTCGGCTGGTACCTTTTGAAAAACATACTCTCCTGGTATCGGAAATCTGAAAACAGCTGGTTTTGTATGGCATTTCGTACCAGTCGATGGAAAGTTTGTGTGAGAGAGCTTCCCATTTCATCCATCTCACTTGCACTTGGGATTTGCAACTATCATCGGGAAGCGCCGGGAAGTGAGCGATGAAGGGGGAAGGGGGGGGGAGGGGGAAAGAAGATGTCACCTCTTGAAAAACATGCTCTCCTGGTATCGGAAATCTGAAAACAGCTGGGTTTGTATAGCATTTCGTACCAGTCGATGGAAAGTTTGTGCGAGAGAGATGAGAGATACTTCCCATTTCATCCATCCCACTTGCATTGGCAATCTCACGTGTTTGATAGTATGCAATAGCAATAGTGATGGGCAAATTTGTCCCAAGCCGCAGATGTCACCACTTAAAAAACATGCTCTCCTGGTATCTTAAATCTGCAAACAATTGTGTGCGCGGCTATGGTATACTGGTTTTCACAGTTGACCAGTTGAATTGGTCATGGGACAAATTTGTCGGCATTTCAACTCTCGTGGTCAACTCAGGGTCAACTCTCGTGGCCCTGCACCTAATGGATCAAAGAATGCTATAAAGCATAATCAATTGTTGAAATAGTTCAGTAAGTAGAAGCTCACCACAGAAATCAACCGTTAAGTTTTGTTCATCGCCTAAAACATCGACGTGAGCGAATGATCATACAGGTAGTCTTTCAACACAAAAACTTGACCTAGCATTTTAATTTTCAAATGCTAAAAGCTATGCAAATCTAACCGACTGTGCATAACACAAATTATTATTATTATTATTATATACAATAAAATTTGCGTACACAATGTTAAACCATCCACTAAATAATAAATAAACAAAAAAAATCGAATTTCACAACTTAGTAACTCGCTCATTCTGTATTGCAAAATGTATGACAGGTGATTACCCCTCACAATGCATCAGAGAATGAGCGATCTCCCGCCAGGATATGCAATATATACGTGGCATATTTACGTGGAGTAATTTGATTGGATGAATTTTCCTCTGCATTCGGCTCCATCTAGGGATCATTCTCATTGATGACGTCACCACTGTCTGTGTTTGTCCCCGTGCTCGATGGTCTCGGCTGTCTTCCTCGGCGACGTATCTTAAACATAACATGAGTCCAACCGGCTACACCCCGTGGAAACAGGATCAGGTACTGCAGTGGACGCATCATCGGGTCGGTCTCATACACTGGCCTTAAGGATCCTGTAGCACGATGTTGCAGCACAATCTCCCGTGTAATCCGTGCTACCGGTGATATCGTCACAAACACACATGACCCATCTCACCTGCAGTCGGTGCGTTGTTCCGGAACTGGTCAATACCTGGTATACGTGAAAGAAGGCAAAGGCGCAGCTCATCGCGAACAGACATGCGTTCATACGTATGACTGAACATCCGAGTTAGGAGATTGCGTGTGATAAATACTCGCTGCAGGACAGACAATATCGATTAAGTCCACCACCAACTACTGGTGCTTGAATATTTTGTTAAGTTAAGTCTAGATCGAAGAAGTATAACTGAGTGTTGCATGGCGAATATCCCGGAAGAACAGCGAGCGAACCAATTCGATGGCAAAGTGATCCTTGGATGCTGTAGCTGTAAATTCCACCACGTGTAGCTTCTCGAATTTGGCGCACGTATGATTGTAGCTCCATTTAGAAGAGTGCAGGTACAGTGGTAACTGGTGTTGGTGATGATATAGCCGGTTCCGATATTGTATTCGAAGATGGTGATGGCCCTGGCCATTGAAAAACATGGTTAAGGACGGCCCAGCGGCGGATCAGACGGTAGGCGGAGTAGGCCCCTTCTTACTGCGCTTTTCGCCTTGTCTCATTTCAAGTCCCCTCAATGCCCCCCTTCTCTCCTGCATCGTTTTATAAATTAGAGGCCCCAACTATAATTCCGCCCTGGGCCTCCAAGGGGATTGATCCTAAACTGTCTATACTATGTTCTTTTTGCTAGTAGAAAAACAACAGCAAAAGGTGTGTCAATCAAACGATGATCATACAAACGTCCACACCAAAGACAATCATGACCATCTGTGAAGATCACTCAGCTAATATTTTGTTTCCCAGGTTCGCTCATATTATTTCATCACCCAATAGCTAAATTAAATTACCATCTCGTATGAATCATTCATTAAATTAACTTCAACACAACTGTTTTACGGTTCTGGTTCCGCTATAGTGATCTGCCGGTAGTAGCTGCAGGCGTAAAATTAACGTTATATCCGTTTTGTGTAAAAAATCACTGAGCTATATCATTGCTTCATTGTTAAAATAAACAACTGATCTTTAAGAAAAAAATGCGAATCTGTGCTAATATTGCTGGATCTCGCCATTTCAGGTGGTGTTTTATTTCCGACCCGATTTTCAGTAACGCGCAATCTCGAGGAAGCGATCAACAGCGATCGATTCACTAAGCGCTAATTGGTATGGTACATAAACCATTAACGAAGCAATGTAAACCGGACTTCCACCAGATGGGGACAGGTATGGAGTTGATGCACATGTTACAAGAATTGGCTAGACTAATATCTGTTTATTTGGCACTTTCTGTCCGCTTTCAAGAGATATGCATGGTATGAATATTCTGTCTGAGATGTTGAAGAATTTACGTGATTCCATAACTCCTCCTACCAATCGTTGAAGTACAGCAATATCCCGCTCAAGGAAAGTTGTTTTTCAGTGCTTCCTTTCCAGCTTGTGGTGCATATCGGTAACAAACAACCTTGCAGGAGGAGCAGGAGCGAAGCGGAACAATATTTACACGTTAACCTGAATCACTTATTTTGCTCCTATCGTACCGGCACGTTCATAAAAATCTCGTGCCCACACCCAACATCCCATGTCCACTAGCTCCATGTCTCATCCGGTAACCATTTACAGGAAATACATGACGCTAATCAGCACGGAACACTTCGTGTGTACACTAACTATCAGCAGAAGACGGTGAAAATGCGCTCCACAATGGTGAACGTACTCTGGAAGGCTGTCGTTAGCTGTTTCGGCACCTTCAAGACACTCTGTTGTGGGTGTGCAGCCAGTAGTACGTACTACTATTTTCTGTAGCTGCTACTATAGCACTACACCAACAACATAGTATGGATAGTGGTCGGTGCTAATTACAGCATACTCTTTAATTTGCACTATGCACTATGCGCAGCGGTTCAACTCCATCGGGTGGGGCATCCGATTTTGTATATATATACATGAAAGCAACACACGGAATGCCATCTTATCCCGAACAGTTGTCTAACAAGTGATAGCAGTACTTGCAAGTGTGGCGCACGGGAAATCGCGAACCAGTGAAGAAAACATGGAAATAGTGCGGAAATTACTGACGATTCTGTGCATAGTGTCGATGATGGTATTGCTCTTCCCTGCATCAGTAGTACTATCTCCCGTACCTCAAAATGCAATTAGACCGATCGATGCCATCGATCAAGGGCAGTTTTTTTCGGCCCATAGAATACGCCAGCAAGGACATCATAAAAAGTTTTTCCCCGCACCACCGGCCATTACTGGAAAATAAATAGCCCGTACAGGATAGTTCAATTTAAGTACAAAAATTGAAGAGAACGAAAAAAAAAACCAGCCAGTGAAACTACCAGTCCACTACACTTGTTTGGCGCACATTGGTAAAATTCTTCAAATTATTCGGACCGTGTGGCTGGATTCAACTGAACCATGCATACTGCAAATTTGATTAGCACCATCGTCTACGGGCGGAGTGGAAACCGACGCTCTATATAAGCTCGATCACAACAGCAAGATTAGATCCATTCATTGCAACCGTTTGCTTACCAACAGTCCAGTCTAGACTCAAAGTTCACCACATCCACGTGTTCCGCGATGAAGTTGGGCATTTTTGTTCTCTTTGGCGTCCTGCTGTGCAGCACACTGTTCGATGCCGTCGCAGGCCAGCGATCGAACGGTTTCCCAACGTACGACGATCATCCCTCTCCGTTCCGGTTTAACAGACCAATCGTAACGCGAAAACCACGGCGCAAGTTCTTTCCAGCACCACCGGCTATAGTGGGATGAAAATGGTGGAACAAACGAACAAACAGTGCCCGCCAAAATGTGTACATACGTGCCGAGTGATCCAAAGCAAATAGTTTCAGTTCATACGAAATATGTTAAAGAAGTAAACTAAATCCACGGGTTACCGATGATGGACAAGGTGACAGTAGCAAGTCTTCGGAAAGGGTGTGGAGTACTGTGTATATATAGGAAATAACATTGGAAGACTTTAGATGGAGCCAAACAAGCCTAAGTACAGTTTTACTGGTGAAAAATGTTGCCTGCGGAAGTTTGCGACTAAAGCGACATTAGCTAGTAAGAAAGTGTACAATTATTTATACCATTGTAATTTAGGTGTAATAAGTGGTTAGTTTTTTTAACAAAAAAGAATAAACTATGTCTAATTGTGATACTCATAATGCGTTCGCTATTTCTTCACATATCGAATTTGAATAGAATTTAGTTGATGCACAACTTTGCTTTATTTTTCCTGAAACTAAAAATAACAGAGTAAATAGCCACATTATGCTCTCTTTCCGTACAGGATTACTTATAGGTATCAGCGGCGGATCAAACGGTAGGCGGAGTAGGCGGCCGCCTAGGGCCTCGCCGTGTTGGGGGCCCCAAAAAAAATGTGCCGATTGTGCGATGTTTGGAAATTTAACAGCAGAGTTAATTTATTAAATAAACATTATTTAAAAGGTAAAAACTTGATTAAAAATATCTTCCTTGGTTATATAAAACATTTGTTTCTATGTGATAAATTAAATGCAGAGAAGAATATCGACTTTGTGACTTTAAAGTATGAACGAAATTGCACCATGATTTCCGAATGTATAGTACCAGGAGAGCATCCAAGGAAGAGGTAGCACCTTGTACAGCAATTTTGCTCGAAAACCGTCGAAAGGTATGCAATGTTTCTTTGAAAACTACCAGCTTCCGAATGTATAGTACCAGGAGAGCATCCACGGAAGAGATAGCACCTAGTACAGCAATTTTGCTCGGAAACGGCCGAAAGGTATGCAATGATTAAACACCAACTTTGTATACATACCTGCTGTTTTCAGATTTCCGATACCAGGATAGCATGTTTTTCAAGAGGTAACACCTGGTACCAGCCAAGTACCAGGGTGTTGCACAACACATATTGCACAAAATATGTAACAGCATCTGGCATGCAACATCTTACATGCAACAACTTGGGATTGCAACTACCGGGAAGCGCGTGATTTGTGCTTGCTTGGCTGATACCAGGTGTTACCTCTTGAAAAACATGCTCTCCTGGTATCGGAAATCTGAAAACAGCAGGTTTGTATGCAAAGTTGGTGTTTAAACATTGCATACCTTTCGACGGTTTTCGAGCAAAATTGCTGTACTAGGTGCTACCTTTTCCGTGGATGCTTTCCTGGTATCGGACATCTGAAAACAGCTGGTTTTGTATGGAATTTCGTTCGTACTAGCCGATGGAAAGTTTGAACGAGATGATGGATGCTTTCCGTTTCATCGATCTTCCTTACATTAGCGATCGCTCTCACGGGTGCAAGATAATATGCAATGCAATAGTGATGGGCAAATTTATTCCACACTGCAGGTGTCACCTCTTGAAATACATGCTTTCCTGGTATCGAAAATCTGGACACAATTGTGTTCTTCATCGCCTAAAACATCAACATGAGTGAAACAGGTTTCTAAGAAATTTATCTGATTGTTACCGAAGAAGTAAACCGATTGAAAACTGTACCTTGGGCGAAAAATCGTAAAAGGCGGAGCAGAAGGCGACTAATCGTATGTGAAAGTTACATTTAGAACTACAATACCATATATCTGTACAATCTAGATCTAGGCTATCTGTTATTAAATTTCCTCCTTGCGGCGACTTCCTTCCTACTCCAGTGTCTATATTCTAATACAGTTTGTGAGTCCTGCTGATAGAAGAGACAACTATTCTAGATCAAACACACCATTATTAAACTTTTAAGCAGGCCTGTATATTATCTGAATTCCAACATTAATGAAATTTTCATTGAACCACTTCTGTTTTTGCACGAAACCGTCACGATCTTTTTAACACAATACGCTTTCATAAATAGGTACATATGTATCAATAGATAGATGTATAGAGATCAATCTTTAATAGATGATCTTCTGAATGTTGAATGCCGAATCCGGGTTTTCGGAGTCGGAGTGGATTCACGAAATTACTCATGTTCAGAAACTACTCCATGCCAATTGTTCGAAATAATTTTATTTTACTGCGACTACTGTCTTCTTCTTCTTCTTCTTCTTCGTTTGCGAGTGAGGATGTATCCTCCTGTGTTTTTTTACCGACCAGCAGTTTGTGAACACAATCAGAGGCTTACTCACTCTAGCTCAAGGCATTTAAAACCTGACAATTTCGTCATATGGTCATTACAATTTGTTTAACTGTGCTGTCATTTTTCTGTTTATGTTCTCCAGTTCTTTTCATTAAAATTCTATTTCGTTGGTTTTAATAAATTTAACTATCTTTTTGATTTCCTTTCCATTTTGTTCTTTCCATTTTTCTTTTGGTTTTTCAAATGATATATCCTTTCTGTTTATTTCGTATGTTTTACAGTCGAATACCATATTTCGTCCCGTGTTTGGTGCATTGCATGTCTCACAGATTCCTGTTTCTACTATTCTCATTTTGTTGAGCCAAAATGGTGAGAGGTCATGGCCTGTTAGTAATCTGTTAGTTGTTTTAATTTCTTTGGGCGTTATGTCTACACCTTTCGCCCACGGGTCGGGTTCAAAAGTTTCTTCCCTTTCTTTTCGCCTTGGTTTTCGTACCATACTTTGGTTTCGTTCATCATATTATTTTTCAGTCTTTGGTATATATCTATGTATCTTATTTTGTTTCTAATTTCTGCTTCACTGTTTGTTCCTTGTTTTGCAAGTCGGTCTGCCCATTCGTTTCCACTGATACCCACATGTGCCGGGATCCACCATATCTCAGCGTTAATTTGGCTCCCTCGTTCATGAATATTTTTCACAATTTCTTCTATTTGTAATTCCTTTCTCGCATTCTTCAATATTGTGCAGCTTGCTAAGCTGTCTGTTAGAATGGCAATATTTCTTAGTTTTAGATGATTAGCTATTTCAATTGCTTTTTCTATTGCTGTCAATTCAATCGTGGTTATTGTTGCATGATTTGCTGTTTTAAAGTTATAGTACCAGGTTTTGTTTTTATCTTTTATATAGATACCTATTCCACTTTTTCCTTTTGCGACACTTCCGTCAGTATAAATACTTGGTTTGTTCTTTATTTTTTCGTCTATTATTTCTAATGTAATTTGCTTTAGTGTTTCCTTGTTTTTCATTTATTTGTTATCTATTTTTTCTTTTATTTTCGTCTTGATCTTAACGTATTCTTCAATGTCATTAATTTTGGCTATGGATATTTTGCTCAACCATTCTTTTTGTTCCATGATTATTTCTTCTTGGTTAGTTGTCTTTCTTTTCCTTTGGTTTGTTTTAGAAATTTCTTTAATTTGTCTTCGGACTTCTGGGGAAAATGTGTACGCTTGTGTTATTTCTTTTCCTGCTATATATCTTCTTCTAATTTTTAGAGGTATTTCTGCATTCACCGCGTGCAGTGAGTTTGTTGGAGTGGTTTTTGTGCATTTCCTTAGAGCTGTGTGTGTGACTGTATTTAGTTTGTTGCCGTTTGTGATACTGTTGTTGACTGTAAATGAGGATCCTCTTTCTATTAGGCTTCTAATGGTGGATCGGTATATCATTCTGGCTTTTTGGGGTGATATACTATTTGCTGTTGTGCATAATATTTTAAATATATTTAGTCTTTCTATCGCTTTGTTTTTCATGTGTTCTATGTGTTTGTTAAAGTTGAGTTTTTTTTTGTCAATTATGGTTCCAAGATATATGTATGTATTTACATTTTCTACACTGTTGTTATTTAGTTTTAGGCTTATGTTTTTATTTTTCCCCATCATCATTAGCTTTGTTTTTTCTATATTGATTTTTAAATTTATTGCTGCAGCTTCCTCTTCGAATGCGTGAAGGCTTCTTTGAAGTTTTTGTTGTAGTTCTACATCATTTCTTCCTGTTGTCACAATTGCAAAGTCATCTGCGTATTGCACTAGCTTCGTATTTTTTATTTTACTTATCCTTTGGTGTAGCTTTCTTGTATAAATGTTGAATAGCGTTGGCGATAGCACGTCCCCCTGTGGTAATCCATCAGTGACTATTTTTTTTATTTTCTTATTATTACTAATGAGTTCTAATATTCTATTTTTCAAAAATTGTGCGATCCATTTCACTATTTGTGTGGGAGTATTTGCTTCAATCAAATTTCTAATCAATTCTTTTAATTTCACTTGGTTGTATGCATTCTCTAAATCTACAAATATGATTCCTGTTTTTAGTTTTTTAGTTTTATTTTCCATGATGGAATTAATTAGATAATTTGTGCACGTTTGTATTGATCTATTTTTCCTGAATCCAAAGGGGGTTTCAGGGATAATTTTGTTTATCGTGCAGTGTTTGTTTAATTTCTCCAGGACCGCTGTGTTGCTGATTTTTATTATTGTTAGTAAAAGTGCAATTATTCTGTAGTTATCGATTTTTTCGGGGTCTTTTCCAGGTTTTGGGATTGCTATTGCCTTTACCGTTTTGTATTGTTTTTTTTTTTATTTTCCCTTGTTGCCACATTTGATTGATCTCATCTAATATGCATTTCGTGTTGTTTGCATCTAAATGTTTTAACATTTCTATGTAATGTTATCTACCCCTGGGGCAGTTTTCTTTTTCTTGCTGATTATGTTTTCCCATTTTTCCGGATCTATTAACTTTTCTTCATTTATAAATTCTGGCAGGTTCATGTTTTCTATTCTAAAGCCACTGTTTTTTCCAAACGTCTGGTCAAGTAATTTTTTTGCTAGATTTTCGTTATTATGTATTATGTTTTCTTCTTTTGTTGATTGCTTGTTGCCTTTAATTCTCTTCACTATGTCCCACAGTTCTTTGCTAGATGAGTTTTGATTTAATAACTTTATTGTTTTTTCTATTTCTATTTTCTTACTCTTGCGAATCTCTAATTTTAGTTTGGCTGTTGTTTTTTTTCATTTTTATTAAGTTTTCTATCGTTCTTAGTTTGTTGAACTGCGTTCTAGCTTCATTTTTTTCCATCCAAGCTTTTCTAGTATTGACGTTCCACCATGATTTCGGTATATGTTTTAGTTTGACTTTGTTTTTTTTAATTATCTTGCTTATTTTTTTACTTATTTGTCTAAAGCTTTGTCCATTATCACAGTTGATTTTAGTTATTTGTTCTAATATTTTGTTTTTTTTTATAAATCACTCTCTCTCTTCCATTTTGGTTTCTTGCTCATATATTATATATATATATATATTCTCCTCTGACTCTTCTTTTTTTATTTGTTCGTCTCGGCGATATCATCCCTAACGGCTCATGCCACGAAAAATCAACGTAGCATATTATTACGATGTTAAAGTTGAACAGTATTACCCGAAACCGCTAAGGTGCATGACCTGTCTCAGGTTAGCACACTCAAAAAAATTCTGCAGAGGGAACAAAAAATGCGCAACTTGCGCAGAGGTATACCACGAAGATCAAAACAATTGTAATAAAAAACCGAAATGCCTTGAATGCGGAGAAGACCATAGCACTTGGGACAGACAATGCCCAATTTACCTCGATGAAGTAGAAATCAAAAAAATACAAATTAAACAGAGAATAACGATGAGAGAAGCTAGAGAAATCAGAAGACAACAAACCCCAGCTATCCCAAGAAATTACATAAAGAAAACCTTTGCACAGACATTACAAAACCAAACCACAGAAAATAACACAAACAAAAAATCAGAAGAAATGACGGAAAACATAATAACACAGAAAAACACAGAAAAAGAAATCAGAAACACAACACCAGAGATCGAAAAAAACACAGACAAACACAAATTCACAATAGCATGCATACAGGAGGCATGGCTCAAGGAAGAAAAAAAAATTTAAAATACCAGGATTTAACATAGAGAAAGTAGATAGAGAGGATGGATACGGAGGAAGCTAACGGATACGGAGGAAGATATGCTAAACTAAAAAATCTAAAAAGCTCCAAGTTTATTCAAGCTGCTGGAATAGAGATAATGGAAACAAAATTAAAAATAATATCGATATACATTTCAAACAAAGCAAGCAACGAAGATTAAAAAAATGCAATAACCCAGCTGGCAACAAGCTATACAGAGAAGACAATAATAGTAGGAGACTTTAATAGCCATCACACCTATTGGGGTGATGAAAAAACAGATAACTGGGGAAAGATCATAATGGAAGAACTAGAAACCTCAAATCTAATAATAATGAAAAACGAGACAACCACCAACATCCCCACCGATATAAATAAAAGAGGAACATCAATCGATCTCACAATAGCAACACAAGAAATTTATATGGACTTAAACAAACAAATAACAGAACAACACATAGGAAATAGTCAGCACAAAATGATATATATATATATATATATATATATATATATATATATATATATATATATATATATATATATATATATATATATATATATATATATATATATATATATATATCATTTTGTGCTGACTATTTCCTATGTGTTGTTCTGTTATTTGTTTGTTTAAGTCCATATAAATTTCTTGTGTTGCTATTGTGAGATCGATTGATGTTCCTCTTTTATTTATATCGGTGGGGATGTTGGTGGTTGTCTCGTTTTTCATTATTATTAGATTTGAGGTTTCTAGTTCTTCCATTATGATCTTTCCCCAGTTATCTGTTTTTTCATCACCCCAATAGGTGTGATGGCTATTAAAGTCTCCTACTATTATTGTCTTCTCTGTATAGCTTGTTGCCAGCTGGGTTATTGCATTTTTTTAATCTTCGTTGCTTGCTTTGTTTGAAATGTATATCGATATTATTTTTAATTTTGTTTCCATTATCTCTATTCCAGCAGCTTGAATAAACTTGGAGCTTTTTAGATTTTTTAGTTTAGCATATCTTCCTCCGTATCCGTTAGCTTCCTCCGTATCCATCCTCTCTATCTACTTTCTCTATGTTAAATCCTGGTATTTTAAATTTTTTTTTCTTCCTTGAGCCATGCCTCCTGTATGCATGCTATTGTGAATTTGTGTTTGTCTGTGTTTTTTTCGATCTCTGGTGTTGTGTTTCTGATTTCTTTTTCTGTGTTTTTCTGTGTTATTATGTTTTCCGTCATTTCTTCTGATTTTTTGTTTGTGTTATTTTCTGTGGTTTGGTTTTGTAATGTCTGTGCAAAGGTTTTCTTTATGTAATTTCTTGGGATAGCTGGGGTTTGTTGTCTTCTGATTTCTCTAGCTTCTCTCATCGTTATTCTCTGTTTAATTTGTATTTTTTTGATTTCTACTTCATCGAGGTAAATTGGGCATTGTCTGTCCCAAGTGCTATGGTCTTCTCCGCATTCAAGGCATTTCGGTTTTTTATTACAATTGTTTTGATCTTCGTGGTATACCTCTGCGCAAGTTGCGCATTTTTTGTTCCCTCTGCAGAATTTTTTTGAGTGTGCTAACCTGAGACAGGTCATGCACCTTAGCGGTTTCGGGTAATACTGTTCAACTTTAACATCGTAATAATATGCTACGTTGATTTTTCGTGGCATGTTTACGCAGTTGAAGGTAAGTATGGCTGTATTTGTATTTTCATATTTTCCGTCCTTGTTTTTTCTTTTAACAATATATACTTCTTTAACCTTTTCCTCACTGAGGCCCTCTAGCAGATCTTTGTCGCTGATATTTGCTATCGCATCGCACTTTATTACTCCTTTGGATGTGTTCAACCTATCATGCTCTCTCACTTCCACGGGCATGCCTATATTTAGCTTCATCTTAGTAAGCGTCCTTTCCTGATTTTTATTTTTTACTAATACTAGTAGGTTCCCGTCTCTCATCATGGAGACCTTTTTGGGATTTTCTCCTAGTGTTGCTTCTAAGCACTTCTGCACCAGAAAAGGGTTTACTGTATTTAACTTTTTTACGGGGTCCTTGCTTTCTATTATTAGAAATATTTCTGCATCTATATTTCCCTCTCCTATCTCCATCCTTTCTCCTCTGACTCTTCTTTTTTTATTTGTTCGTCTCGGCGATATCATCCCTAACGGCTCATAGTATGAGCCGAAGGCCGATCCGCCCCCGGGGTCTTCGACCCCCATCGTTTGTAGGGTTTTTACACTATTCCTGTATCGTTTCTTCCCTTTGACCAATATGCTTATAATTTGTTTTTTTCTTAAATACCTTGCTCCGTTGTCAGTAAACTTTTCTTTTGTTATTCACAATTATCACTGCGTAAAAAAGTTAAACAATGTGCATGACGTTTCGATCTGACGTTGGTTTTTGGCGACTACTGTCAGCCGTGTCGGATGGACGGGATAACAGCGTGCGCTGTCATCGTTGTATCGTAAACAACTCCTTGACAAGTCGGCGCAAGACCGCACTATATCCAAGCTATAAATATTTTCTATGAATCCAATGCATTATTTCTACAGCGGAACGATAAATCTAAAAAAAATACTGTCATTTTGAAGCCGTAAAACCATTTTTACGTGTTTAAATACAGGTTCCAGCTTTTGACAAAAGTCTACTGGGTGATGGTGCCCGACATAGTTTTAAAAATTCACCTTGTAAATAAATACACCTTGGCCATAACAACACCACCGAAAGCTTGTATGGTACAATCCTGGCAACAAACCGGCTGTGTCGTTAAGCAACTTTAGTTTAAAATATGGATGTGGACATAGTTGTGATAAAGCAACACGTACGCAATTCGATTGCCGAGTGTGAAAAACGGTGTTTGATGCAATGCACCAAGTGGCTCGCAGAATTGAATCACGGCTTGTCGCAAACAACAGTTGAGCTAGGTGGAAACCCGGTCGTGCAAAACATGCATGATGGGATCGAGGACGCCGAGTACGACATCTATCTGCTGGCAAAATCCTATTTCCATGTACGCGAGTACGACCGGTCGGCCTACTTTACGCGGAACTGTGTTTCGCCGGTGCCAAAATTTCTACACCTGTACGCAACATACATGTCGAAGGAGAAGAAACGGTTAGACAACATGGCCGACAGTTCGGTCGTTAGTTCGGTGAGCCATGCGAAGGATTTTTCCGAACTATTAACCATCCTGCGGACGGAGCACAGCCAACAGTCGCTGGACGGTTACTGTCTGTATCTGTACGGTGTTATACTGAAGAAGCTGAACCTCACAGACATAGCGGTGGGAGTGTTAGTCGAAGCAATTAACGCCGAACCAATGCTTTGGTGCGCCTGGTTAGAGCTAGCACCGCTCGTGAACGACAAACGAATGCTGGAGAGTTTGAAGCTGCCGAATCATTGGATGAAAAGCATATTTGAAGGGTACACGTACATTGAGCTGTTCCAAAACGATGAAGGCATTAAGATATTTGAACATCTTCAAAAGAATGGATTTAGCAAGTGTATCTTCATACCCACCTTACTGGCAATCGCTTACTCCAACAAACGAGATGTGGATCGTTCGATCGATATATTCCAACATCTGCAGAGCGTCGATCCGTACCGGTTGGACAACCTCGATTCGTACTCAAATCTGCTATTCGTGAAGGATATGAAAACGGAAATGTCCCATCTTGCGCACAAGGTGGTCGAGATCAACAAATACAGCCCGGAAACGTGCTGCGTTGTGGGGAATTATTACAGCATACGATCGGATCACTATAAAGCGGTCATGTATTTCCAGCGTGCGCTTAAGCTGAATCCACAGTATCTTTCGGCATGGACGTTGATGGGACACGAGTTTATGGAGATGAAAAATACCAATGCCGCGATCCAAAGTTACCGACAAGCGGTCGGTAAGTAGTATAAATGGTACGAATGCGAAGGATTTGCCCGTGTTTAATGCCTTGATTCGCTTTTCTTTTGTAGAGGTTAACAAACGAGATTTTCGAGCGTGGTACGGACTTGGGCAAGCATACGAAATTCTCAAAATGACGTTTTACAGTTTGTACTACTACAAAGCGGCCCAACAGTTACGTCCGTACGATAGCCGCATGCTGGTCGCGCTGGGTGAAACGTACGAAAAGCTTAACAAGGTGGCCGATGCGCTCAAATGCTACCAGAAAGCGTACAACGTGGGAGACATCGAGGGGGTCGCACTGTACAGCATGGCAAAGCTATACGAAAAGCAAGGTGAAACAGAAAAAGCTATCCCGGCATTTATTAAGTTCTGTTCCGACGACAAACTGATTGCCGATAAAGCATCCCTATGTCACGCGTACATGACGCTCGGGAACTACTATGAAAAGATTGAAGATCTCGACAAAGCGTCGTACTTTGCGTACAAATGCTTAGACTACGAGGAAATGAAACGGGAAGCGGAATCGTTGTTGAAAAGCATTGCCAACAAGCGTGACCATAAGGCCACTACGTCCGGGGCACCTGCCTCGTCCGGAGCAACCAAATCGACCGAACATGAAAAGTCGGATACCTACGGTGGCGAAGATATGGAGATGGATGAAACGAATCTTTCCAAACGGATCGACAGTGCGATCAGAGAGGAAGAACCGGGAAACAATGAGCTGGCGGAAAGTTCCGGCATCCACGGGTTCCACATGGAAGATACGTACGATGTGAACGAATGAAGGAATGAATATCTAAGATCCTTTGTTTCTGGCTGCTACAGCTATTAGATTATATTAATAAATGAACTATTTGTTTCTTAAATAACCGTATAAAGAGAAAAATTTTAAATACTATCACAACGCCTTTGACAGTGACAGTATATTCTATCACGCAGCAAGCTTTGCCCGGTTGCCAAGGCAATGGGCCTTTCGCAACAAATCATCGGTATACAAAGCAAAAAGTGTTGCGAAAGCAGTGTTGCAGTACACAGAGTCGTCCCCAAGTACAGTTGCACAGCGCCTTAGCGAAAGATGCTTCGCAGCGGAAATACAACAACGATACTGTGCGAGGAGCAAACAAAATTCATCCTCGACCGTATCAGCACGGTGGAAAAACATTTCGGCGAGCTCTGCGGTGCGCTGGCAGAGTACACGCGCAAGATAGCCCGGCTGCGTGACAAAACGGACGAACTGGCGCACACAACGCAGGATTACTGCGATGCGGAAAAGTTAAACCCGACGCTTGGCGGTGCACTATCCAGCATGGCTAAAGCGATAACGCTGATGGGTGATTTTCATGATACGCGTGTCAAGCGATTGGAAACGAAAATTGTGGCCGAACTGTCCCAGTACGAAGCGGTCTGTAAGCACTGCAAGGAGGACGTGAAGGAAGCGCTACTGGTACGGGAAAAGGATTTGGCCAAAAGGAAGCAGCTGGAGCAGAGTAAAAGCCGCAACGGTCGATTGAAGCGAAATACGAACGATACGGAGCTCATTAAATCGAACCTGGAAGTGGAAAAGTCGCTGAAAGAGATCGAACATCAGATCGAGCGGTTCGAGAAGCAAAAGTTGCACGATTTGAAGGAATTGCTGCAGAGCTTTGTGTTGATCGAGCTAAAGATGCACACGCAAGCGGTGGAAGTCCTTTCCGCTACTTACCAGGACATTAGCGATATAGACGAAGCGAAAGATCTACAGGTAAGAATGTTTTGGTTCACAGGGATGACTAGGAACATATATTCTCAATTTCAAATATTTCTATACTTCTCACCAACACAAACTGGATTAATAAGACTGTACACAAGGAATTAAAGAGACAAAATCGGGTAATTGATTGTGCCCATTCGTAAATGACAATAGGTACGTTTGAATGCAGCGTTTAACTATCTCGTTGCAGCAATTCAAGAAAATTCTCCAACAAGACACCGTCCCTGATCGTTACTTTCTTCAGCGCATCAAGAGCCAATCGATGGGTGCCCTCAATGCAACGTTAGCCGGATTCAATGCCAGTCGTAAGAATAAAAGCTTAAACTCGAACTCGCTCAATTCATCTCAGGAACAGGAGCAAGAAATCGGTACGGAATCAATCGAACAGCAGCACACACAACGAAAGATTACAACTGCAAGACGCTCCAACAAAACATCGGTACAATCGGTCGAATCGTTGGTAAGATGTGTTTGTAGTAAAGCCGTTAATACTCCGCTAACAGTGTGGGATGTTGTCTTTGCAGGATTCTTTAAAACGCGACCTGTCTTCGGCAACAAGCACCACATCCGAAGAAGACGATAGTGAGGACAGTGAAACGCTAACGGATGACCATTCGGACACTTTGGTAAAGCCGACTAAAACGAACGTTTTGAGTGACCACGCGAAGAAGAGTCAAGTGGACTCAACGTTTAAAATTATCAAACTTAAAGACTATAATCCGTAGACTAATATTTCTGTCAGCAGGACAGGGATGATCGCATTAACTTTAAGCCATAATTTTACCCTTTGTTACAGAGCAACAATATTCTGGTGGCTTTAAGGAAGTATCGAATGATAGTTACGTTCAAAGTGAATCAATACTACGTAGAAAAGTTACAAAAACGTTCCCTAGCGACCAGTCCTGTTGAATCGAACCAAACTCTATTAGGTACTGTGACCGTTACTAGCAAACTGTATTCTATTTGCTGCTGGTTACAAGCAGTAACCGACGGAATTATACGGTTACTATGGTTAAATGGTAACAATTCCCTCGTTACTACTTACGTGCCTTTTACGCATTGAGCAATATATCTTCCCGTCCACAGCCGATTCTGTACATTGTTAGTATTGTTCTTTCTTGTTCCCTTTTCACGCAAAACATTTTACTGCTTTATATTATAGATTCATTCTCAGTGCTTAAGTGTACAATCGAACGTATTCCTACCGATAGTCCTAATATTTGCAAGGTATGTGCAATTTAATTTCCATCGATATCTTCATATCCTTGAAGGCGATTGTTACCTCGCTTAATGGATAAGCATTTGGGCAAACTTCCATTCGTTTCATCAGCCAATCTGTGCACAATTGCAAGGGTTCACTATAAGCCTAATTCCCCCGTTTCACCTGATACAAATGTGAACTTTCCGCTTAATTCAAAGATAAATGCATGCTTGTGTTTGAATGCTTGTTTATGTTTGTTTTTAGAAGGATGATTATTAATGGAAAATGAGTGTTACATCCAAATTAGCCATAATGTATGGCCAGTGGTCGATTCATTAAGGGAACACATTGCATTACTCCTACTTATCCTGCCCTTCGACGCCAGCCTGCTGCATCAGATCGGCAATACTTTTCTCAAGGTCATCTATCCTGGTGCCCATGTCGTCGATGCGTGAAATGATCTGATCCGACATCGTCTGGAACTTATCCTGCACGTTCTGCAGCAAATTTTGCACCTAACAATTAGTAGCAATCATTAGCATTTGTCCCCTCTTTGTTACGCGTTCTGCATCGGTCCAAACTTACGTATATCGTTAGCTCCTGCATGTTCTTCGGATCGACATTGCTGTTCAGCGAGTAGTTCTGTTCCGCATCGCTGTCGATTTCAGATTTAGCGTCAGCCATGTCACAATCGTTCGATTTTCTAGCAGCAGGACAAGCTCTTCGATTCAACAACCACTCACTGCCGGGTATGCTATCGTTATGGGCTCTGTGGAGGAAACTTTTTGTGCTAAAAGCTGGGCACGCACGCACGCAAACACCACCCACCTACTTTGCAATCGAATAAACAAACCACACAAGGGGGAAAATTTGTCTATTGTTCTATTCGCGCAGCTGTCAAAAATTTCCATTGACAGCGGCCGGCATCGATGCAATTCCAGCGCTTCTTAACTGTTGAACTGTACAATTGAATTGTTAACTATATTTGGGCAAATAGATGTATTGTTCAAACGCAACACGTAGCCGTTTTACATCATATTTCAACAAAAAAAAATAATATTTTCATCATCATTGGCCGTCGTTAATCGCTTGCATGTCAAATCCTAGAAGCCAACGAAACAAAAACATTCTCGATTTGCTTTCTGAAGAACGAACTACAACTAACATAACCACTTCCAATTTATTTACATTTATTTTACATTATAAAGGAACTCTATGAATCTCTGAAGTATAATAGATGATAGATTCATAGAAAGCAGCGCAATATTCATTTTGAGTCCTGTAAACTGGAGAATTGTAACTTTGAACATCACTCCGCTGCAGGTTAGACCTACAATACGGTGACATCCAATCTTGCCTTTGTTACGGCCGCTTCATACTAATCAAATTTTACGGATCTCTGTGAAAAAAGCAAACATTTATGTTTTGCAAACTGGATTCGAAAGTTAAAGATCTACTACTAAAAACTATAGGTAAGATAAAATCGTACAATATTTAAGCATATCCACTACTAAAACAGACTGAATACAACTTTACTTGCGACGACTGCCACCGCCACCAGCCAAAATAGTGACAATTCGGATGAAAATGTTCAAGGTATCCATATAGATCGAAATCGCTCTGTAAAAATGCACAACATTATGAATAAAGTGAGATACTTAAGGACAGTGTCCTGCTCTCTCCAAGCTGTATACTTACGAATTTACTGGATCGAATGGGCGGGGAGCGTATAATGGGTACATTTCAGCTCGTTTCACAATCTTTTGCGTGTCGTAGAGCAAGAATCCACTGAAAAGCAACAGACCACCGTACAGCGAAAGGGACGCAATGCCGGCTCCGAGCGCTGTCGTCGGTGGAAGCCACATCGATGCCAGAGAGGAAGCAAACACCACTCCTAGACCAATGGCTAATGGGCCTCCCATATACAGGAATTTGTCACTTGGGGCACAAACGGCCACCGTTGAAAGTCCACCGACAACGCCTGCCGTGTACCAAGCCGCGCGAGTGAGGATTGCACCACCGACGAAACACATCGGTGCGATGACCGCTCCTAAAATGGCCGAATGTGTCGCCCATGCTAATTGTTTCGCACCCAGACCCGGGCTGTAAGGTATAGATTGTGCCACCATTCCAGAACCAATCATCAGCGCGAAAGTGCCGAGAATCGACTAAAAGAAGGAAATTCAATTTGGTACGGCACGAAGGCATGAGAAACGGGTTTCATCTCAACTTACCATCCATCCATTTCTCGAAACCAAACTTAGCAATCGAGGCGACCGAAACACGGCCATTGCACTAGCTGCCGAAATGGCAAGCGAGCCACCGAAGTACAAGTACGTGTCCTGTATGCGTTGCTTTACAAACTCCGGCCAAAGGTGGGAATTTTCCAGCGTGCTCGTTCCGCTTCCCAATCCGAGACCATAAAAGCATAACGCTCCGAGTCCTAGGGCCGCACCGCCAGCCACTGCTCCTTTACCGATCGCGTAAGCATTTGGACCGGGTGGAGCCATGGCTCGTTCGCGCAACGTTGTGCGTTCTGTGCGAGTTGTCCATCCCGTACCGCTTCCTTTCACATCACGTCCATACTGCCGTAACACTTGCTGTTGCTGCCGTTTCGGAATCGTTTGCAGCGTTGCTTTGAGAAAAGACGACGGGACGAAAGCTCGCCTACAGACCAGTGTGGATAACATCTTCGGAAATGGCTGTGGAAATCGTTCAATAAATCGAATGTAGTTGGAATAACAAAGCACTGTTGCATGACGTTGCGTAAACCTTTTTTTGCGTCCGTAACTAAATATTTTACAAATTCGATCAATTGCATGACGAAATTCAGTACAATCATAACAACATTGGAACACCCTCGATACCCGAACTTACTTACCTTTTAACAAACCGAGCACCTTATGGATGGAGAACACCTTTTGGCAAATTTCACAACTTCCACAAGCTAAGTTTATCAATGTCGCCCTATAGTGAAACAACACTGACCAAACAAACGTGAAATCGACTGACTAAATACAGGAATTCACGCAGGTGATGTTGATGCCAAGTTGTTTTTCAAAGAAATTTCTCGGCACTCGATGACGTATGATGCATTCGCCTAGGTGTGAACAATGGTCGTTCCTATTGGACAATACTAATGCGTATGTAATTTATAAACAATAGTATTTCCTTCACGAAGCTCAAAACCAACGGCGTTGTTTGCGGAAATTGGTTTGTTATTAGTTGTGACCCTATATTTTGTATAATCCATTTAATAATATTAACTTTTCACATTGAATGTTTCATTTATTCTTCTAGTGGATCAAAGCATGCATGCAGAGAAATCCAACGGTATAGGGCGAGGAAAGAGCAAACTTAAAGATTCATGGATGACCAAGTTTTATTAGTATATATACAACGAATATTCCACAATCATGTCACCATAATCGGTTTGCGGCCATGAGAGTTCAAAAAGAAAACAATGGCCCGGACAATCCTTCTACATTGAAAGGGAACAAGCGATGTCGAGATTCCATTGGAAAGGTTGGCTGCGATCATCATCGCGTTTCCATAGCAACCAGGCATGGCCGTTCGATTGTGAGGGCACGCTGAACGGGAGAATCAACGCGGGCATCAGTTGCAAATCTGGCAACGGCCAATACGGGTGTATCGTGCAGTGCTCAAACAAAGGTGCAATCCATTACAGCAAATCGAAGCTAAATCAAGTGTGTGAAATGAAACCTAAAATATCGCTGCAACTTGTAGAAAAGAAGCTTCACAAACTGAGCGCGATTCAGGAAATATCGATACAGCTAGAAGAAACGCGAAAATTTTTATCGCATTTCTTCATCCTGCTGGAAGATGACGCGCAGTACGAAGACGGTTATTTTCAAACGTTGAGTCTTTGCGAGGTGAGAAGC
This sequence comes from Anopheles moucheti, assembly GCF_943734755.1. Classification (NCBI taxonomy): domain Eukaryota; kingdom Metazoa; phylum Arthropoda; class Insecta; order Diptera; family Culicidae; genus Anopheles; species Anopheles moucheti. The sequence continues at coordinate 27,025,774 of NC_069141.1, forward strand.
GGTGTGGCAAATTCTAGTTCAGATTTTATTTACATGCATCCATTTTCCGTTACAGTATTTGTTTTCACGATGTGATCATACCGATCGAGATATAATTGTAGTGACCAAAATACTGAACACGATATTGGAAATAATCAACCGGGGTTATGTGAGTACGCAAGTGGTTGTCTTGTCGCTTGCCACAATTCACACTATCATGGGCCACCTGCACCTTTCGGAAGTGGTAAAGCTACGTGAAATGTTGCGAATGAAGCTGTAAGTACCATGTACCAAGCAAAGCAGACTATGGTGGTATTTGTTCTTTCCACTTGCATCCTCATGTAACGTGTTCTATCTTTTGGTATTCGTAAAAAAAGATAAAGTATTTGTTTTTTTTTGTTTTTGCTTTCTCAGCCCAATTGTTAATCAATACTTCAGGCAGATGAACAATTTCAGCATTATGTCCTCCATTGTTGGTTTTATTTACACATATGTGTATAAATACGACCCTACCGATAGGGAAGCTATGTTACAAGAGGTATTGAACGATTTTGACGATGTGACGGGAAAACTAACCGAAATGTTATTGTGGCCATTGCAATCGTTCAATTCGGTAAGTTAATCGATTTCCCTCTCTTATTCCCACTTTACTGTGTTTTATTTAAGAATTTTAACGAACAATGTCTTGGTTGTAGAAATGCCGAGACTTTCTGAACAACATTCCGGATCGAAAGTACTTTTCACTGTCTGCCCGTTTTGCAACATTCGGCGGCAGAACAATTGTACCACGTAGGGTAATGTCCAACACAATGGGTAAATATATCACAGCTGTCACAAACATACTATTTTTCAGGGCTATGATTGTATTTCGTTCGAATGGAATTCTCAGCCGCACGAGCTTTCGTTTGGCACGTTTTGTTTTGAAGGAGAATCGGACAAAGTTTCTGAAGTTAGTATCGACTATAAAGACATCTCCACGTTGGACATCTTTTCGTAAGTAATGGGAAAATCAAGCTCGCCTAACCACCAGTGAATAAGTTGCATTTCCTTTCGCTTACTACCGCCTTCAGGGACTGCAAGGAGCCGCGTGTTGTATGTGAATATGGAAAAATTACAGCGACGGGAGTTTCTATGGGAGAATCTTACCAGCTAAAGATTGCCTGTTTGGACAATGCTGAGCTACACGAACTAGCCATCTTTATAAAACCGTTCATCAACTCGATATGTAACACCAATCTTTCACATGTTGAACCATCGATCGATGAAGTCGTAATTCGGCACGACAAACTGTACAACACTGTGGATCTTAATGTTAGCAGCCACTCGTTGGTCTACGACAATAGCCAAATGGTACGGACGCCTCCAATTCCAAGAGATTCAACGTCTCCACAGGCTTTGCACTCAATGGGAATGAATGAAAATAATTGCGAGGAAAATATTAGTTTTCAAGAGCGGGACACGAATTTCAAACCTTTCGACATGCAGTGGAAAGATAAATTACTAAGCAGCTCCGCGAAAAATAAGCGCCCAATGTACGACCCGTACGATATAGCGCACATGCGAGAGGAGGAACGAGAACAACGGAGACAAAAGGGCTTTGGACCGGTTGCAAAAAGAGGAAGAGTTAAAAAAGGCGCCAGTGTTGCTAGCAGTCAGCGTACGCAACTTACGCATTGTTCAACTCCGGAAAAACAATGCAATCCAAAGGTAGTGGACATACCGCTTCCGATCGATCAAGATGAGTTATCTCCAATTGATGAAAATAGTGAGCAGGTGGATAGTGATGGCAGCGATGCCACGTACGTACCTTACACTATGTTATCAAAAACAGCGAGCCATGGTCGTGGAAATCAAAAAGGAACGGTGCGCCAAAGCAAAGCATCCGCACGTGTACTACGTAAAAAATCAAACATGAAGAAGAATGTAGAAAACAAGGGTGATTCGGGTCTGTATTAACACAATTGATTCGGATGAGGGTAATTTCTAATTTTCATTTACTTACCATTTCGCATAGGAACCGGAAAAAGACCAGCTGCAAAGGGTAGAAAAGCACAGCAATCGGGTGCTTGGTCACAGTCGACCAAGCAGATGGATGTTACTGGTTATGATGTTTCGGGTCGTTCAATGGATACAACGCTATCCAAACCGCAAACCCGTGGCCGAAGCAATACAGGAAAAACCAACTTCCTATGCGAAAGGCTGAATGCCAAAAAAACGACCACGCAAACTACTACCAAAGTGACGACCACCAAAACAACAGAGGGTGAGTATTAACGGCATTAGTCACATAGTATAATTTTAATTATTCCTTGTCATTATCAATACAGTAGGTATTGGTGCTTGTACGGATGTAGATAACAATCCATCGACAGAAATAGCGACGCTGGAGGATGTTAATATGACGCTACCGCCCGAAACCGTGCCAGTTCATGCAACACAAAAGGTTACAACACACACGAGTCTTTACAAAGTCGAAAAACATCAAGAGTACAGAGTGCAGCGTGGAGTAAATCAACTCGATTGTTGTATTGTAACCGATGCACTAACGGAAGGAGATCGTGCGCATATATTAGCACACGTAAACAAAATCATAGAAATTTTAGCTCATGCCAGGTAGGAAAATTTTAACTCTCTTAAAGGCAACACATTATTTAGTGTCGTGTGAATCTGAAAGGTTCCTTGAACCAAATGAATTTACGAATCTTCAGAGATTAAGTATTCCTCACAGACTCATGAATCCTAAACAATAGGTGAGTTGTTAAGTATTTATGAACATTGAATATTCAAAAACACTTTGAAGATTCATGAATATTTTAGAGTCGTCTCATGGTTTGGATGGGTGCTCACTGAATTCTTCATGCGTATGACTCTTCTTAAGATTCATACGAACATACACATTACTAACGTTTATATAGTGTGGCATTTGTGGTAGCTCATCATGTTCTTTTTACATTTAATTCATTTAGCAACAACGCTGGAGCTCACTGATTCAATTGAACTAAAGAGAAGTCACGCGGAATAGGATGAGAAGACCTGTACCTACTCTGATGTATGATCGACATTCATGACGTTAATTAACATGGATTGCTAATATCGTTCTAATGAATAACATACAAAAAGGAGTACATAATTTATTGTATTATTAAGCTAATAGAGTTTAGTTACTTTCTGCTAAACGTGAATTGAGCTTCGTAAACATACAAAAAACTTCCGTAATTCTTTCAAAACTTTCATTCTCGTCGTAATATAAACAATATTCAATACGTATAGCTTGTTACGGAGGCAACATAATTATTTTATCCATTCAATACATGTAACTCTACAATGATGTAGAACGATCAGTAGTGTTTTCTTGGATACAATAAAATTTACATATGAAAAATTTATAAAAGAAAACTCTATTCTAATGTAAAATAATCAAGTATTGAAGAAGAACCATACAAGCGCAGCTTCATTACATGCCCAGCAGAACGCTGGTACCAGTAGGTGCCACAATAGTTGGGTTTGGTGAGCAAGCTTGCCGGACCGACATTTCCCACGTGTCCAGCAGATGCGATAGTGTGAATAACCCCGGCAACTTACAAATTCGCGCCATCAGGGACTTTTGCACCAGTATCAAGAACGGTGTAGCATTATACTCCTGCTCAATCAGCGAACAACTCGGTGCAGTAAATGGATAATCTTCCGGTATGGTAACCGCGACTGGCGGTACACAGGGTAGATTTTTATCGTCTAGCCAACAAATTAGCTTGATCGTACGTGTACCACTGATAGCGCACTGGTCTAGCGATACCTTGAACTTTTGGTCCAGTTTAGCGATTTCACCCTGCAGAATGTGTGGAATCTCCTGTGGTGCTGTGCTGGTAACGGTGTTGGTAGAGACAGCACTACTGCTTCCAGTCGAGGTGACTGCAGTCGTTGTGCTGGTAGTAGTGGTCGCTCCTACACTAGTGACACCGCCCACTGTGCCTCCATTAGCGGTAGTGGAATCGTCCTGAGCCAGTCGCAGCTGTTTGGCCGGTGGTGGCAAATTTTTAATATCGGGTCCAAACAGTGCCTCCAAGCAGGGACGGAAAGTTCGCTGCAGGGTGTGATTTCCCGAGGCACCCTGTAGGCTGCTGGAAACGGCCTCCACTAGCGGGTTATTGGTCGGTGTTTCGCGGATTGAACCCAGTTGGCTCGTAAGTGCCGCCTCACACTTGTGCAGCGTTTCCAGCGGTATGCGAACGCTGGGATTGCTCAGGATCTCTAGCAGCCGCTTCATTTTAGCTATCTTGTCGATATCATCATTTTCCATCTTGGCTATCATTCTTTTCAATGGTTCGATGTACTTTGTGAGCGCACGGTACTTCTCTCGGTAGAGTTGTTCGTCTTGCGGATTAAGCGGGCTCGGAACGGCACCGCCTGGTTGACCGGGTGTATTTATTGAACCACCGGGTGACTGCCCAATGTTGGAGCGTTGCGCAACTCCGCTCATGTGCGGATTTGGAGATGGAATAAGAGCCGGGGAAGGTATCATCTGTCCCGGGTGGGATGGTGGGCCGTGCGCTCCAGGCCCTACTGGAGACGGGACCGATGGGGAAGGCGATTGGCGCAGAAAGTTATTTGGCGTGACGCTACGAACGGCACCGCCACCACCAGGGTACACGTTGCCACCCGGCATCATGTCTGGTGGTTTACGTACCATCGTATTCGCACCCATGCCCACAAAGTTGCCCTGCTGTCCGGTTGCTCCACCAGCCCCTGTACCGAGCATCTGGTTTGGACCGGGACCCATGACACCTCCTCCACCGGGACCGATTGCTACACCGGTATTCATTTGAGTTGGGCCAGTTTGACCCATTGCGCTGGCTTGTTGCTGTTGATGTTGCTGCTGCTGCTGCTGCTGTTGCTGCATTGCCTGTTGTTGCATTGGAACACCCGGTCCACCTGGTCCACCGATTGATCCAACAGGTCCCTGGCCCATTGCATTCAGTAAAACTTGCTGTTGCTGATGTTGTTGTTGCTGTTGATGTTGCTGCTGCTGCATCTGTGGATGTTGCCCGTGTTGTTGGAGCTGCTGTAGCTGCTGCTGCTGCTGTTGCTGAGGATGTTGCTGTGGATGCTGTGCATGCTGCTGAGCAAGCTGTTGTTGCTGATGTTGTTGATGCTGTTGCATCTGTTGGTGCTGCTGATGCTGTTGCATCTGTGCCTGCTGCTGCAGTTGGGGTTGGTGTTGTTGCTGCTGCTGCTGTTGCATTTGTTGTTGATGTTGCTGAATCTGCTGATGTTGCTGTGGGTGCTGTTGTAAATGTTGTTGTAGCTGTTGATGCTGTTGTTGCTGCTGCTGCTGCTGCTGCTGCTGTACGACTACTTGCTGTTGTACTTGACCCATGTTATTGCCAGGACCTCCATGTGCAACGCCACCCTGCACGCCAGCATTCAGCTGTCCCATCTGACCGGGCCCAAGACCCATCTGGACTTGTTGCATTCCCTGTTGTTGCTGCTGCCGAAGGACCTGATTCGGGGCCATTCCCATCGCTTGTGGATTCATGCCAGCGTTCGCTCCCACCATTGGACCCATCTGGTTCCCTGTGTTCATGGTGCCACCGACCGTACCCATCTGCTGGCCACTCATCGCGCTTTGGTTTTGCAGCTGAGCCTGAATCTGTCCCATCACCATCGGATTCATCTGATTCGGTCCACCTGGTCCGACGCCCATCTGCACTGGACCACCTTGCCCTTGACCCACCAGCCCGCCTTGCTGTTGCTGTTGTGACTGCGGCATACCGCCTTGTTGCTGTTGCTGTTGGGCCTGCTGCTGCATTTGATTTACCTGCATTGCGTTCAACTGCGTCATCTGCTGCTGCTGTCCACCCATGCCCACGATTTTGCCTCCGCTCATCCCACCCGGTCCCATACCGACACCCATCTGGCCCGGCATTCCACCGACCATTCCCGCGCCGGGTCCTTGCATTTGGTTCGGTCCCATCATTCCACCCATTTGATTACCAGGTCCCGGACCCATGCCTACTCGATTGCCCTGCATTTGACCACCCATACCTCCCATCGGCATTTGCGGCCTCAAGGAGTGCAGCAGATTGGAAGCATTACCTGCACCGCCCATTTGTCCTCCCATGGGAACACCGGGCCCAACGCCCATTTGTCCCATCATCTGCGGTCGGGTGCCTTGCGATGCAAGGTTCTGCAGAGCATTTATTGGATCCGGCATACCGCTACCGCCACCTCCACCGCCACCTCCCTGCTGATTGGAATTGCCACTTCCATCCTGTTGCGCCTGCTGTGCCGCTGCAGCTGCTGCATTTTGCTGATTCTTGTGTTTGGTATCTGAACGTGTCATATAAAAAGGATGGCAGAAATGAACAAACTTGTAAGCAAACACCGGGCCCACATCCCCGCTTATCCGGTCACCTGCTCGCCCACTTACTCATCTCTCGTACGTGCAGAATCAGCCGGGCCACAAAGCCGAGATACTCATCCTTGTTGCGAGCTTTGTGAAATACATGATTTTCCATTTCGATGCCATTTTTCGATGAAGTCATACCCGTCTGCTGGATGGCTTCATTACTGCAAAGAAGGCAAGTTTAAGCGAAAGCGTTCCGCCTGCAAACCACACTCACCACGCTCTCTTTAATCATGGCGTACATTTTATTCACGACGCTTTGTCGAAAATTGCTCGTCTTCCAGGAGATGTCCTCAGCCATGATGCGGTTGGAAAAAGTACTTTCCACATGCAGGAATCAACAATTAGTTGCACACTTTTTCGATTACACAGGAGTCGAGCTAGCAAAAAAACACTGCACAGAAGATCTAGATCTCCCGTATTGTAAATCGTCACCAGTGCAAAGAGCGAGACGGAACGCATTCGCTATCTCTCTGGTCGTGCCGAAGATTGCCGAAGTTTGAGTGATTACAAAAATTCGAACATGGCGCTGTGCTGCGAAAAATGTTCAGCACTTTCGAAATCACAACAAACAAATGTCAAACTTGCCCATTGGTAAACAAATCGTATCCCCGAATTGTGAGGGCGAAATTTTCTGAACGAAAAGTGGATAATGACTACCATTCTATCGGCACGGCGTAAGACAATATGCGCCGCATAAAGTCGCAAGACTCAAAGTACCAAACCGTAACTAAAGTGTACAGAAGAGCAATGCGCTAAAAGCATTTGCGGACGGGTGGTGGCAGATCGATACTTTGGTGACCATTCAAAATCCTTTCCAAGCTGGAAGTTATGTTTCTATTAATGATTGCAAAACTTTGCAGGCTCTTTCGTTATTGGTACCTGTGTTGGAATAGCATAAAAGGTAGCAGAAATGGACAGTGAAAATACGACGCTGTATCCTGTGAAACAGGAAGCATCTGATAATTCGGATGACTATTCCTTGCAGAGTAGTTCAAAGATCGATCAAGCCTTGGAGGCTCCTGCAACTTGTTTTCATAGTACCAAAATGGAATACTCTTCTCATGGTGCCATAGATGTGGAAGCGAGAAGGCAATTATCTACGGTTTATGGAGACTATAATACTTCTGCCACTATACAGATTAAGGTTGAACCGCAGGAATCAGGTATCGAGATACTACATGAACCAGGGGACTGTAATCTCACAGAGAGTAACGCTTTAAACGATCAAGAGTTTGTCGACCACGGGTCATATTTACCGAAAGCCAAAACAGAGCATCCTATTGTGGAAGATATATATCTGGAAGGTACAAAAATCACGCCTTCTTGTGACACCGAGCATACCGCTGTGCAAATTAAGGTTGAAGCCCAAGATCAAGTTTCGGATCAAGAGCAAGAAATGCTCTCAGATGCTGCCTTAGATCAGTATGAAGCCTCTTTACCAGGAAAGGTGGTAAAAACTGAACATATTCCAATCAGCGGGAAGTTGCAATCGCTAACTTCTGCAGAAACCCTAGATGAGCCCATTGTGGACTCTCACAGCGAACCACGTGATGATAGTTCCACAAACCAAAACACACGCGTGTATTCCGATGGGGCAGTATACGAAATACGTGTAGTAGAAGATGCCTGTCGTACAGCCAGCAACAAGGTTGCAGCAGAACAGCCATCCAACAGCAACGCCACAACAGGCATCGAACTGCATCATCAAACAGCGCAAATGAACGTTATGAATTCTATTAAAACATTGGGCGAAAATAAGCAGTACAAATGCGACAGCTGCGAGAAATCGTTTTGTGATAAAATGGAGTTAAAAATTCATAAAAGGAACCATCAATTCACGGTATGTCCAGTGTGCAAGAGAACCATGCGTACCGATTTCGTGAAAAGACATATCGCTAGGGTGCATCCGGATGATGGGATTTTACCAAGAAATAGATCATTCCCTTGCGATGAATGTGATCGAGTGTTTTCGAATGATGTGCAATTGAAGAATCATCAGCTCTCCCACAAGAAACAGGGATGTCCAGTTTGTGGCAAAATAGTACGATCCGATTATTTGAAGAGACACATGGATTTGGACCATCCGAAGGAGGTGAACTCATCTGACGGTAGTACCTACCCGTGTGATCAATGCGAAACAGTGTTAAGCAACAGGTATCTACTGTTTTTTCACAAACGCACTCACCAAACGGAAGAATGTCCGGTATGCAAGGAAACTCTCAGGGCCGGATACATGAAAATTCACATCGACATGAAACATCCAGACCACAGTACCTTGCCGGAGAATCCCGCCTTCAAATGTGACCAGTGCGACAAGTCGTTTGGATACAAAGCGGCACTAACGCTTCACAAGCGCAAGCACCGGTTGACAGAGTGTCCGGTTTGTAAAAAAACGGTCAGAGCGGATTGTTTGAAACGACATATGGACTTTAATCATCCTAACGATGCCAGTTTGCATGAAAATGCAACACGGACGGAAGGTGATCCTGCGAACGGCGGGTACCCTCTATCATATGATAGACGAACGCAACAAACGGAAGATTGTCCAGAGTGTAAGGAAACGTTCCGTAGCGACTACCTGAAGATTCATATAGCCATGAAACATCCAAACGATAGAGCCCTGCCCGAGGATCGACCATTCCAATGCGATCAATGTGACAAATCCTTTTGCTACAAAACACAGCTCAGGCTCCACAAGCGTAACCATCGTTTGACGGAATGCACAGTGTGCCAGAAGTCGATGAGATTGGATTGTCTTAAGCTGCACATGACCAGGATGCATCCTAACAACGTAAGCAGCGATAGTACGCATAACTAAATGATCCGTATTTGAGTCCTTTTATTTGCATTTAGTTTTGTCTTACTTCATGGGGTTTTTGACGCCGGTAATTTTTGGTTTTACTTGTAACGGAATGGTGTAAAAGTGCTGGGAGGATGTCAAAATTTGAAAGACATTTGGTACCAGTCTTTTCGTGTAAAAAACTGGAACCGTTACCACTGCACTGCTTTCTAAATTATAGAAATAGAAATAATGATATCAAATCTTGTCCCAAGAATTACGGGACTTAACGTATCATCCTTGAAAGATGGTACAGTTAGTGCATTAATTTGGGAAACTATGCATTAGTTCCCCAAACTCCTACGATCCAGAAGACACACATATGATACTTGAATAAGACCAACACGAGGTTTAGTAGATGAAAGTCATCAATGCCAATTCAAAATTATTATGTTAGCAAGCTCAAAACGAGGTTTTGATAAGATCAGCACGGTGGAACGCTAATTCGTTAAAAATACCCGCAATCACAGATTATCTTTGCAATAGTAAACCATATAGGTCAGATCTTTGAAAATTTTCAACTAACGACCAACAACCAACTAAGCAATAAATGAATAAATGTGTGAAATAACATTGTGTAAAGAGAGAAACACGACAGAAACATGACTAATGCTGGAATATTTGAGATAATTTATCTAGATTATATAACTTATTACAGTGGTAGTAAATTTGTGTAACATAACAGGGGAAATATTTGTTCTATTTATGAATAATTTTCAACAAACTTGGAGCCAACTCACGACATTTCTCTCTGGTGCGTGGAAAACTTTTTTAGCACGTGCGTAGGCCGATTTAATAAAAAGGCGATTCCCGGATGTGAACATATACGATAGCGCATAAGTAATAGACTACGTAATGTAAACGGAATATATACGGTGGATCATAAACGTAAAAACCACAACAAGCAGTCTCATGAAATCAACATAATTGCACACAGGCAGAGAATGAGTCAGAGTTAGCGAGTGCATTTTTGGTTTTGGGATCAAAGTACCACGAAACAAGTTCTTAAATCATGTCCAAAGCGGAAATATTGAAGGGCAAAATGCCCGTCACGATGTTGCAAGAGATATGTGCGAAAAATAAAAGCTCCTTGCCAGTGTATCAGTTTATTAACGAAGAAGTTTCCCTACACGCTCCAAATGTGAAAATATTCACCTTCAAGGTGTCGGCTTTGGGTAAGCAGGCCAATGGCGTCGGTAGATCAAAGCAAGAATCAAAGCACGAGGCGGCCTGGCAACTGATACGCTTGGTGCTGAATCTTCCGGCTTGTGCAGAGGATGATATAGTTGCCGCAGCCGGAGAGCGTGGTTCGCTGGCGGCCCTAGAGTTAGGTGCAGACCGTGTCTGTCAGGTGCGCGACATTTGCATCCAGCGTAACTTCCCACTGCCCGAAATTGAGCTCGTTCGCAACTATGGTCCTTCTCATGCACCGGTGTTCGAGTATGAGTGTCGGATCCAGGAGATAGTACGGCGCGGTGTGCATGCTACCAAAAAGGGCGCAAAGCAGATTGCCTGCCAGGAGATGATTAAAACTCTGCAATCGGTAAGTGTTGATAGGGTTACATGACCGGTCCCAAAACGTCTATTTGACTAACTTTTTATATATGAATGGTTACTTAGATGCCGGTCGAGGAAGAAAGCTTGCAACTCCTAACACTAGATATGGCTATCGAAGAGGCGGACGAAACGAACGAGAACATTATAAAAACGTATCGCGAATATACAACATCCGATATCAAGAAGAAACTTGGTGTTTCTATAGCGGATAGGCATACGTTTTTTCTCGAATTGCCTCAGGAACGGATTGACGAGGCACGCCGACTGTTGGTGGATCCGAATGAATCGGAGCGAGATAAATGTTTCCGGATAGCGACAACACTTGGATTGAAGTCTAAGATTTTGACGGCCAATCCCAATTTGCCCATGATCAAGGGCAGCCACATGAGCACATTTGAGCTGCTGAATCCCGATTTCGACTGTTTAATTATCGGAGAAGGTGAAGCATTCTACACCAATGTGTGTGAATATTTTATCCGAATGCTAAACATAAAGGTAGGCATTTAAGTTTGGATGGAGAAGCCAAAATTCCACTGAATAAAAATACAGGCATTATAGCGGACCGCTATAACCCGGGAAAAATCCGCGTAGGTCGAATCCTATATCGAAGTCGGATTATAGCGGTCCGCTGTAATAGCGTATTTCGGGGACTAGCTGTAATCATTATTTTTACCCTTCTATGTTATAGAAATTGTAGCAAATGTATTCCAATTAACGTGCTTGATCCAGTTTCACACTAAGAGCAAACCACAAGGGCAAAACCGCAAGCAAACTACACTCCCAACGATAACCGGATAAATTTTAATAAGCTCCAGTCGCGCACGTAATGCATTCAAACACCAAACCTAAATCGTCCAGGCATAACAAACCGACTGCAAAAAAGTTAAAATCATGGCTAAATAGGATGTGTGTTTGTGTTGTGGTCATCGAGTAGGCAACGGTATTGCTCCGCTCCTGTCTATACAATACTATTATGTATTTCGGACCTCATTTGAAACCGGGAAAAGAACTCCGTGGATATCAGCGAAGATCACTAGGGATGTTCCTTATGGTGAGCGATGCCCACTCTCTAAGCTCATATGTTAGGCAGAAATGTCTTCACACGCTGTTTCACACAAAATGGAGTACCGTCTCGCTGCTTGGGCTTTGAGATGGAAAGACAGTTTGAGCGTGTTGCCTACTTAAGCTGAACTGTGAAAGTTAATGGAGTTTATTTTAAAAACAAGATATTATCTACTATTTCTTTACAACAACTTAATATATTCCAGGCGCCCTGCGACGAAAACAATCTTCTACTCAACAAACAAATAGATGGTTCACAAAAAAATTCATTCAGTTTAGATACAACCGAAGCAACTTTGAACGAAAAAAGTTCCGATTATAAACCAGCGGAGAAAATTCCACGATTGAAATAATAAAGCAATATCTTAAAGATATTTGATGTTATTTAGCTTCCTTTTGGTTAAGCGTTGATAAATATATGTAATAAAGACGGATTACAAATCCAAATGCAGCTTGTTGTGGTAATGGTTATTCAATACGAGAGTATCCCAAATTGAATCGTGTTGTTGTGGATCTGGCTGGTTGCAATAACACTTTCCTTGGCCAGCCCTGGGTACTTCTAATTTTATTACGACCCATTGCAATGCATTGTTCTTAAATGGATAACAACACGTCCTAGGCCTGAAAGCAACTCCATCTTGCAAAGAAAACTTCGTCGTACACTGCCATCTAGACCTTCACGCCATGGCACGAGCTGGATCAACCATGAAATTTCATAATGTAGTTTAAATATGGTCCATCTTATTCCGGAAAATATTGAAATCATTGTGTATTCTGGACAACTAGCTTTGCAACCGTCAAATTAAAAATCATCGATTTGACATATGTCACTCGAACCCCTTTTTTCTCTTTGTTGTCAATTAATTTCTCAGCTCGCATTGTTTACACACGAGCTATCCCATATGACATTTCCCGAAGTTTGCGTTCGGTTTTTGCTGTACGGACACGAAATTTAGCGCGTTTGCGCTTGTGTTGGTGTCGAATTTACCGTATCGAGCAATACGAATCGTTTTTTTACTCAATTTTGTCAATGTGTAGTGGCAATTGCAACCGCGATCGGAAAAGATCGAGAGTGAAAGAAGAACACACTCATGCACACAGTCCGTGAGGCCGTCGGTAAATGTTGTGCTCAGCTGTGGTGAAGCAACTTGCATGATGGACGCTTGTAAGTCGGCCGTGGAGCAGTGAAATATTAGTGCATCATGTTGCATAAGGTAAGATAAAGTGTAGGATAATGTTTGGGACCTTTTCTAATATCATTTTTCTCTGGTTCCTTGTGTTTCAGACGACGATTCCAGGAGCGACCGACGGCGTCATTGGAAGCGTCATCCGCACAGTCATGTACTCAGCGAGGGAAGGCTGCATTCGTTCAGCCGTAAAAGTGTTTTTTTTTTTCTATTGTTTCGCAGTGTTTTCACAGTTTCTATTTTCTAAGTGCAGTGAAAGTAGTGTGGAAGTGACCAAATTATTTTTATATTAAAAATAAAGTAAAGTATTTCGTATAGCAAGTGTTGTGCATCGTACTGTGTTTCCTTTGTCGCCGAAAGAACGAAAGAAATGGAAGGGAAAACTAACACTAACACATGGAAAGAAATATGTCTCGATACTCGAAGAGGACACGAACGCCGGAGAGACACGAACACGCACACATGTTCAAAACCTTCTCAATAACGACGCCTTTCGCGAAGGTATTGAGAAATTATTGAAAAGGTTTTGTATATGTATGGGTGGGATTTTGCCAGGTGGGATAGCTGTGGTTGGGATTTTGCAACTGATAGATTATCAAAAACAGGGCGTAATTATGAACTCTGCAACAAAGGTAAGGATTCGAACGGTTGGTGTGTGCAGAAGGAACAGGCTAAACATAAGATTTTTTCCATTCGATAGGTGGGTGAAATTTTTACAGCTGCCGGTGCCGCATTCAATAGCTTAGGAGAGCTAACGATGCAGCTTCACCCTTCGTCAGATTCTCCGACCGGGTAAGGATTTGCTGTTTTTTGCTCTTCACTATTGGACCCTTTAAAAAATGTACCATTTTACACCCATCCATTCATAAGGAGCAAATGGACAGATGAAGAAATAGAGATGCTTCGATCTGCAGTCACACGATTCAGTGAAGATTTGAGCAAAATCAGTCAACGCATCAAGGGACGCACAGTGTAAGTGTTCTGTTCGTGCCTAGAGAGCACGGCTCGTTCATTGGCCCTGTTTCTTCATCTGATCCTACCGGAATGGTTGGGATGAAAGAACAAACGCAATTATGGTGTGTGTGCATTTTGTTTTAGTTCACAAATTCGGCATACGCTGAAGAAGAAAGCGTTCGAAGATGCCGGCCTACCGATGAGACAACATACGCAAACAATTCCCGCACAACCGCATCTACAGCAGCAACATGTACCACCACCGCAACAGCAACAGCAGCAAATCATCGTTACCTCGTCCACAGTGACAAATTATGAAGAGACAGTTCCACCATCGACCATCATAGGCCATCCGATGGTGATTGAGTCGGTCATAAAGGACGAAAATACGGATTCCAGCGGGCTTCTGTGCCAAACGGCCGATATTTCGATGACCTTAAATCGTCTCAATACACAGGAACACGAAGCAGACGTAGAAGGCATGGGCTCGAGCGAAATGAAGCTCGAGTTCGAACCCGGCACGGAAGAGGTGGCCGGGTGAAACGAGGATGATTTTTACTATAGCGAACCGAAAGATTAATACTTGCAACTAACTGATGTGCTTCAACACGGTATTCTCTTAGCGGTATGAAACAAGCGTTTGGTTAAGCTGTAAAGCATTATGATAAGCTGCACTATGAAAATGAAACCCTTGTTACAAATAGATTCTTCTGTGGCCAATTTTGTGACCGCTAAACGATCTCTAACAGAAATATTAGTCGTACATGTTGGTTGTGCTAGTGGCTAGGGGAGGTTACACATGTGCATAGAAGGGTTTTACATGTCCACCCAGCGAGTGGAGATCTAATAATGCGTTCAATGCGAGGGGTTTATTTTGCAATGAATAAAAATGTGCATCCTATCATGGATTTTGTCTTATTGTGTGAATTTTAGTATTTCTTTGTATTCGCAGTAAAGCAGTAGTTCAAAGAAAATGTCCGTTTTAGGATTATTATAAAGAAAAACTACTCATGTATTGGATTGGAAATATTTCCATTGGCAAGTATGCGTATTCAACAGTACTTATTCACATAAAGTACATAAAATACAGTAACAAACACAAATTCGGACGATTTCACAGAGTAGTTCTTCGAAGCGCGAGTTTGCCATACCTAACAGAGTGTCGTCTTCAGCCATCGGACACCAAAAACAAAAATAAAATCTTTCAAAGAAAATATTTACATATTTAGTACTTGTCGTACCGGTTATTAAGTTTGCCAAACGGTGTACGTTTAAAGATGAAAAAGCAAATTATAATTGGTCGATGATATCCTGACCGTGGCTACGTTGATTGGGGTACGTGATGAGGATGCCGGACTAGCATCTTACCAGGGGAGTGCTCATCAGCGATCCATTCGGTACGAAGTGTAGAAGTGCACATGCGAGCTCGTTAGCTGGATCAAGTGAAGCCTAACCTGTCGGAGAATGGGTGCAACCAGGGTGGATGGGAGAACCCCGAGTTTCCTTAGAACGGATTTTTCACCTGGTCAAAGTCTTTACAAAATGTAAACAGTATTTTCAAACTTATCCACATTGCTTGCTTGCGAAACGCAACAACTGATTTGGTTTTGAAGAATATTCCACAATTAGAGGAAGTAAGTAGTTGAGTTCCAGCACCATGCGTCTCCATGTGATAGCCATATTGGCAGGTTAGTGATTAAGTCCTAAAATAGAGAACGTATTATTTCAACACATAACTTGCAAATCCTTTCATAACGTCTCAAAACAAACTTCTGCTACGCAAATACTAATCGCTTCGAGTCTCTTTCCCTTGAACAGATTCACCCGCAAACAATGTGCAAACACAAACCAATACGTAATGTGTACCGCTGGATCACAGTAGCGCGCAAGAAGCAACAAAAAAAAACAACAAATATCATACCGCGCCACAGAGGAAGTGGGCTAACCGCAAAACGAAGACGATTTAAAAACAGCGAATGCGGATTAAACTGGTTCGCGTAACCGGCTACTCCCCGGTATCCCGGGCTTTGGAGAGAGAGAACACGACTAGTCGTTTATTTTTGTTCCGTGCTATCAATTCCGATGCCGACCCCACTCAAACCGGCTGCTGGCACCTCCGCGCCACCACCAACACCATATGTCCGACTCACTTCAGATTTATTCGATTTTCTTCAGGGTCTCTTGTTTGGTTTTTACGCGCCGCCCGGCTTTTGATGCAGACACCAGGCAGTGGGACGGGTGGTTTTGTTTTCGTAAATAGTACGTTCGCGAACAGAATGCGTGGGAAAGGTAGAGTGGGTGCCGGGCAGTGGTTCAGCAGGGGATGGGGTATGCATTTGGATGGCAGTATGTAGCCGCTACTGCGTGCCCCTTGGTTGTGTGGTCGAGGGTAGTAAGCAGCGTTGTAACCGGTTCCGACCAGTTATCGCTTGGAGCGCCCCCGACCATTATGTAGATCAACGGGCGGGGTGGCATCGTCATCTTTGGAACCGGTTGCGTCGCGATAGTCGCAACCGGTGTCGTCGCTTGGCGTTGTTGTGGTGTGTGTTGTCGCCTAGCGGAAGTAGTGTCACCCGCAGTCTCTGTTCCATTCTCTGTATCTCCCTTTCGGTGTGGCACTTTCTGCTTTGTTTTGGTGCTGGTGGGTGCTCGGGAGCGTGTTCGCGGATGAACGAACTGTGGGTAGCGCGCGTGGAGTAGCGCACGTCGCACAGCGCGGCGCACTAACTGCGCGCAAGGTCTTTGCAGGCGAAGGACGAACGATCGCCACATTTGTGGACAGAATCGATTTTTTGTGCGTTCGACGGGACGGTTTTTTTTTTCAATCGTGTACCATTCTGGTAATTTCAGGTGTTATAACATTTATAGCAGAAAGGGAAAGTGTCCAGAATGAGTTAAATATTTATGGAGGTTTTTCAATTTCAATGTATTACTCTAATCGAACTAAAGACGAGTCTAAATCCTAAAGGTTTTATATTTTTCGATCAAGTCCATGTGAGCCCATCATTTTGTTCTATTGACAGAAGGGTCGATCTAAAAATAGATTCCATCAGTTACTTGGATCGTGCTTATCAGCCTTACCACTACCAACTACTACTACGCAACACAGGACAGGGTGTGTTCTAGGGATGTTCCACATTTACAGGCGAACTCTTTATTTTCCTCCAGATATGTATACAAACGCCCAACGTTTGCAGTCATCCTCTTTACTAGGATAATCCCAAGGTTTAGTGTACGATTCGGACCCAAGAATTGTTCCACAAGGCAAAGCAGTGGCCATGCACGTGCCCCGTAACAAGGTAACAAGGTAATCCCCAATTCTCAAAAACCCCTCCTGCAATAGGCAAGCGGGTTTCACAGTCGTTACCATAACCGACCAGTTGCTGATAAGAAAGTGTCTTCCCGCTGTTGGACCATTGGCCGCTCCAATGCCACCAGACATTTTCGACCTCCTGTCCAGAGCTTATCTGCACGTAGCACCCCGTGATAGTGACGATTTGGACGATGTTTGTTGTGCTTGTAATAATTGGGAAACAAGCTATCGCCAAGTCCAATTCGGCCAGTCACATGTGTGCACGAGACGGGAAGCTAAGCCATCGGGCAAGTTCACCCAAATTCATGGCCTGGCGTGATATCGGCACCCGGGGCCGTTGTCAGTTGTTGGCCTTCTCCCGTTTTTTTTTTGTGGTGCGTCCGTGTAGGGGAGATTGACTTGCGAACGAGTCATTTGCGGTTATCTGCACGAGGTGTGTGTTTTCCCCGTTTTCTAGGTCGTTCGCGCAAGCTGAAATCAATCGAACAGCGGCATACAAGCAGAAGAAGCAGTCACACAATTGGCCATCTTTTAAATGCAAAACAACAGCCATTGGTGCATTGTGACGCCCGAAGGTTAGGTTCCGGTTTTGTGTGCCGGTCCGTGTTCGGTGAGGGTATGTACGCGACTCGATTCCATCACACTCCGCTTCCGACGACGGTGCGGAACAGGGTGTAATGAACCGCGCCAAGGTAACAAGTGGGTTGCCGAATGTGCGAAGACACACATCTCTCCGTATCTTCCGGTCTGGCAGGGTGTGCGAAATGAGCGAAAACAAAGTCCTTGAGGCGGTCCGCGTGCCATTGCAAACGGTCGTCGATCTGGACGGTATTTTTTGTTGCTGTGCTAGTGCGCTAGAGACCGTGTTTCTTCTTCCCTTTCGTCAGTTAGTAAAGTTAGTCAGTCAGTCGGTCGGTCGGTCGGTCGGTCGATGAACGTAATGGATAGCTGCTCGTACTCAGCATTGGACGAGTTCACTGTGTCAGTGCGTCCAATTCGCAGCAAGCACACTGGAAGAAGAATGGATAATAAAGGGATGGTGAGAGTGTCCCCTGTTGTAGCACAACACTACTTGAAGCAAACGCAATGTGCGCTCTCCACAACCCGAGATACCCGGTGATGTGTGTCCTTGAACGCGGGCATATCCTTCAGATTGCAGGTTCACACCCTCCGTTGAAGTGAGACCTCCAATAGTTAGCAGATTGGACACTAAAGATATTCGAAAGTTATTCAGAAGCCAGATATTCGAACCAAGACCATCTGTTTAAAAGCCGACTACACTAGACTACATGACCACGTACTAAGCATTCGCCTTCTGTAATTCACGATTTAATTAGGATGACTAACAACTTTCAAGGAAAGTATGTCACACAACCGGTTTATTATCACACCAAGCGTTATCTTATGCTAACCAAATCTGCAACAAATACCTGCCGTTATCTGCTACGTTCTGTATTATTGATAATACTAGCAAATACTGATAAGTATCCGCTAAACTATTAAGTTTTTTTTGCTCTCCCTCTCTCTCGAATACGCATTTAGATTCAATCTCACAAATGTCAAACGAATCGGCGAACGCCTTCTGATCGAAGCGTTTCGAACGAAAAAAAATAGCACAACCCCGCTCCATATCGCTTAACCTATCCCGCAATATTTGGAGCATCGCGTGTCCGGGTCAAGTACAATGTCCAGAATTTGGTAGTAAGATTCGCAATCAGCTCCTGCTGTCACTAGCGGCTACTCCCGGTTGGGGGCTGTTCCAGTGATTGTTCAGCCCACCGGTTCAGTGTCAGCGTGCACGCTCAGGGAACGTGCAGAACGCGTGATCATCATCGGCCAAGGATCTTCACCCGTCCCGTTGGTCGAGTGGGGCAATGCAGGGCTATCAGGCATCTCCTGCTTACAACCCAACTCTACCACCAGCGTCGACGTCTCGTGCCGTGGCGTATCTCGTTTTACTTTCCAACGCTGCCCGGTACTAGCCGGACATACGTGTACGGGACGCAAGTAGACCCAATCGCTGACTTCTTACGATCCCGAACCGATGACCTCAGCGAGGCCATCGTTGGAATGTGAACCCGGGCAGCTCGATCGTACCGAGACCTGTTTGCGTACAGATTGCGATTGTGCATGGTGAAAACCGGCGCAGTTCGGTGGTTTGGCGAATGATTTCGGATCGAAAAATACTACTCCTCCCACACTACTCACCCTATCACCCTATCACCTGGTATGAACGGCGGAACGCGCTTATCAGCCGCTTAGCGTAATGCTTAACACCGCTTATTGCGTTGCCAGTTTTAGCTACGGATCGCTCTGCTGTCTGCTGTCCATCGCCACAATCAGCTTATTATTGCGACCCGAACGAACCCGACACCCTTCCCCCCCAGTTCTATTCGCCACCGGCCCTTTCCCATTCTTTCCGGCGGTCTGATCGAGGCTGATCTTGGTTTGCTTGCTGCTTTTTTTCCCACGCGTTCACCTAGTGTGGCCACCACCCATCGTGTGTCTCTTCATCGCCGTCGCAGGGTTCTACTAGCGGGGCCAGTAGAGATTGTTATTTTGTAGCTGACTTTGCGGGAGCCCGCCCCCATTTCCGTTGCTTTCTTTCGACCGGGGCCGCCGATTATACTGGCTGCTACACTATCACTGAACCCGGGGGCTTCATTGACGTCAGTCAGCGGGCACCGTTTAGTGCCTTTACGGGGGCGAAAGAGGATGCTGACTGGATGGCTGTGGTGTTGTTTATTCTATTTGTGCACGTCCAGGCCGAACCCTCTGTGGCCATTCGCTGATTGCAGTTACGACTGGTTTTACTGATCGTACCAGCGAACGTGAGTGTGTGCGCTCCGTTGCAACATTGGCGGATGACTTTTACCCGAGCCCCTTATCAGTTTGCTTTCATGTCTAACTCTCACTTAATAGAGGTTTTTTGCCTTCGTTCTGTAGACAGTTGTATTTATCTGCTACTATTATTTGTAAAGTGAGTTGGTTGGCTTTACTGTTCGTTGCACAATTTGCGTCGTACAGAGCTCAACATTGCACGAAACAATGTTGGCTATACATTTATTCGATTTGAAAGTTTTTGCATTGCAGAAGATCTTATGATGATGTACCTCAGTACTCTGTCTAATGCACAGTCGTGTGTCGATTCTCTTCTGGGTTGGTTTTTTTGTAGCTTGAAGTAAAGCAAGAAGTTAAGCCGTCGACGTTTAATATGTCTTATACACGTTAGAATACAGGGGCTTCATGATGAACTAGAATACGTCGGAATGGATCTGGAATCCCTCGGAATTTTATGGTTTGAACATGATACAAAGGAAGTTAATTCTGTTAAGATGCTTTTCCGTTTGTCATGCTGAATGCTTTCTCCTCAGAAAAGTGCGCAGAATTACCTCAGCACATTATATGACACTTTGAAATGCCCAGCAAATGAAGAAGTCTGGAGCTGTAGAATCCTTCCAAGTTTTGGAACTCCTTGGCACAACTAAATTTATTTCTGGATTCTTGTCAAGTAGGACCGGGTGAAGTCTGGAGATCTAGAATCCTGGGAACTCTGGTTCCAAGCTTTTTCAAATCACACATCTTTAAAGTTTCAATTGGTGGAATCGCATAAGAATACTCGATTCGATTTCGATCGAAGCAACATTGTCGATCGAAATCGAAATCGACTCGAAATCGCTATCGCATACGGGTTTTCGATTTCGATCGAGAAAATACATGGGATCGACTAGTCGAGCAGTTTGCTACCTGTCAAATTGATGTTTGTTTACGTTGTGAAAAGCTTGTTCAAGGTGCAGTTTCTATTATCTCCACTATAAATACATCGAATTTAAAGAATGATTGCTTCAATTTTGCTATCGGAAGCTGAAAATAGTCAACCAGCTGTTGAATTGAAGAATTATCGTCGAAACTTGCGAAAGAAATTGGACCCTATGAGTTTAGATGATTCCGCGTAAGTACGCTGCATAACCATCATCTAGCCGTATTGTACTAGTTTGTTTTTGTAGTTTTAGGAACAACTTCAGAATTTCTAAGCAGTTATTTATAGATATTCTTCGAAAAATTACACCTATAATAAGTCCCAAACATAATCGAGGATTGACTGCTAAGCAAAAGCTGGCAGCATCTTTAAAATTCTTGGCACAAGGTTCATACCAGCGGGGTGTTGGAAATGATTTCACAGTGCCGATTGGACAATCCACATTTAGTGAAATCTTCGAAGAAACGTTGTGTGCTCTAGAAAATACACTTAAGCACGTTATTACACTGGAAATGACAGAAGAAGAACAAGCTGATGCACGTAGATTTTTTTACGAAAAATCGGGCATTCCTGGAGCTGTATTGGCAATAGATGGAACGCATATCCGAATAACAGCTCCACATGAAAATCCAGTAATGTATTACAACCGGAAAGGTTTTTACAGCATGAATGCATTATTGGTAAGCATTTTTTTAAAATTTAGTTGAATTAACATTGAATAATTACAATGTTTATTATAGATATGTGACCACCGAAACATCATTCGATATGTAAATGCCAGATTCAGTGGGTCGAACCACGACGCATTCATATTCGACTCCAGTCCAGCAATAGAATATTTTGAAAACAAATGGAGGAATGGTGAAAGAGTGTTTAGGCTGTTAGGTTAGTATAACAAAAAATAAATTAAACCAGTATGTATTGTTTGAGTTAAACTTATAGATTTTTCATTTCGCATTCTAGGAGATTCTGCATATCCGACCAAACCATGGCTTGTGAAACCTTTCGCGAATGCTCTTCCTGGAAGTCAAGAAGCAGAATTTAATACCAAGCATGCTCAGGCACGTGTAGTTATTGAAAAAACTATTGGCATGCTAAAAGCAAAATTCAGATGTCTTAACGGCGAAAGACAATTGCGCTATTCTCCAACTAAAGTTGTACGAATGGTAAATGTTTGTTGCGCTTTGCATAACATTTGTATTCTTAACAGAATTCCAGAAGTTTAATCTGCGAATATGTATTGATAGTAACATTTATTCGATATAAATTCAATTCAATGATATAAAACCAGGCCAATCTACCAATGATAAAAACTTTCAATTTAATAACCTTTTCTTTTGTCACTTGAAATACTACGTTAGTCAATACAAGTAACTGTTGAACTATTGTTTCGTAGATTAATCCTTATTTCTTTGTTTCATGCATTCCAAAAGTTCCTTTTGAAAATTGCTAGTTGCTTCCACGGATATTTTCATCAAGGACACAATTTCAGTCAACGAATTAGCAATAGATTCATTTTGCTCTATCAGAGTCTGTTGGTAGATATCGGGTTGTTTTGGATTAAAATTTTCTTGTTTTCGCTGATGTTGCCGTATCGATGATGTTGTAGCTTTCGAAGCAGTTGCTTCTTGGTCCAACCGATCTATTGCGTATGCTGGCTCGGCTTGCCTGGATATTCCACATGGATCAGCGATAGTTTTTTCCTGTTGGTCGCTACTGCACTCAGGTATTCCTACACAAATAGTGTCTTTTGCTCCTTCCACATTGGCCTTTATATTTGTGACATTTAAGATACGCTCCTCGATATTGTTTAATCTTATAGCCAGTGGAATACCACCTCCGGTTTTTTTCTGCTCGCTTCGCATTAGAGAGAACTTCTTCTTGACGTTCGATTTCTTGTCAGTCCATGTCTAAGAAAACACAAAAGATACATACAATTAAACACACATATCATATGCAGATTGCATGCAATGCGTACCTTCTTCCAAGAATGACTATCCTTTGAAGGACCCAGACTGTTGAGTTCCAAACTAACTTCACCCCAGAATGCCGTGGGATTGGTACAAATTCCCTTGGCAGCATCAGGGTTTTTCTCCATGATTTGCACCAACCGTTCAATTTGTTCCTTCGTTATACGAGACGTAGCGTTTTCGACTTTTTCCATGATTGACGATTGAACTAAAACTGTATTCACTTAATTTAACTGTTACGTTCTTCTTAACCGTTTACGAGTTCCAGCAGATCTTCAGAGTTCCTTCCTCGTCTGAGTTCGAACGATACTGATGTTTGATACAGTCATGCGCTGGCGATTTTAAAATAAAACCGTTCCCGTACACTGGATGTGTGTATGTGTTTCGCTTGTGCACTATTTTTTCGTAAATTTCTTTCAAACATTCCCTGTATCCCTATTCTTATTCCTATCCTTCCCCCCCCCCCCCCCCCCCCTTAGGTCTCGAACTTGTTTGTCATTGTATCTCAGACTAATTGTTCTCCATCGCCCACATTTTTGGCCTAGTCTTGTTCCCCTTGGTTTTTTGTCTGGGCGTACCTACACACAAAGGCTGCATTGTTCTCATCCTTTCATATAAACCTGGCAATTTTTGTTGGATTGGTGTGTTTCGTACTAGATAACGCTCTTCCAGATGTTCGTCAGTTTGTGTTGTTAGACATATTTTTCTTGGTACACTCTTAGTTTTGCTGACATGACCTGGTCACCAGTCCGTCTTGTTTAGTCCTACCCGACAAAAAACGTATTGTTCTCGTCCTGTCTTGAACTGTCCTATGATAGTCAACCAAAATTATGTTAAACCGTTAAACCCCGAAAGTCTCGGACAAAACAAATATTCTTAAATATCACTACTCGAGAAAGTCTTGTGCCTGGTCTCTTGTCTTGTGTGTCTTGTAACGGTTCTTGTGTATGGTCGTGCACTAGAGAGCGTTAGTTGATTGAGCGGTTGTCATACTGGCTAGAACTGACTAAACCTTTTCGTATGATTTATATAAAATTTATTGGATTAATTTATTTTTGATGTTTTTGAGTATCTAGTAACGGACTTTTCAAGATGGAAATAAGTTCTCCACATAAATGAGCACCAGTTATAGAAGTGATTATTAAAATTTAGCAAACAACGGTCAAAGGGTTTAATATTATTCTCCCTCGATGCCTCAGAATCTAGGAAGTTCTGGTCATCACAAAGCAATAATTCATTATTGATTGTTACAAAAAAAATGATCGTAGAAACAGTTCCTGTCATTTGGCCGTCTTTTAGCCTTTCTTCCTTTTCTGAACCTGAATAACCCACCATGCTGTATAGGTTTTTTTTCGTTAGAACGGCCTGGCCGTATCGACTTATTTTTACCACGTAGCTGAATAGTCAGTCCTTGCTACGGGGGTTTGGTCCGGATGGGATTCGAACCGGTCCTTGTCGTGTCAGCGGTCGGCGCCAGTACCAATACACCGGCTCGGTGGTATAGGTTGAAATGAAATAAAAAAATATTTAATAAATTTTTTATTTAATTATTTTTTTCCTCGTTAGAGCGAACTGGCCATATCGACTTATTTTTACCACGTAGCGGGATAGTCAGTCCTTGCTACAGGAGTTTGGTCCGGATGGAATTTGAACCGGACACCAGTACCAATAGACCACCGGGCCGCCTTAATTTTCGTTTTGTTTTTGAATGGAAAATGTTTATTTTTTTATAATTATTTTTTTTAATATTTTTAAAATATTTCTAAGAAATATATATAAGGTTATTAATAACCTACCTTTCTACATTGATAAATTTGATTAATAATGCTCTATTTAATGCTAAAATGCTTCAAATTCACAAGTGAAAGCTTTTAGCGCAAACGTTCACTGGCTTTCGATAGCCCTTCAGCCTGTCGAAACGATTTCGATCGATACAGAGCGTTCGCGATACCAATTGTCGATAAAATTGTCGACTGCTCGATGTTTTCCATACATTTTGTAGACAGATCGAAACTCGCATTTCGATTTCGATTTCGATCGACTCATCGTTGCTTTCGCGATGGCGAGATGAATTGTGTTCACTCAAAATGAACCTTTTTCTAGAGTTTCTCGATTTCGATCGAAATCGAAATCTTATGCGATTCCACCAAATGTGTCACACGAGAACGCTTTGATCAGAATCGATTTCGGGCTGGTGAAGTACCGCAAAATGCATCTTAGTATAGATACACGTCAGAAACTTCTAATTTAACTGGAAACGAATCGAGAATCACAAAAAGTGAAAAAAGTGAAGTTTTCCTGCGACAAAAGTGAAACTACGCATGCATTTCTGTCATGGCTACTATCAACACTACTGCTTAGTGCACGATTAATTGCAGTACGCGTATGTTAACACGCTGCTCCACCTGATAAAGCCCGAACAAATCACTCTTTGATAGCAAATGCATCAGACGACACTGTTGCTTTGTTAAAACTTAAAATATCTCCTATTTCGGAGCATTCTCATGAAGCAAGGAAGCAGATCAGTTTCCAGTTGAACAGTTGTTTGTATTTTTGTACGAATTGCACCGGGGATAGCACGGATCGGATCCAGGCGCCAGGCATTAGTATGGCGTTTGAAAAGGTCACCATGCTTTATCTTGGTTACTTGGTCATAATGCGACGCCACGAAGTTATCATCCGTGCGGTGCGTGATCAGGGTACGGTTATCATACCGACTGCACATTAGTGTATGTGTTTCATGTCCGCCCTCTTTTATCTACACTCACTGTGGATGCTCTGTGTGGCGTGGAGGTCGCACGTTCGTTCACAGAACCTACCGACTCGGTAAGTGGTCGCCCCCATCGCGGTCTAAATGGGGGACAGCGCTTACGCGAGTCACTTACGAATCCAATCATCAACACACGCCCTCGAAAATCGGAGGTGCGAAGAAGGGAACGCTCGCGCTCCCAGGAAGATCCCTTCGGAAAAGGTAAACAATGTAAACGACATTTAACACAGGTAGCTTACAGACTATTGCTTCTAATCAGCTGACCGGTTGTTGGGGTGGAGAACGACATGATTTGCGGTGGAACTGCACCATGATGAGGCATGTTCGGGACGGAAAAAAACCAGATTGAGCTGTTGATAACAAAAAAAAAACCGGAATGTACAAAACGCAACAGCTTGTTGTCGTTGGTCATCTGATATGGTTGTGATCCTTGATTTGTGTGACATCCATCCAGCCAACAGCTTTTTAAAAAAAAAAAACCCTTACAAGATCTAGTAAACAATTGTCTGTGTTTTGTCCGGATGGGGTATACCTCAATATTCGCAAAGACGACGCACTAAACGAGTTCAAAGTCTCAAAAAAACACGACGTGTCTCTCTGTCTCTCTCCTGAAGGGCCTTTTCTTGTTTGCCCTTCTTATGAACAAATTGTATCTTGAACCGACTGTTCCGTTTCCGCCCTATTCACACACGAACTCGAAGCGTGATCGCGCTCTCCCTTTGCTGATTGTCCGATGATGGAGGCTGGAGCTCCGTGACGTACATATAGGACGGCTGTGCAAGAGTGGCTGATGATGGGAAGACTGTTTTCAAGAATTGTTTCGCGGCCTTCCCCGCTTGCTTGGGGAAGGGCCGAAAGGGTCGATAGATGGGGTGTTTGTTTCCTTTCAAGGCTTATGGGGATGTTTTTTGGGAAGTGGACAACAGACGGAGTAGTAGGAAGTAAACATGTTTACCATAAGCGCGATGTTACTCAACCTGCGGCGAGGTCAAAATACTTAGTATGCTTGGGCACGGACAGATGCAGTTGGGGTAGTTCATTGAAGTTGGAAGTTATTTTAAAAACAATCCTTTAAAATTATTGGTTTCAAGGTCAACTGTAGGGTAGTTAGTCTCAGTAATGGGGTTTGATGGGTAGATGAGTTTAGATCAACAACCTGCGGTCACTAAATTACGCTAAATTGTCACTTAACCTCAAACTTAACTCAAAATATTCTTCTTACAGCTGCAGAACATGTGTAAATGAAGGATACCTTCATCTAACTCCCATTAATAAAACGGAAACATCCCAGACGGTAAGACAACACTGCGCAATCTTGTACCAATATTGTACCATACCCCTCGTTGTCCAACCTGTCCAACAGTTGTAAACCATTTAAATTTACAAGTTCCCGGAAAAGGGTTCAGTTCCACCCCGAAAGTTTTATCTTGCAGCACAAACAAAAGCGAAACATTTTCGTAGAATTGCGCGGCATAAATCTCTCTTTCGTCGGGCGAAAATTGCAAATTGACCAAACATGAATAACATATTCCTAGAAGCAAGAGATCATCGTTCGCGGCCACAGCCACGTCATCGCGTTTTTCCACCCAGACGAGCTGTATATCTTGTTGGTTCGGTTGCCGGTTATGTCGGGGATTTTTGATAGCAAAGAATGTGGGCCATTCCCAAATGGACGATAGTACACGCACGGCACGGCTCTGTGTCGTGTACTGGTGCTGTGCCAATTGACGGGTAACGAATCCGCGACAGCACATAACCAAAACAGGTTCCTGACCACCGATGGCATGGAGACGCTTCCGCGGGAAAATCCCATCCCGTGAGCTGGTTTCGATGAAACATGCTGAACGATCGCGCCCGAAAACTTTCCCACCCCGTTGATCGGGGTGTATGGAGGAGCAGGAAAGACTGGCATGGCATGCAATTGCTTTGGGGGGAAACGTTTGCCTTTTTACGTTCACAAAACTAAACGATAACTCGAATACTCCTCGCAGTTTGGCTTATAGGAAACAACGCGAGCGTAAAAGCGAACGATAAGCAAAAGTCGATCATAATTTATACTGATTTTACGACAGAAATTTTCCATTCCACACACAGCGGCGTTAGACGCGGGACACGTGCGCTACCGCAGGCCGTTGTGCACAATTTGTTAGCGCATGCCTTTGTTTGCTCGCCGTAAGAAGTGTGTTTCGTTTATCGGTCCGAGAGGTGTGTTCGATGGAGGGTAGCCTTGCCAACTTGCCGAGCGAAAGGTGATAAGTGCGAATGCCACTTCTTCTGTAATTTCTTTCCATTCTTATCAAAATAAATAAAATAAAATAAAAAAAAAACACACAAACACACAGCAACACATTCGTTTAAGATCGATCGATCGAGAGAAGAATGTATATATTACTGGGATTTCTTTGTTTTGCGTTGGTGGTTATTGCTGTTTGCAATTTGCTTTGATTTTGTTCCATTTTCAAACTGTCCCTATTTTGGCATTGATGTATAGTGATACAGGTAAATAGTATTTTACTTTAACACATTATGATTTGTTACTGTTACATTTCTCCCCTTGATCGTGTAATTCACTTTCTCACTCTGCTCTTCGTTTTTCGCTTATTTCGCAACATTTCCACCCTCTCGTGCTAATGTGCATACAACTTAAACTGTCTTACTGTGGCATTTTTAACGGCTATATCGAATTAAGGACTAAAATAAATTAACGAAAACCATTACGAACCAAACAAGCTTCTACAGAATAGTGGACAGCTCAAACACACGCACACACACACAACTAAGTATAATGCGCGGGCTTTCCCTTTTGCTACTACTGTGCTCAATCGAGACGCCGCATATTATGTCACACATTTTTGCGACGCCACCGCTTTTTACCACCGTAAGTCCTAAAAGAAAAAGCGAACACCCATTTCTGTAGTAACTGGTGCGCATAATAATCACAAAACAAAATCATAAACGATGAACGAAAACAAACATTCATTGTAACGGTATCTTACAACACAGACAGTAGAACCAAACTGTGAGTCTTCTTTTCTGTTCTCCTTGAATAGTTTTTCCTTCCACCTTTGCTCTACACTCTCCTGAGACCCTTTCTATAACCTCCCCCTCCACACCATCCCCTCGCTGGGAGAGTCGTGTTTTCCACCCAACGTTCTAATTTCTAGATACTAGATAGTAGTGATTGTGGTAAGATAAGAGAGTTCTTAAAACGCTAAGCCGGCTACCAGAAGTTTCGTGATTAGAGGTGGCTTAGGTTTTGGGGGTTTTCTTTCCCCTATTTTTTGTGTAATTTGCTTGCTTCCTTGCTTGTTTAGCGTAGCAGAGTTTTCCGTTTTGTAAGAAAAAAAAAACGATCACAGATTGGTGAGGGGGCGCGCACGGGAAAGGGCGCTTCGCGACGCCCACACACGCAGAATTGTTTAAACCTAACTGGAGAAAGAGGAAAAATCACGAACGAGTAGGATAAGTTGATCCTTTTTTTTGATTTGTTGTTGCTGTTGCGAGGAGTTCCCTTCCCATCAATAGCTTCCTACACTTCTTCCCTCATTTTCTCCACCTCTTTCTCTGTCTCTCTTTCTACCATTATGAAGCGAAGTGTTCAGACGCCCGGTTTGGAATGATTGCTACCATTATCACACCCACCCGGATCAGTCATCCGGCAGCATTATGACACACAAAGTTAGATGAGCATTTAGCGGCGCTCGCGCTTTAGTACACCGACGCTTGCTGCACGGATGCGAACGGATGTGGCGACGGTTGATGAAATACGGTCGTCAGCTGATGATGGTGATGGTACAATGCGGCCGCCGAACGCATACTGACGTCGGCCGGCAGGATCGTCGCCGACGGGGACGCAGTACTGGCGGCGGCTACCGTTCTCCGTCCGGCAGCGGTTTGGCCAGCCGGGGTGGTGGTGGTGGATGAACCGGCCGTCTTGCTCGGGTCCTTGTTGTGACGTTTGACATGCTTGGACAGATGATCGCTACGCATGAACCGTCGTTCGCAGACGTGACAGACGAACTTCTTCTCGCCGGTGTGCGTACGCTTGTGGCGGGACAGCTCGTCCGAGCGGGAAAACCGACGTCCACAGTCGGGCCACTTGCAGTTAAACGGCCGCTCACCGGTGTGGATGCGCTGATGTGCCTTCAGGTGGCTCGATTTGAAGTAATTCTTCCCACAGTTGGGATGATCACACTCGTAGATGCGGCGCCGTTCGGGTTTCGGCCCGGTGGTGGCCGTTGCCAGCTGGTTGCGCTGTTCCGCTCCGCTTTTGCTGTCAGCTTTCACCGTCGCCGATGCTGGAGCGGGTTGCGATTTGGGGCGCGTTTCGGGGACGACTGCCGGTCCGGTCGGTCCGGTAGCAAGCAGCAGGTTGTGTGACATTGGCTGTGGCAGGAGAATGTAACCACCGTTCTGGGTGGCCAGGATGAATGGGGTCGCAGTTGCCGGGCCGACGGTAACCTTGGGCGCTATCACAGGAAGGGTAGATGAAGTTGAGGGTGATGATGTCGGCAGCACCTTCGGTAGGATTGGTTGGCTGAAGAGGTTCGAGCTGAACGAAGCAGGGGAAGCATTCGTCGTGTCCTTCTTCTTACGTTTGCCAGCGCCGCCATTGCTGCTGATGCTGAATACTGCTGAGGATGTCTTACTTGCAGCCGGATCTTCAACCGTAACACCTGCCGCACTGCTGTCGTTGCACGATTGCTCTGGCACGGATGATGAACTCGCCGCCGATGCTGCCGCGGTTGGTGGAGGTGGTGACATCCGAGGGCCCATCTTAAACTTGTAGCTGCGGAATATGTTGAGTCCCCCGGCGGTTCCTTCCGCACCGGATGCACCCGCCTCCTCCGATGCCGGTGTCTTCGTACACGAACCATCCTTGTTGATGCGCATGATCACACTTTCCCGCTGGGGCGCTTCGTTCGTGGCGCCACCCTGGAAGTAGCAGCGCTCCTCGTCCGAACCGGACTTGGTAGTTTCATCTTCCGAGCCGGAAAACTCCGACGGCGGCGGTGTTGGAGCACCACCGGTACCGTTTAGCTGCCGCTGCTGGTGTAGTTGATGCAGCTGCTTCTGCAGGGCGGCGTGCGATTCCAACTGGTCCGGGTTGCGCACGTACTGACGTTTGCGCGGTGGCAGATCCGACTCATCCTCGGACGCATCCGAATGGTTCGGTGTGACGAAGCTGCCGCTCGATGATGAAGATGACGTTGTTTTAGCAGCTGCATTTTCCAACTTTCGCTTCAGTGCCTGACGAATCGCATTGTTGTTCTGCAGAGAGAGGTTAAAAAAGAGATTATAAAAAAAAATGTACATCTTCAATGGATGATTACGTTGCTTGTAATTCTTCTATATGCTATACTCTTATCGGAGCACGCCGTTTTCGGGTGTGGTGAACCAGTTTTGCCTTTAAACGATGATAAGACCCACTCTGCTCGCACCGCTTATCAGCCCGATCACGAGCGAGCACGAGACATTGAAATGGTCATCAGGAGATTAAGGGCGCGGATCGAACGATAGAGGAACTCCGCTCCGTGTGTGTGTGTGTGTGTGTGTGTGTGTCTGGCGAATGTAAACCATTTTCCCACCGAAAAAGGAGTGTCCACTTTTTTTCAGGGGTTGTTGACAGGGAAGGGGAGGTCATAAAACACGCAATCTCACATTGGCACACTAATTGCTTTACAACGCCCAATTCTTCAACTAACTCATCCTCTGCGCATACGATTCTATTATGCTTCGTGAATCACGCGGGTTCAAGAAAGAAAGAGAGAGAGAGAGAGAGAGAAAAAGAGCGAGATAGCATCGCGCGGTATCTCATCATAGGCCGCGGATGCGTGCGCGCCAAAAGCGAAAAAATCCGGTTCAGTTCGGACCTCGGAAGATCGCGGCAAAAAAGGGGTGCGAACGAGGGCACACCTTACGCAGGGTCTGTGTCTGTGTATGTGTGTGTTTGTACTTGATGTCTCGCCAACCCCACAGACGTCATCGAGCGCAACGGATGATGATGATGATGATGTGTTGGATGCGACACTGTTGGTGTAGGAAAGGAAATGGGAGGTGGAAGAGGTGCAGGTTGTTTTTTTGTGTTTCTCTTCTTTCTACGAACAACCCCCCATTCAATGTGGTGCAAGCGAACGCGGGGTAGAGAGCGAGATAGAGAGAGAGAGAGCGCGAGTGTACGCGCGCGCCAAAGCACGCAGAGCCCGCGAGTCCAAAGTTCGATTCGCGGTTGTGCGGTGTGTTCACGTGAACACCAGCTGATTGTGGCCGGGTCGCTGCGTGATCCGAGCGTGATCGAGCGTGTACGGCGCTGGTGCGACCGCGACGGCACAATGTTTGTGTTCAAAATTCGTTGGTCGCGGGAGCGGGATGGCCTCGAAGAGCATCGCCGTCGTCGCGGCCGCCGTTTAGGGGTTGGCGTTTGCGCGCGCGTTTGGGGCGCGTCACGCTCGATGCGGGAGGCTTGGAATTTGCTGACGTACACGGTGCGCCGCACTACTGCTGGGTGTATGTGTGTGTGTGTGTGTCGCGCAATCACCACAACGCTTTTGGAAACGGTACATTAGCCCAATAGGACAAGAGAATATATTGTTTGTTGCATCAAACAAATTTAAAATAATGTTTTACTTCAAACAAACACTGCTTTTCGCGTGAGGGTCACTTCAAGCGATTCGTTAAGGTACACACCTTCTTTCGCTCCGTTCGTTCTATAATCAGATCAAAGTACACGCAGACCCTTCATGATGGGGAAGAGTGATTTAGTTTCAAAATGATTGTGAGGAAAGGGGGCGAAATTGGGCGGGAAGGGTGTGAACCAATATTCTATTTTTATTCACACTACCAAAACCTCACACTCCCTTCCCCAAAAAAAAAAAAAAAAACTAACTGCACCACTCGAATGCACTTGACACCGAAGATGAACCGTGCAAGCGAGAATCATCTCCCTCCCGCTATTATCATCGTACCTCATATAAGCGGATGACGGGTGGAAAGCGTTACACTAATTTCGATTGCAATACTTGCCCATACGCGACACACAATTTATTTTCTGTAACCAAGCATCATCCCACCGAGAGAGAAATTGGTCGGCTTCTTGAGGTTGATATTTCACAAGAATTAAATTATCACGATGGTGGCGCGTGATAGGCTTCCCACCCCAAACCGGTACTAGAAGCATCTGTCTGGGCATCACGCGCGCGCCACCTACAATCACCAGCGGCGGAGGAACGGAGACAAGAACCGAAGGGTCAACGAAAAGAAAGGTGTCTGAATATCGCTCGCGGTGTGTTTTATTTTTAATTTTAAAAATAGTTCAAAGAACCGATTGTACCAGAATTAAGAAAAAGGCTTCATTTTGACGGCGTTTTTATTTTGTTGTTTTGTCCTTTTCATTGGGGATTGTGGATATGTGGCGCAAGGGCACAACAGATACTGCGTTCCTTCATCTTTCCGAATCATAAATCCACTTTGAGATTGGGGAATGGAACGTAACGAAAAAATGACAGACACGTGCACGACGGTACTATTCTCCCTAATTTCCTGCTGAATCAAAGCAACCATACTGTCAGCGAACGATTTCCGGAGCAAACGTGATGAATCACGTTCCGACAGTACCTCGTCAGACACAAGAACTAGAGAGCACACACAGGTTGTGAAATTCCAGCAAAATAAAACTGCACCGTTGAGATCAAGTTGAAGCTGGAACTTTCAGAACGCAAAACTTCGTACACAACGGGGCAAAATTTCATCACACTGGTGTAATACTGTGGTGGGGGTAGCCTTCGATCAACCTTCCACCAAAAGATCGTTCTGGATATACACGCAATTCTCGTATCTCTGTTCACGCGAGTCACACCACAATCATATCTCATGCGGAATTTGACCTCACCAGACCCGTGTACCATCACCAAATTTCCACACGCGGTGTTAAACGGCTATGCTACGATGCTAACGTGTCTATACATGTTTTTAAGGACCCGAAGCTTACCTTTAGCAATTCATCGTCCTGCTGCCGTTGCTGACTCGTATCCTGTAATGGTGGCGTTGCCGGTGGCGACAGTAAAACGGCTGCTGTGTTTTCCATTGTGTTTCACTTTACTACGTTGGCTTTTCTCAACACTAAACACACCTGGTAGAACTTCCGGTTTTAAGCTCTCTTCGACTGTCACAATTGCTTTTATATTCTTTGTTTCACAACTCGCTATCCCAACTCTCTGGTTTGCAGTGTTTAGTTTACTACCCTTACTTCACACATAAGTACCACCCTTCGGTAGTGGATTTTGTTTTCCTTTTTTTTTTGTCACAACACACACGCACACACACACACAGGCACGTTGCAATAACTCCTTTGTTGTCTGGCTCTTGGAGAGTTTCCTCGAGGGCCGGGTTCGCGATATTGGTATAACTGTACGATCACGCCAAAATCTCGCACTTCCTCCTTGCACTTATGACGCAAAATTAGCAAACTTCCACTTTTGCCTTAAAACACTTGTGCCAGTTTGGTTACCAACTCCAAACACTTTCCTTCTTTCACAACACCACTGGTTAGCTTGCTTGGATGCACCAACTGGTGACTTTGGCCTTAGATCCCCAAAAACACACAACACACTGGCTACTGGTTCGTTGAGAGGCGATGCGAAAAAGCACGTCCGTTCGCTTTGGCGGCACGACACTTTGTAAGCGGTTTGTTTGTGGCTCGCACTGCTCTTGAATGACGGCGGCTGGTTTCGTCCGCGTTCGCTGCCCGATTCCCGGAGTCGCGGGGACTCACACCAACTTACCGCTGTCGCTGTGCCACCACCACCACTACTGCTGGTGCTACCCCTGCTGCTTCACCTTCGCACGACGGCAAACGGGTGTGGGCCGTGTTGTCGTCATCGACCGATAAATGCTCCAAGGGGAATGTATGGCTGTGTGTGTGTGTGTCCCTCCGCAAGAGGAAAGGGCAAAGCAAAGGAAAGGGGGCTCGGTAGGCGCTATGACGAAGAAGCGACACGGGAAGCGAACGTGCTGTGGCGAACGTGTGTGCGCACGCGCACGCTTTTTCCTCCCCCATGGAGAAGCCCACGAAACCCTTACCGTATGCGCTGTGCGAGTGTGTGTGTGTGTGTGAGTGAGTGTAGGTACACCATGGGTATGTGTGTGTGCGCGCGCGTCTGCGTTCGAGAATGCGAGCGTAGGTTGTTGATGTTTGAAACGGGTAAGGGGGTGAATAGGGATGGAAAGGGTGGAGGGGATGAAAGGGTGGAGGGGATGAAGGAAGGAAAGAAAAGGTGCGGAATCGAAACAAAAGGAAGCTGTGAGCTCATCTCCGGCAATCGTACGGTGACCGGTGAGCGAATTGCAAATGAAGTGGGCGCGTACATTTTCTACCGTTTCGGGGGGTAAAAACGGCGCACACACATGCACCGACCCAGGGCGATTCGTGGGAATTTGCGGCGATCGAACGAAAAGCGGTGATCATTCAACCCTTGCTCAACCCTAGCGCCAAGTACCCTTGGACGCGACCAGTCTCATGCCGGTGGCAGGATTTCGGCAAGCGGAGCGACAACAACAACAAAAAAAAAGGTAAAACATTATTTTTAGGCCACGTTGCAGCAGGTGTAAAGCCACCGGGGCCCTTAGCGGGGCCGGTCATGCCGTCATCGGCACGTAAAGATTCCCGCGAGATGGACTTTGGGCGACGAATCGCCGACCGTGCCACCGGGTTCTTGTTTGATGTCACCCACAAAGGGATTCAAGCGACAATTTCTATCATTTGCGCGTGAGTTGAGCGAAAGACGTTGGCGTGATAACGTGTACGGTTACGCATCGATCACATGACGGGCGAAAGGTGGATTACTGTTGTTAAAATGCGCTATGCCGGAGATTAATGAATATGTCAGGTGTGATCTAACAACGATGGGAATTCTGGTGTGAGTGCATGGATCCACGCTAACTTAGACGCTAACAAATCTGAATTTGATCAAAAGCCGAAGCTGACTCGATCTTAATGCTCCGGAGTAGTCCGAGCTTGATTTGGGAGTAGAATCTCGAGCTCTTGAATTCTGAGTCATGTACAGTATTGAATCCAGAGTTCAACTCGCTCACACAGTTGCATCCAGAGTTGAATTGGGAATTGAATCCGAAATTGAATTTGGAGTTGAATCCTGTGTTGAATTCCGAGTTTGCTGCTCCGGAAACATCCCATCTCTTCCGTGTAAAACCATTGGCAAGCGGGTAGATTGGTTTGTTTTGGGGCCGTAACATGACAATGTTTGTACGTCATTCATCGCTACCGAAAATAAAACCAAAATGGTCCATGAACCCGCCCAGAGCCCGTGGAAAGTGGAAGATTTTCTAATCACGCACACGTTACACGCAAGACGTATGAATAGCAAAAGGAAAATAAAAAAACAATATCCCATCCTTCACAACTTGAGCAGCCAGAGAGTGCTGTGGTTGCTAACAGCAGCAATCTGACGTCAAGCGCGTTTTGCAACTCGACGTCGACGTTCGACGTCACCGTACGCCGCTGTTTTTCAATTTTTTTGGGGGCGAGTGGGCGCTCCCGGGAGGCTTTGTAATAATAGTTGTGCTGGAAAAGTAGTCATTTAAAAAAGAAATACGCTTGCCGAAGGCCCCTGGTGGGGAGTTTGTGGGGCAACAATTCCAAACATTCCAGCAGTAGAAAATGCTGCTTATTATTTGTTTTCCCTCCTCCCATGCGAATGACAGCAGTGGATGGGTATGAAAATAACCTTATCCAACAGCTTAGCAGCCCACGGCTCGTCATCTCGACCGAGAAGGAGAGAGCAATAAGGGGATAACACTGCTCAGCTAAATGCAACCCCCGCAGCGTGGTCGCGGTGTGTCGTGCGCGTGCGGCACCAGTTTACTTTTGTTTGCGTCAGATTGTGTGTGCGCGCGCGTGTGTGTGTGTGTTTAGTGTGCGCCCGGGCGTCTGTAAGTAGATGTGTGTGTGTCTGCGTCCGGTTTTCGGGTAGCGAAGAATTCGAGGAAACACACCCCACAATTCTGTGTGACGGTCGTTCGTTTGCTTCGTCATCTCCCATTCCCCTCCCCCCACTCCCCCTCCACTTCCCAAAACACACACACGCACCCTTTACAAGCCGCGGCGCATTCCACTAGTTTGCTTCTACGAATCCCCAAACTGCGCGGATGATACAATGCAACGCGACGTGCGTGTAAAGTAGGCTGGGTATGAACAAAAGAGCAAGAGATCAGTGCGTTTGCGTGTGGGAGAGAGAAAGAGCGAAGGGGTGAAATAGAGTAAGAGCGAAGGGGTGCGGTAGGGTGTGATGATGTGCGGGCCGACGACTCTTCTGATCACGCATCGAACGACCGGCATCACTCGCTGTTCACGTGAACAGTGGCTGCTCGTAAACACAAACACACACCGAGACACAGCCAGAGTCAGCCCCACCGGGGCCGGGTTTCCCTCGCACTTTCGGAAGCAAAGCGCGGCAACTCGAGAATGACAGCAGGCACGTCAGCCAATGAGAAAAGGGGGCTCGGTCGGTCGGTTTTCGTCGTTGCCGCGCGTTGATGCGGCGCAGGGTTGGAACCGAGGAATGCACCAGCGCAAATAGGGGTTGAGACGCTACAGCGAATCGGAACCACCTTGCACACACTGGCTGCTGCTTCCCGCATCGCATGCTTTCCCCGCATCTCCACCACCCTACTCAACAACCAAAACCATGCGGGGCCAATATTCCAGTGCCCCATAACGCCACTGGCAAGTGTTCACGTGAACAGCGGATGACCAATGCGGGGAACACACACACACACACGCGCTCTTCGGGTTGCGTCGTCGGCATCCAAGGCAGTTCAAGGTGACTGGCGAATGTACGGCGCGTGACGTCATCGGTTGGTGCTGCCGCTGCTGCTATCGTTTGATTGCGTGTTGCTTTTCTTCAGTTCGTCGCACTCGTCGCGCGCTCTCGCTCACACTAAGTCGCGGCTCCAAGTAACGGTGTGTGTGCGCGCGGGTCGACACCGACGAGGGGTTGCTAGCTGTCATGAATGGACGCGCGAGTGCTATAGTTAGCTTTACGTCCGGTTTCATTGCTGATTGTTTGTGGAGTTCTTGAGGGGGTGTGTGAGGGGGGTTGGTTGTGAGAGGACTGACGGCTTCTCTCTCTCTCTCTCTCTCTCTCTCTCGCTTTGCTGCCATTTCTATAGCACTTCTACCCCCTGCTAGTCACCCCACACGTTCTGGAGGGGTGTGTTTGACGGTTTGTCGTCGATCGATTTGCTGCCGGTTGTTTTGTTCCGGACCCGGTCGTCGTATCTTGTTCAAACAGGTTCGCTCGCTGTAACCCCGGTGTGTGTGTGTTTGCATTGAAAGAATGTATGCCTCCGCAGTGTGTATTTGCTTCGCGAAACGTCGAGTGTGTGCCGGGTGAGATTAGCAAACAATGACGGGGGCGAACTCTGCTTGTGAGCATTAACGGCTGCTGGTTTTTTGTTGTTGTTTTTGGATGGTGAAATTCGCTAGCACTGGTAATCAGCAATGGCAACCCAACAAGCACTCGGGACTACTGCGGTGAGTCACACTCGCCAGCATCCCCTGGATGGAAGCAATTGGATTTTTCTTTTGATAAACGTAATAAACTGCCTGTAATGGTACACTACGGCGCTGGCCCGGGATTCTGATGCAATCATCAGGAAGCATTGTTGATCTTGATGGGGCGAAGTAAACCACAAACCACCCGGGTCGTGGGAGATACCAACACCCAGATTCTTGGAACATCCGGCTTCCGGCCTGGGCAGATGTATAATCAAGGGGGAATTCGCGCATGGCGAAAACCACAGGATATTCAGCAGTTCCTTGGAATTATCTATCCGGGATCATAAGGAATGACTAATTGTTTATTTTAAAATGTTGGTAGGTCAAAAGGAGATGCAAATTTCACAACGAGTGGTGTTAGTGTTTTGTTATTTTTTTTTTGTAAATGTCATAATAAAACGTCAACCGTCACTTAATGATGTCATTTAATAGATCACAGCCTGAGTTTCAAATTAATTCAAGTAATTCAAAATAAAATCTTAATTCTCTTGAGAAAGTTCTCTTC
Organism: Anopheles moucheti; assembly: GCF_943734755.1. Classification (NCBI taxonomy): domain Eukaryota; kingdom Metazoa; phylum Arthropoda; class Insecta; order Diptera; family Culicidae; genus Anopheles; species Anopheles moucheti. The sequence continues at coordinate 27,064,647 of NC_069141.1, forward strand.
TCCGCAAGCTTCTAGGTAGTTCTTACAAAATCAATTTTGATTCTGTCTAATGAAATTTACTTTCTTATGGTACAATTCTTCGTAAAAGTCGTGCAATTTTGCTCTCTTATTAGACCAATTTAACGGAACCGAGTTTTTCAGTTTCATCCACGCTAGAATCCCTTGAACTTGATAATGGTAATTTGCTCCTTGCACAACGTTACTCCACTTCTCCACGGGAGAAGCAAGAAAGTAATCGATTCCACCTCTGGAGGACACGCGTTCGTTCATTCATAGAATGTGTTTCCCCACTTCTGGCATGCGCAATACCCCTGCTCCAGTGCGCTGTACCCATTTCATTCAACTTTCAACCGCATGCACGCGCGTGTGTTTGTGTCTGTTCTGTTCCGTGCCAAGCAAAAGGACACGCAAAAAGGTCAAGAGTCCATAAGCCTTCGCATTGTGGCACACCGAAAGGAAAAGGTTCGTGCCGTGGAAAATTCGTGCCCACGCGCGTTATACCACGATTGACGCAAATCGTGGCTACCGTCAGCCAGGGAAGGTGCACCCTACGAAACAGACAAAGATGGTTGTTACGGACAGAGAATGCCCCCCGGGGGAAGGAGCGAATGAAACAGCCAACAATCCTCGTACGTACAATGTACGTCATTGCGGGTGGATGGAAAATGTGCTTTAGAGGAACAAAAAAAGAAATTGTTTAGCCTTTCTCGCGGGGAAGCTTTTCCGGTCCGGAATAGAGAAGGAGAGCAAAAAATAAAATAAAACGAGAAGCATATTTTCTTCCTTCCGCAGACACTTTTGCCCGTGGAAGAAAATTTGCTGTACAATGGAAAATTGCCCACGCACGTTCCAGCTACGAGTTATTTTATTCCCGTGCGTCGTTTAACAGGCGACCAGGTCGACTTTCTCGCCGGCTAATAATTCCCACCCTCCTTGGTTGGGCGAGTGCGTGAGTGTTTGTCCTTTTCGAGTAGCATAACCTGGCTCGGTTTCGGGGCAAGGATGACAGCGAATTTTCCCACCACTGTCACTCTGTAAGCGCGTAGTTGCCGCTCGTAGATTATGAATGAGCCGAGCGAGTTTTGTTATGCTCGGGATGAAAATGGAACGAAGCTACCTTTTGGGGGCTGCTGAGGAAAGTGAGAATAAAGGATCGTGGGGAAAGGGATGAAACACACAGACACAAACTTCATCGCGTGGCTGTGTGGGCTGATGAAAGTGTTTGCTCCGGTGTGCGACGACAATAATACGTACTGGGAAGGCCGATAGTGGTCCTGCTGATGTTATCATCCCGGTTTGTTTATTTTTAGCAAGTAAGCCAGTTGATAACCTTTACTGAGAAAACACCTAAAACGACATTTTTACTAATTATGGAGAAAACCCATCAAAGCAGGCTTTACAATACACAGCGGCAAAGTACGAGAAGGGAAAACGCCCGAAAGTATGCAATCGTAATGAAAAAGCGCCTAAAGGTATGCAATTTGAGTTACATTACTTACTTGATACTGGAAATAGATTTTTCATCGGAAATAATTAAATTTGAATGTTTCTGGAGCTGTTTTTAATTACTTATTTTGGCTTTCAGCATTATTTAAATCTTCATAGGAAGAAATTGACTTAAAAAAGAAAAAAATCAAACCTCAATAACAAAAGAATCCAATCAAAAATAACAAGTTGATTATCCAACTGTCCCTATGGAAAGCTGAAACGATCAATACTTAATTCATTCATTCAACTTCCTATCGATCAAACGGACCATCTTCTGTACCTTCTTTTGCGTTTCCGAATCAAATTTTCATGCTCGAACCGGAGAAGATTTATGGCAGTACGTGCCACATGAGTAGTGGGGTTTTCCGGCAAAAGGTACATTTGACCAACACAACCAATCTGCCAATCTAACGCAAGATGGGGAAAAAAAAATTCCATGAAATTGAGACGTTTGTAGAGGGAAACCTTTTTTTCCGACGAACTTGCATGTGCCTGTAACATGTGTACACATTTTTAACAAATCGTGTAATACATTTTTCAGGTTATTTTTTATTTCTTTCAATCGCGCAAACTACCGGGCTCCAGGTGTCAACAGTCGGCCGGCATTTTATTTGTGAATGGAATCCTTTGCCGAGTAGAATGGCGTGAGTATTTTCTCCGGCCCCGTGCAACCAAAACCTGGCTGGCGCATTGACGTCAATCGAGAGCATTTGTACAACTTGGCGAGTATCGGCTGGGGGCCCAGGAAGGCAGGTACGGATCGATCCACGCAGAAGGAAAATAGGTTTCACGTGCCAAGCCAGCTTTCCCTTTTTCGCCTTTCTTCCACTTGCCACGGAAAACCCAAACATTGTCGCTCAAGAAACACACAAGGTGTGGGATGATACCAAGCAATACCAGGAATTGCCCAAAGGTAGGAGCTTCGCACCCACAGGAAAGTGGAAAGGAGCTAAAAAAAAAGAGAAAAATCGATGCTTTTCCACTCGTCATCCACGCGCCCGAAAGGGAGAGTGAGAGCTGTTGGGGTCTCGCTCGTGCTTCATTCATCAAATTACGCGCGCATGGACGGTAAGGACTCGATTCACAAAAACCACGATCCTGTTGACGTCATTACGAGCTCCAGCCTCAGCACAGCGTTACGCTATGTGTTCGCGCTCAAGTGCTCCAGCAAAACAATCGCGTGCCGGGCCGGCCGGGCCGGGCGGCAAATATGGGATTCGCCTATTCCCGTTCACGCCATGGGGCTGGCCAACAGTCATGCGCAGGACCTTGATCTTTGCCTTGGTTCGCCTCGGTTTCGGCTGCCTTGGCACTGAATCCTGACATTGGAGCAACCGGCCCTGGAATGTCCCTGAAATTGCGTGGGCGCATCGATGTGCGTGTGTGTTTGTGTGTAGTGCATTAAACGGGCATCCTTTTTGTGTTACATGAATGAAGGTGGGCGATTCCTGGAACCTACGGATGACGTAAGTTGGTCGCCCTTTCGGTGTCCTTTCCGGGACTAAAACACACACACACACACAAACACGCGCGCGCGTTGCGATCCCACTCGATACCGGCCGGATAAATTGATCACAAACGCGTACGTTGGTTACAATTTCCACCTCCACCACTTTTTCGCGTGCTAGAAAGACGTTTTTCCTTTTTGTATTTTAGGAAAGTGTTGCATTTTTTCTTCCATTTGTAATCCCCCCCAAATAATTGGTCGCTCAATCAGAAATGGATTTATTTTTCCGAGAGAGGAAAACATTGCCGGCCATCCCGTTTGCGTGTTGGCGCATTTTAGTTTAATCAAGTAATGAGGCAAATGTTGTTGTGATGATGTTAATTAACCTATGCGATGCTTCTGAGAGGGTCCGTTCGGAAGTGCTAGAGAAGAAAATTGTTTTGCAAAAAAAAAAAAACAAATCAGTCTTTGTAATATTTGCGTTGAAGCACCCAGAAGAAATAGTCATAACACCGTAGGATTGCGGCCTGCATTGCCACACCCGAAAGCAAAACGAAATGTCCTTCGAAATATCGATCCTGCCGTGGTCCAGTCATGGTTATCCCGAGGCATTGTTTTTATTTTTTTTGTAGCGCTGCAGCATTGGAGAATTTAGGCACGTCTTCCAACACGGTGAGTAACAGGTTTTTCCAAGGAAAACTTCTGCCCTGCTGTAGCTTGTATGCTTCATACCATTTCAGATAGTTGGAGAGAGGTTTTCTTCTGATGTTACTGATGTTTAAGGTAGGTAACTATTAATTATTTTTTAATTATTATTGTCAGGATATCGAGGGCTATATCTATCTATTTCGTATTATTTTTAACATAACCTCAAACATATTCAAACGCCATCCAAATATTTGCCATTCAAACGCACTAACGACGTGTTTGTTTGAGAAAGACGAGTCAAAAACATCCTACGGCGGACATAATAAACGTCACAGAAAAGTGATCGTGTTGGCCGCGTCGGTTGCTAGGGAGAATGCTGCGGTTGGTTTAATATCGTTCGCGTTACCAAGCACATTTTTTCCCCTACTTTTGGGTGATAATTTGTGTCCCCCAAAACGTCAGGAGCAGTTTTGGTAGCATAGGGCGGCAACCGCGTGTGTGTTTATTTTGTCACAACCGGCGCGACAACGGTTTGCCGTTGTTTGCGTATGCTTGTTCGTACCCTGGCCGTACGGAAGGTGTTATATTGTTGTTTATTATGCCACTGGATGCAAAGTGGCTTTGCTGTTTACCGGATCGAACTGGATTGTTTGGATCGCGGGGTTGAAAACAGGGGTTGGCGCGGAATGGGTCGAGTGGCGAGGGATATGTTTTGAATGGATATGACATTGCTTTGCTGTGTAGCTCAACAATTTCTGTATTGGATAGATGGCGTGTGATGTGAGGGCAAAAACATTACAATTATTTTTATTGATTAATAAATGAACAACCGTGCAATTTCAAGAAGAGTATTGTAAGTAGAACTTGAATACTCACAACAAAGCTAGTTTGTAATGCGAACTACATAAATTTAGGCGCTTTTTAGCTTAGAAGGTTAATTTGTAATGCGAATTGCATTAATTTAGGCGCATGGATAAAAAATGTTTCATTTTTGCCTTAATTTTTTTTCAACAAATACTACTCTAATTGAAATTCAAATGTACCATAATTGTTTCTTAAATGTATTTAGATTCACTTATCCGTGTGTCGATCTATCCCACATAATGTTTCGGATAAGTACAAATGAATGATTTTCAACACAATTTTATGATAAATCAAATAGAACGATGGCATTTCCGGTGCTTAAGTTGTCATTTCGGGTATTTATTAACTTTTTCCTTTAAATTGTTTGCGTCCACTGTTATTTCGTTTAAATAATTACTTCCTGTAATATTGATACAATTTCGAAACAAAATCAATTTCTGCTGCTACGCATCCGCAATCAGCAACTTGCCTTCCGTCCCAGAATTCACTACGGAATTTCGAGTTCCCATTCCAGTCATGTGTCATTGAACAAAAATACTCGCACAAGAATACTCAGAATTCCTCCATTCTACCGGAACTCCGATCCGATCAGAATGCGGACGTGTGTTCGCCCAAGACGGCATCCTATTGTATCGCGCATTCATTACGTGATGCCACACGCTTTGCTGGTGGATGCCTTTTTGCGGTCGAATCATTAGCCGATCCACCCCTCAGGAGACACACGCAACCCACCGGAGTTGGATGCTGAGCTTACTGAGCTGTAACACATTTGGCACTCCAAAAACGATGACGCACTCGTTTCGCGAAGCGTGATGAGAAGGCGAAAAACAACAAAAACCGGTTTTCATCCTGCCTCGGGCCGGCGTGCAGAAGTTTTGTACACGTATATTCGCCCACGGTGGTAAATGTGCGGTGTGTGAGAATCGAGAGTTTCGAACCTTTCATCATCCGCCCATCGTGGGCATGGTGACGCGCTGGTCGTGACGCATAGGTTTGTCTTGCATGCAAGAAAGGTTTGCCATTCACGCGAGCAAAGCAAACAGCGGTTGGGATATTCCAATGAATCATCTGCCCACCGTGGAAGGGTGGATGGATCTCTCGGTATCTGCGACCACCATCGAGTGCAGTACTTGATCGGGGCGTGTAACCGACAGTACGCACGCGTGTCTACCACAGTTGGCTTTGTGCAAAAATAACACCGCAAATAACATAATGACGCAGGTGTTTTGCGGCTGTCCACATCTCAGGGGAATTACTGCACAGCAGAACTATCAGGCTACACGAAAACCGGGGGGAGTCAGAACTTTTAGTGGCGGCGAGCCAGGAAGGTATAATTGGTTTTTTCTATTTTAAAGCAACCCATGATTGTTTGTTGGTTTTAGGGCAGAAGCACGCCCAAACCACTCGATGGCGCACGGTTCATTCATCGATCGATCACGGCCAGACAGTGTGGTTATTATGCAGGATGCAGCAGGCCCGAACGATCGATACGAACATTGGCACATGGGGCCCACACGTTCTGTTTTTGGGGCTGGCTAGGTTTTGTCTATTTTTATATCGGGCATGATGCATAAACAGGGGAAGGAACGTTAATCATCATTCAAAACCTCGTAAGGTGAGCTGAACCGGATTGTTGCCTCGAAGCTGAAAATGTGATGCTTGAGGTAGAACTGTCCTTAGACTAGTGGTGAATTCAAAGCCCTTTGTAACATCGATACCACTTGTTGGGGGGATTTTCCGTCGCTGTTTTATAACCTTAAAAATACAAACTTTTAATTGAATGCTGCACTGTTACGGCTACAATGTGCCTTGTGACGTAAAGATTGTTGACGTATTGGTTTTTAATTGCAGCTCGAGCGAAGTCACATTTTGCTGCAGCGTACCGGATGTGCTTGACCGGGAAGCAAGATTATCACGGTGACTTCCCGACGGTTTAGCTTCGAGATGAAAAACTTTCGAGTAGATAAAAACAACCGTCCACTGTATCGCAAAACCGGGTGGGTGATTTTGTTTTCTCCTTTTTTTTCCAGATGCAAATTCTTGCGATCATAACAGCACTGGAGAGGAGTAAAAACCCATCGTAAACAATTTTTGGTAAACACCCGGAACAGCAACAAAAACAACCTCCCCTGTGGCAAACAAAACTCACCCGTTTACCCAGTTTGGTAAACAACGATCGATTTAAATGTTGTTTTGCTACACTCGCCCCCCCCCCCCTTTCCGAAAAAATAGAAGAGACGACGCATTTCTTCGCGATCACCTCGCGCGAACCCGGTATAAACAAGGTTCAGTACGGTTTGTTTAGATCATTCTGACATCAGCTCACGTTTTGCGGGAAGTTGCCAGTGTTTACCTGGCAGCTGGTTCAACTCGGCAACGGTCAAACTAAAGTTGTTCCGGTTTGAACTGGTTGGCGATGTTGTATTGGCACAGGATGATAAAAGAGGCCCGATGATGACCGGCGTGACGGTTCAAGCTGTTACGGGGAAGTTGTTCAAGGGCGAACGGATTTAAGCTAAATGTGTTGACAGGCATTTGGTTCTTTGCGATGCTACGCATAAACACAAGCGACATAACACAAAAAGACATGTGAGCAGAACGAGCGTCGTCTTTTTTGTTCTGCTTGACCTACATTAGATGGGAAAAACTTTGCCAGAAAGATTTCAGAGAAGGAAGAGGAACATGGGAAAATTGCACATTGTTGTTATAAATAAATTGGGTCTTTTCAGTGGCGACCTTGTACGACATAATATAAAATTACATGCAAAAACCAAAGCATTTTTGATCTGTAGTTTTAAGTTACTGTTTAAGCTTTACTACTGTTAAACAAACAAGTGGAAATAATAAAATATTAAATAAAAACGTTTCGCATGCTTTTCTTACTGCAGCCACTGTACATTGCGATGAATAATAAAAACATCGCCAACGTCACATCGCTGGTGGCGACATCTGTTGTATGGTAGCTCAACAAATTGAACTGTCATACCAAGATGGCAGACCGTTATACTAGTTATACAGCACATGGCTTAAAAATGTTAATATTCCTTAAATTATTAAATATTACCTTTTCATTGTTATGTCATCATTAAAAAGTGTCAAAAGAAAGATAAAAAATTTAAGATTTCAATTGAATTTGTTTTTATTTTAGAAACATGTAGAATTTTTTTCTTTGTAATTGTCAAAAATTTCCTAGTTTTAAAGGAGATTAAAATACTTGTAAAAAAATGTAGTCATGGGTTTATTAAACAGAATAGAATTTAGCATTTAGCATATAATTTCATTCGTCCAAGGGTGTCACGCCAAACAGTTTATAGATCGGCCTCTTAAGCTTCGTTCGTGTGGAACAGATTTTGTCTGTAATAATAAGCAGAGAAAAAACATCATCAGGGTTATAGAAATTAATGGTATTACAATGGTATGATAGAATAAGAATATCGGAAAAGGTTCACGCAGCGAAATGCTAACATATTTAATCCATCTCAGTAAGTAACCCATACGATCACGAATGGGTAAATCATAATCACTAGGCGCCTCCATTACAATAGGAAGGAACTGTGGAAAAAGCAGTACTGAACTCAATTTTACACATAATTCAGTCTATAAGTCATAACTCAATTTAAACATAATATTGTTCAAAATCATACAATTATTTGTTAAAAAGAATTACATAATAAATTTATTTTGACAATGGTAAGAAAGCTTATCGACAAAATCAACGCACCGGTACGAATTTTTTGTGTAAGCATCAGGTTGTATGTTATCGGAACGATTCTTCATCGTATTGCAACTCAACCCCCAGTCACAAGAGCGAAGGATTCGAACCTGAAGTTGACCTTTCCCGAGGGGTGAGTTTTGCCACACGAGAGGAAGTTCCTTTTTCTTTCATTTTTGTTTCCTTTCTTTTTCGTAGCACCAAAGCATGTCTGCAGTGTGCACCGAAAAATCAGACGAATGGAGCGACGAAAGATCACGATAAGAGCGTTCGTGTTGGGCTCCCCAAAAACTGTGTCCCGTTCGTTGTGGCATCCCAAAGATAATCGAATCCCTGCGTTCGCCGAGCACCGAGTTCTTCTGTTCCGTTCGTTGGCATCGGTGTCTAGAGCCACCCGATAATTGACGCACGGCAAATGGACGCCCGGTGCTGATAGGGAGATTTGTTCGTTATCGTACGATGGTGGAGCAAGAATGAAGGACGGACGGCACGGAGGGTCGATCGATCCAGTCCGGTCTTTATCAAGCTTGTCCGATCGACCATAAAAGCTATTCCCGGGGTCATGTTGATGCTTTTCGGAAGGGTTGTCCCGAAATCGATATCGTCCAGGAAATTCGGAACTCGGAAGATGATTTTGGAGGAAGCGCTCTACGCAAAAAGGAAACAGAAAATTGCATTTCTGGTAGGTGGATGAGTGTTCTGTGTGCCAAAGTGCAGTGCACAGTCAGTCCGATGCACCTGTGCCTAGTGGCAGACTATCATAAGCCATCAATCAGAAGCCACGGGGAAGAATCACGCACAACCCTTGCATTCGTTCCACGCACCCTTCCATCTAGCTCATATCCAACTCATCCATATCCACCATGATGTCCTTCGTTCAGTTTTAGTGCTTCAAAGTGGGAAAGAGAGGGCAAAAAGCATAGTGGTAGGATATCATTTGTTTTGGGTTGGAGCAACATCCGCTTCCGTCAATGCTTTTCTCGTGCCGTGGCATGTCTGGAAAGTCGGGAAAACCCGGTCCCAGGAATCGACAAGGAAACCCCCAGCGCGGAATGTGTATCGAAAGATCGAAAGCGACCGATAAGCCAAAGCAAAAACAGGTTCTTATCTCGCTTTCGAGCTCACCCATTCGTCTCGTTCCCGATTCCTTCCTTCCGACGGGGGATACGGGGGACTTTGGCCAAAAGTTCGTCCTTCGGTTGGAGTTTTGTTTGTTGCGAGACGACGCCACCACTAAACCATTATGTTGACGCTGTGTTCGCTGTACGGCACGTCCTCTTTCTCCACACCACACTCGCTGACCTGGCTCCTGATTGATGGAAACTGATAACGATATTATTATATTTTACAACGAAGATACCGGAACCGGGATGGTGGAGAACCCGTCTGGATGGAGTGGAGTCACCGTTCGAGTGCCGGCGTGCCGCTGATTACCGCTACAAATGGCGATGGCGAATCGGCGATAGATAAATGCGACCCGGTCCCACACAAACACACGGAGACAACCTGTGTTGGAACTCGGTGCGATCAATGCTGTTTGATAAGGACCAAGGGCCGCTTCCCGGCCGGTTCCGATCCTCACCCGGAGGTCCCTTCTGGCATGCACAACGGCATGCGGCAGAACGTGAACCGCCGTGACCGTGATGGGATTTCGCTGCATCGAATTCGTCCTCGAGTCGTCCAACACGAACGGCGTCCACCTGCACAAAGGGACAGGACAAGGACACATCGTTGCGTTTGCTTATCGCGCCGTTGGAAAACTCTTCCGTCTGGGAAAATGTCCTGTCGTGCGAGGACTCGTGGCAGTAATGGCAAAACGACGATGGCGACGTCCCTCGATAAGATCAAAATTCATGCAACAAACGAACCATTCATCCTCTCTCTTCGTCCCCCTAGAGTCCCTCCACCCGCTCGCTCCATCTCACTCGAGCTCGTCGCTTCATTTTTTTTTTCATTTTGCTGGCAGGCACGGGAAGGACTCGCTATCTATCTTTTCCACATCGCAGTTTTGCTTTCCGTGCTCCAGCAAGATCCTCCAGCGCGATTCGGTTGGATCGCGTCGAGGAAAAAGTATCTCCACCTGCGTTCTCTTATCCTTGCCATGATAAATCGTACCATCGAGCACACCAACGAACAGACAACGGCGTCTTATCGGGCGGTTCACTATCTATGGCGGTGGGACGCTTTTCCCAATGCTACACTTCTTTCACGGAGTTTCTTCCTTTTATATCCACCTTCCCAATCTGGTGTTGTTCTCGGTCCTGTTCGTCCTGTCGATTTTTTCGTTTATCTTTAGCTTGTTCTCGTTTTTTTTGACTTTCTCCTGACTTTTCTACTTTCCGCACTGATCGCATCATCCTTTTCCCGCACGATTTTCCATCTATTTATCTTTCTTTTACACTGTAATGGCTTCTTTACGCTGCGTGGTTCGGCGTTCGATAGTGGAAAACGGTGGAAAACAGTTTCTTATCGCGCTCCGGTGTAGGGAAAACCCATTTTCCTCGCTGTCCACAGTCTTATCGCACGTTCGTCGTTGGTCCCGTGCTACAACACCGCCACGCACGAGGCAACGTTGGTTGTTATCTTTCCATCGTTTGCTCCCTTTCTCTCTCTCTCTCTCTCTCTTTTCTTGCTTCTGTGGCAAGGATATTCACCTGTTTTTGGCTGAACGGAACGCTCGTTCGTCGACGATGCGGCCATCGTTAGCAAAGTGCTGCACGATTCGCGCACTATCTCATCGGTGCTATCTCGTCGCCATTGCTTCAAACCGACTCCCGTCCCGTATCGCTTCCTATCGATTGCCTCAGACGACCATTCGGGCTCGTCCCGTCCGTTCTCTCTATCCGCGTCCCTCGACGCGATGATCCTCATTCATCTTTTTCTTACCGGAGACCAAAAACGGCGCACTGAAATGCCGATCGTCGACGGAAGATAGGCGCAAGGCAAAAGCGTATCGGTTCCAACGACGGGTGGTCGAGGGTGATATATCCTTCCAGCCAACCACCGACACACGCTCACTCTCACAACCCCAACCGCAAGGGGGCACGCATTTCGATGCGGAAGTGAAGCCGAAGATAAGCCGGCCGATGCATTTGGGAGCGATTCAATACATTTCCGTCTGTTCGGCCGGGTAGATAAGGAAGCCATTTTGGGAACGATAGTGGGGAGTCTGTGGCGTTCCCTTTCGGCTGGATGGGGTTGGTGTGAGCGGACATGGGCACGATGGTAGATGCGAGGTGGAGATTGCAATGAATGAATGGAAAATGTGAGATTAAACCCCGTTCTTTGTTCCGTATTCATATCAAGCAATATTTGGGTGTAAATTTCAGCCATTTTTTACCATCCCCTGCTTTTTCCAATGTTTTGTATGTGTTGTAGGGGTTCATTCTTTTGTAAAAGATTTATCAATTTTTATTTTCAATTTTCTTCCGTATTTTTTTAATGATTTATTTAAATAAAAGTTAAAAGAGCAATAATGATGATATAAATTCGTCTTTACAAAGTAATAACAGCAGGAGCTATTACAAATTTCCTCTTTTTTATTAAAGACTTGACAAGTGTTTGAGAGCTTGAATAACTATTATCTTTTATTCCTTTACTTCAACAAGGTAGATAAGGCATAACTCATTCAAATATTGCTTTTAAACTGCGAGACAATTCGTCCTGGGGTAATATTATTACGTGTCGAATGTTTTTAAACATTAAAAGGTAATTATACATGAAGATGGAAAGCATTGCCAGCTTTGTTCCAGGTTTTATGTGCGATTTTGTTTCTTTCATCCCTATCTCACGCTTTGAAACACGTTCGACTGCTTCAGATCAAAATCACATCTCTGCTACCAACGACAACACCGAACCCTTGTGTGTGTTGTTGAGAATTTCCATCATGGGCACGATTTCTTCTGGCAAGGTAAGCCCTTACCACTCATTCATCCCTTATCTGATGGATGGCGTTTTCCGGCTGGCGTTTCTACCGGCGGTTTCTCATTCGAGGCAAAGGAGCAGTGGATTAAGATTTTGCCATCCCCCACCCCCGAAACTGCTTATCAGCGAGGAAACGAACACACTCATCGTTGTCCCTGGCAAAGCGCTCGCTGTCGAAGGCCGTCGGAGGGTGGGCATTGGGTTTGTTTACGTTCACTCGCGACCGGGATACGATCGGGCAAACACTTCTCGCGCGTCCTTCGGAGAGCGAACCGAGACAACATCCACCCGACACAGCCGATGGAAAGGACATTGATAAGGACGACAATCCTGTTTCCCGAACACACATGCACACGCTTTATAGATTGGTCGAATGATGAAGCTGGCGTGCGGCAGATAAGATGGCTGGTGGATGATGAAGGACAGAGGACAGAGGCCCAGCGGCGGAAGGGATCGTGTGTTCGACCGAGGAATGGTCGCGAGTGCGGTGCTGGTTCGTGTTTGCCACACGGCACTTCTGTTGCTGGGCGATTGCTGATACGGAAAAGCGATATAATGTTATTAAGAGGCTATCAAAACAAACCACATACAAATACACACATACGGACGCGCGATGGTCTCACCCTTTAGCAACGCCGTCGCCGAGGACTGGAGGAGCTTAGCAACCCGACCAAAAGCCAACCAAGTCCTTTAAGGCGGCGACGAGAATTGAGAGAAGCAACCGATAACGAAACAGGAAAAGTGGCCATGTGGTGGAAAAACGCTCTCGTTGTGAGGGAAAAGTTGGAAAAGTTTTCCTTGTTCTTGGCGGTGAAGAAACTACACGAAAGAGACCAGACAGTGGGACATGAATTTGCATGGGAAGGAAAAGGGATGAGCCTGAGTTGGGTGGCAACGGGTGGCACATATCGCACATGTATAGACCATTAACGTGAGCACGGTGTCATAAAACTGGTTGAGCGTTGGATTTATGGCGAAATTATTTTAATTAGCAAGTGGTTTAGTCTCTTCGGAGTGGTACCGAGAGGAGAGTACTTTTTTCTCAATAACTCACTCAGGGGAGTTAAACATTGCACAAACTGCCAATAATGGAGAAGTGTTTCTAAATTCCACTTGCAAGAAATTATTGATTACAAACGATTTAATGTTGCAAAACGAGCGATATTCTTCTATTTATCTTTACACCATCAGCATCACGCTGTTCAAATAGTCCGGTTCGTCGTCCGAAGAGGGATCATTCATGTACTCGACATCACTAAACACTGCCGGTCGTATCCTATGCGACATAAAAAGAATTCCAACCCATTTCCGACATCCATTAGCAGACGAGGCACGACTTGCCTGTGCTGGGCTTCTGTTGGTGGTGGTGAATGTGGATGTGTCTGTGTTGGTATCGTTTCACAGCTGTCCGAACGACAAAACGTCCTTCCGGAATGTTGCTTACCGTCGGGAGCTTCCCTTTCAAGGTGAATCCATTCGGACTTCGGGTGTCTTTTTGCAGGAGAGTGGCACGGTGGCAAGGAAGCGATAATCTTCTCAAATGGATCAAATTTAATTTCCGTTTCATTCTCAGACACTTACCCACGTGTTCGTTCGACGGCGTGGAGTTGTGGAGCTGGAATCGCCGGACGAGACTCGTGAGTGGTGAGTGACGGGTGAAGGGTGGAAGTTTGGATTGTTTGGGAATGTTTTGAAAGCGTCCGATAGGGAAAGAACACACTGACGAACGCCTTTTTGGAATATCGTCCTGCGCTTCCTTGCAGGATGTGCTCACCTGACCGGTAGATAAAGCTCATCACAAGCATGTAACACTTTACTCCGTGAGTCTCCGTTTTTTTCTTGTTCGCCGAGCGACATTGTATTTGTGTGAGCGAATTCGCGTGTTTTATCTCACTTACACTGTGCTTGACTGGCAGTTAAAATTCAACCCCAATGCTCATCCACAGCAGAACAGCAACGATGCAGCAGCATAAACACATTCAAGCCTCACTGTTGCTGATGACAAAGCGTCCCCTGCGTTCCAACCGGGGTGGTGTTACGGTGTTGGGGGAAAGGGACAAGCCGGGGTGGTCATAAAAAATGATAAACGAATGATATTTTACATCATATCGTGCACCTTTTTTAATCCTCTCATTTTTCCATCATCAGCATCATCGTCGCCATCACAGCAATCGCGATGGCGCTTCCTGGGAGGGTTGGTTTTGAGGGTGACGGATCATGGCTGGTATCGTTCATTTCCTGTCGGTGCGGTGGACGGAGACTGTGGGAAGGACACGAGCGATAAGAGGTAGTTTTAAAATCGTACCTTTCGGACATTGGACACCGTGGCGAGATACCACTAATCGTGAAAATGGTAAATAAAACGACATCTTAATGATCGTCGCTAACACGCCCGTGTCTAGTACAGCGTGTCCCTGCGCCTAATATCCTTCGAGGTGACCCCTTATGCGTCAGCCATAAAATGCCGGAAAATTAAAGACACTTTTTCGGCCACGTCGAAGCAAAAATGGAAATAAAAGTTTGACCTACGCGCACTGTCCTTCGAGGGCGATGAAAAAGAACATAAACGACGGCAATGGAGCGTTTGCAATTAAAAAGGCAGCTTTCCTGGGGGGTTTCATCTCCGTCCTGGAAGGTGCAGTGACGATTAAAAAAGAACATTCGGTCACCTTTTGCTGGAGCCACATGGACACCGCATGCTCCTTTAGTCAGAGAGGTTCTTTCATTCGCACAAAAGATTATCGCCATTCGCCATTAGCTGCGCACAAATTCTAAGCATTCCGGAGACGGCAAATGAACTGAAAAGCGTAGGATAATCGACCGAAGGAAAGGGAAAACTGCACGCGTTGATGGCAGGAAGAAATTAAAAGACGCACAATCTTTCCCACCATGATTTTTCCCATCTAAATAAGCAAATTGTCCCCGGCATTTGGCATGCTAATCGGTGAAATCTGTTTTAATGGATCTTTCCTTCGTTGGAGGCAGAGGAGCAAATGGGGATAAACTGTCATTAAAAAATAAAATGAAAATATTCTAAACGCATTGAATTAATTTAGCACTTAGTATCACTTTGTTCAGGAAAATTCAGAACAAATACTTTTTATATAATTCTCAGTGAGTTTTTCTTTAAAAATGATTCAACATTCTCAGTACAAACTCCAATTCTTAGGGCAGAGTCAATCTAAAAGAGATTACCACTTAATCCTTATCACATTCAGACCATTTACATTCCTTCTTCTTATCCGGCAAAATATCCCTGCCAGTAATCGTAAAACCATCGTCTCCGCCATTGAAACATGAAACGCTCCTGTTTAGAATCCCAACCAAATCAGCTTAATCTCTCAAATCTTCCCAAACAAACCGGATATCATCCCGTCTCCCTTTAGCGTAATGGCCAAAGGAGATGCTTTTAAAAATCACTAAAAAACTTTATCAACCCTTTTCCAGGTCTGCAGACGAATAAAAAGTATCATCTCCGTGCGGGAAATGCGCAGAAAATGTCTTCCAACCCTTCAAAAGCCGCACAACACCGCGACCCAAACTGCTGACAATGCGTGACCGTTTAGTGTCGCGAAAAACCGCAAATAATCACACTTTGAGGATGGATGAGAAGATGCACAGGGATAGAAGGGAGAGTGGGGAAAACGCTATCAGTGGCTGGCGATCGGATTTATTTAAAGCGGGACAACCATCCACTCGATTGTGAAGCAAAAACCTCATCGGCAAATCTCCATCATAATCCTGCTGTAAAGCGAGATAATGAAACGAGACGCAACCCTTCGCGTGAGGTGAGAGATTTCTATCCTACACCAAACACCTCACCGTAGGTGAGAAGAGTGACAGTGAGATGCATGAAAAAAGTAAATATCTCAGCGAAAGCGACGCATTCATGGAGACGCCTAGTGGCCCGTGATCGATGGAGCTACTGTTTGACGTTTTGCTGTTTCGTATGACAGTTGTAAACTGCATCAACACCGCTGACTGCAGACAAGCGAAATACCAATGCCATTGGCCAGCCGATATCAGTTGGACAGTGCGGATAAGCGAACACTGACGGACTGACTGACAAACGCTGATTTCAGGAACGAGGAAGACGCAAAAAACGAACTTTTCATTTGATTAGAAATGCAACCAGCATTGCGCAGTGAGGGAAGCAAGCACGAAGGGAGATATCGATGTGCTGTCATGAAACGGGGAAAACCAATGCCTGGGAAATCGTACCGGTTGCATACAAAAAAAAACCTCGGATTGGAACAAACATGTCCATCCATCCGCATTCTGGCCGGATGTCTAATCTCGCAAACGTCAACCGAGACAACTGGCGTGGAACGTCCTCGTCCTACGCTCATGTCATCACCGGGGATAGGAGAAAACCAGCGTTCGGGACGATAGTGGAAAACCGAGAAGGAAAACTTCCCACAGTGGATGGCAGGAGGAAGTGCGGTGACATTCGATAGTGATAAGCCCGTTGCCGATAGAGTCGAACTGTCGAAAAGAGTTTGACGTAGGGGGGGATGCTTTTTTCCCTTTTTTGGATGTGATCTTTACATGGCTCGAATCCATCATGGTTCTCGCGAAACCCGCTCCCGGACGCTTATTGATTTGATGCATTCACATGCCCAACTGCAAAGGAAGGCAGCGAAGAATACAAGGACCTTTTGGTGGAATTGCCAGACGGACTGCGTTGACGTGTGTTTAGAGAGCAGTGTGCGGGTTGATTCGTCGGAACTATTCTTGAATATTGTCCCACCGTTTGGGACCTTTGTCGTCACTCGGGAAGAACGAGACCGTCAAACGACGATTGGGAAAAGGAGAAAAAAGCTCCGAACAATGCTCACCACCCCAAAAAACACACAACAGCACAAAACGCATCATTGTGCCGGAAGAATCGTTGTCGGTGCATCGCGGTGCATTGGAAATGCATTCGACTGTGCGCCAACGGCAAGAGTCGTTTCAATTGATATCCGTCGAACCGTCGGCCAGTCCTTCGTTCGTTCGCGGATAGTTGTTGATGGCGATGGCGCCGTAGCCTTTCGTTTGGCGTTCGATTAGGAACGAATTTCCCCAGGTCCCCAGGTTGGTTCATCTTTACCCGCTGCGTATGGCCAGCATGGTTGGTGATGTTGGGATCTAATTCATCAAACCATCTATCGCTCCAAACCGAAGGTCGTTCCGTTCGATATTCCCACTTAGCACAGCACATTTCCTTCTGCAGAGAGCCACATTGCACCACACTGAACTTGGATGGCGAGGGTTGACAATCGCCATTTGCAATCAAAATGCAGCTGGAATGCACCTTCTCCGGTCGGAAACGGGGAAATTCAAATTGGGAGGAAAATGCCTCCCTCTCCCACCACGGGATGAATTTTCTCGTAGGGAGAAACGCTGAAAAAAGGATGTTTCCGATGGAAAGTGCGTGATTGCACCGCACGTTGCGTTCGTTGTGGCAGCTGTTGCAGTAGAAAAGTGCGCGTTTCTTGTGTTGTGCCGCGGTTTCATTTTCCCCGCAGCCTTCCATTCAACTCGTTTGCTGTTGGGGCATGGACTGTTGGCGCGAAATTCTGATGCAGTTTCCTGTTGAGCGATGACGGGAAGAGCGCTTCTCGGCTAGGAACCGTTTTCCGTGGAATGTCGCCAGCTTTTCTCGGTTAGTGTAGAAGAAACTGGGAAGCTGAGAGCGCAGGGCAAAGGGATGCTTTCGGGTCAATTGTAATCGACCGTTGATGCACTGAAGTTCAAACATCGTTCGCGAGCTGCACAGAGAATGTCAGTCGGACAAAAACAGTGACCATGTGCGAAACAATGGACGCAACGATGTGCCTTGTGGTTCTTTCGCATGGAAGCTCGGGAAATTCACGCACCGTTTAGAAAGCGATTTTTCTAACGCCGTGGGTAACTTCCGAAAGGGAAGAACGGTAGAAGGCGATGGTAGGAAGTTTGATGAATGTTTGAAGTGATTAGTTTAGAATTGAGCAAAATTTAATTGCACCGGCTTTAGACTTCAGATGACTTTTGAGGGTTTTGGCAAGCTTTATCAGAGATGGTTGAGAAGGTAAGAGAGTGGAATTTTAATTATGATCAATTCGTCACCAGATTGAATAAATAGCAGCTCCATCGATGATAATTGCAACGTGTAGAAATGTATACCGACGAACATCTTTTGGTGCCGTGACCAGGATATTTTCTATAGGAATCCAACAATTCTTGCGCTGTTCAAGTAAAGCAAGATATTTCAAGGGTATATTTAAATTCAAAGATAGAATACAGCATAGAGAAACAGAATATCCTATTGGAAATAGCTTAACTGACTATAATTTAACGTCACAGAGCGCCATAAAAACCCAAACACCTCAGTAAGTCACGAACAGCGGTTGTTTCCGCTTCTTATCAGTGCTCACGCCAGCATAAGGGATATACACTTCAATCAATCGTCCAGGATGGTGCCAATTTCGCTTTCAATAACTGCAACACTAAAGGAAATCCTTGATGAGAAAATGCTCGGGTGATATGCAACGACTGCAGGTCCAGTCTCTTTCACCAAGCCACTCCCGGCGCTTCGTTTAAGCCTGATCGAAAAAGCAAACATCATTGCTTCGGATCGATTTCCTCCTCAGTCGATCAATCATGATGTGGAATAAAGAGAAGAATAAAGAAGGAAACGAGAAGGGAATGCTTCATCTTTACATCAGTAAGTGCACCATTGCAGAGCGGAAACGGGAAGACGGCGAGTGTAGAACCGCCTGATATGAGGGTTTGGAAAAAAAAGACGAAAAGAACTGAAGGGTGAAACTAAAACAACGAATGCAAGATGCAGCGGGTGATTTCGATGACTCCTGGAGGAGATTGTGCACTTGCCAGCCAGGATGGGGACCACCACCATCGACAGTGCTTCCTCCAGCTCTTCTTGAAGCCGATTTCGATTAGCATTCGATGCCAACGGTTGCCAACTACCAGTCAACCGGAAGCGATACGAGCGAATGCTTCATTGCCGGTGGCCACTTTGCCACAATGGAGATAGAAAAGAGGAAGGAGTCGGCAGTTTTAGGATAACGATGCGAAAGAAGGGATTTCTTGGAGGTTGGAGCACAAAAAATCGAGACTGGTCTTTGAACAAATGATAAGCACGAGTTGTCGGATGGGCTGAAGAGGGAAAATCGAGGAACACGAGTGATCCTTGACTGAGAGTAAGGGACGGCGAGAACGATTCACCAGAGATCCTGATGCACCAGAATGATTGAGCAGATTTCGAAGCTTTTCTTAGCGAGGATGGTCCACAATTTTCAGATTCACACACACACATCGAAAGGAGGAAATCTTCACGATACTGCGATTTTAAGAATCTTCCCTTTAGCCCTTTCGCCATCCTCAATGCCCCGTTGAAAACCACCGAGGCTGTCGTTTAACGAAACAAAGTTTGCGGCTTCATCCGGTTTTGATTTCTCACCACGCAGCCACTGTCCTTGTCCTTCGGGTGGGATATTTATTCTTTTTCTTAGCATACACACCGTCCATGGAACAGAAGACAGTGCATTTCTGTGGCTGTGGGTGTGCGTCTCGTGAAGGATCCCACTAGCAATAGCGTCCTCACTGGCCCGCTCGTTAGAGTCGTTATCAGTGGCGATGCAACGTTCGTTCGGAACGTTCTTTGCCCGGTTTGACGCTTCATAAAGTTCATCATCATTTCCTCATCGGCGTTTCTGCTCCTTCCACACGGCGAACCGGGCAAATGCATTCCTTGGCTGCAGCACAACGATTGTGCATGCTTTTGCTCTGGATCTGCACATCTTCGTGTGTTGAGTGCTATCCGACGAAGCTGAAGAGAATGGCTATCAGTGCGAAGTGATAGCTCCTTCGTGCGATGGAAAGGCAGGAAATCACTGGAGAAGTTGGAAAGAACTCGCTTCCTCGACGAAACTTGTCTCGATGGAGGCGACGGTAAGAAGGCCCCGAAGAAGGACGAAACGATCTGCAAACACACAGAGCAGCCGAGCTTGCGCTGGAGGAAAGCAGGAAAAAGTGGTCCTCTTTCGGTTGGCCGTTGTCATGAAGAAAAGGCTCTGCAGTCGGACTGATACCGAACATCGTTGCATCCCGGGGCTTCCTATCGCCGAGCTGCCTTGCACTGAAATCGGATTCCGGATTGGTTCCGAACGCGTCAAAACCGTCCAACCACAATCCAAATTGCCCCGTTTTCCACAAGATGGCATCCCACGTCCCATGGGTTGGGTGACGTTAAATATTATTTATAAAATTTCGTATCACACAATTTATAGCGAAACTGCATCGCACAAGATTTGTTCGACTGCGAACGCGATAAAAAGGGCTCTCTCGAGCGTTTGGGCTGTTTGAGTTGGAGAGAGAAGTGAAGTGGGAAGCGATGTTCATGCTGTGTCATTGTAGGGAATGGAACGACTTTGAAGTTAGCGATGCTGATTTTGCTGCGACGCAAGCAGACGAGAGTAGTTTCTAAACATCCATTCCCGGTGCTCGCATAAAGAAGGACACCTAATCCGACATCTCGTTTCTCGCCCGGTTCCAGCATGCCTTCGTCCAAACCAACGACACGATAAACGACGACATTTTATTTCCGTTGTCGTAATAATATTCGGAAAGATTTCCCGGAACACACGGAGAATGGGAATGGAATGAAAAATGCACGACTTTCAGCATGCACCAGGCGACAGCTTTCCCATTTCCGGTGGGATCGTTCGACGATCGAGTGCTTTCCATCGATTTTTCCCGGCCAGCTTGGAAAGGTGTGGTCGGAAGGGTTCTCAAAATATCGCTCGAACGGAACGGAACGCAACGGAACGGTTGTTTGCATAATGATGAAGACGTTCGATAGGTTCCGATTTTGACACTCCATTATCGGGTGAAAGTTGGCGTCGGATTATTGCCATTTATTCCGTGCTGGATGGACGATAAATGGCTGCCGGTTGGAACGCCCCGAGTGTGCTCCAGTGTGTGTAGCGTTGTAATCTGCACTCAGCACACGCTGTTGTCGGACGATTTTTATGAGAAGTTGCAAAAGGATATTACACACATTTGATGATCTTTGCAGAGCATGATTTCCGGTTTCAGCCGGTGGTGGCCGAACACTTTTATCATATTCGTTTGGAACTCAGTGGACTAAATCAACAGTCAATGAAGGTTATTTTTTCTATGTGTGCTATAAATCAAACATTTTTCACTTACGCTAACGAAACAATCGATCTTCCAGTGGTAAACGAAGCAAAGGATCATCTCTCTATCGCATTCCATCCCACAGCGAAACTTACCTGCAACGAGAGAAAGAAAGGAGGATAAAAATTGGATAAATATCGACAAGAAACATAAAACGCGAATATGGCCACGCGGGCGGTGTCCGTGTCCAAAGAGGTGAAATTTATGCACGGTCACACAGTGGCACAGAGCTCGAAGGACGGTCGTAACCGTAAGGATATTGCTATCAGCGATGACTCTAAGCGACAGTAGCCTGCTTCATCGAAAGACGGGGACAGTTTGGGAAATCGACAATAAATTTCACCATCCCCGAATCGTTGCGAGCTGAAATAGCGAAATCTATCACCATATCCATTTTCGTCCGGGAGCTTTAGTCAGCCACGAAGCAATGTTTTATACTTATTTCCTCCCGGAAAGGACGCTTTGATACACTTCTGCTAAACACAATGTATAAATATTCCATGATGTCCATACGGAATGGAAGCAATATCGAGGTATTCTCCAAAGGGTATTGCATTGTTATATATATTGGCTCCTTCATAAGCACGAATAATGACTTCGAAGTATCAAGTTGTTCCATTTGCTCTAGCTCGACTAAATATTGAGCATTACAAACGAGACAAATGTCTGTATTTCTTCATGTAACGAATCATGAGCTTTGACTGACCATGTGGAATGATCTAGACCAAGTTTTGGGTTTGATAACACGTTTCATGTCGACCAGTTAACCTTCACCACCTTCAGCGGCGGATCAAACGGTAGGCGGAGTAGGCGGTCGCCTAGGGCCTCGCCGTGTTGGGGGCCCCAAACAATTTGTGCCGACTGTGCGATTTTTGGGAATTTAACAACAGAGTTAATTTATAGCAAAAAAATTTAATTAGAAATGTAAAAAATTGATCGAAAATATCCTCCTGGGTTAAATAAAACATTTGTTTCTATGTAATAAATTAAATGCAAAGAAGAATATCGACTTTGTGACTTTAAAGTATAAACGAAATTGCACCAGGACCAGGACACTAATTTTCCCGTTAATCGAGAAAAATTTCTTCGAAAACTACCAGTTTCCGAATGTATAGTACCAGGAGAGCATCCACGGAAGAGGTAGCTTCTAGTACAGCAATTTTGCTCAAAAACCGCCGAAAGGTATGCAATGTTTACACACCAACTTTGCATACAAACCAGCTGTTTTAAGATTGCCGATACCAGGAGAGCATGTTTTAAGAGGTGACACCTGGTACCAGCCGAGCAAGCACAAATCACGCGCTTCCGGATAGTTGCAAGCCCAAGTTGTTGCATGTAAGATGTTGCATGCCAGATGTTGCGCAACATATGTTGCGCAACATATGTTGCGCGACATATGTTGCAAGCCAGATGATGTGCAACATATGTTGCGCAACATGTGTTGTGCAACATGTGTTGTGCAACATGCTGGTACCAGGTGTTACCTCTTGAAAAACATGCTCTCCTGGTATCGATAATCTGAAAGCAGCTGGTTTGTATGTAAAGTTGGTGTGTAATCAATGCATACTTTACGGCGCATTGCATTGCAAGTTGGTTGCAAAGTTAGTGTTTAAACATTGCATATCTTTAGGCGCCAAAATTACCTGGCGCTACCTCTTCCGTGGATGCTCTCCTGGTACTATACATTCGGAAACTGGTAGTTTTTGAAGAAATTTTTCTCCACCAACGGGAAAGTTAGTGTTTAAACATTGCATACCTTTCGGCGGTTTTCGAGCAAAATTGCTGTACAAAGTGCTACCTCTTCGGTGGATGCTTTCCTGGTATCGGCAATCTGAAATTAGCTGGTTTGTATGGAATTTCGTACCAGCCGACGGGAAGTTTGAGCGAGATGAAGGATGCTTTCCGTTTCATCCATCTTCCTTACACTAGCGATCGCTCTCACGGATTTGATAACAAATCTGAAAACAATTGTGTTGTTCATGGTCTTAAACATCTACATGAAAAGAAAAAAGATTCTACGAAATTTCTCTGATTATTACCGAAAAAGTAAACCGATTGAAAACTGTACCTTGGGCGAAAAATCGTGGAAGACGTTGGACCACTCAGGATTCGTAAATGTACGTAAATCCTAGAAAATCTCCTTAGCGCGTACAAACGTTTATATATAGACTAGCTTACTAGGCCCGTTTACAGGGCTACGCAACAGAACTCTGAGGTGTACGCAAAGGAGCTTTCTTTCCGAGACTTTGCTGGTGTTGTTAAATCATGTTTTAAGTACACGTCCCTAACACCGATAATGCCGTAGCAAAATTATAGGCCCCCCTTTAAAAATTCCGCCCTGGGCCTCCAAGGGGATTGATCCTCCACTGACCACCCCTTACTTACTTTAGCAGGTCAACTATTGGTACGATTTATATTTAAAAATGGCCACCAGTCTAAAAGACTCTAAAAAGACAAACCAGTTTAAGCGACCGCCACTCACAGGCACTCGTTGGTTCGTGTGAAGTTGTGGGTACTGAGCCATGAAATAACGTACGTGGGTGTTATGGTTCCGATAAATTGAAATCAGACACTTTCAGAGGCACATTTCAAACTTTACATACGCTTACTTCGGCTCTTTTCATACTCGGGGACAACTCCAACTCCGACGCCACCCGCCAGAGTTCCCATTCCAAAACGAGAGAAACGAGGCGTCAGAACATTTGGGTAGGATTTTTATTGCCAACTCTGCCTGTTGAATACCTTTCCGCATAGTAATTAATTTACAACTGATATGGAATTTTCCTCATCACCGCCTTCGTTCAATGGACGCGACGAGTGATACCGACATCATGCAGTAATAACACACTGGAGCCTCGGTGTTTCGAGGCCGATAAGAGTTTGAGCTGTGAGAGAGAGACACTATTGAAGCATACAAACCATTCTCGACGGATGATTTGTGGAAATTGGCTGAGTTTGGATTGATTTGAACTTTAGAACGTGTGGTTTTATGAAAGTAAAACGTTTCAATAATTTCAATAAAAAATAAAATAAACGTTTAATTTAAAACACAAACTAATCTTCAAACGTAGCATCACAACATGAGTTTTCCTCAATGTTTTGGGATGTTTTCTTTTCCTCAAGAACGTGTCAAAGGACTATGACTCGATTTCCCTCTCGGACATTCTTCCAAAAGCAATTATTGTTGCTGTCCATCAACACAAACTCCTTTTCAGATGGCCATCACGCGTTTGAATTTATAATTCGATTTTGCGGGAAAAAATCACTCGCAACGATGGAAGGATTGTTTGCTTTCCGACAACACTTTCCTTGAGAAGATGCCTTTGTTCTCTGACAGTGCGGCCTTATCCTTCTGGAATACTGTTTGTGGTTGAAGTGAGATAAGAGCGTTCACTTACCACAAACAATCCCTTTCGTAAGGAAGGTTTTCCCCTCTTTTTTTCACCCCCAATCACCCACTAGGTAAACCATCATTCGATTATGGAAAAGCGGTAAAATGTCACCAACTCCATCGATTGGTTCGACCAACATCGGCCAAAGTCCCAAGGCACCAAAGTGGCGGGAAAAGTCCAATTTTTCGCACTGTCAATCGTGTCCAGAAATGTCCAGGCCGGGACGGTGCGATATCGGGAAGCATGTAAATCACGACTACACATCCCAAACCCAAGTGGTCCGAGGGTTTGCAAGTGGTCTAAGCATAAGATTTATGTTCCAGCATCGATATCGCGCTGACGGCGGTCGCTGTCAGCGTGCGGTGGTACTTTTTCGGTGGTGTAATATCAACATACACATACGCTCGCGACTCGAAGCAAAAAAGCGATTCGGTCAACGACACTAATCAAAATCTGGTCTACCTGGGTGGATGGGTTCCTTCGGCAGGTTAACTCGCGTACCGTTTGTAATCGTTTACACTAGAGCTTGGGATTTAACTTTGGTGGAGAGATAATTTATCGCCATCGGGCGTGAGGACGTTGGAATATGTCAAAACAACGTTTGTTAGGTGCAGATAAAATGTGTACTGTATGTATCTATTGTTTGCATTTAGGGCAGCCTATCGTTCCGCATTGCTCTTTTGTATCGCAGGGTTGAACGAAGGTTTCACTCAAATAAAACAATGAAACAATATAGAACTATCTACAAGTTTAAATCTAATTATAAGTTTTGTTTTCCAAGAATCACTTTTGAGTACCATTTTTGTATTATTTGTTCCAAGTGTTTGATTACAACTACAACTTAAAACATCCTCAATTAGATTGTAAATTAAGAACACATTCAAAGAGAATCTTCCACAACATATTCTGGAATAATTCACTCTTGATAAAGGCCATATTCTCCATAACAAAAATGCACAAGAAAAGAGACCTTCGAAGTGTTTCTTTTTCGTTCGTTGATCGCGTAAACTTCGATCTGTACACGCGATTTGGGGCGGTGCCAGTCGTCTCGGTCGAATAAGCATACACCTTTTCATTCTGCATTTTAAAAATTGTGTTCTGCTCCACCACAGAACTTCGCCATGCTTTTTATCGGACTGTTCTGTTTTCATCCGGTTTCGAGGTGCTTGAAAGTATGTTCCTTGCACACCGGCGTGTACTTCTTTTGCTCTCTTGCTTTATCTTCGAAGCTTCATTGGAGAGTACCGCGTTTGGAATCGATCGTTTACATACCGAAGCCGTGCCGGTTGGCCAATC
Source organism: Anopheles moucheti (assembly GCF_943734755.1). Lineage (NCBI taxonomy): Eukaryota > Metazoa > Arthropoda > Insecta > Diptera > Culicidae > Anopheles > Anopheles moucheti. The sequence continues at coordinate 27,090,601 of NC_069141.1, forward strand.
GCAGTCGAAGCAATGTTCACCAACACTGTAATCCCTCGGTACATAAATAGCGCAGTTGTATGTTGAGGGGATGATCGCAGGTTTAACGATAATCTCTATACGGAGAGTGTGAATTACAGAATGCGAGAGAATCTACGAAGGATGCAACAGAAAGCGTACGAGGTGATAGTTTCATCTATTGAGTATGATGGAGTACTTCAACAGTTCTTTCTATCAGTTTTTACACTTCAAAGCAACTAAACTATGAGTCAATTTAACTCACTTTCATCTCTTCTACGCTGTTTCGAACTTTAAAGTATTTTTAGTTTTCTTTTCTCAATTTTGAAATCTTTTCCAGCTCTCCACCCAGTTTCTAAATATTTTAAGATTAATGAAAATACTGTCGAAGACAAATAATGTTTTCGTTTAAGACGATTGGAAATCTTGCCAGGCCATCTTAATCTCCACCAGCTTGGTAAGATCGCTGGCCATTTTTAGATGAAACCTTTAGCATCCGGCCAAGAATAGAGGGCGGGATTTACATCTGCATTTAGTTGCTTCCCTCGACTTGCACACCAACAAAGAACCAACTATCAACGGATAGCCATTTGCGATCTACCAAGGCCGGGCCAGGTGAGGCCGGCGAGGACCTGGACCGGGAAATAAATCCCTGATAAGCTTTCAACGCACCATCCGACGCACGCAAAGTAAAGGCTCGCGTGTGTACAGGGAAGGTTGTTCGGGGTGGACATGGAGTGGCCCGAGTGATTTCATAAATCCCGAAGGCGGTTCTCGACCGACGGTGGTGCGGAAGAATTTCCGTAATTTATTGCTTTAAGTGCTGGATGGCGATAAGCAAACTGATATCTTTCTTCTCCACCAAGCGCCAGCGTCATACTCCAACGGGGCCAAAGAGAGACGCCGATAGGCGGAAGGGAACGTAAGCGATGCAGTGTAGGTCGGTTCGTTGCTGTTGCTGCCGTTGAAGTCTTTCGTTTTGTTACCTTAAACCGGACAGCAAGCAACGGACCAAGCGGCGACAATGGGCGAAAGGAAAGGCAACAGAGATAAGTCAACGAGAGTAGAGTGAACGAGAGATGATATGGTCAAAATGTAAACCATTTTTCGTCGGCTTAGGGATTGCTGATCGCGACAATATATCGCAAAATACCAAATTGTCGCGCCATAGTCCGTCCATCCGTCCGTCCTCTCTGGCGACTTTCTGAAACCCTTTTCGTCCAGTTACCCACTGGAGAACCACCCTTTAGGAGCAGGCATGCAACGATCCTTCGTAATGGCGCCTATCGAAGATAAATGGGTAGACTTCGTGGGTGACTTTGTGGTGCGCTACTTCTTTGCAGTTGAACGAGTAATCATGCCTTGGAGATGGTAAGTAATGATGTGCATTCCGCAAGAATGTTTAAGTACATTCCTGATAGTGGTACAACAACGCGTCTTATCGCTTGGCTTCATTTTCAGTAAACCATTCACTAGATTAGAAGCACCTCCGGCAATCCAGCAGGCTTACCGCAGAGTGTATGATTCATTAAACTCGGATTATTAATTAGCACGGGCTCGCTCTCGAACTAATCCTATCACAGCCACAGCAAGCAGTAAAAGGTTTCGGGCTTCTGATACCCCAAATCATGGTCCATTTAGTTAAGCTATCACCCATCGGCCTTTGTATCGCGCCGTCCACCACTGGGACACTGACGGAATAATATCTCCGCGCCGTGCAGAAAGTCAAGGACCTCTGACATTAGCACGACCAGCCGGGGAACCGCGCTATCTGATAAGCCCAAACAAGAAGAAAAGCAGCTCAGCCACTGATAGTGACGGCGAGGCGAAAAGTACGTCTGCGTCCGAAAGCGTCTCCCAATCTTAGTTCCCCAATCGAAGCTGGGTCGGCAAAAACACACCAAAAACCAACGAAAAACAGTCATTTTTCGATTTGCGGATCGTAGATTTGGCGTGCTGCTGGTTGTTTCCTATCGGAGGCACGGAACCTGGGGGTCCAGTTCCAAGGGTGAAGAAAAGGCAAAATAAAATAAATAAAACCACTTTAGATCGTATGCTCGCGATCCATTAGGTTTATCATGGCGCACTGATCGAACGAGGTGCTTGGGGAGATGAGACGACGACGAGACGATGGAACAGGAGGCTGACGATGGCGACTGATTCCGATTGTGTCGACAGGCCTTTTGCTAACAGTTAACGGTCGGTGTGACGTGAATCGTAAGCATTACGCTACTTACATCGCGTTGAACATCCTTTTCAATGGTCGATCGTTCCGAAGATCTTCCCTCGTGCTTCTCTCTGTTTCTCTCTCTCGAATCGTCTGCCGATCATATCACTCGGAACAATAAAATTGCAGTAAATTGACACACACTGAAGCGGATAAAAGTACATGCGTTTGGTGATGGTCAGTGATGGCCTGTTGGTGAGATGACCCAAAACATGCCGAAAACAGGCAATGAAACAGGCTTTATCGGGTTGCTTGTGTCATTATTGGACTTCATACATCAATGTCCCAATCGAACAGAATTGTTGCGAAACAAATGAAAAGGCCGCTTGCGTTGGTAAAGGAAGTAAAAGGAGGAATGAATTACCTTTCACCGTTCAAATCAGTTGATGATGAATGTTTTCCTAAGGTACTTTGAAGGTATTTGAAGAAAGTTCTATAAATCATTTCTAATGGCACTGCGGATAAACTCCAGTAATAAAATGAATGAGGCTTTGGAATGTCGCATTTCTTAAGTTAAGATCACGCGAAGCAGAATTTATGACGGAAAAGCAGTGTTAAATAATGCAGCCCTTTATTTACGGACCTATTTCCTTTCATCTCTCAGACCACTCTACAATAAGGATTATGATGATTATCGCCTTTCGCTAGTAATGAACTGGATCCTTTGGTCATTTTGTAGCAATTTCCCCCAATTGCGTAGCAGTCCAATCGGTAGTGTTTTATTAACGAGCGATAACCATAAGTGGGTACTAAATTGAGCGCAATACCCCGCAATAGACGCGCTACAAAAGAGTTGAGCGATCGAGTAAGCGACGAACCCCACCGACCGATCGTTTATTGATCTGGGGATAGAACAGAACTATAAAACAAACACCAAACAACGCACCGCACCGGGAAACAGGCCATAATGTAATGCGGGCACGAGCAGATGCATAATTAATGAGACAAATTATACAGTAGAGCGTGCTGTGGCTGGTGCTAATGTGGAAAACAAACGTCATAAAGCAGGTAACCTTTCATCGTTCCCCGGACCGGGGAAACCACATACAACGGGACGAAATTAACAACATAATTATGGTTTCGCTCTAACAGTGGCCTGCCGAAGGGAGTGTGAGGCCAGTGTGCCTCTCTGCCCCAATTGCTTCAAGGGTTCTGTAGAAAGAAAAACCCGAAAATTACACCCCATTAACGGGGATTATTTGACTAAACAACTATTATCCAACCAACGGGCACCATTCGATGGAGTTACGCCGAAGGAATATGGTGTGAACTCACGCCACTGCGGTTAAGCTTAATCATATGGTAAGTTACCTCCCGAACGAGTGTGTGAGTTCTATTCGATTAACCTGATTACATTTGAACGGCTGCTTGGTGAGAGTAGCGTGGCAAGAAAAAGACAAATGGTTTATTTGATCTCAAAGGAAGACCGAAGTGTTAATTAGAAAAAGGGAAGCTTACACAGGAAATTTTAATCAATGAATATCTACGGAAGATTGTTATTTATCTAACAAAGCTAAAACAAAGACCTAATTAACTACCATAACTATTGAAAAAAGTGATAAGATTGATCAAATAAAGAAACATTCGACGGAAAACTTATCAATGTACGATTGAGCAGCATTTCGTTTGTATGAAATTAAACATCCGGCGTGTGTTTTGGATGAAAGGCTCATATCATCAATGTGCCTGGCAGAGGCCCTTAATCACCACCTCCATCACGGAATGCTAGGAAATAGATGTTGAATGTCAAGTGCCTAATTCCAGTGACCCTTCACTCGGCATTTGCTTTCACCACGATAACACCCATTCTCGGGCTGAACAATTCACCCGGATGACGACAACAGGGGCCACGTTTCATCAACGTTGATGATGATGATGGCAATGATATTGATCACGGTCGAATGGGACGGTTGTAACTGTCAACGCTCAGCACGGCTTTTGGCTGATGTAATCGGGCATCATCAATCTAAACATTACGCCACCGTTCTGGGTCACTACCGACAGCCAGTATGCCACAGCGCCTAACGGCCTAATTCATAATGTAAACAGCCCATAATGAGTATGTGTTGGCTCCCGGGAACAGTGCAGCTGTCCATCAAATTAACACCATTAATTTCTCTGATCGATTAAATTCGGTGGCCAGAGCGACTGATAGACATCGAGCGATTCGATGGACACCATTTGTTTTCTGATTTTTCGTTCATTTTCGAAGAATTCAAGGCGCTAATGCAGGTGGAAGTTTTACCATCTAATAAAGCTCTCATTGGTAATGCATGTTTGGTTATTGCCCATCGAGTTGATTTGTTTCTCTTTTGGATAATTAAAGCTCTTCGTGGGGTTGTACATTAGAGAGTGATGTGAATGTAATGAATGTTCTGAAGTTATGTATTAAAGTGCGCATCTTGCTCATTTTATTTATTCAGAGTGGTGAAGAATCATTTACTCTAGACATAACATGAATGAATATATTTCGAATGCTTTCAGTGACTGCTTTTGGTACACACAACTACTTCCATCGCCACTCTTTTTCCCTCTGTACCGTCATAATTGTGTATTTTCCTTTTTCCTCACCATTTTTCCTGTTCAAATCCCATTTTGCAACTGACGCGCTCAAAACAATCAACACATTTGCAAACGAGCGTGACACTTTCCCGGATAGGATTGTGTGATGGTTCTTCTACTTGAGGCCACTGCTTGGCCCTTTTTCGCTTTTCTCGTCACGAAACGATTAACTTTATCTGCTCCAACCGGGTCTGGACTTTGGTTGGTCCGAGCGAAACGTCTTTGTGGGAGATGATTTCCCATTTTTTCAGCACACTCAATGCCGGTAAGAATCGGATAAGTCCAGTATATCCCATCCGCCGGAAGAGACAACGGAGACACTCGGATGGATTCTGACGCGATTTAGAAGCCGGCTTCCACCGTTGGCTCGTTCGTTTCTAGTTGGACGGGTTATTGTTTATGCGCTATTTATATCACCCACTCGAGTGCAGCGACCAAGACGAGTTATGGAAGCATCCTTTATTGCATTTTCCAGCACGGTTGACAGATAAAGAAACAACCGTCCGCTCGAATCCCGACTGTCGGTTGGACATTTCCATTTGCAGTTGGATTGCCTCGAAATAAATATCATATCATATGAGCAAATACTCACATTTGCAGGAGGGAAAATGGAAAGAAGACGAAGGGGACTCGGTGTCACCACGGTCTTAGCCATGGCCTGCGTATTTTATATAAGTGCAAATGGAATTCATTTTGGAGATAGTTATACAAAATGGTTTGTTACCACAAGTTCCAAAAATTATTTGGAATTTGAATGACGGCGAGTCGGGGATTCACCCAAGCGAAACCATTCGCCGGGAACTCGAAGGTGGAAGTACCTGTATCATATCATAAAGTGATACGCACTTCAAGGTGAAAAGTTGCGTTCATAGTCACCCAACCGCACATTGTCAACCCTAAAGCGTTGGAAGGTTGTTAGTTCTTTCAGGAGTGAGTGGCAAGGTGAACCACACCACACGATCGTATTCCATTCGCGAGTGTGATAACACACTCCTCCTGGAAAGACAAATAAAATATATTGTCTATCTAGTTCCGATGATGACCTGCAGGTACCAGCAGGTTTTATTTGCAAAACATTCAACCACGCGATCACACCCCGGCACACCCAGCAAGAGGACGGCAATAGGGACGAGAAGGAGGAACTTTGCTATCGGTTGCAGTGTGCTCGCGGGTCTCTTGCGGGTTCCAGTTGTCACGGAAAGTATCAGGGAAATGACAACGGAACCGCGCAACAGATAGCAATTGGAGGCGCCGTGCAACACCCCGCGACTTATCGTACATTTGGAGTTGGAAAAGGGTAACGGGCGATCTTCTGGAGGTGGTGGAAATGTTCTGACGGCATTTAGGAAACATTCGCTCCCAACCATTTCCAATAAGCGAGAGACAGAGAGAGACACAGCGGCGGGAGTTACTGCGTTATGCTGGTGAAATTTATGCACTCGGCTGCTGCCACCTTCATCTTGATAGTGTGGAACAACGAGTGTTTCCGGTGAAACTAGTTTTGTCGCCAACGAGAACGCAGAATAATAATGCAAACGTCTTCGAGCGAAATAGTACCAGAAATGGAGAAGTGCGGTGCGATGGTAAAACATTTATCAAACCAGTGAAGTGTGTTCCGTTGGGCTACTTTTACGTAGTTACGAAGATTGTTGGCAGGCAAAAAATGGTTATCTGTGTAAAAGGAAGAATGTGAAGGAATGCTCACCTGGTGACAAATATTTTCACGACCGATTTATGATATTTTACTTTGTTTTTTCTCGTAAGAAAGTGTCCATATATTGAGACAATTGTAAGGCTCTCTAATCGACGTGTTGTAGGGTTCTTTTAGGCAACAATGGGACAAAGTTAGACATCTTATCGGATCTTCTTTTCCCGATGACTTTGTTCGATCTCCAAACGATCATAAAATGACTCTTATTTGGAAGTAAGATTCAGTGGAAGGCTCACATCATTAATATAATGAAAGTAAAGTATGATAAATTTGCAATAGTAATCGTCTTACCGAAAGGAATGAAATTGATACTATCACTCGTAGCCCTTTTCATGCTTTATATGGCTAAAAAGAATACAATTTTGGCTCAACTCTCTCAAGATCCGCTCGTTGCCTTTTTGCAATAACCCCTACGATTGATATTCCATCGCACATCCCTTTCGACTCAATCTTTGTCATCTGTGAACCTGTCACACTGCGATACATCATCATCCACTACTGAACAGGAAATCCATCCCATCCTTCGCAAAGGCCACCCATACACAAACGTTTGAAAAAATAATCTTTTAAACACTCCTCCCCCACTGCATGGCGGGGAGGTGTCACTAGGAGCCTTGCTTCATCATCGAAGCATGATTGCTTATGGTTATTTTCCCTTCTTGTTCAGTTCGTTCACTCGATTCCTGCTGGAAAATCGTCACATAACCCTTCTGAAGATATTTCATCACCAATTCCTGCCATGTACCCTCTAAATCGGTTCACTTCCGCATTGGGGTTGCCTCTCACGCTCTGTTCGCCGATTTAAATCTTCTTTCGATGGTTCGCTTACTCTCGGCAGGCGTCCTCGTGGGACCATGAATAACTTTCAAAGGTTTTCGTCAACGGAATGGAAAGATTGTGAGCATTTCATCGTCCAAGTTGCTTCTTTTCGCAGCATCTATCATTTTTTGGTGACTTTTTGTCTCTTTCTCACCCAGAAGCTGGAAGTCATGATGCTCCGTGCGGTCTCATTACAACGGTAGCGATGATAGAAATGATGATAATAAATTATGCTTCTCTGCTTGAGGTATCAGTTTTGCCACATTCCACTCAAGCCGTACATATCATGACGGTGAGATTTGGAAGAAGATTCGCATTCATCGTGTTGGTTTGGAAGTTCCCCACGGTGCAGACAGACAGCACGTGGAGGGCAAGTTTACCTTCCTTTGCCAGCCCGACTATCGGAGGCAGGAAATTAGGAAACACCGTTCGGAATACGGAATTATGTGACATGGATTTATTTACATGGTTCTTTTCACATTTTCCTCCTTTTCTGCAACAAGACTGGGACTTAAGTCACACGGAATTCCATCTCGTTCAAGCGGATGAGTCGTCGAACGACCTCTGGAACGAGATAAACGTATCGGAATTCGAAGTGTTGGAACTTTTCAATCAAAACTTTATTCACACTCTCGAAGCAGCGGATATTTATGGAGCAAAAGAAGATAGAGAAGAAATTCATAAAAATAACATCATCAGGAGGAAAAGCTGATCAGAAAATGAAGTATCACTATCAAACATTGGAATCGGTAGATTTATTTAATAAAGAAAGCGTTCCATTATAATTGGGAAAGTGTAATTTATGGGCATCAATCAGTGATGGATTTCAATGTTCTTTAAAAGTGAATAAAATCAATATATTCGCAAGAGCAATCATTCCAAAAAGGTTCAAATGATAGCCTACATTTGGAAACGAAATCGATCAACAGCTCAAATCTTTGCTTACATTTGTCATCAGCTTAACCACGAGCGACTTATCGAAAGCTGCGTAACAATGTACCAAAAGCGTTGCAACTAAGTGCAGTTCGATGCAAGAAATGACCACCAACTGAGGGGATATTTCTGCAACAGTTTGAGTGAATAAGAGGAATCATTAATCAGGTGGAATTAATCTGGGATTATTGGTTCGCACTTTCATGTTCATTACTTTTAAGCAGAAGTTACTGTGGTCCAACTTTTCACAAATATTCGTTCCAGATCTTTGAAAATGCTTTATAATTTAGACTTAAGCAAATAATATGCAAATGATGATAAACTTTCTGTACATCCACATGAGGACAATTCGCTTCGATCGATCTGTTGTTGAATGCCAGTCTAATGTCTTTCGTTTTGTATTCTCCTACACCGGAACATGCGATGATTAACCACAGTCACTCCATGGACTTTTAATCCCACTTTCATCCACCAAATCATTAATCATCTTTTCATCGATTTATCGAAAGAACCGAACGGGCGTCAACGCAACTCCCCAACGACCAGTTCACGGGATTGATCGAACGGTTGCCGAGTCAGCAAACGTCGCTCGAACAGCAAGGACATTAAGCCCGGTGACGTTCGATTTTTCATCGATTTCATCAGCATGTCTCCACCGCGGATCTTGGACGTGGGCGTAAGTCGGCAGGCCGATGACCATCGATGGAGAACGGTTCCCGTGCGAGATAATCCATCGCTTAGCGCATACCTTCGAAAGGTCTTGGAATGGAATCAAGTTTGGTGGTTGATAAGGAACCGGTCTGTTTAGAACCGAGCACCCGTCGTCTGGGACAACCATTTGGCAAACAAACGGGCTTGATTCGAAATGCTTCCGGTGGTGGATAAATATGGACGCATGGAGCTAATCGTAAATTCTCATTAATGGCCTCGTTTGTTTCTTGTCCACCGCGCCGAAAAGAACAACTTCCGGATGGAAATGGTACGCGTTTTAAAATTCACATTCTGGAGCGTCAAAACGGAACAACTTGGCCACCGTGATTCACCCTCGAACGACGCGAGTTATTGAAAACGGATCTGCATGGCAAAAGCTCCAGCCGCGACAAGCCACAAATAGCGCCATTAAAGTGGACGCAACCCTCTTGGACGATGGAGGGATAATTAAATTAATTCTATTGTTGTAAAGCATCACATTAGCGGCTCGAGGGAAAGGACACAACCTAAGCCAAGGGAATACGGTCCTTGGTCATACCGTCCGATTCTGGAAACCACCGTAAATGGATCTCAAAAAAACTGTTACAATGTGGCAAACAAATAGCGCTTCCTGTTGGTGGTGGATGGACGCGAATTATGACCAGCAGCGACGCTATTTATGTGTCTTCCGGTGGACAACGTTGCAGGACATTCGGAAACAACATGTTTTAAAACACATTTAGCAGGCTGTGGAGTACGATCCAAAACAGGGAAAACCACGGAGGGAAAAACTTCATCACACCAACCACATGCGGGTAAATGCACCTTATTATGTTAATGCCATTTCTATGCAATCGACTGTAAATGTATCGAACCGTTCTTCTTGACCACCTGGTAGTATGTGCGAAGGAAGGGTTTTGTCTGTGAGTACACCGTCACATTTCCGGCACAAGTCTTTCTCGCGGAAAGAAGGACGAAAATAAACGATTATTGTGTTGGCATCGAGCTGGACCGGAACCAATGCTTCGAGCTTATTACAACGAACCGAGCTGTGAGTTAGCGAGAAGACGTTCATACTTTGGGCATTGGAGTCCTTTTTGGTGAAGTAACCAGCATGTCGCATTATTGGTCAGCGCCTCGAGCCGTCATATTGTGTTTTTTCACCCTTAATAGTAATCCCGTGCAATGGTGAGCATAAAATAGTTTACCGAAGCAGTTGGACAGGAAATTAGCTCGTGCTGTTTTCCAACTGGAATTCAAATTCAATTATGAATGTTCAAATAAAAAGGCGAGAAATGCGGACGAAAACTGATTAAAGAGAAATGTAATATCAAAAATTAAAACTTGAACTCCTTTGGCAGATTCTCTTATTTATTTAACTGTCTCCTGCTCTTTATGTGGATTTATTTCTCAACAAATAGTTCCAACACTATTTGTAACGTTTGTAACAAAAATGGATAAAACAATAGACAGCTTCTATTTTTACTGATATTTCAATTAGCTTTCCGCACAATGGAAACATTTTTTCTCTCCCAATAGCTTATATGACTGATAGGTATTAATTCGCACTGATTCTCCTAAAGCTCACTTTTTGCATCCCAACAGTTGATTTGTTTTGTTTCTTCTACATTCGCACACAATCATCTTTTTATTTCTGCTTATAGAAGAGATTTTCATTCAAAATATTCCCCTTTTTGCTTCCAGTTTTGTGAGCTTCAATTGAAATTTGTTTCATTTTTATTTTATTGCTCTATCGTCACATTCCACTTCCATTCATCTCATGCGAACCTTGCACCGACGCATCGATGCATCCAATTGCACTTAATGGATCAAAGTTATTTGCTTTCATATGCGGCAGGATGGTGCACAGTTTATTACTGCCTCTTGTTGCATTGTGTTCGATGTTACCTGTAAATACAAACGCATCCACACGCAAACGCATCGATTCGATTCCGTTTCTCGTGCGCTCCCCTTTCTGTCCTCTGACATCCGGGATTCGGCAACAAACCGGAGGTCGGTCATGCAGGAAAAGGGTGTCCCTACTGTTGCATTTATCACGTTACCAACATGCGACCACATTCTGCTGCGTGGTGGCGATTGCGTTCTGTGCAACGGAGTAGAAAAGCGTTTCCCGGTGTGGCGTTAACCGGTTCGCATGACATTACGCACGACTCATTGAAGCGTGTGCCAATTGAGCGTCGTGTGGTTTGAAGTGGTAAAGTGAACAACAACGATTACGTTTATTTCAGCTTTGAAGAAGTGTCTCGTGTGAGGATGGATGCGAAAAGTCTCTTAAATAAAGCTTAATTTCTTTGAAGTAAAACTATTTCCTATGATTTTTCGATTTTGTTGTCCATCAAACCTTCAATCGTAATAAATCAGGATGTACATCTGACGACACCTTCTGCGCTTCGAAATTCCGACAGCTTCAGCGCCCTGTGGGGTCTTCCAGTGGGTTTAAGTTATTCACTATTCTATCGCTGCTGACATCAGCTGGACGATGGTGAAATCGAACACGTCATCGATCGAACGATTACTAATTCCAGCGTCGAAACTGCTGCTGCGTTCTCGACACGTTCTCTGCATACCAATTACGCACGAAAATCGACCAATAATCTGGCAAACATTCTCATTGACATCCCGCGTGGATAAAAGCGAGAAGCGAAAGAGTAAGAAGGTAGTCAATGAAAACAACCGCCCAATTCAACACGTGAGGCGATCGTGTGTCGCGCCTGTCCAACGATCAATGGCACAGCCGACCTCAATAAATGGCCCTTTTCGCTTCTTTATGCGACGTCGAAGAATCCCAAATATTAAAAGAAACAACCAAACTTGCAAGAATAAGAAAAGGAGATACGAATTTGCGGTAGGCCAAACATATTTCAATCATTATTCAATTTGTTCTCGATAGCCATCGCGAATCGAACGGAATACCGTTTCACCGTCCTCATGGTGAGTCGAGCGAATTTTGCATTCTACTTGGCGGATTTGGAGAACAAAGTCCCCAAGCGACATCGCACAGGAGGATGGGATACATCCGTTTGGCCTGGGTGAAGTCCATCACATTGTTTCGGTAGGATGGCATCGGATGGCCCGAAATAACGAAGGCACAAGGGTCTCGTTAGCGATAAAGATCGTTTCTTTGTCAAGTATGCCTTTCGTAGATATTGAAAGCTTCGTTTTATTGAAAGATAATGGTTCAATACAAAATTTCATTTGTGTTTTTTTGTTGAACTCTGTGTAAAGTTGAAAATATAATACAAATTTAAACCAATTTTTGCAACAATATACCGACTAGTGCTACTTTGAAAGAAACCTTCTTAAAATAATTAGCTGAAGATAGTCATAGGAAGCCTTTAAATGAGATGTTATTAAAGCATCCATTTTTGTATTTTGTATGGGAATTTCTTCTTCGCTTGCTAATTGACCATCTGTCAGCGTCATTCCAAGACTTTGTCGATAAGAAATATTCTATATGTTGCGTTAAAGTCCTTAGAAAGTGCTTCAATTTCTTTGACAATGATTTAGCAGTAATTTCCCTGTGTCACAACAGCCAGGAATTTCCTTCTTCTTATGCTATTGTGTAGTTATCAATGTATTGTTTGTTCAGAAATACGGCCAGTCCTGTCTGCAAGAAATAGAAAAAAAACCTTTTTCTTTGTTTTTTTAACGATAAAACGTGGGACACGTTTCCTTCCTGGTGTGTCAGTTTTTGATTTCGGTTGGACAATGCTGTCAATTATAAACATCGGTCTTGAGGTTTTTTTTCCAAGCAGCTGTTTTTTTTCTTTTTTTTTGTGTTTTTTTAATTTGTGCTAACCTTAAGGAAATTTTTAATGAAATTATCTCATTAATTATGATTTCTTTTACGAGAAGAAGAGCATTCAACTGTTACTTGAATATTTTAATTTCTTAGTATATTCAGAGAAAACACCTCAATCATCTAGCCGCGTGTAGGAGTGTTGAAAGCATTTAATCGACTGTAATTGAAATTGAATAAATCTTTATTACCTTCCATCATTGGCGAATGAATATACAACCAGTCAAGTACACAAGTCTGCACAAACGGCAACCCGGCATGAACTTCCCAGCTGGCCCGGATCAAGCCGACGGGTATAGGTTTCAAATTTGTTAACAACTTGTAACTGTCAACGAACGCAACGGCGGCTACGGTTGATGCGGCAGCGTAAAACGATGGAATAAATGTTTCTTTTATTCGCATGCTGGCACGAGGCTCACCGGCCCCATCGTTCCCAGCCCATCGTCGATTCACCGCAGCAGAACGGAGTATGAAAACGATCATCCTCAGTGTGGTGCTCCACACGCCGGCGAAATCAAAACCGCGCAATAAATGGGGGAAAAGGAGATCGAAAGGAATGGAGCAGAGGCCGGTTGGCGGCACATGAATATGGTAAGAAATCATCCCAAGCAGGCAGCATGAACGCCCCGACGAGCCGGCAATCGTTCCAGCGTCGTGGTCACCGCGGGCTAAGGAAGGATGGCGAAAAAGGCGAATCCGAAAACCACGACACCATGGCCAAAGATTCGCGCGCAAACATCCCAACGCCCATTCACTTAAGTCGGACGCGACAAACGCGCCTTTAAGCGAAACTGTACGATCGTCTCGGCCCGTATACCGGCTCTCGAGAGAGAAGGGGCTTATAGGCTGATTCTAACTCCTGCTCCTTCCAACCATCGGACTTCAATTGCTCGCTGATACACCACCACCCATTTCCATTCGCTGGCGCAAAGGGCAGAAAGTTGGGTGGTTTCATTTGGAAAATAAATTATTGCTTTTTAAATCTTCATTAATAAATTGTAACCATAAATTTACACGCTTCTTGTGCCATGATGTCTACCCCGAGGCTCAAGAAAGGGGAGTTTTCGCGGTTACTTCGGTTCGGACCGGACTAATCGGACGCTAACGTGTGTCTTTCAGGGAGTTGGGTTTGTCGCAGTTTTGTTTGAATTTCCTCGGCTCTGTTACGGTCGTTTGATCGCTATTAATTATTAATTTTCCGGCCAGTCTCTAGCACGATGATAGGAAACATTTATCGAACATCTCATGCGGTTGAGTATTGTGGGCACGTTTTAGTTTATTGCGGCTATGAATGATGGGAATCAGGTTCGCAAATAGATAGTTTGAGGTTCCTCGCTTACTGTCGCATTGAAATAATTTTCGGTTTTTATCGCTTTTGGCCAAACGGTCCCATTCTAACGCACATCGCGATGAGCTTTGGAGTGTGAATTATGTGGCCTCTCGATGATGACTTCGCGCGGGGAGTTGATGTCGTGGTTCTCGTGTGCTCGTGGTCGTACGATCAAATTTATTCATTCCATTAAGCGGCACACCTCCCGCGCGCGTTCGCTCACACACAACGAAAGCGCTGTCGTCGCTTATCTCAAACGGCAATAGCAACTCCAGGGAAAAAACTAGAAGATCGTTTGTGTGCGGTAATAATTTCCCGTCGAAACGATGGTTTCCAGCACTGGACAAGCACTGGAGAGCGAAGAAAGCAGTTTAAATGTGTTGTATACCTTTACTGATGTCTCGACTGAGTTCCTCAATAATTATCAATGATGACACTGATAGCGATGTTGCAGGTGCCATAAAAGCCGTTTGGAGCTGCCATTTCCCATTTGCTATCAGATGATTTGATTTGGACAATGACGTTGAATGACTCCCTGGGGTCACTTATCGGAGCTTCGCCTGTTGGTTATTCATGACAGTGTATGTGAGTCGTTGCGCACCAATTACTGGGAGAAGACCTCGAAAGGAAGAGATTTTGGCTGTTTTACTCACTAATTTGTTTGAATTCAGGGTGTCGGTTAATGTGTTCATTTGTTACTTTTTGTGCTCAAGATCCCGCAGATGTGCAGAGTTTGATGCGATATTTCTTCTTTTCACGAAAAATGAGTTTAATGAACGCATCACAAGCGTCATGCAACAACACCTTGAGCGGAAGGTCGGGTTCGTCGCTTTCGCTCAAGTCTTTTGATTTCAATCAATCCACCCTCATCCCGGTTGCGCGTTTGAGGGAGCAGCATGGTGCGATGTTGTTCTTAAGCTCGTTAGCAAGGCTTGGGTCTGTGGCCTCGATCGAGTATTCGATGTCCGAAGCATTAAAACAAGAACCCCTTCCGAACAAATGCCCAGAATGCAGTGTTAAGGTGTAAATCACGATCTTTGCACGCCCGCTTGATTCCCTTCGGCGGACTCGGGGTGCATTTCCTCGTGGCTAAGAGAGCCTTCCAACGGATGACGAGAATCTTCCACTTCTGCTGCACATTCGATCACGATGCTTCATTATTTCCTCTCTTGTGCTCCTTCCGCTTCCTTCTCGATCCATCTAGCCGCTTTTCCACCGAAATTACACCCCGCTACCTGATTCCGTGGCTGTTTCCATCTCCCAGCATTACATTTTCTCACCTTTTTAGCAGACGAAGTACTGGATGTGATCGTCTCTGCTGGCTACTCTGCTGTATTCCCCCCTCCATGATGCACGCCATTGTTTTTGCACCGTTTTGTGTTGGTGCGTCCTTTGAACTTTAACACGTGTAGTTCGGTACAGGAATATTCGTCCATCCACTGGCATCGCACATCAGCGAACGGAGAACGCAAAGAAACGATCAACTGAACGTAAGAAAAGCGCGTGATATCACGGTTGGCGTTGGTGTTGCGGAAAATAAGCGTATTCTCGCAAAGCTGACCTTTTGAACTGACATGCCGCAGTTTATGAGGATCGCGCGAAGCAGATCCGATCGTCGGCCCGCGCACGGAACGGCCCCGGGAATGGGAATCTCACTCTGGACACTTTGAGCCAGAAAGCCAGACAGCACGGCGAGCAGCCAACGGTAATAATGTGTTAATATTAACACCTTGTAAGAAATGTATTATTTTGCTATGAATTATGGTTTATTATTTCGGAATTAAAATTGATCAAATAATTCGATAGCCGCGCTCGGGTTTTCGTGCTCTTTTCATCCAACAGAGGTGGTGTAAGCTCGAGGCTAAGATGATGATGATGATAATGATAAAGCCACATTCGTTTTCACACTTTCGCTGCATACTTTAGATCGCTTTCGATTCGAATTTGGCTGAAAATTACTTTATTTCTGCTAGAAACCCCATTTCGTGGCGACCAAATCTTCAAAACCTTCCAGCACGGAGTATGAAAATGATTATTCAGCTTACGCATCGAAAATGGATAACTTTTGACCTCACCGCATGCTTATTTCCCGATGGAGCAAAAGAACCCGGACAACCGAACGAACAAACCGCTTATCAGATGGCAAAAACCGAATCCTTCGCCCCGCATTCGCATTCGCATGCGCAATTGTGTGCCGGGACAACTCTTGCCCGGAACAACGCCACACACCGTCGTACACACCACAACCGTACGCATAAAACCCATCGAATGCGATCTCATGCGCGATCTGGCACGTCGAACAATAAAAAAGCGCAGCAACTGGCGCGATACGCAGAACCGAAAACTGATCTTACGGAACCGATTGTTCTCCGTGCGGTTCTTCCGTGCCCGTCGCTTTCGAGCGCTCGTTTTTTGCTCACACACTCGCTTCATCCAAATCGGTTCGATCCTCGCGTTGCGTTCGTTCGGTGGAGAAAAGTGAAGATTCAAATCTCCTCATTCACGGTGCATCTTTCGGTGTTCGTTTCCTGCCAGCGATGTGCCCTACTCTCGCGGCCCAGCTGCGGCTGATGGGCTGTTCGATTCGGTTGACCGGATTCCCGGATTGCCGGATTATTTATGTGCTTTATGCTGCGCACGATTGTGCCATGATTGCGATTGTGTGGACGCGAACGTAGCCTCGGTCGCGTTCCCGATCCTTTGGGGACCTCCTGCACGCTTCGGTATGAGATGGAAGGAAGACACACTCGTTTTCTCCCTGGTCGATGCATCTGCGAAAGGATTTGTTTTAATTCAACGCTTCCCCAAGCCCAATTCTGAGGAAGTTATCTTGATCGAATTCTTGCTGACCGAAGCTTGATTTATCTTCCCGCGAGAATCTCTCCCAGAGGCCTGGGGATTGAAGTTGGAATTACTTCGCACACTTCCTAGAGCTCTCCTTTCTGTTGTTCTCTCTGCTGATTGGCATCTCGAGCAGAGTTTAATTCTTTTCTTCATTCTGCTCTGAAACATCAATGAATAGCGATGGCAGTTTCAAATGTTGTGCAGTTATTGGAGACACATGTGGTCTGTTGAGGGCTCTTTGACGTCCCTCTATTGTCTAACCTTTGCATCCAAAACACACTCTTTTCTAAACATTCGACAAGAAAGGACAACTAGAACTATTAGATCCTTTTTCGTTCAGAGATCTTCTAAAGTTTGATCATGTTATACCACAGAAGAGACGAACATTAAATTATGTCATAGTTATTTGTGACTTTCCTGTCTGTACCTCAAATAAATGCAGATAAACGGATTGAGATAGAAATACCATTTCCGATGCGATTGTTTCCCATTCGGATAGCATGCATCCGGTCAAATTTTAAACGTGAATTCCTTACACTTTTGAAGTTCAAAACACCGACCCAACCAACAAAAGATCAACGATGCAACCACGAAAACGCATTCTTTTACGCGCGCACCGTTCCGACAACGCAACGCACCAGGCCGTCGTCTTATCGTAACGAGAAATCGGCGTGCGGAAAATAAAAATGTACGGCATCCATAATCATCCAACGTGGAAAAAGTACGTACCGGAATCACAGAGCGTTTACAGATTTCAATCGCGCGATACAAATACAATGCATTGTAGTGAAGCAGCAGGATTTACAGCTGCAGCTCGATACATCGGCGGTAACATATGGGTTATGTTCGTTCGTCGTCGATATCGGGAAGTGGACTCAAATTGGATACAAATCGATACAGATGCGTCGGGCTGTTGCTTGCATTCAACCAATCCGATTATCATGTTGTGGATGGAAACGAAAACGGGAAGAATCATGTTTCGTTTAACTCTTTAAACATTGGAAAGTTTAAGTCTCTGAGATTTATAAACGTTCATTAAAATTGGATGTAACTAACACACATAAAAGCATCGTGTAGTGAGGAACACATCGACAAACTTGTACTAGTCATAAACATCTTGTCCATATGTTGCTCCGTATGAAGGATGAAAATTGCCTTCCTATTACACAAAACACCTGAACGCGTTCATATCGCACGGATGCCATCGTAGCCCAGCAAAAGCCGGTTCCAGCCCCCATCGGCGACCTCGCACGCAAAGATCTCATTCGCGATCGCGATTCGAATCACGCTTTCAAGGTGTGCGTTTCGAATATTTACCAAACTCAACCACAACAACCACGCCAACCAAGCCTACGGTACTAAGGGCGTACTTTTCCATTACCAGACTACGAGAATAACAATTTTATCGATCGCATTTCCTGCGCAATACTATCGCGACCTCATCAGCAAGAGGTGCGTGGTATGATGATGTGGGTTGTTGGGAGTTTTGGATTCTTTTCTTTTATTTGCCTCCTTAACAACCTGATGCAGATGCTGCCGATTGTCCAGTGATCCTATTTAGGAGGGAAGGAAACAGATCGATCTATCCTGTGCTGTGGAGTCTCACTGGAGGACCACATTTCCCAGGAAAACCGGGATGGTAACTACGCATTGAACGCTTCCGCACAAACGATCTTCATTTTCTGTAGTGTTCCGAGCGAAAACAACGCAACCAGAGTCCTCTTCCTCACACTTTTTGCCAACGGAGCAGCGGAGAGAGCTCCAGCATCGGATCTCGAGATGAAAGACGTTAAATACAAGGCGGTCAAGGAGTAGCGAGTGTAAAACTAAGGTAAAACACGCCGTACTTGCCGCTGTGTGGCTGTGAAAGACGATCAACAAGAAGGGAATCCACACAACGCTACATTAAACAACGAGTGAACGAAAGATCGCTTCGTTTGATTTGAGTTTCACGCTTCTTCATCTCCCGTTGGTGGGGCTTTTCCTTCTCATTGGCGTCGCGTCCGGGAGTGCTGCCGTGGCTCGGCAACTATCTGCCTTCGACTATCTTGTTACGAAGAACACAAACGAATGCTCTTACTTCCTCTGAGATGCTGCTTTTTCTTCAACTGGAAGACGAGAATGATAGTACGATAGGAATACTATTGGACGAGAGTGGATATTAAGGAGATCACTGATTTTTGTGGAAGAAGAATCGAAACGAACATTTACTAAATCGAAGCAGCCGCTGTTAGTAAACTTTCCCTACCGAAACACTCCAACTTAAAAATGTTAAATAGTGGACAGTCTCAAGATAATTCATTGCAAGAGCATTGCCGACCTACTCCCAGCCTATTTACAATCGCACGAAACGCAAATTCTCGATGCCACTATCGAAAGTTATGTGTTGTTCTGTTTGAATTTATTATCGGACTCTCTCTTTGCTTCACTCACTGCGTCACCAGATCAATCAGCAGCAACCACAGCAGAAGCAGCTACATTGTTCCCCACGAAGGGCAAACTGGACGCGGGAGTACACGATCACCTTCATCTTCGAACTGGAGATGATTCGAAGTGAGTGGTGATTGAAGAAATCCGAACCACCGGACTGACACCACCGTTCGTGGAGATGCAGGAAATTCCACTGCAACGCCAAGCGAGTGATGCGATCGCATCTGCATCGCGAAGGAGAAGGACGCAAAGGAAACGTCGTACGATGAGTGTGTGCCACGTTAAACGAGAAGAATGAGCGAATACGAGACAGAACAGAAGTTCGACCGCGCGCGCACTTTTCTGCGCATCAGGCGAAACGAATTTTCCGTTGCCGCACGCGATCTTCCATCGGCGATATCGACTGCTCCGTCCCGCTTGATTATACGTCCCGTCGTCTGCCGCTGATCCGCCAGTAATCATCCGTGCCGGAGAAGGCCGAACCTCGAAAATAATAAACCCTAACGAGCCGTGAAAGTGTTATATGGGTTTTCGTGGCCGAACGGTCCGATCCTGCGGGTGGCTTCAAGGTTCCGTGGTCATCGCGGCCAGCGATCGTGTGGTTTCGGACCGTTTTCGCGCCATTTCCAGTCCAGGGTGGAGAGTAGTTCATGTGAAATCACCCTGTTCGGATCTACATCGTGATGCAATTCTCACGTGCCCTCCTCCGTGGAAGGAGTCGAACGTTTCTGAGCAATCGAAGAGTTAAGGGAAACAGAATGGAAAGTGGTTGAAGTGAGACACGAATGTATTCTCGATGTAGATTTGAAATATTTTACATTCAAACAAGTAAATGCAGTTAACCAATTCCTCTTCTTTAAAATAACTTCTTCCGTAAAATGAAAAATATACGAAGAAACTTTCATAAACTTTATTACTTTCTCATTAGCGTTAACCAAAACGGAACCAATTTGGAAAAGCATTCAAATCGCCTTGCTTGGTCTCATCGATCGATAACTAAAACATTTCTCACGATCGTCCCGCTTGACTAATTATCCGTAATGGCGCAAAACGTGCAGTAATCTCATAGAAGCCCGGCCTCCTTCGACGACTTCTCCAATTGTTTCTTCGGCTCATTCTCGTTGTCCGAATTCACGATTTGTTTGCGCAGTAATTAGTATTTAAATTTCCATTTTGCATTGTTCCGTCCGGTGTGTCTGTGTCATTAAGCGACGTGAACTCTGAGTGCCCTAACAGCGTGACCAGTCAAAGCTACGACCCTGCTAATGTTGAACAAATTCTACTTCAACGTTTTTCCTGCCGATACCAAGTGCTGAGGTCAAGGTGACGGGCTGAGTACATGAACACGGAACATACACGGGGTGTCTCGACTCCTGCGGGAAAATACTATAACCTGCATGTTTGCGCCGGTCGCTGCGGGATGGCGCCGATAAGTCTTTGAAGGTGGCAAATAAAATGCATACAAGCGTCGTGCGCACGTCTGCTAATTTCTGCGGGTTTGTGGCTTTGTGGTATACGATTTTTTCCGTGTTCTTTGTGAGGTATTGGATCTCTTTGGAGACATGACGTGCTATATGCTGCTTGATATCATTCCAGAAAAAGGTTTATTCGCTCAGCAGGAATTCGTAACTTGTCATGTTGTGGTTGGGTTTATTGATTGCTTCATTCTTCTCTTCGATATTCTCGGAACAAACCTATTCCAATTCACATGACAACTTCTTTTTCACGTTTTTCCTTCATCTATGTGTTTCCCGGCAAAAGAACAACTTTTCATCATTATGACACAACAAGAGATCATCAGGTTATGATAATACGATTTTAATCACTTCATTTCTCAACCGCTTAGTTGTGACCTTTCCTAAAGTGTTCTATTCTGCCGAAGGAAATCATCTGTTAGCGGAGCAATCCCACGCAGGGCTTGAAAGCACCTCCGACTCTACGAAGATCATTGTCCATTTCCATTTGCTCCAGCATAAAGCTTCCTCCGTGCGATGTGTATCACTTCGCAAGTATCCGAACCGATTAAACCCGTTGACGAATGTCGTACAATTAAATCTCGATTAAGACATACAAACTGTGTCGATGAGCAAAGCAAGAAGCACAGAGGGATGATTTTACCACCGAAATTCACCTCCTCTATCTCTCCCAAGAGCAGAAGGAAATGGTCCCAAGCCAAAAGACTGAAACCGCTTAATGTTTCAACAGTGGCGACTCATTTCACAGAGTTTAGTGTCACCGATTATACGTTCGCCTTCACGTACTCTCGTCGTATTCTAACGATACCGAGCACTACAACGTCGGAACATGACATCCCTTTACTCCCTTAATTCTCTCTCGTTCCGTCGTTTTCCTTCCTGCGACACACCAGCCCAACCTACAATATCATCCCACAATGTTCCCTCGTCTCGTCGGAAACGATTTCCGGAAGATGGTGACAGAACTTCCCCAAAAAGCGATGTCGTAACTCCGAAAGGGAGCAATTCCAACCTCAGACTCGACTGCTTCACTGTCTTAGGCAAACAATGTTGTAATTATCACGAAATTTCAATCAAGAATTTGTAGCATAAAAGATCAAAATTAGCCGATAACGGGCCCGGTACTCGATTACTGGTGATGGTGGCACTGTGAAGTTGGTTTCGTTTGTATCGTTTTTGGAAGAGCAGGAACAAGAGGAATGTTTGGAAGCAGCAGAACGTAACGATCTTTTCCAGGCTGGCCGGAAGGAATGACTTTTTCGAACCGAACATGTAAAATTGCTCGTTTTCGAGAAGAGGGAGCGCAAGAAGCACCTGTCTGCATGCCAGAGCTACCACACAAGGTTGGAATGGTTCAATTTATCACCAGTTGTAAGCTGTGGCGATACTGAAATAAATTACTTTGTTGCGTTATCGTGGTACTCGAGTCACATGTAGAAATCAAATAGTTAAATAGAATCTTAAATTCATTGCTACGTAAAAAGCCAACTTATTTCACAACCTCATGATTATTTTTTTAATTTACTTAAATCTGTTGACTATTTTACCAAAATTTTAGTCATTCACTCACTAAAATCTCGAAATTCCACAGAAACGATGTATCATTAGATCCTCGCCATGCTACAAATGTTTCAAACATTCCACAAAAGTTCAAAATATCGTTGGTCTCTTCAAATAACCTCAGACCAGAAAGAGATAGGCCAGAAATCCCCCGATAGTCATCGATTATTACCTCCGTCTATGGAGACCTCGTTTACACCAACTCTATGGCCACTGTTGGGTGCACCGAAACCTGGTCCCACAATAGCACATAAGCCCATATTGCACCTCAATGCAGCAAAAACAAACACTCCACCAACTCCAGATCGATGCCATGAATCTAAAAACTCCGTACCAATAAGAACCCATCGGACGTGGAATGGGGGACTCGTTTCGAAATGTCACTGCATTGCTTGTTTTGTAGTTTCGTTGGTGCTGTACGACTTAACCAAACGATGTCGCCTTCGTTGTGTTGTCGTAACGATCGAGATTGGATCTCACACGTTTTGGAGCAGTCGCAACGAAGGAAGCAACAACAGCCGCTGAAGCATAAGTTGTGCGAAATTGACAGCGGACAAAACGGAATCCGATTTTAGTTTGTTATTGCACATTGATTTCGATTCGGCGATTCGGATCAGTTTCAATTGGACGCTTAGTCAAGCGGCATAAGGTGTCCACTGCAGTCTAATGAGGCACAGAAGTCTTTACAAACATTCTTTAATTAATTGCTGTTGGTTGCAAAATCTGTTGCTTATAAACTCTGTTTTTGTTTTATAAATCGTCAAAAAAAGGTCTGCGGTGCTCCCTCTGTTTCACAAACATCTGTTGCCCTTTGGCAAGCAAGAGTGCTGCTCAGCTCATTCACCAACTGCACCCTGTAACATAATAAACATTTCTCCCTCCTGCTTGCCACTAACCCAATCACGATGCAGGGAACAACAAACGCCACCTAATCACACATCGTAATCAATTTGTTAGCATCACATTCCATTGAGTCGCGTGGTACTTCTTTATCCCGTGCCGTCGCTCTCACTGGAGGGCAATCATAAAACGGAAAATATCAATATTGTATCAATAACTTTCACTTCAAATCAGTGGCCCTCGTACCGTAAACAAACCCCACGCTCGATGCTGCTTCCGTTGCAACTTACGAAGGCACGTGCTTAAGGCCAAAACAGTAAACACTCCAGACGACTACCGAAGATTGAGAATGTAACACACAGCACTGGAGGGCGATAGGGATCGGTGCGCAAAATAAACACACCATCCATGTTTACGTTCTCGATCATCCTGTTCCTTCATTTCATCTAACGCTTTACTCATCAATATTGCATCGTATGTTAATTAATTAATCGCCACAGTCACATTTATCATTCTGTGATAAGATGATGCGAATAATACAAGGCAAAACCTTCCATTGATAAAACGCAATCCTTTCACTTACGGTGGATTACGAATATGATTAGCGTTTGTCATTTTATCACCGGCAGCAATAAGCGCCATCATTGGCTGAACCGCATTAACCGTATATTGGTAGATAAATTAGTTCGTTCCATCTATCGACCGTTCATGGCTTAATCGAAATGCGAATCATCGTCTACGGTCTGTTCGGCGCCGATAATCAATAATCGTTTAAGCAAACCGAATTCGACCGGCAGCGATAAGGACGAATACAAATCGAATCTAGAGCATGCTCGCTGTCCGTGAGTGATGATAAGCGATAGTCACAATCAATCAGATTTGGTGGCCGCTGGGTATCGGATGATTTATGGGTCTGATATCGATTGTACTTACTGTTACGGTTGGTATCCGAAAATGGTTCAGCGTTGTGTGACTTACCTGCAATTAGAAAGAGCGAAAATAAAGCGTTAATCATTTTGTATAAAGAAATCTATTCGGCTTATAGAAAGAATTATAATTGATTCAATTTCATGCCAGCAAAGAAAAACAAAATAAACCGTCATCTAGCCACGTTTCATCGACCCCATGCAACTCAACCGAGAGTAATCTCTTCTCCATACGACGCCATCAACTCTTTCTCAACGTACGCCACTGATAATCTCGCACACTGATGAGCAACGGAACTAACAACATGAACATCATCGCTACCAAAGCAACAAACAACCTCGTCCAGGGACATCAAACAACCGATTGGCGTGTCAAATGTCAAAATGATCGATCACTTGTCGTATTCGCGTGGCGAAATCAAAACGGTAGCATCTCGATCTGATTGATGCCCTTTCTATCTCTCTTCGTCGGTGTCGGATGCTGATCCTCCGTTCTGTTCGGTGTCTTGCAATAGCAGTGAAGGGTTTGACGTTGTGGTGACAATTGTACCAACACTACAATAAAGGATTAAATCAATTCCATGCACAACATATACTTTTGAATTTGATGAACAATTTATTATAAAGCTATGAACCCTTTGAGACAAAAATGAGAAAACGTCTTCAAAACAGTCTTTTAGCTTGTGTTTTGAGAAACGAATAACGTCCAACTATTCAATCAATACAACAAACCAATATCTCCTTCGACTCCTGTCCACTGTAATGTGGAAGAAAAGCTACAAATTATCTTCGAGGCATCTTCGGCTGCACAAAAATTGCTTCCGATGTCTGATAGTGGGACTTAAGTCGCCCATTCGGAGCAAAGGCACGACATAAAGAAAACGATTGGCTTTAAGAAACAGATGATAACATCCGACAACCGAATGGACGCTTACACACAATCGTAAAAAGCACTAACAACGGCCACAATGGTGGCGAGTGGCCAAATAGCCATGGGGAAGCGAATATACTGCCCAAAAATGAAAAACGGCTCAAGGATTGTGGAGGATTAGAAGAAGCAAATGGCGTTCGGCCAACGATAAGATTTCATTATAGATACGCTCCAAGGAGAAAGCGCCCGTCGTCCGATTCGGACAGTGGCCAGACCAATACGCTGATACACGCTCGCTGTCTCTTCTATTGGTTATTTGCAATCAGAAATGCGATGGCCGTGATGTATCTTTCAACAGGACATAAATGAGAGCAGCGAGTGAGACACAACTCCAACTAACACAAGAAGAAGATCACGATAAGGCCAGTTTGAGTGACCAAGGAGAAATTCATTACTCAATTTTATTGTTTTCTCCGGTGCACACCATTTCCTGCTGAAAGACAATTAGAATCACTCCAAATCGATATTCTATGTCCTTGGCGAGTAAATTCATCTATAAGATGGCTCAGAGAAAGCTCTACTTGCCCTACATTTATCACCCTAAATAGTTTGACCACAAAGACCCATCAAACAAGTGCATTAAAGTGTTCAACATCACTCGCACAACCATCATCTGCGACACTATCCAGCGTTGTCTTTCACCCAACCTCCACTGGCAGTACAAAACGCATAAATATTTAAGCAGTGCCAAAAACAATCACTACGCGCTTTTGTATCCTGTTGAAGAGCTTTATGTGACGGGAAGCAACACTTGTGCCAACGAAGCAAACAACCGCAACATTTGGAGGCTCTGATGTGTGAGGACTATTGTTTCAGCTCTCGCAAAGGCATTCCCTGCTGGAAGGACTCCAGCCGGAAGATGTCGAGAGGAAGTAGCGCTGGAGGTGGTATCGCTCCAACAAATGTACAACCGTCAGCAGAATGAGTATGTGGATCTGATAACGATCAGTGATTGGTGCGAAAGGACGAGTGGCATGTGGTCCACAAGAGGAGCGACACAATTCCAAGCATGCCTGAAATAACAGCTTCCTAGCAGCTGTGCGATATGACGACGTGTCAGGAGGGTGAGACTTCGGCTCCAACCAGACACCAAAACGTCCTCCCCACCCTTGTCAATCGATTCGTCGCACACTAAACGCCATCTAGACGAAAAGGACGTCCGATTCCTTTGCATGTTGCTCGACACATCTCTTCGATACTCCAACGAAACCGGTCGCTTAACGATTGCCATCGTATATGTCGTCTGAAAGAGAACCAACATGCTCTCAAGAAACCACCAAGTCAAGTAGCAAACTCGTCCGAAGTTGGGTCACCCGTCGTCTCCTATCGGCCCATATCAACAGTAGAAATAGAGAAGCACTCCGGTCATGGCTTTGGCGTTCGAGATACCGACCGTGCAAGTGTATTAGTACGTGCGATTGTGTCCGTGGGGGTGCGGAAAGTTGTGCCACACCGTGGACCATTATACTAATTCAATAAAACTCAATCCTTCTAACGCCATCGCTCGACACAAGCCAGAGCTTTCTTTTACCCAAGAGAGGCTGCCCACGATATATGAATGTCCTCGTGGCGATATCACCTACCGGGTGGTTTTTCTTTGCTTCTTATCTGCACCGGTTGAGAGATGTGTTGTGTTGATCGTGCAGAAGAATTCGTTACTGCTGTTTTGCATGACGTTTTCTCCGGGGAAAGCGAAAAGAAAGGGAGTGGAAATATTTCCTGCCTTCGCTGCTTGGAAAAAGGGAAAAACGAACGAAACTATCCTCTCCAGCTCAAGCGCTAGGAACGGTCCACATCGCATGAAAATAAAGCGATTGGGCTCGTTCAGAACCACCATTCCTCGGGTGTTATCCTTGCGCTCCAAGGATATAACTTGAAGGGAATCCAAGAACAACAACATGCGGAGAGAAACTGCTTACTTCCTTGATAGTGTCGTTTGGAGACGCTGGGAACGTCTTCCCTTGTCTTCATCGTGCCCATTTCCTTCCGCCTCCGTTCCAAGCAGACGTGGTGGATAAGACTATCGCGTTGGAAAATGGACCGATTCTCGGGATGGTGCTGTGGCCCATCGAAGCATCCCGCTGTATCCTGTCCCGAGAAGCACATCCGAACGTCGACGTAACGCTATCTCTAGAATCCCTCTACTTCCCTCGTGCCTCCTATTCCTGGGACACTTTACCACCATCCTCGACCATAGATAAAGATGGTG
Source organism: Anopheles moucheti (assembly GCF_943734755.1). Lineage (NCBI taxonomy): Eukaryota > Metazoa > Arthropoda > Insecta > Diptera > Culicidae > Anopheles > Anopheles moucheti. The sequence continues at coordinate 27,117,905 of NC_069141.1, forward strand.
CAATCGTCTCACATTCCCCGGCACAATGCACAAACTGCAGGCAAAAAACGCTTCCAATCCAGTTGCCGAATTCTCGCTGCGTCGCGCTCATGGTGGACGGATTTCGATGTGGCTGCATGCAGAATCCTCCACGGCACAAAACCGATAGAATGGTGTTCGAAGAGATGTAAAAACTGCAACTGGAAACAAGCTGTAGCAAATTTATTGCAATTTGATATTATTATTACCACCGCAGTGCGCAGCGTGTTGGCGCGCGTTAAAAAGCCCAAACGCTGAGAGGTGTCTTATCTCGGCAAGGCAACGGGAGAGAGACAGAGGTCTTTGGGGAACTAAAGAACCTAAAGCAGAATGATCGGTAGATCGAGGGCAGGATGTTGCAGTCTTTTCTTGGGTCCAAAGTAGTCATCATCGACACATTGGCGCCATCGAAAAGTTTAAAATACGAGAATACCTTTTCTTCTTCGGAGGACGCTGCGAACCAACCTCTTATCGAGAGGGTTGGAGTTACGAATTGATGCAGGATCTTTAAACATGCATAAGAGACAGTAATGTAAATCTGCAGTAAGAAACAAATGGACAAATATCTTTCCAAGCCGAGCGATATTTAATGGAAGTGGGAATTGATAGTCAACTTGGTTTTGAGGTTATTTTTTGTGTAAAACTTGAAGCAACTACTTTTATTCCGTGTAGAATCATCTATGCCATCTCAACATTGATTAAAATGATAAGTTTATTCCATTTCCATGTTGTAGAAATAGATAATTGAAATCGAAAACAATCGCAGTAAGCGATAATGCCTTCGATGTGGATGTCACTGTTTTAAACCAATAGATCAAAGTAGCTTGTGGTTTTGATCCAAGAAATCTGAACTTGAGCTTTAATGATGATCCTTTCTTACGATTTTATTATTCTACAGAACTGCTCCGAGTATCCAAACTGACTTCAAGCCAAATTATTTTATTACAGTATTTCTGTCAGACACTTCCGTCTAGTGACTATTCTCTGGTACAGTTCCTCGATACCATCCAAACCCATTGGTCAACTCCTTCGTCGTCATTGACGTCTTGGCACATTCCTTTCCGTACAAATCATCCATAGGTCTCTCGCAAGGCGCCTCTCTGTTCCCTTCGTTTGTATGCGTGTCATCGTGTGTGCACATCTCGAATCGGTGTGTCTGGACACTGAGGGCCACTTTTTTACGTCTTATCGCACGAACTGCACTCTCCCGAGGTTAATCTGGGAAACTTTATCTCACCTCAACCTCAAGCCTTGCAGCCTAGAGCGAAAGGGCCGTTGCGTTGGAGATTGAGCGGTGAAGGGACTCGTCGATTGCAGGCGCCACAGAACGCCTCCGGACAGGACCAGTTTTGATACCGTGATCTCTCGTGCTTTCAGACGCTCCGCCACGTACCGAGCATGGATTTTTGTACGTTTGTTTCGGCTTCCCGCGACTCACGCAGATAATGTGTCGGGACAATAGCACTTCAGCGCTATCAAGTTATCCATATTAATATAAATGAGACAACGATTTGATAAATCGTACGATGAATTATTGTCGCTTCTTCGTCTTCTTGTCTCCTCGTGCCATTGCCTGCTGAAAGGCGGTAAACATATCAATAGACATTCCAAACGCTTGGGAGGTTGTTTTGGGGATTCATGAGAACTTTCGTGAAGAAAATAACTAAGAATTGACCAAGGAATTTTAATGCAAACATTTACTACACGGCAGAATGTGACAGGTTGGTTTCAAATGTGCATAAAAGCACTAATTGTATGAGCAATGTCATGTTTAACCTCTTCTTTGCTTACCCACAATCAGTCGATTGTTCCAGACGAGTCCTATGAATCATTCGTTAACAGACGTTAATCTGTCACTAGCTGCCTAATGACTAACGTCTAGAACTTCCCTGCGACACGAGCAAATGATAGTGGATGAAGAGTTCACTGAATTCCCAATAAGCGAACTTCCCCGCTGCGATGCCTCCGATTTCGTTCGACTGGTGGTAATGTGTCATCGTTTAGCTTGATAATCGCTGATATGCAACTCATTATTTGTGGTTTCTTCAACAATTGCCTTTAAACTGATTACCCAATAGAAGAGAGTTCCCGTTTTTGCTTATTTCCTTGTGGATCCATAAAACAACTACAAGATTTATAACATAATCAGTGCAAGAGGTACCTCACGGCGCTGTTTGGGAGGTACTCCCCATTTCTAACTTCTCCTCTGAAATACTTGTCCCTATCTCCTATTTTCAACGCGAGCTAAGCATCGTTATCACTTTCCGTCTTGGAAAGTACGTGCCCGGACGAAGATCGCAACAAGTGCACGTACTGCCGTCGAACAAACGCCGGTCTAAGATAGCTGGTACGGATGACGATGACGATGATACTGACAGTAGTGCATGGCCGAGAGACTGCTGCTATTTTATCGTGTTTTATTTTCAATAAAGTGAAGGAATAATAAAAATCCTTCAACGAATCTCTTTCAAAAGCCTTTCCTTGGGATAGTAAAGACAGTAATGAATCAAAACATTTACATCGACACAGGAAGTTATGCCTCAAATTGTCTCGATTTGCGTGGTGTTTGTCATTTTGGAACATGAAAGACAGGAACGGAATGAAAAATTAGAAAGTTTCTTTCCGGTTTTTGAGGAGATTACGAAGTTAATTTGTCAAAAGTAGATTCATACGACTTTTACACTTTCTTCCCCGCACAATCTATTTCCCTTCACAACTTTTTCTCTTTGTTGTTCCTCACCCATCCAACTGACCGGAAGATCCTTTATCCCAACACTTTCCATGCCGAGGGTGTGCCATTACCAAGCGAAAGCTAAATTGTCCATCAAACTACAAGACAAACCGCATCGAGTGGCACGATAACCGCAGATTCTCTCAGACACAAATTGCACCCCGAAACGAATACTTCCTGGACCACGCCGGAAGCATACGCCAGGACACCAAGGATTGAAACATCCGACAAAAAATGCATCCCAAGAGTAGATAAAAAAAAACTCCTGCGATTCAATGCGAGAAATGTTCAATGCACCGGGGAAACACTACGATTCCTCCTCTGATTGATCATTCGAGCAAAAAGAAAACCGAAGCGGGAAAAGAGTTTCCACTTTTTCCTTCCACAGATAAGGATAAAAGGCGGAAATCTCTAACGACCACACGGCGTCAACGTGCAACGCGAGAAAGGGAAAACTTTCCGACTCTTCGAATTAATCTGCAAATAAGCTTTCCTCTTCTCTTGGTTCCGGTTTGCTCTCCCCATCAGAACATCAGTTCGGTTAAGGGAAAGGTCAGTTCCATTGAAAGATTCCAGATGAAAGTTAGGGAAGTTGAGAGTTGGAGTGAGGAATCGTGGAATTCGTTCGTCGAAGAACCGCAGTATGACTTTTATGAATACTTTTTTCATTTGTAAAGGAAAATGTGTCTTGAAAAAACTTTAATTTATTCAAAACTAACGGTCTCAGTAATCTTCAGCAATTTTATTATATACATAACTCTTTAAGGTATGCAGATATAAACGATAGTGAAATAACTTAAATCGATTTGTTCTGAATTGATTTATCGAACGAGAAAAACTCATTCATTTTAACATCAAAGTTGTCTGTTGTCTTTGGACAAGCATGACGTGTCTCAAACAAATGGAGCACAACGACAGCTGGACAACTCCCTACACAAACGCTTTTGAACATTTTATCTAAAAAGCATTCGATTTAGAAACATTTTTTACGATCGTCCACTCCATTACGCTCCACTGTTTGATATCAGGTTAGGTGACTGGGGAGAGAGAAATAGCTACAGGCTACACTCTTTAGACAAGCATCTACACCAGATGGCCATGGACGATAGATCTGGCCCTGGCCGGGAGTTGAGTTGCAATGCCCAGAAAGGGGAGGATTAACCCCGTCTGCTGTCTGTGAGCTTGAACACTGTCACAATCTATGCGTATAAACACACACACTACAAACCTCAAGATCAGCTCAATGGAGAGCTGCTAATACCGGACAGGAAACGATCATACCTACACCAGACAAGAGATGAAATCGAAGAAAAACAACTCACACAGCAATGCGATAAACGAGTGCATTTATTTTTATTCGCTTACGTCGGAACCTCCGGGAGTAAGATACATCCGATGGAGCCGAGGAGTAGGTCTTCCGAGGAGTCACCCTGCAATTCCTCCAACGACTTCCCTCACGTCGTTTAGTGAGCGGCGATCGAGAGATTAGTATGCGGTGTCTTATCGGCATGAAAAATAACATCAATTAACATAAAACGCACCGTGGCGCATGTGGCCACAAAGGAACTAAACGGGACGGAAGGCACCTGAAGCTGGCGTTCGCCTTGAAGGTTGCACTTTCGACGAACAAATTGGTTGACCTTGGTGTGTGAAGGAGTGAGTAGGGGGAAGAACGCAAAGGGCGCCTCGGTTGAAAGAGTGGATCGAAGCGTCGAATGTCCAGCCATCCCTGTACTCCCTTCGCCAAGTCCCAAATGCAGCAGGGTATCGATAATTAATCAATTAACGTACGAAATCTACGCTTCCATCTTTCTTTCGGCGTTCCGCCATATCTTGACCGTTGTCGGGCGGATGGACTCGATCCGAAAATCCGATCATCCAGCTGGTCACTGGCGGCACGCTGGCATTGGGTGTGGTGGAATGTCTCTTAAAAGCTTTGCTTATCTTTCCCGCCAGTCACCGTCGCGAGAAATGATGGTTTCGTTGGAGGTTTTGGACTTATTTCTGTAAGATGCGATAGCAGTTGGGAATTTAATATGGAAGATATGGCAAGCAAGACACGGCTAGATTATCGTTCTAATACTATAGGAACTGCAACTATAATAGATCTTTAGTTCGCTATATCCCATCTGCTTGTATCAATTACATCAAACATCGAATCCGCTATAACTCGATAGACATTGTTTTTCTCCTTCAAACACTCTTCTTTTGCCCTTCATTTCAATTTATTTCTATAAATCGCTTCATTGGCTCCTCAACGATAATTGAGCAAGCCATAAAGGCGCAAAACTAAAACCATCTCCATTCAACCTGTTGTCTTCGGTAACCTTTGCCAACCGGCAATGTTTCCAACAACCATGGCGGTCCGGAACAAAGCGAAACCGATCCCAAATCACCACTCCTTCACTAACATTCTTCCTCGTACCGTGAGCCCACCCTTCCCGAGATAAGAACCCACTTGTGGCCGAAGCAGTAGAACCATAAGACATCGTCCCCAACCTCAGCGTGTCGAAACCACCCCAAAAAAATATCCCCGAAGGTGGGCACGTCCCGTCGCGGAACGAAAAGAAATATAAATATGATAAATAAGTAGATATCAATAGCCGATAAGTGTTTGCGTTTTTTGGCGGGAGGGCCAGAAGCTTTTGGCTTAAACTTTTTATATGCTTAATGGTCACAGATACACCTATCTTCGAGTGTCTTTCGGGCGCTACACACACTCCCGTCCTTTTATCGTTATAGTTTTTCTTTAATCTCCCACTCTTTCCCCGGATTTCGGTTCGGTGTAATGCAAAAGATGTCGGAAACTAACTCCATGCCATGCGCTTTGCATTCTGACCGGAAACAACGCTTACCGTCGCAACTACGCCGGGCGAACGAAACAAGTAGAACCTTCCGACAACGTCCAACGCACCCCGGAATTCATGCCATCGGGGGAGCATTGTTTCATAAATATGTAAATTAGACACTCTTGCCCAATCTCCCTCACTCTCTTCCTCAGTCTCGACCAGACATCGTGCAAGGTAACAACAATAAGCACGAGCATTGGACACAAAGCGGCGGCATCGTTAAAGGAGCCAAAATATCGGGCATAAGCAAAATTATGATTTGATAACACTGGATGGATCTATCTGTGGCGCGGATCTATGCGGCACGAACCCGGGCTGACGTGTTTGTACGAACGCCAATGCCAATGTGGATGTTTTTATATTTTTATTCCTCACAAGTTGCGCCAACGCCACAGATTCGGATCGGTTTCCTTTCGTTCGGGAGGGTGGATTGCCTTTTTTATTTCGCTCTTCCACATCGTTCTCCTCATCCCTTCTGGATCTCGTCTCTTCTGGATTTACTACTTGAAATTTTGCTTATCGTTCAAAGACTTCTGTAAAACCGATAGCTTCTTCTCTCCCCGGGTCACAGCTCCTTGGGTTCTCCATCCCAGCGAAACTTAGACGAGATAACAAACTTGAACCAGAAAAGCTATTCCCGACGAATAGGAGCGAAAAAATAATACATTCCGCCTGGACGAATGCCAGCCACCAGATTACTTCGATACCTTGACATTTAATGTGTTTTTGTGTTGACTTGAGAGACGTGGGGAGTTTTCATCTTTCTTTCGCTTGAATTATCTATCTTTTAATTTGGAATCGAAGCAATTGTAGTCAGAAATGTGCCACCAACGTGAGATGTTTTTCATCTTCCATCTCTTCTACTTGTCAAAACTGGAACTCAACCTTTAGTTAAGCCATCCATCGAACTGTACAGAACGTCAATCTGGTGTCCAAAAATCTCTCCATTCCAGATCCGTTTTGTGTTATCAGTTTCAAAAGGAAGATAACAAGTAAACCAATCAATTAGATTCGTTCTCATCCAATTCGCATTCTCATTTTCATAACTGTAACAGGAATGTTGTTATGGCAGCCGTTTGTTTGTTTATGTTCGAATAAAATGTGCCTTCTTCTTTGCTCAACGTCACAGGACCTTCAGCAAAACAATGCACTGGAAACATCATCGATAGCTGATAAAAGTACTAACTTCTACAAGTGGTTCAAGTATATCACCATCACTTAAATGGTTTGTTTCAAATTAAGCCATATTTCAACTGAGAATCACCCTTCAAGAATTGCACTTACACCTCGCAAGAAGAGCGAAGTAATTGAATCCATTCGACCTATCATTCGATTCGATTTTTTCACACTTCGAGCAAAATAAATTCTGCAAGAATAAGAAACGAAACGGAAATTGAAAGGCTACAGCAAGAAATAGACAGAAAGCGCATCAGTAAGATAAGCCAGAACGCTCTTTTAAAGGGCATCAACTGATACGGAAGATGTCAATGATCTCTGTACATCGCGTAATCTTAGACAAGCCCAGATAGGGTTGCCTTTCCCTCGTACTCAATGACTGAATTTGAAACATCTAACCGCTCTGTTTGTACTGCAATCCCTCTCGCTTCAGTTAATAACTTGAATTTCTCATAGCTGAATCGATTTTCCCGCAAATGCAGCAGAGGATCTTTGAACTACAGCGCCATCATATTATTTGATCTACCCATTTTTAAATACAACTAATTAAACGCATTTACATCCTCTTCACATGCTGCGATTAACCGATCATGTCTTATCAGTCAAGTTCAATAGTTCAGACATTCATGGACAGCTAACGCTCCAATCGCCCAGGAGGCGTATGAGAGTGATCGTTTCATATTTTCTATCACCAATAAACCAGACTCGTCCAGCATTATCCACGAGTCGTTTTCCTATCCACGTCATCTCAGGAAAGGAAACCAAGATTACGGATAGAACATGTAACAGATGTTTCAAGACATTCGATAGCAATCGTTCGTTGATGTTTGTATCGCTTTCCCACCACCGCGTTTTCCCCTTTCATTTATTTTTATCGGGAAAATAGAAGAAAAACACCAGCAGCATTGCCAGACTGAGTGAATATGCGCGAACAGACCATTTTCCTCGAGCCACTCGATATCGTGTGCTCTTCTTATCAAACATTTTGATCGAAACAGAAATTAACCAGACACCACTACGCCCTATCGACATTTGACGTCGTTGATGCATTACTCTGGCGGATTGGAGAACATCTTGTGTAGAGCACTTGCAGCACGTCCCGTGAAGATCAGGGCGCCATCATGCCAAAAGGAAGACCAAGCTCATGTGCTTTCTATAAGCTGCCCGCAATATTTCAAGCATTCCAATGATCTGGGTGAGGTCGATAACATCTCGAACATTTTTTAACAAAAAATTCATCTCCATCACTGCAACCTGCCTCTGATGTTATCACTTTTTGCGACCAAAAACCTGATTCAAACTCACAACGAGACAATGGGGAACTGGGTAAGAAAAATTGAATATCGATTGAATCAGCATTAACATCGAGAGCAGTCGCGATCTCTTGCTTCTCCATCCGGCTAACAGCGAACTACGGAGCGGACTCGTTTATTACTAGTTATTACAAATTCTGACAGGTCGGTCCCGTTCGTTGACTGATGATCGAGCCACGATTAGGAGATGAAAATAATAAAATCGAAAGACGAAACGAACGAACAAATACCCTGGACAGTCGCTTGGCCTGTACTAGGAACGTGTCAAAATTTGGACATTCCACGGAAGCCAACAGCTCGGATAAGATCTACATTCATGCGTACAAACGTTTCGTTCGTTGTTTGCCTCTTTATCGCGACGAATGTTTCGTCGTTCGAAGTGATTGGGCGAAGCGTTTGTTTTATTTTACTTTGTTCCATCGTTTATCGGGCGCTCCATCGCCCGGCCTGAGAAGTGGTCACTGAAATCAAGATCCTTATTTTTGTCCTCAATCAAACAAGTGTTAAAATATGTTCAACTCGAGTCGTCCAGAGTGCCGCATTCGAAGGCGTATACATTTATCGAAGTTACTGCAGGAATTGGAGACAAAAAACTTCGTTGACCAGTGACTAAACAAACTATTTATCAACGAGAGGATGGCATCAAGTGAACTGTAGCTGTCTTGTGGAGAAGCACGTCTGGTTATCGCTATCCATTGCATCGTTTCTGTGCTATTAGTCAACAAACTAATCGCTCCAGCACAATCAACACTTTGTGGGCAGCACAAGTCACTGGTCGCTATATATGGTGTTGTGCTATGTTTCATTTGATATTTGTATTTTATCATATGAGCTTTTACGCTATCATGTATGGGAGCGCAAAATTCGAGAAAGGGCAATGTGGTACTGAGTTGGTTAACATTGTTAATTAGCTATTGACATCGATAAATTGCACGATATTTTTGAAGTATGTCTAAACACTTATTTAGCATAGACCAGAAGTTTGTTCTTAATTCTAATTCAATAGTAGGAAAACCGCTCGCTTGAATTTTTCTTGTCTCTCTTGTCTGAGAAAATTTAATAAAACTTCGAAGCATAAGTTGTAAATTGTTTTACGTTGGGACGGAAAGTGAGGTGTGTGTACTAGTAGGAGAAATGTTTTTGATAACGATAAGGCATACATAAAGCATACACAAAAAACGCATGATGCCGCAGGAAAGACACTTGTAGTTGCGTTGAATATTTAATTGTGCGTGACCTACTTAAGTGATTGTTTGCTGGTTCCACTCAAAAACCACACACGCAGCACGTGAATGATGGAAAGGCGCATCCATTCTGTTTATGATTATCAATCCAAAGCTTTCAGTTCCAAGGACATGCTTTGCGCATGTCTAGATGAAAGTTTGCGTAAGCGCAACTAAATAGGAAGCGGAAAAAGAGGGACCAAACAACGAAACACATTCGGGCACGATGTTTTACCTACGCACAATCACAATGCCCACCCTAAGCTCAATCCAACTAGACAGAGTATTTTGCTACAGCAAAATAAAATCGATAAGCGAATTATATACAGGCAGTTCCCAAGATACGCAATTATAGCGCATCGCTATAACCCGGGAAAACTCCGCGTAACTCAAATTTTCGCGTAAGTCGAATCCTTGTGCAAATTTGTTTTATATTTCAAAAAAACCGAGTCGACTTCCTTCTCTACACATTATTTAATCAACGAATCAGGCGATTTTGGGGAGAAAGAATGCATAACGATAAGTTGGAAAGAAATGTTTTATATGACCAAAAAAGTATTTTCGACCACTTTTTCACTTTTTAGTTAAAATTTTGTGCTATAAACTAGCTCAGCTGCCAAATTTCCAAAAACCGCGTATCTCCTAATCCGCGTATAAGAGGAACGGCGTATCTCGGGAACTGCCTGTATATAAAACGTGACTTTTGAAGCGCGAATTATAAACGTAGGATCCTGCGCACGCATAGTTGACAGATGCGTGATAAAAAAGATGCAGTCTCAAAACAAAATCACATGTGAACAGTGCGTAGATTACCAGGTAAGTCATGGTAAAACTAAATAGGTTATTATATTAATCGACTGCTACGAGTCATAAGTCGTAAGTTTATAAGTTATAAGTATTTCTTAAGTTGAATTTTTTGCGTTATTGCTATTACCAATATTAGAGTTGTGTGAGTATGAATGAGCTAGATTGCCAGTGACGCCAATCAAAAGCGAAGCCATTTTGACAATCATTCTGTTTAGAGCTGCTTAAACAGAAAACATCTACACTTCGTAAGCACATCCTCTTCCTCATGTTATGATACAACGAACCACTTTGTCCAGCCGTGTTTGTAAAACATTAAAAGAAACAACCGCGTCTCACGAAACACCGGTTTGACAACTTCTAACACCGGTCCCAGTCCCACTACCTTCACACGTGTGCACTTTCTTGCTTCACCTCACTCATTACAACTAGACCTATTGCTTTCCCGCATATTCAGCACTTTTCACACGTCTCGGACGAGTCGGAACGACCTTGTCGCCGCTTTGTCAGTGTCAGCTTTGAAAATGCTCGCTTCTTTCGCACTCTTGGAATTCTTCGGAAGTTTATTCCCGATCTTGATCTCCGTTGATCATCTTTTGCTCGAGAACGAAGATCGCTTGCGTCACGCGTTTAGAGATTGATCTCGACTTGTACAAATGATTAACCCGTTGCTAGGAGGCTCTAGCTCTTTTTCTACCCAACAGAAAGTGTTTGATTTCGTTGATGTTTCGTGAGCTGTTGCTGCTCCTGGCGGTGGTGGCCAGGCTGTCTGTTGATTCAATCTCACTTTCAGCTCGAAAGATCATCATCTCCACCATCGACGGTCCTGCTAGTGACGATGATATTTGTCTGCCTTTGTTCACTCGATTCGCACTGGTTTTTGTTCTACCGTCTTGTGTTTGTCCATCCGTTTGTCTGGCTGTCTGTCTGCCTGACACGGACACAGTTGTTTGGTGCTATCTTGATCGACTCGAAGATCACCGACCGTTTAGAAAAAGGGGCGCGAGTTAACGCATGGCGACTGGGAACGATCAACAGGCTCGACGGTGTGGGTTCGAGATCGTAATCACAGCAATAGAGAATTAAGTTTCGGTTGATGTTCGATATTTTAAGGCTCAACTAACGAAAGGGTAGCTGCGCTGTAGCGCAAAACTTTTAACATGTTTATCGATCGTGACTGATCGTGGAGATTTGTTTTGTGAACCAATGGTGAAGCAACTTGAAATCGACATACAATCTTGATGGACATTTTCATTGTTGGTGGAGTTATTCTCAACACGGTTGGATAATTAATTTTCGAGGATATAAACGTATCCTAAATTGCTTTCATTCCATAATTCGTGAAGATACATTGGAGCGACCATCATTTCACTCTTGGGCTTATGAAAGAATATCGTGCATTGTTCCGGATGACTAACCTTCAATCATCTTACTATTCTTGTGAGATAATTTGAAACGTATTTAACACTCTCAAATTGTGCAACCGGAAACTTTGAATGGTGCAAAGGACTCAGTATTCCTTGCACTGGGTGTTGCGTCCAGCAACGATGCCCTTTTCGTCGATTAAGAAAGCTAGAAGTTTCTTTAATATCTAGCTTTATTTTAAAACATTAAAAAATTCAATTCTGCTTTCTGCGATAAAAAGAGGCCTGGTGCCTCTTTGCACGCACTTTTATCCTTTTTCTTTCCTCCCGATAGCGGTCATTACTCCTTCCTAGATTCATCCGAACCTCCGAAGGATCGAGCGGTTCGGATGAACGGCCCTAAGCCTGACCGACGTATCGTTTCGCCCTCTCTCTCGACAGTCTTTTTCGCCCCGCTGTCTGCTGTCAAACGAGGACCGCTGTTAATAAACAACACTGGCCCCCGGTGTTTGACCACGTTAAACACCTCCGTGCGGTTCAACGTTAATAGTTGCGATTTTTACAGCAGGTCGTTCCAAAATCTTCCGGTTTCCTAACTGCACATGCACTCGACGAACTACGCCGTCTTTCGATGGTATTAGCTTGACGATTCTTCCTTTGGGCCAACATCCTCTTGGTAGAGCGTCATCCACCACTAGCACTAGGTCTCCTTCCATCAGAGGTGGTTGAGGCTGAAACCATTTGCTGCGACGAGTAAGCGTAGGCAAGTATGAGGCTACCCACCGTCGCCAAAACTGATCCGTATAAAGTTGTGATGTTTTCCAGCTGTTTTTTAATGCTGCGGAAGAGTCGTCAAACTTATTTATTGCTTTTGCCCCAGAAGATGATCCCAGTAGAAAATGATTGGGTGTTAGTGGAGCTTCTTCTTCATTATCAACTGATACGTGTGTTAGTGGACGCGTGTTGACTATGTGTTCGACCTCGATCAACCAGTTGGCGAAAATAGCGTCTGTTGGTGTTCTCGTAAACTGCATACTGGAAAGAGTGCGTTTTACAGATTGTACCAATCTCTCCCATGCACCGCCGAAGTGTGGAGCTCCAGGAGGGTTGTATCTCCACTTCGTATCGGGAAGATATACTGCATCAATCAGCTCTTCGTAGTCAATTTGCTTAGCAGCGTCCTTCAACTCACGATCAGCGCCGATGAAATTTGTTCCTCGGTCCGTCACGATTTCGATCGGAGTACCTCTGCGCGCGATGAAATTGCGTAGTGCGATGATGCAGGCGCTCGTATTCAAACTATAGGCTACCTCTATATGTATTGCTCGAATTGTTAGGCACGTAAACAGTACGCCCCAGCGTTTCTCTTGTCTACGTCCGTTAGCAACCAAAAAGGGGCCAAAATAATCAATTCCGGTATAGGAAAACGGTCTGGTGAACGGTGACAATCGTGCTAGAGGCAACTCATTCATTACGGGCGATCTTGGGAACGCTTGTCGAATCCTGCATATAAAGCAATTGCTTCTCACTCTGTGACACGCGCTTCTTAATGCAGGTATGTCAAACCGCTGCCGCACTTCGTTCATGACCGTTTGATGATTTTGGTGTTTATATTTCCAGTGAAATTCTGCTACCACCAGATCAGTCACCCAGGACCTTTTTGGAAGAATTATCGGCCTCTTTGTATCGTCACCTACATAACGACAGGCATCGATTCTTCCACGTACACGTAAAATATCGTTTTCGTCGATGTAAGCGCTGCGTCTAAAAAGAGGATCATGTTTATTAATGCTCTTTTTATTTTGGTTCGTACCTGACTTTTCTTCCAGAAGGCGCTGGTATTCTTCTGGGAATTCCGTTTTTTGTACTTCTGTAAATATGGACCGCTCAGCTTGTTGAAGTTCCTTCACCGTGAGATGTCCGTACTGCCGTTCTGTTGTAGGCGACCGGGCATTGTTGATGAATCTCCATAAGTAAGCGATGGCGCGATGCAAACGTTTCCAGTGAGAGAATCGCTCGAAAGCGATTATCGGCGTTATTTCGACATGATGTGATACGGTTGGTCGTATTTCTTCGTCCGTCCTCATAGGCTCAACAGGCTCCAGCTTCCACTCGTTCTCTGATTGTTGCAAGAAAGCTGGCCCTTTAAACCAGCTTCCACTGATGATGTGTCGGTTAAGGTTGTGCCATTTTGTTCCCTCATCGGCAACGTTGTTTTTTGTCGGTACCCAGTGCCATTCATTCACGGTCGAGCTCTCGAGAATTTCAGCTACTCGATGTGCTACGTAGATGCTGTATCTTCGATGATCAGCGTTGAGCCAACACAATACGTCTTTGGAGTCCGTCCACAAGAAGCGACGATCGATTTTCATTCGATGTGCTGTTTCGATGGCCGTCATCAGCCTTACCCCTAGTACGGCTGCCTGCAGCTCTAACCGCGGAATCGATGTATATTTCAACGGAGCCACTCTAGTTTTAGCGCCGATTAAAACAACTTCACGTTCTCTTTCTGACTGGAAACGAAAGTATCCAACGGCTGCAAATCCGTCTTTCCCGGCGTCTACGAAGATGTGAAGCTGAATCTTGCAATCATCGATTCTAATTGCGGTACGATAACAGCGCGGAATCTTGACCGATTGTAGCTGAGGTATACATGCTAACCATTTCTCCCATTTGTTTTGTAGACTAGCAGGAATTGGATCGTCCCACCCGATACCGGATCGCCAAATTTCCTGCAGCAGAACCTTAAGGAAGAACAAAAAGCCTGCAATCAGACCTAAGGGATCATATATTGTCATGAGTGTACTTAAAACTTGTCGTTTAGTCGGCGTTGTTATCCCTTGCAGGATCTGTAGATCTTTTACTGGCACTCTGAATTGAAATGTATCTTCGTGCGAGTTCCACCACATTCCTAGAACCTTTTGTGCGCTCGCAGCTGGATCGAGGTTCATATCCTTTTCCGTATTATCGCTACCACCCACTGCTCGTAATACCTCGGTATGAGTTGCCATCCAATGGTGCAGTTTAAAACCTCCTTGAGAATGAATATATTTAACCTCTTGTGCGAGCTTTACTGCTTCCGGAACACTTTCTACGCTCGTAAGCATGTCGTCGACGTAATGATGATACTTTATGCACTCGACGGCTGATGGGAAACGATCTACGAAGCGATCAGCGTTCATATTCTTGACGAATTGTGCACAGCTTGGTGAACAGGCTGACCCAAAGGTCATTCTTATCATCACATATTCATCAGGATCGGATTGTAGAGGGTCAATTTTCCATAGGAATCTTTGACTGTTCTGATCCTCCTCGTTAATAACGATCTGGTGATACATTTCTTGAATATCAGCCGCTATCGCTACGCGAAATTCTCGAAATCTGCTGAGTACGGTCGGGAGAGGAGATAGCAGATCAGGTCCGGCCAGCAACATGGAATTAAGAGACGTTCCGTTTACCGCCGCTGCTGCATCCCACACCACTCGCACTTTATTTGGCTTATTTGGATTGAATACCGGGAAGATCGGTAGGTACCATTTTCTAGGATGTTTTTCAATACACTCCTTTTTAGATAGTTTTTTTACATAGCCCTTGTTGATGTGTTCATTCAATACCTGTTCCATCTTTTTTCGGAGATTTTCGTCTTTTGCCATCCGTCGTTCTAAACACTCCAAACGTCGTAAAGCCATCGATCTGTTATTGGGCAATTTCACGTCGTCATACCGCCACAATAAACCGGTGACATAGCGCTCTCCCTGCAATTCGGTGTTAGTTCGAAGCAGCATACTTGCTCGTTCATCGTCATTAGAAAGTCTTCTTATCTTGCCCATGCATCGCGGTTCTTCTAATGCAAAGCTACCTTTTAGTGCTTGATCAACCTTGATTTCTATGTCCTGGCACTCACAAAGCTGAGCTCTGTGAAAAGCTACAACGCTGGTATTGCGCATTGAAGATGAATCGCAACCTGAGACTACCCATCCCAACCGTGTCTTTGTAGCAACTGGTTCATTTACCTGGCCTTCAATTGTCTTCAACGGTACGGTGAGGTGATAGTTGTTCATGCCGATTAGAATGCGTGGAGGAGTAGCTGCGTACTGGGCTAACGGGATGGGAGCTAGGTGACGATATTTCTTTCTCAGGACTTCCATTGTTACACGTTGAGCAGGTAGTCCAAGACATTTAACCGTGCGAACATTTGAAGCTTCGTAGTTCGGTTCACCGCCAATGGACGTTCCAACTATGCTAACGCTCACCTGTTTCGAGTCTCGTTCTGTGCGATGCTGCCCTCCGGTCCATTTCAAACACAGGGGTCGGTTTGGTCCTTCCAGTCCCAGCTCGTCCACCAAAGATTGCTCAACAAGCGACACTGATGCGCCCTCATCGAGAAAGGCAACGGTTTTGACCGTCTTTCCTCCAGTACGGAGCTCAACCGGGATGTATCTCAGCATAATGTTTTCCTCCGTGGCTGTAGAGTGAGAGAAATTAGCTTCCGGCTTTCCCTTACCTGCTTTATTGTGAAGTGAAGGGTGATGCTTTGTCGTGCATCCTTCTCTGCCGCATGCACTAGTGTCCTTGCAGGGGGCACGGTGTTTTTTCAAACAGCGTTTGCACAAGTAGCGACTTTTAACGATGTCCCAGCGATCAGCGACACTCATCTGCCAATATGCGTCGCACTCGTGTAGGTGAGAGCATCCTTCGTCACATGCGCACTTTGCTTCCGTGTTGTTCTGCGAGTGATCATTGTTAGTATGTGCGTGAACATACTTACTGCTACGTTGTTCGGGCTGCGCTGCAGGGTTCGTCACAGACTGGGCTGCGCGTTTTATGTTTTGCATCCACTTTCCAAATTCGACTAAATTGACCTTCGGCAGGTTAATGCTGTGTAAACCCCACATCAGCTTGATCATCGGAGGAAGACAGCAAACCAACTCATCTAAAAGGGGGCCATCATATCGATCCTCGACCCCGTTGTTCCTTACTGTAGCACACATCTCGTCCACGGATACGGCGAACTGGATTAACGACTCTAGCTTTTCAACTTTCGGTGGCACTTGACGTCGTATTTGGCTTAACAGCGTTTTCACTATGATCTCCGGACGGCCAAACGAATTTTTTAACTCTTCCATTACCTCCTTCAGGTTTCCTGAATTTCTAACCCGGCCTTGAACCGCCTTAAGCGCTTCTCCTTTAAGTGCTTGTTGCAGCCTCACAATATTCTCTCCATCGGTATATCCGCACAGCTCTGTTGTCTCGTAGAATTGATTTGCAAATGCACACCACTCCTCGGGTTTACCGGAAAACGCTGGTAACTTGGAACTAACAGAACGTCTCGCTAATACCTGACTTTCGTCTAGAGCGAAGGATGTTGCAGCGGACCTGTTTTCGCGTCTTGACCCTTGCGAATCTTCTCTGTTGATGCGTTGGGCAAATTTTTCTAACACTGACTCGAGTCGATGTATGACGTCATGCTCCGGCCTACGCGGTTCGCGGGCCGCGTCTATTTCCTCCATCATACGATGGAAGCTTCTACTTATCTCATCCCATATGAGATTTGCATTATGGACGGGCGATGTGATCGATGTATCGGAGGGACGATTCGGTAGATTGGAAATTACTTCCGTCGATCTAGCTCTCGTGAATGGTTCCCGATTCACCTGGTTCGTATCCGCCATTTCACTAACGCCTGGCTCGGTTACAATGGGTGTTGCTCGATGCAGCGTAGACGAAGCGGGGGGCGGCGTTCCGGGCGCGCACATAAGGCATGTCCAATCCCTACTGTACACAGTTTCATCTTCGTTCACACAATTCAGATGAAACATCCGTTCGCATCGATCGCATTCCACTGCATTATCCGTATCTGCACCATTGCACACACCACACACTTTGCCTTCCATTGTCCAGTCGTAAGAGAGTTCTTGTTGCACTTCACGCTGATGCTGCGGTTTCGCTAAACGTTGCGGTTTCGCTTGCGTACCAACCGTGAAACTAGCAATTGAATTTTTTAAACTGTTGCGTCCAGCAACGATGCCCTTTTCGTCGATTAAGAAAGCTAGAAGTTTCTTTAATATCTAGCTTTATTTTAAAACATTAAAAAATTCAATTCTGCTTTCTGCGATAAAAAGAGGCCTGGTGCCTCTTTGCACGCACTTTTATCCTTTTTCTTTCCTCCCGATAGCGGTCATTACTCCTTCCTAGATTCATCCGAACCTCCGAAGGATCGAGCGGTTCGGATGAACGGCCCTAAGCCTGACCGACGTATCGTTTCGCCCTCTCTCTCGACAGTCTTTTTCGCCCCGCTGTCTGCTGTCAAACGAGGACCGCTGTTAATAAACAACACTGGGTACTCCAACTTATCAGACCCATGCGGTAGGCCGTTCTGCCCGTTACAAGAAATTCACTCACTATAAACTCTGCTTAATAAATAATTAACATAAGTTTGCTTTATCGCAGCTCTTCCATCTACCTCGACCGAGGCCACGGTCTGCGGCGTCCACATCGATCCGTGATGATCGCGCCAAAATCGTGTCCCATGAAGCAGTTTCGGGGTAAGTAGAATAAATGAGAACAAGACGCCTGCGAAATCGGAAAGGTAGGCACCGATGGAACGATACGGCGTACCCGGAGGACACCGGCGAAGTCGAACGAAATCGAACGAATGAACAAGCAGCAAAGCCCATGCCATCCGAAGTGACATCATCCGTCACCGTGTGGCCAGAGTGTTCGACATCGTGGAAAGAACGACATGAACATGGCCGGAATGGTTCGATTCGAGGCAGGAACGAAGCCACAATCGCGTCTGGACGATCTCGTGGACTTGGTTTCGATGGATCGACGCGATTTCAGGTGAATTTCGGTCCGACCGGTTCCGTTTTTGTGGATTTTGTTTTTCGATCGAGGTGTTTTCTAATTATGATAACAATCGGTTACTGTCGCGGACGAATGCACCTTGAACGTGCCTTCGATTTCGGCGGCGGCCATCGCTTTTTTGGAAAATGGGGGCAATCTGCACCGGAAAGAAGCAGTAAGGCTTCTTCGTGGCAACGTATCTGAAAAACTTGTGGCTCTTGGAATCTTTGCTGCTGGATGACGGTTGAACGATCTCCAGAACTTATGTGAACTCATACACCCGCAGCTTTCAATGCACAAGAATATTTTTCATTACGAAGATCGCTTAAAAAAGATCCTCAAATTTTATTATTGTCCGCTATTTTGAAAAGTGTTCAACAATTCTCTGTAGAGGTTCTCTGACGCTGAAACATAATTTACAACAGTATCCAATTTTACTGTAAATCTAATAGTTTAACTACGGAATATGAGATTGAATTGTGTTAATAAGCATTGATTTCAAAGTTTGCGGTAAAATATCTCAGAACATTCATTTCCTTGAAGAATCTGCCAGATATAATTCATTTGAAAGCAGTTTCCTTCCTAAATCCTCTTCAGTACAATCGATTCATAGAAACCATACAGTGGATCTCGATTTATTATTCTCCCAATCCAGTAGCCAGAAGGTAGCACTCATTAAAACCAATCTGAACTAATCTTTCGTAATCAAATCAGTGGAAGCGGTTGAATATTTCCCAGTGAAACCTTTATAATTCCAAGGGCCTCGGCGTCGTGAAGAAGTTTGTCTCCATTTGCTCGATCGTCCATTCATCTTCCATCTTCAGCGGATGGCGATCGTAAAGTAAATTAACCGACACACGATCTCGGATCGCTGATCTAGACGCCAGATGTTAAAGTTAGTTCGCAGTTTGATTGCGGGACATCACTGCTCCCTTCCTAACGTCCAAGGGCTTGTCATCAGCTGGATGCTTAACCACAGCGCGTCCATAGACTGAGACAACTCAGAAGTGCTGAGACACGAAATATGATCCAAAAGCAACTGTCAGAGAGCGTCGAAACCCATGGCGAACGATTTTACTTCAGTCAGGGAGCAGCAAATGACAGCACGACGCCATTTAATAACGAACTAATTCTCTCTCAAGCCGCCCGCCCGCTTTCCTTCTTCGCCCGATGGATCAGTTTCCACTTCATCGATCTTTTCTCACAGAAGCGGTAGCAGATAGGCTTTAATTCACTGCTGACAAGACGGCAGCTCTCGTTGGGTTATTAAATCAACACTCGATCCAAACATAGTGGCATGGGCGGCGAGTAGCGACCCTCAAAGTCAAACTCTGATTGAAACTGAAACGTGCTTACATAGAAGAGGTGCGAATGACGAGGCGAGGAAGAGGGCGAGATTTAACGTTGTTATTTAAATGTGTCTACATGCTTCGGTCGACAAGCTCAATTTGCTCTCTGCCGAAGAGTCTTAAAAAGCATTTGTTCTTCATATTCTACAAAAACGAAAATGTTGTCTAATGTTATTATTAGTGCACCATTTACATTTTCATTGATTCTGCTTTCTTTCATTTCGTTCATCGAAATGCGCCCGAAAGCGTCTGCTCTTCGTTGTGCTATGCTGCGAGACGCGAAATGGTCCCTCATTAATTCCACATCTTTGCCGTCCTCTTCGACGCTGCCGTTCGCATGCATTTTAATGCCCGGCAGCACTCCGGTGTGATCAAATTATTGACACTGTCATCGACGAGGTGTTAGGCGGTTATTTATGAGCAAGTTCAACAATGTATATGCTCAAAGCGATCCCGCCACAACCGGAGGCATCCTTTAAACCGGTATCGAATTTCGTATTGCGAATGTTGCAGAAGCAAAACGCGCGATCCATCGGTGGAACAAGCCGGTTTAGATGAGTTTCAATGTTTGCGCTCTCGCTTCACGCTCGACTCAAGACGCTTGTTCTTCCAAAAAGAGTAATATTTGTGTTGTGTCTGCAAAAGGATATCCCAGGATTCCCGCAGAGCGACGGTCGTTTCAAGGCAAATGAGCAACGATACAACATCTAATGAATACCTACACTGGCTTATCACTGACGAGTTTTACCGCAGCAGTTGGTCGGACGGCCAGAGCTATCAAATTTTTACATACTATCGACCGCTCTTGGCCCCCTGTGGAGACGACGAACATAATCACAAATAAAACATCATATCCTCCTTGTTTTGCGCTCCAACCGCCACACAGTAGCACGGGGAACAGGATCGTCGAATCACAACAATGCTCAAACAAAATAAAGCATAACAAAACATCCTTCATGCCGACCATCACAAACCATACTCGCACATACTGATAATCGTACTTTCTCTTCTTTTTCCCCCCACGGCTCTTTATCTTTCCCTTCCAGTCGGGGGTAGTAGTGGTGGTGGTGCTTTCATAAATTACACCTGATATTATTGCAGGGTTGGCCGTTTTAACGAGTGACCGACGGCGAAAAGGAGCCAAGAACGGACGGGAACGGCGAGGCCGGCAATTAATTGCTGCGCAATCGCCATAACTAACACCCCAAGCTGGTGCGGAGTTCGGTAGCGCAGAAACGCGCTCCGGGAGGCAAGACCGGGCGAGAACGAACCAAGAAAGCGACCGCAGGCAACTCCTCCACTGCCAAAGGAACGTGCGTTAATTAGAGCGTGTTTGTGAACCGTTTCGGTTAGCCTGACCGGGTCCCCGGAGGAAGTACACTTTGATTTGCATACTCGCCACGGTTTGCCTCCATCGGTTCCCTTCCCTTTTTCTGCGTCCATCAATGTTGGACGACTGGAATGACCGAAAGGCAGCTAATTGCAGCGACAACTTCATTAGCCTGCGGGCAACCACGATGCGAGGCTGAGATTGGTGCTACTCGATCGATCTCGGACGATCATCGGACGAGATCGGAGGCTGTCCAGAGGCGGATGCCACCCACCGCTTTCGAGAGGAGGATTATTGAACGCTCCTTCATTCAAATGTCGGGAGGAGAATATTAATGTACATAAGTCGTTCATTGCTTCTGTCCACGGCATCGATTGACGAGAATGCAATTGACCCGAGTGAGTCTACTGCTATCAATCATTTTACGACATTGGAGTCTAGTAATACCATAGTTATGTTATAAAGATTATTGACTAACTTTTGAAGTAATTGTGACAATTCTAAAGCCTCGATAGCGCAGTACATTATAAGCACGAAACGATCATCATTTGAACTGGGTTTTTGATAACGCTTTTACTGTAAGATGTTTAAAAGGGGTATTAGATTACAATTTATAATTAAATTGAATATCCACTTACATCATCTTGTATGTTGTTTTACGTTGTATCGCTTCATTTATGAATGTTCCATTAGAGTTCGTGCACAGCACTTTAGTTACCAAATTATGTCTTACTAATCGAAAATTAATAATTCTTTTTACGAGAATTAGATACATTCACTTCTTAAATTATCGGTTTAAGCTCATATCACACTTTAAAATTCACCAGCACATCATTATCAATCATAGTGATTGACGCTACAGTATATTAATATCAACTAATTCGTGTTCTGTTCATTAAAAAGTATTATTTTTATGCATCCTGTAGTTGTACTATACATTTCTTTAAGTTTATTTTAAAAGACTAATCAATTTGAGCCCTTTTTATTTATTTCGTTACACGTGAATTATATTGCTTGTAATTTCAGATTAAACTTGTATACCGTACCGGCGTGACAGGATAACAACACTTCGATAATACGGCACACATATACACACGTTTATTCACCCATACAGGTAAGCAAAACGTGCTGCTCTTGCCACATACCGTGGCCTTTGTACGATGTCAACATCGACCCACAACGAAAGCGGCCAACGTTCCAACCAGCAGCAACGTTCACAATCAACTAACACGACGTGTCGCGTCCGCTGAGAGAGGCAACATTGTTCGTGTGCATTTGTTTCCCCACAGTATCACATTCACGCTGTACACCGGCTGTTGCTCACTGGTTCGGTGTGTCTCTTTTTTCTACCACGCCACGAAGCGTTTTCCAAAGTTCCAGCTCGGCTTCCAGTGTTGCGTGCGACTTCGGCAACCCGAGCACCAGCATAAAACACATCCAACGCACCCGTAATCGGTCGCATCCCCCCAGCCGTGGAGCATGATCACATCAACATAAACTTCCCCTCTACCAACAACGATTTCACGAATGTGGTTGCCGGCACGAGAGTGAAGAAAAGAAATCAAATTAATCGAAAAGCGAGATGGCTATACGGCTGCCCTCGCCACAACCAATGGGGCCAGCGAGCAGCGAATGGGGAAGAATGTAGCAACAGTAACGAGACTGCGGAGACAGAATCCAGGGAGCTAACGTTTCCAGTTTAGGGGGCAACGGTAAGAAGATATCAGATTATATTTTAAATACACCAAGAATTGAGAATTAATTGATGATTCTTAAGTTTTTGTCATAATTTTATTCAGCTAATTATTTTTTCTCTTCAAAGTTTATTTTGATTAATTTTTGTATTCCTCTCAAGAGTTGTGAACGCAATCGCAGATACGATATATGATCAGTTAGATTTGAAAGAAATCGTTAATATCATACTATCCGGGCGTAATGCTATCCCAACTTCTTGTAGCATCTAACTAACCCATCTGTAAAATGTTTATGTTGCATTTGGTTCATTTTCTAATCGCATTGAAGTAGAACGATGGAGGCTCCTGGTCGCTGACGTGGTTTGGGTGCTGTGTTACATTACATTCTTACAATTTGGTGGTAGGTTGATTTTATTTATTGATTGGTTGATATATTTATTAATTTTCTTTTTCTTTTTCATAGATTATAGACATTATTACAAATGAGTAGTATAAATTAGATACGCCATTTCATAGTTACTGGCAACAAAGCGAGGTCATTGCCGAAGGAACTCAAAACTCTTATTGCGGATATCTCGAAACCATGTTTCCAAAGATGATGGACCTCTTAATTCAGGTAACTTAATTTGACAGATTTGAACGTTATCTAAATTAATGAATTGCGTACATATTTTATCTCAGATCATTGGTTATTTTTTTCTAATTTCTAGCATAGTGCATAAATATATTACTAATTTCCTACTGACAATGACATTTATCAGAATTTAAGATAAAAATATAGATTTTTTGTTAGTCCAATCTGTCCAACGGTCTCAATAATGTCGGCCGCTCAGTAGCTTGTAGTTAAAGGTACAACATTACACCTGGTATAGTGGCTAAAAGAATTGCCCAATGTGAGCTCGCGCACTTAGCAAACGACCTATTTAAAAAAATATGTGAAAGTGAATTGAAAAAACAAATTGCCTTAAATTGACTAAAACTTAAAATGACTTTGAACTATGTAACAAGTGTGGAACTAGAATCCTCCCTGGAATTACTTAAAGGTTTACATAAAAACTAGTTGCAACATTCGCCAACAAATGTTTAGAAACAGCGGGTGTAACTATGTTAAAGTGTCACACTGTAATATTCGTTACATTTATTCAAAATAACCAATTAACAGTCGGTTCAAAATTTTTGTACAATTGAATCTAATCTGTTGCCCCCAAACTGGAAACGTTAGCTCCCTGGATTCTGTCTCCGCAGTCTCGTTACTGTTGCTACATTCTTCCCCATTCGCTGCTCGCTGGCCCCATTGGTTGTGGCGAGGGCAGCCGTATAGCCATCTCGCTTTTCGATTAATTTGATTTCTTTTCTTCACTCTCGTGCAGGCAACCACATTCGTGAAATCGTTGTTGGTAGAGGGGAAGTTTATGTTGATGTGATCATGCTGCACGGCTGGGGGGATGCGACCGATTACGGGTGCGTTGGATGTGTTTTATGCTGGTGCTCGGGTAGCCGAAGTCGCACGCAACACTGGAAGCCGAGCTGGAACTTTGGAAAACGCTTCGTGGCGTGGTAGAAAAAAGAGACACACCGAACCAGTGAGCAACAGCCGGTGTACAGCGTGAATGTGATACTGTGGGGAAACAAATGCACACGAACAATGTTGCCTCTCTCAGCGGACGCGACACGTCGTGTTAGTTGATTGTGAACGTTGCTGCTGGTTGGAACGTTGGCCGCTTTCGTTGTGGGTCGATGTTGACATCGTAGTAAGGCCACCGTTCGTGCGTATGTGGCAAGAGCAGCGCGTTTTTACGCATGTATGTGTGTGTGTGCATTGTTGATTGTGTTGTTCCGTCTTGAAGGCTGACCGTTGTATATCACACAGGAGACGGAGCGCAGTGCAAAGGTGCAACCAAAATCATTAGCATACAATTAAAAGTGATTTAAAGATAATACATCCCAAAATTTGATCTCCAGTTCGATCGACAGTGCAGTGAAGGAAAAAGTTGTAGAGCTGTTCGAAAGGCGAAGATTCGGTACGAAATTAAAAGTGTAAATTTGTGATCAGTGGGCTTAGTGTTGTGATCAGTCGATCTTGGAAGGATAGTTAGTGTGAAATATTTTTCCTGTTCTATTGTTCAAAAAAATCGAGTGTGAAACTAAAATGTGAATGCGAATTAGTGGTGTAACTGAAATTAGCAAATTAAACTTAATGTTTATAAAACTATAAGAAATTAAGTAGAGTATAATAAGTGTACAAAGGTATCCAAAGTACCATTACATACTATTCGAGCTGCTTTCTAAACATCCTTACAATATCATTCTGAATGCTGCTATCGAATGCAGATAAATACTTGCTTACGTACGTAATCCACTGCTAGGCGTTATGCTTTAGATGTGTGTCGGTGTATTTAAGTGATTGTGCAAGAGTACAAGGGTGTATTGGTAGATGGAGATCGTGCGCAATAGTAGGCCTTCCTACTAAGTGGTGTTATCGCCTGCATCCGGAGCCATATCGGGGCGTTATGATTGCGCCTAGTGATCCTCACTTTTCACTTGCAAGTGTTTAGTGTCGCTCGTGCGTGTGTGTCGTGTGCAGCTGGTTGTGCATTTTTTACGAGTGTGCGTGTGTGTGTGTGCGTGTGTGCGTGTATTTATGTGAGGTGATTGTGAATGTTTCACTCGCACCTTCCTGTTCGTCGGTGCGTGAGTGCGTGCGTGCCAGTGACACTGTTTTCACCGAACCGCTACCAAGGTCTCAACCGACACCATCAATGATAATGTCACGTAGGAAGCAGTCCAACCCAAAGCCACTTCTTCAGAAAAGTAAGTAACGATCGTGCCATGGGGCAGATTTGTGTTATCAAAATGAACGCTATCATACTTTTTCGCTGCTCATGTTACGAAGCCGCTGCCAGCGTGCAGATGATGGAGAATAATTAACGCTAAGGCAAAGCTGAGTAAAGCTTGGCAACGGAGCACAAAGAGGAATGCTCATAACAGATTGTCGAGCAGTCACCAAAAGCCGTCGGTAGTTTTAAAATTGGATATGTTTGGTACGGTAGATGCGATCCTCCAGGATATGTGTTAGGGTTAATAGAATGCCAATGGAAATTCGTTAGTTCCAAACTGCTCAGAGTATTATAATTAATAACAGAGCCTTACGTCGGGGGAATGAAAAATACATTTCATTTAATCTAATTTGTGTGTTTTTCGGTGCAGCAATCACCACTGATACGGTTATCCCTCCAGATAACAGAGCCAGCCACGGCTAAGAATCTCTACCGATTATTGTGCCTAGTGATCGCGATGAACCGAAGTAGCTGGCGGTTGGGAAAACACAATGGTAAAGAAGAAAAGGTCATCCGCTTCTTTTACAATGACCCGCGATTGCATACGACCTCTTCTGTTTGTTGTCTGTCTATCGGTTGCCTGATATGGATGACTGATAGCGGATGGGAACCATCTAGAAACGATCGTACCACCGTATTTACCGGCTTTGGGGCTGCGATTGAAATCAAAACACCCTCGATCGGGTCGGCAGGGAATGGCACGCGCGAAGACACGGAAGCCTTCGAACCGGATTAAGCACGAAACGGTGAGCTGGCCTGCGTCAGACCGGCGATTAAACGTTCTACGTTCTAGTACACCGATTGCCCGAAATCTTACTCCCGAATGGTTGGAAACTATACGACGCGGTGTTCTACTGGCGTGGCAATCATGGCAACGAGTCCAATCTCGGCATGTTTCGCGCGATCATCGCAAACATCTTCAGTGCTCATTACGAGTCCACTCTTGGTTGAACGTTATCAGTGCAGGCAAATGATACTGGAAGAGCATTTACTATCGCACAGGCCAGATTTAAAATTCTAGAACAAACAAACCGTAATAAAAAAAAGGTCCCATTTTTTAAAGCACATCAACACGCAAACAAAATCAGCACGTAAAATGGTTGAACAATTCTTTCCAGAAACATTTCGACGATTTTAGCGATAGGTTTTTTTTTTGTTGTTTGCTTTTTGTTTTGCAAGAAATAATTTGCTACTGATTGACAATTGTCAAAGTGTCGCGACTGTTCCAAGTTGCACAAAAACAGATCATGGTCACTTCGATGGCGATCACACAACGACCTTGAGGGTCGCTGTGAAAAAGTTAATTGAAATGGAGCAGTTTTTTGTTCGGTTCGCTATATTTTTTTGCTACCAACGACCGCTGACGATGATTGATTATAACTCAGTTACATGGCTCTGTCAAACGTTTGTTTTGGAATTTGACTTCATTTAAACACCATTTTTCCACTGCACAGTATACGGTAACTATTGTGATTTGCCATTTTCTTGGCTCTGCCACACACAAATTGTCAAACACACTGTTTCCGAAATGTGTATAAGATATATTTATTTTATTTATATATAAAATTAATATATTGTGTAATATATTTATTTTTTTATTTAAAATTATATTTATTTATTAGTTAAAATTTCTATTGCTTTTATTTCAACAAGTAATGTATTAAAGGAAGCCCGCAGCACGTTCATTTTTATAACTGCATACATACAAGCATTTGAGAGTTTTTAGTTGCGTAGGGCCCAAAATAAATCAAAACAAGGACCCCACAACAATAAATCCGCCACTGCTAACTGATATCTTGAATTAACGTAATAATTGAATAACAAAATCAAGTAGAAAGGTTTATATATTTGCATAATTTTCCATCAGATTTAGCAAAAAAAAATCATCGAAACACAAACAGAAGTAAGTTAATAATTGTGAAATAGTTCTTGGTAATTGTTGAAAGCTTTTAAGGACATTTGAGGATAAAACCAAATTTACTATGTAATATACATATAAAGAAAAACATTATAAAAACTCAGCTTATATATACCTTTCAATTGCTTTTACTGTTACATTTTACATTTCTTGCAAATATTACTTTACGCTTGTAATAATCTATCCTTCTGTTAAATAATTTTTTTTTATTAAAAGATTTGTTTTCGAAGATTGGAAATTTCGACAATAACACCACGAAAATAAAATAATTTGAGTATAACATAAATTGAATATTTATCATTAGATAGGAACCTTGTTGTCAGCTATCGATATCGATACATGCTTGACCAGCGTGATTATGCTGCTGATGACGAAAGGATGACAATCTGATAAGTCGAATAGTCGGCAAGGCGCATACGTGTTTTGTCAGTTCCACGCGTATTCAGTGCGTAATTCCAGATATACGTGATAATATCTTTAAATGCGTTTTAGATGTTGTATTATCCTAAACTTTTTTAAATTTTGTACAGAACAGAAGTGTTTGAAACATCAGCTCATGTGAATTGATCAATTCTATCTCGTTTATTGGCATCGTGCGAAATCATTAATAGAATGATTGATAGCAGTAGACTCACTCGGGTCAATTGCATTCTCATCAATCGATGCCGTGGAGAGAAGCAATGAACGACTTATGTACATTCATATTCTCCTCCCGACATTTGAATGAAGGAGCGTTCAATAATCCTCCTCTCGAAAGCGGTGGGTGGCATCCGCCTCTGGGCAGCCTCCGATCTCGTCCGATGATCGTCCGAGATCGATCGAGTAGCACCAATCTCAGCCTCGCATCGTGGTTACCCGCAGGCTAATGAAGTTGTCGCTGCAATTAGCTGCCTTTCGGTCATTCCAGTCGTCCAACATTGATGGACGCAGAAAAAGGGAAGGGAACCGATGGAGGCAAACCGTGGCGAGTATGCAAATCAAAGTGTACTTCCTCCGGGGACCCGGCCAGGCTAACCGAAACGGTTCACAAACACGCTCTAATTAACGCACGTTCCTTTGGCAGTGGAGGAGTTGCCTGCGGTCGCTTTCTTGGTTCGTTCTCGCACGGTCTTGCCTCCCGGAGCGCGTTTCTGCGCTACCGAACTCCGCACCAGCTTGGGGTGTTAGTTATGGCGATTGCGCAGCAATTAATTGCCGGCCTCGCCGTTCCCGTCCGTTCTTGGCTCCTTTTCGCCGTCGGTCACTCGTTAAAACGGCCAACCCTGCAATAATATCAGGTGTAATTTATGAAAGCACCACCACCACTACTACCCCCGACTGGAAGGGAAAGATAAAGAGCCGTGGGGGGAAAAAGAAGAGAAAGTACGATTATCAGTATGTGCGAGTATGGTTTGTGATGGTCGGCATGAAGGATGTTTTGTTATGCTTTATTTTGTTTGAGCATTGTTGTGATTCGACGATCCTGTTCCCCGTGCTACTGTGTGGCGGTTGGAGCGCAAAACAAGGAGGATATGATGTTTTATTTGTGATTATGTTCGTCGTCTCCACAGGGGGCCAAGAGCGGTCGATAGTATGTAAAAATTTGATAGCTCTGGCCGTCCGACCAACTGCTGCGGTAAAACTCGTCAGTGATAAGCCAGTGTAGGTATTCATTAGATGTTGAATCGTTGCTCATTTGCCTTGAAACGACCGTCGCTCTGCGGGAATCCTGGGATATCCTTTTGCAGACACAACACAAATATTACTCTTTTTGGAAGAACAAGCGTCTTGAGTCGAGCGTGAAGCGAGAGCGCAAACATTGAAACTCATCTAAACCGGCTTGTTCCACCGATCGATCGCGCGTTTTGCTTCTGCAACATTCGCAATACGAAATTCGATACCGGTTTAAAGGATGCCTCCGGTTGTGGCGGGATCGCTTTGAGCATATACATTGTTGAAGTTGCTCATAAATAACCGCCTAACACCTCATCGATGACAGTGTCAATAATTTGATCACACCGGAGTGCTGCCGGGCATTAAAATGCATGCGAACGGCAGCGTCGAAGAGGACGGCAAAGATGTGGAATTAATGAGGGACCATTTCGCGTCTCGCAGCATAGCACAACGAAGAGCAGACGCTTTCGGGCGCATTTCGATGAACGAAATGAAAGAAAGCAGAATCAATGAAAATGTAAATGGTGCACTAATAATAACATTAGACAACATTTTCGTTTTTGTAGAATATGAAGAACAAATGCTTTTTAAGACTCTTCGGCAGAGAGCAAATTGAGCTTGTCGACCGAAGCATGTAGACACATTTAAATAACAACGTTAAATCTCGCCCTCTTCCTCGCCTCGTCATTCGCACCTCTTCTATGTAAGCACGTTTCAGTTTCAATCAGAGTTTGACTTTGAGGGTCGCTACTCGCCGCCCATGCCACTATGTTTGGATCGAGTGTTGATTTAATAACCCAACGAGAGCTGCCGTCTTGTCAGCAGTGAATTAAAGCCTATCTGCTACCGCTTCTGTGAGAAAAGATCGATGAAGTGGAAACTGATCCATCGGGCGAAGAAGGAAAGCGGGCGGGCGGCTTGAGAGAGAATTAGTTCGTTATTAAATGGCGTCGTGCTGTCATTTGCTGCTCCCTGACTGAAGTAAAATCGTTCGCCATGGGTTTCGACGCTCTCTGACAGTTGCTTTTGGATCATTTTTCGTGTCTCAGCATTTCTGAGTTGTCTCAGTCTATGGACGCGCTGTGGTTAAGCATCCAGCTGATGACAAGCCCTTGGACGTTTGGAAGGGAGCAGTGATGTCCCGCAATCAAACTGCGAACTAACTTTAACATCTGGCGTCTAGATCAGCGATCCGAGATCGTGTGTCGGTTAATTTACTTTACGATCGCCATCCGCTGAAGATGGAAGATGAATGGATGATCGAGCAAATGGAGACAAACTTCTTCACGACGCCGAGGCCCTTGGAATTATAAAGGTTTCACTGGGAAATATTCAACCGCTTCCACTGATTTGATTACGAAAGATTAGTTCAGATTGGTTTTAATGAGTGCTACCTTCTGGCTACTGGATTGGGAGAATAATAAATCGAGATCCACTGTATGGTTTCTATGAATCGATTGTACTGAAGAGGATTTAGGAAGGAAACTGCTTTCAAATGAATTATATCTGGCAGATTCTTCAAGGAAATGAATGTTCTGAGATATTTTACCGCAAACTTTGAAATCAATGCTTATTAACACAATTCAATCTGATATTCCGTAGTTAAACTATTAGATTTACAGTAAAATTGGATACTGTTGTAAATTATGTTTCAGCGTCAGAGAACCTCTACAGAGAATTGTTGAACTCTTTTCAAAATAGCGGACAATAGTAAAATTTGAAGATCTTTTCTAAGCGATCTTCGTAATGAAAAATATTCTTGTGCATTGAAAACTGCGGGTATATGAGTTCACATAAGTTCTGGAGATCGTTCAACCGTCATCCAGCTGCAAAGATGTTTTCAGATACGTTGCCACGAAGAAGCCTTACTGCTTCTTTCCGGTGCAGATTGCCCCCATTTTCTAAAAAAAAGCGATGGCCGCCGCCGAAATCGAAGGCACGTTCAAGGTGCATTCGTCCGCGACAGTAACCGATTGTTATCATAATTAGAAAACACCTCGATCGAAAAACAAAACCCACAAAAACGGAACCGGTCGGACCGAAATTCACCTGAAATCGCGTCGATCCATCGAAACCAAGTCCACGAGATCGTCCAGACGCGATTGTGGCTTCGTTCCTGCCTCGAATCGAACCATTCCGGCCATGTTCGTGTCGTTCCTTCCACGTTGTCGAACACTCTGGCCACACGGTGACGGATGATGTCACTTCGGATGGCATGGGCTTTGCTGCTTGTTCATTCGTTCGATTTCGTTCGACTTCGCCGGTGTCCTCCGGGTACGCCGTATCGTTCCATCGGTGCCTACCTTTCCGATTTTGCAGGCGTCTTGTTCTCATTTATTCTACTTACCCCGAAACTGCTTCATGGGACACGATTTTGGCGCGATCATCACGGATCGATGTGGACGCCGCAGACCGTGGCCTCGGTCGAGGTAGATGGAAGAGCTGCGATAAAGCAAACTTATGTTAATTATTTATTGTGCAGAGTTTATAGTGAGTGAATTTCTTGTAACGGCCAGAACGGCCTACCGCATGGGTCTGATAAATTGGAGTACCCAGTGCAAGGAATACTGAGTCCTTTGCACCATTTAAAGTTTCCGGTTGCACAATTTGAGATTGTTAAATACGTTTCAAATTATCTCACAAGAATAGTACGATGAATGAAGGTTAGTCATCCGGAACAATGCACGATATTCAGCCCAAAAGTTAAATAATGGTCGCTTCAGTATATCTTCACGAATTATGGAATGAAAGCAATTTAAGATACGTTTATATCCTCGAAAATTAATTATCCAACCGCGTTGAGAATAACTCCACCAACAATGAAAATGTCCATCAAGATTGTATGTCGATTTCAAGTTGCTTCACCATTGGTTCACAAAACAAATCTCCACGATCAGTCACGATCGATAAACATGTTAAAAGTTTTGCGCTACAGCGCAGCTACCCTTTCGTTAGTAGAGCCTTAAAATATCGAACATCAACCGAAACTTAATTCTCTATTGCTGTGATTACGATCTCGAGCCCACACCGTCGAGCCTGTTGATCGTTCCCAGTCGCCATGCGTTAACTCGCGCCCCTTTTTCTAAACGGTCGGTGATCTTCGAGTCGATCAAGATAGCACCAAACAACTGTGTCCGTGTCAGGCAGACAGACAGCCAGACAAACGGATGGACAAACACAAGACGGTAGAACAAAAACCACTGCGAATCGAGTGAACAAAGGCAGACAAATATCATCGCCACTAGCAGGACCGTCGATGGTGAAGATGATGATCTTTCGAGCTGAAAGTGAGATTGAATCAACAGACAGCCTGGACACCACCGCCAGGAGCAGCAACAGCTCACGAAACATCAACGAAATCAAACACTTTCTGTTGGGTAGAAAAAGAGCTAGAGCCTCCTAGCAACGGGTTAATCATTTGTACAAGTCGAGATCAATCTCTAAACGCGTGACGCAAGCGATCTTCGTTCTCGAGCAAAAGATGATCAACGGAGATCAAGATCGGGAATAAACTTCCGAAGAATTCCAAGAGTGCGAAAGAAGCGAGCATTTTCAAAGCTGACACTGACAAAGCGGCGACAAGGTCGTTCCGACTCGTCCGAGACGTGTGAAAAGTGCTGAATATGCGGGAAAGCAATAGGTCTAGTTGTACTGAGTGAGGTGAAGCAAGAAAGTGCACACGTGTGAAGGTAGTGGGACTGAGGCCGGTGTTAAAAGTTGTCAAACCGGTGCTTCGTTTAGTACGACCAGCGAGACGATGTGCGAGCGACCCGAATCGGTTGTTTTACGTGTGTTTCAAGCTCGGTTGAAAGAATTAGTCTATTGTATCACAACACAGGGTAGGAGTTGTGCAAGTCAAGCAAGTTTTACTGTTTGTGGCTTACAACTGAAATGGGTACTGTGGAGGTCGTGTTTTTTGTTTGTTTCTGTACAGCGCCACATTCGGAGTAGTATAGAGACGATGGATACGAAGGGTGACATCAAGTCATAGTAACAGCAAGCTGAATGTTGGGTTTGTTTTTTTAATTTGATCAAAACATTTGATCAAATTTGTTATAACATCAATCAAAAAGATTACACTTATGTTATGATAGCAATCAGAAATAAAATCTCCGAAGATTTGTTTGACGACAGATGATATTAAAGATTAGGAATAGGTTTTAACCGTTCAACATTTGAAATTGTGGAAAAGAGAGTATGCACTGAAGATTGTTTCAAGTTTCCTGATCAAATTAAATTATATGAAAAATAACTCAATTTTAATGTCCGCATGCTTGAAGTAATGTAAATGGTATTTTCTTATCAAAATTTCAGTTCTCAGCTAAACAATCAGTGCAGTTCATGCGAACACCAAATGAGGACACTGTTATACAGCCTGTTATAGATGACTCATTTGGAGTATATCAATATCTTCCACATTGCTCTTACTAGAATTTTGCCCTCCCATACATGATAGCGTAAAAGCTCATATGATAAAATACAAATATCAAATGAAACATAGCACAACACCATATATAGCGACCAGTGACTTGTGCTGCCCACAAAGTGTTGATTGTGCTGGAGCGATTAGTTTGTTGACTAATAGCACAGAAACGATGCAATGGATAGCGATAACCAGACGTGCTTCTCCACAAGACAGCTACAGTTCACTTGATGCCATCCTCTCGTTGATAAATAGTTTGTTTAGTCACTGGTCAACGAAGTTTTTTGTCTCCAATTCCTGCAGTAACTTCGATAAATGTATACGCCTTCGAATGCGGCACTCTGGACGACTCGAGTTGAACATATTTTAACACTTGTTTGATTGAGGACAAAAATAAGGATCTTGATTTCAGTGACCACTTCTCAGGCCGGGCGATGGAGCGCCCGATAAACGATGGAACAAAGTAAAATAAAACAAACGCTTCGCCCAATCACTTCGAACGACGAAACATTCGTCGCGATAAAGAGGCAAACAACGGACGAAACGTTTGTACGCATGAATGTAGATCTTATCCGAGCTGTTGGCTTCCGTGGAATGTCCAAATTTTGACACGTTCCTCGTACAGGCCAAGCGAGTGT
This sequence comes from Anopheles moucheti, assembly GCF_943734755.1. Taxonomy (NCBI): domain Eukaryota; kingdom Metazoa; phylum Arthropoda; class Insecta; order Diptera; family Culicidae; genus Anopheles; species Anopheles moucheti. The sequence goes on from NC_069141.1 coordinate 27,152,071, forward strand.
CCAGGGTATTTGTTCGTTCGTTTCGTCTTTCGATTTTATTATTTTCATCTCCTGATCGTGGCTCGATCATCAGTCAACGAACGGGACCGACCTGTCAGAATTTGTAATAACTAGTAATAAACGAGTCCGCTCCGTAGTTCGCTGTTAGCTGGATGGAGAAGCGAGAGATCGCGACTGCTCACGATGTTAATGCTGATTCAATCGATATTCAATTTTTCTTACCCAGTTCCCCATTGTCTCGTTGTGAGTTTGAATCAGGTTTTTGGTCGCAAAAAGTGATAACATCAGAGGCAGGTTGCAGTGACGGAGATGAATTTTTTGTTAAAAAATGTTCGAGATGTTATCGACCTCACCCAGATCATTGGAATGCTTGAAATATTGCGAGCAGCTTATAGAAAGCATATGAGCTTGGTCTTCCTTTTGGCATGATGGCGTCCTGATCTTCACGGGACGTGCTGCAAGTGCTCTACACAAGATGTTCTCCAATCCGCCAGAGTAATGCATCAACGACGTCAAATGTCGATAGGGCGTAGTGGTGTCTGGTTAATTTCTGTTTCGATCAAAATGTTTGATAAGAAGAGCACACGATATCGAGTGGCTCGAGGAAAATGGTCTGTTCGCGCATATTCACTCAGTCTGGCAATGCTGCTGGTGTTTTTCTTCTATTTTCCCGATAAAAATAAATGAAAGCGGAAAACGCGATGGTGGGAAAGCGATACAAACATCAACGAACGATTGCTATCGAATGTCTTGAAACATCTGTTACATGTTCTATCCGTAATCTTGGTTTCCTTTCCTGAGATGACGTGGATAGGAAAACGACTCGTGGATAATGCTGGACGAGTCTGGTTTACTGGCGATGGAAAATATGAAACGATCACTCTCATACGCCTCCTGGGCGATTGGAGCGTTAGCTGTCCATGAATGTCTGAACTATTGAACTTGACTGATAAGACGTGATCGGTTAATCGCAGCATGTGAAGAGGATGTTAAAGCGTTTAATTAGTTGTATTCAAAAATGGGTAGATCAAATAATACGATTGGCGCTGTAGTTCAAAGATCCTCTGCTGCATTTGCGGGAAAATCGATTCAGCTATGAGAAATTCAAGTTACAAACTGAAGCGAGAGGGATTGCAGTACAAACAGAGCGGTTAGATGTTTCAAATTCAGTCATTGAGTACGAGGGAAAGGCAACCCTATCTGGGCTTGTCTAAGATTACGCGATGTACAGAGATCATTGACATCTTCCGTATCAGTTGATGCCCTTTAAAAGTGCGTTCTGGCTTATCTTACTGATGCGCTTTCTGTCTATTTCTCGCTGTAGCCTTTCAATTTCCGTTTCGTTTCTTATTCTTGCAGAATTTATTTTGCTCGAAGTGTGAAAAAATCGATTCGAATGATAGGTCGAATGGATTCAATTACTTTGCTCTTCTTTCGAGGTGTAAGTGCAATTCTTGAAGAGTGATTCTCAGATGAAATATGGCTTAATTTGAAACAAACCATTTAAGTGATGGTGATGTACTTGAACCACTTGTAGAAGTTAGTACTTTTATCAGCTATCGATGATGTTTCCAGTGCATTGTTTTGCTGAAGGTCCTGTGACGTTGAGCAAAGAAGGAGACACATTTTATTCGAACATAAACAAACAAACGGCTGCCATAACAACATTCCTGTTACAGTTATGAAAATGAGAATGCGAATTGGATGAGAACGAATCTAATTGATTGGTTTACTTGTTATCTTCCTTTTGAAACTGATAACACAAAACGGATCTGGAATGGAGAGATTTTTGGACACCAGATTGACGTTCTGTACAGTTCGATGGATGGCTTAACTAAAGGTTGAGTTCCAGTTTTGACAAGTAGAAGAGATGGAAGATGAAAAACATCTCACAATGGTGGCACATTTCTGACTACAATTGCTTCGATTCCAAATCAAAAGATAGATAATTCAAGCGAAAGAAAGATGAAAACTCCCCACGTCTCTCAAGTCAACACAAAAACACATTAAATGTCAAGGTATCGAAGTAATCTGGTGGCTGGCATTCGTCCAGGCGGAATGTATTATTTTTTCGCTCCCATTCGTCGGGTATAGCTTTTCTGGTTCAAGTTTGTTATCTCGTCTAAGTTTCGCTGGGATGGAGAACCCAAGGAGCTGCAACCCGGGGAGAGAAGAAGCTATCGGTTTTAGAGAAGTCTTTGAACGATAAGCAAAATTTCAAGTAGTAAATCCAGAAGAGACGAGATCCAGAAGGGATGAGGAGAACGATGTGGAAGAGCGAAATAAAAAAGGCAATCCACCCTCCCGAACGAAAGGAAACCGATCCGAATCTGTGGCGTTGGCGCAACTTGTGGAGAATAAAAATATAAAAACAACCACATTGGCATTGGCGTTCGTACAAACACGTCAGCCCGGGTTCGTGCCGCATAGATCCGCGCCACAGATAGATCCATCCAGTGTTATCAAATCATAATTTTGCTTATGTCCGATATTTTGGCTCCTTTAACGATGCCGCCGCTTTGTGTCCAATGCTCGTGCTTATTGTTGTTACCTTGCACGATGTCTGGTCGAGACTGAGGAAGAGAGTGAGGGAGATTGGGCAAGAGTGTCTAATTTACATATTTATGAAACAATGCTCCCCCGATGGCATGAATTCCGGGGTGCGTTGGACGTTGTCGGAAGGTTCTACTTGTTTCGTTCGCCCGGCGTAGTTGCGACGGTAAGCGTTGTTTCCGGTCAGAATGCAAAGCGCATGGCATGGAGTTAGTTTCCGACATCTTTTGCATTACACCGAACCGAAAGCCGGGGAAAGAGTGGGAGATTAAAGAAAAACTATAACGATAAAAGGACGGGAGTGTGTGTAGCGCCCGAAAGACACTCGAAGATAGTTGTATCTGTGACCATTAAGCATATAAAAAGCTTAAGCCAAAAGCTTCTGGCCCTCCCGCCAAAAAACGCAAACACTTATCGGCTATTGATATCTACTTATTTATCATATTTATATTTCTTTTCGTTCCGCGACGGGACGTGCCCACCTTCGGGGATATTTTTTTGGGGTGGTTTCGACACGCTGAGGTTGGGGACGATGTCTTATGGTTCTACTGCTTCGGCCACAAGTGGGTTCTTATCTCGGGAAGGGTGGGCTCACGGTGCGAGGAAGAATGTTAGTGAAGGAGTGGTGATTTGGGATCTGTTTCGCTTTGTTCCGGACCGCCAGGGTTGTTGGAAACATTGCCGGTTGGCAAAGGTTACCGAAGACAACAGGTTGAATGGAGATGGTTTTAGTTTTGCGCCTTTATGGCTTGCTCAATTATCGTTGAGGAGCCAATGAAGCGATTTATAGAAATAAATTGAAATGAAGGGCAATAGAAGAGAGTTTGAAGGAGAAAAACAATGTCTACCGAGTTTTAGAGGATTCGATGTTTGATGTAGTTGATACAAGCAGATGGGATATAGCGAACTAAAGATCTATTATAGTTACAGTTCCTATAGTATTAGAACGATAATCTTGCCGTGTCTTGCTTGCCATATCTTCCATCTTAAATTCCCAACTGTTATCGCATCTTACAGAAATAAGTCCAATACCTCCAACGAAACCATCATTTCTCGCGACGGTGACTGGCGGGAAAGATAAGCAAAGCTTTTAAGAGACATTCCACCACACCCAATGCCAGCGTGCCGCCAGTGACCAGCTGGATGATCGGATTTTCGAATCGAGTCCATCCGCCCGACAACGGTCAAGATATGGCGGAACGCCGAAAGAAAGATGGAAGCGTAGATTTCGTACGTTAATTGATTAATTATCGATACCCTGCTGCATTTGGGACTTGGCGAAGGGAGTACAGGGATGGCTGGACATTCGCGCTTCGATCCACTCTTTCAACCGAGGCGCCCTTTGCGTTCTTCCCCCTACTCACTCCTTCACACACCAAGGTCAACCAATTTGTTCGTCGAAAGTGCAACCTTCAAGGCGAACGCCAGCTTCAGGTGCCTTCCGTCCCGTTTAGTTCCTTTGTGGCCACATGCGCCACGGTGCGTTTTATGTTAATTGATGTTATTTTTCATGCCGATAAGACACCGCATACTAATCTCGCGATCGCCGCTCACTAAACGACGTGAGGGAAGTCGTTGGAGGAATTGCAGGGTGACTCCTCGGAAGACCTATTCCTCGGCTCCATCGATGTATCTTACTCCCGGAGGTTCCGACGTAAGCGAATAAAAATAAATGCACTCGTTTATCGCATTGCTGTGTGAGTTGTTTTTCTTCGATTTCATCTCTTGTCTGGTGTAGGTATGATCGTTTCCTGTCCGGTATTAGCAGCTCTCCATTGAGCTGATCTTGAGGTTTGTAGTGTGTGTGTTTATACGCATAGATTGTGACAGTGTTCAAGCTCACAGACAGCAGACGGGGTTAATCCTCCCCTTTCTGGGCATTGCAACCCAACTCCCGGCCAGGGCCAGAGCTATCGTCCATGGCCATCTGGTGTAGATGCTTGTCTAAAGAGTGTAGCCTGTAGCTATTTCTCTCTCCCCAGTCACCCAACCTGATATCAAACAGTGGAGCGTAATGGAGTGGACGATCGTAAAAAATGTTTCTAAATCGAATGCTTTTTAGATAAAATGTTCGAAAGTGTTTGTGTAGGGAGTTGTCCAGCTGTCGTTGTGCTCCATTTGTTTGAGACACGTCATGCTTGTCCAAAGACAACAGACAACTTTGATGTTAAAATGAATGAGTTTTTCTCGTTCGATAAATCAATTCAGAACAAATCGATTGAAGTTATTTCACTATCGTTTATATCTGCATACCTTAAAGAGTTATGTATATAATAAAATTGCTGAAGATTACTGAGACCGTTAGTTTTGAATAAATTAAAGTTTTTTCAAGATACATTTTCCTTTACAAATGAAAAAAGTATTCATAAAAGTCATACTGCGGTTCTTCGACGAACGAATTCCACGATTCCTCACTCCAACTCTCAACTTCCCTAACTTTCATCTGGAATCTTTCAATGGAACTGACCTTTCCCTTAACCGAACTGATGTCCTGATGGGGAGAGCAAACCGGAACCAAGAGAAGGAAGAGAGGAAAGCTTATTTGCAGATTAATTCGAACAGTCGGAAAGTTTTCCCTTTCTCGCGTTGCACGTTGACGCCGTGTGGTCGTTAGAGATTTCCGCCTTTTATCCTTATCTGTGGAAGGAAAAAGTGGAAACTCTTTTCCCGCTTCGGTTTTTCTTTTGCTCGAATGATCAATCAGAGGAGGAATCGTAGTGTTTCCCCAGTGCATTGGACATTTCTCGCATTGAATCGCAGGAGTTTTCTTTTATCTACTCTTGGGATGCATTTTTTGTCGGATGTTTCAATCCTTGGTGTCCTGGCGTATGTTTCCGGCGTGGTGCAGGAAGTATTCGTTTCGGGGTGCAATTTGTGTCTGAGAGAATCTGCGGTTATCGTGCCACTCGATGCGGTTTGTCTTGTAGTTTGATGGACAAATTAGCTTTCGCTTGGTAATGGCACACCCTCGGCATGGAAAGTGTTGGGATAAAGGATCTTCCGGTCAGTTGGATGGGTGAGGAACATTCCAAAGAGAAAAAGTTGTGAAGGGAAATTGATTGTGCGGGGAAGAAAGTGTAAAAGTCGTATGAATCTACTTTTGACAAATTAACTTCGTAATCTTTTCAAAAACCGGAAAGAAACTTTCTAATTTTTCATTCCGTTCCTGTCTTTCATGTTTCAAAATGACAAACACCACGCAAATCGAGACAATTTGACGCATAACTTCCTGTGTCGATGTAAATGTTTTGATTCATTACTCTGTCTTTACTATCCCAAGGAAAGGCTCTTGAAAGAGATTCGTTGAAGGATTTTTATTATTCCTTCACTTTATTGAAAATAAAACACGATAAAATAGCAGCCGTCTCTCGGCCATGCACTACTGTCAGTATCATCGTCATCGTCATCCGTACCAGCTATCTTAGACCGGCGTTTGTTCGACGACAGTACGTGCACTTGTTGCGATCTTCGTCCGGGCACGTACTTTCCAAGACGGAAAGTGATAACGATGCTTAGCTCGCGTTGAAAATAGGAGATAGGGACAAGCATTTCAGAGGAGAAGTTAGAAATGGGGAGTACCTCCCAAACAGCGCCGTGAGGTACCTCTTGCACTGATTATGTTATACATCTTGTAGTTGTTTTATGGATCCACAAGGAAATAAGCAAAAACGGGAACTCTCTTCTATTGGGTAATCAGTTTAAAGGCAATTGTTGAAGAAACCACAAATAATGAGTTGCATATCAGCGATTATCAAGCTAAACGATGACGCGTTACCACCCTTCGAACGAAATCGGAGGCAACGCATCGGGAAAGTTCGCTTGTTGGGAATTCAGTGAACTCTTCATCCACTATCATTTGCTCGTGTCGCAGGGAAGTTCTAGACGTTAGTCATTAGGCAGCTAGTGACAGATTAACGTCTGTTAACGAATGATTCATAGGACTCGTCTGGAACAATCGACTGATTGTGAGTGAGCAAAGAAGAGGTTGAACATGAAATTGCGCATACTATTATTGCCTTTATGCATATTTGAAACCAACCTGTCACATTCTGCCGTGTAGTAAATGTTTGCATTAAAATTCGTTGGTCAATTCTTAGTTATTTTCTTCACGAAAGTTCTCATGAATCCCCAAAACAACCTCCCAAGCGTTTGGAATGTCTATTGATATGTTTACCGCCTTTCAGCAGTCAATGCCACTACGAAACAAGAAGACGAAGAAGCGACAATAATTCATCGTACGATTTATCAAATCGTTGTCTCATTTATATTAATATGGATAACGTGATAGCGCTGAGTGCTATTGTCCCGACACATTATCTGCGTGAGTCGCGGGAAGCCGAAACAAACGTACAAAAATCCATGCTCGGTACGTGGCGGAGCGTCTGAAAGCACGAGAGACCACGGTATCAAAACTGGTCCTGTTCGGAGGCGTTCTGTGGCGCCTGCAATCGACGAGTCCCTTCACCGCTCAATCTCCAACGCAACGGCCCTTTCGCTCTGGGCTGCAAGGCTTGAGGTTGAGGTGAGATAAAGTTTCCCAGATTAACCTCGGGAGAGTGCAGTTCGTGCGATAAGACGTAAAAATGTGGCCCTCAGTGTCCAGACACACCGATTCGAGATGTGCACACACGATGACACGCATACAAACGAAGGGAACTGAGAGGCGCCTTGCGAGAGACCTATGGATGATTTGTACCGAAAGGAATGTGCCAAGACGTCAATGACGACGAAGGAGTTGACCAATGGGTTTGGATGGTATCGAGGAACTGTACCAGAGAATAGTCACTAGACGGAAGTGTCTGACAGAAATACTGTAATAAAATAATTTGGCTTGAAGTCAGTTTGGATACTCGGAGCAGTTCTGTAGAATAATAAAATCGTAAGAAAGGATCATCATTAAAGCTCAAGTTCAGATTTCTTGGATCAAAACCACAAGCTACTTTGATCTATTGGTTTAAAACAGTGACATCCACATCGAAGGCATTATCGCTTACTGCGATTGTTTTCGATTTCAATTATCTATTTCTACAACATGGAAATGGAATAAACTTATCATTTTTATCAATGTTGAGTTAGCTTAGAAGATTCTACACGGAATAAAAGTAGTTGCTTCAAGTTTTACACAAAAAATAACTTCAAAACTAAGTTGACTATCAATTCCCACTTCCATTAAATATCGCTCGGCTTGGAAAGATATTTGTCCATTTGTTTCTTACTGCAGATTTACATTACTGTCTCTTATGCATGTTTAAAGATCCTGCATCAATTCGTAACTCCAACCCTCTCGATATGAGGTTGGTTCGCAGCGTCCTCGGAAGAAGAAAAGGTATTCTCGTATTTTCAACTTTTCGATGGCGCCAATGTGTCGATGATGACTACTTTGGACCCAAGAAAAGACTGCAACATCCTGCCCTCGATCTACCGATCATTCTGCTTTAGGTTCTTTAGTTCCCCAAAGACCTCTGTCTCTCTCCCGTTGCCTTGCTGAGATAAGACACCTCTCAGCGTTTGGGCTTTTTAACGCGCGCCAACACGCTGCGCACTGCGGTGGTAATAATAATATCAAATTGCAATAAATTTGCTACAGCTTGTTTCCAGTTGCAGTTTTTACATCTCTTCGAACACCATTCTATCGGTTTTGTGCCGTGGAGGATTCTGCATGCAGCCACATCGAAATCCGTCCACCATGAGCGCGATGCAGCGAAAATTCGGCAACTGGATTGGAAGCGTTTTTTGCCTGCAGTTTGTGCATTGTGCCGGGGAATGTGAGACGATTGCACCATCTTTATCTATGGTCGAGGATGATGGTAAAGTGTCCCAGGAATGGAAGGGACGAGAGAAGTAGAGGGATTCTAGAGATAGCGTTACGTCGACGTTCGGATGTGCTTCTCGGGACAGGATACAGCGGGATGCTTCGATGGGCCACAGCACCATCCCGAGAATCGGTTCATTTTCCAACGCGATAGTCTTATCCACCACGTCTGCTTGGAACGGAGGCGGAAGGAAATGGGCACGATGAAGACAAGGGAAGACGTTCTCAGCGTCTCCAAACGACACTATCAAGGAAGTAAGCAGTTTCTCTCCGCATGTTGTTGGTCTTGGATTTCCTTCAAGTTGGATCCTTGGAGCGCAAGGATAACACACGAGGAATGGTGGTTCTGAACGAGCCCTATCGCTTTATTTTCATGCGATGTGGACCGTTCCTAGCGCTTGAGCTGGAGAGGATAGTTTCGTTCGTTTTTCCCTTTTTCCAAGCAGCGAATGCAGGAAATATTTCCACTTCCTTTCTTTTCGCTTTCCCCGGAGAAAACGTCATGCAAAACAGCAGTAACGAATTCTTCTGCACGATCAACACAACACATCTCTCAACCGGTGCAGATAAGAAGCAAAGAAAAACCTCCCGGTAGGTGATATCGCCACGAGGACATTCATATATCGTGGGCAGCCTCTCTTGGGTAAAGGAAAGCTCTGGCACTTGGCTTGTGTCGAGCGATGGCGTTAGAAGGATTGAGTTTTATTGAATTAGTATAATGGTCCACGGTGTGGCACAACTTTCCGCACCCCCACGGACACAATCGCACGTACAAATACACTTGCACGGTCGGTATCTCGAACGCCAAAGCCATGACCGGAGTGCTTCTCTATTTCTACTGTTGATATGGGCCGATAGGAGACGACGGGTGACCCAACTTCGGACGAGTTTGCTACTTGACTTGGTGGTTTCTTGAGAGCATGTTGGTTCTCTTTCAGACGACATATACGATGGCAATCGTGAAGCGACCGGTTTCGTTGGAGTATCGAAGAGATGTGTCGAGCAACATGCAAAGGAATCGGACGTCCTTTTCGTCTAGATGGCGTTTAGTGTGCCTCGAATCGATTGACAAGGATGGAGAGGACGTTTTGGTGTCTGGTTGGAGCCGAAGTCTCACCCTCTCGACACAACTTCACCCTCGTGACACGGCGTCATATCGCACAGCTGCTAGGAACCTGTTATTTCAGGCATGCTTGGAATTGTGTCGCTCCTCTTGTGGACCACATGCCACTCGTCCTTTCGCACCAATCGCTGATCGTTATCAGATCCACATACTCATTCTGCTGACGGTTGTACATTTGTTGGAGCGATGTACAACTCCAGCGCTACTTCCTCTCGACATCTTCCGGCTGGAGTCCTTCCAGCAGGGAATGCCTTTGCGAGAGCTGAAACAATAGTCCTCACACATCAGAGCCTCCAAATGTTGCGGTTGTTTGCTTCGTTGGCACAAGTGTTGCTTCCCGTCACATAAAGCTCTTCAACAGGATACAAAAGCGCGTAGTGATTGTTTTTGGCACTGCTTAAATATTTATGCGTTTTGTACTGCCAGTGGAGGTTGGGTGAAAGACAACGCTGGATAGTGTCGCAGATGTTGGTTGTGCGAGTGATGTTGAACACTTTAATGCACTTGTTTGATGGGTCTTTGTGGTCAAACTATTTAGGGTGATAAATGTAGGGCAAGTAGAGCTTTCTCTGAGCCATCTTATAGATGAATTTACTCGCCAAGGACATAGAATATCGATTTGGAGTGATTCTAATTGTCTTTCAGCAGGAAATGGTGTGCACCAAAGAAAACAATAAAATTGAGTAATGAATTTCTCCTTGGTCACTCAAACTGGCCTTATCGTGATTTTCTTCTTGGGTCAGTTGGAGTTGTGTCTCACTCGCTGCTTTCATTTATGTCCTGTTGAAAGATACATCACAGCCATCGCATTTCTGATTGCAAATAACCAATAGAAGCGACAGCGAGCGAGTATCAGCGTATTGGTCTGGCCACTGCCCGAATCGGACGACGGGCGCTTTCTCCTTGGAGCGTATCTATAATGAAATCTTATCGTTGGCCGAACGCCATTTGCTTCTTCTAATCCTCCACAATCCTTGAGCCGTTTTTCATTTTTGGGCAGTATATTCGCTTCCCCATGGCTATTTGGCCACTCGCCACCATTGTGGCCGTTGTTAGTGCTTTTTACGATTGTGTGTAAGCGTCCATTCGGTTGTCGGATGTTATCATCTGTTTCTTAAAGCCAATCGTTTTCTTTATGTCGTGCCTTTGCTCCGAATGGGCGACTTAAGTCCCACTATCAGACATCGGAAGCAATTTTTGTGCAGCCGAAGATGCCTCGAAGATAATTTGTAGCTTTTCTTCCACATCATAGTGGACAGGAGTCGAAGGAGATATTGGTTTGTTGTATTGATTAAATAGTTGGACGTTATTCGTTTCTCAAAACACAAGCTAAAAGATTGTTTTGAAGACGTTTTCTCATTTTTGTCTCAAAGGGTTCATAGTTTTATAATAAATTGTTCATCAAATTCAAAAGTATATGTTGTGCATGGAATTGATTTAATCCTTTATTGTCGTGTTGGTACAATTGTCACCACAACGTCAAACACTTCACTGCTATTGCAAGACACCGAACAGAACGGAGGATCAGCATCCGACACAGACGAAGAGAGATAGAAAGGGCATCAATCAGATCGAGATGCTACCGTTTTGATTTCGCCACGCGAATACGACAAGTGATCGATCATTTTGACATTTGACACGCCAATCGGTTGTTTGATGTCCCTGGACGAGGTTGTTTGTTGCTTTGGTAGCGATGATGTTGATGTTGTTAGTTCCGTTGCTCATCAGTGTGCGAGATTATCAGTGGCGTACGTTGAGAAAGAGTTGATGGCGTCGTATGGAGAAGAGATTACTCTCGGTTGAGTTGCATGGGGTCGATGAAACGTGGCTAGATGACGGTTTATTTTGTTTTTCTTTGCTGGCATGAAATTGAATCAATTATAATTCTTTCTATAAGCCGAATAGATTTCTTTATACAAAATGATTAACGCTTAATTTTCGCTCTTTCTAATTGCAGGTAAGTCACACAACGCTGAACCATTTTCGGATACCAACCGTAACAGTAAGTACAATCGATATCAGACCCATAAATCATCCGATACCCAGCGGCCACCAAATCTGATTGATTGTGACTATCGCTTATCATCACTCACGGGCAGCGAGCATGGTAGATTCGATTTGTATTCGTCCTTATCGCTGCCGGTCGAATTCGGTTTGCTTAAACGATTATTGATTATCGGCGCCGAACAGACCGTAGACGATGATTCGCATTTCGATTAAGCCATGAACGGTCGATAGATGGAACGAACTAATTTATCTACCAATATACGGTTAATGCGGTTCAGCCAATGATGGCGCTTGTTGCTGCCGGTGATAAAATGACAAACGCTAATCATATTCGTAATCCACCGTAAGTAAAAGAATTGCGTTTTATCAATGGAAGGTTTTGCCTTGTATTATTTGCATCATCTTATCACATAATGATAAATGTGACTGTGGCGATTAATTAATTAACAAACGATGCAATATTGATGAGTAAAGCGTTAGATGAAATGAAGGAACAGGATGATCGAGAATGTAAACATTGATGGTGTGTTTATTTTGCGCTCTGATCCCTATCGGCCTCCAGTGCTGTGTGTTACATTCTCCATCTTCGGTAGTCGTCTGGAGTGTTTACTGTTTTGGCCTTAAGCACGTGCCTTCGTAAGTTGCAACGGAAGCAGCATCGAGCGTGGGGTTTGTTTACGGTACGAGGGCCACTGATTTGAAGTGAAAGTTATTGATACAATATTGATATTTTCCGTTTTATGATTGCCCTCCAGTGAGAGCGACGGCACGGGATAAAGAAGTACCACGCGACTCAATGGAATGTGATGCTAACAAATTGATTACGATGTGTGATAAGGTGGCGTATGTTGTTCCCTGCATCGTGATTGGGTTGGTGGTAAGCAGGAGGGAGAAATGTTTATTATGTCACAGGGTGCAGTTGGTGAGTGAGCTGAGCAGCACCCTTGCATGCCAAAGGGCAACAGATGATTGTAAAACAGAGGGAGTACCGCAGTTAATTTTGAGAAGTTTTTAAACAAAAACAGAGTTTATAAGCAACAGATTTTGCAACCAACAGCAATTAATTAAAGAATGTTTGTATAGACTTCTGTGCCTCATTAGACTGCAGTGGACACTTTATGCCCCTTGACTAAGCGTCCAATTGGAGCTGATCCGAATCGCCGAATCGAAATCAATGTGCAATAACAAACTAAAATCGGATTCCGTTTTGTCCGCTGTCAATTTCGCACAACTTATGCTTCTGCGGCTGTTGTTGCTTCCTTCGCTGCGACTGCTCCAAAGCGTGTGAGATCCAATCTCGATCGTTACGACAACACAACGAAGGCGACATCGTTTGGTTAAGTCGTACAGCACCAACGAAACTACAAAACAAGCGAATGCAGTGACATTTCGAAACGAGTCCCCCATTCCACGTCCGATGGGTTCTTATTGGTACGGAGTTTTTAGATTCATGGCATCGATCTGGAGTTGGTGGAGTGTTTGTTTTTGCTGCATTGAGGTGCAATATGGGCTTATGTGCTATTGTGGGACCAGGTTTCGGTGCACCCAACAGTAGCCATAGAGTTGGTGTAAACGAGGTTCACCATAGACGGAGGTAATAATCGATGACTATCGGGGGATTTCTGGCCTATCTCTTTCTGGTCTGAGGTTATTTGAAGAGACCAACGATATTTTGAACTTTTGTGGAATGTTTGAAACATTTGTAGCATGGCGAGGATCTAATGATACATCGTTTCTGTGGAATTTCGAGATTTTAGTGAGTGAATGATAACAATTTTGGTAAAATAGTCAACAAATTTGAGTAAGTTAAACAAATAATCATGAGGTTGTGAAATAAGTTGGCTTTTTACGTAGCAATGAATTTAAGATTCTATTTAACTATTTGATTTCTACATGTGACTCGAGTACCACGATAACGCAACAAAGTAATTTATTTCAGTATCGCCACAGCTAACAACTGGTGATAAATTGAACCATTCCAACCTTGTGTGGTAGCTCTGGCATGCTGACAGGTGCTTCTTGCACTCCCTCTTCCCGAAAACGAGCAATTTTACATGTTCGGTTCGAAAAAGTCATTCCTTCCGGCCAGCCTGGAAAAGATCGTTACGTTCTGCTGCTTCCAAACATTCCTCTTGTTCCTGCTCTTCCAAAAACGATACAAACGAAACCAACTTCACAGTGCCACCATCACGAGTAATCGAGTACCGGGCCCGTTATCGGCTAATTTTGATCTTTTATGCTACAAATTCTTGATTGAAATTTCGTGATAATTACAACATTGTTTGCCTAAGACAGTGAAGCAGTCGAGTCTGAGGTTGGAATTGCTCCCTTTCGGAGTTACGACATCGCTTTTTGGGGAAGTTCTGTCACCATCTTCCGGAAATCGTTTCCGACGAGACGAGGGAACATTGTGGGATGATATTGTAGGTTGGGGTGGTGTGTCGAAGGAAGGAAAACGATGGAATTAGAGAGAATTAAGGGAGTAAAGGGATGTCTTGTTCCGACGTTGTAGTGCTCGGTATCGTTAGAATACGACGAGAGAACGTGAAGGCGAACGTATAATCGGTGACACTAAACTCTGTGAAATGAGTTGCCACTGTTGAAACATTAAGCGGTTTCAGTCTTTTGGCTTGGGACCATTTCCTTCTGCTCTTGGGAGAGATGGAGGAGGTGAATTTCGGTGGTAAAATCATCCCTCTGTGCTTCTTGCTTTGCTCATCGACACAGTTTGTATGTCTTAATCGAGATTTAATTGTACGACATTCGTCAACGGGTTTAATCGGTTCGGATACTTGCGAAGTGATACACATCGCACGGAGGAAGCTTTATGCTGGAGCAAATGGAAATGGACAATGATCTTCGTAGAGTCGGAGGTGCTTTCAAGCCCTGCGTGGGATTGCTCCGCTAACAGATGATTTCCCTCGGCAGAATAGAACACTTTAGGAAAGGTCACAACTAAGCGGTTGAGAAATGAAGTGATTAAAATCGTATTATCATAACCTGATGATCTCTTGTTGTGTCATAATGATGAAAAGTTGTTCTTTTGCCGGGAAACACATAGATGCAGGAAAAACGTGAAAAAGGAGTTGTCATGTAAATTGGAATAGGTTTGTTCCGAGAATATCGAAGAGAAGAATGAAGCAATCAATAAACCCAACCACAACATGACAAGTTACGAATTCCTGCTGAGCGAATAAACCTTTTTCTGGAATGATATCAAGCAGCATATAGCACGTCATGTCTCCAAAGAGATCCAATACCTCACAAAGAACACAGAAAAAATCGTATACCACAAAGCCACAAACCCGCAGAAATTAGCAGACGTGCGCACAATGCTTGTATGCATTTTATTTGCCACCTTCAAAGACTTATCGGCGCCATCCCGCAGCGACCGGCGCAAACATGCAGGTTATAGTATTTTCCCGCAGGAGTCGAGACACCCCGTGTATGTTCCGTGTTCATGTACTCAGCCCGTCACCTTGACCTCAGCACTTGGTATCGGCAGGAAAAACGTTGAAGTAGAATTTGTTCAACATTAGCAGGGTCGTAGCTTTGACTGGTCACGCTGTTAGGGCACTCAGAGTTCACGTCGCTTAATGACACAGACACACCGGACGGACGGAACAATGCAAAATGGAAATTTAAATACTAATTACTGCGCAAACAAATCGTGAATTCGGACAACGAGAATGAGCCGAAGAAACAATTGGAGAAGTCGTCGAAGGAGGCCGGGCTTCTATGAGATTACTGCACGTTTTGCGCCATTACGGATAATTAGTCAAGCGGGACGATCGTGAGAAACGTTTTAGTTATAGATCGATGAGACCAAGCAAGGCGATTTGAATGCTTCTTTAAAATGGTTCCGTTTTGGTTAACGCTAATGAGAAAGTAATATAGTTTATGAAAGTTTCTTCCTATATGTTTCATTTTACGGAAGAAGTTATTCTAAAGAAGAGGTATCGGATAACTGCATTTACTTGTTTGAATGTAAAATACTTCAAATCTACATCGAGAATACATTCGTGTCTCACTTCAACCACTTTCCATTCTGTTTCCCTTAACTCTTCGATTGCTAAGAAGCGTTCGACTCCTTCCACGGAGGAGGGCACGTGAGAATTGCATCACGATGTAGATCCGAACAGGGTGATTTCACATGAACTACTCTCCACCCTGGACTGGAAATGGCGCGAAAACGGTCCGAAACCACACGATCGCTGGCCGCGATGACCACGGAACCTTGAAGCCACCCGCAGGATCGGACCGTTCGGCCACGAAAACCCATATAACACTTTCACGGCTCGTTAAGGTTTATTATTTTCGAGGTTCGGCCTTCTCCGGCACGGATGATTACCGGCGGATCAGCGGCAGACGACGGGACGTATAATCAAGCGGGACGGAGCAGTCGATATCGCCGATGGAAGATCGCGTGCGGCAACGGAAAATTCGTTTCGCCTGATGCGCAGAAAAGTGCGCGCGCGGTCGAACTTCTGTTCTGTCTCGTATTCGCTCATTCTTCGCGTTTTACGGGGCACACACTCATCGTACGACTTTTCCTTTGCGTCCTTCTCCTTCGCGATGCAGATGGGATCGCATCACTCGCTTGGCGTTGCAGTGGAATTTCCTGCATCTCCGCGAACAGTGGTGTCAGTCCGGTGGTTCGGATTTCTTCAATCACCACTCACTTCGAATCATCTCCAGTTCGAAGATGAAGGTGATCGTGTACTCCCGCATCCAGTTTGCCCTTCGTGGGGAACAATGTAGCCGCTTCTGCTGTGGTTGCTGCTGATTGATCTGGTGACGCAGTGAGTGAAGCAAAGAGAGAGTCCGATAATAAATTCAAACAGAACAACACATAACTTTCGATAGTGGCATCGAGAATTTGCGTTTCGTGCGATTGTAAATAGGCTAGGAGTAGGTCGGCAATACTCTTGCAATGCATTGCATCTTGAGACTGTCCACTAGTTAACTTTTTTAAGTTGGAGTGTTTCGGTAGGGAAAGTTTACTAACAGCGGCTGCTTCGATTTAGTAAATGTTCGTTTCGATTCTTCTTCCACAAAAATCAGGGATCTCCTTAATATCCACTCTCGTCCAATAGTATTCCTATCATACTATCATCCTCGTCTTCCAGTTGAAGAAAAAGCAGCATCTCAGAGGAAGTAAGAGCATTCGTTTGTGTTCTTCGTAACAAGATAGTCGAAGGCAGATAGTTGCCGAGCCACGGCAGCACTCCCGGACGCGATGGCAATGAGAAGGAAAAGCCCCACCAACGGGAGATGAAGAAGCGTGAAACTCAAATCAAACGAAGCGATCTTTCGTTCACTCGTTGTTTAATGTAGCGTTGTGTGGATTCCCTTCTTGTTGATCGTCTTTCACAGCCACACAGCGGCAAGTACGGCGTGTTTTACCTTAGTTTTACACTCGCTACTCCTTGACCGCCTTGTATTTAACGTCTTTCATCTCGAGATCCGATGCTGGAGCTCTCTCCGCTGCTCCGTTGGCAAAAAGTGTGAGGAAGAGGGACTCTGGTTGCGTTGTTTTCGCTCGGAACACTACAGAAAATGAAGATCGTTTGTGCGGAAGCGTTCAATGCGTAGTTACCATCCCGGTTTTCCTGGGAAATGTGGTCCTCCTGTGAGACTCCGCAGAACAGGATAGATCGATCTGTTTCCTTCCCTCCTAAATAGGATCACTGGACAATCGGCAGCATCTGCATCAGGTTGTTAAGGAGGCAAATAAAAGAAAAGAATCCAAAACTCCCAACAACCCACATCATCATACCACGCACCTCTTGCTGATGAGGTCGCGATAGCATTGCGCAGGAAATGCGATCGATAAAATTGTTATTCTCGCAGTCTGGTAATGGAAAAGTACGCCCTTAGTACCGTAGGCTTTGGTTGTTGTGGTTGAGTTTGGTAAATATTCGAAACGCACACCTTGAAAGCGTGATCCGAATCGCGATCGCGAATGAGATCTTTGCGTGCGAGGTCGCCGATGGGGGCTGGAACCGGCTTTTGCTGGGCTACGATGGCATCCGTGCGATATGAACGCGTTCAGGTGTTTTGTGTAATAGGAAGGCAATTTTCATCCTTCATACGGAGCAACATATGGACAAGATGTTTATGACTCGTACAAGTTTGTCGATGTGTTCTTGACTACACGATGCTTTTGTGTGTGTTAGTTATATGCAATATTAATGAACGTTTATAAAACTCAGAGACTTAAACTTTCCAATGTTGAAAGATTTAAAGGAAACATGATTCTTCTCATTTTCGTTTTCATCCACAACATGATAATCGGGTTGGTTGAATGCAAGCAACAGCCCGACGCATCTGTATCGATTTGTATCCAATTTGAGTCCACTTCCCGATATCGACGACGAACGAACATAACCCATATGTTACCGCCGATGTATCGAGCTGCAGCTGTAAATCCTGCTGCTTCACTACAATGCATTGTATTTGTATCGCACGATAGAAATCTGTAAACGCTCTGTGATTCCCGTACGTACTTTTTTCACGTTGGATGATTATGGATGCCGTACATTTTTATTTTCCGCACGCCGATTTCTCGTTACGATAAGACGACGGCCTGGTGCGTTGCGTTGTCGGAACGGTGCGCGCGTAAAAGAATGCGTTTTCGTGGTTGCATCGTTGATCTTTTGTTGGTTGGGTCGGTGTTTTGAACTTCAAAAGTGTAAGGAATTCACGTTTAAAATTTGACCGGATGCATGGTTGCATGCGAATGGGAAACAATCGCATCGGAAATGGAATGTCTATCTCAGTCCGTTTATCTGCATTTATTTGAGGTACAGACAGGAAGGTCTCAAATAACTATGACATAATTTAATGTTCGTCCCTTCGGTGGTATAACATGTTCAAACTTTAGAAGATCTCTGAACGAAAAAGGATCTAATAATACTAGTTGTCCTTTCTTGTCGAATGTCTAGAAAAGAGTGTGTTTTGGATGCAAAGGTTAGACAATAGAGGGACGTCAAAGAGCCCTCAACAGACCACATGTGTCTCCAATAACTGCACAACATTTGAAACTGCCATCGCTATTCATTGATGTTTCAGAGCAGAATGAAGAAAAGAATTAAACTCTGCTCGAGATGCCAATCAGCAGAGAGAACAACAGAAAGGAGAGCTCAAGCAAGTGTGCGGAGTAATTCCACCTTCAATCCCCAGGCCTCTGGGAGAGATTCTCGCGGGAAGATAAATCAAGCTTCGGTCAGCAAGAATTCGATCAAGATAACTTCCGCAGAATTGGGCTTGGGGAAGCGTTGAATTAAAACAAATCCTTTCGCAGATGCATCGACCAGGGAGAAAACGAGTGTGTCTTCCTTCCATCTCATACCGAAGCGTGCAGGAGGTCCCCAAAGGATCGGGAACGCGACCGAGGCTACGTTCGCGTCCACACAATCGCAATCATGGCACAATCGTGCGCAGCATAAAGCACATAAATAATCCGGCAATCCGGGAATCCGGTCAACCGAATCGAACAGCCCATCAGCCGCAGCTGGGCCCGCTGGAGTAGGGCACATCGCTGGCAGGAAACGAACACCGAAAGATGCACCGTGAATGAGGAGATTTGAATCTTCACTTTTCTCCACCGAACGAACGCAACGCGAGGATCGAACCGATTTGGATGAAGCGAGTGTGTGAGCAAAAAACGAGCGCTCGAAAGCGACGGGCACGGAAGAACCGCACGGAGAACAATCGGTTCCGTAAGATCAGTTTTCGGTTCTGCGTATCGCGCCAGTTGCTGCGCTTTTTTATTGTTCGACGTGCCAGATCGCGCATGAGATCGCATTCGATGGGTTTTATGCGTACGGTTGTGGTGTGTACGACGGTGTGCGGCGTTGTTCCGGGCAAGAGTTGTCCCGGCACACAATTGCGCATGCGAATGCGAATGCGGGGCGAAGGATTCGGTTTTTGCCATCTGATAAGCGGTTTGGTTCGTTCGGTTGTCCGGGTTCGTTTGCTCCATCGGGAAATAAGCATGCGGCGAGGTCAAAAGTTACCCATTTTCGATGCGTAAGCTGAATAATCACTTTCATATTCCGTGCTGGAAGGTTTTGAAGATTTGGTCGCCACAAAATGGGCTTTCTAGCAGAAATTAAGTAATTTTCTACCAAATTCGAACGAAAGCGATCTAAAGTATACAGCGAAAGTGTGAAAACGAATGTGGCTTTATCATTATCATCATCATCATAGCCTCGAGCTTACACCACCTCTGTTGGATGAAAAGAGCACGAAAACCCGAGCGCGGCTATCGAATTATTTGATCAATTTTAATTCCGAAATAATAAACCATAATTCATAGCAAAATAATACATTTCTTACAAGGTGTTAATATCAACACATTATTACCGTTGGCTGCTCGCCGTGCTGTCTGGTTTTCTGGCTCAAAGTGTCCAGAGCGAGATTCCCATTCCCGGGGCCGTTCCGTGCGCGGGCCGACGATCGGATCTGCTTCGCGCGATCCTCATAAACTGCGGCATGTCAGTTCAAAAGGTCAGCTTTGCGAGAATACGCTTATTTTCCGCAACACCAACGCCAACCGTGATATCACGCGCTTTTCTTACGTTCAGTTGATCGTTTCTTTGCGTTCTCCGTTCGCTGATGCGCGATGCCAGTGGATGGACGAATATTCCTGTACCGAACTACACGTGTTAAAGTTCAAAGGACGCACCAACACAAAACGGTGCAAAAACAATGGCGTGCATCATGGAGGAGGGGGGAATACAGCAGAGCAGCCAGCAGAGACGATCACATCCAGTACTTCGTCTGCTAAAAAGGTGAGAAAATGTAATGCTGGGAGATGGAAACAGCCACGGAATCAGGTAGCGGGGTGTAATTTCGGTGGAAAAGCGGCTAGATGGATCGAGAAGGAAGCGGAAGGAGCACAAGAGAGGAAATAATGAAGCATCGTGATCGAATGTGCAGCAGAAGTGGAAGATTCTCGTCATCCGTTGGAAGGCTCTCTTAGCCACGAGGAAATGCACCCCGAGTCCGCCGAAGGGAATCAAGCGGGCGTGCAAAGATCGTGATTTACACCTTAACACTGCATTCTGGGCATTTGTTCGGAAGGGGTTCTTGTTTTAATGCTTCGGACATCGAATACTCGATCGAGGCCACAGACCCAAGCCTTGCTAACGAGCTTAAGAACAACATCGCACCATGCTGCTCCCTCAAACGCGCAACCGGGATGAGGGTGGATTGATTGAAATCAAAAGACTTGAGCGAAAGCGACGAACCCGACCTTCCGCTCAAGGTGTTGTTGCATGACGCTTGTGATGCGTTCATTAAACTCATTTTTCGTGAACAGAAGAAATATCGCATCAAACTCTGCACATCTGCGGGATCTTGAGCACAAAAAGTAACAAATGAACACATTAACCGACACCCTGAATTCAAACAAATTAGTGAGTAAAGCAGCCAAAATCTCTTCCATTCGAGGTCTTCTCCCAGTAATTGGTGCGCAACGACTCACATACACTGTCATGAATAACCAACAGGCGAAGCTCCGATAAGTGACCCCAGGGAGTCATTCAACGTCATTGTCCAAATCAAATCATCTGATAGCAAATGGGAAATGGCAGCTCCAAACGGCTTTTATGGCACCTGCAACATCGCTATCAGCGTCATCATTGATAATTATTGAGGAACTCAGTCGAGACATCAGTAAAGTTATGCAACACATTTAAACTGCTTTCTTCGCTCTCCAGTGCTTGTCCAGTGGTGGAAACCATCGTTTCGACGGGAAATTATTACCGCACACAAACGATCTTCTAGTCTTTTCCCTGGAGTTGCTATTGCCGTTTGAGATAAGCGACGACAGCGCTTTCGTTGTGTGTGAGCGAACGCGCGCGAGAGGTGTGCCGCTTAATGGAATGAATAAATTTGATCGTACGACCACGAGCACACGAGAACCACGACATCAACTCCCCGCGCGAAGTCATCATCGAGAGGCCACATAATTCACACTCCAAAGCTCATCGCGATGTGCGTTAGAATGGGACCGTTTGGCCAAAAGCGATAAAAACCGAAAATTATTTCAATGCGACAGTAAGCGAGGAACCTCAAACAGCACCTCAAACTATCTATTTGCGAACCTGATTCCCATCATTCATAGCCGCAATAAACTAAAACGTGCCCACAATACTCAACCCCTATGAGATGTTCGATAAATGTTTCCTATCATCGTGCTAGAGACTGGCCGGAAAATTAATAATTAATAGCGATCAAACGACCGTAACAGAGCCGAGGAAATTCAAACAAAACTGCGACAAACCCAACTCCCTGAAAGACACACGTTAGCGTCCGATTAGTCCGGTCCGAACCGAAGTAACCGCGAAAACTCCCCTTTCTTGAGCCTCGGGGTAGACATCATGGCACAAGAAGCGTGTAAATTTATGGTTACAATTTATTAATGAAGATTTAAAAAGCAATAATTTATTTTCCAAATGAAACCACCCAACTTTCTGCCCTTTGCGCCAGCGAATGGAAATGAGTGGTGGTGTATCAGCGAGCAATTGAAGTCCGATGGTTGGAAGGAGCAGGAGTTAGAATCAGCCTATAAGCCCCTTCTCTCTCGAGCCGGTATACGATCGTTCAGTTTCGCTTAAAGGCGCGTTTGTCGCGTCCGACTTAAGTGAATGGGCGTTGGGATGTTTGCGCGCGAATCTTTGGCCATGGTGTCGTGGTTTTCGGATTCACCTTTTTCGCCATCCTTCCTTAGCCCGCGGTGACCACGACGCTGGAACGATTGCCGGCTCGTCGGGGCGTTCATGCTGCCTGCTTGGGATGATTTCTTACCATATTCATGTGCCGCCAACCGGCCTCTGCTCCATTCCTTTCGATCTCCTTTTCCCCCATTTATTGCGCGGTTTTGATTTCGCCGGCGTGTGGTGTGGAGCACCACACTGAGGATGATCGTTTTCATACTCCGTTCTGCTGCGGTGAATCGACGATGGGCTGGGAACGATGGGGCCGGTGAGCCTCGTGCCAGCATGCGAATAAAAGAAACATTTATTCCATCGTTTTACGCTGCCGCATCAACCGTAGCCGCCGTTGCGTTCGTTGACAGTTACAAGTTGTTAACAAATTTGAAACCTATACCCGTCGGCTTGATCCGGGCCAGCTGGGAAGTTCATGCAGGGTTGCCGTTTGTGCAGACTTTGTGTGTACTTGGCTGGTTGTATATTCATTCACCAATGATGGAAGGCAATAAAGATTTATTCAATTTCAATTAGAGTCGATTAAATGCTTTCAACACTCCCACACATGGCTAGAATATTGATGGGGATTCGTTGGATATACTCGAAGAAATTTAAATATTTAAGTAACAGTTAAAGCTCTTCTTTTCGTAAAAGAAATCATAATTAATAAGATAATTTCATTAAAGGTTTACTTATGGTTAAAACAAGTTACACAAGAAAATAAAAATAAAATAGAAAAAATACAGCTGCTTGGGAAAAAACCTCAAGACTGATGTTTATAATTGACAGCATTGTCCAACCGAAATCAAAAACTGTCACACCAGGAAGGAAACGTGTCCCACGTTTTATCGTTAAAAAAACAAAGAAAAAGGTTTTTTTCTATTCCTTGCAGACAGGACTGGCCGTATTTCTGAACAAACAATACATTGATAACTATACAATAGCATAGAAAGAAGGAAATTCCTGGCTATTGTGACACAGGGAAATTACTACTAAATAATTGTCAAAGAAATTGAAGCACTTTCTAAAGACTTGAACGCAACAAAATAGAATATTTCTTATCGAGAAGGTCTTGGAATGACGCTGACAGATGGTCAATTAGCAAGTGAAGAAAATAAAATAATTTAATCTCATTTAAATGTTACCTTCAACTGTCTTAATCTAATTATTGAAAGAAGATTTCTTTCAAAGTAGCACTAGTCGGTATATTTTAGCAAAAATTGGTTTAAATTTGTATTATATTTTCAACTTCACACAGAGTTTAACAAAAAAACACAAATGAAATTTTGTATTGAACCATTATCTTTCAATAAAACGAAGCTTTCAATATCTACGAAAGGCATACTTGACAAAGAAACGATCTTTATCGCTAACGAGACCCTTGTGCCTTCGTTATTTCGGACCATCCGATGCCATCCTACCGAAACAATGTGATGGACTTCACCCAGGCAAAACGGATGTATCCCATCCTCCTGTGCGATGTCGCTTGGGGACTTTGTTCTCCAAATCCGCCAAGTAGAATGCAAAATTCGCTCGACTCACCATGAGGACGGTGAAACGGTATTCCGTTCGATTCGCGATGGCTATCGAGAACAAATTGAATAATTATTGAAATATGTTTGGCCTACCGCAAATTCGTATCTCCTTTTCTTATTCTTGCAAGTTTGGTTGTTTCTTTTAATATTTGGGATTCTTCGACGTCGCATAAAGAAGCGAAAAGGGCCATTTATTGAGGTCGGCTGTGCCATTGATCGTTGGACAGGCGCGACACACGATCGCCTCACGTGTTGAATTGGGCGGTTGTTTTCATTGACTACCTTCTTACTCTTTCGCTTCTCGCTTTTATCCACGCGGGATGTCAATGAGAATGTTTGCCAGATTATTGGTCGATTTTCGTGCGTAATTGGTATGCAGAGAACGTGTCGAGAACGCAGCAGCAGTTTCGACGCTGGAATTAGTAATCGTTCGATCGATGACGTGTTCGATTTCACCATCGTCCAGCTGATGTCAGCAGCGATAAAATAGTGAATAACTTAAACCCACTGGAAGACCCCACAAGGCGCTGAAGCTGTCGGAATTTCGAAGCACAGAAGGTGTCGCCAAATGTACATCCTGATTTATTACGATTGAAGGTTTGATGGACAATAAAACCGAAAAATCATAGGAAATAGTTTTACTTCAAAGAAATTAAGCTTTATTTAAGAGACTTTTCGCATCCCTCGCCACATGAGACACTTCTTCCGAGCTGAAATAAACGTAATCGTTGTTGTTCACTTTACCACTTCAAACCACACGACGCTCAATTGGCACACGCTTCAATGAGTCGTGCGTAATGTCATGCGAACCGGTTAACGCCACACCGGGAAACGCTTTTCTACTCCGTTGCACAGAACGCAATCGCCACCACGCAGCAGAATGTGGTCGCATGTTGGTAACGTGATAAATGCAACAGTAGGGACACCCTTTTCCTGCATGACCGACCTCCGGTTTGTTGCCGAATCCCGGATGTCAGAGGGCAGAAAGGGGAGCGCACGTGAAACGGAATCGAATCGATGCGTTTGCGTGTGGATGCGTTTGTATTTACAGGTAACATCGAACACAATGCAACAAGAGGCAGTAATAAACTGTGCACCATCCTGCCGCATATGAAAGCAAATAACTTTGATCCATTAAGTACAATTGGATGCATCGATGCGTCGGTGGAGGTTCGCATGAGATGAATGGAAGTGGAATGTGACGATAGAGCAATAAAATAAAAATGAAACAAATTTCAATTGAAGCTCACAAAACTGGAAGCAAAAAGGGGAATATTTTGCATGAAAATCTCTTCTATAAGCAGAAATAAAAAGGTGATTGTGTGAGAATGTGGAAGAAACAAAACAAATCAACTGTTGGGATGCAAAAAGTGAGCTTTAGAAGAATCAGTGCGAATTAATACCTATCAGTCATATGAGCTATTGGGAGGGAAAAAATGTTTCCATTGTGCGGAAAGCTAATTGAAATATCAGTAAAAATAGAAGCTTTCTATTGTTTTATCCATTTTTGTTACAAACGTTACAAAAAGTGTTGGAAACTATTTGTTGAGAAATAAATCCACATAAAGAGCAGGAGACAGTTAAATAAATAAGAGAATCTGCCAAAGGAGTTCAAGTTTTCATTTTTGATATTACATTTCTCTTTAATCAGTTTTCCTCCGCATTTCTCGCCTTTTTATTTGAACATTCATAATTGAATTTAAATTCCAGCTGGAAAAAAGCACGAGCTAATTTCCTGTCCAACTGCTTCGGTAAACTATTTTATGCTCACCATTGCACGGGATTACTATTAAGGTTGAAAAAACACAATATGACGGCTCGAGGCGCTGACCAATAATGCGACATGCTGGTTACTTCACCAGAAAGGACTCCAATGCCCAAAGTATGAACGTCTTCTCGCTAACACACAGCTTGGTTCGTTGTAATAAGCTCGCAGCATTGGTTCCGGTCCAGCTCGATGCCAACACAATAATCGTTTATTTTCGTAGTTCTTTCCGCGAGAAAGACTTGTGCCGGAAATGTGACGGTGTATTCACAGACAAAACCCTTCCTTCGCACATACTACCAGGTGGTCAAGAAGAACGGTTCGATACATTTACAGTCGATTGCATAGAAATGGCATTAACATAATAAGGTGCATTTACCCGCATGTGGTTGGTGTGATGAAGTTTTTCCCTCCGTGGTTTTCCCTGTTTTGGATCGTTCTCCACAGCCTGCTAAATGTGTTTTAAAACATGTTGTTTCCGAATGTCCTGCAACGTTGTCCACCGGAAGACACACAGACTGCTGGTCATAATTCGCGTCCATCCACCACCAACAGGAAGCGCTATTTGTTTGCCACATTGTAACCGTTTTTTTGAGGTCCATTTACGGTGGTTTCCAGAATCGGACGGTATGACCAAGGACCGTATTCCCTTGGCTTAGGTTGTGTCCTTTCCCTCGAGCCGCTAATGTGATGCTTTACAACAATAGAATTAATTTAATTATCCCTCCATCGTCCAAGAGGGTTGCGTCCACTTTAATGGCGCTATTTGTGGCTTGTCGCGGCTGGAGCTTTTGCCATGCAGATCCGTTTTCAATAACTCGCGTCGCTCGAGGGTGAATCACGGTGGCCAAGTTGTTCCGTTTTGACGCTCCAGAATGTGAATTTTAAAACGCGTACCATTTCCATCCGGAAGTTGTTCTTTTCGGCGCGGTGGACAAGAAACAAACGAAGCCATTAATGAGAATTTACGATTAGCTCCATGCGTCCATATTTATCCACCACCGGAAGCATTTCGAATCAAGCCCGTTTGTTTGCCAAATGGTTGTCCCAGACGACGGGTGCTCGGTTCTAAACAGACCGGTTCCTTATCAACCACCAAACTTGATTCCATTCCAAGACCTTTCGAAGGTATTCGCTAAGCGATGGATTATCTCGCACGGGAACCGTTCTCCATCGATGGTCATCGGCCTGCCGACTTACGCCCACGTCCAAGATCCGCGGTGGAGACATGCTGATGAAATCGATGAAAAATCGAACGTCACCGGGCTTAATGTCCTTGCTGTTCGAGCGACGTTTGCTGACTCGGCAACGGCGTTCGATCAATCTGGTGAACTGGTCGTTGGGGAGTTGCATTGACGCCCGTTCGGTTCTTTCGATAAATCGATGAAAAGATGATTAATGATTTGGTGGATGAAAGTGGGATTAAAAGTCCGTGGAGTGACTGTGGTTAATCATCGCATGTTCCGGTGTAGGAGAATACAAAACGAAAGACATTAGACTGGCATTCAACAACAGATCGATCGAAGCGAATTGTCCTCATGTGGATGTACAGAAAGCTTATGATCATTTGCATATTATTTGTTCGAGACTAAATTATAAAGCATTTTCAAAGATCTGGAACGAATATTTGTGAAAAGTTGGACCACAGTAACTTCTGCTTAAAAGTAATGAACATGAAAGTGCGAACCAATAATCCCAGATTAATTCCACCTGATTAATGATTCCTCTTATTCGCTCAAACTGTTGCAGAAATATCCCCTCAGTTGGTGGTCATTTCTTGCATCGAACTGCACTTAGTTGCAACGCTTTTGGTACATTGTTACGCAGCTTTCGATAAGTCGCTCGTGGTTAAGCTGATGACAAATGTAAGCAAAGATTTGAGCTGTTGATCGATTTCGTATCCAAATGTAGGCTATCATTGGAACCTTTTTGGAATGATTGCTCTTGCGAATATATTGATTTTATTCACTTTTAAAGAACATTACAATCCCTCACTGATTGTTGCCCATAAATTACACTTTCTCAATTATAATGGAACGCTTTCTTTATTAAATAAATCTACCGATTCCAATGTTTGATAGTGATACTTTATTTTCTGATCAGCTTTTCCTCCTGATGGTGTTATTTTTATGAATTTCTTCTCTATCTTCTTTTGCTCCAGAAATATCCGCTGCTTCGAGAGTGTGAATAAAGTTTTGATTGAAAAGTTCCAACACTTCGAATTCCGATACGTTTATCTCGTTCCAGAGGTCGTTCGACGACTCATCCGCTTGAACGAGATGGAATTCCGTGTGACTTAAGTCCCAGTCTTGTTGCAGAAAAGGAGGAAAATGTGAAAAGAACCATGTAAATAAATCCATGTCACATAATTCCGTATTCTGAACGGTGTTTCCTAATTTCCTGCCTCCAATAGTCGGGCTGGCAAAGGAAGGTAAACTTGCCTTCCACGTGCTGTCTGTCTGCACCGTAGGGAACTTCCAAACCAACACGATGAATGCGAATCTTCTTCCAAATCACGCCGTCATGAGATGTACGACTTAAGTGGAATGTGGCAAAACTGATACCTCAAGCAGAGAAGCATAATTTATTATCATCATTTCTATCATCGCTACCGTTGTAATGAGACCGCACGGAGCATCATGACTTCCAGCTTCTGGGTGAGAAGGAGACAAAAAGTCACCAAAAAATGATAGATGCTGCGAAAAGAAGCAACTTGGACGATGAAATGCTCACAATCTTTCCATTCCGTTGACGAAAACCTTTGAAAGTTATTCATGGTCCCACGAGGACGCCTGCCGAGAGTAAGCGAACCATCGAAAGAAGATTTAAATCGGCGAACAGAGCGTGAGAGGCAACCCCAATGCGGAAGTGAACCGATTTAGAGGGTACATGGCAGGAATTGGTGATGAAATATCTTCAGAAGGGTTATGTGACGATTTTCCAGCAGGAATCGAGTGAACGAACTGAACAAGAAGGGAAAATAACCATAAGCAATCATGCTTCGATGATGAAGCAAGGCTCCTAGTGACACCTCCCCGCCATGCAGTGGGGGAGGAGTGTTTAAAAGATTATTTTTTCAAACGTTTGTGTATGGGTGGCCTTTGCGAAGGATGGGATGGATTTCCTGTTCAGTAGTGGATGATGATGTATCGCAGTGTGACAGGTTCACAGATGACAAAGATTGAGTCGAAAAGGATGTGCGATGGAATATCAATCGTAGGGGTGATTTCAAAAAGGCAACGAGCAGATCTTGAGAGAGTTGAGCAAAAATTGTATTCTTTTTAGCAATATAGAGCATAAAAAGGGCAACGAGTGATAGTATCAATTTCATTCCTTTCGGTAAGACGATTACTGTTGCAAATTAATCATACTTTACTTTCATTATATTAATGATGTGAGCCTTCCACTGAATCTTACTTCCAAATAAGAGTCATTTTATGATCGTTTGGAGATCGAACAAAGTCATCGGGAAAAGAAGATCCGATAAGATGTCTAACTTTGTCCCATTGTTGCCTAAAAGAACCCTAGAGCCTTACAATTGTCTCAATATATGGACACTTTCTTACAAGAGAAAAAGAAGTAAAATATCATAAATCGTTCGTGAAAATATTTGTCACCAGGTGAGCAATCCTTCACATTCTTCCTTTTACACAGATAACCATTTTTTGCCTGCCAACAATCTTCGTAACTACGTAAAAGTAGCCCAACGGAACACACTTCACTGGTTTGATAAATGTTTTTCCATCGTACCGCACTTCTCCATTTCTGGTACTATTTCCCCGAAGACGTTTGCATTATTATTCTGCGTTCTCGTTGGCGACAAAACTAGTTTCACCGGAAACACTCGTTGTTCCACACTATCAAGATGAAGGTGGCAGCAGCCGAGTGCATAAATTTCACCGGCATAACGCAGTAACTCCCGCCGCCGTGTCTATCTCTGTCTCTCGCTTATTGGAAATGGTTAGGAGCGAATGTTTCCTAAATGCCGTCAGAACATTTCCACCACCTCCAGAAGGACCCTTTATGTTCCCTTTTCCAACTCCAAATGTACGATAAGTCGCGGGGTGTTGCACGGCGCCTCCAATTGCTATCTGTTGCGCGGTTCTGTTGTCATTTCCCTGATACTTTCCGTGACAACTGGAACCCGCAAGAGACCCGCGAGCACACTGCAACCGATAGGAAGGTTCCTCCTTCTCGTCCCTATTGCCGTCCTCTTGCTGGGTGTGCCGGGGTGTGATCGCGTGGTTGAATGTTTTGCAAATAAAACCTGCTGGTACCTGCAGGTCATCATCGGAACTAGAAAGACAATATATTTTATTTGTCTTTCCAGGAGGAGTGTTATCACACTCGCGAATGGAATACGATCGTGTGATGTGGTTCACCTTGCCACTCACTCCTGAAAGAACTAACAACCTTCCAACGCTTTAGGGTTGACAATGTGCGGTTGGGTGACTATGAACGCAACTTTTCACCTTGAAGTGCGTATCACTTTATGATATGATACAGGTACTTCCACTTTCGAGTTCCCGGTGAATGGTTTCGCTTCGGTGAATTCCCGACTCGCCGTCAATTCAAATTCCAAATAATTTTTGGAACTTGTGGTAACAAACCATTTTGTATAACTATCTCTAAAATGAATTCTATTTGCCCTAAAAAATACGAAGGCCATGGCTAAGACCGTGGTGACACCGAGTCCCCTTCGTCTTCTTTCCATTTTCCCTCCTGCAAATGGGAGTGTTTGCTCATATGATATGATATTTATTTCGAGGCAATCCAACTGCAAATGGAAATGTCCAACCGACAGTCGGGATTCGAGCGGACGGTTGTTTCTTTATCTGTCAACCGTGCTGGAAAATGCAATAAAGGATGCTTCCATAACTCGTCTTGGTCGCTGCACTCGGGTGGGTGATATAAATAGCGCATAAACAATAACCCGTCCGACTAGAAACGAACGGGCCAACGGTGGAAGCCAGCTTCTAAATCGCGTCAGAATCCATCCGAGTGTCTCCGTTTTCTCTTCCGGCGGATGGGATATACTGGACTTATCCGATTCTTACCGGCATGGAGTGTGCTGAAAAAATGGGAAATCATCTCCCACAAAGACGTTTCGCCCCCAGACCAACCAAAGTCCAGACCCGGTAGGAGCAGATAAAGTTAATCGTTTCGTGACGAGAAAAGCGAAAAAGGGCCAAGCACCCAACAAACAATTCGAACTGGTTCGAGGCTCGAACAGGTCCGGTTCGAGCGTCGTTCGAGCCATTGTTCGAGCTCGCAAGGAAGACGCGTTCGAGCATTTTCGATGAAAATCTAGCGGGACGTTTTACGAAAGCGCCATCTATTGTGCATTGCAGTAAACAATATTTATGACAAGATTAATAAATGCAAAATATTTGTAAAAATAATATTTATTTTATTATATGATGCTACCTACAACATAAAAGTATCTTTAGCATTTGGTCTGCTATTATTAAATTATTCGCTGCTCCATATATTGTGGTATTAATCTCCGCTGTAGATATATTGTGGTATTGTATCGTTTGAATCCGCTTTCCGGTCACCCTTCTTTGAACCATAATGGCGCACAGCTGAAGAAAACAACAAAACCATCGTTGCGCGTTGTCTGGAAAAATATGTCCTTAATTAATGGGCAAGTTGTAACGAATGTTGATATCACCCACCGTATCTTGTTTCTGGCCGCGTAGCAATGTCCTTCCAATACATTCGTCATATAATTGTTACGATGAAGATGAATCTAATATTACGGATCTTGTACACCGAACCAGTCGCACGGCTTCTTTTGGTTTCCATGTTGCACCTATTAGCGGAAGATCCAAACAGAACACTGTTCTCAAGGAAACAACATTGGCACAAGTATTGTACGACATGCACACGTTATTTACTTACCAGAGTATTCAGAAACACCACAGATTGAATATATTAACACCAATGAAAGATTGTTGCACAGATTTAACTAAAAGGATTACTTTAAGCAGAGGAGATGCTCTTTAATCACAGGACAGGCTTTGTTTACATTTCTATTTCATTCAATCTGTCAAAGCGGTAATCACCGCAGACAAAATGCAAACAAGCCATGGAAAAAGATGAAGAAGAACAATAGATCGCACCACTTCGATCTTTTCGTGCGGGAGGAAATCAAAGACCCAAACCTTTGACGCAAATTTAGCCAAGATTCGGAACCAATCTTGGTGATTTAGCCGCGCGCAGAACCAAACGACGCTTGATTCGACCAAAAAGGCTCGGACAACGCTTAAAAAATCGTCGAATTGTTTGTTGGGCAGTGGCCTCAAGTAGAAGAACCATCACACAATCCTATCCGGGAAAGTGTCACGCTCGTTTGCAAATGTTTTGATTGTTTTGAGCGCGTCAGTTGCAAAATGGGATTTGAACAGGAAAAATGGTAAGGAAAAAGGAAAATACACAATTATGATGGTACAGAGGGAAAAAGAGTGGCGATGGAAGTAGTTGTGTGTACCAAAAGCAGTCACTGATAGCATTCGAAATATATTCATTCATGTTATGTCTAGTGTAAACGATTCTGCACCACTCTGAATAAATAAAATGGACAGGATGCGAACTTTAATACGTAAATTCATAAAACGAGCTCCTTGTGGCCACCGTTGTTTATTAAATTGCCCTACAGCTCACAATGCCCCGAATAATCATCACTGTCTAATGGACAATCCCGCGAAGAGCTTTAATTATCCAAAAGAGAAACAAATCAACTCGAGGGGCAATAACCAAACATGCATTACCAATGAGAACTTTATTAGACGGTAAAACTTCCACCTGCATTAGCGCCTCGAATTTTTCGAAAATGAACGAAAAATCAGAAAACAAATGGTGTCCATCGAATCGCTCGATGTCTATCAGTCGCTCTGGCCACCGAATTTAATCGATCAGAGAAATTAATGGTGTTAATTTGATGGACAGCTGCACTGTTCCCGGGAGCCAACACATACTCATTATGGGCTGTTTACATTATGAATTAGGCCGTTAGGCGCTGTGGCATACTGGCTGTCGGTAGTGACCCAGAACGGTGGCGTAATGTTTAGATTGATGATGCCCGATTACAACAGCCAAAAGCCGTGCTGAGCGTTGACAGTTACAACCGTCCCATTCGACCGTGATCAATATCATTGCCATCATCATGAACGTTGATGAAACGTGGCCCCCGTTGTCGTCATCCGGGTGAATTGTTCAGCCCGAGAATGGGTGTTATCGTGGTGAAAGCAAATGCCGAGTGAAGGGTCACTGGAATTAGGCACTTGACATTCAACATCTATTTCCTAGCATTCCGTGATGGGGATGGTGATTAAGGGCCTCTGGAAGGCACATTGATGATATGAGTCTTTCATCCAAAACAAACGCCGGATGTTTAATTTCATACAAACGAAATGCTGCTCAATCGTACATCGATGAGGTTTCCGTCGAATGTTTCTCTATTTGATCAATCTTATCACTTTTTTAAATAGTTATGGTAGTTAATTAGGTCTTTGTTTTAGCTTTGTTAGATAAATAACAATCTTCCGTAGATATTCATTGATTAAAATTCCCTGTGTAAGCTTCCCTTTTTCTAATTAACACTTCGGTCTTCCTTTGAGATCAAATAAACCATTTGTCTTTTTCTTGCCACGCTACTCTCACCAAGCAGCCGTTCAAATGTAATCAGGTTAATCGAATAGAACTCACACACTCGTTCGGGAGGTAACTTACCATATGATTAAGCTTAACCGCAGTGGCGTGAGTTCACACCATATTCCTTCGGCGTAACTCCATCGAATGGTGCCCGTTGGTTGGATAATAGTTGTTTAGTCAAATAATCCCCGTTAATGGGGTGTAATTTTCGGGTTTTTCTTTCTACAGAACCCTTGAAGCAATTGGGGCAGAGAGGCACACTGGCCTCACACTCCCTTCGGCAGGCCACGGTTAGAGCGAAACCATAATTATGTTGTTAATTTCGTCCCGTTGTATGTGTTTTCCCCGGTCCGGGGAACGATGAAAGGTTACCTGCTTTATGACGTTTGTTTTCCACATTAGCACCAGCCACAGCACGCTCTGCTGTATAATTTGGCTCATTAATTATGCATCTGCTCGTGCCCGCATTACGTTATGGCCTGTTTCCCGGTGCGGTGCGTTGTTTGGTGTTTGTTTTATAGTTCTGTTCTATCCCCAGATCAATAAGCGATCGGTCGGTGGGGTTCGTCGCTTACTCGATCGCTCAACTCTTTTGTAGCGCGTCTATTGGGGGATATTGCGCTTAATTTAGTACCCACTTATGGTTATCGCTCGTTAATAAAACACTACCGATTGAACTGCTACGCAATTGGGGGAAATTGCTACAAAATGACCAAAGGCTCCAGTTCATTACTAGCGAAAGGCGATAGTCATCATAATCCTTATTGTAGAGTGGTCTGAGAGATGAAACGAAATAGGTCCGTAAATAAAGAGCTGCATTATTTAACACTACTTTTCCGTCATAAATTCTGCTTCGCGTGATCTTAACTTAAGAAATGCGACATTCCATAACCTCATTCATTTTATTACTCGTGTTTATCCGCAGTGCCATTAGAAATGATTTATAGAACTTTCTTCAAATACCTCCAAAGTACCTTAGGAAAACATTCATCATCAACTGATTTGAACGGTGAAAGGCAATTCATTCCTCCTTTTACTTCTTTGACCAACTCAAGCGACCTTTTCATTTGTTTCGCAACAATTCTGTTCGATTGGGACATTGATGTATGAAGTCCAATAATGACACAAGCAACCCGTTTTCATTGTCTGTTTCATTGCCTGTTTTCGGCATGTTTTGGGTCATCTCACCAACAGGCCATCACTGACCATCACCAAACGCATGTACATTTATCCGCTTCAGTGTGTGTCAATTTACTGCAATTTTATTGTTCCGAGTGATACGATCGGCAGACGATTTGAAAGAGAGAGAGCGAAGCACGAGAGAAGATCTTTGAAGCGATCGACCATTGAAGAGGATGTTCAACGCGATGTAAGTAGCGTAATGCTTACGATTCACGTCACACCGACCGTTAACTGTTAGCAAAAGGCCTGTCGACACAATCGGAATCAGTCGCCATCGTCAGCCTCCTGTTCCATCGTCCCGTCGTCGTCTCATCTCCCCAAGCACCTCGTTCGATCAGTGCGCCATGATAAACCTAATGGATCGCGAGCATACGATCTAAAGTGGTTTTATTTATTTTATTTTGCCTTTTCTTCACCCTTGGAACTGGACCCCCAGGTTCCGTGCCTCCGATAGGAAAGAACCAGCAGCACGCCAAATCTACGATCCCCAAATCGAAAAATGACTGTTTTTCGTTGGTTTTTGGTGTGTTTTTGCCGACCCAGCTTCGATTGGGGCACTAAGATTGGGAGACGCTTTCGGACGCAGACGTACTTTTCGCCTCGCCGTCACTATCAGTGGCTGAGCTGCTTTTCTTCTTGTTTGGGCTTATCAGATAGCGCGGCTCCCCGGCTGGTCGTGCTAATGTCAGAGGTCCTTGACTTTCTGCACGGCGCGGAGATATTATTCCGTCAGTGTCCCAGTGGTGGACGGCGCGATACAAAGGCCGATGGGTGATAGCTTAACTAAATGGACCATGATTTGGGGTATCAGAAGCCCGAAACCTTTTACTGCTTGCTGTGGCTGTGATAGGATTAGTTCGAGAGCGAGCCCGTGCTAATTAATAATCCGAGTTTAATGAATCATACACTCTGCGGTAAGCCGGTGGGATTGCCGGAGGTGCTTCTAATCTAGTGAATGGTTTACTGAAAATGAAGCCAAGCGATAAGACGCGTTGTTGTACCACTATCAGGAATGTACTTAAACATTCTTGCGGAATGCACATCATTACTTACCATCTCATAGGCATGATTACTCGTTCAATTGCAAAGAAGTAGCGCACCACAAAGTCACCCACGAAGTCTACCCATTTATCTTCGATAGGCGCCATTACGAAGGATCGTTGCATGCCTGCTCCTAAAGGATGGTTCTCCAGTGGCTAACTGTACGAAGGAACAGAGCTCTTTGAGAAGCTTCTCCAGGGCTACAGTTTTACATCGTAACCTTATCCACAAAACTCCATGGCTTTCTTGCCCAGGAAAAGGGTCTCAGAAAGTCGCCAGAGAGGTCGGACGGATGGACGGACCATGGCGCGACAATTTGGTATTTTGCGATATATTGTCGCGATCAGCAATCCCTAAGCCGACGAAAAATGGTTTACATTTTGACCATATCATCTCTCATTCACTCTACTCTCGTTGACTTATCTCTGTTGCCTTTCCTTTCGCCCATTGTCGTCGCTTGGTCCGTTGCTTGCTGTCCGGTTTAAGGTAACAAAACGAAAGACTTCAACGGCAGCAACAGCAACGAACCGACCTACACTGCATCGCTTACGTTCCCTTCCGCCTATCGGCGTCTCTCTTTGGCCCCGTTGGAGTATGGCGCTGGCGCTTGGTGGAGAAGAAAGATATCAGTTTGCTTATCGCCATCCAGCACTTAAAGCAATAAATTACGGAAATTCTTCCGCACCACCGTCGGTCGAGAACCGCCTTCGGGATTTATGAAATCACTCGGGCCACTCCATGTCCACCCCAAACTACCTTCCCTGTACACACGCGAGCCTTTACTTTGCATGCGTCGGATGGTGCGTTGAAAGCTTATCAGGGATTTATTTCCCGGTCCACGTCCTCACCGGCCTCACCTGGCCCGGCCTTGGTAGATCGCAAATGGCTATCCGTTGATAGTTGGTTCTTTGTTGGTGCGCAAGTCGAGGGAAGCAACTAAATGCAGATGTAAATCCCGCCCTCTATTCTTGGCCGGGTGCTAAAGGTTTCATCGAAAAATGGCCAGCGATCTTACCAAGCTGGTGGAGATTAAGATGGTCTGGCAAGATTTCCAATCGTCTTAAACGAAAACATTATTTGTCTTCGACAGTATTTTCATTAATCTTAAAATATTAAGAAACTGGGTGGAGAGCTGGAAAAGATTTCAAAATTGAGCAAAGAAAACTGAAAATACTTTAAAGTTCGAAACAGCGTAGAAGAGATGAAAGTGAGTTAAATTGACTCATAGTTTAGTTGCTTTGAAGTGTAAAAACTGATAGAAAGAACTGTTCAAGTACTCCATCATACTCAATAGATGAAACTATCACCTCGTACGCTTTCTGATGCATCATTCGTAGATTCTCTCGCATTCTGTAATTCACACTCTCCGCATAGAGATTATCGTTAAACCTGCGATCATCCCCTCAACATACAACTGCGCTATTTATGTACCGAGGGATTACAGTGTTGGTGAACATTGCTTCGACTGCGATTGGCCAACCGGCACGGCTTCGGTATGTAAACGATCGATTCCAAGCACGGTACTCTCCAATGAAGCTGCGAAGATAAAGCAAGAGAGCAAAAGAAGTACACATCGGTGTTGCAAGGAACATACTTTCAAGCACCTCGAAACCGGATGAAAACAGAACAGTCCGATAAAAAGCATGGCGAAGTTCTGTGGTGCAGCAGAACACAATTTTTAAAATGCAGAGTGAAAAGGTGTATGCTTATTCGACCGAGACGACTGGCACCGCCCCAAATCGCGTGTACAGAGCGGAGTTTACGCGATCAACGAACGAAAAAGAAACACTTCGAAGGTCTCTTTTCTTGTGCATTTTTGTTATGGAGAATATGGCCTTTATCAAGAGTGAATTATTCCAGAATATGTTGTGGAAGATTGTCTTTGAATGTGTCCTTAAGTTAGAATCTAATTGAGGATGTTTTAAGTTGTAGTTGTAATCAAACACTTCGAACAAATAATACAAAAATGGTACTAAAATGTGATTCTTGAAAAACAAAACTTATAATCAGAGTTAAATTTGTAGATAGTTCTTTATTGTTTCATTGTTTTATTTAAGTGAAACCTTCGTTCAACCCTCCGATACAACAGAGCAATGCGGAACGATTGGCTGCCCTAAATGCAAACAATAGATACATACAGTACACATTTTATCTGCACCTAACAAACGTTGTTTTGACATATTCCAACGTCCTCACGCCCGATGGCGATAAATTATCTCTCCACCAAAGTTAAATCCCAAGCCCTAGTGTAAACGATTACAAACGGTACGCGAGTGCACCTGCCGAAGGAATCCATCCACCCAGGTAGACCAGATTTTGATTAGTGTCGTTGACCGAACCGCTTTTTTGCTTCGAGTCGCGAGCGTATGTGTATGTTGATATTACACCACCGAAAAAGTACCACCGCACGCTGACAGCGACCGCCGTCAGCGCGATATCGATGCTGGAACATAAATCTTATGCTTAGACCACTTGCAAACCCTCGGATCACTTGGGTTTGGGATGTGTAGTCGTGATTTACATGCTTCCCGATATCGTACCGTCCCGGCCTGGACATTTCTGGACACGATTGACAGTGCGAAAAATTGGACTTTTCCCGCCACTTTGGTGCCTTGGGACTTTGGCCGATGTTGGTCGAACCAATCGATGGAGTTGGTGACATTTTACCGCTTTTCCATAATCGAATGATGGTTTACCTAGTGGGTGATTGGGGGTGAAAAAAAGAGGGGAAAACCTTCCTTACGAAAGGGATTGTTTGTGGTAAGTGAACGCTCTTATCTCACTTCAACCACAAACAGTATTCCAGAAGGATAAGGCCGCACTGTCAGAGAAAAAAGGCATCTTCTCAAGGAAAGTGTTGTCAGAAAGCAAACAATCCTTCCATCGTTGCGAGTGATTTTTTCCCCCAAAATCGAATTATAAATTCAAACGCGTGATGGCCATCTGAAAAGGAGTTTGTGTTGATGGACAGCAACAATAATTGCTTTTGGAAGAATGTCCGAGAGGAAAATCGAGTCATAGTCCTTTGACACGTTCTTGAGGAAAAGAAAACATCCCAAAACATGGTCTCATGTTGCGATGCTACGTTTGAAGATTAGTTTGTGTTTTAAATTAAACGTTTATTTTATTTTGTATTGAAATTACTGAAACGTTTTACTTTCATAAAACCACACGTTCTAAAGTTCAAATCAATCCAAACTCAGCCAATTTCCACAAATCATCCGTCGAGAATGGTTTGTATGCTTCAATAGTGTCTCTCTCTCACAGCTCAAACTCTTATCGGCCTCGAAACACCGAGGCTCCAGTGTGCATGATGTCGGTATCACTCGTCGCGTCCATTGAACGAAGGCGGTGATGAGCAAATTCCATATCAGTTGTAAATTAATTACTATGCGGAAAGGTATTCAACAGGCAGAGTTGGCAATAAAAATCCTACCCAAATGTTCTGACGCCTCGTTTCTCTCGTTTTGGAATGGGAACTCTGGCGGGTGGCGTCGGAGTTGGAGTTGTCCCCGAGTATGAAAAGAGCCGAAGTAAGCGTATGTAAAGTTTGAAATGTGCCTCTGAAAGTGTCTGATTTCAATTTATCGGAACCATAACACCCACGTACGTTATTTCATGGCTCAGTACCCACAACTCCACACGCACCACCGAGTGCCTGTGAGCAGCGGTCGAATAAACAGGTTTGTCTGTTTAGTTATAATCTTTTTGCCCTGGTGGCTGACTGGAAGCCATTTTAAAATTAAAATCATACCCACAGCTTACATCTTGAGTGATTTTTTTCTTTGGCGGCGAAGGTTAACTGGTAAATATGAAACTTTAAAAAAATATAATTGGTCTAGTATAAGGAACATTTTTTAAACTCTATATTTCTCTATATAACTGTATATAACTCTATATATTTTATATTCATATATACTCATGAGTCATATTGAGCAAAAATTCTGGTTATTCCAATTTATTACTATTATTTCTTATTTATTTTCCAATTGATGGAGTCGCCAAATGACAAGGAGAGTTCGACAAGCACTAACAAAAGGATAGCCAGCCATTTTGCTGGAAACTTCTTACATTGAATCCTCCTTTTGTCTATTTGTAGTTGGTTTCGAATGCATTCTTCTCATTCAATTGCTCAGTTCCGGTGTTGTTGCAATGCTTATCTTTTCGTCAGCTTGTAACATTTAAACCAAACTCACTAGCAGATCAGCAACAACCTACCTTAAATAGTTTAGTTGTTCCGGTTTCCGATGAAGATAAGTGGTTCTGTTTTTGCTTCAGATCACGTTCAAAGTTTTGCACGATCGCAGCCACACCTGCAAGAGTTCCTATAAAGCCGCACACTTTTTGCCTCGTTGGTTCGTAGTAATTCTTCACGATGGTTTCCGCCCGGTTGTGTATCGTTGCACTAGTGACTTTAGGGCTGGCGGGTGCCTTTGGCTTTAGTGAACACAGTAGAATCGAAACAAGTCTTGTCCAGGCACAGCACGAATGTGTTACGTATCTGAATCTTCCGAAGCACCGTCTGTACCAGTATCTGGTGTACAATTATTCGAACGATGCCAAAACTAAACTTATGATCCGCTGCGTCGGTTTGCTACTACAATGGTGGAACTCGGACGGAGTCCTTAACGAGCATGTTATAGAGCAGTACTTCCTACCGGACGCTGGCGATACGACCTATCGCGAACGAACGGCCGGCTGTGTCGAGAATAAAGCACCGGAAGGTGATGCACTGTGTAGCAGAGCGTTTGAAACGTTCCAGTGCTACCTGCAGCAGTACGGCGAGCTTATTAACTGTCCCAAGGTGGTACCGCTGAGTGACGAGCGGCTTGCCGAAACCATGCACTTCTGTCTGGATGTGCTGAGTTTGTCGTTGTCGTACTTCGAGAACTGTACCGACACTGCTGAGCTGTTCCTGGCCACGGACCAATCCCGGTGTCTGCTGCGATGTTTCGTCATCCGGGCGGGACTGTACTCAGACCAACATGGACCATTTGCCGAACGATTCAGGCTACAGTTCGGTCCACTCAAAGTGGACGTCTTCGACAATGATCTGGAAGGTGACTACTGCGTAACTCGGCTACGCCGCGAAGGATATGACGAATGTTCGTTAGCCGCACGGTCTCTGTACGAGTGTTACTACTTCGCGGACACTCTTCTGCCTACCTTCGAGCGCATAATACCCCTTTTACGGTTGGTCATGTCGTCCGCATCAGACAATTCATCCGAGGAGGAGGAGGAGATCGATACAAGTTATTGTCCAACAAACAAAATAAAACAATGCGAATAGCAAAACCGTTGCGCAAGCTTCAATCGCGTTTGAACGTTGTAAATAAACTCGAAATTGGAAATGGTGGGTTCCTTCCGGGAGAAAATAAATATAAAGCATTGCTTCGTGGCATACTAAAACTCCCGGACGAAAATGGATATGGTGATAGATTTCGCTATTTCAGCTCGCCACGATTCGGGGATGGTGAAATTTATTGTCGATTTCCCAAACTGTCCCCGTCTTTCGATGGAGCAGGCTACTGTCGCTTAGAGTCATCGCTGATAGCAATATCCTTACGGTTACGACCGTCCTTCGAGCTCTGTGCCACTGTGTGACCGTGCATAA
Organism: Anopheles moucheti; assembly: GCF_943734755.1. Taxonomy (NCBI): domain Eukaryota; kingdom Metazoa; phylum Arthropoda; class Insecta; order Diptera; family Culicidae; genus Anopheles; species Anopheles moucheti. Next base: position 27,193,080 of record NC_069141.1, read on the forward strand.
ATTTCACCTCTTTGGACACGGACACCGCCCGCGTGGCCATATTCGCGTTTTATGTTTCTTGTCGATATTTATCCAATTTTTATCCTCCTTTCTTTCTCTCGTTGCAGGTAAGTTTCGCTGTGGGATGGAATGCGATAGAGAGATGATCCTTTGCTTCGTTTACCACGAGAAGATCGATTGTTTCGTTAGCGTAAGTGAAAAATGTTTGATTTACAGCACACATACAAAAAATAACCTTCATTGACTGTTGATTTAGTCCACTGAGTTCCAAACGAATATGATAAAAGTGTTCGGCTGAAACCGGAAATCATGCTCTGCAAAGATCATCAAATGTGTGTAATATCCTTTTGCAACTTCTCATAAAAATCGTCCGACAACAGCGTGTGCTGAGTGCAGATTACAACGCTACACACACTGGAGCACATTCGGGGCGTTCCAACCGGCAGCCATTTATCGTCCATCCAGCACGGAATAAATGGCAATAATCCGACGCCAACTTTTACCCGATAATGGAGTGTCAAAATCGGAACCTATCGAACGTCTTCATCATTATGCAAACAACCGATCCGTTCCGTTGCGTTCCGTTCCGTTCGAGCGATATTTTGAGAACCCTTCCGACCACACCTTTCCAAACTGGCCGGGAAAAATCGATGGAAAGCACTCGATCGTCGAACGATCCCACCGGAAATGGGAAAACTGTCGCCTGGTGCATGCTGAAAGTCGTGCATTTTTTATTCCATTCCCATTCTCCGTGTGTTCCGGGAAATCTTTCCGAATATTATTACGACAACGGAAATAAAATGTCGTCGTTTATCGTGTCGTTGGTTTGGACGAAGGCATGCTGGAACCGGGCGAGAAACGAGATGTCGGATTAGGTGTCCTTCTTTATGCGAGCACCGGGAATGGATGTTTAGAAACTACTCTCGTCTGCTTGCGTCGCAGCAAAATCAGCATCGCTAACTTCAAAGTCGTTCCATTCCCTACAATGACACAGCATGAACATCGCTTCCCACTTCACTTCTCTCTCCAACTCCAACACCCCAAATGCTCGAGAGAGCCCTTTTTATCGCGTTCGCAGTCGAACAAATCTTGTGCGATGCAGTTTCGCTATAAATTGTGTGATACGAAATTTTATAAATAATATTTAACGTCACCCAACCCATGGGACGTGGGATGCCATCTTTTGGAAAACGGGGCACATTGGATTGTGGTTGGACGGTTTTGACGCGTTCGGAACCAATCCGGAATCCGATTTCAGTGCAAGGCAGCTCGGCGATAGGAAGCCCCGGGATGCAACGATGTTCGGTATCAGTCCGACTGCAGAGCCTTTTCTTCTTGACAACGGCCAACCGAAAGAGGACCACTTTTTCCTGCTTTCCTCCAGCGCAAGCTCGGCTGCTCTGTGTGTTTGCAGATCGTTTCGTCCTTCTTCGGGGCGCTCCTTACCGTCGCCTCCATCGAGACAAGTTTCGTCGAGGAAGCGAGTTCTTTCCAACTTCTCCAGTGATTTCCTGCCTTTCCATCGCACGAAGGAGCTATCACTTCGCACTGATAGCCGTTCTCTTCAGCTTCGTCGGATAGCACTCAACACACGAAGATGTGCAGATCCAGAGCAAAAGCATGCACAATCGTTGTGCTGCACCCAAGGAATGCATTTGCCCGGTTCGCCGTGTGGAAGGAGCAGAAACGCCGATGAGGAAATGATGATGAACTTTATGAAGCGTCAAACCGGGCAAAGAACGTTCCGAACGAACGTTGCATCGCCACTGATAACGACTCTAACGAGCGGGCCAGTGAGGACGCTATTGCTAGTGGGATCCTTCACGAGACGCACACCCACAGCCACAGAAATGCATTCTCTTCTGTTCCATCGACGGGGTAGATGCTAAGAAAAAGAATAAATATCCCTCCCGAAGGACAAGGACAGTGGCTGCGTGGTGAGAAATCAAAACCGGATGAAACCGCAAACTTTGTTTCGTTAAACGACAGCCTCGGTGGTTTTCAACAGGGCATCGAGGATGGCGAAAGGGCTAAAGGGAAGATTCTTAAAATCGCAGTATCGTGAAGATTTCCTCCTCTGGATGTGTGTGTGTGTGAATCTGAAAATGGCAGACCATCCTCGCTAAGAAAAGCTTCGAAATCTGCTCAATCATTCTGGTGCATCAGGATCTCTGGTGAATCGTTCTCGCCTTCCCTTACTCTCAGTCAAGGATCACTCGTGTTCCTCGATTTTCCCTCTTCAACCCATCCGACAACTCGTGCTTATCATTTGTTCAAAGACCAGTCTCGATTTTTTGTGCTAAAAACCTCCAAGAAATCCCTTCTTTCGCATCGTTATCCTAAAACTGCCGACTCCTTCCTCTTCTCTATTGCCATTGTGGCAAAGTGGCCACCGGCAATGAAGCATTCGCTCGTATCGCTTCCGGTTGACTGGTAGTTGGCAACCGTTGGCATCGAATGCTAATCGAAATCGGCTTCAAGAAGAGCTGGAGGAAGCACTGTCGATGGTGGTGGTCCCCATCCTGGCTGGCAAGTGCACAATCTCCTCCAGGAGTCATCGAAATCACCCGCTGCATCTTGCACTCGTTGTTTTAGTTTCACCCTTCAGTTCTTTTCGTCTTTTTTTTACAAACCCTCATATCAGGCGGTTCTACACTCGCCGTCTTCCCGTTTCCGCTCTGCAATGGTGCACTTACTGATGTAAAGATGAAGCATTCCCTTCTCGTTTCCTTCTTTATTCTTCTCTTTATTCCACATCATGATTGATCGACTGAGGAGGAAATCGATCCGAAGCAATGATGTTTGCTTTTTCGATCAGGCTTAAACGAAGCGCCGGGAGTGGCTTGGTGGAAGAGACTGGACCTGCAGTCGTTGCATATCACCCGAGCATTTTCTCATCAAGGATTTCCCTTAGTGTTGCAGTTATTGAAAGCGAAATTGGCACCATCCTGGACGATTGATTGAAGTGTATATCCCTTATGCTGGCCTGAGCACTGATAAGAAGCGGAAGCCAACGCTGTTCGTGACTTACTAGGGTGTTTGGGTTTTTATGGCGCTCTGTGGCGTTAAATTATAGTCAGTTATGCTATTTCCAATAGGATATTCTGTTTCTCTATGCTGTATTCTATCTTTGAATTTAAATATACCCTTGAAATATCTTGCTTTACTTGAACAGCGCAAGAATTGTTGGATTCCTATAGAAAATATCCTGGTCACGGCACCAAAAGATGTTCGTCGATATACATTTCTACACGTTGCAATTATCATCGATGGAGCTGCTATTTATTCAATTAAGAGAAGATTTTATCATAATTAAAATTCCCCTTTCTTACCTTCTCAACCATCTCTGATGCCTCTTCTTGCCAAAACCCTCAAAAGTCGTCTGAAGTCTAAAGCCGGTGCAATTAAATTTTGCTCAATTCTAAACTAATCACTTCAAACATTCATCAAACTTTCTGTCATCGCCTTCTACCGTTCTTCCCTTTTTAACCCACGGGTTAGAAAAATCGCTTTCTAAACGGTGCGTGAATTTCCCGAGCTTCCATGCGAAAGAACCACAAGGCACATCGTTGCGTCCATTGTTTCGCACATGGTCACTGTTTTTGTCCGACTGACATTCTCTCTGCAGCTCGCGAACGATGTTTGAACTTCAGTGCATCAACGGTCGATTACAATTGACCCGAAAGCATCCCTTTGCCCTGCGCTCTCAGCTTCCCAGTTTCTTCTACACTAACCGAGAAAAGCTGGCGACATTCCACGGAAAACGGTTCCTAGCCGAGAAGCGCTCTTTCCGTCATCGCACAACAGGAAACTGCATCAGAATTTCGCGCCAACAGTCCATGCCGCAACAGCAAACGAGTTGAATGGAAGGCTGCGGGGAAAATGAAACCGCGGCACAACACAAGAAACGCGCACTTTTCTACTGCAACAGCTGCCACAACGAACGCAACGTGCGGTGCAATCACGCACTTTCCATCGGAAACATCCTTTTTTCAGCGTTTCTCCCTACGAGAAAATTCATCCCGTGGTGGGAGAGGGAGGCATTTTCCTCCCAATTTGAATTTCCCCGTTTCCGACCGGAGAAGGTGCATTCCAGCTGCATTTTGATTGCAAATGGCGATTGTCAACCCTCGCCATCCAAGTTCAGTGTGGTGCAATGTGGCTCTCTGCAGAAGGAAATGTGCTGTGCTGTGTGGGAATATCGAACGGAACGACCTTCGGTTTGGAGCGATGGATGGTTTGATGAATTAGATCCCAACATCCCCAACCATGCTGGCCATACGCAGCGGGTAAAGATGAACCAACCTGGGTACCTGGGGAAATTCGTTCCTAATCGAACGCCAAACGAAAGGCTACGGCGCCATCGCCATCAGCAACTATCCGCGAACGAACGAAGGACTGGCCGACGGTTCGACGGATATCAATTGAAACGACTCTTGCCGTTGGCGCACAGTCGAATGCATTTCCAATGCACCGCGATGCACCGACAACGATTCTTCCGGCACAATGATGCGTTTTGTGCTGTTGTGTGTTTTTTGGGGTGGTGAGCATTGTTCGGAGCTTTTTTCTCCTTTTCCCAACCGTCGTTTGACGGTCTCGTTCTTCCCGAGTGACGACAATGGTCCCAAACGGTGGGACAATATTCAAGAATAGTTCCGACGAATCAACCCGCACACTGCTCTCTAAACACACGTCAACGCAGTCCGTCTGGCAATTCCACCAAAAGGTCCTTGTATTCTTCGCTGCCTTCCTTTGCAGTTGGGCATGTGAATGCATCAAATCAATAAGCGTCCGGGAGCGGGTTTCGCGAGAACCATGATGGATTCGAGCCATGTAAAGATCACATCCAAAAAGGGAAAAAAGCATCCCCCCCTACGTCAAACTCTTTTCGACAGTTGGACTCTATCGGCAACGGGCTTATCACTATCGAATGTCACCGCACTTCCTCCTTCCAGCCACTGTGGGAAGTTTTCCTTCTCGGTTTTCCACTATCGCCCCGAACGCTGTTTTTCTCCTATCCCCGGTGATGACATGAGCGTAGGACGAGGACGTTCCACGCCAGTTGTCTCGGTTGACGTTTGCGAGATTAGACATCCGGCCAGAATGCGGATGGATGGACATGTTTGTTCCAATCCGAGGTTTTTTTTGTATGCAACCGGTACGATTTCCCAGGCATTGGTTTTCCCCGTTTCATGACAGCACATCGATATCTCCCTTCGTGCTTGCTTCCCTCACTGCACAATGCTGGTTGCATTTCTAATCAAATGAAAAGTTCGTTTTTTGCGTCTTCCTCGTTCCTGAAATCGGCGGTTGTCAGTCAGTCCGTCAGTGTTCGCTTATCCGCACTGTCCAACTGATAACGTCTAACCAATGGCATTGGTATTTCGCTTGTCTGCAGTCAGCGGTGTTGATGCAGTTTACAACTGTCATACGAAACAGCAAAACGTCAAACAGTAGCTCCATCGATCACGGGCCACTAGGCGTCTCCATGAATGCGTCGCTTTCGCTGAGATATTTACTTTTTTCATGCATCTCACTGTCACTCTTCTCACCTACGGTGAGGTGTTTGGTGTAGGATAGAAATCTCTCACCTCACGCGAAGGGTTGCGTCTCGTTTCATTATCTCGCTTTACAGCAGGATTATGATGGAGATTTGCCGATGAGGTTTTTGCTTCACAGTCGAGTGGATGGTTGTCCCGCTTTAAATTAATCCGATCGCCAGCCACTGATAGCATTTTTCCCACTCTCCTTTCTATCCCTGTGCATCTTCTCAGCCTTCCTCAAAGTGTGATTATTCGCGATTTTTCGCGACACTAAACGGTCACGCATTGTCAGCAGTTTGGGTCGCGGTGTTGTGCGGCTTTTGAAGGGTTGGGAGACATTTTCTGCGCTTTTCCCGCACGGAGATGATACTTTTTATTCGTCTGCAGACCTGGAAAAGGGTTGATAAAGTTTTTTAGTGATTTTTAAAAGCATCTCCTTTGGCCATTACGCTAAAGGGAGACGGGATGGTATCCGGTTTGTTTGGGAAGATTTGAGAGATTATGCTGATTTGGTTGGGATTCTAAACAGGAGCGTTTCATGTTTCAATGGCGGAGACGATGGTTTTACGATTACTGGCAGGGATATTTTGTCGGATAAGAAGGCGGAATGTAAATGGTCTGAATGTGATAAGGATTAAGTTGTGATCTCTTTTAGATTGACTCTGCCCTAAGAATTGGAGTTTGTACTGAGAATGTTGAATCATTTTTAAAGAAAAACTCACTGAGAATTATATAAAAAATATTTTTCCTTAATTTTCCTGAACAAAGTGATACTAAGTGCTAAATTAATTCAATGCGTTTAGAATATTTTCATTTTACTTTTTAATGACAGTTTATCCCCATTTGCTCCTCTGCCTCCAACGAAGGAAAGATCCATTAAAACAGATTTCACCGATTAGCATGCCAAATGCCGGGGACAATTTGCTTATTTAGATGGGAAAAATCATGGCGGGAAAGATTGTGCGTCTTTTAATTTCTTCCTGCCATCAACGCGTGCAGTTTTCCCTTTCCTTCGGTCGATTATCCTACGCTTTTCAGTTCATTTGCCGTCTCCGGAATGCTTAGAATTTGTGCGCAGCTAATGGCGAATGGCGATAATCTTTTGTGCGAATGAAAGAACCTCTCTGAATAAAAGAGCATGCGGTGTCCATGTGGCTCCAGCAAAAGGTGACCGAATGTTCTTTTTTAATCGCCACTGCACCTTCCAGGACGGAGATGAAACCCCCCAGGAAAGCTGCCTTTTTAATTGCAAACGCTCCATTGCCATCGTTTATGTTCTTTTTCATCGCCCTCGAAGGACAGTGCGCGTAGGTCAAACTTTTATTTCCATTTTTGCTTCGACGTGGCCGAAAAAGTGTCTTTAATTTTCCGGCATTTTATGGCTGACGCATAAGGGGTCACCTCGAAGGATATTAGGCGCAGGGACACGCTGTACTAGACACGGGCGTGTTAGCGACGATCATTAAGATGTCGTTTTATTTACCATTTTCACGATTAGTGGTATCTCGCCACGGTGTCCAATGTCCGAAAGGTACGATTTTAAAACTACCTCTTATCGCTCGTGTCCTTCCCATGGTCCCCGTCCACCGCACCGACAGGAAATGAACGATACCAGCCATGATCCGTCACCCTCAAAACCAACCCTCCCAGCCAGCGCCATCGCGATTGCTGTGATGGCGACGATGATGCTGATGATGGAAAAATGAGAGGATTAAAAAAGGTGCACGATATGATGTAAAATATCATTCGTTTATCATTTTTTATGACCACCCCGGCTTGTCCCTTTCCCCCAACACCGTAACACCACCCCGGTTGGAACGCAGGGGACGCTTTGTCATCAGCAACAGTGAGGCTTGAATGTGTTTATGCTGCTGCATCGTTGCTGTTCTGCTGTGGATGAGCATTGGGGTTGAATTTAAACTGCCAGTCAAGCACAGTGTAAGTGAGATAAAACACGCGAATTCGCTCACACAAATACAATGTCGCTCGGCGAACAACAAAAAAACGGCGACTCACGGAGTAAAGTGTTACATGCTTGTGATGAGCTTTATCTACCGGTCAGGTGAGCACATCCTGCAAGGAAGCGCAGGACGATATTCCAAAAAGGCGTTCGTCAGAGTGTTCTTTCCCTATCGGACGCTTTCGAAAACATTCCCAAACAATCCAAACTTCCACCCTTCACCCGTCACTCACCACTCACGAGTCTCGTCCGGCGATTCCAGCTCCACAATTCCACGCCGTCGAACGAACACGTGGGTAAGTGTCTGAGAATGAAACGGAAATTAAATTTGATCCATTTGAGAAGATTATCGCTTCCTTGCCACCGTGCCACTCTCCTGCAAAAAGGCACCCGAAGTCCGAATGGATTCACCTTGAAAGGGAACCTCCCGACGGTAAGCAACATTCCGGAAGGACGTTTTGTCGTTCGGACAGCTGTGAAACGATACCAACACAGACACATCCACATTCACCACCACCAACAGAAGCTCAGCACAGGCAAGTCGTGCCTCGTCTGCTAATGGGTGTCGGAAATGGGTTGGAATTCTTTTTATGTCGCGTAGGATACGACCGGCAGTGTTTAGTGATGTCGAGTACGTGAATGATCCCTCTTCGGACGACGAACCGGACTATTTGAACAGCGTGATGCTGATGGTGTAAAGATAAATAGAAGAATATCGCTCGTTTTGCAACATTAAATCGTTTTTAATCAATAATTTCTTGCAAGTGGAATTTAGAAACACTTCTCCATTATTAGCAGTTTGTGCAATGTTTAACTCCCCTGAGTGAGTTATTGGGAAAAAAGTACTCTCCTCTCGGTACCAATCCGAAGAGACTAAACCATTTGCTAATTAAAATAATTTCGCCATAAATCCAACGCTCAACCAGTTTTATGACACCGCGCTCACGTTAATGGTCTGTACATGTGCGATATGTGCCACCCGTTGCCACCCAAACTCAGGCTCATCCCTTTTCCTTCCCATGCAAATTCATGTCCCACTGTCTGGTCTCTTTCGTGTAGTTTCTTCACCGCCAAGAACAAGGAAAACTTTTCCAACTTTTCCCTCACAACGGGGGCGTTTTTTCACCACATGGCCACTTTTCCTGTTTCGTTATCGGTTGCTTCTCTCAATTCTCGTCGCCGCCTTAAAGGACTTGGTCGGCATTTGGTCGGGTTGCTAAGCTCCTCCAGTCCTCGACGGTGGCGTTGCTAAAGGGTGAGACCATCGCGCGTCCGTATGCGTGTATTAGTATGTGGTTTGTTTTGATAGCCTCTTAATAACATTATATCGCTTTTCCGTATCAGCAATCGCCCAGCAACAGAAGTGCCGTGTGGCAAACACGAACCAGCACCGCACTCGCGACCATTCCTCGGTCGAACACACGATCCCTTCCACCGCTGGGCCTCTGTCCTCTGTCCTTCATCATCCACCAGCCATCTTATCTGCCGCACGCCAGCTTCATCATTCGACCAATCTATAAAGCGTGTGCATGTGTGTTTGGGAAACAGGATTGTCGTCCTTATCAATGTCCTTTCCATCGGCTGTGTCGGGTGGATGTTGTCTCGGTTCGCTCTCCGAAGGACGCGCGAGAAGTGTTTGCCCGATCGTATCCCGGTCGCGAGTGAACGTAAACAAACCCAATGCCCACCCTCCGACGGCCTTCGACAGCGAGCGCTTTGCCAGGGACAACGATGAGTGTGTTCGTTTCCTCGCTGATAAGCAGTTTCGGGGGTGGGGAATGGCAAAATCTTAATCCACTGCTCCTTTGCCTCGAATGAGAAACCGCCGGTAGAAACGCCAGCCGGAAAACGCCATCCATCAGATAAGGGATGAATGAGTGGTAAGGGCTTACCTTGCCAGAAGAAATCGTGCCCATGATGGAAATTCTCAACAACACACACAAGGGTTCGGTGTTGTCGTTGGTAGCAGAGATGCGATTTGGATCTGAAGCAGTCGAACGTGTTTCAAAGCGTGAGAAAGGGATGAAAGAAACAAAATCGCACATAAAACCTGGAACAAAGCTGGCAATGCTTTCCACCTTCATGTATAATTACCTTTTATGTTTAAAAACATTCGACACGTAATAATATTACCCCAGGACGAATTGTCTCGCAGTTTAAAAGCAATATTTGAATGAGTTATGCCTTATCTACCTTGTTGAAGTAAAGGAATAAAAGAGAAAAGTTATTGAAGCTCTCAAACATTTGTCAAGTCTTTAATAAAAAAGAGGAAATTTGTAACAGCTCCTGCTGTTATTACTTTGTAAAGACGAATTTATATCATCATTATTGCTCTTTTAACTTTTATTTAAATAAATCATTAAAGAAATACGGAGAAAATTGAAAATAAAAATTGATAAAACTTTTAAAAAAATAATGAACCCCTTCAACACACACAAAACATTGGAAAAAGCAGGGGATGGTAAAAAATGGCTGAAATTTACACCCGAATATTGCTTGATATGAATACGGAACAAAGAACGGGGTTTAATCTCACATTTTCCATTCATTCATTGCAATCTCCACCTCGCATCTACCATCGTGCCCATGTCCGCTCACACCAACCCCATCCAGCCGACAGGGAACGCCACAGACTCCCCACTATCGTTCCCAAAATGGCTTCCTTATCTACCCGGCCGAACAGACGGAAATGTATTGAATCGCTCCCAAATGCATCGGCCGGCTTATCTTCGGCTTCACTTCCGCATCGAAATGCGTGCCACCTTGCGGTTGGGGTTGTGTGAGTGAGCGTGTGTCGGTGGTTGGCTGGAAGGATATATCACCCTCGAACACCCGTCGTTGGAACCGATACGCTTTTGCCTTGCGCCTATCTTCCGTCGACGATCGGCATTTCAGTGCGCCGTTTATGGTCTCCGGTAAGAAAAAGATGAATGAGGATCATCGCGTCGAGGGACGCGGATAGAGAGAACGGACGGGACGAGCCCGAATGGTCGTCTGAGGCAATCGATAGGAAGCGATACGGGTTGGAAGTCGGTTTGAAGCAATGGCGACGAGATAGCACCGATGAGATAGTGCGCGAATCGTGCAGCACTTTGCTAACGATGGCCGAATCGTCGACGAACGAGCGTTCCGTTCAGCCAAAAACAGGTGAATATCCTTGCCACAGAAGCAAGAAAAGAGAGAGAGAGAGAGAGAGAGAGAGAGAGAGAGAGAAAGGGAGCAAACGATGGAAAGATAACAACCAACGTTGCCTCGTGCGTGGCGGTGTTGTAGCACGGGACCAACGACGAACGTGCGATAAGACTGTGGACAGCGGGGAAAATGGGTTTTCCCTGCACCGGAGCGCGATAAGGAACTGTTTTTCACCGTTTTCCACTATCGAACGCCGAACCACGCAGCGTAAAGAAGCCATTACAGTGTGAAAGAAAGATAAATAGATGGAAAATCGTGCGGGAAAAGGATGATGCGATCAGTGCGGAAAGCAGAAAAGTCAGGAGAAAGTCAAAAAACGAGAACAAGCTAAAGATAAACGAAAAAATCGACAGGACGAACAGGACCGAGAACAACACCAGATTGGGAAGGTGGATATAAAAGGAAGAAACTTCGTGAAAGAAGTGTAGCATTGGGAAAAGCGTCCCACCGCCATAGATAGTGAACCGCCCGATAAGACGCCGTTGTCTGTTCGTTGGTGTGCTCGATGGTACGATTTATCATAGCAAGGATAAGAGAACGCAGGTGGAGATACTTTTTCCTCGACGCGATCCAACCGAATCGCGCTGGAGGATCTTGCTGGAGCACGGAAAGCAAAACTGCGATGTGGAAAAGATAGATAGCGAGTCCTTCCCGTGCCTGCCAGCAAAATGAAAGAAATGAAGCGACGAGCTCGAGTGAGATGGAGCGAGCGGGTGGAGGGACTCTAGGGGGACGAAGGGAGAGGACGAATGGTTCGTTTGTTGCATGAATTTTGATCTTATCGAGGGACGTCGCCATCGTCGTTTTGCCATTACTGCCACGAGTCCTCGCACGACAGGGCATTTTCCCAGACGGAAGAGTTTTCCAACGGCGCGATAAGCAAACGCAACGATGTGTCCTTGTCCTGTCCCTTTGTGCAGGTGGACGCCGTTCGTGTTGGACGACTCGAGGACGAATTCGATGCAGCGAAATCCCATCACGGTCACGGCGGTTCACGTTCTGCCGCATGCCGTTGTGCATGCCAAAAGGGACCTCCGGGTGAGGATCGGAACCGGTGGGAAGCGGCCCTTGGTCCTTATCAAACAGCACTGATCGCACCGAGTTCCAACACAGGTTGTCTCCGTGTGTTTGTGTGGGACCGGGTCGCATTTCTCTATCGCCGATTCGCCATCGCCATTTGTAGCGGTAATCAGCGGCACGCCGGCACTCGAACGGTGACTCCACTCCATCCAGACGGGTTCTCCACCATCCCGGTTCCGGTATCTTCGTTGTAAAATATAATAATATCGTTATCAGTTTCCATCAATCAGGAGCCAGGTCAGCGTGGTGTGGAGAAAGAGGACGTGCCGTACAGCGAACTCAGCGTCAACATAATGGTTTAGTGGTGGCGTCGTCTCGCAACAAACAAAACTCCAACCAAAGGATGAACTTTTGGTCAAAGTCCCCCGTATCCCCCGGCGGAAGGAAGGAATCGGGAACGAGACGAATGGGTGAGCTCGAAAGCGAGATAAGAACCTCTTTTTGCTTTGGCTTATCGGTCGCTTTCGATCTTTCGATCCACATTCCTCGCTGGGGGTTTCCTCGTCGATTCCTGGGGCCGGGTTTTCCCGACTTTCCAGACATGCCACGGCACGAGAAAAGCATTGACGGAAGCGAGTGTTGCTCCATTCCCAAAACAAATGATATCCTACCACTATGCTTTTTGCCCTCTCACTCCCACTTTGAAACATTAAAACTGAACGAAGGACATCATGGTGTGAGTTGGATATGAGCGAGATGGAAGGGTGCGTGGAACGAATGCAAGGGTAGTGTGCGTGATTCTACCCCGTGGCTGCTGATTGATGGCTTAAGATAGTCTGCCACTACGCACAGGTGCATCGGACTGACTGTGCACATTGCACTTTGGCACACAGAACACTCATCCACCTACCAGAAATGCAATTTTCTGATTCCTTTTTGCGTAGAGCGCTTCCTCCAAAATCATCTTCCGAGTTCCGAATTTCCAGGACGATATCGGTTTCGGGACGACCCTTCCGAAAAGCATCAACATGACCCCGGGAATAGCTTTTATGGTCGATTGGACAAGCTTGATAAAGACCGGACTGGATCGATCGACCCTCCGTGCCGTCCGTTCTTCATTCTTGCTCCACCATCGTACGATAACGAACAAATCTCCCTATCAGCACTGGGCGTCCATTTGCCGTGCGTCAATTATCGGGTGGCTCTAGGACCAATGCCAACGAACGGAACAGAAGAACTCGGTGCTCGGCGAACGCAGGGATTCGATTATCTTTGGGATGCCACAACGAACGGGACACAGTTTTTGGGAAGCCCAACACGAACGCTCTTATCGTGATCTTTCGTCGCTCCATTCGTCTGATTTTTCGGTGCACACTGCAGACATGCTTTGGGGCTACGGAAAAGAAAAGAAACAAAAATGAAAGAAAAAAGGAACTCCCTCTCGTGTGGCAAAACTCACCCCTCGGGAAAGGTCAACTTCAGGTTCGAATCCTTCGCTCTTGTGGCCGGGGGTTGAGTTGAAATACGATATTGAACGGTTTCGATAACGAACAGGTAGAAGTAGGCAGAAGATGATTCGACGTTGTTTTCGTACCTTTCAAGCTCGCAACGAAGGATTGCACTGGTGCGTTGATTTTATCGAGCGATGCCTCTCTCTTGCCCTGGAATTTGCAACGGGTGGGTGTGTTACCATGAAAAATATTTTTGTGAAGTTTAACGTAGGGCTTGCTACAAAAATGCACAAATTGGTTTAAAAACTTAGGCTACCAATTGTTTATAGTTGTCTTGTGATGATAAGAATCTTGGTTAATAAAATTACTTATAACATTATTCTAATGAAATTACATTAGTTCATAGTACACGCTTCAAACATGACACATTTGTTAATTAAAATGGCCTCAAAATGAATTTTCTTCCATGCGAATTAATTTTTTTCCGCACATTGCCGATCATTAACACGTCAACGGAGCGTGGTTGAGACGGTTGGACCAAAATTCAAACACGCGTGCACCGGTGCCGCTTCTCATTAATTAGCAGTGCCAACGGGTGTTTTATCCATGCTTATTATAAGCACCCTGAACACCCTACCGCCCATTCAGATGATCGGGTCGCGAACGAAACACAACGTGAATTTTTGTTGCTGTTAATAATAAAAACAACAAAGCGCTCCTTTCCAAAAAACCCGTTTCGGGGTGCGCATTTTACACTTTTCGAAGCTTAACGCGCCAACACAGCATGCTGGTTTGATGTTGCTGAATTGTGTCCGGCAGACGCGCACGCGCGCGCGCACACACGATCAACACACGCACTGTTTCTCTTTCTCTCTTTTCCTTGTCTCGCTTTCTCCATTTGACTTTATCACGCTTCACACTGATGCGCGCACAACACGCAGACTGAAGTGAACCGTCACCGTCAATCTTCCCGACACCATTAAAATCACTCTGGCGCGGCTACGTGCCGGCCGTCAACGATTTGCCAAAACTAACACGTGCGCTGTAAAGAAACGGACGGAAGGGATGTAGAATGAGGGACAGAGAAAAGGAACAGAGCTGGCGCTACTTTTCTGATGTGTTAGCCACTCTAGATGTTTAGTTTACGAATAGCGGAAGTTATTATTCACTTTGAATGTTGTGTTATTTCACATTGATCGTGTTCTAGTTAGATTTACTACACTTTTCTTATATGCCTTTATTTTACTTTTTATGTGCTGATTTGATTTACTTTATTTTATCAATTTGCATTTTCGTTGCCTTCTGACATCTTTCACAATAAAATATAGAAACTTTCTTCAAATATTTACTACCTCTACTTCTTTAAACTTAATAAACTCACTCAAATTTAAGGTCCAACGTTGAGATAAAGTTGTACAACATTTCAAACGAATGTTTGCTTCCGAAACGGTTCCGTAACGCTTCATTCCCTCTGATCGACTGGCTATCGTTGGAAACCATCGCAAAACCTGCCGGGGGTATTTTGTTTTTTTTTTTGCTCACTTCTCCTTAATCGCTTTATATGCATCACACTCATCCGATCGCGTCGTCAACTGAACCGTCATCATCTTCACCGGCAGATCGAAAACAACTTCGCGATCGATGTGAACGATCACGGGGCGCAGTGGATGGAGCGAACGGAGCGAAACGATGATCTTCCATCGCAGCCACCCCCACGCGGCCATCGCGCTCCATCGTCCGTCCATCATCGTTTTAATATCTAGATATGACAATCGGATTTTACGATCTTTCGAATCCACCGTGCCGGGTTTTGCCCCGCACACAAAAGGTTGTCCGGGGGCCCACCCCTAGTGTGTGATGCGAGCACCGAACAAGCTCAGACGAGATTGGAATCGATACGGCGAGGTTCGAGACTCAACAATGCAGGAGGAAAATGGTAATAAAAAAAATACCTCCACCGCGATCTCAGATCTTGCGACACGATTCTGAGACCCCCGGTCGACACAAATCCGTCCCGCTCTGTCAACCGGACCCACCGGGTCGCTCTCCGCTGGCTCAACTCATTAAGCGTATCTCACGGTGGAACCCCCAGAGCGGTGATCTGGCGAACGGGGGGGATGATATTAATTCGCTGCTAAATACATATGCGCATGATATATGTCCGCGTATGGTCAGTAACGAGTTGGCAGATTTTTTGTTTCCATTTTTGAGCCCAAGTAAGTGTTTAATAAACTGTCAAGCGACGCAATAAAATAAACAAACGCAAACGATCCGTCGATGAAGGGTGACTGCATCACTTGGACGATGACCCAGTTGGCGAGTGTAGTGAGGACTCATTATAAAATGGATTTCTGTTTTATATTGTAATAGCTCCTAAAAACCCGTCTGGTTGAATCATCAGAAAACAATCGCACCACATCCATGTCATACGCTCAGCACCCTTCCATGCTTCGTACGGAGGGAGGGCATCTCTCCGTAGACGACTCAACCCACCATCATCGCGAGAGCTCTTGCGCACGTCTTGCCCGGCGAATGTGTTCATCAGCTTTTATCGCTCCGACTGCAAACCCCTGCCCCTGTTTCCATCATCATCAACCCCTCAACAAGATCCTGCGATGGTGGTGGAAGCGAAGGAACTAACTATCGTCCGCTCAGCCACCTCGCATGCGCCACTCCACAGCAACAACAAAAGCAACACAGACAAAAGCCAAAACCAGAACTTCAGGGGTAGAAAACGCGGGCGCATTCCGCTTATCTCGTCCCGGCTATCTCAGTCCATTTCCTCCGCGCGGCCGGGCGTATAAAAATTTTATCGATAAATAAAATCTAATCAGCACTCTCGGATCGGTCTTCTCGGGTTTTCTCGCTCTCTCTCTTTCGCTTCGCTCCGCTTTGCCGCGCACTCGCCTGTTTTGTTTTCGGTAACCAGGCACCACCAGGCCCCGTACGGATGGGAAATGAAGATTTCGCTGGTGGGGTAGAAGGGAAGCCAGGGTATGGCAGGGCTGCGCTTACTCACATACCCGGCAGTATTCCGCCGGATCTGTTGTGTTCGGTTGTGCCGCTTCGATGGCCATCACCAGCAGCAGCCTCAGCTTCACAAGTTTATCTCGGTCGGTATATGTATATGTCCGTACACTACTCCGCTTTGTATCGTCGTCGTTGGTAACGAGTTTTGTTTGCTTCTCTTATTCAGCTCTCTCGTCGTGGCTAACCTTGATCGTTATCAGCCCAGCTCGCGTCGTCCGCCTTCTCACTTCGGAACGGTCGCCATTTCTCACTTCTCATCCTTCGCCTGAGATCAGCCTGCTATGCTATGCTGCCTATGCTCGATGCTTTTCATTCCTCGCAGCAGGTGTGCGCATACCTGTGCGCTGCAAGGCTGTGTGGGTGTACTGGATATACGCCCTTATCAGCAGCCCGCGATCGACGCTATTTTCCCTTATCCAAAAACCATTCCATCCATTCGCTTTCCACCGTCGACGGACGTCACGCGTCTCGTTCTCTCGTTCGAGATAAAATGCTCACTCTCAGCGCGCCTCCTGCAGTGTGTTAAGTAATCTTTCAATTTCATCCATGCCCTTCATTCCATCCATCTTCGCGCCTTTCGTGCGGGGTATTTCCCCGTTCCGAAACCGTGTCCGACCACCCCCGGGGGTTTTGGGTGCGTTTTCTCATTCCACAAGGACGGACACAAATGAACGAAGGAAAAGGAAGAGAGCAAAAAAATCCCTCTATTCGAAAACACAGATAACACTTAAACCGCCCGTACTCCTTTTCGTTCTGCTGTGGTTGTGTGTGGGTACCTTTCTGTTGTTTCTTTTCTTCCCAGTTCGTTCGTTCTGCTCCGTGCTGATTCTAAACATTAATGTGTATGTCCTGTTATGGCCCGTTCTAAGCCAGAGCATTGCGTTATCTTACCAAATGGCGGCGGCGGCGGTGGCGGAAGCAGCTCTGAGCCTCAACCGTTCGTCGCCAGGCGTTAGATAAGACAAGAGACGAACGACAAAAAAACCACTCACTCAACGAATGCGACAAATACATTCCAGTAAGTTCCCGCCGGTTTAGGTTCGGCAACAAATGTTCCAATATCCTTGGACGAGAGACACCGCTGGAGACAAATGTACACAATCGATAAGCAGAATAAAAGAAACCTTTCGGAGCATGAAGATGATTTGATTCGTCTGTCTAGCAGCTTTTGGGTTTTTTTGGTTTGTTTGTTATCAAACTCGCCCGAGCACATTGGAATGTCATATTTCAGGGGATCAGTCCGCACACGGACGAGATTATGTTTGATGGCTGTGTTTTTTTCGTGCTCTTCCTCCATTTCTTCCCAGCATGACTCATAAAGATCCACTTAGGAGAAGATTAACCGTTAAATGGATTGCTCATGCTGTCGGTATGTTTGAATATACCGAAGACATTAGACATACTGCCTCATTACAAGATGTTCCGTTGCACATCTGAGGCCGGCTGGAAAATGTTCCTTTTAAACTAATATCTATTTCCCCTCGTTTAGTCATAATATGTATACCCTGATTTTGCCAGCGTTTATCAAATTATTTATAAACAGCATCGTGCTGACTGAAAGATAAGCAAAGCCCTTATCATGTACGACAGATCTAATACTGGTAACACACCGGGTCGATACGACACGGCAACAGAAATAGCAAACAAAAACCATAGCTCTGTAGGGGCTCGACCTACTGATTGGATTTGTTAAAAAGTTAAAGTTAATTCCCTGCTAATGTGGGCCATGCGCTCCCTTCACTGCGCTCCCTTCACTGCGCTTCGTTTTGATTCAATCTCACGCTAGAAAAGTCACATTCGTGGTTATCCCTTTTTGCATGATTCATCCCCGATGAGGGATTAGCCAGGATGTGCTGCTGATCATAATGTCCTATATCGTGAGGAAATGTACGAAAGATGCGCCTTCAGTGACAACCCCTCTATATAATGATACTCGCAATTTGAGTGACGTGCATACCGTCGGAAAGATCTCACCGTGGAATCTGGAGGGGAAGCGGCGAACCCCTAGCTGTAATGCAAGTTGCAAGCCAACCGGCGCACGTGTCGTGCCATCAGTTTCGTGTGATCACACTTATCACTGCACTGCATCAGCTTTGCCTCGCTGACCTTTATCATTCGCACCCGGGTGAGAAAAGGGTGAGAAAATCCTTTCCGCGTGTACGAATTTCCCTTTTATTCCGCTGCGTCCGTCGATGTAGTCTCTCGTGGCGTCGCTATGCTTCGTACCAGCAATCGTTCCTCTCTTTTCTACACCGCACAGCTCACTCGCTTGCTCACACTGACTCACCCGGTCTGCTTATCCGGAATATCCTTCTATTCACAAACATTCAAACGCACGAGAATGGTGAGCGTAAAGCAGCTGATTTTGCTCACGCTTGGCTCGCATTCGCTCTCTCACCCTCTCTCTATGTTTACATCGGATTTATTGTAGAGTAGGTTTCGAAAAGTCCGCCGAGGTCCGCAGCATGGACGTTTTGTTGGAAATCGTGCGTTTTTCAGTAACGTTTCACTCTCCCAGAGAGCCGCACCTGCACTGTACGAGAAGTGCGGTTTGCGTTCCGTTCTCGACGCGGTCGTGATCCATGTGCTTTTGGGACGGTTGTTTGATGCAACTCGAAAGCGCGCGTGTGTGTGTGTGTATGTGCCCGCGTGTGTGTGTGTTTTTGCGTGATTGTTTTACCTTTCGCGTTTGTGCGAACGTCAACATCAACCACGGTAAATGCGGACGGTGATGAGCGGTTATCATACGATCTACCTGCATGTCACCGGGTGTGTTGATGTGTCGTTGCTGATAAAGTGAATAGTGAGCAAATGTGTTTGTGTGTGATTTTTTTTCCTTTATTTTATTGTTTCCAACGCGTATCCAAATGTTGCGATGTGAATTCAAAAACGTAAAAAGGCCAAAATTATTTATATATTCCCGAATTCGTCATGCTTGGGACGGCAGAAGAGTTTTAACGCACGCAGTATGTCTGTTGGTCAGCTTCATTGTTGTGGGTGTGTACGATGAACATACATACACGCATACATCTAGAAACCCGATAAACACAGAGCGACGTAAAATCTGCTATCGCAGCGACGAAATCAGTCGTCGCACCATGCGAATATGGCCATGGTGAGATAGCGTCGTATACACCATCCCAAACCCGGCCACCGTTCCCGTCATCAACGTTGTGTGTGCTAGGTGAGGAATTGCGTGCTGTGGGTGGGTGTACGTTGTGTGGAAGGTGACAGAAAATCGATCCAAAGCCGATAACAATCGACACAGGCTCACGGGGAGTTAGCTCACTGCGTGGTGAGAAGAACGTGACGGCGTGAGCAAACCGCGTTCCTCACCTCACGCTCATCGCTGCACGTTACGTTGCTCAACGTTTTTAGAGGGCCCGAGCACTGCGGCGGCACCGCTGTCAGCTGTGTTTGTGTGTATGCCTTTCGTTCGGCTCTGTCGCTTATCGCGCAGCAATCTATTGCTCTGTGGGACGACCGGTATCGGGCCGGCATTAATATTGTACGTATCGGCAAGTAAATTGTATTTTACGTGCTCTGTTCCCTTTTAGCTGTGGCCCTGGGTATGGCAGGGTGGACAGCAGCATTTGTGAATAATGCTGTAGCGCGAATGTGCGAGATGAATGCACACTACGCGAACAAACAACATTGTACAGTACTGTTGGCGGTACGAGTTTTAAAATTGAACCGGGCGGAATTGCCCTGCATTGTTACCGTTGATTTCATTTTCATACTTGACCACTTGGTTTACATCACCGTCAATAAGAATTTTTAATTGCTTAAAGATGTTTTCAAAACACACTCATGTAAAACTCAAATAATTTGTTTATAGAAAAATCTATAGTTTGTTAAATTAAGCAATTAGCAAACAATCATCTGAAAAAGTATCTAAAATTTCTCACTATCATGAGAAAATCCCGGAAAAGTGAGCTGAGTGACCGGTAATAGTGAGAATTATAACAACGCTCACCACTGCTTTATGTCGTTATTGATGTTTAAAATTCGATTCAAATCGTTTCGTTTCATTTAAAAAAGTTACAAAAATTGTTGTTTTTTGTTTATAGCACATTGCCCAAGTGATAATGCGGTAGTAATTGATTGAAAAGTGAAGTAAAGTGCCGCAGTATTTGTTTCTGCACACAGTGGCATTCTGTTTACCTAGAAGTGTTGTTGATGCAGTGTTAAATAAATAGCAAAGTAGCTGGGCGTCCCTTATGTTCACGCTGTTCCATTGTGTGGTGCTATATGTTTGAATTGGTGAAAATGAAAATAAAAATTGTTCAATAAAAATACATCTCCAGTGCGGTGTATGTGTGTACGTGTGTCGATATTTGTGGTTCCAGTTGGCTCCGGCAACGCAACATCAACAATCGAACGTGGGAAAACATCAGACAACGGAACAGAAAAATCATCACACCAAACCACTATTTCTCGTGACCGAATCAACCACCGTATCCTTGCTTGTCCTGCATCGATGGTGCAGTAGACTTCCAAAAAACCTCCAACGCCAGTTAAAAAGGACCAACAAATCCCAAACGGAGTACCAAAAAACTGCCCCGCAATGCTTCGAAGCTGTGAAATCAAATAAAAATCCTTATAAAAACGCCAACCCTCGCTTCTGCTGCAACCGCTTGGGAGATGGTGAAATATTTGGCCAATTCGGGCTTGCGACTCTTGGCATTGTGTTTCCTCCCCTTCGGCATCCGTACACCGGGCCGGGAAAGCTGGACAGCAGTAAACAATTCGTTCGACACCGAATGCAACTCGGCATGACAATCGAATGCCACGCAATTATGGCAACAGGCATGGGTAAGTAAAGGGTCCAAGGAAGAACGGGATATCAACACATCACTCCACTGGATGTGACTCCACCAGTAGCGTCCAACCAGTATCCGTGTTTTTTTTTGATACACGGCTTTGGCCCCCAAAATGGCTTTGTAGTGTTTTTAGTGCAGGTTTATTGTTTCGCAATTTAGATATTTATTTATTTTTTGTTTATTTATGTTACCGGTAGGTATTTATGCGCTTCTGTTGGTTTATGGTCGCTTCTCTGCCACCGTTCAATGGGCCGAAAAGTCCGATTCCTGCCGCGACGCTTTTTGGTTGTCATTAATCCGCAATAGTTTGCAGTGTTTTTAGCGTGCCTCAGCTGACCGGGAGGGGTGGCTTTTTCGCACCTGAGTTATGGCAGTTGGGAACCATTTTTTTAAGAGGTGTTTTATTGTTACCAGTAAACAAAAAATTCTTCACTGCTGGCGGAGAAACGAAACAGAGCTACACAGAGCGCTTATTAGCGTCGTACTGTGTTTGTGTTGCACCGTTTGGGCAGTTGTGGACATATTTTATCCCATCCCAATGCTATTCGCGATGCCGAGTAGGAGTGTATTTTTATAACTAAATTGTCACTATTATGTTTTCACGCAAGCTTTGTGTGCACTTTCCGCGTTTGACGCTTGATGATAAATAAAAATTTATGTTCCACTTTCGCGCGGAATGGATGCAGCGTAAGGACCTTCGCGAAATAAATCAACCAAAATGGAGATATACAAGTGGACAATTTTACTGTGTGTGTGCGAAAAACCCATGTACAGCTTATTTCCTCTCAATAAATTCTGCCCACTGTTTTAATAGATTTCTGTTTTTCGAAATCCTTAAATGGGATACAAATATCACCATTAGCAAGGATTATGTAGCTCCAAAACGAAACATCAGTAAAGAAATCCATTCCCCAAGCCGGTATCTTTTATCGGAGTGCCTCAACGGCACTCCACACAATTCGACCGGAATCGGTCGCTTTTAATCAGCAGGCTCGCTTTTGGGGTCTTGAATATAATTCAATTCCTTCGGAAGCGTTATCGCACACCCATCCGCTTTGATACCGGACGATAACGAACACTCTACGGTTGGAGCGGGGATGAAAACGGATAAGGAAATTCACTGAAGCTTCCATATCGGTGTAATTCGTGCGCTTTAAATAGGCTAAGTGGGTTTGGCCGATGCTATCTTATCGGATGTCGTTCGTGGTGGAATGGTGGAAGCGCTACCAGGAGAGACATATCTGCGCATTAAACCCCACGGCTGTTTCCTTTTTTTGCCTTGAAGTTTTCGTACGAGCTGCTAGAATTTACTTAATTTCCTATTAAGAAATCGATAATTAGAGGGTCTTGCGGTGGATAAGCAAAATTAATTAACAGCCAACACTTATGGTGGCTGTTACTTGAGCTTAAACTCCACAAAACAAGCTAAACACAAGCCGCACGAAACAAACGTTCTGTAGCAACACATATATTTATCGTTGTGAGTAAAGCATACGCGCCTGTTACTCATCAACCGGGTGCTCGAATGCTTTCATTCCAAGAAAAATGGAAATGACTTCATTCGGCTGCTCGCGTACGAAATGCAGATGGTTCCCGGTTGCTTATCGGGCCTTTGCAACGTCGCGATAGTGTGTACTCGCTAGTGACAGTTAGTAGTATGTTAATGTACGCGCAACGTTCCGATAACGGGGCTGCTTTAGAACGTTTTGCGCGCCATATTTGCTTCGAATCGGGGGAAGGTTTTTGCTCCATTAGCCCTTTGTTTTGGTTGGCGGTTGGAACGAAAGTAACCGAAGCGGGTCATCACGTGATAAACAATATTTTACATTTTGTGTGTGAGGGCGTGTAACGTCGAAGCCAATACGCACCCAAAGGCTTGGAAGATATTTCGCACAGTTGCTGTAGCCTTGTTTTGGCACGGCGAACGTTAACAGAAATGGAATTAACATTATTTTTTAAACATAAATAGCAAAGAGACGCGAAAGCGCGATACCGGTGCGATATTTCCTCGTTCGTGATTTTTCACCCGATCGCGTGCCGGAGTTTGATAAGAAGGTTTTTCCGTCCCGGTCTTCTTATGCGCCCGGAGGGAAGGGAAAATTCCCGTACCATGGTGTACGATAGCAATCGCTCGCCACATTGCCATTGGCACTTCGGGGGCCCATTCCTTCATCTTGCGCCACAGTACGCCACAAACAAGAAAAGAAATGCAAAACAAAAGCATTCGGTGCCGCAAGGGAGGCTCCCCCAACCCAACCCCAACAAATGGATGGGGTCCCCACAATTGCAAGGATAAGCACCAGATATCAATGGCCATAAAAAGTGAATTAAGGCACTGTCGAATCACTCGCGATTTTCCAAAACCGCTTTTTCCCATTTCCCGGTTGTGTGAGTGCCCGTTTTTACCTTCCGTTAATCGTCATAATCGTACTAACGCGAGCGCGCGCGTGTGTGTGGGATGTTTTGTTTCTCGACAACAAAGCGCGAAATGCCGGAAGGAACCGTGGCGGTGGGTTGGAGACGGTGGCGTTTTGGTGAGTGTTTTCCATGTGATAATCATGTGTTTAATTATAATTGCTAGCGGGCTGTTTGCGAAATTTGCATGCATGCTTTCTTATGCCTGTCGTCTCTCGTGCTCGTGTTCCCCTTTTTGGCGGGGTCTTGGGGAACGGAAAACGGGACACAGTTGGCGGTGAGTAAGTGTTGTAAAAGGATTGCAAGGAAAACAGTTTTTTTTATCGCACACGCAGTACCATTTTAATCAGCAAACCCCAGAAGGGACTGTGTGTGAGTTGAGGTTGCTGTACTGCGGCTCCAGCCCTTGAAGGATCTCGGTGTTGATTTTGTTACTCCTCCAGCTAACCGTTCCGCAGGTATTGGGCACAGAAATGGGCGGAAAAAGGGTGAGCCACCGGGGGGGCGCTTTATCGTGCGAGGTGCGTGGTACGATGGAGCCGTTTGGTGCCATTTTTCCTTGCAAGATAAGATTTAAATTATATTGTTTTCTTTTTTCTCCCTTTCTTCAATCCTTCTTCGCCTCTTGCCACACTTCTTGCCTTCCATTCAGCAGCCTTGTTGCTTTCCATTTTCTTATCGCTTTCCACGTGTCTTTCTATTTCACTCTAACCTTTTCCTCTCCGC
Organism: Anopheles moucheti; assembly: GCF_943734755.1. Classification (NCBI taxonomy): domain Eukaryota; kingdom Metazoa; phylum Arthropoda; class Insecta; order Diptera; family Culicidae; genus Anopheles; species Anopheles moucheti. Next base: position 27,217,240 of record NC_069141.1, read on the forward strand.
CTCTAAAAAGTGGAAAATTATCGGAGACTGTTTCATTCACGCGCGCGTGGTATAGCTTTAATGCAAAGCTTTTCCTTCCTGCGTAAAGTATGCGGATAGGATGTGGTGCAGTGAAATGTAAATGAAAGGAAAAAAAACAAACGCTCCTCTGCACGTCACACTTTGGCGGAATCGGTGCTCGATCAGGCAGCCTAGCCAACCATCAGGATATGGATGCGAGAAATGCGGCAATTACTATCGCAAGTCCATAAACCTTATCCGGGCTGTGTGCCCGGGTCAGCGAGCGCCATCGCCGGGAAAAAAGGGTGTAACGTGTTTGTGTGCATAACGATATAAACAGACACACACACAGAAATACAAGGGTAGTAGAAGAATTTTAAATGGAACTCATAAATCGAGACGCGCAGCAACACGCCGCCACAACAATGCGTGGCGTAGGGTGGGATTTGTGTGCGTGTTATTTTTTTATTCTACTGCCATGCTGTATTGCGAAAGAGAGAGGGCCTTTTGGAAAGCGAAGAAGCGAAAAAATAAATGGAAACGGGTAAACTACCCCTACACCATACAATGAGGGGTAGTAAAGGTATTTAAGGGAAAGGAAGAAACTCCAATAATCGACAAGGTTAGTACAAGGATCGATTGTACTTTTTACAGCCGATGAAATTATGCTTCCCATAATTCGGGGATCGCCATTATGCAATTATCAAACACAAAATTGAGTTTTCCTTACATGTCTTTAACATTTTTCGGTTAACAAATATAATGCAAGGGAGATTAAAATGTTTGCATACATGATTTTGTTATTTCTCGTAATTTGATGTTTGAATTTCAATAAACCACATCCTTTATTGCATGATTTGTATAATTTATAACTTAAATGATTTAATTTAAAACACAAGCCTAACTTTGTTTATTTTTAGAAGTAAGATTGTTTTTTTCGGGACATAAAACAACGATCCTTAATTTACAAACACCTTCAGCTATTCTTTTTTCCATTTCACACAACTACATGCCCACAATGGCTGTGATGTCCATCACCGCCATCATTCAAATGAATATCAGATTAATGGGTGCCACAGGGAGGAAAAGCTGCCATAAGAGAAGCGAGAGAGCGCAGCAACCAGAATGGCCCGGCGGCTATCTCTCGCGCGAGCGCGTACCGCACCGATAAGATAAAGGGTTTATGTTTTATTTTTTGTTGGTATCATCCTTTTCATACGTTTTCTTCAAACCGTACGGCACCGGACGTATCCCTTCATCATACCGTTCCGATACAAAAGGGGCGGGGGCGGTTGAGGATTGTATGAAGGGTTTTGGGGTGGTAAAAGGGTAAATGATCCTCCAACGCATCAGCATCATCGCGGAAGGACACGGTTTGGGCCAACATAAACATTCGAGAAGCAAGGGGGAAACAGTTTTTATCGTTGCCCATTTTGCATGTGCGCGCGGCCACCACATTCATTGTATCATTCAGCATAAATTTAATGTACATAGCAAAAAGAACAGTATGCTGTCTTTTTTGTGTTTGCTGTTGGCTTTCAATGTTCGATGTTTGTTGTTAGCGATAGCGATTTATCCTTCTTCGCATTTCGGTGCCGTCCGCGTGATGAAGCTGATGAAAGCAGCAGCGCGCACATGATCCCGTGGCGCCATCTATTGATCGTTACCAGGTACTAGCGCTGGCGGCATGTAGAAATGGCGGGAGATTCGGAATGGATGTTCAGTGTGCGATTTTAGCTGTGTGATGAACGTGTCCGAAAGGAGATACACGGCCAACAACCCTGGTACACACATAATGTCCATAGTGAGAAAAACAAAAATTGATTATGTTGATTATGTTTGCAGAATAATGCTTCGAGATAATGTTGAGTGAAAATACATTAATCCCAAAAAGCGAACAATGTTTACAAAAAAGAAATGACACTAAAGTTTTATTATTTTTCTATTTATTTACAGGTAAGTCGCAAAGTTATCTTCAATACCTCCTATTAGCGGTGGGCAGCACATCCGGCAAACGGCAAGTTTAAAAGTCTTCCTCAAATTTTTAAATTGAATGATTGCAAATAAATTATTATTTCTTGTAGTCTGTATCAAAGCAAAGTTATGTAAAAGTCATACATCAAATACGATGTATTGGATTAAACCTAAAACTTCATTTATCCAAAAGGGAGCTGTCGACCATAAGGTCGTAAAATAAAAGGAAACATATAGTGTTCAAACTCCTGAACCAATGTCTTCAAGAAAAAACAATCCTCAATTAGATAATAGTTCTTTTTTTTTGCAAACAACTTATTGCGCACAAGTATTTATCTACATACAGCAACACTTGGCATAGCTAAACGGTTTGCCTTTATGTAGCTGGTTTGCCTCGCAACCTTTAATCGCCACCAATTGAATGTACTTAGTACGTAAGTACGGACGGGCGGAGGACAATCATACGCCAAGTGCATCTAAACTATCAGGCTTATCTTTACGCTTCACCTGCGCTCCAAAACCCGCATTCCAATTCGCCTCACCCGAAGCAGGCGTAGGTTAAAGCGAGTAGTAGACGACGGGCTTTGTTAGTGTACGCCGGTACGTTGCACTTATCATCAACACTTTATCATCCGTTTCGTAGTTGGGACCGTGTATGTAAAACAGGCGTTGATGATATTTCTGTTTTTAGACTGTTTTTTTTTTGCTTTGTTTCGCACGTGGTCGCTACGTTGGTTTCAGTTTTATTGCTTCACTTATTTTACATTCCCGTTGCCGATGGTATATGCTTGTGGTTGTGTTTTTTTTTTGTTTGCTTTCCGTTTTATCTACTTTCGGGTAAAGGTACCTCGCGCTTATCACGTGGGAAGCTAGTCAAACGCGAAGGCACTTCGTAAAATAGTGCCCTTCCCTTCGTGAACAGACACCCCCCACTGATGTGTATTTTTCTATACGTGTGTCTGTGTGAGTATATTTTATATTATTATTTTTATTTTATGCTGTTGGGTGTACGAACGCGCCCTTTTTTAACGACTTGCACACTATCGCTCCCACACAAACCTTCACCCACCCCAACCGCATGTCCCATTTTAAATACGCAAAAAGCTCAACCCCTCTCCAAACAAACAAAAAACGGGAAACCTTCCAAGCTGATCGCTTTTATAATAATGGATGTATCGCAAATGCGTGGACCTCCTCTCCCCAACACCGCTCGATTCGCATTGCGCTGAACAAACTCCAAATGCCAGCCGACTATCGCCCCCTCCTCAAAACGGCAAATGGAGAGGAATAAATTTTAAAATGATAATAATACCATCCATACCCGTCCCTGGTGGACGCAAGCGAATGGTGGAAGTAAATAATTTTTAAATAAAACACACAAAAAGGAAAACATGTTGCACGTAACGGCAACGGGGCATCGGAGTTTTTTTTTTGCTGTTATTTTGAGCCATTTTTATTTAACGCAACAAAAGCCGGGCACAGAGAAGTGTGCGATAAACAAATGGGTAAAAAAATCCACCAAAACACTACTCGTTAAAGCTCGAATGCTTAAAGTATCCGCCATGTTTTTTCGCGCTTCACATAAAATGTTTATAATTCGTGGGGGGGCCTTTACGTTTAGTTTCAGGTTTATTTATTTGTGTTACCTAAATGAAAAAATGAAACGAAATAATGAAGAATAACACTGTTTTAGAAGCATTTAAATTAAAATTAAAAATTGAATTTTTATATTTTTTCCTTCGGATGGAGACGCCTGGTGTTTCACGATACGATCGATGTTCGGCCGCGCGGTTTCTGCTTTACCTAATCGGGCGCGTTCCAGAATTATTGCAATTTACGCTACTAAAAACCCCGCAAACGTGATGCCACGAATGCCGGAAGAAAACAGTCGGGAAGAGATTAAGCGTTGGAGTTCATTGCGAACTGCCTGCAGGGCTGGTCGAATCCGGGCCGTACACCTTTACCTTTTTTTTTTTTTTGTTATTTTTTGTTTGTTTTCTGCAATCTACAGCTAGACGCAAGGTTATATAGCCCAAAAAACAAGCACACATATAAAAATCAGTTGCCGAGCTCGACGAACAAAAAAATCGCTTTAAAATTTAAGTAAGTACGTGCCCCGGGAGGTGTGCATCGTTTTGGGGTTTCGTGTGCTCCTAGCGCTGGTTAGCTTACCCCGGGAGGGGGTTTGCCTGTTATTTTATAAGCAAAAGGCGCACGATAGTTTGGCCAGTTTGGTCGGTAAGATAAGAACCGTGCTGCCGTTTGCATTGGAACAGGGTGGAAACATAAAAAAAAAACATCTTTTACAGTCGCGCTATCCTCAACATCAACCTTAAAACGAGGCTGAAAACGCAATAGTTCTCTTGTTCGAAGTAGCCGAGAGAGGCGAATGAAGAGACGAGGTTGTGGGAGAAAGGGGTTTGGTGATCTTTTTTTTTCGTATATAATTCCCACGCTTCTTGCTGCAGTTCTTTTCGTCGGAGTGCATTTAAGGTTTCGGTGCAGCTGTGTAGCACAGTGTTCTTGTTTTTTCTTTGTTTTTTTTGTGGCTCAATGCATTTTCCTATGTTGCCTTGGTTTCCCTTTTTACTATTATTATTTTACCCCAACCCCCCCATTTCATTGCCACGTCTCTGGCACCACGGAAGGGTCCTGCTTTAGTCTCGATGTTACATTTTTGTTTTGTTTTAGTTTTAGTTTTTGCATTCCGCTGATCCAAACGTTAAGCAAAGTGCAGTCTGGCTCACTGCTGCTTTGCTGATAAAACTACAAACTCCCATCATTTCACTTCACGAAGCGAAACGAACAAGCGACAAACAAACAAACAAAATGCACTCGCCGTACGCGCGCGGACACAATTTTTGGCACTGGGAGGGAAACCCGCTGCATTTCTTTATCGTGCACACGTTTTTCGGACTTTACCTAGCCGATACGGTTTAGGTGCAACGTTTGCTAGTTGATGAGGACACGCAAAACCGAAACTGTTGGGCGGTTGAGCTACCGCACTCATAGCTTCCCGCCATCCATTACTTTCGCCTTTTTGTGTGTTTTATTTCGTTTCTGTTCCTTATCTAACACCGTTTGTTGATTTTCTACCTGCACCACGCAGATCACGTAATGGTTGAAGAGATGATCAAATGGTTATGCTTACAAATGCTTCTTTTTTCAGGGTTTCCCCCATTTTTAGATAAATAGTTTCATGAACTGTCATTTTACCGGTGCTTTTCTGCATATCAGGAAACTTTCACACTCTCTAGCTGTACACGCACCATAAGGCATCCGGTCACATTCCTTGCTTTACTTCCGAAAAATACGAGAGATTGGATAGCCTATCGCCCTTATCAGTGCAGCTGGTAGCTCTGCACGTCGTTGTTGCGTTTCTTATCAAAAAAAAAACGGAAACGATTTACAAACGGGAACCCGGAGAGCCAGTCATAAGGATGATTTTTTTCTTGATCAAAATGAATGTTATCATGCAAAAAATAGTATCGAATTCACCATTTCACGGTGAGGTTACGTTTAAATAACTTGGATTAGCCTTATGTCATGAACGTTAATCATATACATATTTGTTTCTTACAATATAAGAGCGTGCTATGTTGACGTTAGAAAAACAGTACGTGACATAACTTTAGCAACACTTGTTATTTGTGAATACCACATATCCAATCAATAGTTTAATAAGTTTTATGAAAATATGTCCTTTATTTATTTTCATTTACGCTGAAGGCTTTTCGTCACCAACAGTTAACGAAAGTCAAGTATAAAAAAACATTTTATACAAAATTTTCCCTATGATAGTTCTGTCATGCAAAAATTAGATTTCACTGCGAGCTTTCGAGTGTTACGGTTAAAAATATTAAACTTATTTTTATTTTTTTATCTTAAATTTTTATATTTTTTATTTTTAATATTAAACTTATTCCCCATCATAAGTTTTACTTTAATATATATTCATAAAATCTCCAAGATGTACATTACAGAGATATACGAGAATTCATTCATAATTAATACGTGTACAATACATGGAAATACACTACAATAGTTCATTTTTCCCGTTGAATTTTGCTTTACTGATACAATAACTTTCAATTTCCTTTTCCCTGTATGATGATCGATCGGGAATGATTGTTAGTTCACGCTAATCAATCAACGCTCGCTGCCCGTTGAAGCAATTGCACGCCTACCGCAAACCACCGCAGGCCTCAAGCAACTGATAATACACTCGAAACCGTATCGTCTGATAATCAGTTCACCGTCTCTCGAATGTTCTTCCCTTCCCGTTCCTCGCCGGCCGATAACGCCCTGTTAGGTTCGATTGCGCTACGTTATCTCACCTGCCGTATCGAACACCGCCGAACTCCGAGTCCGCAGAGAGTTGGCCGACTTTTGATTAGCGCGACCAATCTATGTTTCGTTCGAAGATGTTTGCTTATCTGTCACGCGGTGAGCGTGTATGATGCGCTCCATCACTTCAAGCGCACCAAGGAAATTGATCTACCACGCTGATAGTGGAACCATCGATATGCGCTACGTGAACTGTCTTCGATGGGCTGACGCTTATCAATTAGACCCACCGTACAAGGTTGCCGTCCAGGTGATGTTCATCGTTTTAAGGGCGTACGAATCAAATCGATCATTTTTGAAGAATAATCGATTAAAGGCTGGTTAAGTTGCTTATAAGGGAACCTGCATTACAGGTTGCTACACGTTGTGCCATTCATTGCCGAAATGGGAACTGGATGAATTGTTGAAAAGTGTGTCCCAACAGAAGCACTCTTCATACAAACTAGTTAAGGCCAAAGTCTGAACCGCCCATAAATGCATCACATGCATAAATATTCATATCATTCCCTACGTATGTTTTGTCCCGGTTCTCCTCTTTCTCTTTCGCTCACGCTGAAGCCCCATATCTAACAATACTCGCCAGATGCATACTGCACACCAGGCCTGATAACAATCAACCACCAGAGAGCACCACTAAGCACGACCTATCGTCGGTATCGCAGGAGCGAGAATCTTGCGCACCGTGTGATGCGCCCCGGCGGTGCAACAAACCCGGACATCAATCTCCGGCACTTCCGTTCGGGCCACGGTCCACGGTACGATAACGCACCGGTTTTACATCCACGCGCATCGCATCGCCAGTGCGGGTCAGTGTGTTTTTTTCGGGTTGGGGAGAACTTTCGGAGAAAACTACGGGCTTACGGGAAACGCTAGATGAAACGGGGACACACTTTGCACGCGACACACCATCGTGACACTTTGAAGCTCCCAGTGTCAAGATTACATCTAGTGTGCCTTGTTTTCAGGCGACCCGGGTACCGGCCGATCACAAATTTGCCATCGGTTCTACAGTGAACTCTCCCCCGGTTCCCCGGTGCTGTTTTGTGAGAATCCGTTTCGCCAGAAGCACCGCCGTACAATGTCACAGCGTAATAGCGGCAGCAGCAGCAGCAGCAGTGGCAGTTGTAGTAGTTGCGCTGCTTATCGTAAGGTTTCATTTCCGGATATGAAGTTTTATCTTTCGCTCCGTACGCTCTGTTTATGTACGCTGTTCGCGTGATACGCGGTGGTGCCCGGGCCTCGTTTGTCTCCTCCGAAACAGCCGGTAGCTTCAACATCCCCCCAGGGGGAGGGCAGCGAGACTGGTCCGATCCCATCAAGCTCCTTTATTGGGACAAATGTAGCGCCAAGTGCGACGTACGGACCGCGTTCTCTACATCAAAACTCTCGTGGTCGTGTTTTGCGGCGTGTTTCGTTCCTGCTGGCTCTGTGCGCTAGTGCCGTTTTGTTTGACCATTGCAGCCCGTTTGCAAACAGTGGAGCACTCCGACCATCCGACGACACAGACCGGGGTAATTTTACATGGCTTGATCGTAGCAACCATTGTCGATAAGCGCCGGATAGTGTTCTGACAGATGAATTTTGAGCTCTGAGTGCTCTCGGTCCGGTGATGGCTGTTAGTCGTACGGTAGCTGTGGCATGAGTTGTGTCACCTAACCGCCCCTTTTAGGCATCATGAAAAAAAACGTCCCATCAAATACACCCCCGAAATGGGAAGGATGCATAAAACCAAGATTAATGTTGAATGTCTGCGCGCTCTCGGACGAATATCTGGAAGTTCGTCGTTTATTTAAAATTGATAAAATTGATATTACTCACAGAATCAACGCTCAACTATCAGCGATATCCGTCCGTTAATCAAACAAAGACCACCATACCACCATTAATCACATCCAAGCCCCAGTGACAGTTTCAGACCAACATGCGATGATTGGATGGGAATATTGTTCGATTTGTGACCATCGTCCTCAGTGTGTTCTGGCTTCCGTTCTCGCCGTCGAATCTATATTCCGCATTTGTGGCGCGAAACAACGACAGCCCGAGCCCCGGCAAGGCCGGGTTGGGCCCGCACAGCTATGCCTTATCGGTTATTCCAATCTTTCGTGTCGCTTATCTGGACCGGCCTCTGCCGTTCGAGTGTGTTGCCTTGGGTTGGAAATAAGATTTGAACATCGGTCTCGACCAGAACCCCGGTGCCTTGACTCACGGGGACCAGCCAGACGCAGCAGCGAAAGAGCTGCCCAACGGACGGGAGAAACGAGGGTGAGGCAAGACTGTTAATAACGTTCCATGTTTGACTAGCGATAAAGTTATGATGAATATTTTTCGCTTATCTTCGATATCGCCGCCCGGTTTGCCGCTGGGCGGCTGGCCTAGCCTCTGCCGGTCATTGCAGAAGGGGACCCCGCGAGCGAGACGCGCACGGTACGGAAGTAAGGTGTTCGCGTCCGGTTTTCTTTTGCCTTACCCACCGGCTTCTTCGCCGTGCTTTTTGGGGTATCACCTTTTGAGTGCCTTATCTAGTGTCCACCGATGAGAGTGTGCAAGCTCTGGGAGCTACCTAGCCGATTGGATTCTCCTCGGTTACACGCACGATTTGCGGGGACGGACAGTACACACATATTAGGAGCGCCCGAGGTGTAGATATAGACCCCTGATAGTAGCGTACATTTACATACCGGTATGCCGGACCAAGGCGGGGACCGTCTCGTGCATGAGGGGATGGAAATCCAACGGGGCCAATGAGGAGTCCTGATAAGACTCGCCCATACATTTTGGTATTGGCGTTTGAAGAAGACGTTTGGACGATAGGTTTGACGATCACCGCGGTCTCTTCGGACACCGCGAGCAGCCGTGCGTACATCCAAGAACATTGGGCGGGAAACTGGTGCTGGTGAGGCACGTGGTAAGGTGTCCAAATATAGCTTCATTCCCATATCTCTCTAGCGCTCGCTATCGGAAGAGCGGATCTAGCGAGGGGTACAGCTGGTGCTGGACCCTTCAAATCAACAAACCAATCTGCACCCTCCCTTCCCCTCCGCGGGTCTCATCCCCGTCCGTTTGGCCAACCCGACTCGAGGATGGCTCTTTTTCTTATCTTCGCGCAATTCGATTATATCTCAATCTTGGACGTTTGTAGTGGAGAACGAGGACCCACAAGATGGTCCCCGTCCCGGGTGGTTTCGTCCGTCGCTGTAGTGCTCGCTGATATGCAGCGGGTAATTATCAACGGTTCCAACCGGGTTCAGTTATAGAGTGACTCGCTCCGCGATAACTACTCACTTGGCTGCCTGTGAAGCATTTTGTAACGCACAACCAGTGAAAGCTTTTCCTCCTGCTCGGGAGTGTTTTTTTTTCGTGTTTGTATATGCGTGTGAGTGTGTGTCTGTTATTTATTGTGTGAGTGTGTGTGTGATAATCCAAGTTTTACAACCAATGCAAGTTAATAAAACCTTTGACAAATTGTCAAAAGGTAAAGTGCTACTGTGCTAGTACAGTAAGATAGTGATTTCATAGTTGTGAGATTTGTTAACTTCCCCCCCGTGAATGTTCGTCTGCTGCATTCATCGGCCTTACCACCACCGACCACTAATTGACGCCCGCGAAATGCATCCCAAGCTGTACGAGCTGTTACGTTCGCGAACCACAAAGATCACGCTCGGTAAGTGCGAAAGATTGCTCTCCAAGTCGAGATGTACCGAGCCGCATCATGAGAGGATTACCTTATCAGGTGGGACCCCGCTTGATAACGTGTCTCGTGCATCGTTATCAAACGAGTGCGTTATTACAAGGCTAGCGATTAAGAGAGCGTACAAAACATTGATATCGTTACTGAGATTTTGTGGATGTTATCGATTGCGAAACATGCCTGAAAAGGAGTTCCTCAGTAAGTTCTTGGTCGAAAGTGGTAGCATTTAATCTCCTTTTTGTTGAGTAAAGTGTGAATAGACCAGCATCGTTGAAGAAGGAACACAATCTCATCCATATGCTAGGTCTCCAAATACGGTCTGTTGATGTATTCCGAAGCAGCTATTTCCTTTCAAGTTACAGGCATTCAACCTTGACACTTGTCTCATAGTTATCATTCTTGATTTTTTCTTTCGGAATTTCGTATCGTTTCGTCTGCACATAGCCTTCCACATAGTGAGTTATTTTGTGAGGTATAAATTTTCATTTCGCTATCTGTCAACCCAGGGTGAGCTAAACCAATCCTTCCCAATTCGGTAAGGATGTACCAGCACTCTCGTACTGTTCGTTCTATCAGGATCGGTACCTGTCAGGGCTGCATTTTCTCTGGTGAAGAGTTAATGCACCTCAACCCGGTGCGATGCCATCTTCCGACATTCATCGCTTAATATCGGTTGCTTTTTTTCTCTTTCTTCTTGAGCTAACGACACATAAACCGTCGCTATCGCTTTCACCCACCTGTTTGCGTAGCGCTGCATTTACATCACAGCGCACGCTATCACACGGTGACAGATAGCTAGTTATTTTCACCTTATTTTCAACCACTCTACGCTACATACTGTCACTGCAATGCAATGCAAATAAAAACTTACTCCCCCTGCCTTATGCTCGGCCTGCACTGAGCGTACCATTGTGCTGTTAGACGCGACTACCGTAGTGAATTCTATTTGCAAAGGACACCATTATCCAGTGTCTGCTTACTTTTCGTCTATTCGTTGCTAGACGGCCCTGCCCAACGTGCTAGATGTTGCACCCGCAGCAGGTATTAAGCGTACCACAATCCTTGGGCCCGGTGCGACGAAATGTCTGCGATAAAAGTCCCGAGATAAATCTCGCTATCTATGGCAAACGTACAGCATTACGTTCTGCTCCATTTCGCCTACGGAGACACGGGAAGGTCTCGAAGCAGCAGACAACAAATACAAAACCCGGGGGTTATACGGAATGTCCAGAGATATTCCTTGTTTTCACACCTTCGCATCACATGTAATCTACCACCGCCACTCAAGATATTCTGCATTCCTAGATTAATTCCAAACCTTCTCATTTCTTCGCCCTTAAACACTTCCTACTTCCTTTCCTTTCTGCGAAGTTATTCAGCAGGATGAGCAATAAAAAAACTATTCAAATACTTTAAAAACAAACAGAAAGGTTAATATTTCCAAGACGTTGTAAAAAACTGTTGACCGATAACAACTCTTCCTGCCCCGTAGCACATCCCAACGCCCCGAAAATAGCCACGCTTCACGATGGTGCTAGCAAATAAGGTACACACGTTTAACAAGCGCGCTGTACCACTGGGCATCGCCATCGACATCTGCCGGATCTTATCTGATCTTATCTGTACAAACGTTGCTGCGAAGTTTTGATAACAGGCTATCAACATTGTTCATGGTTCGCCCCCGGAAAACATTCATCTTCGTACACACTGTCTGCGAGCTTAGATATGCCTTTTTTACAAGTGTAAATAGAACTTCCCTGTGCATTTCTAACCGTATGACTACAAGTTTTGTATTTTTTTATAGTTTTAGCAAAGGGCAGGAATTTTTTTATATTATTCAGCTATTTTTTAGTTGATATCGATATTATGACAATATGATATTGATATTAACTTAGTGTTGCCTAATGTGCAAGTTACGATTTATGCGGTCTTTTCATAAAATAAGTCCAACATTGGTGTTCAGTTCCAGATTCAGTGATTCGAATATTGGCCTGATGCTATAAACCCTATACAATCGAATATTTTTTTTAAAAAAGCACTAAATAAATAGGGACCCAAATTTTGCCTCTATTGATAATAATTTGACAAGCAGTCGCAATTTAAGTAAATAAATAAGTAAATTTTGTCTCAATCATCGCAACTGCAACTTTGATTTTTGGTTTGAACACCTATTTGCAGGTGGCGCTAGTAGTAACGTTTATACTGCGGATTGCCTATCCGCCAGGCGCTTTTTTAATCCCAAACCGGTAGGTCAACGATCTCCTTAGGTTCATTCCGCTCCTTTAAGAAAAGAACCCGGTTCCGTTCCGTTCCGTTCCGATAGGAACGTAATTTTCCCATCACTAGTCACGATCTTTCGTGGATCACGATATTGCCATTCGATTATGATGAGTGATCGACGGAGTTAAGCTGGTTCTTCTGTCTTAATTTTCTACGCTCGAGAGGAGTTATTTTCTGCCAGAATACATCTCGACTCATTTAGTCTACTCATCGATTATTATAAATTATGCATTGTATTCGAAAGATCTACGATAATTATTGAATTTTAAATATTTTTTTATGGTTAGAAAAACGCCTCGTAACCAAACAACCATCAACAACAGAATACGTTTCAAATTCCTTTTGAGAATTGTGCCTCCGACCTGGCGACCTGGTGTAGATGAACGTTTACTGCAAATATTTTTCAGATAAGCTAAATAGTTTTAATATAATAATAAATTAATATCAAAACTAGTAATTTATATTATTTTCATCACATAGTTACACATATTTTCAACAACTTTATATTATAATATTTCACGCCCCAGCTGATGAAATTCTTTTGCAAGAAAAATACCCTCCAAGCTGCATATCAATTCATTTATTTATTGATGTTTGTAGAGCAAAAAACACATAAGCGTCGTTTTTCCTCTTCCCACAACTATTGATTTATCGCGGGCGCGCATGAAACGAATTTGCCGCAGCAGAGCGACATTATCGGCGAACAACCCGCCTAAACCTTCGCTCTTATCCCATTCTTGTGGACAAATGATTTTTCAAATGAATGAATCCAGCTCAACACCTTGAAAGAGTTGGTTGGGTGTATAAAAAATGTGCACCTTTTCCAAGTTGGCAACAAAAAACTAAACGGATTGAACAAGCAAGCTGCTCCGGTGTAATACAGCTTCACCGCAAGATCGGAAGGTTTGTGTCTGAGTTTTTATGTGTGTGTGTGTGTTTTTTTTTTTTTAATTTTCCTCCCACAATTTTGGAACGCTTGGGAAACAATCCGGTACCGTACCGGTACAAACGATAGAAATACACACACAAGCACTCGGATAAATCGCATCACAAGGACACAGCATAGATGTGGGATTAAACAACAAAAAAAAAACGCTGGAAAGATGAAACGAGAAAAAAGAGATCAACAGAAAAAAATACCCACAACCGGCACGCCGCACACACATAAAAATGGCATCATTTAATCATTCCTTATCGCGTGTCCCCCGTGTGCTGGGCTGCTGCGCCATGGAGAAGGGAGCAAATGGTACTCCCGGGACATGAGTTTAAGGCCGCGAAAGCGTTGAACCGGGAACAGGCCAAAAAGTGAGAGAGTTAAATAACAGACACACACACACTCACAGACACATCACCTACACGTGGGCTGGGAAAAATGTCCCAACATCACCCAGCTAGATACAGCACGCGGGGGCACGTGCCCAGATTCTGTCTCCTGTTTCTGTGCTGCGGACCTGACGCTATTTGCGATAAGCGTTACTGGTACGCTGCATGCTCCCTGTCCGTTCACGCCCCACGTTCCGACTTGGTTGAGGAATGGTTCTCAGTGTCAGGTATACGCACACCGAAGAAAAGCCGCGGAAATATCCACTTTAAAGCGCCCGTTGGTCCGTGCGAAAATGGAAGGGAAAGAAACTATACTTCAACTATTATTTAATCCACTTCTCTGCAGTTGAATCTACCTGTGCGAACCCCATTCCACCACTGCGCTTAGAACCGGAAGGAACCAAGGTAAATTCCAGGCCGGATACAGGGACTTACCGAAAACGAGGAGCAAGGCGTAAAAAAAATCCAAATCGTGCTGCTAGAAAAACAAAAGATAAGAAACTGTTATATATAAAGTACTTTACTCGCTGCGATGCTTTTTTGCCGACCTTTGTGCTATCGTTTCGCTTTCATTCGTACCCGTTCCTTCCCGTAGCACAACTGCGGTACATCATCTTCCCGTTGAAGGCAGCTTAAGCCGTAAAGCGAGACGACGCTGGTGGTCAGCTAGACGGCTCGACTTGCATCGTGAGACCTCCGGTGTGAAGAGTGCCGGAAGGGTAAAGTCATAAAGGCTTTGCTGCCACCCTTTTCTAGCTATGGTTGGTTCTACCAGCCGTAAAGGGTAAAGGTTTCTCCATCGAGAGAAAAAAGTAAAACGATAACACACACCTTCGAAACTGCCGGTAGGTGCAAGATTGCCATTTTACCAACTTATTGACCATCAGTTTATCGTGTTCCGGTGCTAAAGAGAAATCCAAAGGTGTATGCAGGTGTTGGTGTAACGAACTATGAAAAAAACATTGTGAAGAACCCTTTTTGACAGCTATTACTGTCAAATTTTTCAATTAAAAAATAAACCAACTGCGCCACCTATCGACCGGGATAGCAAGCATGTAGTAGCAGCGCCCTCTAGTGTTGATTCCAGTAACACATTTCATACAGAAAAAAACACCGAAAGCCGCTTAAGTGATCCTTTCTAATGCAAACGTCATTAGAAGCGATGAAAGCCGATCGGTGCAATCTCAAGCAATGTTCCCGCACACCCCCAATTCCAGCCCGCACGGCGGACCGTAAGAAATGGACGGCCGAAGCATTCGTGACGCAACTGCGACATCTGCAACGGCGCTTTCGTTTAGCCCGTAGGTGGTCGGAAATGTCTTAGCAAATCACCACCACCAACGCAAACGATCATCCCGAGTGCATCCGGGGAAAAGCGAGGCAGAAGTCACTCTGAGTTTCAGCCACATTCCAACAACCTTCATAGTGTGTTGGTGCAAATGCGCTACAAAATGGGGAACACAGATAAGGGTTTTGCAAGTTTTCCCTATAAATAGTAGCGTTTCCTTATCGTTGCTACTTTTTTGGCACTTCACTGGCTTCACTTCCATTGCCTGTCCATTGTAACGGGTATTATGATTCATTCCTTCTTTTTGCCACCTTAGGATACATTCTTACCGGAAGTACACATATTTTAAGGTTGTATTCTTCACCGATGAATAACTATCAGCTTTGTGACACGAGCTTATTGGCGGTTTGTGCTACACTTTCATTACGTTCTTTCACGCTGCGTCTCCAAGCGTCGTTTGAGACATTCGGGTCTCGTGCGCGACATCAATATGCGCGAATATTACGCCTCCCCTTCTCGAGAGCGTAGCGTTCAGAGTTGAATTGAGCAATGCTCTCGATTCATTCATTTATTTCCAATCAACTAATCACAGTGTATGTGTGGGATCGCTTTACCTTATTAATTTGTACATGATTAATAAATGACGTAAATGAATGGCAGCTTAGCATTAACAGACACACCTTCGCAAACGTTATTCACTCGCCACCGCGCATCGCCTGCAAGTGTAAAGCTTGCAAGACACACACAATGGTGATGTATGATAACACAATTATGTCATATAATCTAACCGCACATGCGTGATAATCGAAAGTTATCATATGTAAACAAATACTCACGCGCTACATCATTGTGGTGTTCATGTGTAGCGGTGCGCGAGAACCCCGCGAGATTCAGTACCGGTCAGCGTTTCGTGCCTTATGGTCATTTTCGCGTGCGCGTCTTACAGTGTTTTACGCACCTTGCCATTGACCATGTCGACCAAATCGAACAACAACGCAAACGTCGATGAAAACATAATCGTGAAGGAGGATAAGAAATCCCGGAAGACACCAGAGAGGGCTACTACAGACGTACCGAAGGTGGATGGACCAGCCGCCGGTTGTGATGCCGAAGATCAACCCGGATCGTCGTTCACTGCCGTGCTGCGAAGTTCTGATAGCACACATGGAATGGAAATGCGATCATCAGGAAGGAGCATCTGCAAATTGTGTGGAATAGAAATGAAAGACAGCATGAGGAACTACCACAGCATGCAACACAAAAGAATGGAGAGAAAGCGACAAAAGTCACCGGAGCACGTTCGACCCTTTGGCGATTCAGTCAATCAGAAGCGCAACAAACCAGAATAGATGCAACGTTTGTACGATTTTGTTTTCTGATAATTTAGTAAACTGTGAGTTTAGCGTGAAATTTCATTCCAACAATTATACGCTATTGTACTGCTTGGAGCGACGCGTAGTCTAATAAATTTAAAACCATCGATTTATTTTCACATTTATTTGTTTTTATTTGGGTGTATGGGCATGTGTCACGAAAGAAACTGCGAAGTATTCCCTTTTTTACACACGAGATACCCTGTACCGAGGGACAGAAATGGCGGCCATATGTGGAACAAATAATTTCCACCACAGCACGATGCAGCAGCAGCCTTTAACCAAGCGAGCCGCTCGTTAGAAGGTTATGCCTGCGAAACTGGTAACTTTTCAATTTTGGCACAAAGGATGATGCAATTTATGCAGCTAGTGATGACGAGGAGGGCAACATACATCATTGATAACATGTTTGAAAACACAAATGAGGACGAAATGGAACAATAATTTGAATTGTAATGTTAATTATAAAATTTAATGATGAAATATTTAACATTGGTTGAAATTGGAAATATGTTGGTTTTTCCAAAAAACAATGAATATTTCATTAGGGGAAACGTTATTCACACGAATATACAGTATATTGTCGTCTGTGTAAAAGAAACGTTACATCCAGCTCTATTGATTATTGACTAGGTTCGATACGACTCCCTTTTATGCTATGCTTTCTACATATCACATACACGTGGAAAGTAGCGCACGCATGTGCATGGTGTACGAACGAGCGAACCCTTACACTGCATGTGTGTGGGTCCATCTAAAACAATCCAACGCGCGCCTTGCGCGAGAGAATTTAAAACAGCGCTCCAGTGTGTGCGCGTGTAGTGGTGTGCCTTGGGGCCGGCCGGCTTTACACAGCACCGCGACCAGTTTCCATCAGTTAACGTTTAGATCTTGAAGCGATAGGACAGACAGGATCGTATCGGGCATCGTTCCACCGCTTGTCAAGTTTTGTATCATCGGTGTACACTAAAAGTTTGTAAAAATGGACCGGCCAGCAGCTAGTAAGCTTGCGGATCACGAACTATCACCACGCAACAGTGCAAATTCTTCGGTCGAAAATGATCAAGGTAAGGAGCGAGTTAGCTGTTTCAGTGTGAAGTGCGCGCCACAGCAGGAAGAAGAAACTGCACACGAATCGTACCAAAGAGATGCGTTGAGCTAAAGATTGTTAAATTGTTCATGCACGGTGTGCGTATGTTGCCACTAAAAAGTGTTGAACCGTTGGGTGCAAAATAATCGTGCTGCTGGAGAGAAAGAACTGATGTACGGCTGAACGATATGAAAAGCAATAATGTGAAACATGTCGTATGCGTCTGTGTGGCTGTGTGTTAATCTTGCCATTTCCATGTGCTTTTGACTAATGGCTGCCGCTTCGCAAGAAAATCGCTTGCGGTGGCGCGATTGACAGTGAATGTGTACTGCGAGTGAAGTTTAGCACCAACCAAATGTGATTTGTTCAGCGTGTCAATTTCCAAATCAGCGATTTCCACAAAAACACCATTTCCTTCGTTCAAACTACTATGGAACGGAACGATGAAAGATCAAAATTATTATCGTGATCAAAATGAACGATTAAGGTATAGGCTTCACGCAAAATTCATCTCTTTTGTGCTACGATTAGTGGAGTGGTTTCTCTTTCTCTCCAGCTGTGATTCGTTTATGCTAGATATAAATTGCCTTTCCGTGTGATAAGTGCACAAATAATCATGATTCTTGTAATTTCCTCACGACTTGATGCATGTCAAGTTTTTGTTTTCCTGAAATATTTACTTTCCACGCGTAGCCTAACGGCATAAGAATTCCCAAGGTTGACCTGTTGTCTCAACTTTATTCAATGTGAGTGTTTCATGAGTTTCAATAAAGCGTTAGGAAATGAAATATTTGAAAATAAAACGAGTTACGTTTAGGAATGCTTTTGCTAACCAGCTTCCAAAAACAAAATTTTATTCAGTTTGTTTTAAATTACGACCGCACTATGGAATAAAAGCGGTTCATAAGTAGGAAATAATTGCGAGTTTTTTCACAAACAGTTAAGCTGTAATGAACTTAAAACATGTACAGTGAAGTTTCCCTAAGCTATTCCTCTCCGTAAATAGAAAGTTTGTCTAAGGTACTAAGCTTCCCTAATATTACATTCTCAAAGAATTTACATGATATTTGCACACCAATTTGTTGCCAGTGTTCGGCAACTCGTAGCAACACGTGATGGCTGTGTGTATAACGTATGGTTGAAGACTTTTTTCGATCGTAAATGGTATACCATCTCTGTGGTTTGGTTCCTAAAGCTGCAAGGTCGTGCCTTACAAGCTATGACAATTTGTGTTCAGTGGAATTTAGCAGTTTTTCAATGAAAATAAAAATGGAGGCGCGCAGTATTTTATTGCAACTACAGTTAATTGCCATACAATGAAATTACAATAAAACAAACACAAATTTGACCAATCGAACTTCGGTTGCTTGTCAGTGATAGAAAAAATATTACAGTCTTTTCCCGAATTACGGAATAATGCGTGCCAGTGAAATTCGCGTAACTCGAGTTCCCTTTAAAATATCGTTAATATTCAGTATTTCGGCATCAATTTCTTCTTTTCGTGTTGCTAAGTACAGGCAGTCCCCGAGATACGCTATTATAGCGGACCGCTATAAGCCGGAAAAAATCCGCGTAACTCGAATTTCCGCGTAAGTCGAATCCTGGTGCAATTTCGTTTATACCTCAAAGTCACAGAGTCGACTTCCTTCTCTGCATTTGATTTATGCAACGGATCAGGCGATTTTTAGAAAGGTTACATTAGAATAAGCTAAAAACAAATGTTTTATGTGACATAAAAGATATTTTCGACCAATTTTTCACCATTTTGCTTAAATTTTGTGCTATAAACTAGCTCAGCTGTCAAATTTCCAAAAACCGCGTATCTCCGAATCCGCGTATAAGAGGATCCGCGTATCTCGGGGACTGCCTGTACATTAATAATTCATATTTTTACGTTTATTTGGACAATAAGAGTTAATAATTTTTATCAACGTTAATGTTTGTAATATTAAAATATAAAATGGGAAAATTTTTAAATTTGACATAATACAATTCTACGTACAAAATTACACGAATTATCAAAAATTTGAGATTTGCGTGTCTCAAATTCGCGTAACTCGGAAAAAGACTGCGCTTCATTAACTCATAACTTCTAATTTAAGCCATTGATTTCGGTTGAATATTGCACACATCAATAAAGGCAGTTTATATCTAAGCTATTAGTGGCATGAGCAAAAACACGCCAACTTTACGCCAAAGTATTTTTTAAGCAAATATTACATTCAATTCATCCTTTCGCAGCAAACGACTCGCAAAATAAAGTGTTAGTTTGCACCTTATTCGACCAACACTCTGTTGGAGTGTATGAAGTAGTAAAACGCGAATCTGTTGCATCCGTGAGCAGTGCGAGCAACAGCAATGAATTGGATGTCAATTCTGATCCCGAACGACACTCGTCCCCGACCGAAGCGACTGAGGTAATGGAATCAACTTGTGTCGTTCCAACAGAAAACAGGCGTGAATGTGAAAGCGTACAAACACCGACCGTTGGGCAAACCGGTGCTGCAAATACCCAACCAGAAAAGGATCTTTCTCCGGAGAAGCAACCAAATCCGTTCGTATTGCATGATATATCTACACACGTCAACTCCGATCGATCTGGCTGTGTTTCCATACCCATTGTTGATCCCATAAAGTGTACAGATAGAGAGTTAGAAATTTATACTGCAGATAGAGTAGTGACTGATGCAAATGCAAGCACCCATGAACCAAAGCCCCAAAACGAAACAGTTCCTTTGAAACCAAATTCACTTTCAGACGAAGATATGTCGCTTAGAAGTAATACAAAGTCTGCAGATACAGATAAAGTCATGATTAGTGGAATGATAAACCAATCAGAGGTGGAGTTGTTTGAATCAGAAATGATTCATGATCGGATTAGCAATCATTTAGAATTCCAAATTGATGATGAAAACATTCCGCCAACTGTGGGTAATTACATTACTATTAGCGGGGGACCGTTATTGCAGAACGAGTTGGACCTTTTTCAGCAGTGTGTTCAATTGGAAAGGCATGAAATTATTCCATTATCTGAACAAATCAGCACTGATGAGGATTTTGCTCGTACGGACGCTGACGTTTATGACCAATTAATTAAAGATCTTGACGCTCATCAGCAAGTAAGTACAGAAACGTTGGTAACTGACCAAGAGTGTCCGTCTCTTAATATCCACACAGATAGAAATCTGTTCGTGGACAGTGATACAGCGATGTTCAGTGAATCGTTAATGTTGGATTCAACTAGCATCAATTTATTTGATGAGGCACCCAATTCAGATTCTTCTGAAAATGCTTCCGCACAACCAAATTCACACAATAAGGAGAATAGTCCTGTTACATCTGATGCAGGGGGTAACAGGGCTAATAGTACAGTAATTTTAGCTACAAACCAACAAATTGCTTTTTGTGCCATTCCCGAAACTAACGATACAAAGAGTAATAGCCGTAGTGATCAGTCCAAAGATGATTCCTTTATAAATTATAATAAACCAGAATCGACCCACAGTATCGCCGATAAAGAAGATACTGAAGACATGCTAAGTGAACATATTACTGCAACATCATACGTAACGATAGCTACAGAAACAACTCTTTCGAGTAAAAACATTCCATCTTGCAATACTGATGATGCATGTGAGAATGCTGAAATATGTACTGTTCCATCCAATAACGATTCAATGCACAGGCAGCGAACAAATGGAAAGCATAATGAAAATGTAATTGATAACACCCAGCAGGAGCAGCAAGCAATAATTTCCACTGCTGCGAATCCTGCAGTGAAGGCTAAACTTAGCGTAAAAATAGGTTTGGTCAATATTTCTTCAAAATTGTGTTCACAGTGGATTCAAGCAGAAAATGCAGCTTCTCCACAAAGCGTCTCGCTTGCAAAATGTGGCAGAGAAATTTTAAAACGGCAATATGACTTAAAGGATTGCGTCGTGCCATGTAAAGTATCGCGAATATTCCTGGAATCTCTGAAATGCATTAGAACCGCGAAAAAATCATTGAAGATGATAACAAGAAAATATCTAAAAACGAAGAAACCATTCTCGCTAGATAAAATTGGATTTGTCGCCGCAGAAATAAAACAATCCGAACGAAAAAGGAATAGGAAATCAAAGAAAAAAACGAAACGCAGCAGAATGTATTTCGAAATGGAA
The DNA here is from genome assembly GCF_943734755.1 of Anopheles moucheti. Classification (NCBI taxonomy): domain Eukaryota; kingdom Metazoa; phylum Arthropoda; class Insecta; order Diptera; family Culicidae; genus Anopheles; species Anopheles moucheti. Next base: position 27,238,763 of record NC_069141.1, read on the forward strand.
AATATCTGTGATGAAAGCACAAGATATGGCGAGGATGATGATCTTCTTATGAACCAAAGTATTTGTAAAAAAGAACGCAAGGGACCCATTTGCTCATATGGCGGAATGGATTGTAACTCACTAAATCAGCCAAATATTAAAACTCAATCCACTGCGCATGTTGCGGACTACAGTTATGATCAGTGTAATAATCCCAGTGACAACATTGATACGGTTACTGAAAATGAACCGGTATTTGCGTCTTCAGAAACGGTGGATATTGATAATTGGACAGGCAAATTTGATTGCGCAGAAGGTGAAGAGGATGCATCAGATTTAAGTTCGTGTTCATTGGTTATAGACGAAAATTCTCAAGATAATGAGTCTAATTCTGATCCTCAACACACTTTGAACAGCTCTTCTGAATCAAGTGGAAACTACACTCACAAAACAAGTATTCTTTGGAAAACGTTAGCTAGACCTACGGCGATCTCACGATATGCTAAATCTATTAACCATGGACCAGAGGACATCTGTGACACCAACCTGGAGACTGTATCATCGCAACATTGCCCGTCATCATCGGCGTGTGATAAGGAAAATGCGATACAAGACAATGCTACTGTTGAACCTGTTGAATCATTGCCAGCATCCATTCATGATAAATCAACAACAAAAACGTCATTTTCAGACCAGAGAATCAATTTTAATTGTTTTGGTGAAGTTGAAATGGACAACAATTTTGGTAAATGTAACCCTGCAATATTTTCATCGCAGGAATTAACGGTCTATCCAGCCAATGTCAATGCATTTGTTGAGAGTTCTAAAACAATCGCTCTCGAAGATGTTGCATCAACAACAACATCAAATGCAGGAAGAGAGGATGTTATTCCAGCTACTTCCAATCAAGATGTGGTTGCAGTTCGTACGGCCGAAAGTACTTCGCTTGTCGATTGCCCTACTTCTACAGCCGATACCATGTGCGCCAATTCATCCTCTTCTTCGATTAATGTGGGCTGCAACGCTAGTTCAGCATCCAATTGTAGTGCAGCTATGCCTGAAGGAACTGTATCGAAAGTTTTGAAATCAACCACATCGGTTGAAACTACGGAAAATTCTCCCTCCGTTTCAAACGTGCCTTTACTTCAATCGCAAGACGACCAACCCTCCATGGCTAGTACGCCAAATATTCTTTCTTCATCAGGAGAAACTTTAGATTCAAACGACACGCAAAGTGATGAACGAATCGATGCTAGTAATGTTCCTCCCAAAAAACGTGCTCATTGGAGAAAAAGAAAATACACCTCACGATGTGTGGAAAAAGCACATGCTGCTAAACGAATCCGTAATAGTCCCAGGACATGTATAACCACAGCATTAACTCGGCAAAAAAGCACCCAACGCACGCCTTCATATAAGACTATAAAGAAAAATTACCGGAATAATGCCACAACAGACAATACCCCGACCCAAAATAACTCCATTAATGAAGCAAGTTCAATGCCAAGCTTTGCATTTCCTCTCCAAACAGCAATTAACAATTCAAACATAGATCCACGATCTATACAACCTGACGAATGGATACACCATGGTAATCAGTTTCAATTCTATCACCCTTACAATCCTATGCCAAGTTTAGGCACGATAATTAATCATCTAGGAAATTCGCACACAAGTCTTGCACAACCAAGACATTCCAACATTCCATCAACACTACCACATTTTCAATTAGCACCAGGTATTTATCTAGCAATTGATCCGAATTTAATTAGATTGCCTAGCTCTGAGCCACCAAACGTAAATCATAATAGAATTAATACGCCATCTATGTATGCAGGACATATGTCACAGTTGCAACAGGGCAGTAATCCACCTGTACAAACTGCTATACCACAATCGTCAACAGGATTGATTAGAGCTCCTGATGCAGGATCCCTCGTTGCAAGCAGTCAGAACATTGACAATGCTTCATTTTCCAATTCCAATGCACATATTGTTGGCCACCCTCAAGCAGAAGAAGTTTCATTGCGTCCTTCGCAAACAGGAGTTGTAACTCAAGAAGAATCTGAACTTGGACGCAATGTGCCACCGCGCGTGGAAACTCCTATGCCACCACCTTGTACATCTGATTCACTTAGACGTCAAAATTCAACTTTATCTCCAACTCCATATCCATCTTCTCCAAACACTATGCACGATCAAATTCCAATGTCACCGCGCGTAGTAACTCCTATGCCACCACCTAGTATATCTGATTCACTTAGACGTCAAAATTCAACTTTTTCTCCAACTCCATCTCCATCTTCTCCAAACACTATGCACGTTCAAATTCCAATGCCACCGCGCGTGGAAACTCCTATGCCACCACCTAGTATATCTGATTCACTTAGACGTCAAAATTCAACTTTATCTCCAACTCCACATCCATCATCTCCAAACACTATGCACGATCAAATTCCAATGTCACCACGCGTGGTAACTCCTATGCCACCACCTAGTACATCTGATTCACTTAGACGTCAAAATTCAACTTTATCTCCAACTCCACATCCATCATCTCCAAACACTATGCACGATCAAATTCCAATGTCACCACGCGTGGTAACTCCTATGCAACCACCTAGTACATTTGATTTACTTAGACGTCAAAATTCAACTTTATCTCCAACTCCATCTCCATCTTCTCCAAACACTATGCACGTTCAAATTCCAATGCCACCCCGCGTGGAAACTCCTATGCCACCAACTAGTATATCTGATTCACTTAGACGTCAAAATTCAACTTTATCTCTAACTCCATATCCATCTTCTCCAAACACTATGCACGATCAAATTCCAATGCCACCGCGCGTGGTAACTCCTATGCCACCACCTAGTACATCTGATTCACTTAGACATCAAAATTCAACTTTATCTCCAACTCCATATCCATCTTCTCCAAACACTATGCACGATCAAATTCCAATGTCACCGCGCGTGGTAACTCCTATGCCACCACCTAGTACATCTGATTCACTTAGACGTCAAAATTCAACTTTATCTCCAACTCCATATCCATCTTCTCCAAACACTATGCACGATCAAATTCCAATGTCACCGCGCGTGGTAACTCCTATGCCACCACCTAGTACATTTGATTTACTTAGACGTCAAAATTCAACTTTATCTCCAACTCCATCTCCATCTTCTCCAAACACTATGCACGTTCAAATTCCAATGCCACCGCGCGTGGTAACTCGTATGCCACCACCTAGTACACCTGATTCACTTAGACGTCAAAATTCAACTTTATCTCCAACTCCACATCCATCATCTCCAAACACTATGCACGATCAAATTCCAATGTCACCGCGCGTGGTAACTCCTATGCCACCACCTAGTACATTTGATTTACTTAGACGTCAAAATTCAACTTTATCTCCAACTCCATCTCCATCTTCTCCAAACACTATGCACGTTCAAATTCCAATGCCACCGCGCGTGGTAACTCGTATGCCACCACCTAGTACACCTGATTCACTTAGACGTCAAAATTCAACTTTTTCTCCAACTCCATATCCATCTTCTCCAAACACTATGCATGATCAAATTCCAATGTCACCGCGCGTGGTAACTCGTATGCCACCACCTAGTACACCTGATTCACTTAGACGTCAAAATTCAACTTTTTCTCCAACTCCATATCCATCTTCTCCAAACACTATGCATGATCAAATTCCAATGTCACCGCGCGTAGTAACTCCTATTCCACCACCTAGTACATTTGATTTACTTAGACGTCAAAATTCAACTTTATCTCCAACTCCATATCCATCTTCTCCAAACACTATGCACGTTCAAATTCCAATGTCACCGCGCGTGGTAACTCCTATGCCACCACCTAGTACATTTGATTTACTTAGACGTCAAAATTCAACTTTATCTCCAACTCCATATCCATTTTCTCCAAACACTATGCACGTTCAAATTCCAATGCCACCGCGCGTGGGAACTCCTATGCCACCACGCGTACAAACTCCTATGCCACCACCCAGTTTATCAGGATCGCTTAGGCGTCAGGATGCAAATCCTCATATCCCAAGCAGTCCAACCAATTCCTCATTGCATAATTCCATTCCCATTCACTCTGAGCGTGACCATACATTACGTCCACGTGAACAAACACCTGCTCCTTTGTCCGTGGCAAGTGAAGCCTCGCAACAGTCCTCATTACCAGAAAATTTAGCTCAAACTCCATCTCAGAATGAAAGTAGAGTTTCTCCTAGGCCACAATGCCAAACGGGAATGATTAGACTCCGTGATTTCAGCACCCTTATTGCTAGTAGGCCTAACATTCAAAATGTTTCATTCAACAATACACCAATTGTTCACCAAAACCACTCTGCGCATGAAGAAACACTGCCAACGTCACTAGTAAGAGAAACATCTCAACAATCCTCAGCGCTAGGAGTAGCAGTCCCAACTAGCACTGAAATTGAAACTACATTACGATGCCAGATGCAACATTCTATGCCACAAACTTCTATTACACAGTTGCAAACAGAATCGCTCAGACTCCAAGAAGGAACCTCCTACGTTGCAAGTAGCCAGAACATTCAAAATGTTCCAAGTTCTCCTGTTCAGGTAGGAACTACTTCTCAAATTCTCCCCGAGCGTGAATGCACATATTTGTGCGGCCAAGCTCCACACGCAACAATGACATCACCATCATCATCGTTGCCAGGAGTTGTTGGCCCAAAACCGTCTCAACGTACACTACCACCAGGAGCGCAAACACCTATTCCTCATCTTGTACCATATTTTAATATGGGAGGAATAAACAACCGTCGCGCTAGCATCGACGGTTCGTTGAATGCTTTTCACCAAAATCCTCAGAATTATTCATCCCAATTTGTTTACCAACAACTTAATGCGAGAGGAGTATTTACACAACCTCCTTCGCAACAAACAGGTACTGCTCGAAACTCTTCGGGGCATGAACGTGCAATGGCGCCATGGGTACAAACTCCTATTCCTATATCTCCAGCTGGAGGATTACCGCAGCCGTCCTCGCTCCCGGGAGTTGCGAATCAAGCTCCATCTGAGCTTGGAAATACGCTGACTCCGTGTGAACAGACTCCTCCTCCAAGTAGAACATCACAACCTGCTCCGTTGCCAGGAGTTGTTGGCCCAAAACCGTCTGAACCTCAACGTACACTACCACCACGAGCGCAAACACCTATTCCTCATCTTGTACCATATTTTAATATGGGAGGAATAAACAACCGTCGCGCTAGCATCGACGGTTCGTTGAATGCTTTTCACCAAAATCCTCATAATTATTCATCCCAATTTGTTTACCAACAACTTAATGCGAGAGGAGTATTTACACAACCTCCTTCGCAAAAAACAGGTATTGCTCGAAACCCTTCGGGGCATGAACGTGCAATGGCGCCATGGGTACAAACTCCTATTCCTATATCTCCAGCTGGGGGTTTACCGCAACCTTCCTCGTTGCCAAGAAACTCGAATGGAACTCCATCTGAGCTTCAAAGTATATTGAGGTCGAGTGCTCAAACTCCTACGCCTACATCATCAGTTGGAGGATTATCGCAACCGTCCTCGGTGCCAGGAGTTGCGAATCAAGCTTCATCTGAGCCTGAAAGTACACTGACTTCGTGTGAACAGACTCCTAATTCTAAATCAGGAAGAGGAAGAGGAAGAGGAAGAGGAAGAGGAAGACCAAGAAAAACATCACAACCTGCTCGGTCGCCAGGAGTTGTTGAGCCTGAACGTACACTACCTCCTCGGGCGCAAACACCTTTTGATTTGAACCATGATCCTCCTCCGAGTTATTCAAGTACTCCTTCTGTTCATCAACAGCTTCATGCGGGAGGAATATTTACACAACCTCCTTCGCAACAAGGAGATAACGCTCGAAATCCTTCCGAACATGAACGTGCATTGACTCCGTGGGAACAAACTCCTATGTCACTAGCAGAAAGTTTAACGCAACCTAAGGGCAGAGGGAGAGGGAGTAGAGGGGGTAGGCGGCCGTCTAGGGGCTCGGCATCCCGCAAAAAGTAACTAAAAGATCACTCAAATTCAAAAGTTGTTGCAAAAATTCCTTCTTATCTTGCACGTACATTACAAGTGACAGACGTCCATGTCGCTGATGCTACATTCATGAGAATGATTAAACTACAAGATGTAAACTTGCTTCTTGAAAGCTAGCATAACATAACGTTCAAAAACCTTCATGTAATTCAAGTTTAAAAACGTTGGCTAACGTCAACCATTTTCGAAATATAAAAAATTCTCATTCTTCATTGGACTAGAATACTTCGTAAACCCCTATACAATATGCTGCTGCGACTACTTTCTACGCATTCTAGCCAGGAAGTGTGCAGTATAAGGTCAACTCGAGCATTCTAGAAGTATTAACTAATAACTCCGCGTGTTCCAATAACAAGGCACACTATTTGCACTACCTTCAGTCTGGCGGATTGTGTCATATTCAATATGAACTTAAAAGTATTGATGTCGTTTAATCTAATGGACTTCGTATTATGTATCTCAAACTTGTTGACACTTCGAATGCTTCGCATTTCTTCATATTCAAGAATTCAGACGAATTTCGTTCGTTATATTTGAAATTTCAAGTATCCTTATAGATCGTTATGAATCGCAATAAAGTTTTCTTGGGTTCATGGTGTTCTTGTTATTTTGCTAACGTCTTAGGTAACGTTTTGCTTATATAAAAGATTTAAGAATCATGTGAACACCACCGTTTGAAAATGAGGCAAAAGGATCAGTAAAGCATTTTTAATGTAGGAGCATCGATGTTTAGTAATGCAAGGTTAGTTAGGTCTGATCAACCGGGTATGGGAAATTTCAACACACAAATAAGTAAACAGTCCGTAAAGGAAGGCCAAGATCTACTACTGCTGTTAGCAAACCTTTCGACGAAGGAGAAGGTAATTATTAAAAATTGATTCCAGTGTTTTTTTCATGATTCGTTAATGTAAATGAATACAAATAACATTTAATTAGGCATTCGTTGGTATCCGGCGTACGACGGTGTGACGACAGCCAACACTCGACGGTGTGGCGCGCATTTCCCACTTCAATGGAGACAGAAGGAGCTGACGGAGTACGGGTCCGACGAATAGTCGGAGCGAGAGTATGATGATCCGCACTGGTATGGCGTGTACCCGCCGACGAATATTACGTGTCGGACAATTGACAGTACGATACGCATGGTACGCTGGTACAGAAAGGTGTAAACGAGAATCGATGGGATGTGAAGCAAGATGTAAAGATCGTTTAACGTTCCTGCTCAATGTGATATTCTTCACCGGTGATAAAGCATTAACCGCGGGTTAGGTTGCCTAATTTTTGAATGGAATGTAGTAATCTTGGGAGTTGAATACCGTTCAGTTGTGTAGAGCAAGGTTCAGAGGACAGCACTTTGGAATAAAGTTTATGCACAAGCATATTTTATTTGTAAATGAAGAAACATGTTTAGAGCTAGTCATCTTTGAACCGATTGTACGTTTCTGGCAAACGATATAGAGTTGTTTTACATCACTCTCCATGATATATCCGCAATATCGTAAGTATCCAACATCAAATTGCTTACATATCCCACAACCGTATTCCTTGTCCTCACATACTACTCTCACACAATCATTTCTGCAGATGTTGATCGGTGAACTGGTTTCGCTTTTCTTGGCATAGCGTTACTAGTAGAATCGCTTATCTAAGCATTAAAATTCTAATTAAATTATGGATTCCAGCATCCGCTTTATCTCGGTCGGCCACCTCAGCCGGACGTATCCAGTTGCTTTGACTGCTGCTGTACAAACGCACCACTCGCATGTGTACATCGTTTTCCTAGGGGAAATTGGCCAGAACTGATGCTGTGTAAGGACAACCTCGATGGTGCTGTTGGACAGATGATGACGAAGGAAGCTTTGCCGGGGGAGGACCTTTTAATGTCCGCAAGAAGCGACCAAGAAGTCGGTCAACTTTCTTAAATGCCCATTACCCCACTCGTTTGGTTCTGTGGCAAGCCACAGATACATTGCAAACTGCAAACGTGTCGTTTGCTGTCTTCGCCCTCGGAAGAACATACCGGCCTGGTCGGTTTGCCGTCCCGTTCGCCCAACATTGGTTCGTAAGTGGAGTAGTGGACGTAACCTTTATCTCTGTTAAGTCCCCCGAAGATTAGCCGGGAGTGAAGCTGCCGCCACTTTTCAACCCAACTTCTTTCCCAACCCTCTAGCGTAATCTTTCTAACCACATCATCATTTCTCGTCGTTTAGAGCGTTTGAAATGAACGTGTTGGATGTTGATTGGGCTCACCCTTGTCCTGTGCATGTTGGTACACAACACCGTGCGATAATCTTTCCCATGACCCCGACCAGCCCCGGCAAGGACAAGGAAATGGATGCCTAAACTCCTTACTAACATTTTTCCTTCAAAGATATTCATCGCCTTCGCCAGTGAAGTGGCTCGGTTGGCAAAACTTAAAATTGAAATTTACAGTACAGCCCAACGTAGTTCAAGTTCCGGTCTGCAACTTCCAGTAAGTTTCCCGAGACACTTTACGAAAAACCAGTCAGATGTGATGTATGTATCTCTGATCAATGTTTACTCCACTGGAAGATATTGCATGCAGCACGCTGTGACTGCCGATGCAAGACGATCGTTGGCCGTTCGTGTGAAGACATTTGTATGACGAATCCCAAACAAAAAAGAAATTTTCTTATCTAAATTCTCGTGCCGAAAAAACATCACCCCACTTCTATGTGGAACAGCAAAACGGTAAGAAACTTTTACAACCCATATCAGCACACGCGCACACCATTCGATCGGAAGCAGTCACAATTTTCACACTTTTTAACGAAAATATATAAAATTTACACGTGAGTCAAATACAATGGGAAACTCCTTATCAATTCGACACCTTTCTTCCCAAAATTACTCATGGATTATTAGTTCACTCACTGGCAAAAAAACCAGCAGCACCGCTTTTCCACCCCAAAAGACCACGAACGAAAGGTTCCTAGGAAGAGAAAAGTTTCCCGTGTGCTTATCTCGGGTCTTACAATTATTCCAATCGTGTGTTGATAAGGTAAATTTAACTGCTCCCTTACGAAGGGGCATAGATGAGATCATCGGCATCCTCGATGATGCTGCAATGTGAAGAAAATGGACGTGTTTGTCGGTCAAAAACATAAATAAATTATTCTGTTTGCAGATTGTGTTATTGTTGATTAAAATGAAACACAAAATAAACGCAATTGAAAGAAAACTGTAAGTGTTATTAATTTATATGAGTAGGTGATTTGTTTTAATATTAGTTTCTTTGGTTATTTGACATTTGTTAAATTTTTATTATTAAATAATTTCCTTAAAATCTATTTCCCTACTATTTTACCACATTTTCTGCATTCCTTGTTCTACCGCGTGTATGTGTGTCTGCCTCTCTTGTTATTTCCGCGATCTCTTCCACGCTGAATGCTCATTTCCCTGGTACTTATCGTAGCCACACGTGAAGTCGCGCTTGAGACAGCTCACAGACACACAGAGACTTGCCCCTGCCCTTCCAACTTTAGTGCTGTGTCGGCGACGAGTGTGGTCGACCACACAGCCACCCAAAACCCACTGGTCTCTATCGCTACGATCAGCCGACCGGGCAAAGGCGAGAATTTGGCCGGGGGAAGCAAAATGGAATGCCGGGGGTGGGGGTGTATGTATGACCGGCACCGGTGTGTCTTGGCTGCGAGAGATAAAGACGATAGAAAGTAAACATAATTTATATATGAAGGAAATGGGTGGAAAATGTTCACACATACGTACGGTTCGGGTGAAAAGTGGTAGGTTGTGGGTGGGAGAAGGAGGAGGAGAAGGAGGGTAAGAGGAAGCTGTCAGGGGGAAGAGGGTATTGTGGCAAGAAGCGGATAAGGTGGACCGAAAAGGACCTCCGTCTGGGGAAGGATCAAAGCGAAGGCCAGCCTGGTTCATATCAGCATCTTTTGCTATTGCACTCATGCTCTGTGTTAAGCAAAACACTGTGGCGTATGAGTGTGTGTGTGTTTTGCTGGAGGAGGCAGGAAAATCCTTCTTCTCATACGGACACACATACATGCACAGCTACGTACCCTGGCAAAACGGTGATAGGGTGCTACTGCCTTTAAGTGCAGATGAGATAAGGCTTCTTTCGCTTCCGTTTTCTTCAACGTCATCTCGGTACCTCGACCGGTGCGCGTCGTGACCTTCTTCGTCACAAACCCAGGGAGAGCGAGGTGACAACTCCTTCGTATGAAGCCGACCAACAAACCGGGCAGAAGGCAAATCCTTGAGTGAAGAAAGCACCAAAACTGCCTCAAACACAAAAACGCCACACTCACACCCGAACCGGGTCCGGTCCACTGAGGGAGGGCACCACTGTCCGGACGGGAACAACAAATGCTGCAGCTGCTGCTGCTACCCGGAGCCGTCTGCCTGTTTTATTTTTTGTCGTTTGCCAGCACCGATCAGAAGTAGAAGATACACGCCTTGGAAACGTCCTAGGAGGGTAAAAGGGAAACAATCACTGGTAAAAGATGATGGTGGCATCATATTTGAGAATGCGGGCCAAAGAAACAGGTCCAAGGCGTGGGGTTGGATGGGTTTCTTCATGCTCCACGACAGCGATTCATCGTACCCCCCGGTATGTTTGGGGATGGCTGGAGACGAGGCTATCAGCACCGGGACAAGCCCCGATTGTTTGGGGGACGAGCGGTGCGAGAGGCATTCAAAAATATAAAATTAATGGTTTATAAAGTTTTTGGAAAATATAAACCTGTGGCCCGGTTCTTATCGTCTTCGCCACCCCCCGCCCACCGGGCTTGCCCGTAGGGACCGTTGCCTCCCAGTAGTGGAGCCGCATTATCAGGAGTCAAGGCGAGATGCTAACACACACACACACACATGCATGTGTAGTCAAATTTTGCAACCGAAGCGTACCAAACCCTTATGGCTGGCGAACGGTAAAGGCCAACTGTCTGGCAGAGATATGCACATCCTTTCGTCCTGACTGACTCCTGTGTGTTGGCGGGATAGAATTGAAGCGTCCTTCCCGCTTGGCTGCTGCCATTTCTTTACCTCCCGTTTTGGGAAGAAGTTTTTCTTGTCTTCACAACAACCCCCCTTTTTTAAATACCTCCTCCTGCGGGACCAAACGACAGCTCACTGCATGTGTGTTTGTTGCTTTACCTATCTCTTCTCTGTTCTCGCTCTTTCTCCCACCTGAACCTCGTCATCTTTCGTCTTAAAAACTCGCAGAAGGGTTAATCAGCGGATATGTCGACGATGCATAATGAAGTGTGAAAAACTGTGTGCGTGTTTGTGGCACCATTCGCCCTGGGTGGTGCTTCTGTTAGGGGGTGGTAATGGTGGAAACTCTGGTAGTCAACCACATCGAGAAATGGCGCGAAAGATAAGACCAAAAAATGGCGCGGGAAATTGAACCAACGCGCGCATTAAAGCGCGTATGTGTGCCGTTGTCCCTGGCGTTCGTTTAGTGTGGATGTATTACATTCAATGCACGGTTCTAACAGCATCCATCAGCGCGCGTGAACTTTACTACTCACTTTTGCTGTACGATTCAATAATAAAATATGAATTTTACAAATTTATGCCCCACATGCAGCCAACACTTGTGACGACGGTGCGCGTCGCGTTTGTTTATTATTTTTGTCCCATCATATCAATGGGAAGCCTCTTGGCGACGGTACCGTGCATGTCTTCGGTGCCAAATGCGAACCACATTCCGTCTTTGGCAATTCGAGCATTATTACTGCGTCATTACGATGCTTAACGCAACGTTTAATTTATTACCAATGCGTTTCCATCGTTCCACGTCTTATGGCGGGGGGTGGTTGCATCCCTCCCAAGAACTCACCCCAAACGTCACCACACACGATCGGACACGTTTCTTCCCTCATCAGTACCAATTTACATTCGCTCTTTAACGATTATTAGCGTATTAACGCGAGCGCCACCGAACCCACCCCAAACACTCCCCACACACACACACGTTGTTACCCCCGGAAACGGCACGCTTCCCCATTTACAAAGGCTCCATGCAAACGCACGCCTTTGCGGTGCTCAGGTTTGGTTGATGATGAAGTAATGATGAAGTCTCGAATGAAGAAGCCGATGATGGCGCTGTTAAACTTTTACTCCCCTCGCGCACAAGGGAATACATTGGGGGGGGGAGTTGAATGCCACCACCACCACCACCACCCGAGAACGTCGTAGACGCTTCCGACGCACATAAATAATGGCCGCAGCGAATGTATCATTTTCACCGACGGATTCTCCCAGCGGTTTTGCCGCTGGCGTGTGCCGATAAGGGAAATGAGTTCCCGCCGACCGGGTTCCCGGCCCAGCATGCTGCCACCCGGCAAGATTGATAAAGAGACAGCCCGGTAGGTGTCCCGAAGGTGTGTGTGTGTGTGTGCGGCAGAAGGTAAATGAATCATAAGACACGCTCGAGGCCGCTCTCGATGTGGAGAAGCGGACGGTAATTTATTTGCGCTCTGGTGTGATGATTTTAACATTTACATCCAATTATTAAGGGCGCTCGCTTTTTTTTCTTGTTGTGCATGCAATTGTCCGCCTTGTTTGTGTATGCCGGTTCGTTTTTTTAATACGATCATTTTCTTATCATCTGGCACACAACCATTCAAGAAAAAAGGCCTGTTGCTGTGGATTGCTTGGATATTTCTAAATTGGCATTAAAATGTCCACTTAAAGATGTAAACATTCATTATAAAATCGAATACGAAAACTTCATTAAATTCGGCTAAAAATGCCCAACAATGGCCATTCATTGTGCATCCATTTTCCAAACTTCATTCCAAATGGGGGAAAAAATCCCCCTTCCCCCGAACCAAACAATGCTACAACTCCCCGCCATTACAAAAGGAAAATTTGTTCGATTTCATGATCGTACGCACATAAAGCCGGTGTGCGTAAATTTGGTAGTACCAATGCCGATGTTCTTCGCTGGAAGACAGGAAAAGCGCGCCAGTGGTGGGATTATTTATGACGATGGCCCTATCTCGAATCAAGATGTGCAGTGTAAATTTATGATACACATACACACACGCACACTACCCGTCGGCGGACTGTGACGGCGGACTCTTGACGGTCTTGATCTCATCCTCCATCGGGCACTCATTCATTCAGTATTCTACTTTTTTTCCCACCCTTCCTTTCGCTATCAGCATCGGGACACCTTGTGTTACAGTTTGATTTGTTTCCGAACGCTTTGCGGATTCACGCCCTGGAATCTGTTGCTAGTCCGTAGTGCGAAAGAGAGGCAAATATAGTGGGAGCAAATAAAGAATAGAGACACCCAATATCAGCATTGTTGGCCGGTTGACGAAATTTGAATGCGTATATTTGACCGTTGATGATGATGATGATGGTGCGAGCAAATTTATCGGTTCCGTTTTCTGGTAGCATCCTTCAGGTCCCCTTTTTCAGCCAGTCAGTCCGATTTTTTTTTTAAAAGAAAAAAGCCGACGCTCGTCTATAAAACTCAACACACTGCGTAAGCAAGGGTTATAAAAATTTTGCAGAAAATATTACTTTACTCCTCATCTTCGATTGCCTTCAATCATCCGGAACTGGATCTTGTGCGCCATCCTCTGTTCCTTTCTCCACCCTATTCCCCTCCCCCTTATACAAACACACCCTGAAGAGGGTTAAATCCCAGAAGGATGGTAAAATCTTCAACAAAAAAGACAACAAAATCGGTTCCTTCCCCGGGCGAGCCCAACGCGAAGGGTGACGCGGTCGTGAGTTTGTGCGATCGTTAAAAACTCGCCCACAGACGGGCGCGAGTGTGTTCTTGCAAGGGAATGCAAAAGAAAAAAGGAAAGTTATTACCATAATCGTCCATCGGTGTGCGGACGCTTATGGGAGCCTTCGCGCCGAAATGGGACGCAATCCGATTCTCACCATCCACGCGGAGGTCTTGTGTGAGATTGGATGAGGTGTTGTGCTGTTGTGTGCGCCGTGCGCTATGCGTCCAGCATTGTTTGCTGATAAGCGAGAACGAGCCCCAAAAGTCGTTCCATCGATCTCTACGGTCTCCACGGCACATAGCTTAGGGAGTTATGACAGGCCGGTGATTGAATTTCCCCTGCATTATCACCATGTTTGCCGGTGCATATAAATCTAATCACATTTTTTGTTGTTATTGTTAGTGGAGTACCCCTTACTGTCGCACCGGCGGGGGTGAAATATTAATCGGAAAGGACTTCCAGATGGGTAAAAGCGATGCGCAGTCCCGATATTCAAATCAATCTTCTTAATCTTCGCATTGGCTGGCTACATAACTTCACTGTTTTATTCTTCATCGTACTGCGTGTGGATGTGTGATATGGTCACAAATCTGCCCAAACGTTTTCTGCGAACAATTTACCGATAAAACATGAAAAAACCGACCAGTATCCAGAGAGCATGGTCAGCTTGTAGCTTGTACCCAATAATAAAACCACATGCACAGTTAATTGGTTTTCCTATTCCGCTGTGCTGTAAAAAGTGCAGCCGTGTGCAGAGACTTTATTGAACCCGTATGCTAATACCGTCGGAACTTTAATCCGAACCATAAAATGCTTGGCCACAATAAAATGCACTCTGTGTTGTTGTTTTTTTTTTTTTGTGGGTGTGCATGCAACACTCCACGTTGCCAGGTTCAAGGATGTTAGTGTCAGTCCGGTTTACAAAGGGTTTCAAATGAGTTGCTAATGTATTGGTATTTTTAAAGCGATGTTGGGGAAAGAAGATGTGAAATCTTTTCGCTTTTGCTTGGATGGGATAGTTTATGTGCAAATCTTCCCCTATTTACACAGTTTGAAAGCTTTGCGATATGTTAGATATGTCAGTTGAGAGATCGATATCTAGAATTGATTCAATTTTAAACAGAATACAAAGAAAACTTTTTAATATTCTATTATGACATGAAGAGAAATGACTTTCACTGTACCACTTCAACTCCAGAAAACGCTTTATATCCCCCTACGTTTTCCGGAAGCATAAGGAGAAGAATTTCCTACTGTGCCAAACATTGATTAGATTTACCGAAAAGAGAAGCTAAAAAGAAACCAGTCTAAGCCTTTAAAAACTCCCAATTCCGGATCATATAAACTCAAAAGGTGGATAAATCATAACATGTCACTTTGAAGGAATTTTGTCATATTTTTTTGAAACCCAAAAAACATAACTGCGTCCCGTCTCGGTTCCGGCTGGCTCGTCGAGGTTATTCGAGGACGCGGACGGACAAACTTTAATGGCCATTTTCCACGCACAAACACAACGCAAAAGGCAAAAATAAAACATTAGCATAAAAACACCCCCCCCCCATCGTCTGGGAGCGTTTTATTGCGTAGTCGGTATTTAACGCCGATCGTTTGATGCAAACACCGAACGGTGTGTTCGAAGCACGGGCACAAATAACCGTTGGAAACTGAAGCCCCAAAACTCGCCTCACCTGTAAGAGAAGTCATATCCCAAAAAAAAACCAACCCCGTGCGACTAAAGGAAGCTAATTAAATTGAAGGATGTTGAGTCCTCTGCTTTACACGGTCGTCCCGGATCGAACGCACAAGAGTGCCATAAATCGTTCAACCGAGCGTTCAAAAACTGACATAAAACCGAACTCATCAAACAATGGCCGCGAGGGTTATGCACAAGGAGGCTACAACCCGCTGGACTGGATGATTCCAGCGGGCAGGAATATCTGTGCGGCGCGTACGAATAAAGACAGCAAAACCTTTGAAGCATCCATTGGGAACCAATCATCGGCTGACGGAATGCAATCATGCAAGCGACAATCCGTTGTCATTTTTTGCTTTTAAAGCAGTAAGACGCTTAAACCGAACGCGTGTACTGGTCCATATTTATTGCGGGTATTATTTCCCTTGCGCCTTCCTTCGGTTTTTATTCCCAAGCACCCTTAAATTGGTTTTACAAAATTAACGCGCAACAAAAACCCGCTCGAACCTAACCGATAGAGCCGCTAGAGGTCAAATTATAATTTAAGACATATTTTTAATGTGTCACTCCATTCCAATCCCATTTCTGAGCCACACTTGGCCATTATAGACGATCGCCATTAATAGTTTGAAGTACGTGACTTTTCATACTAGCGTCGATACTACGATTCGTTGCAGTCGAGACGAGCTCTTTCGTTTACTTGAGGTTCAATGTGTAGAGATTTTACAGTTCCGGTCACACTGAAATACCTCCCAACTTATTGCACGCATATTGTTACCGGGGGTGTGCCATATGTCGTGTTAAGAAAAACGATTCCACGGGTGTTTGATGCCCGTCGACAAAGGGGGAACTCAGAGGGGTGATGGGTCAATCTGCCGACGAAATGCGCTTGTTTATTCACCGTATTGCTATTTCTGGTGTGAACATTTTCGCTTCCCCGCCAACCAACGCGGTGTTTTACCGATGCTGCACTTATTTTATGTGCACTTGCGATCGCGCTGCATCGCGTAGGTCCGTGCACTACTACACATCTGCAGTAACATGCATAAAAGTAAGAAAACCGGTTATGATCGTTCGACTGAGTTTTGTTTTGTAATAAACGGTTTTGTAATAAACATGCATTTCTCGACACGGACCGATTAGAGGCCGTTCTTGTTGAATAAACAAAACTGGCTTAAAACTAACTTTTCCATTAGCAACCAGAGTTTGAACCTGAACCTGAACCAGAACCGGAAACATCCGATGCGATAATAATAGGCATTATTTGAAGTGCTATGCTACACTATCAACTGAAACCATCAAGCGATAACCTTTAACAAACCCAGTCGCTATCAAATTTCGATCAGCATTTTCTCTTATCAGCCTCCACTATGTCTCTCAGCCTTCAGCACATATTTGCCATTTTGAGTTACACGTGATTACATGGCTTATAAATACGTTATTTGGCTTAACATTAAACAATCATGGGCATTTTATAGAGAAGCAAGGCAAGCAGTTTGAATTTACCCAATTTTCTGTCAGATTTATTTTTGTTAAAATCTAATTTAAATTAGTAAAATTGACAGGCTGTGGAACGAATGATATCATGGTTTATTTTGGTGCCGTTATGAAATAGTTAAGAATTTCCCCTAAACAACGGTAAGTGTTGTCAGCGGTTGGATGTAACGTCTCTGTAACGCTTCTTTTTTCGTGCATTTAGCTTGATTGCACTGCGATGCTAAAATTACTGTTTGTTTACAGTTCAGCTGCAATGGATGTAAACTCTACATGTCAATCGTGTTTGACACTTATTCCATACATGCAGCCACATTCGCTGTATGCGTATGTGTCATTATGTAACGCTTGAGTGTGGAACATCAAATTGAATTTACTATTTCAACCGTAAAGTTTTGTAGTAGACCGGCGTTACAATCAGCAAAATATATTTCCAATTTTTTTAAATAGTCTCATCTGTATTCAATCAATTTCTACCACTTTTACCACGTTTTTCACTTTGTTTCAGGAAAATTTTTCGAAACCTTTTAACTGAAGGTAGCCTGCATTGATATTCCAACACCCAAACAGTTTCCGTTTTCGCATTTTTGCGCACAGCAACACCCAAACTACCCCCCTCGAAAAAAAATGTCCTACTCGAGAAAAACCAAGATAACAACCACAGGGCGGGCAGACAGTGGTAGTGAAGAAGTGTAAGCGGACGATGGGACAACAACAAAAAAAAAATGCCAACCCAAGCAAAAGAGCGGACGCGAATTGCAACTCATAAAAATTAAGGATAACGTCCCGATAACGCAGGTAGCGGTTTTTAAAATTACATCAATCATAAAGCATAAACCCAGGCCACACGGCGGTACCTTATACTGCGGTACTTGCCTACTGCCGGTCGGCATAAAACAGTGGCCAACGTTGGTGGTGATGACCATGTGGTTCAGGGGTGGGTGGCGTTCTTTTTTTTTCTTGCTTCTCACCACTCGCTACACAATCGCGCCTCCCTGTACAAGCTTGAAACGAGTGAGCAGGGTGGAAGAAAATGGCCACAAAAAAAACAAGCACACACACATACACACAGGACCAGGGTTGAAAAAGGGACAGTTTGTTTGGGGTGGTATGAAAAATTTCCACCTTGTTGTAGTACATGCCGGTACCGGTAACCCAAACGCCATGACACGGTTAAAGAAGTGCGGTTGTTCTTTTTTTTTTGGTTTTGCTTCATACATCGCGCACCCAACCCATCCAAACACCGAAACCGTGCGATAACGTCCAAAACGATGACGTCCAACTACAACGCTCCAGTAGCCGTGGGTTCGCTAGATTCGCGATCGCTTCAAAAATTCAGCAAAAAGAAGAGCAACCACCGGATGCTGGGACGACTACCTGCACGCGTGTGAATCAGGAATGTGCTGTAAGTGCAGTAAATGCTACCCAACTTCCTGTGTGACGCTCCGATACGCGAGTCACAGCTAATGCAGTGGAACGAATTGGGACTGGCAAGCGGTACTTCGCGGCTGGCACTTTATTTTAGACGTTTTTCTTCGATGAAGTTTAGCGTGTTTTGCTCTCAAACAACAACAAAAAAAATCACGCGGTTAACAAAGATAATAGTGAGGAATTTTACACAGGCGTACATTAGTGACAATGTTTCACTCAGGTTGGACCCCTTCAACAACTGGCTACGGTAGCGAAGTCACCCTGACTTAATTCACTACCACACGCGATGCAAAATTACAGCAATGGTTGCAGAAATTTTCTCCAATAAAAAAAAAACACTAGAACTCTCAACATCTCTTTACCAGCGTGTGGTCCACAATGCTGGAAATATTTTAATTGCCCAGTGTTCCTTTCTCGCGTTATGATTTACATGCTGTCCTCGGTAGGTGGTTCGTTTGCTTTACATCGCGCTACGACATTTTTCTAAAGTGAATCCGATAACGAGCCGCTTCCCGTACGTCTAGCGGATCTCTTACGCGCCGCGTCTCACTCTCCTGCGACAGCTGCATCCTAAAAAGGGGGAATATAATGAAGCTTGCGGTCCGACAACGCTTAACCCTCTCCCTTAGGGTGATCTTGCTGATCTTATTTCGCTTTGTACTTCCCCGTAGCGTTCCGATTTGATTTTCATGGTCACACGTCGTCACCACCGTGGGCTCCCCGAGACCCGGGAACCAGCGCCGCAAACTTTGCATTCAAATGACAATTATGAATTGGAAACAAATTTAACCGCCGCTTCGCGTACATTCAATTGCCATGCCCGGTACATGCCGGGGCGTGTTCGGGCACGGATGAAAGAGCATAAATAATAATCTTCATCTCCGCCGTGGAAATCATACGATCGCTCTCGGGCGGCTTCCACACGTCACTAGCACACAAAGTTTCGCCGATTTGACTGGACGTAGACGGGAGATGCGGAGATGATTTAGTTGGTTGTTGGTGGGTATTTTATACGAAGGTTTTACACAAAAAAAGTGTTAGGTTAACTATATGTTAACTATATGTATGCGAACTATATTCCAAAGTGTAACCCGTGAAAACAACATGACAAACGGTACAAATCGAGCGCCATCTCTCGTCTTGTGTATGATCGCCATTTTTTTCGCTTCGATCGCTCTATCTGATACAATTGTGCAAAACAGGGGTCAATGTGATAAGAAGAATGGCGGGTGCGCACTTTTTAGGTGCTCCATTTCGCGCACGAAGCCAGCCCGAAATGGACAGTTGTATGTGTTCGGTTTGGCAGTCGAAGCACCAAACCATAGGCTCGTAAATTATGGTGGGAATGTTGCCGCACACCATTCAAGATCCGTACCGAATATAGAGAGGGATCTCTATTGATGTGTTAGTACAGGGTGGCAGTTTTATATATTATATTATTTAAAACGCACTACACCACTGTTCAACTAGTAAGGGAATTCAATACAGGAGACGTGTGTGTGTGTTCCGTCGTTTATACATAACAGCAAGCTGAAAACAAAGAGCCGAACAAAACCAGCCACAGACACTAGTGCAGCTGCGGGAAGACAGACGGGCAATAAAATTTAGTCGTGATGATTCACACAACGTCACAATGCGTTTATACCGCAAAAAAGCGCAAAGTCCAACACTATGACGCATCATTCACACTGGTAGACGAATTCCATTTTCTTGAGGTGCACTTATTGTCGTCTGGCAAGAGAAAAATGGTTCCAGTTGTGGGCGTGTTGCTTGTACTCCCAGCACCGTCGGTCAAAGCGACAAGAATGCCGTAATTAAAACTCAAACTAAGCGCTTCTAATTTAAGCGTGGCGAAAAACACTTGCGATCGTTTTTGCCTGTAGGAATTCAACGGTTTTGTTTTCTGGTGAAATCCAACATGGTTTGAGTTATGAGTTACTTTTACCTATCTTTTATTTATTTGATATTAGCAAGCTAATAATGTTATTCAATTGATCAAACTCAGGCGAGCCGTTTTAGTTAGACACTTCTTTAAATACAATTCACATAAATTGAGCGACACTGCCTGTACCGAACCGTGCAATTGCACCTTACACCGTGAGTAGGTTGGTTTTATTTGCATCAGATGTACAAGTTATGTAGACTTTCGTAACATAATCACTAATCCAACCTTGATTGACTTTTACTAATTGTCTATTTTATTTGTTTCCTCTCTTTGTAGGTAAGTTCATCAAATGTGAAGATCGTTTACCTTTCCAATCGATAAAAGGTTGATGTGTCAAAATTCTTCCACATTCGAGACAAATGTGTAAGTAATTGTAAAGAAACAAACCCTCCGGTTTATAAATTAATGATTAGTGAATGTTTACTGCAAGATACAAGCTATCCAACCTGCCCGATGAATAAATCTGCCGCGATTTTTTTCCCCTTGCGGACAGTCACTCACTTATTTGCATATAAAAATTGCACATTAAGGCTATTCGTAGACGTCAAAACAGTTTTCTTAGGCAGACAAGGTAGGCAGAACTAAAACCCAACAAAGACAAAACCCTCTCGCCTTATGGGGGTACGCTGCATTCGTACTAGAGAACGGTTCCTACCTTTCATGTCATTTCCATTCGGTTTTCCATTTTTTTCTCTCGTCGAGATAAAAACACTACCCTATGCTATGCGAACGAACGCTACTGTTATGTTAGAAGAAGGACACAAACTCTCTCAAGAGTCTAAAGTCAAGAGATCAGCACACCAGAGAAAAGCCAAGCGAAAAAAAAAAGAAGCACAGCTTCACCGTGTTATCGTACCGTTCCAGAAGCCATTCCTTGATCCGTTACGGATGAGCTGGTGTTGATTGAAGCATACGTAAACACACCGAAAGCCAAAACGAACGAAACATTCGGCACCGCCCGGGTTCGATGACCAAACGTGAGAAGCCGGGCCCAAGGAAAACTCGGAAATGGATCCTTCGACGCATCGGTTTCCTTTTTTTCTGTTTTTCATTTGTTTTTGTCAAACAAACAGGTTATGAACAAAACTGGCCACCCAGTGCGGGTAGACCGTACTCGATTCCATATGCGCTTAGCACAACCGCAACTTACCGTGTATGAGCTCGGTGCGGTGGAAAATGCGATACAATGCAACCGATGCAGTAAAGCGACGACATAAAGAAAAACGTCAGGCGAAAGATTGATAAGTGAAATGAACGGATTCGCATAATCGGGCATCCCAAGAAAATGTCCCACAACAGCGCGTGTCTGCAAGATCGACTTCCTGCCGTAGAGGTTCAGTGAAATTTCAGACGTTTCGGAAGCAGGAAAAGATTGGTATGCGCTGACATGTTTATGATCAGACACACGGATTTTTATTTTTGTAGAAAACCGGCAACAAGAATGGAAAGACAATTTAGTCGTGAAAGTTTAACATTGTGTCGATCAAATTCAAAACGATGCAGTGAACGTGATTGCAAAGGAGCATAGGAGATTAGAAAAGCCATATAATGTCGTGATTCCTGCAGTGATGGTAAATCACTTTCTGCACTTATCGCTTAATTGTTTCCACTTTGTTTGATTATCACTTTATCTAAATAACATTCAGTAACTTTACGGCTTGCGTTTATCCGAGGCCATTTTAAGAACCTACTAAGCCTTCTCTACTAAGTGAGGTTCTCATGATTGGGCTACTAGCATTCGATCTTCCACACATGAGAGTTCAAAAAGAATGTAATAAACACAAAACAATGATTCCAATTTATTGAAGCGTCGAAACGTTGACGTTTTGCTCTATCAGCTTTGAATGTCATCGTCAAATGTCGAGATAATATACCCTAACCTACGACAAACCAGTTATCAAGGTATGTTTTAAATTAGCTGTAATATTTTTTCACGTGCCGTAATCAGTAGGACACAGGCCTATATATCAGTACACGTTCCGGGCGTGATAACACGTGAGGTGTTATCAATAAAAAGCCTTTTTTGTACGCATTTTTAACAAGCGTCTCTTCTATCGCTGCTACGCGCCATATGTCGGACTACTTCACATGTGCCATTACGTCTGAGGCCATTCTCATGACGTGTTTTACTAAAGGCCTGGAGATACTGGAACTGATGTTTCATAAGACATTTTACGGTACAAGTTCCATACTGACGACGATAAATCTATTGATGTGCTTTTGTATTAGAGACAACTTTCTTATGCTACCACATCCAAAGTACTAGATCTAGAGATAGACTGAGATTCCTATTTGGACATCAGATACTTGTCTGGGGCGTTACACTTATTACTCTTAATCAGATCCGCAGAATCCGGAGATCTGGAGGGTTTTTGGTAGCGTCAGCGATCTTCCCATTACAAACCGACAAGTCTTTATTTGACAGACATAAACTAGAAGGTTGACAAACCAATAAGAAGTAGTCAAACGAAGGTTATGATCGCCAACTACCATGTCTTGTTCTCCAAACAGACATAACTTGACGTAAACTATCCGATTTATCCGACTCGAAGTTAAATTCTTCATCGTCTGCCTGTACCAAAAGTGTATTTTGAACAGATTCCATATCTTGCTACGCTAATGGTGTATGGCTCATGTAGGACTTTTTGTAGAGAAACAAGTTTGCGCACATTTTTTTTTATGTATCCACACCACGCTCCAAACGGAAAACGCATGCATACTAACCAAGCAAACTTTAGTGAATCCATTTATGCCACACCGAACAGCAGCAAAAAAGCACGAAGGTAGAGATCGGTAAATCTTGTATAAGGATTTCCCTTTTACGTCGAAGCAATATTTATTGTCCTTTGCCGCATTTCCGCACCAATGCGCCGGAGTGCAAATGGAACTGTCTCAAAGCTGTCACCCGTTTGATGGAATGACCATAGATTTTTTCCCTTCTTTTATTTACCCACACACACACACACACACATACCTCACATTCTCAGCACACACACACACAAAAAAAACCTACGGGGGAAAAAAATGGCGAATGGTGAAATACTTTCGAAATAGGGGCGCATTTTTTATTTGCAAAACTGCAAAACGTCTCGCAGATCACAATTCTTAACCGTTACGGTAGCAAAAGCAAAGCGAGAACCGTCATCTCACACTGCCACCCGAAGCTGAGTGATTCATTTCCATCGATACACGGTGGGGAAATGGGAGCATTGACGGTAGTGAGGGAAGAACTAATGCTCTGCACCGTTGCATCCGGTGTAGTGGAAACGGATCGTTCGATTTTTACTTTTTTGTCGTTGGGTTCGATATTTTACAGCGGAGAAACAGGTTTTACCTTTTCCTTCCATTACAACACATACATACATACACACACACATACGGTGCACTACAGATGAGCGAAATAAATCGTCACCATGCACGGGAACGGTCACATGTTGCAGTGGCGAGTGATGCATTTGAAATCGTTCATATCGTGTCGTTCCATGCCGTACCGATCGATGGTTGCTTTACCTTTCTACCCCTCTTTTCGTACGGCGCACGGTTCTGGAAGGAAATTGAGATTTTCTGCTTCCATTCCTAGCCAAGTCGGATAGAACTTTGTGCCGCCTTTCTTCAAATTTTACAGCCCCCCCCCCCTTTCGTTCATACACGCCAGAAAGAGTCGGTTGCGAATGGTCGGCCACCACCACACAACTTGCACAACCTTTCACTAAGATCACTACGGTTTGGTGTAACCATAATCCTATTCTCCCCGGACCCCGGACCAATAAATCCATGCACGTTGCGGTGGTTCTTAAGCTTTCGCGATTGCAAAGACGGCACCGTAGCAAACTCCCGGAAACGAAAGATGGTGAAAGGTTGGGGAAATGAATAAATTTTATTATCAAAAATAGATTTGCATAAAAATTTTCCAACGCTTCGGAACCACCGAGAAAGGAAAATCATTGATCGCAGTTAGGTGTGACCGCAAAAAAGGACCCAGGCACCACCCACATTAATCCTTCGCCAATGCTGTACGAACTTGTTTTAAATATCGCCCCGAAGCGTGGTGACGGTAAAACATTTGAATTACCTTTTTTTTTGCTCACACTTCTCACGTAATTTATTCCACAAAACCTGTGATCTGGCGTATGGGTTTCATTAAATTATCGGATTTATTGTAGCAAAAAAACAAAGTTATCTCCGCAAGACTTCACCCAGTGGGGGTTTCTCTACCACTGCTCCGATGCTGTATGTCTGCCAGCAAATAAAAAAAAAGTAAACAGAGAGAAGAAAGCCCAAAAAGCATCCATGGAAACGGGACATCCACTAAATAACGGTTTGAAGATGCCTTCACTTGAAATGCAATAAAGTGTGCAGAGTTTTCCCTCTCGCTACACACAGCATCAGCTCTCGTACACGATCACCATCAGGCATGCCATTTGGCCCGACACGATGGTCGCCCCGGCGTGAGGAAAATAATTGCCGAACGCTTAAATCCTAATGATCATAAATATATTGCAGTGTCCACAGTGGCTGAGCGACCGAAACAATCGGGCAAAAGCGAAAAATAATTGGTCTCAAAAATAGCTGGCAACACTATCAAAGATCTGCGCCAAGATGGAGCTTCCGGAGGGTTTATGTGTTCTACCAGTCTAAAGTATAAATTAGAACAAACGGGTTAATTTGAACGGGGCTATAAAAATAAGCGTAAAAATATAATTGAATGAAACAAATTCTCCCAGAATTCGACGTTTTCTTGCCATTCATAATGGCGTTCTACGTGAACTGGTTCGACCAGTTGGAGAAGACCCACAATACGCAATGTGAAGTAAATGTTATCATTGGGTACAGCTTTTGCTTAGTATTGGCGATCAGTTACACCTTCAAATGACCTTGAAACGGTTGAAGTAGATCTTTCTTTCTTTCTTTTTGAAGTAGAAAACTGATCTGTCGAACGCATCTGAGGTTTAGGCTGAGTTTGGCGATCTTTGGTAAAGAACTTTAATGTTAACTTTAACCAACTCAGATTCGGCAGAGATCTAACTGAGAAGCAAGCTCCGGTCAAAAGGTTTCATAGCTCATCGGTTTATTCATCTTCATAAACTTCTAGAAACTCCAAAAAATATGTTATAGAACCAACTCTTAATTGCTGAGGAAAGATATGCAAGTTTTTCCCCGTTCGTCTACTATAAAAGAACTAGTTGCTCAGGTTCTTCCTTCATCATTTTAATAACTGACGTCACTTTACCTTCAATCTTCAATTCTTTTGCTTCCACTACACTTTTAGAGGGATCATTTTTTGGCCAGACTCTCATCAAGAATCGCGCGCTCTGGCATATTTCCAGTAGGAAGAATTCATTATAAATACCAAATACTTGTGTCTGACGGACGTAAAACGATGCTAAGGATCCCTTAAAAATCGTTCCGGAAAAACTCCTAAAACGTTCATAGTATAGTCCTTATTCTAATTTACTCTTAGGTGCCTAATCCTTGATGCATAAAATGAAATAGTGCGAACCATCTACCGCTAGAATATGGAACCAGCCCAACAATATCCACCTTTATTCTCATACCTCTATTTGCGCTTACAAAGCGGGAATGAAAATAATGAGCAATTCACTGCTCTGCCTAAGGAGTGGACATACTTCCAGTTTAAACCAGAAGCACCAATCTTGTCATTGTGCATAGACTCTGCTCTCCCATCTCACCCCGAACAGAGGTAAATCTCCGTCCGACTTCGAGGCGTGTGGGTGTGGACGCGTCCATCTGTTGTGCGGGGTTAGGAGTCTACTGCAGTGCAAGAACAAAACCGATGACCACTCGGAGAATGGGTGCATCGCAACCCCGATATAGGGGGAAAGGACCACGAAGGACAGGCATACACAACTCGCGGCAGTATCACCCATCCCGATATCTTGAGCCGCGTATCGCAAAGCCGACCCACACGGCGGTACCTCCACCACTCGCTGTGTGGAATCGGTGGAACCGAGAGAAAATGGTGGAAAAAAGGGAGTGAAAAAAAAACAGTCAATTCAATCCCAGAATCGCGTTTTGCATTGATTCGGAGCTGCAATGACTTTTCTTCTCGCACCCTGCACATCCGGGTGCAGTCAGTCGGTCCGAGTCAGGTATATCATTAGTTCGAACCCGAACTATACACTACCCATTCACCAGCCAGTGTGTGTGTGTGTGTTTGACCATTTTCCTCCCGATGATAGTACAATTGATTATTTTAATGAGCAGACAACGAATAACGACAGCAGAGGGAAAAAAACCCCACCGCAGGAAATCTTCCAAAGGAGCACTGTGAGTGTATGGGAGGGAACGCAATTTGATTGTGTTTCCGATTCGTGTGCAAAGGAAGTTTTGCTTTGCCGCGCTGTTCTTGTGTGTGTTTTTTCTTTATTCTCCATCATCAACAACAAGCATAGTTAGGCGCATATGTTGGTTGATGCCCGAAACCGGTATGCCGGTGGGTCAAACACGAGATCTGTTTGTTTGTTTCCTACCACCAGCTTTGCAATCATCATCGAGCATCGCGGGAAACACAACCGTCCCTTCCCTGTTTGACGATTGCAACTAATCGGTGCATCAAAATGTGGTGTCCAACTTTTAATGGACAACGCGACTACTATTACTACCACTACTACTACTACTACTACTGCTACTCACAAAAATATGTTCCACCGCGATCTCCCGACCGTGTGTCGGTAAATCGTTTCGTCGTCGGTGCTTATCGCTGGCCCACTACTCGGTGGTCGTTTCAGCATCGTGATACCCCGCGAGACCCACTTATCATCGGGAGTGTTTTGCCATGGAGACATGATCCTCGGCTATAAGCCCGCGTTGGATTATGCTACACACAATCCCACGATCTACACATCTCACGAGAGCCAGCTACAACGTGCAGCGCCCGAGTGTGTTCTGTTCGATTTTCGGGAACAACACAGCGAAAACACGATAATTATCGGTCAAAGTTTGGGCTTTGGTTCGCGTTAGCAAACGACGCGCCCTTTTCAAAAAAAAAAACACCCGCCCCAATTGCTGGTGCGACAAGCAGTTCGTGATAGAGGGGGGATGTTTTCGTATTTCGTGGTTGCCCTGTTCTGCCACCGGATGGTACATCAATATTTCCTTCCCGCCCAGTTCAACAATGCTTGAGGTTGTGAAGGATTGTGGATGTTGTCGCGTTGTTGGTGGAAAACCTTGATGGCTTGGACTTGGCGCAAGACAGCACCTCACCACACACACACATACTGTCGCTACTGGGATTGATCGGTGTGTATCATTCAGCTGATGTCATCCATGTTTTTTTTTTGCTTTCCTTGCCACCTTTGTGTGTGTGTAGCTTCCTCCGCAAAACATGACACAAGCCCAAGTAGCAAAATGTACAGGAAGTGTAACACTACCCAATTCCAATAGTTCCGGCAATGCGATCGCGCACCGAAACCCGCTCGGGCCTCGTTCGCGCACGCATTACGGCAGCTCCAAAGCCCAACAAGGGAAGGATGATGGCAACAGAGTGCGGCGCGCACGAAACTTGAAACTTGTCTGCTGTAGATTGCGCTTTGTGTGTGTCGTGCTTGTTTAAACATAACAACCCCTCTGTGCGCGCATCCTGCATGCAGAAAATCCGGCAGAGAAGAATTTTGTACTCCACTTTGCTTACGAAAGCGTAGACCGCCGACACAGCAGTAGATTGATCTGCTTGACTGACTGACTGGCGACACGACCTGATACACAACCGTGCGCTTGCAGGACATGGGACACGATCGTGTCGTTCTCGCGACTAGTGGTTTACATTGATGAACGCAAAGAAGTAATGTAGCCAGTAAATAACGTCCCCAATCAGTAGCGTTCGGGTCGGGTGTTGCCGGGTCCAACCGGGTCTTCAAAGCCGTTCGAATCGTTGCTTATCACCTGCGAACGGGCGATCGAAATGGGAGATTCTTTTCCGCTTTCTTTCTGCAGTGCCTAATGCACTTTTATGCGAGTAACTAAATCGGTGTGGTGTTATTTACGCTCAGGAATGTAACATAAAGTAGCAACATACGACCGCATGCTATTGATGTGCGTCACAGGCTTAACGTCTCACAGGTCCGCCCCATGACTCACAATAATCTGAACTCTTCGCGAGGTGATAATGAAATTTTTATTGAATCGCAGGCGTGTTTATAACTTCATGGTGCTATCACTATCAGTAGAAAACACACCGCATAGTTGAACGTGTCGAAGTGTTATTTAAACTAGAGACGTTTTATTTATTCATGCTTGTCTAATAACTATTTTTCCTACTGTATACATTCATTAGGCGTTACTTACGGGGGCAAATCATATGAAAGACAAATCACTACGGGTTATCAATTTGGGTTATGATCATGAACAATCCGTGTCATAGGTTAGAATTATTGGCATAGCAACTGCTGCTACATCTGTACATAAACGTTTGCATGCGTTAAGGTAAACCATAAAGCCACTACTTGGATCCCATTTTCTACGATTTACATACATTTACGATTGCATATATTACTCCAACGCGTTCTACGATTTTTTCGACAAAAGTATAGTTTTCTATCGGTTTACTTCTCCGGTAAAAGTCAACGAATTTTCGGAGAAGTCTATTTCGTTCAAGTTGATGTTGATTTCTGTGGTGAGCTTTTACTTATTAAACTTCTTGTACAATTTACCATGTTTTATAGCATTCTTCGATCCATTAACGTGATTTTTTTTCGTTCGCTTGATTTTGAGTATCAAGTTTGATGCATCAACTTTAGGTCGGTAGTCCATGCGTCAATGGCTACAAAAATGGCTGAATTTCTTGCAAATTATGATCCCCTTCGGTCATCGTGAAGTACATCAGTTGCAGATTTACATCTTCTACATGAGGATATCATAAAGTTTTTTTATAGTTTCTCATGGATTTGAATGTATTTCTCTCAAGTTTTCTCTCCAGAATAAGCAAAAATCAAGAAAGGCAAAAATGGTATTTAAAGAACTATGAGGTATCAAATATCAAACGGAAGAGAGAGAGAGTACTAATGATTACGATATAATTTTATACATATTCTATGACAATGCTAGCTATGTCATAGCATTGTGCGTCGTTTATAACATCATTACCGGCTTGCAAACTTGCACAAATTGTGACAATCGAAATACTAAACACAATACTCCACTGCACACTACAGCACTGTTGCAAAACATTTTTGAATCGGCAAGTGAAAACAACCCCAAACGACGAGTATCGTAATGCCAAAAGCTGGCGAATATTACGAAAGTGAAATCAAGCCTAGATTTTATTCTAGCATCTAGCGGTAGGATAATTTACAGAAAGATAAAAAAGATAAAAATCTTAAGGTCAAAAATCTAGTGTTGGGAAATTTAGATTTAGATTCATGAACCAGAATGATTCTTTGAAAAGAATGAATGAATGAATTTTAATCTCTATTCCAAAGAATCCTCATGAATAATTTTGATTTGTTTGTTTTTTATCATATTTGCGTTCAAAGTAAGATAGTTTATACAGATGAAGTTATTATTAGTACTGCTAGCATTCTTAAAGCTAGATTTTTTTAAACCAATCGAACTGAAGATTATTGTAATAACCGTTGTAGTTTGAGTTACCCTTCGTTTTTATTGTTTATTTAAAAATATATCCCGTCCACCACGCATGCTCAACGATAGCATCAAGCTACACATATTTCTTGTCACGTTGTGATACTCAGATTAAAGTCAAGGTGGCTCGAATACTCCTTTAATCGACTCATCATCATACTCATACTCTATGTTGTCAAGATGTGAAGCAAGGGATTGAGAAACTAATTTTCTCAAGTAACGATGGCACATCAATTGTCCATATAGCCTATAAATGTGACCTGAGCCGTTTTTCGTCTTTTTTTTTTACTGGTTATCGACCTAGGAACTACAATCGTTCATTGAGTAGTTGAGGATTCATCAATCTTTTGAGAATCGACTCCTGATTTGTATGACTCCTCATTAAAGATTCATTTGAATGACTATTCGCAAAAGATTCATTAAGATCAACACTTCAAAAATCCCGTTAAAGTAATAGAATACATGCATACGTTGAAGTAATTGGAAGCATAGAAGTTTGAGCAAGGGACAGGACCAAGGAAAATCCCATCCGTACCAAACCTCCGTATGCAGAATTGACTATCCGGCTACGGGTAAATAAACCCAAAAAATCCAGCAATGATAGGTCTAAACCTTCTGAGGTTGTGTTGTGCCGATAAAGAAGAATAAGTTTGCGTTCATTGCGCATACTTCTCTTGCGTAGCTGTGTAACCGGGCCCGATATAGCTAGTGAAAAAAATAAAAAAACAAAAGCACGTAGGCAATAAAATGATAAATCAACAAATTTATCATATCTGTTGCATATCTCAAGATTTTTCATTGTGGTGATATTTATATTGTGACCGGAAATTACGGAAATGAAGGTAGCACGCATCGATCGGTAAACTAAAGAAAATTACAGGTCCGGCATTATTTTTCTAATTTCTTTCAATCGTGATAAATGAAGTGAAAAAAATACAAAAACATACACAATATTGGTTCTGTTGTTGTTTCTATTCGCGTTTATTGCGCGGATAATTTATAACCGAATCACCACCGGGTGTAACTTGCTCCTACTCCTGCGATTCTTCACGTCACGGATCATCAACCTTCTTCACGGTTCTTGTTCCTCTCTCACTCCTGTCCCGGTTCCCGATCTCGGTCCTCTCTGTCCCGGTTTTAGATTTCTAGTTTAGTTTTACAAAGACCACAAATTGTGCTTTTTGGTCGTGGTCGCAGCATCATTCCATGTTTGTTTCGGGAACCTCTCTGCCTCATTCTTGGTTGACTTAAAGGAAACGGCAGCTCGGCGGTTTCCGGATCCGCGCGCTCTCCATTGATTTCCGGATCCGCGCGCTCTCCATTGATTTCCGGTACATCATGGTGGGCCTTCTCTAGTGCTTGGCGCGGTTTTTTATCCACCGACCACCGTTGGGGTACCGGTACGGTAGACATTTTCCGCAGAAACGTACGGTAAAACACTACGGCAAGCAACTCGCACGCAAAACAGAATGAAGCTACACACCGAACGATCTAATCGACGCGACAATCTGATCGGGAATGATCAGTTAGCTATCGAATTATTATTAAACAACCAATACGAATAAGGGTAATCGTCATCACTTGACAGCTGAGCACCAATCACCAATCACCAATGACATATTGGCACACTGACTTTTATTGCTTCTTCAATTATGCAATTCTGAGATCTACTCACGTGACTAATCGTATCGTAAAAAAAAAAAAGACACAAGGTTAACGCAACTGAGTCACAACATTGCTGATATTTTGCGCTAATTACGATTCAGTAGCCTTTGTCGTTTTTTGTTGAAAGGTACATTTGATAGTAGATGAAACAGGCTATGAAGTGTTTAATTGCTGTGTAAAACGCGACGAACGAAGCTGGAACTGAATGGATCGTACATAGATCCAGTATTCACATTCCTTCCAGTCTCTGAGACATGGACTTTGTCCACAACGGATGAAACCCTCTTAGCTGCTTTTGAGACGAAGATGCTCAGAAGGTTTTATGGCTCCGTATGTGTGGAAGAACAATGGAGAAACCGCTACAATGACGAGCTCTATGAGCTGTACGATGAACTTCACCTTCCTACTGAGAGTTTCGTTGGGCACCGGACATTGAACACAATTTTACATGATTTTGATTTAAATTCTGAGTTAACTAATGTGTTAGTTAACTCAGGATTTATACAATTTTAAACCTTTACGTATACAAACAAAACAAAACATGTACAATTTATCTAAAGGCACTAAAGCCAAATAAAATCAATGTCAAGTCAAATTAAATTAAAGTAAAATCCAATAATTAAGGTAAAAATGCATTTTATCATCATTTTTTCACGACGAATACTTTGATTTAAAATAAGTAATAACTAAATACAAATGAATTCACAGAATTTTTTAATGTTTTCAGTATAAGGTCTTCGAAAGGGGCCCCGTACGTTTCCCCGCTTAGGGCTTCCACAAGTGTTAATCCGCCACTGAATACCACGTATCATCCAAATTCAGGCCATCCGCCACTAGATTATGCTCTCATCCAATTTGTTTCTTAAAGTACATGTTGTTTTTACTTGTTTTCAATCTGTAGCATCTTTATGAGGTTTGTTTTTCCACCATTTTGTTTTTCTTGCACTAATTAGAATAAGTTTTTCTTTGTCCAGATCTATTTGGCACACATAAGCAAATTCAAAACTATTCGCGCATTTCGAACTATTTTGATAAAGCTGCACGGCAAAGTAGAAGTTGCGATCAATGAAGTTAAAGCTAAGCTGTAATCAGAGGCCCTTTCTCAGCTGTATTTGGTAGTTTAAAATCGCTTTGTGCTGATGTTCTGATTGGTACCCATCATGGGTATCGTTGGTAAATGCAATTACTTTACAAAACTCACTCACAGCACTCTTCTAAGTTAACTGTATACACTAGCTTTGCATAATATGTTTCAGTGCTTCCAATATGTTTCCAATTGTTCTTCCCATGCCATTGTGCGACAACCTCACCTCGCTTCCTATTTTTCCTTCCCATTGCGGTGCGGTGTGCTTCAAACTCCTAGGGAAAACAAAAACCCACACCAAACAGAAGCGAAATACTCTAATGAGTCGTTATCACACGTTCGTTTTGCACGATGGGAATGCCTTCAATGCCTACCGAGCCGTCGAGACGCGCAGAATTTGTGCACCGTTTGGCAGACCGGTGGACTCGATGCATGAAGAATCGAAGACCGCCACAGCTTACCGGTGCCTTCTTGTGGTCCCTTGGGCTAATTATTTCATCATGCACCGTCGTCCAGCGCGACAAAACAAAAGCCTAGTAGCAGGCCAGGGGAGGACCGTAGCAGTCATCGTCACCATCAGCGCGGGAAAGGTTCCGATATCTCGTCCGTCCGATATTCCTCAGCACGGCGTACGAAAAGCGCTACAACGCAAGGAATTAAAATGCACTTGAGCCGGTCAGCCCTTGTGTGCTGCAGTCCCCCCCCCCCCCCCCCCCGTACACGGTGCGGCATGTATGCGCGTGTGTTTCCCTATCTTATTAGTGCCTAGCGTTCGCCGATGTTCGGGTTTTTCATGCGCCCGAAACCGTGAAATGAAGTCATCAATATGGAAAACAAAATTTACCACACATAAGACCGGCGGTTCGTGTCGCCCTGCCGCTTTCCGCGCCTCACTGCTTCCCACAATACCGTCAATTGTTTGCAAGAAAGGGGCTGCTGTATGATCAATGACAAAAGCGGGAAAAAGACAGCGAACGAAGAAACCGTACCCCATCATGCACCGAGGATGGATGGATGGTACGGCTAATCTTCATCCATCCCTGGGTCCAATCCGTTCGAAAGGCCGCTGGAGGCCTCTTGCCGAGCGAAGCGAATGACACACCGGAACGAAACCGTAGCGCATGTTTGTGGGGTTGGGAGAAGGATGCAATGGGGGGGGGGGGGGGTTGTCGATCTGCCTGCGAGACACGGTGTGCAGTGTCGCCGTGCACAAATCGCCGGTAGAACTTTGACGGATTGCGCATTACCACCACCACCATCGAGTGAAGCGCGGTCAGGGGGTAGTTTTATGGCAAGCATCAAAGCTCTCGTCGTGCTGGTTCGATGGGCGAGCCGCGGCCGGACCACAGCAACTGGTATTATTCGCGCCTTAAAGGTTCTATAGCCGGGCCCGGGCCGGTGCCTATGCCCAATCACCCCGATCACCTTGCACCTAGCGGTCTTGGAAGTGTTGCTGCTTCTGTTTCATCGTTTTTTTTTTTGTTTTGTTCTCGCAACTGCTGCTGTAATGCTATCTCGTGGTGCTGTTTCGGAGAAAAGCCTACCCCAACCGAACCGAAGGGTTCCGGTGCGTTCCGATACCGAATGGGACGGTTCGAACTGTATCGGTTCGGTTTGCATATGTGCGCCCCAGCAAAACTGGCGTACACTCGCACTTGAGTAGCACTCCACCCCAACTTCCATGGGACAGCTAAATAAAGATGATGATGATGATGAGGTGGTTGTTTCGAGTAGAGATTTTCCGGGGATCGGCATCTTTCTCGTCAGCAAAACTGCGCGATGAATGGGACACGTCCCGTTCGCATTGAGGCAGCCTCTTATCTACGCCCCCTTACCCCCGGTTCCATATCGTCGTGATGCGATTCTAAGGTTTGGCTGCCTTGAACAGGGGTTGTTTGTTCCTTTTCCTTTTATCCAAACACAAAACCAAGTGACCGAACGCACAACGGTCCCACGGTGTCATACGACCACTACCACTCTTACGCACCCGCCATAAAGTGGTTTAACTAATAAACGAAAAATTTAAAGCAGATGTTCCTGTAAATAAAACAGTAACCCAATTCTACCAAGCGACGCACCAGTGCTGGAAGAATCTGGTTTTGTAAACTAAAGCAAAACAATTAAACCACGTTAAGCGCGCCAGGCGTAAACAGTTTACGACCGTGTCAAGTGTTTCCGTTCTGTTGATTCTTTCTTTTTTAAAAAGCAGGGTTTTTATGCTGAAATCCACCAGTTGCCGTAGTGTGTGGTGGTGTGTCACATGGAAAATCTGTAACGCTGCCGAATTGTTTATGGTTCGTAACTAATTGAGATAACCGAAAGTTGACGGGGTATATAATGCTTCATTCTTTGATCGGTTCTCTTGTGCTCACTTTCGAAACCCTCGCCACATTCGTCTATCGTTTCTTAATGCTTGCACGTGTTGTACCCTTCACCCTTCAAAGCAAGGAAACGGATTCCACTCTTCAAGCATCGGAATAGACCAACGGCAACGATTTCCCAGAAGCGTCTCTTTCGCTGCCAAACACCGTTCGATTCGCGTACAATCAATCGCACACGAAAAAGAAAAACCCCGCTATTGAGTCATTTGTGACTAATTAAAGCCCTTTTTTGCAGGGCAGGGCCCACCTAAGATCAACTCAACCCTGCATCTCCGGGTCCCCGGGTGCAGCTTCACGGAAAATGAACAAATTGTTTAGCACTTGCAATCGATTCCGTTCCGCCTATTTGCCGGCGCACAGACCACGCGGTAGCTATATATATGATCGTACTCGCGGACCATTAACATCAACCTACCAACCAAGCCATCTGTTGGTCACAACGGAGTGAAAAAAGGAGGAAGGAGAGGAGCAAAAAGTCGTGCCACGATTTATTATTTTTACGTGGTCTTTTGTACAATTTTCTACCGCTTCCGTTCCGTATTGCTGGAAAATTCACCTTCCACCGGGGTTTTTTTAGGGTCTCTGATGTGAGCTTCGTTATCGGAATGGAACCGAAGCAACCCGAGGGATAGAATAGTTCTGTGAAGATGTCTCGAACCGGGAAGCACAAGGTACAACCACATAAAATCAATCGTACCCCAAAGGAGTTCGATTGCGGGTGTGCATAATTTCGCTGTATGTTCACTCATGGTCGGGTTCGCGCTGAAGTCATCTCGCCCACGGTCAGTTCGTTCCGTGCACCGGGGGCCTGTTAATTGATCGTCCAGCGCGGAACGGACCCTCCAACACAACAGGACAGATGGCAATGGTGCGATTGGGAGGGGGGTAAAGAAGAAGAGAAGCCCACCATAAAACTGTGTTCGGTTGCTGGTGATCGCTAAGGAGTTGAACTACCAGCAAGAAGCAACACGGCGATATAAGGCTCTACTGAGATTTTTTTTTTTCCTGAGGATCTCGCAAAATCCTAAAGAAGAAGAATTAAAAAACCCCAGTGACCATGGTGTGTGGATCCATATCGTCCATCGCAAAAAGTTTTGGGTTCTGCTCTGACTCCGCGTCCATATGCTCGCGTGTGGTTGTTTATGTTTCTTTCAATCAAATCCTTGATCTCTTTTTCCCGGTCGTCCGGAACCAATCATGTTGCTGCGATCTGCATGGTGGAGATCTTTTTATTTCGCTTTTTGGGGGCACTATAGCTCCTCTCAAGGGCATGTATTTCTGGTGTTTTTTTTTTTTGTTCAATGCAAATGTATTTACCTTTCTAAGAAAATCCAGGAAGATCTGATTTGATATACCGAAGCTGGTGTCTATTCTTAAGGAGATGAACTGCATTACAACAAACTGACATTATAATTTTCTCCCAAAATCCTCCATGAGATATGACTCTCTTACACCTTTAAAAAGGTAATAAATTCCACCCCATTCGAGACAATACCCATTTTAGCACTAATTACCCTCAAAACGGAATTCTTGAAAATTCCATTCGCTTCCATTTCACTCAATCGGGTTCGAATATCTGTTCACACGCGAACTGCACCACACCCCCCCGTACTGGCATTCGCCTTCCCCTTTGTCTTGTGATTGGGCCGATCGCTTCACGGTTTCGTGTCTGATTCGCCTCCCCGGTGAATGTCTCATTTAGCATAAATTACCACCGAGATGTTGAAACTTCCCCTTCCGATCGGGTCCCCGGGCTCTTCCCTCGTGTGGCATTCATTGATTAATCTGCATATGTTTCAGTTTCGCTGCACTAATGCATTCGTCCGACTTGTGCAGATTGATGCCGCGGCGTGGCGTCGTTTCGTGCACAGAAACCACCCCCTATGTGGATGTCGCTGTCCCCAATCACCTTTCCAGCGGGGGGTGGCAATTAACATCGCGAACGTAAATGTCGTCATTAGTGCGGAAACGGTTCCGAAACCTTTCGTTACGTACCGAAAATGGGAATGAGCGATCAGGATAGGCCTGATTCGCTATTACCACCTTCTTGTACAGCTGTCATACAAGAACTCCCTTGGGAGGGAGTTGTTCGATTAAGGTGACATTAATTTCATCCACCAAATCTCTACCATTGCGGCGGGAGTTCACGCGTGCCACTGGTGGTGATATATGAATGTGCTCGCGTACAACACTTCCGGCCCGCTTAGCGACGGGTGTGCATTGATCCGGGACCTTCTCGGATGGGGCAGAATTTAATGTCACTCCGGTCCCCACCAAAAAGGATATCCCTCCGTGGCAATGATTAATGTGCGCGAAGACTTCGCCGCCCCCCTCCGTGGTGATAATGTGTACAACAGTGTCTAATATCTTTGTCCTTTCGGTTACGCTTCTACTTGCAGGAGACGATGAGGAAGCCGGTGACGAACACCACCAGCAGCAGTCACAGACCGTAGCGGAGGAAAACGGTGATAGCAACAGCACAATAGGAAGCAACAACGGCAACAACAGCAGTGGGAATAGTAACAGCGTTAGTAATAGTAATCACAGCAGCAGAAGTAACAGCAGTGCCGAAATGAATGGCGCCGGTGGAATAGAAGGTTCGGTCGGCCTCGAAACAAAGCATGAGACGGAAATGAGTGATAGAAGCCCATCGCGCCCGGGTGCGACACCTTCGCCGGCGGATGAACATCCCAGCGGTGCGGCGGTGACGGATCACCATCCCGATCCGGACGGTGGCGACACACCGGCGGAAGAAGCGTTGCTGCAGCTGCGCGAAATTAAGCAAGAACCCAACCTAGACCAGGAAACGACCGGCAAAGAGCACCGGCCCGGCTCGACGAGCTCCGCATCCCAAGCTCAAACGCCCTCGCCAACGCCCGTGCCGATGCTGCGGCTCAATGTGGCACTGGCGTCCGATCCGGCCGCAAACCCGGACGCAAAGGATCTCAAAAACCTGAGCGATGCCGAAGCCGCCCTCGAGGAGAAGCAATCTCAAACCCAACAGCAACTCGCACTCAACATGGCGATCGGTCCACCACCGGCACTGCTCGGTGGTAGCACACCGCCGGCTTTACTGAGCCGTAAACCAACGCCATCGCTCAAGGGGCCCGAATTGGCATTGCCGGTAGAATTGCCACCGCGGCTGCCCATGTACATCTGTGGGCCCTGCGGCATTCGCTTTTCTTCCGCTTCGACGCTAGAAGCACACCAGACGTACTACTGCTCGCACCGCAAAGATGCGGATGATGCAGGCGGTGGTGGTGGTGGTGGCGGCGGAACGGGAGGCACAGGATCCAACGCTAGCACGGCGGGTTCTTCCACGGCTCCGAGCGTTGTGAAGAATGCACATTCCGGCAGCGATGGAGCTGGCGAACCACCGGCCAAAGCACTCAAAACGGGCAAACAGTACGCCTGCTCGCAGTGTTCGTACAGCGCGGACAAGAAGGTATCGCTTAACCGACACATGCGCATGCATCAGTCGTCTCCATCGCCATCACCGGTCGGGGCGATCGTAAACGGTGACGAAGCCGTCGTACTCGCCGGCCACCATCATGTGCAACAGCAACAGCAGCAGCAGCAGCAACAACAACAACAACAACAGCTTCAACTCATCCAAGCGCAGGCAGTGGCCGCTGCCGCAGCCGTGCTGCATCAACAGCAGCAACAGCAAGGACAACAATCGCAAGGACCAGCACCACAGGTCGATCGTTACTGTTCCGATTGTGATATACGATTCTCCAGCACCAAGACATATCGGGCGCACAAGCAACACTACTGCAGCTCGCGCCACCGCGAAGGGTAAGGTTTGAAGCCGCACGCCCGCGAACAAACAGAAACCGGCTTGCATTTTATGACCTCACCCCCCCCCCCCCCCCACCCCTCCGTATTCTTATGAATTTTTTTTATTGCTCCAAAATAACAGGCAACAGTCGAACAACTCGACGCCGAAACCATCGTCCGCACCGAAGTCGGGTTCGCAGAGCCCGCCAGATGTACCGAAAACGCCACCGGTGGCCGCCAGCCAGCAACCGTTTCTGGCGCTGCCGACCAATCCCATCATCGTGATACCGTACTCGCTGATCCGAGGGGCTAGCGTGATTCCCGGTTTGCTGTAAGTAGCGAGAATATATGTTTGTGCCATGATGCGAATATTAGGGCTTATTCAATTATTACGTAACGCTGATAAGGGAGTGGGGAAGTTCACTTTTTGTTACGTAACATACAACAAGATGAAACTTAGATTTCCGCTTCATAGTCTATATATGAAAATAACTTATTTAAGAAACTTTTATACAAATTTCATGTTGTCTATGTACTTGTTTAGGGTCGGACGCTCATTATCGGAACAATGATCAATTTTCGACTACTAGAACATGCGGCATCATGATCGGTGCTTGTATGGCCCGTGTTTGAAGTCAGCATATCAGCTAAAAGAGTTGATTGTAATGGTGTTGAACTCCACGATGCTTGTCATTTCAATTCATCCGTTTTTTCCTAACAAAATGCAATTTTTTATACACACTCTAGATTTCTGAAGTTTCATTGAGTGTAAATTGAAAGAAATGTAGTCACTAAACTACTGTGCAATCAAACGTAGTGATAAAATCGTCATTTTTTAGAACCTGTAAATCTGTACTTTATCCAGAAAAAGGTTAGTCAAAAACGTAAATGGATTATGAGAATCTACAGAAGACAACCACGCAAAAGAATGGCCGCTTCT
This sequence comes from Anopheles moucheti, assembly GCF_943734755.1. NCBI lineage: Eukaryota > Metazoa > Arthropoda > Insecta > Diptera > Culicidae > Anopheles > Anopheles moucheti. Next base: position 27,278,599 of record NC_069141.1, read on the forward strand.
GCTGAACAATTTCACGTTCTTAATGCATTACATCGGTTCTCCAGGGTACTATGTAATGTAAACTCCCAAAGGAACTTCTTTCATTTTTTAAATGGACGATTAACAAATGGGTAATGTTCCTACGTTTGGGATTTGTAGTGATCGAGGACTTGGATAGGAGGCGTCTTCCGGAAATTGATACCTTTATCCTGAACCTGGCCTTGGTTTAGTTAATCTGGTATATGAAAATTATGCCAATTTTTTTCAATTTCACTTCGCTATTGGCTAAATTGATAAAAGATATGGACAGCCTGAAAACAAACTTTGTTAATGAATTATCTCATACAGTATCGTTGCTGTATAGATTGAAGAAGATGAAATTAGATGAATTATTTAAGAATTTTTCACATTTTTTTTTCAAACAGAGTGTCTGTGGGGGACGGCCTTGAGGGTTGACAATTAAAATTTTTGCGTTGCGTGATAATTTTATGAACCATTATTGTTAAGCAAAGGAAGTTAACGAACGGTTTCGATCGGAGTTCAACCTGGAACACAGAAAACTGTTTAATGATGTGGGAACAAAATTAAACAAAAAACAAACCTGTTGCAGTTGAACGAAAGCTAAACGGAGAATTCAACTGCAGATCCACCGGTTAGCTCACATCCACACTGCGATCGTCAGGTTCAAATTTTCGTTTGCTGTTATAACGCTTTATTTCACTGCCCGTCCGTTATACCAGTTGGCTATGGCCCAGGATACGCTCACCGCATTGCATACTTTTAGGCGCTTTCAGGCTTTTACTTTTAAAATAATGTGCCTAACGTTTATTTATATTTTTTAATCGCTTGTTTTCACATCTCTCGTCCCACAACTACAGCTCATCCCTTGCACCCGGCGTGGCCAATCCCGAATCGGCCTGTTTCATCTTTCAAAATGGAAGCTTGCAACCGATCGCGATGTCGCTAGCGTCACAGGTGCAAGCAGTAACGGCTGCCATAGTACCGAGCGGATTTGAAGGGCTGGTCGGACACAATCAAGCACAGCGACCGACGCCTGCTTCCGGTGCTATCGGTTGCAATCAGCAGTCACATCAGCAGCAGCAGCAACTATCCCGCGGACCGACGCCAAACATATCGAACAGTAGCGATAACAACAGTGTGCACAGTGGTGGTTCTGGTGGCGTTGGTGGTGCATCATCCACCGGCGAAGTGCTCAAGGCGATCAATAAGCGGGACAACTCCGCGAACAAGTACGTGAGATAATGGGATCAAATATCAAAACAATTTCGATAAAAAAAATCGGTTTTTTTTGTTTTGTTTCCTGTAGAGAGCAACCGACCGGTTCTACTCCGCTGGATCTTTCGGTACGCCGAATGTCACCCGGTGCGCTTGGAAGTTTGAGTCTTCGCGAACGATCCCTCTCACTGTCGTCGGCCGTGTCGGCCGATCCACGACTAGATTTCGACAGTCTCATGGAGGGAAAGGAGAATTTATCCGTCAGCGGTGATTCACTCACACCGGAACAGATTGTGTGTGCACCGTCGTTGCCCGGTAGTCCACCGCTCACACCTTCACCGAAGCGTCGCTCACACAGTCCGCGTGGAGGCGGTGGAGGTGGTCAACCGGTATCAGCCGCCGTAGCCGCAGCAGCAGCAGCGGCAGCTGCTGCTGGACAGCATAGTCTCGGTGGCCCTGTAGGTGGATTGTCCATTTCACCGCTAACATTACAGCAGCAGCTCATGCGGCCACTGCTACCGGCTGACATAGCACTGCGCCTATCGACCGTTGGTGATCCGGCCGTTAATCTGAACCTCAACATCCTGCCCAGCGCACATCCGCTACTGACGAAGCAAGGTGTCGAGCTGGCGCTTCGGCTTTCCTCCTCGGGGGGATCCGCTTCGGATGGGTTGGCGAAACCACAGATATCTCCACTGCTCAACAGCATCTCTCCAACCGGTGGTGGTCCGGTGGCGGTAGCCACCGGTGGATCCACGACCGTTCTCACTTCCCAAACACCGCAAATCTTCGTCAAGCAGGGCGATTCCAAATGCAAGGAGTGTAACATCGTGTTCTGCAAGTACGAAAACTATCTCGCCCACAAGAAACATTACTGTTCCGCTCGCAACCAGGACGATGGTGAGCTGCCCAAGGTTAGTCCACCGATTTCCCCGCAAGCGGGCGGTGCCGCACCTTCCGGGGCGAGTCCATCAATTAGCGTCGGTTCGGTTGCGTATCAGCAGCTGATATGTGCGGCATGCGGTATCAAGTTCACCTCGTTGGATAATCTCAGCGCTCACCAAATGTACTACTGTCCGAAGCGGATCGACGCCACACTGCCAGTGGTAAGTGTGCCCATGAGCGAACGTTCGCCTGCAGAACCATTAATCGTTTGTACGCCTTTTCGATAGAACGCCACACCAGCGGCTGTAGTGACTGCCCAACCGCACAAGGAACGTTGCTCGAAGTGTAAAAGTATGCATGAACCTGGCCACCCGTGTACGGTCGCCGGTCACGGTGCGTACAAGTGTCCGATCTGCGAGGAGATCAGCCCCAACTCGACCGAGGCACGTCGCCATATGGATACGCACGGTGGCGTGAAGGCGTTTCGATGTACGATCTGTCGGTACAAGGGCAACACATTACGGTAAGTGTCTTCCCAGTGTCCCCCAGCTCGAAAAAGGCGATACTTTTTGTGGGTTTTATTACTAACTGTTTTGATCTTAATCCTAATCCTTTTTTTCCCTTCTACAGTGGCATGCGCACACATATCCGTATGCACTTCGATAAGAAAACGAGTGAATTTAATGAGGAAAACTTCATCACCTGCATACTGGAAGAGGACGGAATCGAAATACCCCCGGCAGGAGCGCAGAATGCAGCCGCCATGGCGGCAGTTGCTGCTGCGCATGCGATCGCCACGCAAAAGTTCGCCCCGGTACAGGAAGCGCCGGATCATACGGGTGTACCGCGCATTTCGCCACCCACGGCAACGGCCGGCAATGGACAGGTTGTGCGACATCACTGTGAGTTATGTCCGTACAGCTCCAGCTATCGGGTGAATGTGGTAAGTTGCGCCGGAAGGACTTTATGTACTTTATGCTCTTATCAAACCGATATTTCTATCGCTTTTATTCTAGGCCAAACATATCAAACACGTGCATGGCCGGGAAAGGCCTTCAACTGGCCACTCGCCACTGATTGGCGAGGGAGGCGAATCTTTGCTGTACAATGGTACGATCGGTGGCGAAACGGGCAGTTCCATTCCACGACCCCCGGTTACCAGCACACCAGGACTTACCGTGGCTAATAGGTAAGGATGGGCGGATCTTTACGAACGATAGACTTTACATTTACACCCAGATTTTCCCCACGCGCATTACAGTCAAGTCATTAAAACGGAACCAAAGGACGATGTGCCGGCCAGTGGCAGCAGTGGGCTGCAGGAGGACACGGACAACCCGGACATTAATGTGGACATAGTGATGGAAGAACCGGCCATCAAGAGCGAACTCTTTGATCCACATATGCCCTCGCTCAACTCACCGCTCGGTTCACCACCGTCTCCACTTGCTGCTCCCGCCATGCCGCCACTACTACCGGGGGCCAACGTTACCCTGAAAGCGAAATCTCATCAAGCGGCCACCGCAACAAATTCACCACCGCTGGAGCACGGCATTAAAACACCTTCGCCACCGGTAGTGGAGACGTCATGCGGTGGATCACCCGCCTCCCAGCAATCGGTCCTTCCGCCCGGTCCAAAGTACTGTGACACGTGTGATATCACGTTCAACTACACCAACACGTACATAGCGCACAAGAAATTCTACTGCAAGGCAGCGATCGCGGCAGCAGCAGCCGCAGCGAATGTCGCTTCCGGCACCCCAACCGGTCCCGTTGTTGGACGGCGTAGTGCATCCGCATCGCCTAGCCGGGCAGCAACCGGTGGTGCAACAAGCCCGGCCGTTGCAGTAGCCGTCAACCGAGCGACGGAAACTTCGGTCTAGGCAAACAGCAACACCTAGGACGGAGAGTCACCGACGAGAGCATTATCATGTGTATACGGTTAAAGTTTAGTCAGTCATCGTGATCGTGTGAAAGCAGATCGCCCTTCCGAGCTGTGTGTTGTGTTGGCCCGAGCCCTGCGTAGTTCCTTAAAGGAAGGTGGTAGACATTTCCCAAGGAATTAAAAACACAACAAGGCGCAAGAGAGAATGTAAAGCGAGCAGAAAGATGAAGCGCACGGAGGAAAACGGAACAATCAATGTTTAGCTTATAGTTACTAGTACGTTATTCGATTGTAGCCTTCGGAATCGAGCGGAAAGGAAGAATATGGAACTGATAAGGAATATATGCTGATTAGAAAAATAACACAGCTAAACTAAAGCATACCCGTACCCCTATCTCCCTTGCAGAATTACATTCCAATCCTGCTAGTTTATAGTACACCAGGTTTGTGTTCGCAAACAGGGTTAAACTTACGCTCAGTTCATCCGTATTGTTTATAGTAAGTAAAGGGAGCCTTTTTTAGTTCAATGAATTTACTCCCGCGTCGCCATATAAAGCGATCGCCGCCGCTCCGTGTGTGCGTGTCTGTCTGTTACGTTAAAGCCTGAGTTTACCAAAGTGTTTATCGTTTTATGTTTAAACAAACCACGCGGAACACGGGAGGTGTTTTGTATGCGTGATGTTCAGCCATTAAGTTTAATAGGAAACAGATGTGTATGTTTTGTTTTAATATATAATATAATCACCTTACCGTTCTTCCTCTGTTCAGTGCGGGTTAGTGTACATCGTTAAGTGTAACACCAGTAAAACAATAAATAACACAAAACAAGGAAAAGGCTGGCGTGAAAAACTTTTCTTGATGATGATGATGATGATAATGATGATTGTCTTGTTTGGTGCCAATTTAAGTAACGCTGTACGATTGTGTGTCTATACTGGGAAGACGCTACGATATATATCGCGATTATATATTATACATCGTCCTCTTTTCATAGCATAGACGGAGCCGATCACGTGCGCCTGAGTCTGATCCTTACTACCATCGTAGATGTTAGGAGTTTTTAAGTGTGTATATGAGCACCATTAAACCACCACGAGAGCACCATATCCGTGTCGGTGCACCGATATCAATTCCACATAATCGCGTCATATAGAAAGTAATTCTTTCCGTAGTTTCGTGATGATCGTTGTAGTATGGGCTGTATCTCTGCTCGATTTGGATACACCTTTGTCTTCTACAACATGCAAAAGAAGGTTATGGAACAAACGAACGATAGATATCCTTATTTTCCAATTATTCGGGACGAGCCGACAATAGGGCTAACACGATCACGATCAACCATAAGATGTGTACAATGAAGTGAACTGCTTCTCACCTTAACGCCCTTTTGCATTGAATGTACTGCTTCACCAACCAAAAGATTATTAAAATGCGTATTGTCGTTTCATAAGTGGGTTCAATGGTGCGCCCGTCGTTGGGGGGAAGCTGAAAAGCCGAAGAAAATAGTAAAAGAATGTGTGAAGTAGAAATCAAACAAACACACATAAATTCTCTCTTGCTTGTGAAAGTGAACGATTAATTAACCTAAACCTTTAAAAACTAAGCAACAGACAAAACAAACAGTTGATGGCGTCACGTCTCCACAGCACTTAATACACAAGCAAGCAAAAACGATCAAAAAGCAGAAGGCATACGTTTACGGCATAGAAGGACAAAAAAAGCAAATGACAATAAATTATTATTTATTGAATATCGTAATAAAATAGGGGATTGCACACCAAACATGCTGCTGGTTCGCGTAGGCATGGTAAACACCGAACACGGCAAAAGATCTGTAATAAACGTTAAAGAAAGTAAAGAATAAAGCTAATGGAACAAAAACAATAACACAATATACGCATTATGAATAATTGGATGCAGTGGAGGATCAATCCCCTTGGAGGCCCAGGGCGGAATTATAGTTGGGGCCTCTAATTTTAAAAACGATGAAGGAGGGGAGGGGGGTGGGAAGGGCATTGAGGCCCTTGAAATGATCTGCAACCACATTTGTCCAATTTTCCTATGATAGTCCCGGTGCAAGAGTCGATTCCTGTCGCGCAAATGAAACCAACAAAACAAATGAAACCAAACTGGAAATACTAACCGCAATGCAAATTAATTATTGTCTTTCGACTCTTAAATTCGCGATTTTCGTTTCGCAACAAGTACCATCCGAAAGTACTTTTATTGATAAAACAATACGTAAGTATAATGGGGGTGTATTATTTGATAAACGTGGTTATTTTTGAACATTCTGTTTTAAGAACTCCATCCGCACCATGTCGATCGTTCCACGCACATTATTTTCGTGTCTTGCGCATGCGTTTAAATCTCCACCAGTCGATGAAAAAAAATGCGTAAAAACTTGCCGTCGGCCGGTACGAAATTCCATACAAAACCGACTGTTTTCAGATTTCCTACACCAAGAGAGCATCCAAAACAGGAGCTGACATCAATTCCCCTCCAGTATGCATATTGCTGATCCGCTCTCGCGTGTTATCATTGCCAGTGATAGAAGAGTTTCTCATACGTTGGCTATTATTACAGGGTTTTTGGGGACTATATTGACATGTACAGCGTGACGTTGTTTGGCTCGTTTTGGTGTCTCATATAATTGTCTCATGTATCTCATATAATATAATATAATATAATTATTGGCAAGTTATCGTTGCCAACAACAACATTTGACGGTCATTCGATAGTTCTACCGAACTTGTCAACGCATATAGCCTTTCCCAAACAAAGCAACACCGAGCTGGACTTGTCAATACATACGACGCCAACCCTGCAACGCACACCATCGCTCTCTTTAAGATGAAGAATCCCCTCCCTCATTCGCATACCTGGCTTATCACGTGGGAGGCTTATCTCGCGGTGCTCGCATTTAGCATCGGCAGCCGATCTCGCTCTCATTATTCGAGCGATACGATCGCCGTGTGTGGCTATGTGTAGCGTGTGTGATCTGTATCCACATTTTACTCAGGCGAGGGGAACTGTTTGCTCTTCGGTATGATCGCCTTGTGTGGGTTTGTGTTGCGTGTGTATGCACAACTGAGATAATCAGCTGCGTACCGTCGGCCGGTACGAAATTCCATACAAAACGGGCTGTTTTCAGATTTCCTACACCAAGAGAGCATCCAAAACAGGAGCTGACATCAATTCCCCTCCAGTATGCATATTGCTGAACCGCTCTCGCGTGTTAACAATGCCAGTGATAGAAGAGTTTCTCATACGTTGGCTATTATTACAGGGTTTTTGCGGACTTTATTGGCATGTTCAGCGTGATGTTGTTTGGCTCGTTTTGGTATCTCATATAATTGTCCTTTATATCTCATATAATATAATATAATATAATCATTGGCAAGTTATCGTTGCCAGCAACAACATTTGACGGTCATTCGATAGTTCTACCGAACTTGTCAACGCATATAGCCTTTCCCAAACAAAGCAACACCGAGCTGGACTTGTCAATACATACGACGCCAACCCTGCAACGCACACCATCGCTCTCTTCAAGATGAAGAATCCCCTCCATCATTCGCATACCTGGCTTATCACGTGGGAGGCTTATCTCGCGGTGCTCGCATTTAGCATCGGCAGCCGATCTCGCTCTCATCATTCGAGCGATACGATCGCCGTGTGTGGCTATGTGTAGCGTGTGTGATCTGTATCCACAGTTTACTCAGGCGAGGGGAACTACTTGCTCTTCGGTATTATCGCCTTGTGTGGTTTTGTGTAACGTGTGTATGCACAACTGAAATAAAGCTGAAATAAGCTGCGTACCGTCGGCCGGTACGAAATTCCATACAAAACGGGCTGTTTTCAGATTTCCTACACCAAGAGAGCATCCAAAACAGGAGCTGACATCAATTCCCCTCCAGTATGCATATTGCTGAACCGCTCTCGCGTGTTAACAATGCCAGTGATAGAAGAGTTTCTCATACGTTGGCTATTATTACAGGGTTTTTGCGGACTTTATTGGCATGTTCAGCGTGATGTTGTTTGGCTCGTTTTGGTATCTCATATAATTGTCCTTTATATCTCATATAATATAATATAATATAATCATTGGCAAGTTATCGTTGCCAGCAACAACATTTGACGGTCATTCGATAGTTCTACCGAACTTGTCAACGCATATAGCCTTTCCCAAACAAAGCAACACCGAGCTGGACTTGTCAATACATACGACGCCAACCCTGCAACGCACACCATCGCTCTCTTCAAGATGAAGAATCCCCTCCATCATTCGCATACCTGGCTTATCACGTGGGAGGCTTATCTCGCGGTGCTCGCATTTAGCATCGGCAGCCGATCTCGCTCTCATCATTCGAGCGATACGATCGCCGTGTGTGGCTATGTGTAGCGTGTGTGATCTGTATCCACAGTTTACTCAGGCGAGGGGAACTACTTGCTCTTCGGTATTATCGCCTTGTGTGGTTTTGTGTAACGTGTGTATGCACAACTGAAATAAAGCTGAAATAAGCTGCGTACCGTCGGCCGGTACGAAATTCCATACAAAACGGGCTGTTTTCAGATTTCCTACACCAAGAGAGCATCCAAAACAGGAGCTGACATCAATTCCCCTCCAGTATGCATATTGCTGAACCGCTCTCGCGTGTTAACAATGCCAGTGATAGAAGAGTTTCTCATACGTTGGCTATTATTACAGGGTTTTTGGGGACTATATTGACATGTACAGCGTTACGTAGTTTGGCTCGTTTTGGTATCTCATATAATCGTCTAAAAAAGCCAGAAATGGTAGACTTCAATATCCTGAGGATGTCTCTTGCGTAGCCGTGTAACCGGGCCGATATAGCTAGTCGAATAGAAACAAATGTTTTATATAACCAAGGATATATGCAATCCAAGGATATTTTCGATCACATTGTTACCTTTTTAATTTGATTATGTGCTATAAATTAACTCCGCTGCTAAATTTCCAAAAATCGCACAATCGGCACAAATTGTTTGGGGCCCCTAACACGGCGAGGCCCTAGGCGACTGCCTACTCCGCCAGATCCAACGGTAGGCAGCAGAGTTAATTTATAGCACAAAATCTAATTAACAAGGAAACAATTTGATCGAAAATTTCCTTGGATTTTATATATCCTTGGTTATATAAAACATTTGTTTCTATTTGACTAGCTATATGGGCCCGGTTACACGGCTACGCAAGAGAAGTATGCAGTGTACTCAATTTCCTTCTTTTTTATCGGCACGACATCTTCAGGATATTGAAGTCTACCATTTCTGGCTTTTTTAGACGATTATAGGAGATACCAAACGAGCCAAACAACATCACGCTGTACATGTCAATATAGTCCCCAAAAACCCTGTAATAATAGCCAACGTATGAGAAACTCTTCTATCACTGGCATTGTTAACACGCGAGAGCGGTTCAGCAATATGCATACTGGAGGGGAATTGATGTCAGCTCCTGTTTTGGATGCTCTCTTAGTGTAGGAAAACTGAAAACAGCCCGTTTTGTATGGAATTTCGTATCAGCCGACGGTACGCAGCTGATTATCTCAGTTGTGCATACACACGCAACACAAACCCACACAAGGCGATAATACCGAAGAGCAAGTAGTTCCCCTCGCCTGAGTAAAATGTGGATACAGATCACACACGCTACACATAGCCACACACGGCGATCGTATCGCTCGCTCTCCAGGAATGGTGAGAGCGAGATCGGATGCCGATGCTAAATGCGAGCACTGCGTGATAAGACTCCCACGTGATAAGCCAGGTATGCGAATGAGGGAGGGGATTCTTCATCTTGAAGAGAGCGATGGTGTGCGTTGCAGGGTTGGCGTCGTATGTATTGACAAGTCCAGCTCGGTGTTGCTTTGTTCGGGAAAGGCTACATGCGTTGACAAGTTCGGAAGAGCTATCGAATGACCGTCAAATGTTGTTGCTGGCAACGATAACTTGCCAAAGATTATATTATATTATATTATATGAGATATAAAGGACAATTATATGAGATACCAAAACGAGCCAAACAACATCACGCTGAACATGTCGATATAGTCTCCAAAAACCCTGTAATAATAGCCAACGTGTGAGAACCTCTTCTATCACGCGCAATGTAACACGCGAGAGCGATTCAGCTATATGCACGCTGGAGGGGAATAAATGTTACCTCCTGTTTTGGATGCTCTCTTGGTGTCGAAAATCTGAAAACGGCTGGTTTTGTATGGAATTTCGTACCGGCCGACGGCAAGCTTTTACGCATTTTTTTCATCGACTGGTGGAGATTTAAACGCATGCGCAAGAAACGAAAATAATGTGCGTGGAACGATCGACATGTTGCGGATAAAGTTCTTAAAACAGAATGTTCAAAAATAACCACGTTTATCAAATAATACACCCCCATTATACTTACGTTTTGTTTTATCAATAAAAATACTTTCGGATGGTACTTGTTGCGAAACGAAAATCGCGAATTTAAGAGTCGAAAGACAATAATTAATTTGCATTGCTGTTAGTATTTTCAGTTTGGTTTCACTTGTTTTGTTGGTTTCATTTGCGCGACAGGAACCGACTCTTGCACCGGGACTATCATAGGAAAATTGGACAAATGTGGTTGCAGATCATTTCAAGGGCCTCAATGCCCTTCCCACCCCCCTCCCCTCCTTCATCGTTTTTAAAATTAGAGGCCCCAACTATAATTCCGTCCTGGATGGAATATATATATTAACGTGATTCTATGGGTTGCCTGTTTGTTTTCGTACAGAAACATCATTCGTCTCCAAAATAAGTACTACAATTCGACACCAAAAGCTATTTTAACTCTCACATCATTCGAAATTCGTTTCCTCATTTTAAATATATAATGAATTCTTTTGGAAATGATATGCTATAGTTAATATGTTATTTGACTGTAGTGTGCGTAAAAAATGTGGTCAATTTATGATTTGTCTGTTTATATAGTACGAGGCAGATGATACAGTAGCATATACATTACATATATACATACATTCGCATCTTGCTCGGGTGGAAATCTGACCTAACTTTACTTTGCCTTGCTGTTGACCAACTAAAATCATGGAATTGATTAAAATTGAACAAATGGGAAGCAAGGGGGAAAAACACACAAAACGCGCTCGACGAGGTCCAGACGAGTTTTGAACTCGCAATATTTCTCTCTTCTGTCGTCCGTGAGAGTTGTGGAACATTTACGCAGTGCACAGAGCTATCAAGGCTCATCAGCAGTGAGTGGTTCGTATACCATTAAGAAGCATGCATAAAGAGGGCTTCGGTATCTATTTTTAGATCGCTTGTTTGAGCGCACCGAACCACGTGAGTGCCGCCGCGGTAGCTCACAGCTAATTGGATTTTCTCTACAAAAAGCATTGAGACACTTGTTCCACCACTTGGAATCGCAACTTCAAGGGAAGGGATTTTCTTGAATGCGAATGGAATTTGGATGGAAAAACCACTATTTACCTTGTCGTGAAAATTTGTTCTTTCCAATGCATTTTGCTGGGGTTGAGAGAGTGAGAACTCCCCGGCACCCCCCGCTTAGGAAAGGAAATTGACAAGGATCGTCTATCATAATCTCCCACTGGTGCATGTGGGAGAGCGATAGAAATGATGATGATGCGATGATTAAGGGTGTGAAATGAGTGTGGGGGGGGGTTTGGGTAGAAGTAGTATGTATGTTATACAAGCATGATGATTTTGCTGCGCGTGCTTCTTTGGTTGAGAGAAGAAGAGAATTTATTGCGAGAGACCGCCGAAAGGTCTCTCTTTTCTCACGCATTTCTGTTAAAGTAGTTAACGCAGAATCAATCTTTTTTTAAACCGATCATACACACTTTATAAAGCCCGCATCAAAACTCACACACCCCTGGGGGGCTTAAGAGAACTGAACTCTAGACCGATCGAACAATACGTGAGTGCTCTTGCAAGATGATAGACAGAATGATCCCTCCTTCCCCGACACACAGCATACACAAACTATTAGACATATATCCCTGAGTTACTCCTTCTAACCTTTACGATGAGTTTTTACACACCTTTACCGCTAATTGGAACAATCAATCATACAAATCAAAGTTTTCCTCCGAGCTTGAACTACTGCTTTCGGCGTGTCCACGCTTCTCTTCCCGCAGGATGCGTGCTTTGTAGCGGGCGTACGCTGTACCGTAGCGCCGTACGTCGTCCCGATTAACGCCCTCCATATCACTGTCGGAGTCTTCCTCCTCGTCCGTGTATAGCACACCATCATTTCGCTTGTAAGCGAACCCATCCTCCCCGTCCTCCTCCCCGTTGTCGTACCGCACATAATCTTCGTCCGAGGATAGTTCTCGTTCGCCGTCTGCAGTAGAAGAAATGATACACAGTAAGTAATTCCGGTGCTGAATATTGCAACAGTTCTCATACCCAAATCAAGATCCTCCACCGCTCGCAACATGTCCTCCTCGTCCACACTATCCCCGTCCGGGCGATCCTCTTCATCCGGGTAATCGTGGCGCCAGTTACCCTCAGCGTTAGAATCGTCCGAATCTGAATCGCTCGAATCGTCCGAATCGAGACCACGGTGGGATGAGTACAGTGGATCATCACACACCATGACGCTGCGATGGCGCACGAGAAAAGAGAGAAAGAAAAAAACCCATTAACGAACAAATTCCGAAACATTTAATGGTAGTACCGAGACCCCTACTAAACATTATCCTCGAAGAAAGAAAACAATAACTCAGGAAGAAATCAGAGCACACAGGATAATTTTACTTAGTAAAGAACAGCACACCGAACAGTGCACCGCCCGCGCCTTAATGCGGGCCACGGACCGGCGCCTCGTGGGGCGTGTTTCCATTCAGAGTATATTTTTATCAGAGAGTAAGTGTACCGGGTTTGTTCTAATGCTTACACAACTAGGTATCGTATTGATGTAGACTGGGAGTGAAAGGACAAAGTATGTTAGCCTGCGCGCGCTACAAGGACACCCCAAATCCCAAGCATGCCGAGCCGAGTCGGCCACGGGCCTTCTACTACTATATGTCTATGTATAGTTCGCTGTTCCGGAACATTCAAATGAACGAGTAGAATGCAAAGTACGCGTCTTCTATCAGCACCAACCTGAGATCGTCCAGATTGTCGATGTAGTAGGGAATGTGCGTAACATTCTGGCTCGCGTCCGCTACATACAGATCGTAGACGTAGTGTACTCCATTTTCGTAAAAGTATGGCTGCTGTTCCGACTGATGCTGCTGTAGATTTGATGCCCCACCATTTGTCACGGAATTTACAATATCCGGCGTAACACTAGCCAGTGCAGGCATGTCCGGTGTAACGTTCTCCAGCCGGGCTACCCCGGGTTCCCGTTCCACGTCTACGATCGTTGTGGTGAACGGATTATCACTCGTGTCACTACTCTCCACAGTTGCGATCGAGCGTGTGCAGTTGACTATTTTGAATCGGCTGTTTTGTGCGCTCTGTTTCGTTGCCAGCCGGTTCCGCGAGGTTATGTTGGGTCGGTGCACCCGCGACAGCGCATCCTTCGCTTGATCTTTGTGAATGTTTTGTATATGCGAAGCGATACCTTCAGCCTATGGGTGGAAGTAAACAAAAAACAGACAACGATTGCAAATTTGCAGACAGACCTGCGCTTATGGTTTGTGCCATAAGCTCTCCGATTGCTTACCTTAGAAAATGTGCCAGCAAACTTTAGTATGGTCGAAGTACCCGCCGCAGCCGCCTCGTTTGCATTGTCGTCTTCGTCACCCGTCACCTCACCCTCGACGCGCTGCCTTTTACAGTTCAGCACAAAAGCATTCAACGGATCTTCGTCCACTCGTCTCTTGAGCCGTATCACAGTTGCCATTGTTGTGTGCGCTGCTGCTTTCGATGTCTCAACAAAACGGGATTGAAAGCTCAACTTTTTCAGGTTAGGGATCAGTATCTGGAAAAAAAACTAACCGCACCTGTGCTGCACTTTATCGCCCTGCAATGATGAGAAACGTGGAATTGAACACGCTGTTCCAATGATATAATTAAACCCCGAATCGATACTTTACTTACACGATAGAATAAATGCAAAATACTTATAGCGATATGCAGCAAACAAAGGCAAGCAGGCAAAGTACCGAAACGACGCGTTTCGTTTGACAGCTGTACGGTGAATGACGGGTGAGCTAACGCGCTTCTCACCATTCACCGAACACCTCGAGCAGATTTGTCTCACTTTTGCGTGACTCGAGCAGGGCTTGATTTCGAGCTGTGTTGCGTTTGTGTGCAGTTGTCAAAAGCACAACAGGGCACGTAAATAAACAGAACGGGCACACCACTCGTTGCTCGCAGTTCACTTTCGGTCTGGTAAAAGCCAATTGATACTCCCGTAATCCTCTACGCTTTCTTATCTGCTTCTAGCTGTCCAAGCTGTGCTTCCAATGAATTGCTGCACAGTGCAGTAAAAACACTCCCCCGTTATCGGAAGACTTAAACACGAAAGGACAGTGTGTCTGACTCAGTCCGCATGTGATTTCAAATCACCCAAAAACGTGGGTTTCGGTGCCCAGAACAATTCCCGCTCGGTAATCAGCGATGGATATATTGATCGAGCCAGACTGCTACAAGGTGTGCCGCATTTGTATGGAAAGCTGCGAGGATGATTTCGTGTGCGTGTATGACGAGTTCGAGGATGTGCTGCTGAGCGAGGTTATCAAAGAGTGTGCACGGGTCGAAATACGCAAGAACGATGCACTGCCACGGAATGTGTGCCGCAACTGTGCTGAGTACATGATCATTGCGTACCACATTATACAGAAATGTCGCGACTCGGACATTACGCTTCGGTCGATCTTCAAGCACGAGTTGAACCTGCATCGGGAAGAGAAGGAAACGGATTCGTCGGCAGTTTCGGGACTGCGTGCAGAAGATATGGACCCGTCGGGCTATGAATTCCTGCTTGCCAACGGTTACGACGACATTATGCTAGCCGAAGAGGGTATGCTGCTGGAGAACGCGAATGCAAACTGTGATTTCGCACCGTCCAGCGATAAGAAAACAGATGATGCGGAAGCGTTTGCTGAAACTGCAATCCAGCAGTTGCTGCCCATACAACCTTCTCAGGAGGAGTATCAACAAAAGCAAGAAGCTACCGCTGAACACCATACGGAACAAATGAAGCCAATTTTTGCGAATGAGGACGTAGCTCTGATTCTGAAGTACGATGGTCTGGCTATGACCAAGAACAATGCGGTTCACGAGTCTAGCGAAACTAACGAAGAGGACGCTTCGGTCATTGCTCCTGAGTGGCAGCAAAAGTGTTGCGGTTGTCGAAAACTGTTTGATAGCGAACAAAGTTTACGAGAACACTGTCAAACCGTTCATCTGCCGGTTGAAACATCCCCGTCCAGGAGTACCATCAATGACGAAAAGCCGTTGCGTTGTTTGCTGTGCTTTAAACGCTTCAGTAGCCAGCAGCTTCTCAAGGAGCATCAACGATCCGTTAACCGGAAGTATACCTGTCCGCAGTGTGGCAAGCGATTCATGACCCAAGAAAACCTGGACATTCACAGCAAATGTCACAAGAATACGGAAACGTACAAATGCTGCGGCTGCCGGATGGATTTCGAACAGGAGCTAGATCTGTTAGTACACTCTCAGGATGTGCATCGACCCGAACGAACGTTCGATGCTAAAAAACCATTCGAATGTGACACGTGCTATCGGCGCTACCCGACACGAAAATCGCTAGCAACGCACAAACGACTGATCCGACAGTATCAATGCCAACTGTGTGGTGCAATGTTTATGAAGCAACTTTTCCTGAAACTTCATGTGGAGCGTGCACACAGCCAGCATCAGGCTGTGGAAAAGCTTCGACGATGCTGCGGTGGTTGCAAGGAAGAGTTCAAAGATGCTGCTGCCTTGCGAGAACATTCCGAGCGCGTTCACAAACCCACCGGCGATGGTTCGGCCGGTTCCGGGACGGACGATGGTAAACCATTCGAATGTAACATCTGCCGGAAGCGCTTTGCCTCGGTATTTTTTTTACTGCAACACCAGCAAAAGGTATACCGGCCAAAGTGTTACCCGTGCACAATCTGTGGCCGTACGTTTGGGCGAGCACACGACCTTTCCAACCACAAGACGACGCACTCGAACGAAATGCCCTTCGAGTGTAGTGTGTGTGCACGGCGATTTAAGAACAAGCTATACCTGAAGAACCATCTCAAGTTGCACACAAGCAATGCCAAAGATCAGGTGTGCGTCGAGTGTGGAAAAGGTTTCCGGACGAAGGATTTACTCAAGACGCACCTCATAAGCCACTCGCAGGAGCGTAAATACGCATGTAAAGCATGTCCGGCCACTTTTAAACGGTTGCAGTGTTTGAAAATTCATACCCGCGTCCATACGCGCGAGAAAGCATTCGAATGTACCGTCTGCCGGAAACGATACGTTCAATCGTCCGATCTAAAAAGACACATGCTCACACACAACCCCGGCGACGAAGGAAAACCGTTTCAGTGTGAGTACTGTTTGAGAAGATATCCGCGAAAGGACTATCTGAAGGTACATATCCGGAAACAGCATCTGGAAAAAACGGAGAACGGACAGGGAATATTGTTGCAAGATGTGGGTCTGGGGGGACCACTGAATGAGAATGAGATTGATGATTTCATGCACTGTTAGTATCGTTTGGGTTTGGGACGATGCAATCCTAAACGTTTGTTTTATGGACTAAAGACCAACGTACAGCATTTCAACAAATTCCGACTGCCATTATAGACCTTTACCTCAGGATTTTGAAGCTGTACACCAAAATCCCTGTTTGAGTGCGGTAATTAAGGTAAAATAAATGTTGCACAATTTTAATTTACTCTGTTTTTATTGTTTTGTTGTTTTCTGAGCGAACTAAACTATAGTGAGGAGTATGCATATATTCTTGAGAAGATCATAAGTTCATCTTAGTATCTTAGAATTATATTCCTCGTTTGTCGATTATTTTTATGAAATGGCATCCATATTAAATTAGGCAAAATTGAAAGACAAATAGAAATTCGATTTCAACAGTCGGGGGTTCGACCATTCCTGTATATACAGGACCAATAATATAGATTTT
Organism: Anopheles moucheti; assembly: GCF_943734755.1. NCBI lineage: Eukaryota > Metazoa > Arthropoda > Insecta > Diptera > Culicidae > Anopheles > Anopheles moucheti. Next base: position 27,295,704 of record NC_069141.1, read on the forward strand.
TAAAGACAATCCCTTAAAAGATTGCTAGAGTAAGACACAAAAGCTTATAAATTATTTCTTGATATAGTATATTCACAGGATTAAGTCTTTAAAAGCCAATAAACAGTTCTTAACACGTTCAGCGCCGTGTTAAAAATTGTAATAGTTACCGAGGGACTATTGCATTTCAAATCTTATTTGGCTTTTTGTATAGCACATCACCCATTTCTGGGTATTACGGCCAGGCGGTAACTGTTGGTATCACCCAAATTTGGATGATGCGGTGCTGAACGTGTAAATCTAGTAGGTAAATCACTTTTAGTCGGATTCGACGGGAGAATAATCCATCATTACGGTTGAGCTACACTGCCAGCGATAGTGTACGTCAGCGTACGCCAGAAATACTAATGATTGAGAGGTTAACCTGGAATACCAGGTGCGTGTACAGATTTGTTTGCGCTATTCGCGCCGAAAGACTATTAGCCATTTATAATACTGTTATTAACACTCACCGCACATTATCATGAAAGACTTCAGTGTGTGGACGAACGGACGGAATGAACGCTAAAGTGGGCAAACATTGGCGGCAGTGCTGGTGCTACGTAATAACAGTCCTGTTCCGGGCATGCCTTTGGATAGCTGCTGGTATCGCGATGCGATTCTGGTAGCGTATGGGCCCGCTTCAAATATACCGATTCGTTCGGAAAGTGTACTTTCATGTGTCGTCGCCATTCGCGGAAGCTGGTAAATCGCTCACGACACCTTGTCTCGGTACATTGATACAGTGGTTTCGTTTGCAGATGGTGCTTCTTGTGCAGCTCGTAGCTGCTACTGTGTTTAAATTTTCGCGTACAATAGGAACACTGGAACAATCGTCCTAAAAGTGCGTGCTGCAACCGTTTTTGACGTTCGTGCAGATTATTTACTGTGTGGTACTGTGTCGACTCCATATTCCGATGAGCAGTGACGTGAAGTTGATATTTACGCAATTCTTGAATTTTTAATCCACACCGCTTGCAAGTGTGCCAGCTATCGGACCCATGCACTGTACGCAAATGGTCTTCGATTCGTTCCTTTTTGCTGAAGCGCAATTGACACGCGGCACACTCATAAGGGTACCAATGGGTCTCGAGATGCTTGTTCAGTGCTTGGTTCGTACGAAACTCAAAGGCACAGTTCGGTGTACTGCACTGTTGACAACGATAAGGCAACAAGTCGTTGTGCTTTATCAGATGGGACATCAATTCAGCCTCTGTCCCATAAGTTTTATAACAGACGTAACACTTGTTTCGCCTGGCGGTATGATGCGTTTTTTGTTCCGGTGGTACTTTCACCGTCATCGGTTCTCGGCGTAACTCATTCACTGTATTTGTCGTTCTTTGTGTTCGGTGTAGCTCCATATCTGGTGAATAATTTTCATTCTCCTCATCATCAGCGATATTTGCCTGAGATGATTGTTCCTTAACGTTTCCGTCAGTTGCTAGTGGACAGCTAATAATTTCCAGCTCCTCGATCGCTTCAATCTTTATTTCGATCACACGTTCCGATAGTTTTGCCGACGCGCTATTTTCTTCATCCCTTGTAAGATCCATCTCTCTATCGTTACCAACTGATTCATCGACATCAGTTTGTGGCGCTTCAGATCCCGATTCTTCTTCTACCATCTCCTCGAACTGTAATGCATCACCAGCATTTTTCATTTCCGACAGTCGCTGGATCAATTCACCCCGTTCCTGCAGCGCCTGGAATACCTTCTCCGCGTTCAGTAGCTGCTGGTGGAAAACATAACTATGTTCCAGATATTGAACGCATTCCAGGCACACCTGGTTCGGATACGAAGGTGGGCATGACAACTACAAAAATAACGTGAATTATCGAATCAGCGGGTGAAAACAAATGCCATTAAAATTGCTTACATCCAAGTGAAACATTCGCTTGATCGCCTCTTTTGCCTGTTGCAAATTGTTGAGCAGAAGATTATCTATTTCTAACACACATTCAGCCCAGCGGGCACACAACCGGCACACAGAAAGCATTTGTAATCTGCGGGCTACCCACTACAATAAGCTTTAGGGAATAAATTTTAATAGTTTTCAAGAGCCGTCCGCTCAAACCGGCAGATGATGCTTCCGCAAGCGTTGGGAAATTACTGCCATGAGCTGATACATCGCTACACAACTGACAGTTCCACAAGTCACCTAAATGACAGTACTAAATACTGTAAACAAATTGTGGGAATATTTGAATTTTAGTACAACGTGCAAATTGGCCGTTTGCGCAATTCAACAGATGAAAGAAAATAGGGAATAAACTTGGATTCGCTGACAATTAAAATGGAGTTCCTTAAGTTTAATCGAAAGTTGATTATCAAATAAAACAAAAACAATTTCTCTCACAAAACCCTTTGAAACAGGAAAAACTACATAATCAGAAATAAAGTAAACTAGATCAAAACAGGATGAATGATTTTCACCAATATGTGTCTGTAGGACATTCTACATTTATTAATGTTCTCTCATCAATCACTTTCGTACTCTAGCTTTTCAAAAAACAAGCTTTTCAATACACATAATCACAAACGAGGACAATTATGCAACCGGGTGACACCCCATTTATTCGCTTTCGCTCGGCCTGTTTTAGTTCTGTGGCTTTGATTAAATATAAACATTTCCCTGTACGTCCCGGAACTAAGTAGGAATTGTTCCTATTGCCCCGTTTGTACCGTTATTCACAAAACTGTTCTGCTACTGCCCCCATTTGTCCCATTTGTAACCATTTTATTCCAACCTAGTAGAAAAATCATTATGTGAAGAGTACTTCTTTACATTATGTTGTAGTGATGAATTTCAGATACACCAATACACTTGGAGCTGAACTGCATGGAATCGAGTTCTGTAAAGTAATGTGAAAATACTAGCGCGATTGTGATTATTTATAAGTTTTACGTTGTTAGAGTAATTTATATTCAGCAGTTCTGACGAAGTCCATGGAAGAGTAGAGATGTAAAGCAAATTTTAAATCAACTTAACTACACACAAAGTTTCCTGCATTACGAATAACCCGCGTTTATGCTGTATCTATTTCCCGTTTAAAATCAGGGCAATAGTTAAGGAAAACACCCTGTACGTTTAGTGCCAAAACAAATATATGCAATCCGATACTTCACCATGATACTGGTCCAGAGGTTTATAACCCGGTCTGTGATAAATTAAAAACATAGCTTGACAAAGTGTGGCGAGCAATCGGCTAGGGAGATTCCAATTTTGCCGTTCGATGCTCTCACTGGGAATGAAGCTACTGCTGGGGTGGATTAACTGTTTCCCACATCGTCAACTATCCATACCACCAGACCTGAATTTCAGATGGCAGTCCTTACTTAGAGCCCACACTGTAGCAAATAGTTTTTCAAACTTTCCGGCAACGGCAGCTCAGGAATGGCAGATTTTTTTACCCGTGCCAATATTGCATCCCGGCAAGCACCCTGTAGAGTGGAGATACCGTATAGCTGGATGATCTTCACCTGCTTCGTCGTACCATACACATCGATCACCACGTGCAGTGCACCCTTCGTGTACGGGATGTCATGTGTGCATGGTCCTTGATCTTCACCGTTGATGATAAAGTGCATTTCGGCTTTGTCTGCTTCGTGTTCACTTGGTACGAAGATCACACCGATACGAGAGTTTGTATCCGTGGGCAGAATATCCGTACTGGCGCCACCATCTTGCGAGATTGGTTTGAGCAGACTACGCGGAAAGACACCGCGAGAAGTTTTCACGTTGATCCCATTTCCCAGGATGTTGCTTTTGAGCATCGAATTGCCGACCGTACGCGTGATGGGGAAGACCCAACTGTGGCCAAGATTAGCTAAATCCGGAAGTGCGTACTGTAATGCGGAAGCCGGCTTAATGTCTAGCTGGGTTAGACCTATGTAAACGAAGAAAGAAAATGTTGCATGGTAGCTTATTGGCCAATTAAAACTTATTAACAATTAGTCGCATATCTAAAGTTCGACCAGTATACAAATGTTTATCATTAAACATTGGAATGAGGTATACATCTAGATAATATGGATAAGCTCAGCTATTTGTCGAGTCGCAAAAAATTTTATCAAGTGACGATGTTGCAGAAGTTTTGTTGCAGCATAATCGAATACAAAATTTGGAAGCATACAAGCAAACCACAAAAAAATTATTAATTTTCCATATGTTGCTCATAGTTAAATTATCCGTAGCTGGACCTTCGCAAAAGTCCCAGTGGTATTTTGGTACCGGTCCTAACATAAGACGACACCACTGAGGATGGAACTTTGGTGATGTTATTGGACTTACTAATAGGTCTTTATTACGAGCTAAGATATTATGAGTTTTAGATATTTAAGATATTAAAAGATATAGCTAAGATATTATTATTAAAATTCGATCCACAGCGGACCTTAACGTTCCAAAACAAAGAAAAAGCTGAGTAAACTAGAAGGTATTACTATACGCTAGGCAGCTCTCTAGAACATCATTAATTAAGATAACTGATGTTATCAGTGTTAGATGTAATAAACTAATTACTTACAGACTATTTTACGTTAGATCTACAATTACGTGTCTTACAATATAAGAGGATTAACTTTAAGGTTGCTACATTTGCTCATTGTGATACAATCTATTTTTATAATGTTTATACAAGATTTATCGGACAACAGGTCAAATTTTGTCCTTTCATAGCTACACGCTTAAGACCTTTAGAGCAAGCATGTAAGCAATACAACGTCCCACCACCCATTACGCGGGCACTAAACACTAATATTCACAAATAAAACTTACCCAATCTCATGTGTCCACTCCAGCCTCGTTCATTTTTCTCGATCTCCAGTAGAAAGATTTCACCCGGTTGCAACGGTTTCTCGCTGAAGGTGAGCGCATTCCCGAAACTGGCCTTCCGATACGCGACCGTGTTCTCGTTAAACAGTATAATATTCTGACCATGGTACGGATGGAATCGGGCCAACATTTTGCGTGGATAAACCACCGTCATGCTGCATTCGTCACCAGTCCCTGGTGGGGAGATTGGATGTTTTCCAGATCTCAAAGGATTTTACTTCCAGCTTAACGCTGCTGCTCGATATATGAATGTGGCGTTCTTGATGAAGATGATGAATTCGCTCTGTTCGTGTTCTCTAAGGGTAGATACAGAACTGTAAACAAAATTCCACCGCCACCAGATAGGTCACTGATGATTTCTCTACTCAAAAACAAAAAAATCACTCGAACGTGTCGTGACTGGAGTGATCCGCTACACTGTTCCACACCGACAAATCTATTGGTTACGCCCGTGTGCGCTCGTGTGCGAATGTTTATGCGTATTACGTTTCGTCGCCGCTGCCCAATGTATTTTAACGCATTGAATCTATATTCACGCTCGATTGCAAATCATGCACTTCTGCCGATGCTACTGCTACTGCTGCTGCTCCTACTTCCCTTCATTGTTTTCTTTCGCACACAAACAAACGGAGGTGCAGTACGCACTATAGTGTCTGCCACTGTGATCTTTGGCCCGCGTGTCGAGCTTCGTTAGGATTACATTATCCGACACACGGTTTAATCCCAGTCAATTTGTAAGCTAATTTCAGCCAGATTTAAAACTCGCAATACGCTTTGTTTTGCTACAGGACAATGCCACTACTGCTTTTCTGTTTTTGTTGTGAAAAACTCCGAGCTGTCAGATAGTTGGCAACTGGTTTGCCTGCACTGTACGCGAACGCTGCACTACGGGCGACTTGTCGGCCATGCGACTGTCATTTTTTAGTTTAATTTTTTAAATTTCTGGCGCGCACTTTACCACAAAACCATACGGCACGTGGTAGTATCAGTGGTTCATTTAGCTTACCTTTATCGATGAGTACCCTCATTTTTATTAAAGATCGTTCCAAAATAGTTTAAAGCTGTTCGGGAACATCTAAACTATAAGTAACTTCACTAGCATCAAGACAACTAGATGCAAAATAACGGAAATAGATCTTCGCTGACAAAAACAATATTGAATCCACGAAAGCGATTCTATCAGTGGATGCGTTCACATATATTTGCAACCTGTTTTCTTTTTTTATTATACAATCACGATAAATTAAGATTTCTAGCATACCTTCGATAAAATTGATTGTTGGTTACGGATTAAAAGGAGTCAGAAAATGAATGTTCTTTAAAATTATGTTATTACATCTGGGTAATAAAATGCTACCAAATAGGGTGTTACGGTTAACAATAAATAAACTTGCGTACACTTGAAACGCAATGCGAAACAATTTTACAATTTAAATGCTTATTGTATGCGTACAGCGTTATTGGGTTGCCGCTCAATTGCTGCATCCATTTCGCTAAAACAATTAATATACCTTCGTGCGAAGGTCCCCACATTATAGTGTAGTTTTACAATTCACTCAAACGAACCAGCGTGATTAAATATTGCAATGTAAATGGGAAGGGTAGACACTACCAGCCAGTTTTGCTATCAATCTCCGTTGGGACGGAAATGACAGAACATCCTTACACAAACCTCCCCCTGTATAGGATAAGCAATTGGATTAAAAAGTGTTAATTTATAAAATCAAAGTAAATTTCTTTTCGTCTACTAATTACGTATAAAACTGATAACTATACACGTTGCTGTGATTCAACCTGTTTCAGTAGCTCCTGTTATTGCATCATTTCCGAGTTTAAGAAAGCGCTCTAACAATCTTCCGTCAAACTTGTGGCGCATTTCCTCTAAGCATAAGAGACTCGTTTCAGGACTGTTGATATGAAATCTAAAAACATCTTCATAGATGTGTGAGAATAACCGAAAATTAATAAAGGTCAAATTTCATCTCTTTCATACAGCACATTACTGTACAAATCGTAAAATTTTGATCATGCACACTGAAGAAGCGGAAATCTTTAAGACTCCTTGCAGCGCTACTTCCATTACGCATTTGAAACAAACGTTAATGTGCGATCACCACCCCAATAATTAAAAACAAACTATTGCCAGCTTTCGTATTAGAACGCCTGGGAGTAGGTAGACATGACATTGCATGTTTGACCTCGTGCGGTTGAGGCACCATACCACTGGTCCAAGGAACGATAAACTATGTTCCACAGCTTTCAGCAATCCCAAGCCTCAACGCTAAAAACTGCCTTACTGCTCCTGCTGCAAACGTAATTCCTTCACCTTTGTGGCTAACTTTTCGTTTTCCCGTGCCAGATCACGCGCTAGCTTTTCATCAATTTCTGCATTCTTTTCAATGATTTTTGAGATGGTTTTGAGCGTTGCCTTAGCCGCGCCCGACACGGGGGCTTGTGCCGGATTTGTTTTGGTGGTTGAAATAAAGTTTTCATTCTTATCACCACTTGCGGCAACCACACCCGTCGTACGGTTGCGATTTAAACGATCCTGCACACTGCTACTCTTCGCCTGTGAACCATTGCCTTTTCCATTCGTTTGTCCGGACTTTTTGGCACTTTCTCCACCACGATCCGATTTACGACCGGCGGTGTTGCGATTTAAATGGTCAATCGGATGGGACTCTTTGCGGCCTGCGGTGGTAGTAAGCGGCAAATGGTGTTGATCTCCTTGACCGGTGTGAAATTGAAATTGGGGTTTCGCAGCTTGACGAGGCCCAACTCGGCCACTCCCGATGATTGGAGGAGATGTAACTGGAGAAATAGACAAATTCAAATCATCAAGCTAACTTTTGCACTTTTAAAATATCCTATTGAGATAGTTTACCTTTCACACTCTTAAACTCGCCATCACGCGATATCGAAACCGTCAGATTCGGTTCCAACTTGGCTGAGGTATGCAAACCACTATCGTCCTTGCTGCGGCTCTCCTGTCCATCGTTCTGTTCTCCGCGCCTCCAATGGACGGCACCTTCGTGTGTTACGTGTGTTGTACCACGAGCACTCCGTCGCTGTTGTTCCCCCGATGCAGATCGCCATCCATCGTGCTCATTGGTAGAAAACGAACGCTGAACGTTTGTCCCACCGCCATGATGTTGATGATGGCCACTATGGTGACCATGCTGCTGTTTACCACCACCTCTCCCTCTACCACTCTGTCCAGAGTGTGAACCTAATGCATCTCTCGGAACACCACCTGGCCGATGTCCGCTTCGATTGTTAGGATTGCGACGATCGAAGTGATCAGCACCCTTCGCGGGTGGACTTCTGCCATTCGGTGTAATTATGGCTGCATTGCCGTTAGGACTACCACCATCTCCCGCTTGTCCCGTCTTCTCACCGTCACGCTCTACATCGGCTAGAAAACTGTATGCCGGATCCGGTGGTGGTCCTTCACCTTCCGCAAATCCTTTATACTCTTTTGCTATCTTTTGAATGAAGGCATTCTTCTCCTTCTTTCTCTCTGTGAATAGGATACCATGAACAAGTGAGTGATACACACATCGGATTGAGACTGTTGTCATATTTACCTTCCAGCTGTGCGAGCGTGTTTTCGTCAAGCTCGTAGTTAAAATCTATCTTATCATACTTATGCTCCCGTGGCCAATCGTCGTCCTTGGGTGGCTTTATCTCCACCATGGCATTTTCCTTCATTGCCCGTAGCCGGTCCTCTTCAGCCTCGCGGTACTTCTGCTCAATTTCCTCATTCCGTTTCTTGATGCGTGCGATGCGTGCTTCAAGATCTTCCTGGCTTTGGACGGATGTCATGTTTGCCTTGCCTCTTCACTGGTTCACTGAAGAAGTTCGATACAAAGCACACGGAACGGGGTGAACTGCAAGAAAAACCTATGGTTCATATACTGGGTTAACAACAAATGCAATCAAGCATGAATTTTCGCATTTTCCATTCCTTCTTTTACGTCTCATTTCAACTTGTTCTTTTTTTGTGTGGACCATCCAAAGTTCCACCTTGAAAGATGTGGGCTTTGGGTTTAAAGCATTTTAGCTGGGTTTTCACTACATTTCGATCGGCTATAAATGAGAAGTTTCAGGTACATTCCAATTAGGAGTGGCTGTGCCTTAGTTCTATTTCTTTCCTTTCTTCCGGTCGAGCTACGGCAAACGATCGCATCCGATGCCTACCGCCAGTAGAGAGAAACCACCATGCGCAAGCTGGCCTACTTCTTTCGTGGCCGCTTTCACATATCCAAGCAACGATGAAACGTTTCATCACAATTTCTATATGCGTCGCCCAGCAACGGTGCAATGCACTACCACTGCTTGATATATATTCTTCTAGCCGACAGCATTCTTTTCTATCGTTCATTTATGGGCCCTTGGGTACGTGACCAATTCCTCAACGCAACACTTTTGCTAGCCGAATTTGGTGGGCATGTCACTAAACGATTTTTACCTGATGAACTCAAAGTAAATCTTCACTAGCTAATTGTTTTGCCTTAACGATGCCGTTCGCACTATTCCTGATCGTTTCGATCGTCACTTTGCCGTGGAATGACCAACCTGTTCCAATCAAAAGTTGCTCATGAGCTGACGAAAATATGCATCTGTCTCTACGTCCTGTCCGCCGTACAGAATGATCGAGTTTTCAACGCACATTTTTCACTACTTTCCAACATCCCCCACCCAACGATTAGCGCAAGCAACGTGCGACGCATACCAAAAACCTCAAGCAAGGTTGATGGTTTTGGACGAATGGTGTGCGTAGCATTCCTGCAAGACGAAGTACGCAAGATATGCCACGAACGAAGCATCCTGGGTGGAAAAGCGGAAGCACGGTAGAAGTTGTTTCCCTCTTTTCTCTCGACAATTGGAAAACTTTCGCGTGCAAGGGACGTACAGTAAACAATGCGCAAAATTTGGCAACATTTTCTCACCTGTGTACCTGCGATAGAGGCGTGTTGTGTTCAGCTCTGCAGTGTTGCTGGTACACGGGAACGTTTTAGCAGTGAGCTAGGAACAGCATTTTCGGTTCGAAAATGAAATCTTTTTCACAGATCTTCTGTAAATAGTTTCTATCGATGCATTTAGCACTTGTTTCTGTTTTTCTTCATGTTCGTTTCACGGTCGGTCTTTTTGACAGCGCGTGAGATGGGTTGTTCGATCAACCGTGTGGGTGGTAAACAGGGAAAGAAGAAAAGGACATTCGTTTCTGCTTTTTAGCTTTGCTGGGTTGTAAAGGATACCAAAATTATTTGTTGGTGAGTTAAAAAATTTTTTTTATATTATTTTAAAATCTCATTCAGCAGTTTATCATCAAGAAAGCAGCAAACCTAACCGAACAATCGAGTATCGCTTCAGCTGTCACAGTTGTCAAATGCAATCAGCTGCCAATTTTCTCCAAAACGGTCTGTGTTCGGAATAAAAACAACACAGAGAAATCAATAGCAACACAAATTCACGCCGGAATGGCCTCGCGGATTATTGTTTCGCCTGTACGCCGGCTGGCGAACGTGATCGGTTCCAGACCCATCAGCACACAGGTCCTGGCTACTCAGTTCGCCACAATAAAGGATGAAATCACACACACTGGCCAGGTAGGTAGCATCGGCCCGTGAGTGGCACGATTACGCAAGTCCTTCCCGCGGAAGAGTAGCAGTGTTTGGTTGTAATTTCCATTTGTGTTTCAGTACTATGAAGCTAACGACTACCGGAATGCACGTTTCGTGAACGCAACTAAAGTGGTCAATCCGAACTGGGCCATTAAGCTGATTGACGAAGCGCCGATCGTCAAATCGGAACAGCGTGTAGTATGCTGCGACGGTGGAACCGATCCCGCTCTAGGCCATCCCAAAGTGTACATCAATTTGGTAAACATCATCCTGCCATATTTTATGGCTCATCATGGCTGCATATTTTAAAGGATTTGTCACACATTTCTTCGTAGGATAAACCCGGTGCTCACGCTTGCGGATATTGTGGGCTGCGTTTTGAGAAGATCGATCATCACCACTGAGAATCTATGTGTCTAGGTTGATGATAACATTCTGCTGCACCATGTTGCTTCGTTGAACCTTTTAGTCAAATAAACGGAGGATTAAAAAACAAACAAACGGTTCCCTTCCAATACTCATTGTGTGTGTTTTATTGTGTTTTTTCCTTTCGAAGCTGGGCAATTAAATCGATTCTTGTCTACCAACAATGCAACGTATTAGAACATTATCAGATTTTTATGGACGGTGCGCATAATGTAAAGCAATTAAAAATTGATGAAATAATGTCTCGCCAGACCGACCAGGCAGTCAATTTCAATTTGACTGGCAAAACAATTTCGCATACTGCCATCTCGCTCGGACATAACGTGGAAGAAGGGGTTTGTTGCTGCGCTTGCGTTGTTGACGCGCATCAAAGCGCCTGACCCCCCCACTGGGTTTGACAGTTGAACAGGAGATTTTCACTATCAGTCGAGTCGGGCCTTCGAACTTTTCTAGAACCTTTTCATCCGAGCAGCATCAGCAGTTGGAATTTCTACAAAAGTGTACATTTATTTCGTGTACTTTGTTAGTTAGTTCGCCAAAACTCTATTCTTCTCCCTAGCGCTGAATACTGGTCTATTCGATCAGCTTTAGCATTTTTCCAACGGCAAAACGGTTTTGTTTCGGTTTCATCTCGGATCCACACTCGCCTGTCTGTTTGGCACATAAAACCTCGTTACAGCAACGAAAAGTGGAAAATATTACAGCACAATTGTGTCTTCTAAACGCGAAAATACTAAACATTCCACCGCTCGAGCATTCTTTTGCTCGTGTGCGATACGCAAAACAAAATATCAGGTGACGACAAACCGAAAGGTGACCTACGTGACTTTTGGGTAAAACACACCCCGGGTTCCTTGCATCAGACCAAACCCACCTGTCCTCCAATCGATTTCGTCTGAGCGTGATCGCCAATCTAAACCCAATACGCTCCACCAAACCGTGCTCATCGTCGCGTGTGTAATCAAACAAACGAATCGAAGCAAGCTGCTGCTATACACACAGTTTCGGCATCAAAACAAACCAGCATATAGCCAGCGGAACATAGAATTCGTCGCCGCCGCACCCTGCTGCTCTCGCCTCTCAAGTAGCAGTGTATTTTTTTGTTTGAACCCGTGTCCTTTAAAAGGCATCAAAATTTGCGTCGTAAAGATGGACCTGTTAAAAAAATTTATGGGTTTAGACGGCCGGAAGGATGACGATGATGATAACAGGTAATTGTTCGGTCGATTCCATGCAGTTAACACTAACCGCTTCTTACTTTGCACCGGTTTTTATTTTATTACCAAACACAGTGCGAATGCGCCTGTCCATGGTGTAGAAAAATGTATTTTCATATTTTCCCATACCCTCTATTTTCCGGTTCACAACTTTTCATACACACACACTCATCCATACATATATATAGAAAGAAAAAAGCAACACTCAAGGACGAGTTCCGCAAACCAATCTGGGTAGAGGAGGACGACAGCGATGACGAGCTGTTTGATAATCGGAAAATTTACGGGGTGCAAATTTTCACCAACCCGATCGAAATGCAAAAGTACTTCGAGCAGCAGATGCAGGAGATGTGGAAATCGCTCGAAGAGTATGACGGTAAGGAAATGACTGAAAAAGCGTCCACAATAAACTAGTACATGGCATAGATGTAAAACCCGTATTCTACCAAAACAGATAATGTGAAAATGTTCGATCATGATTTGAAGCAAGACTTCCTGAAGCCAGGCTTTGAGGAAGCCGAACACGGCAAGGATGTGAAGCGGCAAGATACTGACCTGGATGGAGAGTAAGTGGATCGGTTAGGTACCTCTTGAAGGATATTTAACTAAAATGTATACGAACTCTATCTCACGTTTATTAGGATCTATGCTGACCAACTCCATTCACTGCTGCAGCGCATATCGCCCGATCTGAAGGAACTGATGCCGAAGAAACGCACGGACAAGGTGGAAAATAAAAGCGATACAGCGGAACGCCGCAAACTAACCGACGATGAGAAAGTGATGGATCTAATCCATGGTATAACCGACCAGACTCGGCTATCATCCGGTACCGGTATCTCCAAACCGATGAGACGCAACGGTGGCCTGCAGCAACGTTTCCCCGAAGGTGGATTGTTTGAGGGCGCATTCCAGGGACCGCGCATGTTTGGTCAAAGCATCATTTCGCAGACGATTCGCCGCCCGGATGGGGTATTATACGTGTTCACTACACTGTCACATGAAGCTAGTTGCATACGTTGCTCTTCGTTTCCTGCATTTTCATTTCAGTCGTATGAAACGCGTCGCACAGTCCGGGATTCCCAAGGAAACACTCAAACGACCGTCACACTATCCACGAAAGATGGACGCAAGGAAACGGTCACCACGTACGATGATGTCGGAAAGAAGGCTGGATCCGGTGATGAAATGTTTAGCATGAAAAAGGGTGGCGGAGAAATGGAAGGGCATGATGTGCCGACCGGGGCATTGCTAGCATTGGATGGCAAGTTTGGGCTGAACTACAATGGTTACGTGCTGCCGAAGAACCTCTGGTGACTTCACGCGTCGCAAACCGACCGTAATGATGCGCTGCTCTGCTGTGAACCGACTGCGGGAGGATGGTGTTTACGGTCAAGCACGGGCAGCAAGTCATACATTTATCCCTATTCTGAGTGTAGTAGCAACGGGAACGCACGTTGCCATAGAATTAGTACCAGTTCCATTAGTGATCGTCTCGTAATGACTCATTGTGCCGACTGTTGCCACGATCTCTTTCCCCAACACTATCCGTGTCAGTGCAAGACCGATCACTCAGTGCGCACCGATCTTTCTTCCTACGATCGTTCTTTTTTCATCGCACTGTACTGCATCATCTGTGCTTCATTGTTTATACTCTGTTTAATTTCTTCCCTAGCTGTTTATTTTATGTTGGTCCTGCTAAAACAAAGCAGCGTGTATCCCATCTTCGGTCAAGCCGTCACCCATCAGACTGACACTTTCTTAAGATGTACTACCCGGTGGAATCTGAGTATTACGTTTCCCATGCTGGCTGTTTGTGCAAACAAACGAAACGGTTGGCAAACGCATTCTACACCGATCGTGTCCTCGGTCGCTTTATGAAAGCTGTTGCCAACGCACCTCGGTGCGCCCCGTCATCCACCGGCATCGGAAGCAAACGATGGTACCGGTATTGGATTGAGTTTGTGATATTATTTTACACCGTTTAGCAACAACCGTCGGTTCCAAACCGTACCGTTGTGGCACGTGCAACCGTTGCGATGGGCAGCTGTGAGCGACGGTTTTGCTAAGTGTAAAGCGTTAATTGTGATTATGATTAGTACGAATATGATTTTAATAATTATTATTAATATTATCACTACTACTACTACTACGAGCGTAATTTTAATGCGCGATTATGCTAAGTTCGTTAGAGTGTACGATAAGTTCCGTAGCTGATGGTGACTGAAACGTTGCTCTGGTACCAGGGAGACTACTAAACTGGATTCCATCGAGTGTCGGATAGCATTAAACGAAAGTACTACAGGGACTCTAGGGACTATAGGGCAAGCAAGACAAATGAGAACTGTTCCTGATCGTAGGCCTACATATGGATTACCCATTTTCATTCGTTCAAAATGATTTCCGAGTATTTTTTGGTGCTAACTAACAGTTATAATATGATAGTTTTGTAAGCATAAAGCTTTGTAGGCATTGTGTAACTGCTACTGCGCTGTTAACGGATCTTGCTTATGTAAGAACTCCTACAGAGCGAGTGTACGTGGAACAAATTTTTCATAAAAGTAACAAGAGATACATACATAGTACGCTATTTAGCCAAAAATGGATCATTTACAGCTGTTAGTTGTCGCCGAACAATATTGCAATACGGGGTGCATTGTAAAACTGTGGATACAATTTAGATAGTTACTTATTTTGCAAAGAACAAAGTTTTCTACCGATTCTACGAGGTTTTGTTTGTGTGTTAAGAAACGCTGGCATAGCGTTGAAAAAGGAACCGTAGGGAGAGATGGATCGGAAAGCAGACGGATGAAATGACTGAGAATACGCACATGGACACGAAATAGCATGGAGTTGGGCAAAGAGAGATGGCACAGTGCTGCATTATCGGCTAGAATGGCCGGCAGTGTGTTTGAGTGCGTGTGTGCAATGTGTAATTTAAAAAAAGCGTTCTTATAAACCGTGTATCTTTTATTGGATTTTATCAGCTTAAGCTGAACCCCATCGTCGGTTCGAACGTTGTTCAGATACTTCAGTAAAATACTTTTATAACACCACCAAAAATAAATTCCTTGGCCTGAAAAGATAAACCAGGGGGAAATCAGAGAACATCTACTGTAGTAGAAGGTGCCACGGAACCTGTCCGTTCTGGGTTTTTTTTTATTTGTTTCTGTGGAATCTTAGGAAAGTGTACACTAATTCACACCAAAAAAGACGAACATACCAAAAGATACAAAAAAGGAACAAAACCCATAAAATCAATTTCGTAGCTCAACCGTTTCTATGATGTATTACCATTTCTTATACAACGCACTTTAACGCTTTATTTCAAACAATCGACAACATCTCAAAGTCGGAATATGCATTTTATAAATCTTCAAACCCAGCAGGACAACAGCAAACTTCCTGGTTAATTGTCCAATCATCCAATCAGAATAATATACCTATCGTCGCATATTGAGACACTGGCTATCTCGCCTGTACATCTTGGTTGTATATCCAACCATTATCTCATCTAAACCCTGTTTGCTTACAACAGAATGCAATATCAAAGTTTGTGTGTACTCCCGTGTCTTCTTCATCGGCAACTAGTATTATAGTAGATGAATAAACTATTCCAAATGATCCATTCATGAAGAACGGTGTTTAAATTGGTTTTTATTGCCTGTTTGTACATAACATAGATGACATATCGTGCCAATAGGTCGTACAAGATGTACAAGATCTGAAAGTATCTCTAGCTAGAATTAGAATTACCAGAAAAGAGAGATGAAAAGAAAAGAGAACAAGTAATTCTGTTTAAAATAGAGTGCTCAGTAAACTTGGCAAAATTATGCAGTCTATCAGATTACTCTGAATGCCTGACGGCACAGTCCAATAACGGTGCCCAAACCAGTAAAAACTATGCAAACGGTAATCTATTTCTTTCCCCAGCAGCAATACAACATAATTTTCGCCTCCATTTGAAATATGTCTTTATTTTCCACTTTCTGCTTGCCACATCCACCCAAGCATCACCATTTAGAGCTACAGTTATGTTCGCAGTACAATTAATGATACTTTTCTTTTTGCCTGCCAATACAATACTAGCTTTTTTGCTTCCGAAGAATATTTCTAGCGAATTACAAATTAGCCTTTTTTCATCATATTGTTGTGGTTGTTGCTGTACAGTTTGTTTCTGCGAACAAACAAAAAAATTGCAAACACATTATGATTTATAAAGTTAATCCCTAGCACCAACCAAACTGAACACAGTTTGATGCGAATGCTAGACACATAACACTTCAGTTTCTCTTTGCTTTGTAATAAAATTAGTTTTTTGCTGTGTTGTGTAAGAAAATCGTATTGCAATTGCCGCAACATTAAAGAAAGATTGTGTGGAACGATGTTGGTGTGCATCTGTAAACTACGATTTTTAACACATTTCCTTTCTTTTGCAAAATTTAATGTTTTGCTATCTTGTGTTTATTGATATTTTCTATTCCACTTATGTTTTATTCATGGTTTCTTTTTATTGGATCCCTTTTCTTATTGTTCTGTACACTTTTCATATGGTGGTGTGTTATCGCGTTCTCGTAATTGTATCCTTTTCTCGTTTATGTACTAGTTTAAACCCATTAGTACACTCGATATACTTGAACCAGTGTGTTAATGAATATATATATATATATATAACTATTTCATTAATCTTTATCGTCATTGTTTAAAACAATCTTTAACCGTTTTGCTTAGTGTGGCTATTTATCTACCTTTTTGCTTTACAATACAATATCTATCATTGGATATTATATTTCATTTCCCCTCCAACGATACGATCCGTTACGTATCAGTGTGTTTCCGGGAGTCCATCATTGATAATGATGATATCTACTACTGCATGATGAATTGTTTCTTCTAATTTTTCCGGATGTTTTGTTTATGGTTCTATACATTTACATATCGCCCCATTTCATTCACTTTTCCATTTCCTTTTCATTAAAACAGCTAGTAATCGCTAGCAATAAAGAGCAGATGCAGTGTAGGTTGCTGTTGTTCACTAGTGACAACTCTACGGAAATTATAGTACAAGCTTAACACCTTGATGGCCCCACAAATTGCTGTCGTTTAGTGTTTTGTTTGTATGTAATAATTTTGCTTCTAACATCGTTTTTTTATCGTTTCCTATTTTCCTCTAAAAGATTTCCATTTTTAGTTTTATAAATTATGCGGTCGAGTAGAACGAAAGGAAAACAAAAGAATATGGTATCAGCGGTAAAACATATAAATTAGTTCCTTATCTGCTTTTTTCCCCATGAATAAACCAAAGAATGAAACAAATAAACCATGAAAACCAGTTGTGAAGGACAATTGCTGTGTCATGCAAAATTTAGCATTTTACGCAATGCTTTGCAATATTGATTTCGTTCTTTACATAACAATATGTACACACGAAGAACGCACAAGGAATATTTGTGTATGTATTGTAGTTTTACACCCCAATTCCTGTTTGAAAAACAAACAAAAAACACAAAACTAATCGCTTCTTTCTATTAGTACAAAATTCACCGTGACCGGAGGGCAACTTCTAAAAAAACATCGCAACTTTCATACAATCCGTATGTTGTTTAATAAACATCATCAACACGAGCTCTCCGTTTGAGAACACAGCAACTCATTATCATATACATTTATAGATATACACACTCATACAGTACTTTACAAAATACTTTCATTGTATCATCCCTATAGCTCCCGGCTTCCCACATTTTCTAAGAACCACTATATCCCATAAAATGATCACATTTGATTTGCATTTTCCCAAACCCCGTGCCCCCGTGTGAACCGTCCCGATTCCCTTCCCACCATTATTAGTCCATCTCCTACCTTTTTTACTCCTGCCCGAAACCTTCAGTCTCTTCGATCGCATAGTTTAGTTTCTCCACCAGCTGATCGTAGCTCTTGTACGGTGGCAGATCCAACCGATTAAAACATGTGTGCGATCGTGGCAGCCACGTGTCCTTGCCCACCTTCTCGATGCAGAAGCGCTGGGGACCGTTTGAACCCATCAGCTCGGCAAAACCTCCGACCGGAACGCGACAAGTGCCGGTAACGAATTGCAACAAACGGGCACGTTTCTCATTGTCCGTTTCACGAACAAACTGTAGATGTAATAGAAACATTTTGCATATTACTGCATTACGTACTCCAACAAAAGACAAATGTATTTACTTACCTGCCAGAACCAAACGACCTGTTTGCTATTACGGTTATAATGACGATAAATTGAATTGCGTTGCCAATCGTCCACATCGATCTCTTGCATTCCGCACAGCATCAGCTCCAGTTCGCGCTCGTCAAAGTATTTCAACCACTCAAGCGGGACCACTTCATTGAACCCGTCTAGGAACGTTTTTGTCTGCTCCTCAATGCCCCTAGAATTAAAATATTTAAATATTTCATGAAAGTAGTTTATGCAAAGCAGATAAAACATCCGCTACTAAGTAAGGTGCGCTTTGGAATCAATTGAGCTGACAGAAGATTTTTGCCACAAATACTGTTTAGTTATTGCACGATAGTATAGAGAACTATATATATAGAGAGAACTTCGAGATGACGGTGTGTTCCAAATGTCTTGCAATAACCGTTGGAAAATTGCTTTCGAAGGTTCAATTTTCGACTAAGAATTAGGGATTAGCAAGCATAAGGAAGACTAAAAATAAAAAAAAATGACTGAGTGACTAATCTTTTAAAATTATCATACAAATAGCGCATCTTTAAAGAAACGGACGTTACTACATTGCGCACAACAACATTGAACCCGTACGTCACTCACCTCGTCATTCGCCACTCAGTCATGAGCGAGATGTATTCTTCCTTGTTCTCCTCCGTTACCCGTTCCTTATCGCCGTTATCCTTCAGCTCGTGATGAATGATCTGTCCCAGCACCTCGAAATCGACGCTGAACCACAACTCCAACCCGCACTCGTCGATATTGTTGTCTCGCACCCATATCAGCGAATTGTAAAACTCCGGATCGATCGTTTCGATGTCTTTGGTCGTTAGCTTCTTGTTCAGCATGCGCTTGTAGAACGGCATGGTGAAGCCGGAATAGATGAACCGCCCATGATACAGGGCCATCGCGATGAAACGTCCAATGAATTTGAAGTACTGCAGGTGATCCGGATTTACGTAGCTGGCCGGGTTAATCTGCAGGCTGTAGTTGTTTTTGTTAGCGTACTCAAACAGGCAGTACATCGGGTTGAGCACTTCGTGCGAAAGCAGGAAAAACCACTCCCGTGACACACCACCATAATCCAGACCTTCCTCACCGCGGAAAATAATGTACAATCGGCGCCTCAGCTCGTACGCAGGCAAACGCATAATCTGGTGATACGAATCCTCGAACAGCGTTTGTCGCGTAAGCGTAATTTTAATGTGTGACGCAAGCGCATTACTCTGACACAAATACCGGAACTGGCTGAGCTTCCAGCGGAATGATCGTTCGTATGCCTTCGGCACACCGTAAACACCCTTCGCACCCTTCGGCGCGCCGGGCCGTGGATCCTCAAAGGTGGTTTTACGATTATTATGATCGACGAAGAATCGTTCCCCGTTGGCCGTGTAGCGAATTTCCCAACCCGGCGGTAGTGGACCTTCCGCTAACATGCTCACCTCCTGACCCTGGGTCCGTGGATCCTCCCACTGGGTGGTGCGATTTTTATGATTCACAAAGTACACCCGATTGTCCGGCTGGACACGCTTTTCCCATCCGTCCGGCAGGGGGCCAAGGCCATCGTCTTCTTCGTGGGCTACCGAGATCGAGTTCGATTGTTGCGCGTGCTGCGGATACAGGAACCGCTGATTGCCTTGTGAGATGATGTGTTGCCGTTGACCCTGCCAGTGCTGGAAGTGCATTAACCGCTCGCTGTTTGGCCGTTGCCAAGTGGTAGTACGTGTGTTATGGTCGACGTAGTACACGCGTCCGCGTGGATCGCGCCGTTGTTCCCAGCCGGCCGGTAAAGGTTGTGGTTTCTCCCAGTATGTCGAGCGGGTGTTATGATCGACGTAATACCGCCGACCGAATTTATCCACACGCATTTCCCAACCCGCCGGTAGGGGTTCGTCGTCTATTGGATTTTGCTGCTGCTGTTGCTGATGCTGCAGAATGATTTGCTGATCAGTTAAGCTTCCTCCCATCGGCATCGGCATACCGGCGGCTCCATTTACACCACCAGGGCTGCCCCCGGCAACTGGGAGCAAGGCAGTGCTCGTATGGCCACCGCCCGGTACACCGTTGATGAGTCCTTCCTGCGAGGAGTTCGAATAAACTGGTCCCAACCGTGTATGTGATCCCGCCATCGAGGATGCTACCGGTGATACATTCTGCTGATCCCAGTTAATGCCACTCCTTCGAATAGCTCCCGTTGAGGAGGAAGTTGCACCAGTGGTTAGCGATCCGGTTCCACCATTCGGAGACGATCCGGCCGTCATTACACCGTTACCCATTCCGTACGATCCAGCAGCTATACTGAACTCGTTGAACGAGGGCACACAGTCGGACGACGTGGCGTTATTACTCGTGCTGTTGTTGCTTTGGCTAGCGTGGGAAGCGGGCGAATGTTGCGACTGGTGCACCGTTGCCGACGACGATGACGAGGAAGAAGATGACGGAACTAATGCATGATTCATGATACCACCAGCACCGGACGATGATGGGGGCGGCGGTTGCAACTGCTGTGACGCACTGGAACCGGTGCCACGTAAACGCATTCGCGCCCTAATGCCACCGTTTAGTATGCTGCTCCGAAGCGTGTGATAGTGTGCACCGTTTTGTGCCAATTCTGTGGAACCCACCGTCAGCTGCTGCGTTGCGATGTTGTGTTTCGTGCACAACGTTACCACATGATAAGGCATTCCGGCAAGGTCATTGGTAGGGAAATGGTGCAAAGAAGGAAAAATGACACATACGTTAGAAAAATATAAATCGATACCACCCACCGGAGGGCCCCCCGAAAAATCGATACAGTTAACCACGACCCAAAAGCTTTGCACTGATCTGGCCGTATGCATGGTTATTAAAGCATGAATGCGATATTATTAGGCTAAGCTTGTCAATTGGAACTATGTGATAAATTAATTAAATAAGACATCCGTATTCAAGCGTCTTTCCCGACATGAATTACGATACATACATCTTACGCTCAATACATTTTATCAGTAAATAAATTAGTTCCACAAAATTTATAACGGGAAAAAGCTCAAATTACTATTAAAAACTATTCAGTGTCCTATTCGTCGTTCTTGTTATTTGATCATTAAACCACTTATGATTATGTATTAAATCGAAGGTCACTTACCGCATTTCCGTTGACCATACTGGTGCTACTACTTGCGCTCTCATTATTACGCATAGCGCCCGTTCCGCCAGCACCCACCAAATTACGCATATCGATCTTTAACCCATCAAGCACGACAACTAGCTCGCCCGCCTTTACCGGCTGACGAGGTTCACTAGCTTTCGACGAACCCGTCCCATCGATCAACAGATCCATATTGAGCTCGAGCAGTTCTAGCACACCGTTGTAGTGGCGCAAAATGCCCGCCAGCTCGACCGTCTGCTGACCGAGCAGGGAATCCTTGCGGAAACTGGAATGGTCGAGGACACGAAAGTGCAGCACTGAACCGGGCGACACGATACTTGTGAACCGTTCGTTCCACTTCGGTGTGTTGGTGTTTTTGATGATATCTGTCTTGCGTGAAGTTTTGCCATCGATCGAAAACTCAACGTACGGATTGGGCTTAAGGAAACCATTGCTCCGGAAGGTGGCATGCTCGACTGGAACAGGAAAATGAATAAATCGTCCAATAGTCACACATATAATCAAAATCCATCACGACCATCCCGGCTAGGAACATACTTATCACAATCAGCTGATGGATGGTACCGTCGTCCATCTGCCGGCCGTGTTGATTTAATAGCAGTTTAGCTTGAAGAAAGATACGGCCCCCTGTAAGTGGGCCTGACCGTTCGAACACCCTACGCCGTGTTGTGAGTTAACGAACAAAATACTAGAGTCGCCACAAGGAGACTTTCTGCCTGCCGGGGGTGAACGTCGTATGGTCGATCCTACGGAAAACGGAACGGAAAAAGAAAATTTGACATAAAATTCCTGGCGACAACCACCCGCCGTTTGAGGAGGAGGGTGCACAAACGGGGAGGGAACACTGGCTTGCGTGTGTACCACGCACGCAATCCACGTGTTTTCCGTTTTCCTATATTCTTTGACCCATTGGGGAAAACGTGCTTCCGGACCAGGTGTGGTGTAATCTAAAGTAAGTGATTTCATTTTCTATGGGCTATATTGCGGTATGTGTGTCCCCGTATCGCTTGAGTGAGGAATTCTTTTACTGCCCTGGAACATTGTTTCATATGAACGGGAAACGTTTTTTTTTCCTTTTTATGTAAAATCTAAAACACTTACAATACATCAAACTGCCTTTCACATATTATTGCACGGAAACGAAATAAAAAAGAGTTTCTTCAGCAGTTCTTGTTATCTTAAATCCATGTTTATAAAAGCACAACACAGCAAGAGTTGTATATTTTCCAATGTTTGTACAACCAAATAAAGATGTAAGCAAACATGAACGATTATTCTTTATAAAATAACCGTTTCACTTATCTTAATGTAGTACGCATAAATCCTATAGCAAGTGTGTAAATATCAAATATTGAAACAGCACTTTATATGATGCAATCAATCGCCCTCATGATAAGCCGTCGACATACTGGATTAGTATAGTAAAATGAGTATCCAAGTAATACATGAAACGGCTTCCTTTTACAACAATTGAAAAATTGCTTCCAAAAATCGATGATTCAGATTTTGTAATTTCCGACGATTATCGCACTTACGGCACCACAAATATGGCACGTCACACATACGATTCCAGCGCTACCAACGTTCGTCTCAACAGACTGGCGGTTCCAGGCAGCTTACTGAGTCCAGCACAAACCCCTTGTTGTTATCACAATCGCGAACAGACTATTCAAAAACCTCAACAGTTATCAGTAGAAAGAGGGAACTGTTGGTGTGAGCGTGCTTTTGCCGTTTTGTAGCTTATTGTTTTTGCACTTCCCGTCTTCTATGTAAGGATTGTGATAACGAATTTTATCTTGTACTGTTTGTCTGTGCATCTTCGCATTCGTTTCCTATGGACGGTTCACGGTGCTTGTAGAAACCGTGTGAGAGAAATTGTTCGGACTTGATTATGTAGAATTGGAAATTCATTTTCATCTCTGGAACCCCTGAAAACGCTAGTTTCTCTTATCGTTTTCCAACTGACCGAGGGTGGGTATGTTTTGGGTTTTCCACAACGCAATGCCAAAATGCACGAGCGCCAATTATGTGAATTTGGAGTTGAATTTTGGTGTACACTTTCACCGTTTGTTCTGTTGTACCAAACTGCGTGTACATTCCGCCCACACACTTCCGTGCGTCCGTTTATTGCGTTAGCTTTCTCCGAATATGGTCTACCCTACAAACAAAGAAGAAAACAAAACATAAAACACCACAGAGAAATGTCCGGCCTCTTTTGTAATCAACTGCACGCTGCGATTCGGAGGTAAGGTGGCGCACAATCATAATTGTTTCGCGAGTTTCGATTTCATTTTGCAGTTGTTTGTCTCGCTCTCTAGTTCGTTTGGCTGGGCTGGAATTGTGGCTTAAGTGGTCGCATTCCCGTGTTGTGGTCTGTAGTTGTATTGCGGGCAAGATTGTCAATCAATTCTAACTACGTCAAACAACGTCTGGTTCACAATTAAGTATGCCTTGACGGTATACGCAGCACAGAGCTCGAGCCCGGATTGCTATAGCTGTTGCCAACTAGAATAACTAGAGCCGAGCAGTAGCAGCATTGAGATACTTCAGACGTGCAATTTGCTACGATAAATCTTCCTGCCAACGGACCGTGGACCACCACGTACGGGATTGCATTAGGATGAAATGTTAGCTTATATAAGCCCGATACTACGACACAACTTGGTGTGTTGTGTCTGGGGATACCAGCGGACTTTCTCTAACATATCCCCCACCACAACTCGCACCAAACAGTGACATAAAAAACTTTTCCGCACAGCTTATCAACACGGATGGGGCTCTTTAGGAATTGGTTGAATCATCCCCCAGGTTGGGGCAAATATTTTGATAGCCGTTTTCGTAATACAAACATACACACACGGACACAAGCATCACTCTTTAACGATTTCATTATCACCATAATTTTCACCATTGAAGGAAATTATCAATTTTGCCAAATTTTTGGTAGGAATTACTCAATCTTCCCCTGATCACGAGGACACCTGCAAGATTTAGCTATGGCAGAAATTACACAAATAGCCGATGCCTGCACGGGTGGTGGCCATACACGTAAAATCATTTTCACATGACTACAGCAAAACATAGCAAACTAGCTCACGAGTTGTACCTCCCTTCGGAGAGTCTAGTGTGCGTTTCAGGGGGAAAAACTATTTTGCATTTTCCGCTAGGTATTCTAAACTTTTGCACACGGTAACAACCACACACAACAAAGTGACCCGCACTAGATGACGAAGATGTAGAGGCGAAGGTTAACATTTATTTTCTATAAACCCAAAAACATTGCACACCTGCTTTTCTAACCCGTTGTTTTGATGCGTACAGCCACTGTCGGGGAAACAGGTGAGATGATTTCACATGATGCCTTCGTTCTCGTTGATTTGCTTGGGTTTCACTATTATGGGACGTAATCAGCACCCAGGAGGAGTTTTCGTGTGCACTGTGTCGCTTGTTTTCACGGGAATTCACTGCACTTGCTCCAATCGGAGTTTTCCGAACACTCACTTTGCCAGCTGTTCGTGTTTCTTGTGCTTTTCGCAAAAAGCACACAGAATCAACTTGCTGCTCAACTATATTTCAGTGGCAATGCTTTGCTTGTTTGTGGCCTCGTCTTTTTCCAATGAATGCTAATGATTAATCAAGATCACAATGAATCAATCGCAGAATGTCAAAAACATCCATCTTGGCAACTTACGGGTCTCCGTTTATGTCCACCGGAGTCGAGCTCTTGGTTTGATTATCCGACAATAGCCGAAGTTTGACAACAGTGAAAATTCCTCTCTTTCTATTGCCACTTCGCTCTCGCTCGTCTACTTTTTGCCCAGCTGCCAAGCGTGTCGCGCGTGTTCTTCTATTTTAGGTAAGAAATTCGTGGTTAATTTGTTTAAATTCTTCAATTAGTTAACGAAAAGTTGAAGATTAGTCATAAAAGTGCACTATGAGCATAATATTGATGGGTTGTGATCGGTGCAGTGCATTAAAAATTGGAATTAAATTTCGTTGGCTTAGCGCCATGAATCAAATCCACGCGTTTCAAAATGGCGGAAACTAACGCCACCCGGCGGCTTTAGCCGCAAGATTTCGAGAGAAAAATATAGAGTTTCGTCTGTAGATGTTAGTAAATAATTGAACATGTTTTATTGAAACGAAGAAAGAATCATAATTTCTTTTTAACCCATGTGTGATACGAATGCAACATTTCCAGTGCGTAGTTGTAGAAATTGAAGGTTTTTTTTTTCCTCTTTTCCCTGCAGCTAACCTCTCATCGCTTCGCGGTCAAGTCTCCCACCCATAAGCAATGGCTGATAACGAGGATCTTTTAGATTACGAGGAAGAGGACCAGACCGAGCAGGTGGTGGCAGAGACCACGGAACAGCCGAAGAAGGATGTGAAGGGTACTTACGTATCGATTCACAGCTCTGGTTTCCGTGATTTTTTGCTGAAGCCTGAAATATTGCGCGCCATTGTCGACTGTGGTTTCGAGCATCCCTCTGAAGGTGAGTAAAATTAGGTTGTTTTTTTTACATTACCTTGCGGGCGGTCTTTCACGTGATGAAAATTTCACATCATTTTAGTAGATAGGGACATCTGATCAAACGAAATGATAGATTTGTGTATAATGATCTGATAAAAGAATTGCCACATGCAAGTTTTTTTTTCGCACAATCTTGGCATCGGAAAAAAGGCTAACTATGATTGCTTTATTTTTTCCCTTTCAGTGCAACACGAATGTATTCCACAGGCTGTGCTTGGTATGGACATTTTGTGCCAGGCCAAGTCCGGTATGGGAAAGACAGCTGTGTTTGTGCTTGCCACGTTGCAGCAGCTGGAACCGACAGAGAACGTGCCGTACGTCCTGGTTATGTGCCATACGCGCGAGCTCGCTTTCCAGATTAGCAAGGAGTACGAGCGGTTTTGTAAGTACATGCCCACCATCAAGGTGGCCGTATTTTTCGGTGGGCTACCGATTCAGAAGGATGAAGAGGTGCTAAAAACGACAACACCACACATTATCGTGGGAACGCCGGGACGTGTGCTGGCTCTTATCCGGAACAAGAAGCTGAACCTGAAAAACCTGAAACATTTCATACTCGACGAGTGCGACAAAATGCTCGAACAGTTAGGTGAGTTATCAAACCGAAGGTGTTCTTATTTTTAGGTTATGTATATGATGATTTGATCTTCATTTAGTAGATAGGGACAACTGAGTTACGACAATGATCGATACTTGTATCACTTACTGAAAATAGCACAATGTTAATTTTTCTACGCCAATATCGGAATATATTTTTTACTAAATGTTTTTATTTATTTCTTCGCACACAGATATGCGCCGCGACGTCCAGGAGATATTCCGTAACACACCGCACGGAAAGCAAGTGATGATGTTCTCCGCCACACTGAGCAAAGAAATTCGACCAGTGTGCAAAAAGTTCATGCAAGATGTAAATACCACCACTAGTTCTACTACTACTTCTACTTCCCCATCTACCTCTACTACTACTACTGCTACTCGTAATGTTATAAAGCGATCGGAAAGTTACTGTGTCGATGGGAAAAGTTTGCCGAATAGTAATCGCTCAAGTTCACTGAAGCTGGCAACTCGCTCTACCATTGCTGTCGTTACTGTTGCTGCTGCTGCTGGTGGTTTGTCGTCGTCGTCCTCGTCGGACAGGCGGCATATGGAACTGCACCATAACTCCGCCAAAACACAATATCTACTTTGGCCGATCGCGGCTACTTGAAAGTATACAATGCCAACCAGTGTACAATTCTGAGCTGTACGTCTGTTTTGGAAGCTAGTGGTTTGGATTGTGGATGTAAACGCATCGGTGTGCATTGCTGCTTTCCATCGTCCGTTTCCGTACATCCTGACGGGGGCGAGACCATGCAAGAATATCCTACGATAACAATCGCAATTGATTCGAGACGAAAGCATATGGTAAGGCATCTCTCGTCGTTGCCCTGAGGATCCTCTTAATGTCTGCACCAGCAAAATGACATATCCAAAGAGGATCAGCTGCTGCAAAGGTGTATAAACTTACAACAAACACCATAAAACAAAACCAACCCCTATAATACAAAACGTTCTAATATTTCCCTAAATCAAACCAACCCGAGCAAACGTAAACACAAAAGTTGTGTTAAAGTGGCGTAGAAATTATTTACACCTTGCAGTTGCGATCGCACGTTAAACGTTTGAAAATAGTCGGTCAGGATGACGAAATTACTGTTTAAAAAGAACGAATGCATCGATCGTGTGGAAAATGAAAAAAGTCGATTGTCCGCGTCCTGTCCGTGTCATGGCCGTGCAGCGCTACTGGACGTGCAAACAGTTGATTTAAAAAAAAACGAAACATCAATTAATCGTGTTCGAGAGGCGCATTCCAATCGGAACGAAATGATGATGGTACGTGTCCCCTGGGCCGACGGTGCGATGTTGAGTTGACCAAATGATCCGATGGTTGTCTGTGTTGCTGCATCTACCCCTAGCATCAAGCGGAAAAGTGGACAAGGAGCCGTATGTAGCAATAATCGTAGATAATAGCTAACAACATCCATAAGCCATTTATATCGTTACAGGAGCAGACATAACAAGGGATCTCTTCTTGCTTCCCAGCTGGTGAAGAACTATAGAAATGTACTCCTTTGTTCATCAGCTCATTCTGGAAGGGAGGGAAAAAGCCAATTGAAATAAGCGTTCCTTATGAAACGTCCTAACAAATCCTTGTTTTTGGTCAAACTTTCCCCACGATATATGTGCAAACTTTACCGATAATTCGTCTCTAAATTTGGTGGTCTAGATGCGATCGTTTCCAGTTTAATTTCATGCAGTTGTTTCTCAATAAGTTTAAGAAGCAAATACTTAATTAACGTTTTGTCGTACATTAATAATAATGTCACTTACATTGGATCATAAACTCAATCGATCTTGCATTATTTAACTCGCAAAACACCACACTGATGCAGACACATTTAATGCCAATTGAATTGCAATCGTACCTTCATGCGATATTCGCTCTGCTGTGATGAATTGTTATCATGTTCCGTTTTAAAACATATAGCGCTATCATATAAAATGATAGGATCGATAAATCCATCCGGACTATTCCCTCGGTGCAACTGTCCTGCCTGGTAACGTGATAAAAATATTTCTTTTTAAGCCAGTTCCAGCATGCATGACCTCTAGTAGGTCAACTCCGTAACGAACGATAACGATGAATGAGTCATTGGCAGTTTCGGTGTGGGGTTTAACGTGTTTTATAATCTAGTTCCTAATTTTGAGCACATAAACTATGTTACGACTATAACCGTCGCGACTTTTCCGAAGCCGAACCAGTTGTAGTAGTTAGACTGGGCAGTAATATTGACATTATTTTTTTTTTGAATCTGTAAAATTC
The DNA here is from genome assembly GCF_943734755.1 of Anopheles moucheti. Lineage (NCBI taxonomy): Eukaryota > Metazoa > Arthropoda > Insecta > Diptera > Culicidae > Anopheles > Anopheles moucheti. The sequence continues at coordinate 27,324,583 of NC_069141.1, forward strand.
ATCAATTGGTCTAATTATGTTGCATATCCTCTCTTCGTTTCTCTTTCCGTTATGTTGTCATTGTTGTGAATGGATAATCTTTAGCCGATGGAAGTGTATGTTGACGACGAAACTAAACTAACACTTCACGGTCTGCAGCAACATTATGTGAAACTGAAGGAAAACGAGAAGAACAAGAAACTGTTCGAATTACTTGATGTATTGGAGTTCAATCAGGTATGCGATCGGGATTGAAAGGACAGTATAGCGATGCATGAGACTCGTTGGCGCTAAAAGTGTATTATCTTATATCCCAGGTGGTTATTTTCGTCAAATCCGTTCAACGCTGCATGGCCCTGGCACAGCTGCTGACTGAACAAAATTTCCCCGCCATCGGCATCCATCGTGGCATGGTGCAGGAAGAACGTTTGTCGCGGTATCAGCAGTTCAAGGATTTTCAGAAGCGAATCCTAGTTGCCACGAATCTGTTCGGTCGCGGTATGGATATTGAGCGTGTGAACATTGTGTTCAATTATGACATGCCGGAAGATTCGGATACCTATCTGCATCGAGTGGCCCGAGCCGGTCGTTTCGGTACTAAGGGTCTCGCCATCACCTTCATCTCGGATGAGGCTGACGCAAAGATTCTTAACGATGTTCAGGATCGGTTCGATGTGAACATCAACGAGCTGCCGGACGAAATTGACCTCTCTTCCTACAGTGAGTAACCACAATACCCATAGCCATTGAGTGAAAATTAATTCGTTTACTGAATTTTTCTTTTCTTTTCTAGTTGAAGGACGATAAAGTGTGTGCGGAACTGTGAATCCGCCGTACCTGTGGGGTACCCGCTATCCCATCGTGTAGTAGTGCAACGTTATTCATACGGTTTAAAATTAATCGATACCGCTCATCTATTTGTGCGCACTAGTTTGGGGGATTTCTGGCATTTTCGTTAAAATTCCTTAAATGCTACCATTATATAACTTTACGTACATAATTTTAGTAAGAGTGATGAATTTTAATAACTAATGAAATTTCAAACAAGTCTAGAGCAAAAAGCGTAATCAATCACTATATAGTATGATTAATGTTCCGTTCACCACCTTCTCACAAGGCACGTGTGGGTATACTTTACAGTATCATTTGTACCCAAATTGACAGGGGGTATATTGAAACGATTCAAATTCCTTCACGGTTTTTGTGCACATCTACTGCTGAAAGTGGATTGGTTTTCGGTGGACCGTTCCACGTTCTGTCGAGACCAATGTCACTATTCTATTGATGGTCAATAGCACTGAAGGATAGGATAGAAGTTGATAAAACTACTTATGTATTAGTAAGGCTTGATAACTTGGTGTACGAAACGTAAAAAAATGAATAAAAATATTAACAAAGCATTTAGTGTTAAGTGTAAGGATGCACCAATATCAGGAATTTGTTTATTTAAACACTGATGAAAGAAGGGGACTTGCGTAACAAGGACTGATCGACTATTCGGCTACGTGGTAAAAAAAGTCTATTAAGACAGAACTGGGACGCAAGGCCAAATAATGCACTAATTGTCGCGAATCGTGTTTTCTCTCGGCAGGATACAGTATGCTACTGTGTATGTACTAGTATACTATCTCAAACTCTAATGAATATTAGGATGTACAATTTAGGAATGGTCTATTAAGTCCTACAAGCCAAAAAAGGAAATTGCCCCCAGTCTCCAAAAATAACAATAAGACCAAAAAACAGAACATTGCATATTATAAAAACCATCACCAGCTTTATTTTATTTAAAAATCAGTCAGTTTTATTGGTAGGACGCATTCTGGGACGCGTAAGGATAAACACTTTAGTTACTAATACTATAAAACATCATTATCAAAAAGAAACTATAAACCACTAGTGAAACAAACAAAAACTCAAAAAAATCACCGGGATAATAGGACACGACGGCCGCTTACAATTTGGCCTTGGGCTTCTCGCCGTACATGACCAACACTTCGTACATTTCGCGCAACGCTTCCTGCAAGCTCACGCGGAACCGCGCTAGATCCGATTCCTTGTTCGAACGGAACGCCGACACGCCGAACCACATATCGTCCTCCTTCGGATTGTAGCAGCATCCGTAACCGTCTTGCGTTAACGGTCCATAGCACATGAACGCATCGTATCGTGATGCCACCTGGCTAGTGGAAAGCCGCATATGTGCGCTACGCTGTATGCCTTGGTCGGAAAAGAATTCCGGCACGGTCAGTCCATTCTCCTTCGCGGTCAGCTTCAATCCCAGCAGATGTCGATCTACTCCTTGTCCCTGGATTGCCATCGAAACGTACGCCTTGTGGGCGTTGATGGCAGCTTTCATAGCTTCCAGCTTGGATCGTCCATCCTGTTTCGGCTCTAGCATTGCCCGTGCAAACGCAATCGATTCGACCGAACACGAGCGTATGGTTTCCGTGCGACCGTGTATATACATCCGATTTTGGGCCGATTCGTAATGGGCACCGGGAGCGTGATGCAATCGATAGAAAGCATACTGGATGGCCATCTGGATGTAACTATCCGGACTCATGCGCTGCGTTTTGATGAATCCTTTCCCGTAATCGGTAAAGTGCACATAGTCCATCTGTATGTCTGCGGCCAGTTTATCCACGAAATTGGCCGCCTTTTCGATTTCCGATTGCAACGAAGGTGTTACGTTAAGGGCTAGCTTAACTGCTCCATCCTTTAATTCTGGTTGATCCATTGTATTGAGACGCTTTCCGCTGTTAATATACTCCAGCAGGAAGTCCGTCATTACCGCGATCGGTTGTCCTTCGGCTGGGGAATGTTCGTACGTCAGACCATTAATGCCGTTCGGAGCTACAACGAGTTGGATCGTTTTGTCGTACCATCGGTTGCCGCCGTTAGCGTTGGAACCTCCGCCGTGGATCAAAAGATCACTTGCCGTTACGATATGATCGGTTCCAGATTTTTGTGGCAGCTCCTGATCGAGCGACAGAACAAACAGTGCTTGCTGAATGCTTTCCACCGAGGAACGATTGATCGGATCGGCCATTAACGTATCGTACGCATGTGCCCAACTATCCCGATGGTTAGCGGTCAGTATGCCAAGAGGAGGTGCCCGGTTGTTACCTTCCTTGGTAGCGATCTTCTTCAGTTCTGTGAGAATTTGTCCCTCGCTAGCAATACCTCCAGCAGAAGTGAACACCGGAAGTCGATAGTAGTGATTATTGCACGCCACCACGATGTGTCTCGATCGTGGGTTGTACTGCACCGAATCGCGTTCCTTCCCGGGAATACGACAGGTACCGAAGATCTTCTCGTACTGTGACATATCCAACGGAATCTTACCCATCATTTCCGGCTTAATTTTACCACCATCGATAAGCATCTTGTAGGCGAGTGCTGCCGAAACCATTTTTGCCGCGTACTGCAACTGTTCGTCGAGTGTTTTATAGTTGGCCTTGGGAAAGACAAGACCCGGACTTGAGTACACAATGACCGGATCCCGGTACTCCATGTACGCACTGCGGAGCCACCAATCTGCAAGCCAGTTATCTTTTTGCGCCGCACGTTGCTCTAGTAAGGATTGTAATTTTTGACCAATTCCTCCTGGCACTGTAAACTGCTCAATGGCATGCTGTGTTCCGGCTAGGGTGGTTGCATCGACGTGCGGTTCAATAGATCTTACTAGCTTCTGCATCGTATCGGAGAGTTTCGGGACGGGTTGGCGTTGAAGCGCAAGCGTCCCGGACGTGGCGGATGTACCGTACGTTTGCTGGGAAGTTGGAACCATTTTGCCCACAGGTAGTGACGCACTAGATGATGTTAACACTCTCCCGAGTGGTGATGCCACGGTTCGAGATTGAATCAAGCGAGTCATGTTCATTTGGTGGCAAGCTTTGACCTTTGGACTTCAAAAAAAACAAGGGTTTCAGCACTAGAACCTGTACAGCTCTCGAAAGGACAAACGAATGACACGGACCTGGTACAAAAAATGAGCTACAGCTTACGTTTGTGAACGTTCTACCGTTCACTAAGACAAATTTCCTATTCACCCACGAAAGAACCCGACTCGCGGTGTGTGCTCCACGTAAGCAGTGCGAGCTCTAAATGAGCACAATGAGTTTCTCTGTTCCACCCGCGCGGACCCGGTTTTGGTTTTGGGTGTATTAAACCAGTTCCTGTGTTGATCGCGACGTGTTGTGGAATAGATCGGCCGTTGAAAGTGAAAGTAAAAGGTTCATTTACGAAGCTGTTGCACGGAAACTGGATCGCAGGACCCAAAGCTATGCCACAGAACAAAAACAACAGCTGATAAGATTGTGCTCTGTCAGGCCTCTGTTTTGTAATGGATGAAACAGCTTCAATTTATCGAACAGAATGAAAGTGGCAATGTCAAACAATGAGGGCATCCCACCACTTATTACTATTTCGGTAGATATTTAAATTAGCCAAATAGATGTATTTCTAAAAATATGGTCAACATGTAGCAATGAGAAACACTTCGTGAAGATGATTTTAATAATGTGAATCTTATTAAGCCTTTGAGGACACTTCCTTCTTTGATGCGTATCTTCCGCTTAACTACAGCAAATAAGATTGTATAACTCTAATGATCCTCCATCTATCCTATTCCCCAGCTACCACATTGCTCGTTGAACACCGGACAGCTTATTGTAGTCCGCCATGTGACGCCACACGATGCGACTGACCCGCCACCGGTGTACGATACCACGCGGACGCGACGTTACTGCGCACCGCTCTCGGACACGCACCAAAGATGAATCACGCGGAAAGGCATCAATCTCCTTGCTGGCAATTTCCCGCAATTCAATCGGCAGGATCGTGTTCTTCCTGAGCGAGTTGACCCGCAAACGGGCATCCGCATGCTGCACCACACACTGCCGACGTTTGTGATCCTTAATCATACGCCAATCGGCCCACTTGTTTCGTACTTGTTGGAGCTAGAGAATGAAGAAAGCAAGCTGGTGCTGTAGTGTTGCAGAGCAACTGGTGTATTACGGAATCTATTACTTACCCGGTGGCCGGCCAGATTTTGGCCACATGTGACAAATCGGGAAACTAGACCCACCACCGACATCGCGAGCTTCGAGCAAGTTTTGCACCGGCTGATGGTTTTCTGGAGGGTGTTTACGTAAGGAGAAGTCAACAAACAGCTGTCAAACGACGTACTGGAAGAAACGTCAACCGGTACGAGTGAAACATTTCCATTCGAAATTACTAGCACGGTGTGGCTGCAATTGGCAAGTGCTGTATTTTTCTACCATTTCACATCTTTAATTCCTTTCTTTCAGGTTTTATTAAACTCCAAGTACTAGCATGCGATGGATCTTCCAATGGAACATGCACTCCGCCGGTCAATGCTGCTGATCCGAGGGGAACCGGGTAAATCGGACCATCTACAAGACATCCTGTTCGATACGGCCATCAAGTACACGCATACCGGGTTTCGTGTTTTGTTCTTCACGCAAAAGCCACTCGAACGGGTCGCAACCAGCATTCGGGAACAATTTAGCGATCTGTTCAAAATGATTACCTTTATCTATGTTCGAACAATCGATGCTGCCTTGAAACGTCTGCTCGATCTGCAGCGCTGGACTAACTGCATTCCGGGCTTAGTTATAGTCGAGTCGTTTGATCTGCTGGCCACTTCGAATCCGAATGATACGCAAAATAAGCAAGACTTCCAGCGTGCGTTGTTTTTGGCCACTCTAGCAGATACTGTGCGTACGATTTCGTTCAATCAGAAAGGGACGTGCAACTGTATCGTTTCGCTGAACCATGACACACTGGCGACGGTGCCTTTCGAACTATTCTATCGGGAGCATAACGTCCTCGATTTGAGCCATATACACGAATCATCGGATATTCTATCGATCATGTTGGAAAATGAGCATAGTATAGAAAGTAATTTATCGTAACTGAAGGGCGTTCGCGTGAAGCAGAGAACTAAAGGACAAACATAAAACCGAAACATCTTGCTCGAGAACCTGCATGTCCTGACTTTGTACATTAATCCGGAACATTTGAAAGATCGTTAGGAAAGAAGAAAACCAAAAAACTAAACCTTCTTTGCATAGTTAACATTTAATCGGGGTTTCCACAATGCTGGTTTAAGCTTTTGATGGCCAAAATGATAACGAAGCATACAAATATGCTTTTAACATTCACAGCAACTGTTTTGTAAAATTCATAGAAACGGCTATGCTAGTTTTGCTAATACATCTTACAGACAACCAATTTTCAATAGTCACACCATTCTATCTTCTCCACTCCAAGTTTGCGACCAGCGCAACGTGATCCGAAGGAAAGACGGGAGATGGTATCGCTTCGTACATCGATAGCTCTTCCCGACTTGGCATCGGAATAACGTCGTTCACATTCAAAGCTCCCTGCTGGTAGAAGATGTAGTCGATGCACGCAGCGAATCCCACCGTATAGTTCGTAAACTCGGGACACCCACAGGCCGAAGCCATCTTGAACGGTTGCGACAGGGAAACGTTTTTAACTGCTTCCTCCTTATTGCTCTCCCAGTCGGCGAATTCCGGCCCAACGAACCGTTCCGTCATGAGCTTGTAGATGCCACACTCCGGCACCGAATTGAAGTCACCACAAAACAGCAGCGCCAACTCCGACTCCTGTAGATTGTATTGTTGAGCAATCCGTTCGTACTGTTCGCGTACATATAGCATGGCGTATCCTATCTGCAGCAAACGCACATGGTCAGCATCTGGGCTGAAATACAGATGCGTATTGGCCACCAGCAGATGCTTCCGAGAGTCGTGTTTACTGCGCAAAAAGGTAAGTTGTAATGCGGTAGATCTGTTCTCTACCCTCTCTACCAACGGTTTGTTATCCTTTATTTGGTTCCATAGCTCAGGATATCGTTGCAAAATCTCGCTGATGATGACGCCATCTTTTTCAAGCAATCTATAAAAAAGAATAACTTCATATAGCAAACAGGAAGCAGAAAGTCTCGGAAAGTACTTACTCAAATTTATTCACATCATAAAACGTTGCCAGCCCTTCTGCAACGTTTCGTTTTGCTTGGTAGTGGCCGGTAAGATTTTTCTGATCAAAAATAGGCACCAGATCCAGGGTGAATATCTTTGTGTCCACCTCCTGCAAGCATACGATATCGGCTCGATAGCCGAGGATCTCCTTCACGAACAGTTGCTTCCGATAATCGATTTCTAGTGCGTACGGTGGCGTATATGAGAACAGAACATTCCGGCTGTAGTCACTGTCGGAGTACAGCTCAGCAAGTATATTATACGACACCACACGAAACTGACCATCGTTGAGCTTCTGCTGTGTGAACAAATGGCGTACCTCGAACGGACACAATCCCGGTCCAGCCTGAACCTGTTGCGGTGAAATGATTTCCATCATCGGGCCAGACCGTCCGGTGGAATCCTTCGGAGTGCAGCTAAATTTCAGATGATGACCAACGTCACTCTTCCGCACCATGTATGTCAACTCCGTGCTGACCTGCTCCCAGCGGATCTGTTGCGCATTGCCCGACTCTGGCATCAGGCCTCGGGACCAGCTGTACGTGCTACATTCGCGTGCTGCAAAGTGAAGTTCGAGTCGGGATGGACACACATAAAAGTCGGCCAACATTGATGTAGGCAATTTGACCGCGTGCACCTCTGGACTGTTGTACGAAACTTGGAAGTTTTCGTTCAACACAGTAAGCTGCACGTTTGGGTATTGGCCGGCGTCAAATTTGGCCAATATATCTGCAATGGTCATATTGGTAATCTTTTCCTCACCGGTACCGAGTGACACAAGGATCGGCACGTCGGTCGGAACTTCAGTGCTCTGCTCACCAGTCGGTGCATTATCCTCGGCGGGTTGTACTGGTTGCTTTTTGACCTTTTTCCGCTTGTTTTTCTTCTGGAACTCTTTTTCCACGTTCGCCCGAATTCGATCCAGGCTGTTATCGATCTGTTCAGTCAAACTACGATTAAAGTTGAACACTTTGTCTATCTTGTACTGGTCGAGCAGCAGATGAAAGCTGATCTGGCACTGCTCCTCACCGGGCAGCTGTTTGAAATAGGCGGTCCGCATGGCGAAACGTTGCTTCGGGCTAAAGTTGGAACCGTGGCGTATAGAATATGTTCCGGATGAAGGGTACAACGATCGTGATACGGATATTGGCAAGCTTGTCCTCCAGTACAGATGGGCCAGTGTCGAACTCAACATTGAAAGAGGGGCGATACACTCGATCGGACTGGTACGATGCGTGGAATATACACGAGGACCGTGTGCATGACAGGTTTATGTCCACATGACAAAACAACAGATGAATTTTTCGGCAACTAAGCACTGCTCTTTATCATACTTAAACACGTTAAATTCATTTATAAAACCACTCACAAAAATCGATTACCAAACAACATGATTTGTAGCACTTTTTGCGGTGTTCTGTGTTTTGCTGAGCGAGTATTCCATTGTGTTGCTCATAACTGTCAAAGTTGCATCACGTTGGTTGGTGAAAAAATCCATGTACGTACCACTTGCTTAAATTCGATCACCCTGTGAAGTAACGTAAACAAAGCATCAGCCGGTGCAAAAGGAATAACGTGCGCGATTTTCGTTTCATAATTCATGATTCAAGCAATATTAAATAATGTTATAAGTTGATAATCCTCGCAACTCGCTCGTGCTCACAGCTGTATTGCAAATCTGCACAATATTCGTGTTTTATTTGCAGCACATCAGGCCAATCTGGTGATGCGCCAGACAAACATGTACCTGTAGTACAAGCAAATAAAACAATACTTCCATCGTCAACACCGTAGCTGATAAGATAAGTGAGGGGTTTGAATTGACCCATTATTCGCAACCGGAGCGAAAAGTTTAGAATCTGTTGCTGAACTGCGTATCAAATTCATCGGTTGATAACAAAACTTCAAAGAGGACGAATCGATCTGAATAAGCTACACAAGCAAGCAAACGTTAAGTGAGATCGAACATGTTTCAGGTGCTACAAAGACGTTCAAGGAAATTGGCCATTTTACGGCATGTAAGACGACAAAACGCAACTGCATGCAGCGCAAGATACTATGGCACATCGGATAAGGGAAACAAAGGCGGCACCAGCAACGGTGACGATCTTTCCGAACAGGTAGAAGCAAACAAGGATAACCCTATCTCACGGACACTGAAACTTCTCGGCAACGATGTGCAGCGTGCGAAAAAAATGATTTTACCGCGATTTTTAACAAAAAGCGATACCAAGGACAAATCATCGGAATCGATCGACAACTATCTGCAGCGGTACAGGCGGGACGATTTTCAATCTCATTGCGACGTTCTCGTAATCGGTGGCGGTGGAGTAGGATCCTCCATTGCCTACTGGTTGAAGAAGCGAGCTCGCGAAGGACTTAACGTGGTGGTGGTCGAAAAGGATTCGACTTACGGACAGGCTTCCACCTGCCTATCGGTCGGCGGATTGCGGCAACAGTTTTCCATCGTAGAAAACATCCAAATGAGCCTGTTTGGGGCAGATTTTATGCGCAACAGTAAGGACTATCTTGGTGACGACGTCGATTTAAATTTCACCCCGCACGGATATTTGCTTCTGGCGAGTGAAGCGGGTGCAGAGCAGTTGGAACAAAACTCCAAACTACAGTGCACGCTCGGTGCAAAAAACGAATTGCTGACGGCGAGTCGCCTTAAGCAACGTTTTCCCTGGATGAACACGGAAGGGATCGTACTGGGGTGTCATGGGCTGGAGAAGGAAGGCTGGTTCGATCCCTGGGCGTTGCTTTCTGGCTTCCGGAAACGAGCTACCGAGTATGGTGCGCACTATGTGGAGGGTGAAATGGTTGGGTTTGGCTTCCACCAACAGCCGGACATTTTGACCGAAGGCATCGAGGAGGGTGCGTACGAAGGCATTAATCGTGCGTTCGTAAAGATGAAGGATGGTGAAATGCGAGAGATAAAGTTTGCGATCGCTGTCATTGCTGCCGGTGCTCAGTCCGGTGCGATTGCAAAGATGGCCAGGATTGGCACGGGGAAAGGAATGCTATCAATACCGCTACCGGTGGAACCGAGAAAACGTTTCGTTTACGTGTTCCAGTGTGAAAATGATCAGGGTCCGGGCATTAACACACCACTAACGATTGACCCCAGCGGGACGTACTTTAGGCGGGATGGATTGGGTGGTAATTATTTGGGCGGTAAAAGCCCACTGCCGGAAGAGGAACCAGCGATAGATAATTTGGATGTTGATCATGGATTTTTCGAGAAAACGGTATGGCCAAATCTAGCCCATTTGGTACCGAGTTTCGAAGCGATAAAGGTGAAAAATTCATGGGCTGGGTACTATGAGTTTAATACGTTCGATGAAAATGGTATTGTAGGCCCGCATCCATACTATAACAATTTGTACATTGCAACCGGATTTAGTGGGCATGGTAAGAGATAATTTAAATAGCTTGTTAGAAATGGGTTTAATTGTATTTTCCGTATCGAATTTTCAGGCATTCAACAAACGCCAGCCGTAGGAAGAGCCGTTTCCGAGATGATCATAGACGGTGGGTTCCGATCAGTGGATCTCACGCGCTTCGGGTTCGATAGGGTCATCATCGATCAACCGATGTACGAGGCAAACATTTTCTAGTCCAAATGAGCGCAGGTGTTAGAAAGTTCGTTATGATGATTGAAACAATCATTGAAAATGAAATACAAACAGAACATTTTACACGCCCGTGTTCTTTTTTGACACAAGGATTTATTCAACCCAGTGTAACCTAATCCATCGACAAACACGAATCCTACACTACATTAGAACACAAAGGAAAAATGCGATGAAAAACAGATATAACGAAGCGCGTACGTGGAACGTAACAACGCTGGTCTTTTAAATAAACGCGCAGCATGTCAATGTTAAATTAATTGCCATTGAAACGATTCATGGCCAACCCGAGCAAGAGTTGAAGGTGTCCGGTACTGCCGGTATTACTTGAACTGTCCCGGCGTTGGGCCGAACAAGCCGCCTGCCTGCTTGCTTGCGGCACGCGATGGAGCAAAACCGAGCATTTTTTGGATGTTCTGCCGGATGGACATCGTGCAGAGAATGTAGAGAAAGATAAACGAGCACTCGGTGTAATCCTCGCCGGGCAGATTTCTGTGGCTCAGTCCCTGGATCCACGAGATTGGCACGAAGGGTAAGCGGGCTACGATTCGTCCATCGAAACTGTGTGAAAACACATATAAAAAGAGGTCATAAAAGGTCACTTGGAATGCAATGCTGGTCAAAATTACATGCTGTTGAACATGCTGAGTAGTGCAGTGAACGCAAAACCAATGGCAAACATTGATTTCATCTTCACCAGCGAGAGATCACGGTTGTTGTTCTTTAGCTTCTCTTCGTCTCGTTCAATTTTCTTTTTGTGGTTTTTGTCTAGCGATTCGCCTAGAGTTTCCTTGCGCTTTTCAACTGCAAACGAACAAAATATAGCATTAGCCAAAAATAGATGCAGCGGAAACAGCTGTGCCGGAAACTTACGCTTTTTGCTCTGCTTTTCGACTTCCCCTTTGAGTTTTTGGTACTTTTCCGTACGATAAACCATCACCCAGGTTAGACCTGCAACAACGATGTACGGAGGAAAGGTATCAAACTAAATCCGCCAGGTTCTGCGGCACTAATCTTTACAATATTGCCACATTACCTTCTCCGAGTAGCGCGGTGAAAATGGATATGAAAACTATCAGCAGCGTGTCGGCCCACATCTTCACGGACGTCGTTAGATGGTCGTTACAAACTGAAGTGTGCCTTTTTCATATGAAACTCAAAACAAGTCTCACAGCAATAATGTTTTTCCGCGGCCCGAAATGATTGGTACCTGCTGATCAAAATTGGTTGGTTTCGCCGTCAATTAGCCACACGAAAACTGTCATTTGTTGGTTGATGTGGAACGAAGCGCCGCATCGATTTCGACTCAGAACTGGTAGCTGCACGCATTGTTTCACGCTTTCAACACGCATCTATAGCCAGCGGGATCGAACCCTCACCAAACTTCACTCAACTGCAGGATAAAAATGACAAAAACGAAGGAAGTGCTAGAATTTCCATGACTTGGCACAAAACCTACACAAAACACATCGTCTTCTCGCGGAAATTACAATCAACTTTTGTGTTGGAACATTCGCGTGCGGCGCATCCCGAGTGCATTGAGAGAAACAATTGTATAGTGTGAGGTTTAGATTCGTTTGTTATTTGTTCGCAGCGATGGTTTCTCAGACAGCAACTGCGGCGGCCGCCTCAGCCGAGCCCATCGTGGATGTGGAGATGGAAAGTGCAGAAGATGCGGAAACGGCCAAAAAAGACGCCGAACTGCTTGCGGTCCAGGAGCTCCGGGACCATGCACGACAGATCGACAAGGCGGTCGTAAGTAAGGAGCCTCGCTTTATTCTGCGCGTGCTGCGTTCGCTACCGACTATGCGCAGAAAGTTGGCCCTGGTCGTGGTACGATCGCTGGCCGTGCAACTCTATCCTGCCGGATCGGAACGGGACGGCATAATGGCGTACATCGAAGACTATCCGGCTGGTGCACAGGAACCGGAACTGCCACGTCCACGAGCGGCTATCAAGAGCCCTTTGCCGGAGGTTGATGCCTACTTCCATCTGTTGCTACTGGTGCGCCTGCTGGACAAGAATGATCTGCCGAAGGCGACTAAATGTTCGCAGGATCTGATGACGAAGATTGTGGGTCAGAATCGTCGGTCATTGGATCTAATTGCCGCTAAGAGCTACTTTTATCACTCCCGCGTAGCCGAACTTAACAACGATCTGGAAAGTATTCGCTCATTTTTGCACTCCCGACTGCGTACGGCCACTCTGCGGAATGATTTCGAGGGACAGGCCGTGCTGATTAACTGTCTGCTGCGTAATTATCTGCACTATTCGCTGTACGACCAGGCCGACAAGCTGGTAAACAAGTCGGTTTTCCCGGAAACGGCCAGCAACAATGAGTGCGCACGGTTCCTTTACTATCTGGGACGCATTAAGGCGGCCAAACTGGAGTACAGTGTGGCCCACAAGCAGCTGGTACAGGCGTTAAGGAAAGCACCTCAACAGGCGGCGGTCGGTTTCCGCCAAACGGTGCAAAAGTTGGTGATCGTCGTAGAGTTGCTGCTAGGCGATATTCCCGAACGTAAGGTGTTCCGGCAGGCCGCTTTGCGACGTTCGCTCGGACCGTACTTCCAGCTTACACAGGCTGTACGAATGGGCAATTTGCAGCGTTTCGGTGAAGTGTTGGAAAACTTTGGCGAACAGTTTCGCCAGGATCACACGTTCACACTGATTATACGTTTGCGTCATAACGTCATCAAGACCGCTATCCGTTCGATTGGTCTAGCGTACTCGCGCATCAGCCCGCAGGATATAGCTCGCAAGCTGGGACTAGACTCACCAGAAGATGCGGAATTCATCGTCGCGAAAGCAATCCGCGACGGTGTTATCGAAGCGACGCTCGATCCCGAGAAGGGTTATATGCGCAGCAAGGAGAGCACCGACATTTACTCCACCCGTGAACCTCAGCTCGCTTTCCATCAGCGTATTTCGTTCTGTTTGGATCTGCACAACCAGAGCGTGAAGGCGATGCGATACCCACCTAAGTCGTATGGGAAGGAGCTGGAAAGCGCCGAAGAGAGAAGGGAACGGGAGCAGCAGGATTTGGAGCTGGCAAAGGAGATGGCCGAGGAGGATGATGATGGATTTTAAGCGCATCAGAACGAAACTTCGTCACGTGTGTATCCAATTCCGGTTGGGTGTGAAATTGGAGGTGCATAACTTACAACAAAAAAGCTCCTGTAATGATTCGTTCAATAATGGTTTGTTCTTTGTGCAAAATGCGTATTTCCCTTTTGAATAATAAACATAGAAGCAGCATAATTTCTACACGTACGATTAAAAACGATTATTGTTTTATTCTAATTGTAGCTAATGCATAATAATATTTAAAAACGATTTTAATAAAAAACGAAACGGGGTCGTTGGAATATTTAAAAAAGGTACCCGTATTTGCTTTAAAAACCAGGACCAGAACACTTTGGAGTTCAATGGAATTGGCAATGGAAATAATATTTACTTACTCTGTGAGGCCACTTTTTATTAGTTGGAAAAGAATATCGGATTAATCGGCATTTAAAACCGTTCTTAATTCGTGCCAACAAATTGTATTTCTCGAAAAAGATTGGTAAACAAAATTTCGGCTTCGTCAAATGCTGACAGTTCCGCTGACAACTACGTTTCGTTAAAAAAGATGGATGTTTTGTGAAAGCATGCTCTTGCAGGAGAGTTATTTTCAAGCAAGCGGAACAATTTATCCGAGACATTTCTTGTCGCGTTTATTTTCCATCGCTCTCGTACTCCATTGTGTGTTCGGATATAGTGTTAAAAATTGGTGTGGTCCAAAGGATAAAGATACGGCGTGCAGTAAAACGCACACGCTACTGAACCAACTGAGGTGCGTCCCCGAAATGTATTCCTGAGAATAGTTTGCCGCAGCAGAAAACGAAACATTGTACACAGATGATGTGCGCCAGTAGGGAAGGACTTTTACGAAAATAGCGGGGTACACTCATTCACACGGACCTAATGGTGGATGGCAGGAACAGTGAGAAATTAGAACATCTCACAAACCGTCGTCTTGCAGTGCTTGAAGAAAAGGACGCTTGGCCAAACTTGGAATAGCTTGAAGAGGAGGAAAATCTTTGAAGAAATAACACCAGAAGCCCCTCAATGATGTGCTGCTCGCCACGGAGTATGTACCCGTGAAGATCGCTGTAATCCGCGGTACCTATCATTTTGACAGCCGCAGCTATGCATCGGGGTGTAGCAAATTCTGAAGCTAGCCAGTGAACCATTTTCCGGTTCCAGCATGTGAACGGAAGCACCGTAATGTTTTTCGGAATTTTCTGTAAGAACAAAAGTGTCCAGATACCGCATTTTCACCCGACACTCAACACATCCGGATGAAAGCTTTGTCGGGCACACCATCATAGCACACAGAGGAAGGAGTGTTGTTCTTCGTTGACAGTGTACATCATAGGGAGAAAGAGTTTGTACGTGTGTGCGTATGTAAATGAAGCTGTATGCGTGTGCGTATGCAAGTGTGTAATGTGTGTGTCTGTGCAGTTTATTTTTTCGTTCCGGAAAAGATTAATTTTCTCAGGGACATCAACCACTACCAGCCAGTGAGGATTGTTGTGAAGAAAGTGTTATCACAGCATTACATGGAAGATAAAGAAGCAATAGACCAAACGTAAGGAACAGTTAAGAAATAGTTACTTAGATACGGCTGTGATAAACGTTTCATTTCTCGGAAGGGACAAATCACTCGACGAAACCTCTGGTGCGTATCGCGAACTCTTACGGTGGTGCGGTGTGTTCTGATTAAGATTAGAGGAGGTTTTCACGGTTGGAACAATTAGTAGAACATTTGAAAAATGATTTACTATTAACCACCTGTCTGCAGTTTCTTGTTCAGTAGACACAGCGTGACTCGTTTCTTGGTCAGCACACGATACCCCGGTCCCACCGGTGTCCCTCCCTGGACCAATTGTCGAAGACATCCAATTGTCGCAGCGAAGAAAATAGGATCAATTATCAAACCGAGTAATGCGGTTAAAGGAGTGTCCTGGCTTTTCCTAGGTGCCTGGAAACCGAATCGGAAGTAGTTGTTGATGTCCCTTCCCATTCATCTTCGCTGATGACAAAGTTTTGCACACACTGCGGGTGCGAATCGACACTGACACACTGTAATACTGTGTGTGAGTGTGCTTGAATCATTGCGCGAAGAAAGCAAAATATTAAAAAAAAACTACGCAAATCGCGGAAACAACGTGCACAGTTACGGATCAGCTAGAACCCGAGTTTGTGGTGTATTATTTGTAGATGAGGAGAAGGAAGCTGTTTCCGTCTGCGGCTAATAACATTGTAGGTCTCTTTTTTAGCTGGCATTACGCCTCCGGATAAGACAAACGCGTGGACGGCGACCATTGGAGGTGTGGAAAACGAAGGACAACGGCGCAGTTGGTGGATACGCTTATACGGAATGCAGAAATGAATGATACATGGCTTGCAATTGGAAGGACAGCGCGAGCAAAGCAAACGACTGTTTAACATTGGACCGTGCTGAGAATGGAAGGACGAGGAACGGGTTTGCATGTGCGTTAATTCAGCTACACGAATTTACCTGCAACCGAGCTGTCCTTTCGCTGGTCGATTACTAACACGGTCACTGGACAAGATTACTGTGTCCAGATGCCAGTACTGAGGACAGAGTAGGAATTTTATTGATTAAAATTGGCTAAAAGGCCAATATTCACCAAACGTCATCAATTACATCGCGTACTTTGTTGAACGAGGGAAGGAAACAAAAGCCAGCTGCAAAAAAAGAACAACAGTACGCGTTTGTTACGGCGTTTGTTTACAAATTGAGATAATCAACAGCAGACAACAAGCCAGCAAGAAAGCGAGGGTAGAAAAGGACGATATTTTTAGAGTGTAAAAATCAGCACACACAAACACACATACACAAAACCCGAACTCAGCTTGGCGCCGTAGAATCAAATGTGTTGCTGGAAATGATTTGTAACAAGGACGTCGTCAATTGGTTCAGAAATCTGAAGAGCTACAGCAGAATAGACACCATGTGCATCATGCTGAACATGTGCCTTCCGTTCGAGCTGCGGTTCCTCGGTACGTACCTGGAGGATCTCGGCCGACGGGATGCGCCGGAGCTGCGCGGTGCCGAGCTGAAGGTGAATAATCCGCAGGAGTTCATCGCCGACATCGCGTCCGGCGAACCGACCGATCAGCGTATCCGGCGCAAGATGGCCCTATTTCTGGCGCTGTATCGTGCCTGTAACCACGCGTATGCCAACGAGCTGTTCAAAACGCTCGAAGGCTGGGGTGCCCGGTCGGATTTACAGCGGCTATTCGAGGAGGACGATCAGCAGGAGTTGCTGCTCGTTTACACGATGGCCACTAACCATCCGGTGTTTTCGTTCGAGCAACGGTTGCACTGTGGTGAGATTTTTACGAAGCTTAAATCCTGGGAACCGAAAGCTAACCACCGGGGATCGGGCGATCGGGATGATGCCGCACTGGAGCAACAGCAGCAACCGCAGCAGCATCATTCGCAGCATCATCATCAGCAGCCACCATCGCAGCATCATTCGATGGATTCGTTGCACAGCAACAGCCCACAACAATCGCCAATACAGCAGCAACAGCAACATCATCAACAACATCAACCGCAACATCTACAGAACTCGACGCCACCGCCTGCTGTTCCACCGCCCGGAACGGCAACCCTTCATGCACTGCCACCGAATGCGGCACTTTCGATGCAAAATTTACCACAAGGTCCAGCATCGCTCGGGCAACCCGTTACGCTAAGTTATACGGGATTGCCAGGATTGACACAGGTAAATATAATTGATGGCCGACTAATCGAGGATCTTGTACTATTCTCAGCAACCATAATAAATTTGAGAGATTAATAATAGAAAAATGCTGCAACAATTGGGATCAGATTTAAGTCGATCATTAAAAAATTCGGTTCGGAATAGATCTACTTGGATAGGATCGTGTTGCACTTTCATCTTCCTATACGAAATCAATAGACTCAGGTTTGGTTTGTTTTTCATACGTTTCATTCTCTCATATATACGTGAATGGGCAGAATGAGGTTTTTTTTTTTAAATAAAATTGCTACACTTTGTATTAATTTGTTGTTTCTTATCATTCCAGACGCTTCCTAATGACGCCACGCTAACTCCTACGCATTATCTCGACACATTGCATGCGTTGCCAGTGCAGACAGATTTTACAATTCCTCCACCAGTGTCATCGCGTTGGGTACAATCCGTATATCAGCAGGTATGAAACGAGAAATGTTCTTAGAATTTAAGCATTGACGTGAGTGGGTTTTCTTTTTCCATCTCTTCCACCAGCTATCCTATCCTCCACCGTCATCGTCGCCACACATGAGCAATCCCTCATCACCGATTCAGAGCCGTACTACAAGTCCAACCCGCATCCATCCGAGCAGTGTGCAGCATCGAATTAGCCGGAACCAGCAGAATGATCAGCAGCAACAGCAGCAGAACCAATCGCAAATGCAAAGCCTAAAGCCTGTTGATGAGGTAGCAATGCACAGTTTCACGAATTTTAGGCTAAGACATGATTTGATGAATGTGGATTTTTGCCTTTCCCAGGACCAGACAATGGTGATGCTGAGCCAGATGCAGCTCCGAAATGGTATGCGGCAAACGCATAATACGTTGCCACGACAATCGAAGCAGAACTATGTCACGCAGCTTCCGCCATATCATCATCAACAGCAGCAACAACAGCAACATCATTCGCAACGAGATAGTGGGATTTATCATACGGCAAACTACAATATGAAAGGAGTTGGCGGCGTGATGATGGACATCATGAATCACCAACCGAATTCAACGGGCAGTGATTCGGGTAGTTCTATTGGATCGACGGGTGAAGTGTCGCCGCCAGAAACCCCCGGTGTGGCACCGGCCAGCATCCCCACGATTCCACATGCACGCTCGAATCGTTCAAACAACATGCGCAACATAAACGGACGACCGGAGAAACAATATCCATCGATGACATATTCACAGCTACACCAACAGCACCAACAAAATGTCGCACATCAGCAACAACAGCAACAGTTTGCCGGCACCGATCTAATGGTACCCGGTACGGGGCAAACATTTATCGCGACTGGCACAACCAACGGTGCTACGATGAGCGGCACTGGGAACAATGGTGCCACCGGCGCTGGTGTCGTTTCAGCGGGACAGGTGTTGATTAACCAACCGGGGGGGCAGTTTGTGTACGCCGGTACGCCGGCATCCTTTCCGCAGGTAAGCGTATCACACCGGTCCGTCGCTAATGCGGCCTTGTCTCACGGCACCGCATTCCGGACGGCGCCGGCTTACGCACAGACAATTCAACCGCAGGCACCGCAATCACAAACAGCCGAACCGATACTGTATCAGTATCACCCGACAGCGGTTGTTGCTACCGGTGTGCCAGGCCCGACGGTGGTAGCGAACAGTGCGATTCCGTATCTCCCACCGCAACCTCCCTCCTCGACGGTGGCCAGCACCCAAACGAACCTGCCCGGTGCGGTACGATCATCACCCTCGCCCCAGATTGGTTTGCTGCAGCAGACAAAAGTGGCAGCAGGAGGTAGCAGTTCTTACGGAGCAACAACATCGCTTCCGTACACCAGTTCGGCACCATCGTGCTACAACTGCGGTTCGTTGAAGCATACCGGTCTAGATTGCCCTGAAGCGTCCATGGAAGACATGACTCGAACGTCAAACTTTACGCTCGATTACAACACTATCAGCAACAGTGCAACGTCACCGGGAACGGTAACGACACCGACGACCACCACGATACCGTCGCTCGGTGTTGGGACGGGGAACAGCAATAACAACACGACGCAGGGCACTGCTTCGGTGGTTCTGTCCACAAATGTGGCATCCGGCGAAGGCAGCAGTAGTACGAACAGTAGCAGCAGCAGCAGCAACAGTAGCAATACTAATAGCGGTAATGGTAACAAGAGCAACAATACTACCAGCCTCAGCAGCAGCAATACGATCAGTGCCAGCAGTAATAGCAATAACAACAACAACAACAACAACCTTCATCATCACCATCACCATCATCATCATCACGGCACTAGTGGTAGCGTGAGCAGCAGTAGTAGTAACAGCAATAATAGCTCCGTGGACGTACCGTTAACAGGCAACCTGTTGCCGGTGGATGCTGTGAGCGGTAGCAGTAACAGCATCAGCACCAGCAGCAACAGTTCCGGCAACAGTGGTGCAGCTGGCAGCACTGGCAGTGGCAACAGTAGCAACGCTGGTAGTGGTGGTGGTAGTAATAATAGTAGCAATCTCGTTAGTGCTAGCGGTAAGTGATAATCATTAGCGAAAGGTAGAGTAATACGGTCGAATCGATCCGTTCTGGCGCTAGCAGCGTTAGCTGCATCCGTTGCAGCTGCAGCGGCACTTCTTCGTTCGTTTTCCTTGTCGTGCACTTCGCTGCATACTACCAATACTGACCACAGTGTTTAAGCTCATCCCCATCGGCAGAGTTTTGTGAGGATCGTTGGGATTTGTGCGATGAACCGGAAAGAAGTGTAAACTTTCTTCTATTCCATTTCTAACTGATCTCTCATTGCTGATCTCGTCTATCGCTTCCAAACGATGGTGGAGTGGAGCTCCGTTGCAAGTGGTTAAATGTTTCAATGTACCGGTTCACGCACACCTGAACAGGACAATTGACAGATCAGTCCGCTGAACGATCGCTGACAGACCTTCCTTCTGGTCGACTTTACACAAAGACACGAAAGAGATTTACTTAGTCGTAACTGTTGTAACCCATCTAGCGCCTACACGATGTGACTCCCCAAGGGTTTAAGTATGTGAGAATAAGCTGTAGTGATTAGGTCGGACAAAAAATTCTCGGGAGTGCTAAGCATGGTTAGGTGTATTTTTCTCCCTCCCCTTGTGTTTTGTTTTTAGTGACCAGAACTAGAATTTAAGTAGGATAGAAAGATTTTACACATCAGCAAACCACGTAATTGACGAGCGCATGTCTAAATCTTGCGCAGAACGTGCGAGCACAGAGAAATCAGAGGACATCCTCTAATAAAATGCGCATCTTGTGCAATGCTTTGATAAGCCCGGGTATGATCATGATAAGGAATCGTGAACGAACGTGCGTGGTGATGCATTTGACGTTACGCAATGCAACGCAAAAATCACGTGCTGTTGCGCTTGCTATGCAGATCATATGTTCTGTGTGTGTGTGTGTGTGTATATATATATTTGTTTAGTATATATATTTTGAATTATTTTAAAATATTCCCTAACGTAAAAGTGTGGCACCATTCGCATAATGTGCAAAGTGCAAAGAAAACCCTAAACATATTGCGGGTTTTTTTTCGAAGGAATTTTGAGAACAGTGAACGATTGTGGGATATGTTCACTGTAATCGAACGATATGATATTGTTGCACGTTAGTGTTTGCGGGAAAATAGTATACGCTAATGTTTTGCTGTCGAGCAAATATGCAAAGGACTTTTTATATTTTCGTTTTACGTTTTTAATGTTTTTTTGTTTACTCAAATTCACATTCTTGTTTTGGGTGTGTGCTTGGGCAAGTGTAAACGTTTTCTAGCGAATAGCATAAGCTTAATAACGAATAGTTAATTAAACGACGTTTGTATGCATTATCGCACGACCGGTCCTGTCATGAGAAAACAGGTGCCCGATGGTGTTTTGGACCCACGTTCCGCATTCGTTTTGAGCGGTTCAAAAACACACGTTGCAGACGTTTCCTATTGGGTTTGAGTACATGTGTTGCCGGTTGAAAGTCGTTTCTTTTTGAGCTTAAGACGGGCTTAAAAATTTAATCACCTGTTCCAGAAATGTTCTGTTCCTGAAGTTTTACATATTGGTTTGGAACAACACCATTTCAAAACATGTGACTTAGATACTGAATTGAATTTTATACACGAGCAATTCGAAATATCAGTCTTGCAAATGTACCTTCATTCGAGATCACACCATCGTATACCCAATATTTAATCTGTCGATATTAATATATCATCTAATTCTTGGTTCAAACATTTTTATTATTTTTTAACAGTCTTTGCTAAATATATTTTTTTTAATTAGAAACTGCTCACAGTCGGATAGGAAATATTACATGTCCTGGTGGGCACAGTCCTGACAAGATCGTAACCACGATCGATTTCGTTATTAAGCCATGTGCTGTTTAGTGTACTGTTGGGAACAGGCTGTCATTTTTATGCAACTTAGAAATAAGTTAAACGTACTGGAGCTAAAACGTTTTGTCCTTGAAGAAAAGTATGTGTCTGTTGTTCGATAGTATCTCAACAGCAACTATCGGTGATGGATAGGCTTGTTCTCCAAGGCATCCATTGTTGCGATAGGTGACAGACAGGATAGAAAACAACATACAGCCAACCAATGCACACAATGGTTTGTTAGATAAAACAAAACAAAATACATACAACACATATGAATGACTAAAAGCAAGTAGAGCGGCAACGAAATGATACGAAATAAATGTAAACCCGAAGATAGCATGTGTCTGCTGAACATTTGCCCACTTTTTAACGAAAGCTTCTAAAGCTACGATCCGTTTAACGTATGAAGCATCCTCTGAGAGATTGAACGAATTTGAACAAAAAGAAAAGAAGAAAAAAAAACAAAATATTGCAAACGAAAAACTAAAAAAAGTCTGTTAGCTGTTTAAAAGTGGAAAAACGAGAGAAAATAAAAAAAAAAACAAAAAAACTTTAATTAGAGAGGTATAACGTAAAACACGCCCTGTCCCACTACGCTGACCCACAAAAAATACACGTGTTAGTGGATAAGATGCGCAGAACCGTTGCGGTGTAGTGGGGTTTGGGTTTTAGTTAAATGAAAATTTCAAATTTTAGAACAACAATTCTTATCCCGACGTCACGTGGTAGGAAGGATGCGCCCGGAACACATAAAAAAAACACTTAGGGATAGTTTAACGATCTTTAAGGCTTTACATAGTACGTATCATCATGTGTACATATATATAAATAGTAAGAAAGCAATTTGTAACAGTGTGCAACGTGCAACGTCGATCACAACAAACAAAATGACTTCAATGAACCTTCTCCGGTTTGGCGATGGGAAGATTGATGAGGTAGTTGGAAGGATAGGCATCAGTGTTCTTATTTGTGTAGCTATCGGAAAAAAGCTTCTACCGTGAATGATTTCGTCAAAAGAGGATAAAACTTAAAATATGAGGTGTCACAATTAGAGTCAGCTAGCTGTGACCGTTTTGCTTAGACCGTCCGAGACGAATGGAATGATTAAAGACACGTTGAGCGGTTCAAAATGACGATACTATGATTGTTATGTTAACATTCTTCTAGTAGCTTTGAATAGCGAAAGAGAAACAGCAGGAGTCAAAGCTCAACTGCAGCGCTAAACCAACTATGCCGTGTTTTTCATTGTTGTCATGATTAAAAGTGTTTTATTTGTTTTTTTTTGGCAAACAGTTTTGCACCTTAAAACATGACTAAAAAACAGAAAATTTGCCATGCTCGCAAGAGAAAAGATTTTTGCTGCACATGTTAAGCACTTACCTAGCGTGTCATTTATCCTATCAAGCTCTGCTGACTTTCGCGCTTGGTCATGATCACCGCGCTACGGAGGCCCATTTCTTCTAGTACTACTGACTGAATGTACCCAATGTTTGTTTTTAAAAAAGGGAAACGTACATAACTAGAATCCGTGGCTTTTTGTAAATAAGTACGACAGTTGCAGCACGTATAGAAGCGCGTGATGCAGGAGAATACAATATTTATAATCCCAAAGCTGCAACATGAACAGAAAAAAAGAAACACAAAAAAAAAATGAAATCAATTAATACTTAAAAAAAAAACAAGTACCGAGCGCACTTTGTGTTTCCGTTCCGCTTTAAAAACCCCCCGTTTGTGACTCATCAATTCTCTCCTTCGCATTGTAGCCACTCCAAACTTTGTAGATTCCAAACTAGATGTGTAAGGACTGTGACCGGAGCAGAGTTTATGCACGCGGATGCAGAAGACACAGACCGTGCGCCTACAATAACTTGGGAACAGCCTGATCAAGAGACAGAAGGGAAAGATAACCTTATAGTGCAGGGTAGAGTAGGAAGCAGCAGCAGCGTGATCGATAAGTGAACTAATTACGGTACGGATAAATAGTTTTATATAATGTGGTTTCGTTTTTTTTTGTTTCTGTTTTTTGACACTTTGTACATAGATCGATTTAATGACAGACGGCTTAGCGCGATATACTGGTAGTGTGCGTTGGAAGTGAACCGAGTCAGAGTGCATGCACTAAGTGAAATTCGTGGGACAAGAGCGGTTTCGAAGCGGTCTGTGAAAAAATCACAACCATTACATGAACTACGTAGCGTAACAAAATGGAATGGCAACAAACAAGGACTTTAACGATAAGTAACTTTATCGACGAGACGAGTAATGTAACAAGCCACACATCATACACACCCAAGGCGCGTACGTATAATGTCTCTTTTAGTTACAAAAAAAAGGATAAGAATTTTTTCTCCCCTCTAAGAACTATTTGCAAATCTCCAGTCAGCGCGAAACG
Source organism: Anopheles moucheti (assembly GCF_943734755.1). Lineage (NCBI taxonomy): Eukaryota > Metazoa > Arthropoda > Insecta > Diptera > Culicidae > Anopheles > Anopheles moucheti. The sequence continues at coordinate 27,348,811 of NC_069141.1, forward strand.
ATTTAAATGGGATGCCGTGTGTTAAAACGGAACTGCCGTGTGTCTATAACCGGTCGTGCAAGGAGAAGAACACAGGAAAAAGGAAGCTTTTCGAACGTATAGAAGTGTGTGCGGTGGTTTTAAATGTGATGTGATTGAGATAGATCAGTGCGCGACAAAATGGAAATGAACCGCCCGGAAAAGGTTGGAAAATGTAAGTAAACAAATACATTAATATAAGAGCATAAGAGACAAACAAACAAACAAAAGAATGTGAAAAAACAATAGACACACTCTCACACACATACACACGTTCGTTTAGTTTAGGATAACAGGGAGAGAGATTGTGAATAGTTCAAACAAAAAGATACAAACAAACTACAGCAGAGTTCTGGACGTTATATAAAAAAATTCCCAGAAAAAAAGAAAATGCTTTCGGGCCAGGAAATGGAAATGAAAAAGAAAATTGCGAATGAAAATCAAGAAAATACGGAAGGAAGAGAACACACACTCAAAAACCCACATTAGCCCGAGTTTGTGTAGCGCGCTTGGGAAATGCGTAACAGTAATAAATCGATAAAAATTAGTCTATTATTGAAACAAACAAACAAACAAAAAAAAAACAACAGTGTATTTATATATAAAATTATTAATAAAATAATTTAAACAAGTTAGCAAAACAACAACAACAAACGGAGGTCGAAAGTTTGTTCCCAAATCTTCCCAAAATGAGTACAGCACGAGCAGAAGAATGGTATCGTTTTTGTTGTTTGCTTTATTGTGCAACTTAAATGTTTACAGTGATCTACGTTATTTTGCTGCATTTGCAACCTATAATATACTGTCACACGCTAATGGACCATAATTCATCATCTCAAATTAAGTCGCGTTCCTCTTTGCCTGTTAAAGGCATCGATATTTATCGTCGCTTCGTAGCTCACCGCATTTGTGCGCCGAAGAATGGCGGTAAACAATGATCGAGATCGACCGTGCCGGTAGAGACTAGCGACAGTGCACAGACAGAAGGAAGTGCATTTCGGTCGAGTGGGAACGATTTGTAAAAGGCACCAGTCACAACAAATGGACGTCGCTGTTGCCACATTTACCATTTTGTTGATGGCATAATGTAATTGAGTTATATACATATATTTGCACGAGTCAATAACAGTTGCATGGAGTAAAGCTTCTCTACGCCCTTGCAGGTAGGAGCAGACTGTACAGAGAGCTTGCTGGGGAGCTGAGAAGTCTGTTTTGAATTACTTTTTTCCGGGTCAACTGTTGTAATTCTATACTCGCATATTCACGTAAAGTTTTTTCCCAACTATAATAAAAGAATTAAATTATTGAACTGAAGGTAATTTGAGGAGTGGAAAGTATATTTCCATTCATCGAACCTTCAGCACACGATTAAATGCAATTAAATGTGATAAAATGTGTTCATATGCGGTAAATATTGCACCGTTTTTTCTATAAATTGTTGTTTCCACTTTATTTATCTTTCTCACATCTGCCGTACCTTAAAAGTTAACGAAATCCAGCTCGCGTACCATCGTCAGCGTAAGGCGAAGCGTTTTCTGCTCTGACAGCCAGGCCGCATTGCCCTTGTCCGGATTGATCCGGTGCGGTAGGGTAAGATCGAGCCGGTACATCGGCGATCGAACAATTACCTGTTGATTCTTCACCTCGAGCTCGATCTGATGTATGCCGACGGAATCATCCTCGCCGGTAAGCAACACTTCCACAATCATGTTCTCACAGCTGGCCGTTGCTGGCGTTTTACAGTTCATCTGCAAATAGATGTCCTCGGTGGCGACCGTTTGCCGGTAGGAGATCCGATATTCCGGCTGCTTGCGTGAGTCAAACAAGGCACCATCTTGCTGCAATTGTTGCGCTTCCCATTGCTCGAGCGTTTGGGGTTGCGGTTCCGCTTCCGGATGGGTGTGTGGTTCGAGCGGTGCATAGGAGCAAGGTTTCACGTGTTCTGCCGGATCGGTGGCTGGTTTCTTCTTCGGCTTCACTGTGGCAGGTTCTCCAATATCTCCGGGACCTGCAAAAGAAGACACCATTTGGTTACAATATCACCTAAAGCTGATACCATGACACCATTTCCATACCCAGCTGTAGCACGTCTTGGGCAGGTTGTTCTTCATCGGACGAGGAATCTTCATCGCTTGCCTTGAACAGCTTTTGCAGCAGCTTAACATTCTCACTACCCAACAGGGACATTATTTTCGGCGGTGGAGAGTGCTTAGAAATATAGTCACGCACAGAATTTATGGGTGCACCCGTATGTGTTATTCCAGCAAATGGTGACTATGATGATGGGGTGATATCGATGAAATAAGTCGATAAGCGCGGTGTGCTGCTGGATGCATAGTAAACAAGGTAGGTTACCATGGTAGCGCAAAGACAGTTTTCTCCATTTGTATGTTTTTGTTTCAAATCGCATGCGTGTGCCTTGTGCAAAAGAGGTTCCAATTTAAAATTTAGTTCTTGTCAATTTAGAACTGATGTACAATGTTGACAACTATAAAACGAATTTTTCAATACATCTTATGTGAAGTTTGCGATGAAAGCGGATGTGATCCTACCTTTTTCTTGTGACTTATTCACTTATAATTGAATTTTTACCTAGTATGGAAACTAGAATAGATGCTTTGTATACCTTTAAGATTTAAATTGGATTTGAAGAAATTTCTTTAAAAAAGTATTTTATTAGAAGAGAAAGGGTTTAAATGACTACAAGTAAATTCACAAGTAAGTAATCATAGATTATGCTGATGTAAATTTTAATGCTACTATTAAGTCAAGCTACACATACACGGAATTTTAATTGTGATTTCCAGAAAGTATTGTAAATGTTTCAAAGATAGAAACACACTCTCCCATAGTACTGTAATTGATCGCTACGCAGCGGCGGATCAAACGGTAGGCGGAGTAGGCGATCGCCTAGGGCCTCGCCGTGTTGGAGGCCCCAAACAACTTGTGTCGATTGTGCGATTTTTGGAAATTTAGCAGCAGAGTTAATTTATAGCATAAAATCTAATTAAAAAGGTAGAAAATTGGTTATCCTTGGTTAGATAATTTTTTTTATTTGATTGGCTATATCGGCCCGGTTACACGGCTACGCAAAAGAAGTATGCAGTGTATTCAAACTCCTTCTTCTTTATCGGCACGACATCTTTAGGATGTTTTTAAAGCCTACCATTTCTATTTTTTTTTTTACTTTATTTGCCCGTAGGATAGTCAGTGCAGCGTACGGAGGTTTGGTGGTCCAAATGAAATTTTTCCGTAGTCCTATCTTGTACAGACCGACTGCGCTACCAATACACCATCTGGCCGCCCCGTGAACCCTTATATGCCCTTTTACTTCAACCTATTCATGTATTCTATTTCTCGAACGGGATTTTTTCATCTGTTCGTAAATGATCCTACCGTTAGAAGCTAGAATAGAAACCATGCTTATTTTCACTATTCAATATCAATATTTTTCAATATTCGCAAGCTATTGCCATTGCGATACTCGTGGTGTGGTATTGTTTTCTCTCCCCGATTGAATCGTGAAAATGTCCAGCCTACGTGTTTCGAAACAGTATTGTGGTGGAGTATTGTGTTTAGTATTTCGATTGTCACAATTTCTGCAAGTTTGCAAGCCGGTAATGATGTTATAATTGACACAATCTGTCAGTGTACTACGACATAGCTAGCATTGTCATAGAATATGAATAAAATCATATTGCAATCATTAGAACTTTCTTTTCCGTTCGATATTTGATACTTCATGGTTCTTGGAATACCATTTCTGTCTTTCTTGATTATTACTTATTCGAAGCTGGATTGTAGGTTCAGCTTATGTCCACCCACTTTCCAAACACTTCATCATATCCCCGTGTAGAATACTGTTCAAACTACATTGTTGTAATCTCGGTAACATTTGCATCGTTGTTATACCGAAATTGTTTTAAAATTTCCAATTCTAAATACAAACGGTCTAAGATCATCACTGCGAAATCGTTGATCTAAATTTAAAAAAGAACACGAAAAATGATACTTGAAGAAATCAATGCACACAATTGTTTTCAGATTTCCGATACCAGGAGAGCATGGTTTCCCAGAGGTGACATCTGCAGCTTGGGACAAATTTGCCCATCACAATTGCTATTGCATACTATCAAACACGTGAGAACGATCGCTAATAAGTAATATCAATAATAATTCATCTCGCTCAAACTTTCCGTCGGTTGGTACGAAATTCCATACAAACCAGCTATTTTCAGATTGCCGATACCAGGAAAGCATCCACGGAAGAGGTAGCACCTTGTACAGCAATTTTGGTTGAAAACCGCCGAAAGGTATGCAATATTTAAACACTAACTTTCCCGTTGGTCGTACCAGGAGAGCATCCACGGAAGAGGTAGCTCCTGGTACTGCGCCGTAAGGTATGCAATGTTTATACACTATCTTTGCAACCAACTTTCCGCCGTAAGGTATGCAATGTTTATACACTATCTTTGCAACCAATTTTCCGCCGTAAGGTATGCAATGTTTATACACTAACTTTTCATACAAACCAGCTGTTTTCAGATTTCTGATACCAGGAGAGCATGTTGTTCAAGAGGTAACATCTTCTATCCCCCTCCCCCCCTTCCCTCACTAAGATGGCGCGCAAGATGGCGCGCAAGATGGCGGTCAAGATGGTGGACAAGATGGCGGACAAGATGGCAGACAAGATGGCGGACAAGATGGCGGATAAGATGGAGGACAAGATGGCGGACAAGATGGCGGACAAGATGGCGGACAAGATGGCGAGTGGTGATCACACGTGGGAGGTGGGTGAAGACTCGTGGAAGGTGGGTGGTGACACGTGGGAGGTGGGTGGTGACTCGTGGGAGGTAGGAGGTGACACGTGGGAGGTAGGAGGTGACACGTGGGAGGTAGGAGGTGACACGTGGGAGGATGGAGGTGACACGAGGGGGATGGTGACACGAGGGGGAGGTGACACGAGGGGGGAGGTGACACGAGGTTGGAGACGACTGCTAATTGACGGCTTATTGACGGCTAATCGACGGCTGATTGACAGCTATTTGACGGCTAATTAACGGTTAATAAACGGCTAATCAACTAGTGAACGCTCTCACGGGTTTGATAGTAGGCAATGCAATAGTGATGGGCAAATTATTTTTTGCAATAGTGATGGGCAGGTTATTTCACCTGCAGCGCAAATTTATTCCACCTCTTGAAAAACATGCTCTCCTGGTATCGGAAATCTGAAAACAATTGTGTGCGCGGCAACGGTATAGTGGTTTTCACAGTTGACCAGTTGATTTGGTCATTGGACAAATTTGTCAGCATTTTGGCAACTCTTGTGGCCTTGCACCTAATGGATCAAGAAAAGCTATAAAACATGATAAATTGTTGAAAAAGTTCAGTAAGTAGGATGATGTGATCACCACAGAAATCAACCGTTAATTTTTGTTCATCGCCTAAAACATCTACATGAGCGGAACAGGTTGCTAAGAAATTTCGCTGGTTGTTACCGAAAAAGTAAACCGATTGGAAACTGTACCTTGGGCGAAAAAATCGTAGAAGGCGTTGGACTAATCAGGAATCATAAATGTACGTAAATCGTAGAAAATGTGATCCGTTATGGTACTCCTTAGCTCATACAAACGTTTATATATAGACTAGCTTAACGGCCCGGTTTCAGGGCTACGCAATAGAACTCTGAGTTGTACGCAAGGGAACTTTTTTTTCGATACTTTGCTGATGTTTGTTTGATCATGAAGGTAGTCTTTCAACACAAAACCTTGACTTGATTTTAGTTTTCAAATGCTAAAAGCTATGCAAATCTAACCGGCTGTGTATAACACAAATTACTATTATTATTAAATAAAATTTGCGTTGTTTGCTTAATGGGATACACAATGTTAAACAATCCACTAAATAACAAATAAATAAAAGAATCGAAATTCACAACTTAGTAACTCGCTCATTCTGTACTGCAAATCGTACTGGACTATATTCCTGTTATCAAGACTCGGATTACAAGTCACGGTGATGAACAGATCTGGTTTGTCCAAAAGCACAAACAATGATCATTGAATTTTGATACTGTGGCCTCATGTATCCGCTGCAACTGAGTGTTGCATGGCGAATATCCCGGAAGCACTGCGAGCGAACCAATTCGATGGCAAAGTGCTCCTTGAATGCTGTAGCTGTAAATTCCACCACGTGCAGCTTCTCTAAGTTGGCGCACGTATGATTGTAGCTCCATTTAGAAGAGTGCAGGTACAGTGGTAACTGGTGTTGATGGTGATATAGCCGGTTCCGTTATTGTATTCGAAGATGGTGATGACCCTGGCGGACCATTTGAAGAAGATGATTAGGGGTGGCCCAGCGGCGAATAAAACGGTAGGCGGAGTAGGCCCTTTCTTACTGCGCTTTTCGCCTTGTCTCATTTCAAGTCCCCTCAATGTTCCCCTTCCCTCCTGCATCGTTTTTAAAATTAGAGGCCCCAACTATAATTCCGCCCTGGGCCTCCAAGGGGATTGATCCTCCACTGTCGCTACGATTCCAAAGTTCAGAGCATCAAATGGTCATGTGTCGATCGTCATCCGTTTTGCTCCATTCAAATCACTGCTCGCACTATTCCGCACTTTAAAGCAATAAAAGCGAACGAAAATATCAATTCCGCAAGTTTTTACACCACACTGAAATATGCTTCCTTCTACCGTCATCATTTGTTTCCCCTCTAAACGCGTTGAAGATCGCCCACCTGAAACGTTCGGCCCGGTCGGTGAGCATTCGCAGTTTTAACAGATCGATCACGATCGCGACTCTAGCCATCGTGTGGATCGTGAGAGACCCGTAAAGCGTGTGTACCGAGTGGATGAAACTATTCAAAATAAGAAGGAACCCCTAAATCACGATTGAACTAGGGGAAATAAATAATTACGTCCAACGAAAGTAACTAACCACACCAGCACAATGAAGTTAGAATGAGTTTGTTTTGGCCCCGCACTTACATCTATGCACACCACTGTACTAAACCTGCTTCGCTAGTTCTAAAATGGCTTCAACCCCCTGATGCCGCTGTGTGCCGTGCTTCTGCAGCTTCTGTTGTTGGCTTCATTGTTGTTGCTATTTTTCTACATTCGCTTCTACCCACCAGCATGCGTCGACATGCGTTTGCCGGTAGTTATCATCATCAGCCACCCTTGCGTACCTGTACCAGGGGAGCGGCACCGGCCCCGGAGTGGAATGGGAAAAAACATAATCTTTCCCGGTGGTGTATTTGGTTACGGGTGCGCGTTGTCTTACCTTTTTGCCCCTAACATCATCTCGCCATCATTTGTCGTTCCGAACTCTGCGGTTCTGCTGCGGCGTATCGTGACACATTCGGGTGAGATATTTTTTTTTGCGCGATCTCTCACATTTAAATCAGTCCACTCTTCGACGGCAGCCGGTCCGGACGTATACGTGTCGTCTGATCGTCTGGGCAGCTCCGGCCAGCAGGCGCGTACGATTGGGTTGCAATCGTACAGCCGCGTATCGAGTGATCGTGTTTGCGTGTGTGTTGCGGAGGGTGGTTCGATGTTTGGTAATCTGATCATTTAGTACAGTGGAGAATATTGGTGGATAATATTGGGCGTGATATAAGGAAGAATAACGATCAGTGACAAACGGCGAAAGTGTTGGACGAGGTGAAAAATTGTCAAATGACGTGTTTATTGGTGATCGATCGATTGATTCGAGTGTGAAGTAAATACGTGACTTGAATTAGGGGTAAGAATCTTGAGATTCTTTAAGTAGTGGGAATCGGAAATCTTGGAGCGACCGGAAGATTGAATCTGGCTTTGATTAAAATCAGTTACAATTTAGGTAAGTTTTCGTCAATTGAAAATGAAATAAATGACAAAAGGTGTGTGCAAAACGCTAGAACTTCATGCGCGTTCTCATCTACGTGTGTGGTACGTGAGACCCAAGGGTGCAGAAAACACTGACCACCGTCACTGGACATCGTCCACTATATCTGTTGCATCACTCAACGCCCAAGAACAGGGTCGGACGACTTCCTGCTCGTTTCCATTTCTTACCATTTCCCGGAACAGCAAGGGTGCGGTTCTTTCGCACAATTGCGGTACCCACGTTTCGGACACAGTTTCGCAGCTTCCGCGTGGTGCCTGTAGTGAAGGAGTGAAAGCGTCCACAAAGCAAACCATAATGTGCATGCCCCCAAAAACCCGACTGCATTCGAACGAGATTTAACGACTTAATTATTAATACGCGTGAGTGTGGTTTAAATTTATGGTCACAGTTTGACCGCAGATGGGCGCAACAGACAACAACAAGAACAACACAAAAGGAAAGGCACTTGACTTGAAGATTCGCCGCCTAGTGTGTGTCTATTTTTCTGCGTAATCGCTTCAGGTCAAGGATGTCTGTTTGCGAGGGGTGTTTTGGATGTTCCATCCTTGCTTGAAGTAGTGACGCTGGGTACTACAACAAGGCGTAATCCAGCCGGAAAGTGGGCCGGAATGGAACCCAGGGCGCACTCGTGTTCGCGTGTGCTTCAGATTGATGATGATGATGGGGAATATATCTTAATTAGTCGTAAAAGTAATTTATCGCCTTCCAAGATTGGGCCAGCGCCCGTACGCCGTATAATGTGTGCATATGTATACACCGTAATGATCTTGCTGCTGCGAATTTATGCATTGATCGTTGGAGCAACATTGGAGGATTTACATTTCGTCTAGGCGCGATCGAAATCCCACCCAGTGTTATCTTTGCATCAACGGCCCAGTATCCTTTTGTGTCGTATATCGCTCTGTGCAAATCCTCCAGGCTTTGCATTTAATAGCATTTTAATGCCCCTTTTACGATCTGTTAGCATTGTCCACGCGCTTGACAGAGAGGATGATTGAGACGCTGCGCTAAAACTGGCCGATCATTAGATCGGCTTATTGTGTTGTGGACGTTTGTGGAAGTGCTCCGCGGTGGAAGTGTTTTCTCCACGAACACGGGCGACATATTATTAGTCACAACTGTGCCCGCTAACTAATGGATTGGAATGTGTTATCTTGCAGTTTAGACGCTTGATTCGCTAGAAATAGGAAGGCGAAAAAGGGGGAACAACATTTCGGTTGCGATGAATTAGAACTATCAACAGATCATCTCTTGCGCGGGTACGCGAAACACGGCCAGAAACACCGCGACATGCTTCTGACCTCCAGGAGCGCCGTTTGGCAAAATTTATTGCAAAAATCAAAACCCCAACCACCGTCTTGCGTGCGTGCGAGAGGGCGGATGGATGGATGGATGGATGGATGGATGGCAAACAAAATCGCAAATATGCGAAATGAGGTGGAACGCAAACAACATGAACATTGATGCTCGTAAAACACTGGCTCTAACCATAGTGATGAAAACCTCAAACCTAACCGAACCGTTGCCGGCAGCCAAGGAACACGCTAAAGTAGCTACTCGGGTGTAGTTCGTTCGTTCGGCGCACCATGTTCGGAGCATGGTTCGCGTGCGTACGGCAGGCGTGTGAACGATGAAACGCTATCGAGCCAATAATTCAACTCCCACAAGGCCATCACCGGTGTAGATGTTCCGCCAAAGGTTTTTTTTGCCAAAAACAAAAAAAAAAAACCACACGGCAAGCTGCTGCTGACCCGAGATGACAGATTGGCCAGTACCCGGGCACAGACGCGACCAACCGTGACATTTGTTCTTCTCACACGTCCATCGGTTTGTTCGCAAGTGGATCGTGACGATGCTGGGATCTTCAATCCTTTCGATGTACTATTAAAGTAAGAGCTATGAGAGCTGTAAATCACAGATCAGTAGATGTTGTGATCCGTAGTTCCGCACATGCCACTCATCATTGTGGCGAGTCATGCTCGATCGACAACCAATCCGTTGGGATTAGAGTACGTGAAATGGTGGGTAATTGGGTAAGAGTTTCATTTAAGATCTCTCACACAACGCACAAGAATGGTATTGGCGAAGTATTTGAACAAACTACAAAACAGGACGAACGTCATACGGGGAAGAAATGTTCTGAAGCTAAAACTTGAAAACCTCACAACGACACCCCATTTTGCCGCAGTCACCTAACCGAGATCTTGATCGTGTGTCAGCCTGACGCAAGTGGAACAGATCGTTTCGTTAATCGCAAACATGATCACGATTACCGTTTCCCTATGGGTGTCTGTCGCGCCTGCGGTTGGGCAGCCAAAAATGTTTCCAGCATCCGCGCAGTATTAGCTGATTGTGTGTGTTGTTTTTCCTTACTTCTTTTCCGTTATCGTTTCAGATCAGTAGATCAACTTCTCGGGGGGTTATTACCACTACGGCACGGCACGGCACGGCGGTGACGATGATCGTCCGGTGGCCAAAAATGGTGCGTCCTGCCAGTGGTTTGTTGCTGTGCGCGTTGATGTTGTTTGCTGTTTGGTTCGATCTATCCGACGGTTGGCGTTATGACAGAGGTTAGTATGGTCAAGTCTTTTAGGGAGTTTTGGAGTGTTTGGTTCTTTGTCCGCAAGTTGAGTTACTTTTCTAATAAAAAGAAATGATCCGGTATCTGTTGTGTGTAAGGCAATTCTACCGAGATGTATTAGACAAGCGACTACTAAATTGGAATTTAATGTCTTTAAGTTTGTACTAAATTATTTTATGCCATATTTGGATATGGTTTAATGGCACAGTGTGTGGTACAACATATTTAACTTTTCGCATTTGTATGTTCGCATGTAATCCTTCATTCGAATGAACTTGTTCTAAAATATACTTTAGGTCTCCTTTAGTTTTTAGTACATGTATATAAATTTTCCCATAGATGATGCTCTTCGAAAAATTATTATAGATTGACGGTGATGTAAATAGCTGAGGAGCTTTTATAATTCCTAAAAGCAACTTTATTTTTCTACTATCTAAACATCGAAATACAGCTTCTTTCTTCTTTACCGGCACTACAACCTCAAGAGGTCTAGACCTGCCATTGCTGGCTCTCTTTCACTTTATTTACCCTTGGCTGGATAGTCAGCTCTGCGTACGGGGGTTGCTCTGAATAGAATTTTGGACTGGTCATGCCATGTAAAGAACGTCGTCGCTACACTACCGAGTAGAGTCGAAATACAGCACCATAAGGAAATATACCAACAGTAAAATAATCAGGAAAACAGCAACTTCTGATGTACTAATAGCAACTCCTGCTCTAGCGCTTAGTTACTCCATTTTCGAAGCCAGGATCATGTCCTACGCCTCATTTCCTACTCCACACACTTTAACGCTATTTATTATGTTTCCACGCGGCTTGCGTTCTTTCGCTAATAATGTCCATTAGGCCCATGATGGATGAACAACGAATTTACTTTTCACACCATTCCACCGCTCTTGAAGCACCATTGGTGGCCAGTGTATTGTGCAGAAGCTGTATGTTTGTTCAGAACGGATATTGAAATTTAATTCACGTGTGCATCACCTCTCTCTTGTCGTCCTGTTCCTGTACATCGTTTCATTTCCATTTAATCATTCGATTTTATTTATTTCTCCTTTCTTTTTCGTACTTCTTCTCATGCGCCTGCGTTCTCTCTGCACGTCTTTGGCGAACGATTGATGCTGCCGACGACGATGGTGGCGGTTTTGGTGTGGCCATCGTATCATCATGTGCTGGCAAAACGCTCTGACGAAAATCTTATACCCCAACCTCCCCCAATAAAAAAAAAAAACGGACACAAACCAAAACAAATGGTCATCATCCATCTGCACATGGTGACCGGAACATCGGGTGTGGATGGGAAATAATTTCTTCATTCACACTTTCAACTGTCACGATCACACGCCGGCCGGCCGGCCGGACCGGGGTTGTGGATGGACGGAACGAAATTTGGAATCTGAACATCGCATACACACGGAAACTCATAAACAACCAAAAACACCACATCATCTTACGCATAAACCGGTCCACTGGCGGTTTCCCTGGATTCGCTCTACAGTGCCTAGACTGTATGGAGACAAGGTGCCGACGAAGGCAATTTCGCCGCGATTGCGCAAAGTTCAGCGACGGATCGTGATGCTGCACGATTCGTACCGCACCAAGGTGATACCACCGGCCGCGAATATGCTAAACATGGTGAGTAATTCTTGTTGGGCAACTCCGGCTTGAAGGGTGTTTGTGGTTCCCGTAAAACGGGAATCCGATGGTTGAGAAGCTCCGGGTGAGCGTTCTTGTCACCAAAGTGTCTGTTATGGGAAAGGTAACAGACGAGGCAAAAAAAAAAGAGACAAGACACTGACCTCGATTATTGGACGCGTTTCTACACAGCGAGGTTAATTTATTTCCTTGTACAATGTTTAGAGATTCCACCCGATTCCATCATCCGGTTGGTGGATGGTTAATAAATTATTGTTAGGAGCAAGAGGGATCGGGATCGGATAACGTGAGTGATCGTGGAATTTGTAAACATTCGCACGAAGTCGTTAAATCATTATAACAGTGTTTGGTTAACCTAAATAGTTTTCCCCCCCGGAGATTAATGCCGTACAGCGGAAACAGTTCAGGATCTTTAGAACAATGTACTAATAGCGGTTGTATGGTCAGAGAGCTTGATGTCCTAAACCACTAATAGACACTTATGCAAGCAAGCAGCTTAACTTAAGTGGCGCCAACTTAACGATTATGATATCACTATATGGGAAACCTAAAATAGCGTTCGGTGTTTAAGATGACACTGCGACTTGCCGCTAAACCCTCCGCGAAAAGGTACTCGACGCGATCATTAGCGGCTGATATACGGACCATCGGAACCATAATCCGCCACTGCCACTGTGAATCTTTGGCCGAGAGCTCTCCAGCATACGGCGGCTTAGAAATATTAATTTGATAGAGTCGAAGAGGTGACGCTTGGCGTGTCAAAATATTAACACGGTCCGTTGATATATCGTGTCCAAGTCAGCAAAAGGGCATAATGGTTATGTTTATGAAAATTGTATTGTAATAATCCTAACCATGTCGTTAGGTGACAAACGAGCAACATTTAAACTCGAAATGGCAACCGGGACTAAGACACAATCAAACAGTGGTGTTTGACTGCACACACCATTCAGCGTGGTGTGGTGTCTACCCGTGAGCTAGGCAGTTGCGTTTGCAAGACAAGATGTCAGAGATCGATGAAATATTGGAAGTTAATTTAAATAGGAGAGAAATTTATCTTCTACAGACCCCATTTAGTGCCTAGCCGGACGGAAGCGTTCCAAACCATATACGGACTTTTGTATCGATACAAAATTAGAAATGATTTAGACCGATCGGCGACGATTCTGCGCTTGGGAAGGTGTGCGCAAGATGTGTAAAGGCTTAGCTCTTGTGCGACACAAGATCGAGATCGAGCTGCGTATTAGCGAAAGAAAACCTCAACCGCCTCTGCACGGTTGTCGATTTTTCGTCCGCAACATGCAAAACCTAGCCGTCGTCTAAGTGTCGTACACAAAATCGGCCAAGCAAAAGGTGATCCTCGACGGGACGGGTCTAACGCTTTGCAACGGAGAGCATCATAACGCAAACATTAATATGCAAATCCGTATGTGACAACAGATTTTCGAATTTTTGATCCCCATCGCGATGCTGCGACACAATTCAAACGTTCAAACTCCATTCGCCATGTGGTTGAGGTCTGAGGGGTTTTGCAAAAAAACATCAAACATCCAGCCTTCGTGTCGATTTACCCGTAAGTACGTCGTTTTCGCGGTTGGTAAATTTATTGTGATTGCTTAATTTTTGCCACCACCACCACGCTGCACGGTCCGAATGGTGATTGTTATCCCGTTTGGGAGTAAACACCTTGCAGAGCACGTTTAGCTGAGCACCGCACATCAACCCACCCACCCATAATCGCATTAGGCGGCATCAATCAGCAGCGCTCGGAACTGGTTCTTTTTCCCCCCGCGGGAGACATCGGATAGGAAGCCCGGCATTGCCCTCGCCGATGTGAAGTGGACAGATAAATGCTTCACACCTTCTGGGAAGATGAAACCGAAAACTGCAATCCACCCGAAAGACCCGGACGCAGATGCAGATGAACCACACACTTGGGACAGCTGGGGAGCGCGGACGGATCCGGTAATCACACGCGTTGGTGGACAGCCTGTGTAGCCAAAATAAGCCGACAGCCCATTCAATTTCGGACCGGGCCTGATTTATTGGCCACGGTTTCACGTGCGCTTGTAATAGGCCGGGCTAACACGTTCGCTTCGATCTCATGTGCATTTTGGGCAGTGGCGCACGATGGGCGAGAAGGTGTCGCCGCTGGTGGTGGCCCACGGCGAGAGTCAGGAAATCGGTTTAAGGTTATGTAGCAGCTCTTTTTACGGGCTTGTTAGCGTACAGTGTGCAGCGAGATCGGTGATCGAGATGACAAAATACCTGCTGTTACTTATTATTTATTAGCTAATTTGTTTGGGCGATCATGCGATCGGTTCTTTTGTAGATCGGTTGGTTTCTTCGAGGTTCGAGCTATCCCTCCACATCCAGCAGACCTGTCCTATTTCATTGAGATGTTTGAACGTGTGCCCAGGTGTTACTTTTCGTGCGAATGAACGTTGAAGACGCTACAGGTCGTTTCTTTCTCCGCTTGTGGTCAGCTACACTGGCGAGGCTTAATACCCGAAACCAACAAGAGATTGAGGGGATAAGAGAGATATAAGTGATTTGCATACAAATGAGGGCCGGCTTCACGATATCTTCACCCGGTAAGCGGCTTCGATTCGCAACGCACACACCGTGGTGAAGCAAGGCGTAAAGTAATAAAACTCATCAACTGATGATCTCATTCATTAAGCAGTGTTTATTTAATCTGCGACCACTGTAGAACGCACCGCGTCTCACCATAAACTAGATGAATTTACGATCGCCGATTGACAGCAACTTCCGATGCCGCGGTTGTGTTCGATCTAGGATAGGTTGCCGGCTTCCCTGCACCGATTCGTTTCCGGTGGTTCACTGAGCGCTTACTTTAATGAGGACATTTTGCTTTCCTTTTTGCACAGAAATGGCACCACGGAGCGGCCCGGTCGGCACAGAAATGGGCAAATCAGTGTCGTGTGTTGACGCACGACACACCGAAGGGACGATGGATCGACAACTTTGGTGCCTGCGGTCAGAACATCTTCGTGTCGACGCATCGTGTCCCGTGGTAAGTGGCCTGATAGTTTGAAGTATTGTGCCCATTAGTGGTATCTCGGTGAGCTAGCAACTATCTGTCAACGGTACGACCTTCTCCATGATGATTCGCAACGGGTAAGGTTGATGACACGCTACAGACGCTCCTCAAGATGCGTGGGACTTCAAGAGAACGCATCGTGACTCTCCTTCAGTAGCCGTACCGTACCGATCCGGCGCCAAACGTTGGGTCGAGTTTTGATTTTGATCGATTTCGTTGCTAGCAAAGCTTTACCGCTTCTTAATCCGTGTGCTTCCACATTCCTTGTAGGGTTAAGTCATTGTCTTTCTGTGCTCCAATTTCTCCCTCTTTCTATCCGGCCGTATAGGATGTTTGCGCTGCGGACGTGGTTTTTGGAGCGGCAAAACTTTACGTACGGTTCCAGCAGAAACGTTCTCGACACTGTCGGCCACTACACGCAGATGGTGTGGGCCGCCACGCACAAGGTCGGCTGCGGGTTGACGAAGTGTCCGAAGGGTGGTCCACGAGGGAAACCATTCTACAACTACGTCTGCAACTACTGTCCCATGTGAGTACCCCCCCCCACCCTGTGTGGAGACAGTGTGCCGCGAAATGGGCCGCAAGAACGCAAGAACGATAGAAATATGACTTTGAAAGCGAATCTGGGGCGGATTTATTGTATATGGTAGTGAAATTCTTCGACCAGCATGCATGTACTAATTAAGCGAGAGCGGGAGTTGATCAGGAGTTGGGGGCGTCTATTGGCGGAATAAGTTTGGACATTCGTCCTTGCACTAGTTTGCGAATGCGAGGGTACCGTCCTGAGTTATATCCATCTGTCCATCTATGGGCCTGGTTTACTTTCATGTTCGTAATGTCTAGTTCCTCTCTTTGCCGTATGAGATATGTCATTGTTGTAGTGACGTTAATGGAAGGATTAAGCTTTTACGAAGGTGTCTAAATGATTTCTTTCAACGCATTGGACGTGGTTAGGGAATTTTCCAAATAAAAACTACCAAAAACAAACCTAACCACCATGGCGATGGCTAAGCGTATCGAATAGAATTCCGGTTCGTGCAGCGAAACGTTTCGTTTCGGCATCCAAATAATTAATTGGAAAGCAACTGAATGAAACGCGTCGAAGTATTGTTGATTGTTTGCCCAAAATAACCATAGCCCGAATGAAGTGGTAACTGTGTGTTTTCATAACTTCTTGCAGCGGAAATCATGAGGAGAAATTGGGCTTACCGTACAAACGTGGACGGCCCTGTGGTTCCTGCCAGACGAACTGCCTTTCCCGCAAAATAAGGTAAGTGGGTACGGCGGGCGATGAGAAAAGGCCTCTTGCTTACTGTTTTTTTTCTTTCCAAACAGACTCTGCACCAACTCGTGCAACACCGCCGACCTGTGGGCGAACTGTCGCGATCTGTACCGCACGTGGCCCGGCTGGCTGTGCAACACGGCTACGTCGGAGGGTTTGGAACGGCAGCGGAACTGTGCGGCCACCTGCACCTGCCACGGGAAGATACACGACTGATAGAGGGCACCAGAGAGGAGGAGGAATTCTTCCGATTGCTGTAATGTAAACCGATGACGGATGAAGGCCAGTGCCATGCAGGAGTGGTTTTGCGAGAGAGTCGTTTTTCCATCTTCACTTTCATTTCACATCCACATCTAGAATCAATGTGGTTCATTTTTAGCGATTAGATGCTAGACTGTATCGTTATCAGCCGGGGGGTTTAATGAGCGGGTTTATTGGGGAACAGCAGTACTTCACGAGATACATTTTCGAAACTACATTTTTATTAAAAAACAAAAAAAAAACGAAATCACTTTGATTAGCAGAGAGAGAGAGAGAGAGGGAGAGAAAGAGAGAGAGAGAGAAGGCAAACACTTAAACGATCAGCATTCAAAATTTGGTAAGTTGTGTTTTGTGATGTAAATAGAGTTGAATAGAAATTAAATTTCCTCAATCCAAAAAGCACGTGTGTGGTTCTCACTGACTCCCCACTCCAGCAGTAGATCAATCGGAACAACTCGAAAAACAAAACTCCGTTCGCGTTGGAACTGTTTCCATCCGAAACAGAGTGCTACAGCATGATGAGTGTGAGTGGAGTGGTCACCCATTGCTACGCGTCACGGGGGTTCGTCACGTCAGCTTCCGGTGGTGGTGACGATGAAGCATGTTGAGTGGCAGGTGAGTATCGGCATGAATCAAAACGCGCATGGGTACGGGGGTGGCATGACCAGGGAAGGGACACGTTATGTTATGCTGTTTTAATGGGTGATGGTGCCGTCGTACGGTGACACTGTTGGCAATGCTGTCGTGCTACTGTTCACACTGTCATGTAGTTTGTGAAAAAAAAACGGGGACACCATTCTGGGGTGGTAGGGGAGCTGACGATAGCGCGGAAAACTGTTGACCTTATGGTTGGGTACAATCGCCCTAGAAATTTCGTACGTAAATATTGTAAACAACGTAACGTACTTTTCTAACAATTCTGTCAATAGAATTTTCTTTTTAAAAGTCATATTCTGTGGGCTTGGCCCCCCCTTACCGGACACCCTGGTCCGGCAAAGAAACATAGCCTCGATTTATGACCCTTCTGACGGATGGCTTCTATCGTACACTGACCTTGTATTGTGTTTCGGTTCCACGGCCACGGAACAACCCTACCCTTCCGATGCACTTTCCACCACAAATCCATCGGTGTGTCATCTTGTGGTCCTCCCTGCTGTAGCGAACCCCCATGCCGTTCCGTAATGAAGTCATGAAACGATGGGTTTCGACTCTCCGGGTTTCGGTCGCAGAAGAAGCTATCAGAACCGATAGGCGAATGGACGGAACGGAGGGTGAGAGAGGGTGAAAACGAAGCGTAAAATCGCTCATGCGAAACACGGCGGAGACCCTCTCGTACACAGAACGGGGCGAAAGGTTTTGCGCTGGAACTTGCGCTGAAAGCGAGACGAATCCCCCAGTGACAACGGCAAGAAGGAGGAGGCTTGAGAAGGCACCAGCCCGGTGCCAGCCCGGTGTATGGAAATGTGGTTTTCTCACCATTCTTTAAACGGGTGAGTAATTTAAGAATTCACAAAACATAATCAGAATTCATTACGCGCTTGTGGCCGCAGGTGGGTCGCTGTTTGTTCGCTGGACGGGCTGATGTTGGATTGGACCCGAGCTGGGAATACCCCGAGGTCGTCAGATGGTTCCTTGTCTGTTTCACTTTATTGGTTGTTAGGTTGTCAGTAGTTGATCTCATTTCCAAGACACTTAAACGGTGGAATCATAGCGAACTCGTAAAGACAATTCTCGAATTACACGATCCACGCCAAGGGAGACGTAGAGAAATGGGATTAACGATTCCTCATATCAGGACGGTGACTTAAGTTAATGAATGAATCTCACTGTCAATCAACTTCACGATTCATGTCACGTTTTGTGGTAAGGTTCTAAGAAGGAAAAGCGTAAAGAGAGAGAGAGAGAGCAAGAGTTTGACATGTTTTATTCAAATAAGTACATCGATACAAAGTAAGAATAGTCAAAATTTTATGAAGTGTAAAGAAAGAATCGTTTCAGATGGACATTCCTTTTCATCTGTTCGTGTTTATCGCGATGTTGGAATTCACGCTAGGAATAGATTAGGGCATTTTAGTTTAGCTTGTGGTGTGAATAATTATTGATAGTGAATCTGTTGTGGGAGCTGTTCTTTGATTTATTTCTCTGTCTGTTTTTTTTTACTCCATTGTTCAACGCGTATTTTTATATAAGCTCCATTTGTATTCTTTGTCTACAAGTTAAAAAAAACGCAGCCTACTGATGTCTAGATACTTGGGATTAATGAATAAAACAGGCTGAGGATTCCTGACAACTGACTGATAAGTTTGTGGTACATGTTGTTAAAGAAGCCTTAGGCATAGACTTAAAGCTGCATGTGCCAGGGTAGCCAAGGGAAACTGAAGATTTAGTGAATTCTGTTGGAATTCTGGACAAGACTCTTACAATTGATGGATTAACAAACGCCACCATTACAAACCAGATGAAGATGAAGCTCTGATCAATCATTCTTCGTGAGTGTTAAAGGATTGTGCCAGAGAAATGGACTCAGATATCTCCATTCTGATCTTTCGAGGATTTCCTCCTGTAGATCCCAAACATCAACCATATGGGGAGGAAAGATTTGGGCTAACGACAACATGAATCTAAAGTTCTATAAGTTGTAAAATGACCTCGTTGAATGTCACATCCTCATGTTATTGTGTTGATATTCGCATTGACACAATAAGGAATCAAGTCCAATGGATTTTTAACATTAATCCTAACTGTTTAATTATTTATTCCTTGCAAAAATCAATAAGTGAACTGTCTGGAATGGGTGGAAATTGAGCTGAAAAACTTGGTAAAAATTTAAAATGTAAAAAACAAATTGGAACTCATAACAATGCTATCTCTAATGATGGTTCATGCTCATAAATGGAACGTTTCTAACAACTTTTTATCATCCCTTTTAATTTGTTGATGAAGAATGATGATGCAACTACAACTACATCTAGATAATGAACCATTCCCATCCAACAAACTATTGAAGTGGTAATTACAAGCCGCATTTTTTACCCCTTAACCCATGAACTCGACAGAACATTTCAACTTCTTCGGTCCACCTTTGCTACCGTGCGGAAAATGGGGCGAAAAGAAAGCACCGAAAACCCACAAGAACCTTCCGAAACAGCCCTTTAACCTAACTTCCTTTTCCTCTCGTTGCGGTTTTTGCACAAAAGTTTTCCTCTTCAATTGTTTGGCTTTGTTTTTGGGACAGGTTGCCTCAGCTCTCGTGGTGGTGCGTATGTGCCCTTGCCGTACTGAGGCTTACCTTCTCACTGTGACCCTACGTGGTGCGCGGTTTTGCACGCACGGTGACGATCGAACTTCAACGCTCATCATTTATATGCCGCTTATGTTGCTAATGCTGCTGCTAACTAGTGGTTTAGCAGGGTTTTTATGATGGTTCGCCATCCAGCTTCGGCCAGAGGGGGGGCTCATGCGGCTTCATGTGGCTTCTGTACGTACAGGTGAAAAGGCAGAGCGGGAACATCTCGTCAATCGCGACGTACACGGTGTGGCGGTGGTCCACAAAGGTCCGGTGCAGGTGAAGCGTGTCGAGTTCTATCGTTGTGTGTGCGAGGGTTATTTTCATAGCTTCAATTTATGCTTCACAGGTCTCTTTCTCTCTGGCTGGGGTCTCTCTGTGTTGCTATCACTTTATTTACCCCTTTTTTATATCCACATGGATCGAAGCACCCCTAACGCGAGGTGTTATGGAAGGTGGCGCTACTGACCGTGGAATTACCACGAGGTACTCCGGCTATGTAGTTCCCTCGCTCTCTCTATCTCTCTCGGAACCCACCGCACAACTTCAGTTTGCACCGAAACTGCGTCACCGAGGCTTGCATTCGCATGCCGTTGGTCCGAGCGTTCGGTTGAAGTTCGAGTTGAAGTTTTCCCGAGTTGAAGGTTCCCTATTTTCCACCGTGACCCAGTGAGTGAGTGACCAGTGGAGTGTGTTTTCACTATGTGCTGTGGTGAGTGGTTGTTCGAGCCCGTTTTCACAATTTCGATAGGAAGCGTAGCCTACTGTGTGATGTGAACGTACCGTGGTTTGTTTTTTCGGGTGGAGAGAAAGTTCTAAATATTGCAATGGTGGTGAGCACTAGCACCCCTATCGGGGGTATCACAAATGGTGGTGGTGTGACCCAAGGGATGGGATCCATCCTGCGCACGTACAAACCCCGTACGCCACGCGGATCCGTGTCCAAGTTCCCCAGTGCCGGTAAGCTCGCGGTGATCAGTGCGGATATTAATTACGAATCCATCCCGGACGATGGCGGTAGTGATGGTAACAACAATCGTCTGCAAAGGGTGCTAGATTACGACGTGACGGATGATGGTGATGGGAAACAGGTGGTAAAGTTCAATGCAGAAGCGCAAGAGTGTGTCAAGTGGCCGGATGGTCTGGAGGAGCGCGTCGATGCGAAGGGTGCGTATAGGTTTGCCGACACGGCGGGTGTGCGTTCTGGTGGTGAGCGGGCTCGGGATGGGTCGGGTTCCGGGTCGTCGTCCGGTGTTATTATCGGGAAACCGGTCAACCTGATGCTGTCGAAGATGTCGCTGCTGTGGAATACGAGCGGCTGGTTGCGGATCTACTGTGGGCCGGACCGTAGCGCGATCAGTGCGGAGGATCGCAGCCGGATGATACATGTGGTCACGACGGCAACCACACTGGACGTGGTGAAAGATATGAACCTGCCGGCTGATTACACTCTATGGGTAAGTTGTTTCTGTAGCGTTTGTACTAAGCATCCCGGGATGCTAGGAGAAAGTGCCGAGCCGGCACTTGGAATGTAATGGAACAGGTGTGGTGAATTGATTAAAATCTCCCGGCCGAATGAAGCAAAAGGCCGTTGCCAGCAACAAAATATTTTGAGTGCCCTTCCACTCTTGTTTTCCGCACGATTAGATGTAGCGGTAGATCTGTTAAGTGTCATTTAGAACTTATCGCAAGGCCATCAGCACACGAAACTGTCTGTATCTCTTGTTAGCAATCGTGAGAATCACGCAGATGCCTATAAACACTGGAACTCTTCTTATTGTATGAGTTCCTCTTTTATTAAATTAGCAGCTAATTATAGTGTGGTCACTATGAAGGCGCGTCGTAATTAACGCAAAGATGTTTAACCCTCACAGATTGATCGTTTTCGTTTAGTGGCCCAGTAGCGTGTGGTTTCGATTCAACCGAACAAAACTATTATGAGCCTTAGCGTTTGGTGGCGTAAAAATATGGTTTTACGAAAGCGGAGTTATGAAATGATTTTACCAATTAATTAGATGTTGGTTTTTGAGGCATTAGGTAACGATGTTTGGCTGGGTTGGGGTGGTGAGCAAACCATAACCGGATCAGTTTGTAACGTCCGTGTGCGGAAGTGTGTCCGTTGCTCTCGCTCTCCTCCTTCTCAATATGCAATATGAAGCTTAACGCAGCTAAAAGAAAGATGAAAAGCGTTGTAAATGCATTTGACAGTACAATACAAATCGTATCTACTAAAACTAGGTGTGTTTGTGTGCGCGAGCTGGAACCTGCGAAGTTCAAGCTCAACGTCGTGTAGGTTCCTGCTTGTTAAAAGTGAAATTAAATCACGCTTGCAATCCGTTCGTTTCCGGTGCATTTTCTTCCCCAAAGATGCATCCCCCACCCCAATCAGGGGGACGTTTCTGTGACTGCACTTTAACACTTTCTTTCTCCACACCTATCCGCAGGTACAGATCGGCGGTGGACGGACGAGACGGTTGGAGGAAAACGAGTACCCACTGTTGGTGCAGGAGGAATTCTTGAAGTCGCTCGGCTACTTTGACGAATCGCGCCGGGCCCGGCTCGGTATCGATCCGGAGCTGAAGTATCTGATCCGGTTTCACATCGGCCCGGCCGAGATACCGATGTGCAAGGGTGTGCTGCGTTCGGGCACGGTCGAGCTGCTCAAAGGGTTAATGTTTCCGCAGTGGCGCCGCCGTCATCTGGCGATCGTTGGCAGCAAGCTGATCCTCTACCATGGTGAGTGTGTGAGAGTTGCCTGTTTGGTGGAGTTCTTCTGATTGTTTGTTTGTTTTTTTGGTTTAATTTAGGCAACTCTACCTTTGCCCCGGAAGTGTACGAGCTGGCCGGTGCGAATGTGTTCGAGCACGCACCGTGCGACAACCGGCTGATGATCAAGATCGTGCCGAAGTGCGGCAGTGCGTCCAGTGCGCGCGACAGTCTCGACCGTGATTCGTCCCTTACCAGCGTGGAGTTTATCGATTGTTCCGGTACGGTTGGTGTGTATCCCGGATCGGCGATGGCCACGACCAACCCGGCAACGGCAGCCGAGCGGGAAACGGTACTGTTTCTGGGCTTCCGCGAGTCTTGGGAGCGTGACCAGTGGAGTGTCTGGCTGTCGGTGGTAAGTTTCGTTCACGGCTCGAAGGGCCGCAAAGGCTTTTGCGTTCCATTCGAGCGGTTCCTGAGGGAAGATATACATTCATTAGTGGTCGTTTTAAGGGATCTTCGGAAAAGAAAACCAGTTCCAGCAATGGATGCGTTCTAGAGTCTGAACGAAGAGCCTCCAAGAGAGCGTCAGTATTTGGAAGGTCGCACTGAACCATTTCCTGTAGCCATGCGTTTCGGATCGATGCCTTTTGCCTAATTCGCCAATCGTTCTGATGTGCAATTTGGGCTCAGAGTAGGGAGGGTAAATAAGGCATTATACAAAACAAACGATGCAATCTTCCTCGCAAGAACGCAGACGTACGGTGCAATCGGGTTTCGTGTGCCTTCCGGAGCGATTTCACTGAAGCGAGGGTGAGCGTGAGGGTTAATCACGCTACGTTTGCGTTTACTTTTGCTATTGAGCAAAAAATAATAGCACTAATGGCGTAAGTTGGGTAAATGGATTTTGCAAAACAACTTGATTGCATTCGCTACATCGATCGAGATGCATTCCTAAGGGAAACCGGAGCTCAATGGAGGGAAAAATAGCGAAAAACAGCAGAAAAAAATATGTTTATAACCGAGAAGCTAAGAGAGGATATTCAAGAAACAAAATGAACACATGTAAAGCATTCTTTTTTTGGAGGGGCTGAAGCAGCCTTCTGTTCACAGGCTTGTAGTGCATCGCGTAGTTACGTTGAGTTCCTATGGGAGGGTAGCGCACTCAAGTGATTTCAATGCGCGCTAAGCTGCAGGCTGCATTGTTATCAATTTATTTTGCATGCATTTGTGTGTTCGTCGCAAACAAAACTGAACTGCACACAACATATCGAAATGAGTGGTAATTAGAGCTACATTATACTAACATTGTTCGTTTTAGGCAGTTAACCATTAATTGAATCTTCAAAAGGCGCACCGTTTTGCACAAATTGGAATGTTAAACTGGAAATGGAGGCATCGTAAAGTCTTCAGCCAAGATCAGCCAAGATCTTCCAACCGATCGAGGAAAATGCACAAACAAAGAAATATTACTGTTGAACGCTATGCCAAGTGAATCACTACCGGTTCCGAGACGCGCCTATAAAGATTGAAACAAACGAAAAGCGCCCACAACGTCCGTTGGAATACAGTTTGAACAGCGTTAGATACGCTTGGAAGCATCACCCCACGATCTGCCCCTTAACTGGGGTGAATCATTAAGCTCCAGTTGATCCTGAACCGTGACGTTTTGTTTTGTGCTGCCCTTTTTTTTGCCAGCGTTTGAAGACGATCGTGATGAGCAGTTTTCATCGCGTTTCGCTCCCACTTTGCGAAGGACCAATTTTCCACCAGCTCACAATGAAAGTAAAACTTTAGTCCACGTCGCGTGTCTTCCCCCTGTTTTCGGCTTCCTCCCACATCATGATCGCGGGTCAAAAAAGAAAAACCGCAAAAACCCGCGAGAGACTTGTAGCTGGATTTAAAAACTCAAAAACTACCTGCCTTCGACCTAAGCATTTCCCCTGTTAGCGGAAATGGAAATGAATCAAACGGACATTTCACTCTTTCGGCCCGGTCCACGGGGGGGAGGATTGAGTGTAAGTTTTTCCAACCGCTGTCCGCGATGCGTGACGAGGGGTCCAACTGAATCGATGCCGTGCTGTGCCGTGGGGTGATTGTGTCATAAGATGTGAAGCGCATGATACGCATGTTCGGCCTTCGGACATTGCGGTTCCGAAACAGTCCAAGCCACCCTGTGCGGGTTGTAAATTGAATAACTACAAACGCATGGCGGCGATCATCATCTTCTGCGCAATCGAAACGGTTGTATTTGTAACCAGAAAATCCATCTTGTCACCGCACGACCATCGGGCTTGGTTTGACAAATCTGCCGGAAGATTTGCTTTTCGATGGAGTGTCTTTTTTTAACGACGACTTGGGTGGGTGGTTTTGTTTCGCAAAATTTTCCCGTATGTGGCCGAAGCTTTTTGTTGAAGCGCATGGAAGATGTTAACGAACCGAGAAATATAGCAAATCAGCATTGCGTAAGGGTTTGTCACAGCAATTAATCTACGTTGTCAACAATTTCGTATCGTGTTGTACATGCCTTGCAAAGACACATCCGGCTTGGAAGTTTTTAAACATCAGTTGCCAGGCATTTTGGGAAGAGAAGCAAAATGCGTTGTGGTAGAAGTGTGTCCTTTTCTTTGCGGGCGGTTAGGCTTCGATGAGTTTGGCTGCTGCTCAAAGTAGCGTGGCCGGTCAGGGCGCATGCATGCCGCACTAATTAGTGAGCGCTGTGGTTACAACATACTGTGTGCATATGAATATGTTGACATGTAATGAAGGAATGTGAAGTAGGTACGCTGAAAACGTAGTTGAGAAATTGCGTTTGTGTAGGAGAATCTTGACCTGAATAGAGAGTGAGGTTTTTGGAGGCGACTTAAGAGATTCTTTCGTTTCTTGAAAGAATTGCCATAAAAGCCTTGATTAAGGAACTCTTTTATAATTTGAAAAAAAAAAATGACATCCTATAAACAGCAATTGGAAGATATAGGAAGTCGGAAAATCGCGATTGCTCCGCATTGTCTAAGTCGAGTTGTAACTTCCTGAAATCATCGCTCAAACCGCCGATTTAAAAGACAGACAACCGTGTTAGAAAGTCAACAAACCATTACTTCCCGAGTGAAGATGGCTTGGTGCTTACGATTGTGGCACGTGTGCGATAGCATACATCGGCGATGCGATGTCTTCTTTCACTTCCTTTCGAGCCACACACGATTCGGAAGTAGTTCCAGTTCACCCACACCTGTACCCATACACTGCTGTCATCGGGCAGGAAAACGGTCCTGGAGTAGAGCTTAGATTCGAAATAATTTTATGTAATCACGTGTACCGTACACATAAGTGGTTGGCACGGCTGCGTTGCCACCTAGTTGCGCGCCAACCGTGGCGGGTGTGTGTATGTCCCCAGTCCCATCCTCCTGAACTCTTTCTGTGACAGTGAGGTCGGTGTTCTAGTCCAGTTGCCAACGGGCATTAGTCGGTGTAGGACGTTCTTTTGCTGCGTCGAGCTCAACACTGATTTTGTGACGTGTGTTCAGGGGTGTTGGGTGACTGTTTGATTTCTTCGGTTGTTTTAATGACATGGTACTGAGCAAGTGTATTATTAAGACGATGGGCGATGGCACGTCCAGTTTGAAGTCCAACAAAAGTCGTGTGACGTTCTCGGACGTCGAAGCGATCGAGCTGGATTCGTTGGAAATAGAGTTTGATAAGTTGAATCGAATTCCCGATGGTGGAGGTGTTGATGCAGTGAGTGCGTGCATTCACAGCCAACTGCATGTTAGTGTCGTTTGTGATAAGTGGAAAAGTTTCACCAAGTGTAAACTGTAGCGTTGCCAGTGCTAATACCGTTCGCATTTTACAGGATGTACCGGACCGGAGCAACAGCCAACGGTTGGATTTGGATGATTCCGGGCTGCAACAGATACCGGACGTCTTTCTGCAGGCGCCGACCGCCGTCGAGGAATTGCTGGCCGGACGCAACAAGCTGCAAGAGATTGCGCTACGTGCGTTGGGCCAGTTTGCGTACCTGAAGGTGTTGCGTTTGAACGGGAATGCGCTGAAAGAATTTCCGGACAGTTTGTACAGTTTGCGGAGTTTGCGGCTGTTGGATTTGAGCGAGAACGAAATACGCAAGCTGCCGGATAGCATTAGTGCACTCAAAAGGTAAGTCAAACAGGATTCATTTTGAAAATCATAGAAAAACATCGCGGTGTGTTTGTTCTTCTAGTGTGATTGATATTACTTAGCTTATCCGGTAATTTCACGTAGTTAATAATTTCTAATGTCCCATTTTCCTTAAACACAACAGAAAACACAGTTAGAGCTTCAATCTACCTTTACATTTTAAACCAAAACACAACGCACTGTTTGAAACCGTCATTTGAAACTTATCGTTTCTACGACGTACGATGTTTTTCGTATACGCCGCAAGGTATGCAATTCGCATACACAGTGTAGTCGCAGGCGCGCACGTGGTTGCAGTTTGAAAAAGGCGAAACGGCGGTTAATCAACGATTTCGATTGCAGTTTTAAATCTGGTTTAAACAACACAAACGATCGTTGCTTTTACAGTTGTTTAAATATCAAGTGCTCTTTGTGTAGCACTTCTATAAACATGTCTGTTTTTGTTGTATATTTTTAAAATAATTATTTGAAGAGTTTCAGTGCATTTGCAAGCATTAAATGTGATTCTTTTTTACTTAAAAAGGGAAAGTGTTTTTTTGCTTACAGCAGCTCACATTTAAAATTGTTGTTTGTTTCTTACCGCATGTATGGGTCAACATACCTCTAGTGTGCAGAGAATACCACCGGAAATGTCTATCAAACCGAAGATGATCTACGTGCTGTTGCGCGTACGAAAATCATTCCACACTGGCTGACGTCAGCGTGCCGAAGGGGCATATATAGGTTGCCGTTGCGTTAAGGATGTATCATAATGAGTTCGGTAGGAAAGACAACCGGGCGATACTCATCAGCCACCGGATGAGTGGAATTTCCATCTCGTCACACTAACGACCGAAGCTACCGCACAGTGTCGGTTCAAGGAGAGTAGCGCTACCAACCAGCACTTACCCGTTTCTGATACGAATCTGGTGCCCGAGTGCGTTTTGTCTCGGGGAATTGTGACGGCAAAGGCGTTTTAGGATATGAGTGGATTAAAAGCACTAATGTACTGTTTTGTGTTGTACCACCGCGCGAAAGCTATGCCGAAAACACAATCACACTCTCGCGCGGCAAGTCAAGTGTCAGCTCCAAGGGTACGACCGTACGACCGGAGCATCTTAATGGTAAATGAATTAATTACGCATGCATGCGCGAAGCATACCAGTTGGTTCTGCTTGAAGAATCACTACCAAACTAGCCGTGGTGCTTGTTTTGCCGTGACCTATCCATACCACATGCGTGGTTCCCATATGATGCCGTTCTTACTACGCCAAATCGTCAAAATAAGCAAGAGAAATCCACGAAACGCCACTAAAAACACATCGTTCTACCGTTTTTAACGTGGCCTAAGCCATTATAAGCGTCGATGTGACATCGATTTCTTCGCAAGGTTCTATTCTATGTTGCTCGTATGTGCCGAATGTGCGCAGACTTCCGGTGGTTGTGCACTGAAGCGGATACTGAAAAATTAGTCACTTAAAAAGAAGCAAAAATACAGCTCCGTCAAGTCATCCCTTCATTGCTTGGTGTGTAATGTTTTGTCCCTGTGTGCACTATGTTTATTTCTGTGTGTGTGTGTGTGTGTTTGTGTTTTGTTGGAAGCATCTCCAACAGCGTAGGTCAAGCTTGAAAGCGGCACACGGCATAAGGTAGCGAGGAAGGTTTCACCCAAGTGTTCGTTTTTGTGCTGGCTGCACCGCTCCGGAGGAGTCCGAAGAAGTAGCCGACGTTTTTCCTTTCGAACCATCCCCGTGGCGTGGTAGTTTGTGAAGTTAGTCAATCGTGAACATGTGCGGTGCTTGGCGTGCTTTAGTGGCTTTGTGTTCAGTTTTACACGAAGTTTGCTCCACGCTGGAGGTGTATGTTTGGCGTCGATAGTTACGGTGAACAGTGAAAGAAAGTGTTTGTTTTGCTATTTGGAGCATTAAAATTTGTGCATTCTAGAAGTCGGAATTATCATCAGCAAATGCCCATAAATGTCACACAGTGCGTGTTACTACAGGGTGACGGTTGCTTAGAAGACTGAAGATATATCTTATGGTGAGCATGCGAGCATAAGCGAGGAGAGAGTGATCTAAGTAAGCGTGGTACAGAGAAGCTTCGAACACCCTGTTTTGGAAGGATGCTGTCTGTTGTTTCGTTCGATGGTGCAATGTTGGCTGTCGGGTGATTGTGTGTGAAGTGAAATGTGCAGGGAAGCGAAAAAACGAGGTGTGAATTTCGAAACATCCCGTGAGCCCGTGGGGGCGTGAAGATTTTTCACCGCTGATTCAGTTTATTGACCATCGGAGTAAGCTACCTCGCCAGTAGCACCAGCACTGCGAAGAGACCTTCGATCGTGGTGTGACGACCCGCCCGCTAAGGTGCACCCAATTGTGCAATAGAACGGTACAAACGATTTCAATGCCCGTCGAAGCGAGAAACCAAGAAGTTTGATTTTAAAGTTGCAAACTAAGGCAGACGAGTGTTTAATTGCGCGTCTGTTGCTATTTGAACTGCCTACAAGAGTGAATTGTGAAGTGCAATTAATAAGAGGTACGAAAAAGCTGTTGCCATTCTGTGCCAAGTGAGGGGTGCATTTTGTTGCATTTGGTATGCCTATCTCATTGTGTGTTTATGTGTTGAGTCGTATATGGGAATACTTTTACCATTTCACTGATTTCTACTGATTCAGGTCCCCGTGCTATCCGTTGACCGTGACGTACGTTTTAGCGGCATCGAGCTTCGTGGTCGCCACTGACATTCGCACCCAGTCCGGGCTGTTGGTACACCGTTTCGTAAAGCTATCTACTGTATATGGCAAGGACGGGAGGTCGAAAACGAAATGAGAAAGGGAAAACTGACCCAAGAGATAGTGTGCCGATACGCTGGAAAATCTTTATCGATGCGAATAATCACTCACATCGTTGGTGTGTGGTTATTGGATCATTTTTTTTTGTTTCGTTCATAATTGCAACTTTCCGTTCCACAGCAGATGGTCGATAGTGTCCACTGCTTTATTGCATATAAGATGGGTTATGGACATGTTTATGGCCATTTTGTTGGATATTTTGATGGTGGATAATAGTGGGCCATTTTGGCGGGTTAGTTGGAGGTTGGAGGATGGTTTAATTAGTGTTCCAACATCGCCACTAGACGTTTGAAAATATGGAAAAATTATCCAAATAGCGTAAAAATGAAATAATACATTAGTCTAATAGGGGAAATGACTGGCTCGAAGCAGTTAAATAGGATTATCATTTAATTATTATCCAATTTTTATTTTTATTTTTCATAATAGAATTAATTATACATCTGAATGAATGCATAGGATATATCTGAATGAATGCAGAAATAGTGTACGACATATTATTCAATGACTTACTGTGCTTTAGCAGGCCTTTTTGATTTTTTTTTTAAAGATGATATTTTTTAATGGTTGGATTTTTTTTATTTTCTTTAAAAAGGATTTAAAATCCTCCAACGCATCGAGATTTTTTTATTTTATTTTCATGAATTCGGGCAAAACCAAACAGACATAAAAAAGTCTTAAAAGAATAAAAAAACCATACGAAAAGCTAGCGCTCATGTATGCGAACAAATTGAAACCTATCCAAACAGTGGGAAAGGGATGGCCCATGCCCTCCAGCAAAACAACGGGTGGAATTCATTAGTTACACTAAGCTGACTTCTTCTTTAAGCGATAAGAATGTTCAGCCTAGCTTTGTTGTCTTTCAGTTCACATTAGCTGGCACCGCGTTAGCAGAATGTACTATAAGTAAAATGGATGTCATTTCGTTGTGCTACTACTTGCAGCCAGTACCTTGTGACCTAAATTAAGCTATGCAAACCCGATGCGTCTCTTATGTTAGCTGTCCACTTACCTGCTTTTACTATCACTTTGAATGCCTATGAGAGTGTAAAAAACAACCATTTAGATGGCAAACAAATCGAACGGGCGGATTCACGAATTAACGGCGCACTGTTGAGTAACGGCGCAGCTTACCGAAAGGAGAATGGGTTCATGAAAACCAAATACCAGCGCATTAAAAAAAACGCGCCACACATAAGCGAAATAAAAAAGAAGGTACACGCGGAAAATCGTGGCCCCACGCACGCAACTCTCCGCTGCAGTCTTACGTCTTGCGATGCACCCGAAACTGGTGAGGGTGAGGTGAGCTTTTTCGAGAGGTTGTACCATTTTGCTGGTGTATTAAGCGGACCCAACCTACGGAGAACTTTTTCCACCAGCTGGTGGAGTTTAGCCCGAGGGTGCTGGAGACCGGAGATCTATTGTTTATGGTCACGGAAGCGCATCAGCATTGATTGAAACTGATCTGCTAGTAGGAGCAATAGCGGTGTGCTAGAAGACGGTTGGGTTTTTTTTTGTCTTGTGTTGAAGACGATCGTATGAAGCGATCGCCCCGAACGAGTATGGTTTGCTGCGAGTGATCCAGAAAACACGGGCATCGCTTGTAAAATTATGACCTGATGTGAAGTGATCACGCAAAATGATTGAGATACATTCTCACTGTGCGGTTGGAAAAGAAAGTGAAATCCATCACCAGTTGTTTGGGGGAGAAAACACCCGTCTGGCGGCCCGTTGATCCGTAAGTGAGGCATGAAATGTGGTCGGTTTCTTCTGGCCAGTTTCTGCTGGTTACTTATCTCATTTACATAACGACGCCGGCAGCGAACCGAAACGAACTCTTCGTAGGTGACTCTTTTTTTCGATTGAGCAAGATCTTGCGTGTCTCATGGACATGTAGGCTCCGATTGGGGGTCTTAGCCGATTGGGGAACTGCATTTAAGGGACATGACGAAATACCTGAAAAAATGAATTATAGTTCGATGTTGGCTTACCATCTCGGATTTTATCTCGTTACAGCTTGGAAGAGTTTACAGTCGAAAGGAATGAGCTGCGCGAACTTCCCGACAGCCTGAAAGGACTCTCGAGCTTAAGAATCTTGAATGCGGCCTACAACCAACTGGAACAGCTACCATCCTTCATGGTGAACAACATGCGCTCGATGACTCTGTTTGTACGTAAAGGATTCTAGTGGCTCTAGTGGCGAAGTTTCTGTAATGTGCTCTTTTCATTTCAGCAACGAAACGACTCACTTCGAAATGGACATCTGCAGCAACGGGATGCGTCCCAGAAGAGCGAGGAGAAGCCCGACATACCGCTGACAAAGGTGAATCTGCGAGGGAATCAACTGAAAGGAAGCATTATTCTTGGAAACTATGGAGTAAGTGGCGTGACTGTAGATGTCACTTTCAAATGATGTGCTCAATACCTTGAATTTCCATTCCCAATGTAGCTCTTAACGCAGCTAGATGTCAGTGAAAATTCGATCGAGGTTATGGATCTGTCGGCGCTGGACAAACTGGAAACGATCCAATGCTGCCGGAACAGTTTGCGTGAGCTAACACTAAGCGGGCGGAATCTTCACTCGTTGATAGCGGGCAATAATAGTATGTGGATGAGCTGAGACGTACTCCTATGAATTGTTGCATTACTTATTATTTCCCCGATTTTTCGCCGTAGATCTTACCAAAATATCCGTCCGAGCGACACCAACCAACCTGAAGCACATGGACCTTAGCTTCAACTGTCTGCAGGAACTGCCCGATTGGTTGGTCGGTTGTCACCAGCTAAGAACGCTGTACGCGAACAACAATCAGATCCACACGATATCGGAACATCTGCTGAACAACGAGCATGCGACGATTCAGACATTGCACCTAGCGTACAACCGGTTGACCAGCTTTCCGCCGATGGTGAAACGGAAACTTCCCCTGCAGAAACTCTACCTGCAGTGCAATCTGATTGAGGATCTGCCCGAGAACTTCTTCATCGCGTGCGAGCGCTTGACGATCTTGAATGTGTCGAGCAACAAGTTGATGACGTTACCGATTATTTTCGGTTCCAGCTGTAGTTTGGAGCGGCTGTATGCTACCAACAACTCGCTCACCGATCGTGTGCTGGACTCGTTGATCTGTTTGCCGCGTTTGAGGGTGCTCCACTTGGGGTACAATCTGCTCACGACCATGCCCGAAACGTGCATTAGCTGTTGGGGTGATCTGGAGGAGTTGGTGATATCGGGTAACAAGCTGCGCCATCTACCGGAAAACCTTGCCAACATGGCAAACTTGAGGGTGCTGCGGGTCCATTCGAACCAGCTCCAATCGGTAC
Organism: Anopheles moucheti; assembly: GCF_943734755.1. Taxonomy (NCBI): domain Eukaryota; kingdom Metazoa; phylum Arthropoda; class Insecta; order Diptera; family Culicidae; genus Anopheles; species Anopheles moucheti. The sequence goes on from NC_069141.1 coordinate 27,381,882, forward strand.
CGAGTTTGGGTAGGACGATAACGCTCCGGGTGTTGGATCTTGCTCACAATCAGCTGGACAAGGTGAACATTGCGTCGTTGGTGCCGCGCAATCTGCAGTTCCTGGATCTGTCGGGCAACCGGCAGCTGCAGGTGGATGCACAACAACTACAGGCTTGTAGAACACAGCGCCCGATGGCACTGGTGGATGTGTCGGGAAAGAACCGGCCCTCACTCCCGACGGCACCATTACCGTACCAGGAGCACGAAGATTACGAGCCCTGCTGGAAGGTGGGATTCGCCGAGACGAGCGGTTGTCTGCCCAAGCTGTGTATTGCACAACTTCGACTGCCTGCATTTTGCAACTCCGAGGGTCTTTTTGGACTGTTTGATGGTGAGTCGGGCAATGGTGTACCGAACCTTTTGGTGAAGGCAATCCCGAAGATACTGCTTGAGGAGCGAACTGTGAAGGAAACGGCAAACGACTACATGAAGTACACGCTGCTGTCGGCACATCGCGAGCTGAAACAACGTGGCCAGCAGGAAGCCGTGAACGTTACACTTTGTCACATCGCCCGCAGTCGACTTCCCACGGAAGCGATGAGCTATCTTCCCCAGACGGTAGCTAGTGGACGGAAGTTCATCCTTCGTGTAGCGACCGTTGGCGAGAGCTCGGCCGTGCTGATCAAGCACAATCGGTGTGTTCTGCTGAACAAAGGAAGTCCGGCGAGAAAGCTGGGACTAAGTGCAAACTTCCCCGTGACGGTGCCGGATCCGGAGGTGCAGGAGGTGGTACTGAGCGATGCGGACGAGTATCTGGTGCTGGGGAATCGGAAGCTTTGGGAGGTGATCACGATGGAAACGGTTGCGGAGGAGATACGCAAGGAGGAAAACATATTGCTAGCGGCAAAGCGTGTACAGGACATTGCCCAGAGCTATGGGGCGGAGGAGAATCTCAGTGTGATGATCGTGCGGTTCAACAATCTCGGCACAGACGTTGATTTCTTGATGCGCGAACTGCGTCAAACGATCCGCAAGAAACCGACCCTGATTCAGGGTGGCACCGGCGTGATATCGGGGTTTTGTAAGTGTGGCTGTTGCTGCGAGACGAACAATAGTTGTTGTCACTCGGCGGCAGCCGTTCAGTTTGTGCGCCATCCCTCGGGAAGGAGCGATCGTTCATCGCCCAGTGGCCAGAGCGATCAGACGAGTGGCAGTGAAACGGTCACCCTGCACGGATTACCCCGCACGAAGGCTTCGGATGTGGTTGGAAGTGGTTCGGTGGTTAGTCGACGGCCTAACGCTACCTACCTGGCGAACGAACGACGCAGCCTGCGCGGTGGAGTGGTACGGGCCGTTCGGGCTAAAATCGAGGAGGAGAAAGAAAAGGAAGGCATGGACGAGTCCGATTCGGCCATGTCGGAGGAACAGTTCAAGTGTTGGGAGTACATGCTCGAACAGAACACGCAGCTGCTATTCGACAAGGAGCTCAACACCATTTCGCGGGGATTTGTCGCGAAACGGACCGGAACGGTCGGGAATGGAATGTCCGAAACCGGTACCAACTCGTCCGGATCTTCCGGTTCCGGTGCAAGCAATCTTACAAAGTTGCAGTTGAAGAACCTCTCCACAAGTTCACCCCAGCTGGCGCAACTCGAAAGCGACAGTGGGCTAAACTCCTCGCTGGCCAGTGGCTATAGTGGCACGATGATGACAACAGCCCGTGCGACTCCCTTCCTTTCGAAACAGTTCGGATCGACGCGATCCTTTCATCCGACCTCCTCGCAAAGTTACTTTAAACCGATTCAGTACAACACACCCGCCCACGGAGGAGCTTCCCGCCCGAGGCCTATTAACACCGGCCCGAATGCGGCTTACTTCGGATCGCTACAACGGTTGATGCCCTACAATCTTGAGTACGATGCAGCTACCGTACAGGATCGGTACGGTTCGAATGGGAACATTCTCGAACGGGACAGCACACTCGAGCTGGACACGATAGATCCGGATGGTGGCCGAATGCGACAGTACTGGGGCGTTGCTACGACGGAACTGTAAATAGTTACCCCATTCGGACGCATATTCGAGAGTATTCGCAGCAAGCAAAAATAACGCAACAGGAAACGTGTAAATCGCACGGCTTCCGGAGCACCCGGAGTTTATTCCGAAAGCTCGGAATTGGGCACGTGCGCGCTGTTGTATTTTGTTCACGATCGATCCTTGCCTTTGTTTTGTTTGTAGCAATAAATTAAATATATATGTACACATTTGAATAGGATACCGGATACCGGAGTGGGTTTGTGTTTTGTGTTCCGTCCCTCGCACGTTACGGTGCCCGCTAATTGGTTAGTAGCTGTAGATGTTTGCTTTGTATGAATGTATATAGCTATAATAGTGCAGAAGGTCGTCAGTTCTCCACCGGATGAGGTCGTCCCTGTGGTCAGAGAACTGTACTTTCGCTAACGCTCCGTTTCCTTCCTTGTCCAGGCATCGGATTCCTTCCGCTCTTGCCACTACGTATTGGTCAACTTTGGAGTGCGCGACACTACCTTACATCCGACATCTTACCTATTACACTTTAGCATCTCCGATCCCGAGCCTCCCTTAATGCAAAGAATCATCGCCTGTTTTTTGATTTTGTTGTGTCTCCAAAAGATGGCCCGACTAAATGGCTTTCCAGAGATGTGGGTTTCTTCGCACTGCGCTACAAAAAAAAAACGAAACAGCTTCACAAGGAACGAACATTTGTGGGGGACGCATTCGGACCTAACACAGTGGCCGGGTCTGTACCAATACCGAACCGGACATGTTTTACGTATGGGATTGGACTATCGCACTTCGCTTCGCTTACCGCTGCCGGGTGTCGGCCAGCAACGCGCTAATGCTCTCTAACTATCGGTGTCCAAGACGACTAGCACCGGATGATTTATGGGTATTTTTGTTCTCTTACATTACGTTACACGGTCCGCCTCACACATTCTCTACGACTAGTTCTACACTCATTAAAGACTGCAATGTACTCGCTATGGTTGATTGTTTTGTTGGTGCGTAAGGGGGGGGGGGGAATGCTTTACAAAGGAAGTACAACCCAACGCATGAATCCTTCCCAACCGGCCCCGGGTATGGCACATTCGATTACCACAGAACTACACGGGAATGACACAAAATGGGAAACATTTTTGGTTTTTTGGTTTTTTGCAAACGTATCCGAACGTGACTCGCGGTGCTCGTGAACTAGTGCAAACTACTGCGCAGCGGCCAATGCTTCGCCGGTACTCCTTTGCGCCTGCATCAGTAGTGCAGGGCGGACGTTCCATTCTGGGTCGGCTGCTGACCGATCACCCCGACGAGCGAGGGTGGCTGTGGTGGCGGTTGCACGGAGGTTGGTGCCGCCGGTGCCCCGGCAGCTGGAAGCTGCGTTTGCGGTGGCGGACAATCACCGAGCCAGGAGTCGGGACTCGGCGGGAAGTCGGGATAGCCGTGCGCGGGACTAGAATCGTTGCTGAGGTCCGACACTGCGCTACCGTGCAGCCCAGGGCGGCGAGCACCAGGGTGCATCGAGCTTAGTGGTTGACCTGCGGAAAGCGCATGATTGGACGAAAGGAAACAAAAAAATGGATCTCCGTTAGCGAACCGACTACCAGACAGTGCAAACGGTGGGATTTGGGGGTCGGTTGGGTTTGCATTGGAAATACTTACTCACCTAGTGGCGTGTAGACGATATTGTCCGGGTAGGAACCGTACGGGTGGCCGGGTCCCATGGGCGGAGGCGAGTGGCTGGAAAGGTACGGCGGGGGACTTCCGTTGCCGTGTATGTAAGACCCTCGGGCACTGTGCGGTGACGCACCGTCCTCCAGGCCCATATTGGACGTACTGTAGCTATCGTTGCTGAGGTCTGAAATGGAGTTCGTTGAAGTTGTGCGCGTTAGAATTGAAGACGCTCGTAAGGAAACCCCACAACAAGCTTACCGTGATGACTGAAACTATCCAGATCGATCTTCAGCTCATCCTTGTCGAGCAGCTTATCGTGCCGGCTGGGCGAGGACGTTCCCTTCATTGACCGGAAGTACTGACTCCATCGGGTGCGGCCAGCATCCTTTTTCAGCCGCTTCTCTTTTGCTCGTCTGTGAAGAGTGGAAGTGAAAGGATATTTGTCAAGCGGCCACCATGAGAAGGGAATGCTTCGACGGTAACCTACCTGTTCTGAAACCACACTTGCACGACGCGCATGTCTAGCCCGGTGTCCTGCGAAAGCTGTTCCCGGACGTGGCGCGCTGGCTTTGGACTGCTGTTGTAGGCGCTTTTCAAGGTCTCCAACTGCTTGGCGGTGATGGTGGTTCTCGGTCGCTTGTTCGATGATTCCCCATCGAGAGAACCATCGGAGAGGTAAAGACCTATCGATAAAGCATGATGGTGGCGGTGTAAGTATGATCAACTTCGTCACCAGCCTGATTGCGGTAACAACCCACCTTTAGCCTTAGCTGCCTCGTAATCTGGTTTACAGATCAGCTTACAGTCTTCCATCAGGTAGAACTCGTCGCCCGTGTTGAGCTGCCGGGAGCACATCGAACACATGAAACACTGCAGATGGTACACGTTGTCCTGCGCCCGTCGGACCACCTGCGTCGGCGGTATGCCGAGATCACACGCGGCACATTTCGTCCCGTAACGCCTGTCGGACCAGCAAAGGGAAGCGACACGGACAACAAACATAGATTAACACATAAACAATCCGCACGGTTTGAGAACCTCCATTCAACACACGCCACCGAACGCGCGGTACACGGGATTTGGGCATCTCCGCAACTGGCCGGCTGTTACGCCGTACTTTAAATACTTACTTGAAGAAATCATCCTTGCAGAACAGTTGACCGTTGCGGGCGAAACACTTTTCGTTCAGCTGTATCCGACACTCGCTGCACTGGAGACATTTGGCGTGCCACGTACGGTCCGACACCTTTAGGATGAAGCGATCCAGGATGAGTTCGTGACAGCCGCCACATTTTGGAATGGTTGCTGTAGGAAGAAAAGAATCAATTGAAACTTCTTGTTAGCAAGCATAATAATAAAAGCTGAAGAATGTGTAAAGAATTTGAGATTTTTATAAACTCAGGAGTAATGGTTTTAGCATAATATTTGCAAGATTAGGCAAGATCACACCACACTGCAGGATTACGTAAGGCACGTAGTCTCTATAGACTCACACAACAATTGCAATGCAGGATTACTTGCATTTGTTGGGATTCTAGTAAAACACGCCTAAATGTATGCAATAATCTATTTTAATAATCAATTACCCGTCGATACCATTAGGGCTTGGTCGATCATTTAAATAAGACCAAAGAATATCAAATCCTTTCTAGTACCATCCAGTACACCGACGGTGTGTGGAACAAAATATTTTGCATACATTCAGGCGTCGAGATAATCGCATCGGATTTAGCAACAACGAGAGCTCCAAAAAGTATGCAATGTGCATGCTTGAAACATGCTCCTAAAGTTATGTAATTTTGTCGTGGCAGCAAGTATTTTACCTTCGTTACACATTTTTATCGTTTTATTAAAACACTATAAACAGATAAAATTTAGTAACAAAGGTAAAAAAAAAACCAAAAAGCCAAATTTAATTGTCAACTATAGTTTTTGTTGTCATTCTTGTAAATGACTATTTTAAAATCCGATGGATTTTAAACTGTTTTCAAACTGTTATGTAAATGCCTGTAATGTCTGTAAAACCTTGCGCTCTTTGCTGAGGACAAATTTTGGCGAAACTGGCAAAAGCAACCAGCAATATTTTCACAAAATTGTAGGAAAACTGTGGCTTTTGTATAGAGTAACTATATTGCTGGAACATTTTTAAGTTTAAGATTGGAGATTTTTGTGAACTCTTCTGCTAGAAATACGGTTTAGAACTTAATGTTTCAACATAAACGACAAAACTATTCTCAACTGAAAACACCCAGCACATAGTTAGCAAAAACAGCTTTTTGAATTACTCCTTTTATATTTTATCTTTTATCATGGTTTCCATCATTTGTTAAAAGGCGAATATCCGCCAATAGGTTCAAAATCTCTATAAAATGAATAAAAAATGCACATTATTTTAACTAGGAGATATAAAGTAACTCAACCCCATCCTGCTTTAATCGAGATCTTTTTTCACTTTAATTTTTATTCCCCATTCCCCAACTTTGGAATAATACTCTCACTGGGCCAAACATTGATCGTTCCTCATACTTGTTTGGTTCATATTTCACATTAAAAATCCTCCACGGAACACGCTGGTCCGGCGCAAACACTTACACAGCAAAACTTCCGGTAATTCGTCGAGATTAATCGGTGGTACGCGATAATCCGGACTGCGGGGGCGCTGCTGATCCTTCTTGATATCCTCCACATTGTTGTTGTTATTATTGTTGTTGTTGTTATTATTTACACCATTGCCCAAACCGCACAAGTAGTCGCCGGTGTTCATCATCAGCTTTAACATTTCCATCGTGAATTCTTTTCGTTTCTGCCTTGTGATTGCAGTTTAAACACCACTCACTCTCACCACCTTTAACTCGTGTGCAGCAATTTTCATTTACGGCCACATATCACCATCTAGCACGGTAAGGTGACCTTACTGCGGTGCGGTGTAGACGATGGGTTTAAGGTCATTTATGGTGTCATGTTGTTCGGATAAAGCACTCGGACAAGCTAAACACAATTTCATCGTTAATCCATATTAACTAACGGGATGCATCATCACGTTGCTTATCGATTTCCTTTCCGCTTTCTCGTACAATATCGTGATGCTAATGCGGCAGGAAAATCGACTATCATTATTACACGTCACAATTTCACGTAATCCTTTGCAAACGGTGGGACCACAGCTCGTTTAAGGAGTGGCCCACATACATCCGCTTCCGTCGATAAATAATTGGATTCACGTTCGAGCACGGTACCTAATCGGGGCTATCGCGTCACGTACGGTGTGACTTGGTTTACAAACCGCAAAAGAAACACACAGCTTTGCACCAACCAATTTCGTAGCACATAAAACAATTTGCACCGCTTCTACAACACGTAAAGTAAAGCAACGTCGACACAAAAATACACACCGTACAAATCGAAAACAACACCTGCGATTTAAAGCCACACCAGCTGCTTAAAGGAATGGTCCGAGGTTGAGAGGTTTGTCCGATCCAAACGCTTTTCCAATCCCCGAAAATCGGACTTCAGACGGACGGAGCACGCGAAAAGTGCATCCTGCTCGTTCGAGATCACGTTTGCAACGAAGCAACGGAGGGTTCGTGAAACATGTTCGAACGTTCAAAAACGTTCGAAAAAGCGTTTCAAATGCGCGTAGCTTCGTTCTCTTTCTCTCTCGTGCTACGTCGTTGGCTACATTTCGCTCACACTCACTGTTTTTCCGATTGTGTTTTTTTTTTATTTTTCACGCTTTTCTCTCACATTCACTCACACACACTCACTTCGCGTACGGGAGAAGGGTGCGTGTGGAAAAAGTGGGCGTGTTTATCGCAGTGGCAAATTGTGCGAGAATGTGTGCGTGTATTGCGTGCCCTTACAGGGGTACTCAACTTGTGTAGCGCGGTTTTATGACGACCAAACACCGGAACAGGTGTGAAGATGCAGGGATTGCACAAACATTGCTTACAAATATAATTTTAAAAGATAAATTATATCACAACACATATTTTGTGGTGTGGTCGAAGCAGAAACAAAAAGAAGCGTTTCTCAGTTGTCTCAAATCTATCGCGGGACTCTCTCTTTCTCTCTTACCTCTCTTAAGCAGATGAATCTGCGTTCTGCGTAAAAGAGTCCTTTGTGATATATTATCCCTGGCATAAATTTAGACACCGGTTCTTTTCGTTCTCTCCTCGCTTTTCCGCACTTTTAGCAGAGCCTCGATCCCTTTTCCGCTGCCGTCATGTAAGAGTCCTTTGGAGCCATTTTGTAGCGCCATCGGTGGGCGCTCTTTTCACGGCTCGTCCTGGATATTAATCATCGCCTTTCGAGTGGGAGCGCTTGTGCCATGTCGTCCCGGATAGTCGGTGGATATGACGCAGTGGCACCAGGGGGACGCATCTATGAAGCGTTTCGTTCACAGGCACCATCGTCTATGAACTTTCCGGTGCACGACGCCCGAATCCATCGGCTTTTATTTCGACTGGAGCCCGAAACGAAAAGTGGATACAAAATAGTTCCTCATTCCCTACATCTTGACGCCTCGGGAGTCATCAGATGCATGGGCGAAACGATGGCGGGCACGGAGTCTCGGCGGTTCCCTTTTGCTCTCCTTGATGAGAGCGCCATGGCCAGTGCAAAGGATCAGACTATCCGTGTGCGTGTGGGTGTGACGTTGCCACTTTTCCGATCGCAACCTAAGTCGACGTCGGTTTGCAGGATTAAAGTCGTAGCCGCTTTGATGCGAAGGCTGCCCGAGTGGAGCTTTAAATGAGACTTTAATAGCACACCGGGCCCGGATACTGGGTTCTGGTGGGGTTCATAAATCAGTATGGTGGCGGGCTCCTTTACCATCCATCACGGACGAGGAACCAGCGTGTAACACGTATCGAAAAGAACCGTCCGGAGGGTTGGAAGTTTGAAAGAAAGCATGATTGACGTTAACGATTCAGGGCAGACGCGATGGATGCGAACCGTTTCGTTGTATATTGCGTTTTACGCTTTGGAAGTTTTGTTTACTTCTTGATGTACATCAAATAGCTAATGCTGCAAGGTATTTGATTTCCTAATTCCAAAAAAATACAGTTGGAAGTTGGCTTTTTGGTTAGTTATGTTACAGCACATATGTACCCATCTCTGGACTTTTAATCCATAATGTGTATTGTTTACATTTTATAGGCAGTTCCCGAGATATGCTATTATAGCGGATTCGTATTACCCGGGAAAAATCCTCGTATCTCGAATTTCCGCTTAAGGTCGAATCCTGGTACAATTTTGTTCATGCTTCAAAGTCACAAAGTCGACCTCCTTCTGTGCACTAAATTTATTCAGCGAATCAGGTTATTTTTAAAAAGAATTTATTAAAATAAGTTTAAAACAAATGTTTTATATGACACAGAATAGTATTTTCGATCAATTTTTCACCTTTTTACTTAGATTTTGTGCTATAAGCAAGTTCAGTTGTTGAGTTTCTATAAACCACGTATCTCCGAATCCCCGTACAAGAGGAACCGCGTATCTCGGGGACTGCCTGTATATACATTTTTATTTGGCATGTAGATATTAAACACCTTTCGTTTGTAGAAATTACCGTAAATTATTTTACCAACTAAACATGATTTATACAGTGCCCCTCAGTTTTTAAGGGCCGTATCATTACTGTTTACAAATTTTTTTGTTGAAAAGTTAGACTCGGCTGTTGAAAGTTAGACCAGTGTCGTCTAAATTGATTAAAATACAACAAAAACTGAATGCCTAACGTTCAAGCTTTTCTTGCTCTAAGCCTCAGCTCGACCGACAATTATCATTATTGGAACCATGTACCATGCCTGTCTCACTGAAACACACGTCCAATACGAATTAGCACAAGTACAAATCATTGTTTGCATCTGTAAGACTTCCAACGACAAGGATTAAAGGGAAGACATTTATTCCACCCGCATTTGTGAGGCACTTTGAACGTGTTAGTAGAACAATTTCACATAAGCAGCTTTATTTCTCACACATAAGTCTCGGATAAACTTACTGCACCCGGCGTCTTTGAAATATCTAATGACCCCAGCGGCGGGTACCCTTCTGTTGCTTAAGAACTCGTGCAAGAATCGATTTGTTATATTGCTAATCCAACACATGCCCCCTTCGCCAGACGGCGGGGTGTACTGTTATGCAAATTTATATTATAACCATTAGCAAAAGTATCGCCTTCTCGGACGGGTGCGGTCCATGGCGCAGTTGTACGGATTTGCTGACGATACGCTTTGGCATGGCAATCGTTTAAATCGTACCACCGCCAAGCATATCACGGCTAGACTATAATAGTTATTATAAGTGTCTAATTTATTTATTTCACTTAGCGTCTCTATCTTTCCCTCGAACGAGGGGAAAACTTTTCCAAAAGAAAGTGCTTTTGCTGACGCAAAAGCGGCACAGCCCCACACACCAGTCGCACTGCACACGGCTCGTCATCGTTGCAATAGAAAATTGCTCGCCTTTCGTTCACTATTGAACGGCTAGAACTGTACGGGGTGTGCACGGGACGTTGGTAGAAAGTTGGTCCAGATTTGCAGAAAGTTTGGCCAACATTTATCACCACGTATTTATCGTATTTAATGCACCGGAATGGTAGGAAAGGACACGGAGACTCCGGGTACGGATAAATATCCTTAATGTACTTGCCGGTAAATAGTAGCAGGACCCCCAGATCTGTTCGCATACCAACCGTACCCTGTTGTCATGGTCGTTGAAGGATGTAATAAAAACAGTTCATGCTAGGCTTTTAAGTGATTATCACCCATTTACAGCATTTGTCACCCCGATTGGCGAAAGCGAGGGTCGAAATAGTCTAACCTGTTCTGCCAGTCTGCTGTGGGTGCCCGGAAAGAGTGCCTGGAGGGAAGAATTTATCGCTATCGTAGGTTTATTGCGAAAGGCGAAGATTTAGATCCGGGATACGGCATTCGGCGTTTGAGTCGAAACTCGGCTAACTACAACTTCACTCAACGTTGATTAATGTCCTTTTCCCAACCACCATTCCCGGCGCACAGGGTGCAGGTGCATCGCCCAATGCAGTTTGAAGTGTCAGTGCGATACGGATCGGAAAATGTGTCAATTCACCGAAAGCGTTCCTGCATCATTCATTCCGCTAATCGATCCATTAGAGAACGCTGGACCCACCGACTGGTCACGACCGGAACGTGGATGGATTGGTGAAATCTGTTCCACTTAAACCGTGTCTCTTGCACTGACCATCTGTCAGATAGTCGGGATTTTCGTAACACACTTTCACGCCGCCGTGGAAAACCCTTCACCCATCGAGGGCTGCCGATGCTAACCCGCACCGAATTGGACATGTTTGCAACTCGGCACATTACCACGTGTTGGGATGGCTGCTGGTCGCCGGCTGCCGGTGGTTGGTAAAGTGCATATGACCCCGTGTTGATCCTATTGCCACAACTTTTCGGAATTGCTAGAAACAAAATAGAAGGGGGAAAGAACTAAAGCGCCCGAGAGGAACTGATCCTTAAATACCTTATTGACATTTATACGACCGGCGTTTTCGAGCCGTTTGCCCAAGTACCGTACGGAACAGTCTTAGGGGTGCAGCAAAAAAGCGGAACACTCGTAGCAGGGGTCGGAAGTGATTCGCGCAACTCGCAACACCAGGGAAGTGATTTCCCGCTCAGAGACAAACTGATGAACCGTGTGAGGTCAGAATTGATCGGTTAGAATGCTTAATCCGCACCGTACTGCCTTACCGGCCGAGTGTAAAGAATTTATTCATTCGAAAATTTATTGCACACCCAGTCCGGGAGAAAGACAGACATTCCCCGCAACGATGACAGATTTGTTGGTCTCGAGGGGCGTACATTTGTCGTTCTTTTACTGGAAGATGTGTGCACTTTTTTGTGCGTTGGTAGATTTCCCCCCCCCGGTAGCATTCATCGACCAATGACTTCCGTGTTTTTTTTGTTGTCGTTGTTCCGGTTGTGTTGAGATTTTTTCGTTATCCCGGCGTGTTATCCCTCAGTGGAGGGTTTGGCTGGTTTCCCTTGCGTCCTGTACGAGTTGTAAAAAAAGTCAATTACATTAACAACAGTATGTCGCACTGTGTTGCGTACGAGGTGTATCGGACAAGGTGTAAAAAGGGATTGTTGTATGCACACAAAAAAAGAAAGAGCGGAACTCAGGAAGCTTGAGGCTATTAGACTCATCTGTTTAATTGATGTTAACTATTTTGTAGTCACTTACAGCGACACGAGTCAAACTGACATTGATACGGTGTAATCGGGGATATTAACTCTATTTTGTACTTCTGGATCAATTTCAAAGGTCACTACGACTTGCTATGGTTATGTGTCATGAGCTACTGAGCTCGCTCTCCGCTAGTCAAGGTGAGCTCGCGATCGTGATCTAGTAACCGGACAAACAACGAAATAACAGCACAGAATTGAAGTTGATTCGCTCATTACACTCGGAATCCGTTTTAAATGTTTAATTTATATACGTAACAGCCCAAAAGGAACAAATCCAACATCCCCTTTGCAACAAATAAATCCACTCAGCTAAACCGGAAGCAGCGCCAGCTTCCTTGGTGTGACGTACAGCGTCCGGCGATAAAAATCAATTATTCACAGAAATCTTTGCTCCTCATTATTTTTCCAAAGAGCTGCAAGGTTTGCTGCGTTCACTAAACGGTGTCATTTATTCTGATTACCGCCGTAGCGAGCCCTTTTGCCTGCTTCCGTTCGCTTTCGGCGAGCAATGGTCGCTTCGTTGCGTTCGCCAAGTGGCAAAAGCTGTCGCTCTTCGGGAGCATCAGTAACACGGATAATGAAATAATCCAATAAAGCTATCTTAACTTTTTCGCTTGCGTTCTAGTTCCACTTTCTGGACAGGAGATGCTTGCGGGATATGCAGGACAATGCTCGGGAAGGGTGTGTAATGCGTCAATAATTAGATCACACAGTTCCCTAACGGTGGAGAAGCAAGTGATGGTTCCGTGTGTCGGAAGTTTTGCACAAACTGCGGGGCTGTCGAAATGTGTTTTCATTAGTGTGCAGAAATTTATGAAAACTTATAGTCTAATTTAGTTCGCGAATGGAAGAAGCAGCATGAAGAGGATCGGGTTTTTGTTTTTGTCGTTGGCCGATTCAAATATGGAGGAGAGATAAAACTGGAACAGGCAACATACGCCCCATTCATTTAATTTCACCATTGTTTAGTAGGGGTAAATGTGTGGGTTGGATGGCAATGTATGTTCGTTTCATTGACAGCACAGTACGCAGTATGTGAGCAGTTTACGTTCCGCTTGCTCAACATTTACGGCACCTCGTTCTTGTCGGGGGAGGTTCAAGCATTGTGACAATCTAACTACACGCACACATCGCACACTTTTCGGTAGAAATGGTAGAAATAAAATCAACTACAACCGAGCGGTGAACTCCCTGCTCGAATGTCTAGTGCTCTTGAGAGTTGAGGTTTGTCGTCCATAGCAGGACATCCATTTGCCGTGGATCCGGATCGCTTCAATTCCTTGTGTCTGCGCGACTCGGTCGAGGTGCCTTTCTAATGGCTTCCATGGGACATGCCGTAAAGTGTAGCAATGAATTTTTATTTCAATTTTATTTCGGTATAATTTCTGCCCTACTGTCACTAGCCCCTGCGACTTGGACGACTTCCTACGGTCGGCTGCGAAAAGTCGCTGGTGGGTTGGCACCAGCGATGATGGTTTTTGAAACAGGGAACGGAGAGTACAAGGATGACAAGGGACATCCCGGATCCATCGTTTAGGAGCCACCGAAGAAGTCATGACGGGTTTTTGGGGTTTTGCTTTCCTGGGGCTTATTTGTGGCGATTGTGGTGGGAACGGGTCGAATGGATCGATAAAATGAGTGAGTATTTTGTTTGTAGTAAGCTCATGCTAACGATGGATTATGGAAGCTGTGAGTAGAGATTAGTGACGAATTTTTTACAAAGATATACGTAGCTTGCTACACTTAAATCTAGGAGATATTATAAAAAATTATTTTAGAATGGAAATTCATAAATTTCCCTTATATGAAAAGTGAAATATATTCAAAAGGGATAAGATTGTCACTTCAAAACTCCCTGGGTATTACACCCAAGCGCATATCATTTTAGTATAAAATAGTTTTCATAAATTCCAATCCAAGCGTTTAATCAACCGTGTTGGGTTATTTCCATTCAATCAGAAAATTGTACCAAAATAAAGGGTAAAAAAAAACAATGAAACACTTTAAAAATATCAAATCTCTATTCCCAATTTCGATATGTGTCTTTGTTCCTTTGGGAGGTTCGCAATAATCCAGCAGCCGCTACTCCTTCGTCCCCAGTCCCACGCAACATTTAAATTCGGAAACATTCGAACCTATTCATTCGTATTTTATGGATTCCTCTAACAATATTCATTCTCTTTCTCTCGAACACTGCCACTTTTCATAAACAGAGCTCACCATGTTCCGACCATGGTTGCTTCTGCGCTCATCTACTGCTGCCACTTCCACCATATGATCGTCCCTTTCTGTGGTGTGTCCCATGTTTTACTCAGCGTTTCTTCAAGGATTGGCATACGGAGTGTTCTTAGTTTCCCGTGTACCGTCATTGGTTCGAATCGGTCGGGCTGGCATGAGCACTACAACCAGCCAAAAGGACCGGGGTGAGGGGGGGGGGTATTGAAGTATCAGTGTGTATCTCTGTATTTCGAGTTCCGACCAAGGGGAGTTCATTTGAAATACAACCGTTTTTTATCTTCCCGTTTTCTCACCGCATCGTTCCTTTTTGTCCCGATTCCCGATGGGGGCGCATGGTCCTTTTTGAATTTGGGAGAGCATTTTTCTTCACGCACACACTGATACACCCGCACTGAGGGGGGGGGGGGGGGGGGGTTTGTGGATCGACGAGGCGGTATCGTGGTGTTGGAGCATCCATAACACAACATGGCAAACCATGTACCATTTCCAATCCCCCACGGTTTTGCCCATTCATTGCCCCCTCGGGCTAGTGGGCAGAAATGTGGGAGAGTGCGTAACGGTGCAGACGATACAATAGCAAGATCTGACGTTGGATTTCGATTCGTACCGTCAGCCTCGGGCCAGCACGTATTTATGAGCTATGAGTTCCCTTAAACGGTGGAAAGCGGTAAACAACTCCTCCACAGCAGCGCGCTATTGGGGAAGCGCGGTTAGACGGGTAGTGTTCGTACAACCCCAACGACACACTCGAAGCGCGTCCTTTCATGTCTCCGATTCGCTTTGATGTCTTTGTTGGTGACCATTTTGTGTATTTGTCCTTCGCTTTTTGCAAAACCCGATGGTACCAACGGAACGAACACACCGTCGCCCTGGTTCGCTACGGCGGGCATGTCTCTGGAGGGAATGAAAATGGAGACCGGTAGAGTGGAGATGGCCGGGCTGGATGAACACTTTGTGGCCGCTAGAAACATCAATAATTTCTCCGCTCATCTTTCGAGGCTTCTCGGTGACTGACGGTGGATTTAGCTGAAACAGCGACTGTGGTACTGCGGAGGATAAATTTATCGTTGCATAAGTTACCTTGTGCACGTGTTCTTTTAAGTTTTGGACGAACGGCACAATGGAACTGTCGAAAGAAAATATCAATCGTGGTTTGGGTTGCTTTGATCTTCTCGGTTGGAGAACAATCAAAGACCAGACGAATAGAAATATCCCATATCTACAGGGAAATCATGCAATGCTATTCATTACTTGGGAAAACAGTGGCCTCAGCACTCCTTGATCACATCACCCAACCAAACAATAACTGTAACAGTACACTTAAGTAATGAATCGCTATAAAACAACGCCGAGTAATGACCCGATGCTTAACCGCCGAATACGCGAACAATAATTAGGAGAAACGCTCACTTAATGTTTGCTCGTTATATTTAATAAACCGTTCACCAATAAAAGCGGTAAAAGTTTTTACTGTCCCACCGACATTCGGACACACACTGGACACATCCGTATGTGTGCTGCAGAAGCCACTTGGACGTATCACACTGTCATAAACTCACTCTTTATATCCCAACCGATTAAAAGAGGTCAACTGATGATGACCACGACCGAGGTAGAAGTTGCCCAACTTTATCTTCCTTTTATTTTTTGGGAGGTTTGGTTCAATACTGTACACAAAAAAAAAACGAGAACAGCGGAATCGTGTCCACAAAATGGCCCCATTCCGGTTAGTGCAGCGAGCAAAAGGAGTAAAATAACAATCCATAAAGAGTGTGTTGGGTGCCGAGTTGTCCCGTATCCATTAAATGGTTCCGAACGTTTTGGAACGCTTTTCATTTATTTAATTTACTCCACTAATGTCCACGAGGATGTTGAAGACATGCTTGGCAAAGTGCACCTTTGTTCGGGGTCTTTCTGTCAGGTGGAAAAGTTTGAAAACAAAAGCCATTTAGTGTTGTACTTTAATCCCGGCTCGCTCTGCCCTCGCGTTCAGGTGGTTGGTTACTCGCATTAAGCTCTTCGACCTCGTACGTCGCTGCTAGTTGGTTGTTCTGCTTATCAGAATCCGTGGTGTACGGTACTCCGTGCAGCACCGTGCCACAGCGCGCGGCAAAGACAATGGCGATAAAGATGAGGGAGCAAACTCGTAAAAAAGTACGATGACATAATGTAGCTGGTATCTGGTAGCGGCTGTACCAGCTAGAGAACAAGACCTGTTTTACCTTTAGGTTGTTCACCTATTCACCTTTAGGTTGTTCCTATTGGTGGCCGCAACAAAATGGCCGTCGTTCGTGGCCGGAGGATAAGTCTGGATTTTGGAAGTCTCGCACATCTCGCGTTTTAATACGACCTGTAACACGGTTTTCGGTTGGCAGAGTCGCCGGGAAAGTATGGTTCGGTGTTGATGAAATGAGATTAAGATGGGTTCCCGCGATTACCTTTGTGCGTCAACCCTCTCGGGCCTCTCTGCCCCCGGTTCCCCACTACGAGTGCGACGAAAGCACAATAGGTACCTCGCAGCATCTCGCACAAGGCAATAGGGCTGCAAAGGGTCAGGTGGTAACGCTGGCAAAACAACCGTCACGTGGCCACATTTTCCGGATTTCACTCCACGTCGGTGGGTGGTCGTAAAAGCAAATGGCAGCAACCATTGCCCATTGTTATCCTTTCCTGTTACATCAAGCGCCACGGATGAGCAGGGCGCTTCGGTAGCTGATGTTCGCCGGGTTCGCCGATTCACAGATGGGTACACTCTTGCCTTTCATCGTCCCGGTACTCTACCGGTGCTCTTATTGGAGCAGTGGCAAGCATGGCGAATGAGGGCCTGGGTATTCTTTGCCGTTGCAAGATTGTTGCTTGCTGATGGTGTAGCACAAGTCAAAGGCACTGCCGAGAGCGAAAGGGAGCAGCAGCAGCAGCAAATGTTGCAAACATTTAATATTTATACAGAGCAATTCTGTTGAATATTTTAGCAGTGCTTAACGAGTGTTTTCCAAGGCGCGGTGTGGTGGGTTTTTGTTTTAAAGGTAACAAACGATTGCGAGGGGAACGGGAAAGCGGGAACCATGATAAGCCCCGCAGGCCTCAACTGGAGACGCCCGGTGGGTTTCGTCTGGTGGGAAGATTTGGATTTTAAGAGCTCATTTCTGCTGCGGTGCCGTATTTTCGGGGCCCCAGCAAGGGCCACGGGGTTGAGCGCGTCAGCAAGATTGAAGTAGGATCAACGCAAACATCAGACAGGTTTGCTTCTTGGTACGTCGTTCCACTACCGGAAGGTCAAGAAGTAAACGGTGATGGTTGCCTGTTCTCTTTTGCTACTGCTGTCGTGTGGCACGGACAACACCGAGCGCAACATTATATCAGAGCTAATTAATTAATTTATGTGCGAAACAGGCAGTGAAAGGCACCGTTTGCTGGTCGTGATTTGAGGACTCGCTTTGATTCGTTGAGGACACGGTCAAGTATCGCATCTTAGTCGAGGGATCGGTTAAAGTTGCGTGTTTTTGATGAGTGTTTGAAGAATTGCCAGGAGATACGGGATGCAAGTTTACTTCTCTTTGTTTGCAGAGTTATCGTTAGTATTGAATGCAATTCAATATTGATCAAATTCTGCCTTTTAAGATTATGTAAACTATTTGAGAAATCATGCACTAGGCAAAATAAAGCAAATTATTAAGACTTCAAAGATATTTCGGGTCTGGAATATTGATGACTTGCACCAACAGAGTGCAGGATTTTTGGACAAGATTACTCCCCACGATCGTAGAAATTTAATGAGTCTAAATTTTGCACAACATCATTTGCACGCTACAGGGTTTGGCAATAGATAGGATTTGTCGTGCCTAACTTATTGAGTCGCGCAGGCAAATAAGATAGAACATGACATAGATGGCGAAGCGCAAAACACTTTACGGTATTGCGTGCACAATTTAGTGAATACCAATTCTGTCAGGATGTTTACGCACATGCGGATTCTAGAGTTGATATTTAATTTACAAAATTTTATTAAATGCTAAACAGATGCCGTGCAGATTAAGAATTCAAAATAATGTTAAATAGTGATAAACAAATGTGTTTAGTTTTTTTCAAATTTGATCGTCCAAAATTTCATTTTATTTCTCAACTCTTGAATCCGCATGTGCGTAAACAGCCTGACAGAATTGGCTTTTACTAAATTGTGCACCCGATACCGTAAAATGTTTTGCGTTTCACTATCTATGTCACGTTTTATCTTATTCGCTTGCGCGATTCTTTAAGTTGGGCACACCATATTCTATCTACTGCCAAACCCTGTATCCTGCTCGTCACTGGATTTGCTAGGATGTTATTCA
Organism: Anopheles moucheti; assembly: GCF_943734755.1. Classification (NCBI taxonomy): domain Eukaryota; kingdom Metazoa; phylum Arthropoda; class Insecta; order Diptera; family Culicidae; genus Anopheles; species Anopheles moucheti. The sequence continues at coordinate 27,400,371 of NC_069141.1, forward strand.
AAACTACTATAACAACGGGTAGGAGGTCCTGCTTCATCACATGGAAATCGTGTCGGTCTAGTGATACTCCACTTCTTAGTCACGACGAGGACATCCGGCAAGATTACTTGTTCGAATAGATTCTCAATCAAATCTCTATATCTTCAAAAGGATATTCGTCGTCTTATACCACAACAATCACCATACTACATTCAAGTAAATGAATCCTCGCAGATGCTACATCTGTCGTGTTATATACCCCCTTTTGCTTAACACTCTGCAACTTTTGTCTAATGAAATGAACTTTCGCTTGAGTAAATGCATCAAAATGTGAAAATGTTAAAAATTAAACAGAGATCAAACATTCCCTGCTAACATCTTCACTAGCCCACCACTAGTGGGTGAGGTTTTCGCTGGCTAATTGGTGACGCTTCGCTTGTTACAATCGACCCGTCTCGTTTCGAAGGGTTCCTTATCCCTTCGATTCGCCGCTGCCTAATCAAATATGTTTTTCTACCAATCATCTCGCACCGTGATATGCTGAAACCAACCTTGGAACAGGAAGATTGCAAATAAACTCTCGGTATCGTCCCAATATCGCTTCCCCAGCACCATCATCAATAGGCACAGCACAAATTTACCTTTCATAATTTTTGCTACGCCGTAGATACGCACAAGTATTTTGCGCTAGGATTATTAGCAGAAAAAAACGGTTCCATCGGGACTGGTAGATGAAAGGAAGATCCCTCGACTCTCGGTTCCATCCTGAGCAAACAGACATCCAGCGCACTGTTTGCTAGGAAATGCGAAGTATGTGCTTGTGCCGCGCAACATAAATTATCTCTCACGAGATATGAAGCCACGTGAGGCTCTTACCGGGTCTGGATTCCAGTTAAGTTCCCCGCACGCAACCACCGACGCACTTTTTGGTCGATAATTTTCCGGCCCTCTTTACCGCCCTCCATGCCCTCCGCTGATCGGCACAATCTGCAGCGGTAAGACTGCTAAACGGCGTATAATTTGCTGTTTCCTCCGGAAAACCAATCCACCGCCAACACACAAAACCGTAGCCAAAGTTAACACGCACGCACCGGATAGCGTAGGACGAGCGGACGGGTGTGTCCCTCGGGACACTCTACCGCTTGTTTAGCGTTGAGCATTTTCCCGTCCCTTCCTGCAATTTCCCCGGGACAATGTGTAGAAATTTTCCCCCTCGCTTACAGGGCTGTCCCTTTGGAAGGTTGCAAAGGCTTCGGAGGCTGCTGTGGAGGGCGCATCGAGATGGTGATGTCCGGAACTGTGGGACGTACGTGACAACCGTGGTAACAAATGGTTCTAATGGTGGCGGGTATTCGAAAGGGGCAAACCGGCAGGGAGGGTAAATATGTTTGTTTTAGCATAGAAATGACTCCTCGAGCGATCGGAACGCAGCGACAGTGCGTCCCCTCGACAAACCCGGACAAACTTCGGCAGTCGGCTAACTTTGACATCTCGATCTCGGGTGGCAAAAAACCAGCGGCGTTCGGGCAAAGCGTATCGCAACAGATTGCCGTATCTGCTTGCAAAGCAAACAAAGCCCCGCAGGACGTACCGGGTACCGGGAAGCCAAACTAGCGCGGTATCCCGTATCGCCACTCGAACAAACACACCGAAGAGCGAGTCTAGGGAGAGAGATGTTGTAGTCCGTACCCTTGGTGATGTACTCCCGGGGAAAAAAAGGGGGAAAAACCATCGAATTTCCAGACCAACGGACGAGAAGCCGAGGGTCGGAGGGTGGTGGTAGGACCGATGGGTTGGGATGATAATTAAATTAATCATATAAAATTTTTACTGCAGAAACCAGAGCGAAACAATAAAATTGTTTATTTATATTTATGGGCTTCGCGGAGGTTTTTTATTGATTCTAGACTTTAACAGGCCATTTCAGCATTTTCAGCACCCGCGGGCTACATTCTGCCACCGGGCATTGGGTTGGGTTGGGTGGAGTTGGTGGTACAAGGGATGTGGATGAATATTCATCCCTTTCTGTTTTGGGATGCACTGCACCAGATCTCGAACGCTGTTTCTGCTGTACTGAGATCGTTAACTGTGCCAGAACCAGAGCCTGTTCATGGTACATTTAAGCTGTACAGATGCTGGAAACCACTCAAGAACAGCGCGAATCCTTAGATGAGATGTCAGGGCACTGAGATGAACCTCCTCGGCAAGGCATTGTCCGAACCGATTTTATGTGATTATGGTAAAATTAAGCTTCAGCATCGACGCGAACAAAAGGTTTTGTAACAATCGAGGTTTGGGCTGGGAAAGTGTCTCCGGGTATGGCCGGGCCATACAGGGAGCGTGAGAATCTCGTCCAATAGTTGCAATACGTTTCCCATCGGGCGTAGCAGGCGATTAGATTTCAATCGATCCCCTTAAGTTCCCTGAAGCCCTGCGCTGTTCTATAATTACTGTCGCAAATCTCCGCTTGATGTCCGCTTCGCTGGTCGCAAGGAGAGCGAACGAGATCCTGCGGTAATTGAATACTGGTACCGATCAAAATCTGCTCGCGGGCGTGTTCGTTTCTTCGTACATCGGGGTGGGCCACCACTCACTTGTCGTGACGGAGAGACCCGAGACTTCCCAACACTCTAGTCGACAATCAGCTCACAGGTCGGTCGCGTGCTGGGCCACCGTGCCGGAACGACGTCATGTGGAGGACGGTTCGATTCCCCGAAGACTGACACACACACAGGACGGGTATCCGGACGGTGAGTGTTTTCCCCGGGGCAGATTATATTGAATTAGTTTTGATAATTTTTCATACTTTTCCGTACCGCTTCTTGGTAGACGGGCTCCCCTGGGAGTGTTGCTTGATACAAGCCAACCAGCCTCTACCGATTCGTTATCGATCCGCGGCAACGTTCTAGAAGCGAGATAGTCGGGAGACACTCCTGCGAGACAAAACCGATGATAAATCTAGCGAGCGCACTTGTAAGAAGTCAGCATTAATCTAGCACTCGTTACACATCGTCCGTCCCTGCTGGACTGCGGGCACTGGACAATGCTGACAGGAGCGGGAAAAAAAATCTCCGTACCACTGTTGCGATCGGATCGTGCCCATCCGACGCCATTGTGTTACCGGTGACAAAAGATTTTTGTCCCGCAAACAAAGGGTCTTCCAAAGCCATACACACAACGCATGTACAGAACACATGGTGTGTACGTGTGTGTGTCTGTGTTCCATTCGGTTCTATTGTGTGCGGAAAATGAATGGAAAATCGTAAAATTAAAAAGTCGCTCATTTGAAGCCCGTATTGCAGCCGGGGGTTGAAAATACAGTGAGATGGAAGTGAAACCCATCCACACATGAATGCATTGCGAAAAGCATTGCACAAACACACACACAATGGGGCACCGGGACCAGGACCACATCTGTCGGTGTAATGAGGTGCAATTGAACAGTTTTGCCAGTTGGCATTGAGTTTATAAACTTGTAGGAGAGTGTGTTTTCTTGTAATTCGGGGTTGCTTTGTTTTGATGATTCCATCATTCCAAACTGACAGTAAATGCTCTTGGAAGAATACACGCTGACACGGCGGATCAAAGCAACCTGATGGGGAAGACAAATTGAACGAGCTATTCGACAGAATGTCAAAAAGTTGTACACGCAAAAGCATTGAAATAACGACGCCCCATTGCTCAACATTGTTTGGAACTTGTGTTAAAATTGGGGAAGTTGATTGAATAGTCCAAGTCGCGCGATGTTTATGTATGATAACTCAAAGACACGGCACCACGGGTCGCTATTGCAGGGGTTGACAAACAAAACATTATTTGTATTCGAATTGGAAATAGAAACATTACAAACATGACTTAATCCTCCGCGACTTATTGTTAATAACACATTTGTCAAACAGTGATTATGTGCGCACGTGACTTCTGATAATAGATCTAGAGTATTTGTGTAGGCTTTTTTGATGCTCTAAATCAGGACTCTGCTCGTTCCTTTTGGTGAGGACCTTCAAAGGGCAACCTACAATTTGCTACTTTCCATTACTTTCCACCAGCGATCACTGGTGTGAAGATTGTGTCAGTATCCTCCCATTCCCATTTCGGGGCATCCGAAATGACCGAACAATAACCACGAAAGAAACTTCCCACTTCACACAGTGTCGCCGGGTCCGGATGGTTCCCAACAATTTAATGCGACCATTTCGTTCCCGAGCACGCACAAACGGTCGGGAAAAAAGAGAAACCGAACGGCTGACGCGTCACGCCAAGGGTCATAAATGGAAACGAAATGGGTCGAAAATCTGCGCCACGCGTCCATTGATCCGCACACGCCTTTCCACGCCCTTTTGCCTCCCCCCGATGGAGGGTAGTGACCAGCTGACGTGTGGCGGCCAAGGTTGTCCATGCCCTCGTGTTTCGTCTCGTGAGTGATTAATGCGGATCGATTATCGACTGGTGGGCCTGGACCGTTGCCGCTGAGTAAGTCACCGCTGCTGGTACGGTTGTTTGGCACGCTCCGCTAATTTAATTACAATCTTCGACATCTTTTCTCGCAGCGAGCGCGTCAGGAGCGCTGCGTCAAGTGCGGGATGCGTGACAAAGTGCAGAGTTTTCCATTAGCACGTCCCACTTGGGAGGATATCCTTCCGCCATACAATCTGCTGCGAAAACCATTCTTGACGCGTAGTCGCGTGCAGATTTCATTCACACAGCGGTGTAGAGATTGTGTCGGTTTGCGTGAAGGGAGCGTAGCGAGACTCAAAACAAGTTAATCCTTTGAATGACACAAAGCATCGGTGCTGGACGTTTCGTAAATGGGGAAAATCCATTTGCTCTCGAGCAGAGCTTCGTTGGGGCTCTAATCCCTGTGCGGCACAATGTGATTGAGCAAATTTGTAAGACGACGTTCCGGTGCCTGCGGGCATCTTGGCATCTTGGCAAGTCTAAGACTAAGGTCTTAGACTTTGGAAACCGAAAACGTCCGTCTTGCCGTATTGGTCCGTAATCCCAATTAGAGAGCAAACCACCCGGCTGGTCACTACATCACAATTCCGTAGATCCATTCCCATCTGGACCCTCCTAATAGACCAGGAGGACCACCAGGGTGGTGGCACGACCCGGGGTGACTTAATTTGTTTGGATCTTATCAAACTTGCATGATCGTCCATTTGTGGCAGCCTTCTGCCCATTTGCTTGCTGAAAGCCTTGCAAGCGGGGAAAGATTATGATCGGTGATTACGCGAGGTGAAGATACTGCTATGGGTGGGAAAGTGACACAAGCGTCCCCCCCGCAGTTCTGAGCGCAGGAAAATGACAAAATAACAAACTCCATTCACTTGACCCTGCACAGCACCCCCCTCCGGTGCTGGTCTGTCTCGCTGCGGTCGAGGTGCTAATAGTGGCGCGGCAGTGGGTGTCATTTCCTTTCCAACCTTGCGCACAACCATCGACGGGACCACTTTTCCGAGCTCATTATTTATGCAGATGATTTTATTATAAACATACGCTACCACGTTCGACTTCCGGTGGTAGAAATTGGAATTGTGCCCCGGCAGAGTGCATTCCCACTCACTGCCCGGTGACTGTTCCTCGATTAGAGTGTCCCGGCCAGGTACGCGGCAACGGATGAGGTCAGGCAATGCACTTTCAATTGCATCAGTAAGGTTTCCTGTTTGACTTACGATTACTACCGCTGCCGGGCTACGGTTGCATAGAGGTCACAACACAAGGGGAGCGAGACAACGGAACCGTCTCGATAGCATCATCCGAACGTAATTTGTTTTTAATTAGAACACTTTCCCGCATTCTGAGCCAGAGCACACGGAAAATGGCCATCAAACGCGTCTAATGCGAATAATTGGACGATGATGATGATGATGATTGCCATCGCTCGCACATTACATGCCAAACCAACTCCAACACTAATGGATGTCGAAATGGGTCCACATCTACGTAATTGAGTGGACTTTTGAGTGTTTTGCGCAGGAAAATAACTGCTTCCCTATCGTTTACTGTGGCCGTTCATATTTCTCGGGAAAGCTTTTACGAATATTGCACCCATCTTTGGCGGAAAAGTGGAAAATTGCATAGCGTGCAGCAACGCTTGCATCGTTGCTCTTAAAGCTGTGCTTTTCCAATCACTATTACAGGGAACTGAGCAGCTCCAGTAAATTGTAGTTGGTGTATAAGAAAGTTCTTCCTACCAGGTACATGTCTGATAAGTTTTCCCTTTTCACTATAACTACACCAGTGCCTGTTTCGATCCACATTCAAATGAGTTCTCTCTGTTACCTTTTTTTCTCTCCCTTTTATTCAACTTTATGCCCAGTATTGGAGCTCAGAATTGCTCGCGCTAGAATGCGTTATTTTACAACGCAATCTTACCGCTCGGCGTTGAAATTAACCGATTAAACTTTACGATAACAGCTTCCAACGGGTAAAACAAGTTTGACGCTTGCTTTTCGACATGGAAACGGACACATAAACTTACCAATTAACCAATCGAATCAATTGAAAAAAGGGGATGTTTAAACGGACTTTGGCCTGGACAAGAAGAAAAAAAAATGGCCGCGAACGAAACCCACCGAGCTCGGGCCAAAATTGAGCGCAAGCTCCATGGGTGTGAAAGAACGCAAATGGCAAATTTATTTGTTTTATCACTTATAACGCAATAAAATGTAATATTTATCCGCCTTCACGAAAGGGCGCGCTGGCAAATGTTCGCTTGGCGGTTTTGGAGGTGGCACAGCGAGCTATTAAATTACGCTTAATTCGTTTAAACTAACGCCACACTCACACGCCGCTTATGGTGGAAGCGGAGTTGTTCGTCGTGGCGGTGATCGTTCTGGCGGTGAAATATGATCCAATTCACACACACACACACCAAGCAGCAGTAAGGAAATGGGGAAGGTGCGAACGAGCGAACGAGGATCCCTGCTGTCTTGTTTTGATCACGCTTGATGCCCTTTTAGCCTTCCTTCCATCAGCCGTCGAGGACGGTTTGTTAATTTTATTGCCTTTTTCCCGGGTTTTTCCTCACTCTCTCTCTCCTCGGTTAGCATTCTCTTCGAGTTTCGAGTGTGCACATGTGCAATAAATAGCTATCGTCCACCCTCCTATCCATTTGCAGGGCAGGGAAAAAGGATCCGCTTTCGGTTTCCCTGGCTAGGCCTCGCCTCACTAACTGTAACGATCGATGATGTTTATCTTGCCATACCACCGGTCGGGCTCTTTTCTATAAGGCAAAACAAAAAACCGGAAAAATCAACCCTAGCCGTACGAAAAAGCACAGCGCTGCGCCAGTGCTGTGCGAGCATGACAGTACATAAAACATTATTACGCACTCACGGGTGTGACATTTACACGGCGGGATGCCACCACCCGGATCGCGACACCAGAGCAATGCTCGGCAACTACGGGACCAGAATGCCCGCAGTGAGCAGGGACAGTTTTCTCTGCCCAAAACACCGTTCCCTCCAGCTGCCGTGCAACTCGAAAATGGGTTCGCCCTTGCGTTGCTGAGTAAATAAAACACCCGACAACGGGGGACCGCGACAAGTGGTGTCACGTCGGCCAATGTTTGGTATGCACGTTAGCACGGTGTCCTCTTTTTATGCTTTGTTTTCCTGGAGTCCTAATGCGTCCCAGGACTACTCAGCCGGAAAACGGTGCAACCCGTTGAGCGTTTGAATGGTCGCGTTTAATGGAGGCGCACGGTCTGTTTCCGGGAAAAGCCGAAAACACCGAAAAGGGCGCGGGGGCCCTGGTGAAGGAGTGGAAGCTATTTGGGTTTTTTTCTTCCTTCTTACTTGTCCCCGGGTGTGTGTGTGTGTGCGCACTGCTTCAGAAGCAATAAATTAAACCGTTTATGCATGTCGCCGCGGGAGATCGCGAGACAGAATTGCAAATGGACAAAATGCTGCTGCTGGGAGGGGGCGCAAAATGGACATGATCGTAAATCAACGGAAGCGAACAGAACCGAACAAAAAAACACGATACGGAGTTTTCATACAAAATGCACTTTTCTGCAAGAGCCTGTTTCTTTGGTGAGTGTCTTTTTTCTGTTGGTCAGCTTGTGTCCTTACCTGTAAAGAGAAGAGAAGAGAATGATATCGATTTAATATCGATGAATAAAAGCTGTAACGCGTGTAAACTCTCTTGTTACATGAGTTTTGAGGTTAGTTGAGTGGATTTATTACATCAACAGAAATCAATAGATTTTAATAGAAATATCCTTTTGTCCATATAAATAACAAAAATTATAACGTGCTTCACGAGCTGCATGAAACTTGATGGAGGACAGGAGACATGCTGACGTGGCCATGTAGGGTGGTAAACTCAAACTGAGATGGACGGAAGACGTGGATGCTTCCTCCAGAAAGGTTACTAGTCGAGGACGGTACTCGATCGCGGTTTAGAGTACTCCTGCAACAGACCATGATCACTACGTTGATATAAACATTTAAAAGGCTGTTAAGAGGATTCATAGCAGTTATCGAGTAAATTTGTGGTGCATTTGTGCAGCGTAAACAAAACAAAAATCTTATACAGCAAAAACAACCCCTGAAGTAGTTGGGAGTTCTTCTATAATTGTTAGAAAAAATAATACTTCAGCTTCAATCGCTTCTCGACCTATAAGCCAAGTTTGTAACGCACAATACTAGTTTTAACTACTTTAACTACCTCATAGAGCAAGGACTGACGTTTGAATTGTTTAATTTAGTTTATTGAGTAATGTCTGCCTGGTGGTTCATCATACAAACTTATAGGTGATTTAAAATTAAGATTAAGATTAAGCCTGCTTTAAGAGCTAGGAGAGGAAACTATTGGAAGGGGCTAGGAATTAGGAATTAAAGAGAGGATCGTAATAAAGCAGTATGCAGTATGAAAGATGGAAATCAAACAAGTGAGACGAGGAATTGAATGCACGTAAAGCACGCAGCAAAGAATCATTGCGACCCACAGAGGTATGGCGTAAAGGGATAAGTGAAGGGGGACGAACACCAAGCAGCTGACACCTAGACTCAGAATCTGGCAGTATGGCACTCGATGCGGTCAATGTGGATTAGAGCCGTAGGAGACCAGATTACTGAGCTATACTCTCTATATATGAAGCGTTAAATTGAGACTACTATCAAGCCATACAGCTAAGTCCTTTACCAGTGTAACACGATTACCTGGACATGATTTAGTCATAGGAATAGGGCAGAGGAGTGCGGGAACGTGTAAATGAAATAACTTGTCCTAATGGCAAATAGTGAGGGAGTTAATAGCACACCAATAGGAAAAACGGTTAAGGACATCTTGAAGAAACACACAATCTAATTGTAGTTGAAGAAATTCTATTCAACAGCAAAACATTACCCTGCACAGCCTGGATGCACCATTTATTTATCTAAATCAATTAGCCTAGAAACAATTACTCATTTCGTTGCGATTCCACGTAATGCCACCCACATTATGTGGCCCCGGGACGTCCGTGACACTGACCCACATATCAACAGCACGATAAACAGCACACGGGCACAAAGAAGCCAGGGGCTACAGAAATTGACCATCGAATAATCGACCCGGCCGAATGTCAGCAAATGGGAACAACAGCGTGTATGTGACTGTGTTCCACACGGGCACACCTTGGAAAATGTGGCCAGTGTGCTAGTGGGTAGGGCACATCATTCAATCCATTCGGGGTGGCCGTAGATTTCGAGTGTTGTGATGCGACGCAATGGAAAAATAGCTCGACCCCACAATCCCACCAGTTTAATGCAATATTGTTCCGGAAGTGGTTCGACAATCGGAACGGGAGTGAGTGAAAAATTTGAATGGCTAATTCCTGCTCAATAGAATGTGGAGGCACAGGGTGGAAAACTTCCATCAAGACGTATGGGGTATACACACAACGTTATTGATCACTTTAACGCGAGCGACCAGCCGTATTTACGCACGTATGTAGAGGTTTTTCTGTAATCGGCCTGTATTGGGATGATAAACACCGGAAGTATTGGGGAACCCCAAACCAACGCCAGCGTTCAAAAGTGGGGAATGGTTTTAACAAAGCATTAAACGCGCACGTTTGCAATCGATCGGTCAATGCTAAACCGATGCTGGATTGGATGGTGAAGTTACCAGATCATAAACCAAACGTTCCGCTCAGTTTGTGGCCAGTGTGCTCGCATCTCGTACAGCTAGGGGTGTGTTTATGCAGGGTGTGTTGCAAGTAGCTGGGGAACGCTAGATGATTAAAAACAACCGAGTTTAACACGTATTAGCTGACTTTATGTAAAGAGTTTTTCTTGATAATTATTTTTTTTTTGGAAATAAAACATAAGTTTATTTACTTTTTTATTTTTTTTTTCATATTTTAATCAAAAATATAAAGAAGATCGATATCGATCGATAGTGGTTTGATTGAGTGGGGTTTTAAAAGAGGTTTAATAGAGCACTGATTTTTAAAATGTTCTGTTTTATTGAGTCCTATGAAGAACTCGTGTGAATAGTAATAACATAATAAATAATAAATAAATAATATGTACATAAATAATAAACAAAAACACTTGTTTTAAAACAATGAAACAAATAAAGTTACTTAGTTACAAATTACAGTTACTTAGTTACTTAGTTACAAATAAAGTTATTTAATTAAACAATTACACAAATAAAGACATTTACATACAAAAGGTAAAACATCACACTGATGTAGTAAGTATAATATGAGGTTAAATAAAATACGAACTCAATAAAACTATACATAAAATATTAACTCAAATAGTGCAAACATGCACAGCAGCATGAAAGAAAGAAATGAAGAAAATAACACTCGTTCCTACAGAACGCTCCACTTAATCTGGGCACATTGTTTACTTACAGCCGGCATGACATTTATGAAGTAATGTGCTTCATGGTCCAAAAGAATTGCTCGAGGCAGAGCTTCCCTATGCATAACTCATCTTGCCGCTTTTTTCCTGAGTGTGTCGTACATTTTTCTATAATTCATTGCCCATTTTTACCCCGTACGCTGTGTTTTCATCCCTTTTCCCTAAACAAGTGTGCATGTCCTATGGTCATGTTACACTTTTTTGTTGTTGAACAAAATACTTTTAGATAATGTTATGCTTTTTTTGTTGCTTCGCTTATGTGAGCCTCTGGAAGTGGAAACTCGGCCCCACTGGATCCCAGCTGGGTTTGGGCTTCAGGGGTTGAGAAAACCAGAGAAAAGAGCAAGCAAGGAATGAATCTTTGTTTGGTTTTTAGAGGATTTTTTAGTACACGAAAACTCGCACACACACACAAACCTCATGGAAAAGATTCGGTTTGGTAGTTTATGACTTTTTGTTTTCGGTCACGTTTCGGTCAATCCGACCGAGGCGTGGTTTATGAGAGGGTGCTGGCGATGATTCTAACGCATCATGAAATATTCATACACGGGGAGTTGTATCTGAAGTTTCTTTTTTTGGCGGGGGGTGGGTTTTTGTTTTGGTTCCAAAAAGGACTTTTGCGATTTTTTTTCTTTACGCTTGAAGAGGATTGTCTGGAAAAAAAGAGAAATACAAAACAGTAAATGTCCTTTGTGGCGAACAAACTGAACATAAAAAAAATACACCAAATAAAAGGAAAGCAACGAACGGCGGAAGTAGAAGCAAACACGAAGAAAAGGGCATTGTTAGAAGGAAGGAATTATGCGCAAGGTTAATATTCAGCAGTTTGCTTTTTATTAGTGCGAGTTTTATGGTTCGAGCAGACTTTGTTCTTCCTCCCCTTGCTGCTTCCGATTCGCAGTTATGGAATTTAAAAAAGAAAGCATGCCCAGTTGAAGTGGCGAAGAATGCGATACCATTTGCAGTGAAATGGCAAAGTAGAAAAAAAAGCCAACATTTTGTGTGGTACGGTTTTTCGGGATGGAATTCGAACCGCATAATGGTCCTTAATCATGGCGAATGACATATTGTCGGAAAACGTAGCATTAGCCCTTTTTTTGCCTTTGGGTTGTACATGACAGTTTTAGGATATGTTTGAGTTAGAAGTATTATGTCTGAATAGGTAAAAAAAACAGATATGCGAAGAAGTTTTTTAGACGAAAGTGGGATAATTGTATAATAATTTACTTTTCGGAAGCTTAAATTCTGCGATTTTTGTGAGCCATATCTAGATTTTTTCCCTAATCTGGCATGTTACTAACCTGCATACTACCAACTCTATTACACTAAAACACCTTAAAATTTGTCACATTTTAAAACAAATTAACAATAAAAACAGATTTTCATAGCTGCTCTCCTCATAACAAGGTTCTCAACGCACCTAATTTACAGATTAAAATGTGAACGATCTCTTGAGCATAAGCACCATTCATTTCCGTCACTAAACACAAACAAATCTAACACCCTCTCAGCCAACGTCAAGTTTTTCCGACCCCGTGTCTCACGGAAGAAATCCCCGCTCGTCCGTCACACACTCGACTCGTCAAAAAATCCTTCCGTTGACGTGAGCACAAACAAAGGCAAATATTTTCCAACTCCCTTGCTCCCTTGCTGGCCCTTGGCGCACTCACTCATTGTCACCCACCCATCGATCTCGTCACGCGCGGGCATCCATCAAAACCATTGCAGACGTTTGGTTTTTACCGTCATTCAATTATTCACTGGCTTTTTCACTTTTTGCTGGCCGGTGTTGGTAGGGCGCGGTGGAACCGTCAAGCAAAACATTAATCCACGTGCACTCGGCAGGGGGCATTGTGTGCCGAGTTGCCGTGTGTGTGTGTGTATGTGTGTTGTATGCATGTCCTTAATAATGGGTTGCTTCCTTCCGCTATTTTGTACCTTGGCGTTGATAAAAAGGGCGAACAAAAACGGGAAAATGCGTTCCTGGTGGCGTGTGTGGTGGTAGGCTCGCACACTCGTGGGCAGCAGCGCACGGGTGAATGCATTAGGATATCATTATCGAAATAAATAACCACAGATGGTGTTCGGTACGGTTAAATGGATTCCTCCACCACCCGGACCAAAAACCGATCCGTGGCACGATGGTGAGCTGTACGCTTTTCCCCTTCCGGCAAAAGAAAAACCAATGGAAAAGCGTCCCTGATTTACGGGCGCTACTCATTGGCGTGGGCAGGGTGAGACACAGAACAATTTGTTCGTGTAAATTTTAATTGATCCAACAGGAGAGTTTCCATTCCCTAGCGCTGCGGTTATAAGTTTATTGGCATTGTAATGTTGTTTTTTATTCTCCAAAAATCCGGCCCCTCCTTTTCCGTTTTTATTTCCCCTCGAAAAAACAATTCAATAAAACGAACTAAAACAATGTCCCGGAAAAGGGATGATCTCGTTTGACTGATCGGTCATTAGAGTCATTTATGCAGTATGTTATTTTATTCCGCAAGGGGTATTTAGATGTAACTCAACACAACTAACACTACTTGGTTGTCTTAACACATTTGTCAAACTTGAGAGACATATCCAGCACTTTTGCCGTCATGATTTCGTATTTGGACGTAAGGCAGCTGAGCAATTGTTCTCGGTATGGCTCAAAATCAATTGCGAAATGTTTCACCAAGCCGGCATTTGTATTAATAACCGTCACCGTCTCATCATAGACCTACGGAGCACAACAAAAATGGATAATAAAATTAAGAATTCCACTAAACCACAACGATCGAACGCATTACCGTGAAACAGCTTCCATTTTCCAGTTTAGCGCAATCCCGTACTTGTTGCAGCTGGTCGAAAATTTCATGCTGAAGTTGGCGTACTCTGTCATGGTACACCATCGTTGCATCATACAGCGCTGTGGTTGCCTCGTTCGAGCATAGTGCAACAGACATTAGGCTGATGGCACCGACAGTATGTGCGCGTGGCACGAGATCACGTACGCACTGAAGGTGCAGTGGGAAGGGACGTAACTTTGCCATTCCCGAGGACACTAAACCGTACGAGGTGTAAAGCATGTTTTGTAAGACCTCTCCAAACCGATTGTCAGCCTTGGATTCGATCGACTGCAGATCACCGAGCCCAGTCTGGATGAAGTTGTCCACTTGGCTAGAAAACTCGGCGACAGCTGTATGAAGATCGTCGGGAAGGTGTTGCAGTGTACCCAGCATCGATCGGAGCAACTGTCCACCGTCAGATGCTTCCCGGAGAAAGCGTCCCGATGCGCTACGAAGAGCAGCACCGTACAGCATATGGTACGATCGTGCGATCTGGGTGACATCGTGAAGATCTTTCAGTTCGGTTGCCTCCATGTGAGGCGGTAAAAAGAGTACTTTGAGATAGTGTTGCAACTTCTCGACACTGGAAATTAGAAAAACGGCCATCGTCGTGGACATTACATGACTGGTGGCACCGGTCAGGAAGCTGTTGATCTCCCGTAAATCACCCAACTGGAGGGTATCTTTTAAGAAATCTATCCGCATCAAATGCTCACTCATATTCCGCTCCAGGAGTTCCAACTCTTGAGAAGCGTTCTCCTTGCGGTAGTACTCTGGGAAGGGGATGTTAGTCTCATTCAAGTAGCTGTTTATTTGATGAAGGTTTTCTGCTAACGGTTGCATATTGCGAGAGATATCTTGCGCCTGAAGAAGAATGGTGATCTTGTCAGCTGCTTCTAGCGCGTTCGTAAATGAGCTGTTAACTTTGCCTAAAGTTTGAGTAATATTTAAGGTAAGTGGCAAAGTCGTATCCGGTTTCACTTCGGAAAGGGAAAGTAAGCTAAAACGCAGTACATTTCGAAGATACTCCAATGTTGGGAGATAGTCCAATGGGTCGAATGCGGGTGCCGCGGAACATCCACCGAGACACTGAAACCAATAGGAGCAAAAGAGGAAAAGCTGTAAAGATTATCCAAAAAGAAGAGCTCCACCATTTCACTAACCACCAGCACGAACACTAGAACTGACTTTGGCATCATGCTCCTCTTCGATAGAACGCACTTCACTCTACTGCCACTGCACCACGGCGTACAAACCCTTCAAGTGCTCGCCGGTTAGACTCTTTTATACGGTAACACCGAAACTCATCTCGATTGCTCTCGCCAGCAACGCTCCGTTGGGTGTTGTATACAGTTACACAACATTTCTTTGCTGTCTGCTGCTGCTGTGTAGCATAGTTGCAGCATAGGTGCACTGAGATGCACCTGTTTAATCTGGAGCATACTTTCGGAAACACAAGCACCCACATACGTACCACCGCCAGTACACTGGTGTCGATCTCGGGGGAAATATATATATCTGCCCGGTGAATGCACCGTCATCTACGCGTGATAGCAAATGGTAACCGTACCCATAGCCAAGCCTCCACACCTATGCTGGGGCTGGTCTAATACCATTGCAGCAACAGCACGATACACGAAACGATAAGCAACCGATAAAAGGAACACTGCATTGCAAAGGGGTGGATTTTCAGTTTGCAAGCGAATGGTCAATGGCGAACTGATAAAGCGTGTAACGGGTAGGATCAGTTCTGGTGTGACAAATTGACAGTTGAAAGTTCATGGAACGGTTAGGATTACGATGTACTACGCTTTAATCATGACGGATAAATTTAGTCAAACCAAGCATGATTTCTTTATTTTAAAGTTGAGAGCATACCATTTCCAAATCAATGTACCTTTGTCTATATTGCAGCGGTAGCACGTGCTCTCCGCTGGGCCAAAATATCATTCTCCCCTATCGGACTCAATGCGCTTGCGGTGCTTCATACCCAAAAATGAAATGCAAATAAGATTTATGAATTGGGTAAATATTTGCACTCTTGCCACTCTTAACGAACCAACTACAAATAAACGGACGCACTCGTCGACCGAGGTTTCCAACCGGTACGTGGGGTCCCTTGCAGGGAGGAAGCATTCTACAGCTCGTGTTTTCGCGTCGTCCCAGGTACTTTGGGCAGGATAGAGATGATTGGTACTACCTGACATCAAAGCAAGCGGAGCCTGCCAAACGTTTGCACAAATGCTTGTAGCGATCCCCGGTTGCATTAGAGAGCAGCGGAACAGACGGACATCATCGTTAAACCACAATACACCAAACAGTTGGCAAAACACGGACCACTCACTGATCTCACCTTCATCTAACTGTTCCTCTGGAGTTCCATAGAACGCACCACCGACATACGAATTTATGTTCTATTCTGTGGTTTTAAGCGCGGTTTTGAACATATCTGTCACCCATCGGATGACACTTTGGCTTAGTTTTAATAATTCATTCGCATATTCGCAGACCTCCCATCGGATGAACGGACGGGGTAAAGTGTAGTAGTTTACACGTTGGACCGGGACGCTTTATTGTCGCGACGAGTCAAATCATTTGCTCAGCACAACCCGGCCTAACCGTACCGGACAGATGCTGGGCTGTGGTGGAAGGGATTCGCAGGGAAACACAGTAACGTGCCCGCAAGGTGTAAAAGGATGTCAGTGTGTGCAACAAAAACGGGACACGTCGGAAACCATGCCGTGCCGTTGTCAGCTTTTTTTGCAATACCCTGGAATGTTTCGGTGTGCAAAGAAAATGGCTGCGCATGCGAATGTTGGACGTTGTACGATGGGGAACCGGATACGGAAACGGAAGGCTCACTATCTTTGCCCGTACGAGCTGACTGGGAACGAGACGGATAAATTCAACATGGCGTTGACATCTTCCCTCGGGACAGGCGCGTCTGCTGGTCGGCTGGTAAATATGTGCGTTCTTTTGTGTTTCTATGTACAAAGATTATTTTGTGCTGGAAAACACAAGTATAGGTAATAAAATCGATTAAATTTAAAGGGAATGAGTTGTAGAATGTTTAAGAGAACTTAACGAATTGGTGTAAAAAAATGGAAAAAATTCAAACCATCAACAAAATATCATCGAAGGATGACTTCACTATTACAACAAATTCCAATGCTCTTTTTTTTTTGCTTTAAAAAAATAATTTTGATTCCCTTTCTGCATAAACCATATGGTCGTCATATTGTAAATCTTCCGTGTGCTTCTGATTTATGCGTGACATTTGGCCTTACGATATTATCGTCCGGACGATACCGTAATGTACCCATGCACTTACGATGCAACAACAAAACAACATACATCCAAACCGAAGAGTGAAATAAAATGAATAAAGAACGATAGAAACCCTACTTTGTGTGTTGGAGAAAAAAATCCATTCCACGGCACCGTTCAGACACGCGATCGAGGTGCAAAAAAAACGGGGAACCCTCGGACGGGATGAAATACGACCAGCGGTGCAGAACCAACGCAACATGACAAATATGTGGCTCGTGCGGTACACACCCTAGCTGCTAAGTGGCCCAACCAGCACTCCCCATTTCCGTGGCAATGGATAATTTTTCGGATGACCCTTAAGCGGAGTCAGCATGCACACATCCTCAACGCTCATTAACACCGATAGTAACAGAAGGTAGGACGAGTATCCTTCTGTGGTATTGTATTTTCTTTTTTTCTCGATTGGGTACAGTGTGTGAAGTGTTGTTGGCAGAAGGGATTTTGGCAAATTTATTGAAAGTCGATGGCCTGATGCATTGCGAAAGGGGATTTACAGTCTCGAACGGATTCTTTTGAGTAATTCTAGTGTGTGGGTGGGTTTTCTATGAAGATTCTCTCTTCTAACAATCCAATAAAATTCTAGTTAAAAAGCTATTAAATTCCTATAACGCAACAGCAACATATCTTAACCTTGGTACAAACACAAATGGTCAAAGCATTTAGAATCAAAATTTAGTCGAGTTAGAAGAATATTATCCATAACTGATTAATTCGTTTAAATTAAAAGAAAAATATAATATAATATATATATATATATATAATATGTGATCAACTGTCAAAATTACAACTTATACAACACATCAATCCTACAGCATAGAAGTTCTTTAAACTATTTAGGCAAATTATAAAGTTTAATTTTTATAAAACCCCATGAAAATTATAGTCAAATCTATTGTACCACATTATAAACATTTCCGTCCCAGGAGTCATCCTCTTTACCTTTCGGCTCTTCCCCAAAAACAAAAAAAAAACGTATGGTCCGGTTACTTCCGTACCGTGCGCGAAGGGCGATTAATGAGTCAAACCCTGTGGCGTGGTTCGGGGTACGGGAAAACCTATAAAAATAGTCTAAGCACCATAAAACGCATACGAACGGGGAGCGGACAAAGGCACAAATTGATGAGCCCAATGGAAGTCAATGGACGCCGACACCGGGCATCATCGTTTCCTTCCGGAACCATATGGTACACGGTGGCATTTGCTTGTCGTGGGGAGGGATGGGAAGTTTGGACGCTCTAGACGTTCGAATCGGCCGGGAAGAGTGTAATGCGATCGTACGGGATGTCATCGTTTTGGGATGCCTTAAATATACGGACGCACCTCTTAAAGTGGCCAGTTAGATGTCTTCGATTACAACGTAAGACACAGGTCAAACGATTTGGTTTTAGCAAGTTCAACTGTCATTGAATTCGAGTAGTGCTTGGCCTGATGAGATCTTTGTCGTTGAAATATACGATCATATCGATCGTGCATGCTAGTGCGCCTCCAATATTCGTCAAAACACCATTCAATTGCAATTACAACCAAGCGTAAACTTTTCCTTTTCCCACACTTTACGCGGCTGTAATTGCTTGTGGATCCTATTTCCAAACCGCAGGACACGGACAGTACTGCTGCGACTGTGTCGGGTTGCCTTTTTAGCGGCCCCGGACCGATTTCTAGCAATTGCCCGCAGCCCGACCAACACGTGCGCTGGAAAATAGCGTATAAATGAACAATGGCCCTCGAGGCACGATAAATATTATGTTTCAAAACATCCGCCTCTGCTGCCCGGTACGCGCGGTGAGCCACACGTCATCGCACGCGTCAGCGGATCATGTTCGCGCGTTTGCTTTAGCAAGTAGCGACCCGCAACGTACCCGGGGCGTAGACCGCAGTAGCAAGGGTGACTGTTGCTTTTTTTTTTGTTGCGTTATCCTTTTTCCTTTTCGATGCAGGTTCATTTGCTCCTGCGTTTGGATGGAACAAGTTTGGCAATGACGAAGACAAATCACACCCTTTTCTGATGTTTGGTAACGAACAATGGGAAAGTATTTGGAGAGTGGCTTTAGCGTAACTATTTTCTAAACATTTTTTGTTCAGAAACAAAATGATGGCCATCGACTAAAAGAGCTAAAAAAAAGGTTGATCTAAATTTGCTTCCTAAGTCTTCTCTGGATGTTAGTCTTGACTCTTTTCTTTGAAATTAATTTCCACAGTTTCAAAAACCAAGTCTTATGTCTACGAAACGACAATAAAGGTGGAAAACGTAACGATTGAAATGCGAAAATATTGCGGCAAGCAAAAAAAAAACAACTCCCTTGAAGGGAAAACTCTTTAAACAACCATTTTCACACATTCAATTAACAGGTTTGTGGCTTTTCCGATGATGAACGCCAGAAAGTGCCTCCGGGCGACGAAACGCACGCCCACACCCGGTCGTCCGGTGTGGCACGTGTGTTCCGGGCTTTTTTTGTGTCCCTTCTCTTGCAACACAAGGGAAAAATCTCAAACCACCGAACAACGACGAGGTCGAGTGCGTTAAATTCACTTCCATCGTAGCTGTTGATTTTTGCGTTCGGAAAAGTGACCTCCCTGGCGAGCGGGTGATGGTAATTGTTGGTACCGTCGGTTGTTACCGGAAACTAATGAATGCAACGGATTTGCACGTGGCCCTTACCATTACCCTTACGCGGTGTGTGTCTGTGTGTTGTTGGTTTGTTGAAGTGAACAATTTCTTTACTCGCTCGATTGTGATTTCCGGTGTGCAAGATGCAAAATGGAGTTGATCGGAATGTGAGTCTTATTTTCTATTGTTATTCTTCGAACACACCCCAACACACTGCTTCCCGTACAACCGTGCCGGTGGAGGAGTTTTTGCTAGCATTGGAAAGAAAAGAACATTGAGGATCAAGTGGATTATCCAGTGGTTGGTTATCGGAGACAATGTTTTTTTTTATTTTTGCTGTTTGTTTGGGACGCAGGATTTAGACGACATTTCGATTGCGAATCGACGCGAGT
This sequence comes from Anopheles moucheti, assembly GCF_943734755.1. Taxonomy (NCBI): domain Eukaryota; kingdom Metazoa; phylum Arthropoda; class Insecta; order Diptera; family Culicidae; genus Anopheles; species Anopheles moucheti. Next base: position 27,420,373 of record NC_069141.1, read on the forward strand.
TTTGTAGGCTATGGACAAACGCCGTGTTAAGCCCTGCTGCTCGTACACACCGTACTGATAAGAGCCATGGGATTAGTTCGTTAAAAGCAGACATACGAAACTGCAGTTTTTGGTTAGCTTAAGAGGCGTAAAATTGTTTAAATATTGTCTGTTCAGCAGCATACAAATTTGTTAGACATTTGAAAAAACGAAAACAAACACTGTTATTCAAATATTGGTCAACAATTAAACACTTGGGCAGAGAGCCATTTGATTGAGTAAGAAACACAAAATTAAATTGTTATCACTTTGACTGGGAAATTGAATTCTTCACTGTCCAGTCAGCAAATCTTGGCCGTTCAATCAAACGTTTAATTTAACAAAACTGTCAATCGGTCGCACTATCTAAGCCGATTGGCCATTAAAGGGGTAAACAGAATAAAACCGTACCGTAAACTGATAACAGCGCTCAAGTGAACAATTGGGCAATAAATCAGGAAAACATAATTAATACTTTCATCTGATATCGCCACCATGACGTCTCCCATCAATCTGGCTGCCCGATATGTGTGTATTGCCCACTTACTGATTAGGTGGCTTCTCATCGACCTAATTCTGGACGCCAGCGAACAATACTGGTGGCGCTGTGAAACGCCCTGGTCCCAAACAGTCTACAGCTGGTCGGAAAACTCGGATGGCCCGGATGGGGAATTTGGAAAATTCTTTTCAATGCATGCGATTAGCGCTCGATGATTGTAGAGGCAAACATGCCTATGACAATTGTGACAAATCATTCATCCGTGACGGAGGGGGGGAGGGTATGCAACGTCCAATTTGTCGTCCATACTAAGTGCACTTTCCGGATCGGGCACATTTCACCAAATTATCGAGATTAAACATCACACACTGCAGGGCTTTAAAACGCATCGGTTTAGAATGTCTCAACCTCCCCGCCCGCAGAAGACCCGCAATCATTGAGTGTCCATTTCATTATGATCAAATTGAATATTTCACCAAACTCACCGTACCGGTGATGGTACGCACCGGAAGGGTAGGTATAGTTTGAAGCGGCAATAGTTTGAAACATCCATCAAATTGATTGCTTGACGATCTATGCTGCCACCGAGAAGCAGGCGAATCGTGAGCGTGGAGAGTGTGAAGTCCGATTGGAGATCAATCTAGACAACGGCGTGCTTGTCAAGCGTGCCAGGGCGCCACGAGCCACCAGGCTCCCTATGGTTGGGGTGCTCCGAATCATAGACGGGGAATTGCTTTGACAGCCCTGTTGCTTATCGGAGCATCCACTGTGGCATTCAAATTCTCGGCAGGTGTATTGCCACACCGATAGCATCTCGGTGGAAGGATCCGTGTGCCGGCGTTTTTCCGTGCGGACAGTTCCGGGACATCAATTAGCGCTGGTATATTCCATCCATCATTCGGTTGGCATGCTATCTGATAGACGCCATACAAACAAGCAAGATGGCGCTGTACACAGTGTTTATAAAAAGTTGAACATTGCAGTATCGCCATCAAACTAAGGTAAAAGGCTAGCTCAGATCAGATCAAACACACTCGCAAAACAGGTACGGTGCGGTCCACTGTCGCCGGTGAGTTGGGTTTTTGGGGCGATGTGAGGCAATACAACATTGGCAAATATTGCGTAATAAAGGGGTTTCCGAAGCAGCTGTTTCACGGATGTCTAAGAAGCGCCAAACACGGTTTGTGTTAGCCCTTTTTTGATTTTATTTATTTTTTTTCAAAATGAAGAAACAGTCCGACGGTTTGGGAGCTACAACACTGTGGAGCACTTCCGGAGATAAGGTCGTACCAGAATTTTGACGCTAGATTTGAGATTTTTTTTTCTTAAACTGACCTCCGCATCAAAACTGGCACGCGAGGGTAAGGGAATGCGATACCCTTTTGAACTCCCGGGGGAAATGAAGACTACTGGACGAATAACATTTACTTTCGCTTGCCGAAAGCGAGCATACGTATACATTAATTGAGGTTTAGTTAAAAAATGAACTGTATGACCTTCATTACCCAAATTCTCATTGAGACGCAGGAGAATGTAATGCAGCTGCAGGCCAGTTTTTTTTTTGGTTTCAAGTATTTCTAGTGTTCAAGATTGATCTGGTTTCCATGGTTTATGGGGTGATTTTTTTATGCTGGCGATTCTTTGTCACAATGGTATGCGCTTGCGAATTTTGATTGGCCTAGGTTTTTCACATACAGCTTTTGCTGATTACAAGGACAAAAATAAATTGCAATACAGACATTAGACGTCCAGCATCTTATCTGAGCGAGCATCAAACTGCAAGTGGCTTAAGGCAGTAGCGCATTCGAGCCTACTTGGTTAAAGGTCAAACATTTATTTTGATTTCGTATTCGGTTTTAACATGGTGAATTGGCATGTTTTGCTACAATGTTGCGAATTTTTTACATTTGCTGAGAACAGAATTATGAAGTGGCTTGATTGTGTTTTAGGATGCAAGCATTCTCAAAATGTTGTTATCATACTTTTCATAAACGTCGCAAGAAGCACTGTTGATCTACACTTATCACGATACGATCAATGTTATGTCTTCGGTGGTAGTGTTTATCGTGCGATCTTCCTAAAACGTGCAAGCAAGCACGTTTCTTAGAATCGCTGGTTAAAAGCATGTACAGTGATATGAGACCTCCTTGGAGCCTCTGTTATCGGTGTAGTTGGACATGCTCTTCTCGGCATGGTCTTGCAACGCCGATAAGATCTGTGCAAAAAAAGGGAAAGGATATCTTGGTTTGTTGAATGAACGGTTGAAACTTCTTTTGGATTGTCAGAGGAGAGAATCTTCACAGAGAACCCGCATCCTTGCCAAAGGAAGCCCGCTCGTATTCGGGAACCACCACGGTCAGGGAACTGCCCGATTCGCCGGAGCGCCTACGGACTAACAACTCCTCAAGCCTCAGAACCTATGCCGGATGGCTCGTTAGGACATTTACGTCAGCGAACGGTTGAAACTTGTGATCACACGGAACGAGTTGACTTCCGTCAAGCATTGCAGACTGTTGTTAAATACGTAAAGATTAAAGATGCTCCAGAATATGTTTAGAACTTTCAGAGCCCCAAATTCTTCTGTGTTATCAAGCGTATAATATCGGTAGTTACTGATATAGGGCTGCCGAGAGGGTACATGCGATCAGATAGCTACTATCGACTTTGTATGTCGTGAAGAAAAAGCGTGTGATAACATAAATGACGGAGGGAACGATACTTTTTACGTATCTTACAACATGTGCTGCAGTTAAATATCTTTTCCAAACGATCAGTACACCGGCCCCGATATGGTCGTTTAGTAGAACGATGCGTACCAAACGTTGTAGTAGCAGGTAGATAGAGATACACAATCGCTAAGCAGTGTTGTCCCGCGGTTCCGGAACTGCGGAACCATTCGGGTGCGGTGTAGTGAGAGAAAAAGACCAAAAAGTAACCACCGAACACGGCCAATGATCTGGGGGGTGGGGACACCGTAACACCGAACGACCGTGTTACTACTCCTGCGAACAAACGCAACTACAAGTGTTCAAGGTTGGCTGGTGTACGCGGTGTACTTGAACGACGGTTAAGACACCAGGCGGATACTATTCGTTTGTTTGTACTGCTCTCGATACACCAAATCCACCAGCCACGTTGGCGTGCAGAGGCTGAAGTGGAAACCGGGTCGTGTAATCCGTGGGCCCTTTCCCTTGTAAGGTTGGGCAAAGAACGAACGAGCGCATGTGCCGTCGGATTGCATTGCGCATTTCTTCGTTCCTCTCTGGGCGCGACAATGTTCCACGGGCCGCAAATGTTATCTAGTGCAAATAGACAAACATATTGGAGTAGCGGCTGACGCTCATTGTTGGGTCGAGATTATCGGGTCGAGCTGGAAGATTTGGGCGATATTTGCGACGGGCGGTAGTTCCCCAATGAAGGAAGGTCATACCGTAGTTCTACATCCCCTCGAGGTTTCCTCTTTAGTTTAATGCATGAAAGACTTGCAAGTAACTTTACAGTCAGTATTCCACGCTAATGGGTCAAATACCGCTGGCCACCAGTAAAAGAAATATATCAAACGCACCACTTTCGTTGCGTTATCGATACGAGTTCCGGCCATCAATGTCGGCCGAGTCGGCAATGCGACATAAAAAGACACTCGACAGCACACATGCCGATAGATCTGAGGATTGAAGTTTGGACAAGCAGAACTGTCTTGTATATGTCATCGGGAGCACCGATAGCGCGGATATCACCGGCATCGCGATTGCGATGGCATTGCGTATCTGTCCCGCGAAGGCGATGACTAGCTTGAGATAATCGAGCCTTTTTTTGGGGAGGAAAAATGCGATTTCAGCCCCCCCCTTACGACCCCACTCAAACCTAAACTGGTGCGTTGCTCAATGTAGCCGTATTGAGGGGCATTGAAGGGGACGACCTAAACCAAACCAAACCATATCTTTTGGCCCTTTCCTACCCAAACCACCATTATTGACACCCTTCTGCTTCCCCCCAAATCGTGCACCCGTTGATTTGGTAAGCTTTGATTTGAAGATCCCAATGGTGGGTATTGATTTTTATGGCCCTGCTTAGTGTGAGGTGCTTATAAGGTGACTAGCCGGCCATAGCGCACTCGGATTCCGCGTTGTTTATGGCCGGGCTATCGTGGCTGAGCTACCTAAACTTACCTTCGAGAGCCTTGTTACGTGATATCAGTGCCAATAGCATTTCGGGATTTGGCTGATGATCCCCAAGATCCCCGGACAGGCTGGCGCCGATGGTGGTGCTTTGACCGTCGAGCACACCGTGCAGTGGTGCCAGCCCGGTTAGACTTCCGTTGAGACTAGCGTGGCCGTTGGTGCTGTTGTGATGCAGTGCCCTGGATGATCCTCCGAGTGAAGAGCCTCCGTCTAGGGTGCTGATCGTGCCGAGGCTTGTTTGTCCACCGGCCATCGATTGACTCAGTAGCGATGAGTGTGCACCGATGGTCGATGAGGAATGGGCCAGCGGCAACATCATCGACGTGGGTAATGCAATCTGCGAGAGTGACATCGCATCGACACCGAGTGTCCCGCCGGCAGAGGACACGCACACGGACATTTAAAAGGTGAACTTTGAATACCAACTTCACAACACTCTAGCGAGACAACTTTAACATAATACAGCGTACACTCTGAAGTTAAATCACACTTTACACATTGGTTTACACACAGAGATACACAACATTTGAGAATAAAACACGCACAACGCGTAAAACTGTCTAAAAATGATCGATCCTCACGATTCACTGAGACCATCTGAACCGCCCCGCAAACCAACGGTGACTAGATTGCAAATGGCAGAAGATTGCGTCGGTGTGCAATGGGGTGCGTTGCACAGTTTGCTGCACATAAAAGTGTTGGAAAGCAACATAAAGAAACACACGCTCCGAAACGTCATCAAGGGTTCTTCGCCTTTGCCGATAACGGTCATCGACGGGTTCCGTCGCACAGGTGAAAGTAACACCCGAAAAGACCTCGTTGAAAGTGCGTGAAGAACTTTCCGTTCGATGGACGCGTATCGTACGCGAAGCGGGTTTTTTTTTTGTTATCACTGTCCAAGGGTAGCAAAATGGGTTTGGCTGCTGCCCAACTAACTACCGAAAGCCCTCCGAAAGAACCTCTCGGAACGCACTTGTAGAACGAGTACACCGTGTGGGCCCCTTTCCGGCCCCCCGTTCCGGAAACCGTGTCCAGACCAGAGACCAGACGACGCGACGTATAGTCGTCTGCGAAGTGTGCTACTGAACCGCCACACCACAGCGACCACGCTGTTCACCGAAGAAGCGCGCTGCTTATCACTTTAGAGACCTTCTTCCTTTCCGTAACCGCCTCGCCGACTTCCCGCGGCCGGGTACCCGCGGCTCGGAAGACGAACCCCCCGTCGACGAGCTGATTGGAGCGATTTAGAAGTGCCCCCGTAGTTCTAATTTGTGTATGTTGGGGTTTGGCCTTTTTTTTTGTTGCTGCTGTACTTTGGCTCCAACCGTCACCGTGTGTGCTATCGCAGCGCTGGCTACCGTGCGCTGTTGTGAGGTTGTGAGGTTGAATCTAATCGCGGTGGAGGACACACGCTGTCATTACGGCCCGCTACTGCTTTACCGGGGCCCCTCTGCACACTGAAGGAGGTCTCTACTAATTATGCGCTAAATAGTGGTTCCATGTAGCGATAGTTACCGCGAAAGATACCTCGTTTGTATGCACCTTGTCTCACTGCCTGCTGTGAGTAGTACATTCTAATTTTTTTTGCTACCAAAACAACTTCCAACGTATTGTTCCGAGAGATACTCATTAACCGTGTAGACCTGCCGAATGGAAGGGGGAAAAGCCTACGCTACGATGCAATTAGTATGCAAATTCTAACACTTCATTTACGTACTTAGTACAAGAGCACTTTCACCGGCCACAAAATGCAAATGGCCAGCCATAAAGCCACGTATAACACGTTCCATGCTGCTCTCGGCAAATCCTCCAAGACCATCCTGGAGGTGCCGCCGGGGGCTCGTTTCCTAACCACAACAACAAGCGCTCTAAAACACAAACACGGTGGAAAGCGAAAGCGAGTCCTAGTTACGAACACTAAAACCCGATTCCCGTCGGCATTCTTGGGCCACGCAAAACGGTTCCAATAAAAGTGGGAAAAAGTTTATCAATTAAAAAACATTTTCATTACGCGGGTTCTCGATGCGGGGGCCTAGCATGAGGCGTGGGGGGAGCGCTTTTAATTGACCAACAGAACCGGAAAGGGTGCGCGCGCGTCTGCTATCGTGGAATGAATGTGGACGCTCTTTCTTGGGAGATTTTATTTCGCGTGCTTACAACACCTCATCCACAGTTTTCGGACGGGAAGAAAACTAACCTCACAAACTAACGGCACGGACGATACGCGAGCTGGCTCGAGGCCCAGTTTTGCTAATTCTGCGCCCCGGCCCAACGGAAGACGAACAATGTCTCATGAACAATTGGCGGGCAGTCATTTTGTGCGCGTCACGTCTTTTGCCGTGCGAAGGTTTTGGCCGCCGTACGGGTTGTCGAATTTCCACGGCTGCGCATTTCGGGGTTTTCATGAGTCGCACTGTTTTTTGGAGGGTTTCCCGTGTTTCCCTCTTGCTGTTTTCCAACGCCGTTGTTTGGGTTTTCCGTCTTGGTGCTGGTGTGGTACGTTATCAGTGCACACTGCCTTCGGGCGCACGTTGGTTTGCTTGAGTTGGTTCGTTGCCGTTCTTTTCCGTCCCATTTTGTGTTGGTAGGGATTCGGTTGAAAAATATTTTCCCCCCCACTTTTTTGCCATTTTCCTACCTAGTTGTGGATGTAGTGGTGTTTATAGCCGCTCACCCACACTGATGCACACGATACAAAAGCTCCACCCCCCGTTGCCATGGGCGATACACTAACACCACTGTCACTACTGTGTGCCGAGGACATCCGCACCAACACACACCAAAGGACCTATCTGTTCGTTATCTGGCTGCGCCCGAAGGGTGGAGTGGGTGGTGAGCGGGTTCTCGCGTGGGGAAAAACTTCGTGTGCCATTTTCCTCGCCAAGTGGCAGAACGGAAGATGCGCTGTGAGTGTGTGCGGTATGCTAATGTGTGGATGCTTTTCCACACGTTACGCATGAGCCTTCGTTCTGTGTCGCATGTTGTTGGGGGATGTTGAAAGTGTCGCTGATAATACGGAAGCATCCATTATCCTTTCGCCATATCCAGGGTGGCAGGGCAGATTGGTACCTTTTCCCGGAGAGCACGAGGGACCGGAGAGACGCATTCCATTTCATCTGATCGTTAGAGGACTCGCATAGTGGTGTTAGAATTTTGCCCCGTTCGGAATGGAATTTCGGGATGCATCGCCCCTAAAATCTATCAACGGAACGTCGATTCGGCGGTGGTGGAATGTTTGATACGCGATGGTGCGTTCCGGTGGAAATGATAAATTTAGACAGTCCCGGGTCAGTCACGGCACGTATGGCGATTATGGCGTTGAAACGCATTATCACACCGACGCGCGGTCCAGCTGAAGGATGCTGATTGATAATCAGACGCCATCATTAGGAGCTGTGCGTGCGGTATCCTTTCTGCTTGTCCGGATGCATTGGAGAAGAGCTTTCGACGTTTCCATTAGCAACCGATCATTTCATTGTGCAGGCGGGATATGGACTGTGGATATGGAACCAGTATCAGCAAATGTCAATTCGTTTTCAAGAATGGAATATTTAGTTTATATGGACAGCATTCGATTGGGGTAGGACATTAGAATTGGGCAGGCTATTAATTGTCATGTTTTCATGCTACAGAAAGGGGAAAAAGGGAAGTTTAATTAATTGATTTGAGGAGTGTTTTTTTCGCTATTGTTGCAATAATATTACGAAGGCTATGATTGCTATTCCAGATTTATTAAAATCATGGAAACTGTGCAAACGTGGTTATTGAAAAAGACGACTCTAGCGTATCTGGTTACCAATAGCTCTTCGTTATCCGGGCTCTGGAATTTCTAATGATAATTTATCAGAATTTATTTAGATACTGATCAGGTTTAACTCTCAGGATGTTAGTGTATCTCCTGTAGATGCAAACTCTTTTCTGTGTTTGATATAGATGTACGGATATCATTTCTTATCTCCTATTAAGATTTGGTAGTAAAAGCGTAGATTATGACCTCTTGTGATGTGAATTCCAGTTGTCCATTATCTAAACTCAAAGATCCCATAGGCTGTTAACACAAAGCTACTATAATTGTCTGAATAGTCAACTCAGTTCCCTAGGTTAATTTTAAATAATGCACGGTAATAAAATAAATAATACTGAAGTCAATCAAATACAAACACTATTGCTTTTGGTAGCGCAGCTTTCAGCTATTAATCCCAAATTAATCAATTAATTTTTTACATGATTAACCGAATTTTTAGTTAAAAAGGTATAAAGGGATAGAGCTACATTGATACCAGTATTCAATAAAAAATGTACGAAAGGTGTATTGATTCATATTTCTTTAAATTATCACTGCATCTGCATGATTGTTCGCTTTTATTGGTAAATTCGGTTATTCGTCAAAGGGATTAGTAAAAGTTCCAATCACTACACTTTACTCACTTTTAAACCTAGTAAAAGTTACATTTGTAACAACTCCAACTATATATTTCTACTCTTATAATCCAAAGTTACCAAAGTTACCATACAAACTTGTAAGCTGAAATAATTTATCTACATTAAAGATGCAAACATCACTTTAAGCGTTCATGAAGGTTTTTTTTTGGTCGTAAAAGAAAACCTTAGCCCCAACACTTTTCCGTACGTCAATCTGAATTAAAGAATTCCATTTATCCGGGGTTACGCCGGGAGCGTGTACTGAGAGTGGTGGGGTTTTTTTTTTCACCATAAAATAAGAAAGGATACACAGCGTTAGTTTTCCCTTTCTGCTTCAACCACCGAAGCTAAAAAAGCATGTGCAGAGTGGTTTTGTTCCTTTCGCTACGGACGGTATCAGCTCCCGGTGTGGCACATGGCAGGGGCAGGATATCCCTGTACGGCATTAACTATTTGCACAGGAAATGGAACCATGTTGACATTTTATGTGAACTAAGCAAAGAGTGTACAAGGGTGGGGCTGAAGGGAAAGAAAACATTCACCATCTTTTCTTTCTTGTTTGTCCCCATGTTATCCCCCCCCCCCATTCTCCACCGGCACCGTCGAGGGTTTTGTCAATCGTCATGGCGACTGTGGTGGTTGGTGGGGTTGCCGAGCCCTGGAGCCTGTACAGCGCTAGGCAGAGAGTGGATAATGCTTACTGTTTGCGCACACGTTTCACGTTGTATGAAAAGTTCACCTTTCGTAAACATTGGCAGATTGGCGGGTGACTTTTAAAAGGCGGGAGTGGGAAATTCTCAATCATTTTTACTTCGAGAAACCGCGTGGGGTTTTCCACCGAACGGGGAGAAAAACAAAACCGTAGCGTAAAGAAAGCACATCCTACACACGCTTGGGGGACAGAAAAATAACTGAAAGAACGTTCGTACACGATGTGCCTTTCGTTTCCTACATTCTACCATCCTTGGAAAGATTACTATTTGCACACGGGAAGTACACATAACTCACGCTGTCGTTGGATGTCTTATCGAGAACAACAAGATCCCACATTTCCCAGAACTCCCGCTCCGTTAGAGCCCCAAGGTTACTTAGGATTTTAGTTTAGAGTTTAGAGCTTTATCCCCTTGCACACTTGGATCGAATCTACTGATTCCATTCACTTTGTCATGGAATTCAGCCCAGCTCCTCACTAGTACGCTTGCACAAACAACGAAACCTTCATTTTTTAGAATGAAAAAAAATATAGCCGCTTACGGCCACTTTCGAATCCCTGCGAGAACTATTGCCTCGCTAGAAGAACGGATGATAAATGTACGGGTGATTTGCAAGTTTTTCCTTTGCCAACCGCCGCTGCCGGGCAAAGTTTGATGTTCGTTTCGCACACCGGTGGCCGGAATGACTGCCAGGGGGTAGAAGCTGAGTGGCAAAACAAATGAGACACCATTTAGCCACCAATACCAACGGTGATCACGGTTCTGTTGATGCGGGCCGGCTTAACTGCTCCTTCCGCATTCGTCATGGCTTCAGCCCAAGAACTGTGCAGAAAACCGACGAACAAATTATCGTCCAAGTCCGGATGGAGGAGGACCAAACTTTTGCTGGGACTGTTTTGGGCACGGTGGCATGGTTTTATTATTTATTATCCCACACTCCGTGGAGAGATGGGGATACTCGCGAAGAAACGGATCTACTTGACATTTTCTTTAGCAAGAAAATTGTTTACTGTTGCGTTTGTTTCGTTGACAAACGGACACACTTTTTACCGAGCCCTCGGTTTAGCAACAACTGCTAGCCCAAGCCATGTTTGCTCACTGTGACGAGCCAAACACGAGCCATAAATAAACAAACAGTACGAAAAGAGGGTTTTTGGGGAGATTTACTAATGCGATGATAGCAGAAATGTGTGTCGCTTGCTTTGGAATAGTGTTGCTACCCGTGTTGAAAGTGTTGTGCGAGTGTTTTTCTTTTTAATGGCTATATGCATACGAAACAAGCTTTATTTATATTGCATGAAGATGTGAATGGTTCGGTGTACTATCAAAAACATTAGAATTGCAAATTCTGGTACAAATTAATGACCGGAACTATCGATGTTTTGTTATCAGCTAAAGCGGAAGGAACTCTTAATACTACGGGTGAGGTAATACAATGCCGCACCTTACTGACCCTTTTCATTGGAAATCATAATCCCGGTTAAACTTTCCGTGATCTTGCCAATCTCGGAGCACTTCTCGTACTGCTTCGGTTCCGCCGGGGCCGGTTTGCTTTCCTGCTCTAGCTCCGCGCTTACAAACTGGTTGCGGTTATGATCCACACCCAGCAGCAGATCGGTCTGCGTTCGAACCTCATCCCAAGCGTACTCGATGTCGTGCATCTGGGGATCAATTCCGCAGATCATGAAGCGGATAATAAACTTCCCCTGGTACGTGGCCGGTATCATGAAGATTTTCTTGCGCTTGGTGATGTTGTCCAGCAGCTGCTTGGACCGTGCGTCGTCACCTTTCAGCCGGAAGCACACGAGGGCCAGCGTGGAACAGACCACCTCGAACCGATCGTCCGTGCGTACGTACTCCTCGAAGCGATTTGCCAGCTGGATGTGGAAGCGAATCAGATCCCGAATCTTCGCCGCACCCATCGTGCGCAGCGTAATCCAAACCTTGAGCGAGCGGAATCGACGACCGAGCTGTATCTGCCAGTGCCGATAGTCCGGTGCTTTGCTGTGTCCCTGGAACTGATGCTGCAGGTAGATCCGGTCGACGCTGAAAGACTTCGTTACCGAGCCCGCATCTTTAAACCACATCGCGCAACAGTCAAAGTTGACAAACATCCACTTGTGCAGGTTGAAGTTGAGCGAATCGGCCCTTTCGGCACCCTTCATGATGTGCGTGTACTCGGGCAGACACAGGGCCGCACCGGCGTACGCCGCATCGATATGCAGCCAGATGTTGTGCTCGTTACAGTACGGACCAATTTCGGCCAGGTTATCGTAGGCGCAGGTACCCGTGGTGCCAAGCGTAGCGACGCAAACCACCGGAAACAGCCCATCGGCAACGTCTTCCTCCACCGCCCGGATGAAGGTAGATCCACGCAGGATGCCGGTATCATCGGCCGGCAGTAAGCGCATCTTGATCGCACCCAGAATGCCCGCCTTCTCGACCGCACTGTTGCTCTGATCGCTCGTGTACGCAACCAAACGTCCACGAATTTCCGCCTCCGTTAGATCCGGGTGCTGGACGCGCAGACGCCGGACGGCCTGTTCGCGACCAGCCAACACCGCTACGAGAATGGACTCACTGGCCGAGCCTTGGATGATGCCACCACCATTACCTTCGTCACAATTCAGGAACGATTTGGGAAGATTCAACAGCTGTCCCAACCAGTTCATCATGATCACCTCCAGCTCGGTACAGACGGGACTGCAGATCTGTGGAAAGACATCCGATTTGCCGGTTTATGGATTGAATGGAGAAAGCGAGAGCCTCCATCAACTTACCCAACTGAATCCGACGACGCCCAGTCCCGCCGCTAGTGTTTCGCCCACGATCGACGAGTATGAAGTTTGGGAGGGATAGAACGCGTGAAAGTGAGGTGACTGCCAGTGGGTTAGTCCCGGTAGAATGCACCGTTTGAAGTCTTCCATGATGGTTTTCCAATCTTCGGGCTCATTCTGCAACTCTCCCGGTAGCATATCGTGCAGATAGCCAGGTTCCACCGATGGCAATACATCCCTGTTGGTTGAAAATGCGCACATCATTAACTTGAGTTCAAGATCACACGATCACATCCGAGTTCTTTAGCGATTCGAGAAACAAAACAAATAATCCTCAAGCACACACCTATCCCGTATATTCTCCAGATAGTCCGCTACGAAATCGATCGCGGCTCGTCCGAACTCGCGAAACTCATTAATGTCCATGTTTGCCATGCTGTATCGAGGGAATTCACGCTTGAATTTTCACTACTTCGGAATCCACTTTACACTGCACTGCGGAAGATCAATCAGTTTGCACATGTAGACACTCCGAACCGTTTAGACACGCTTATGGTATAGCTTTAGCATCACAAGAACTTCTTACAGATTGCACTGTTATCCCGATCGGGTTGACGGTTTTTGTTGCACTGCTCGTCGTTGTCCGCACTGGATCGTACCTTACCGGAGACTGAGGATCTTCAGGTAACGGCAAGGCTTATTTATGCGCAATCCCTTCCTTCGTAGCCACATCGAACTGCTCCAAAACACACTTCCTCCCTTCCTCTTGAGGTTCCCCAGGGTTCCGCAGCGACACTGGGGCCAGAGCAGGAAGTGTTGTCCAACGTTTCCCCCGTGTACCGTTTTCGCACCAAACGCAGCATCAGCAAACAACAATAATGATAACATCAACAACCAGCACTGCTACAGAGCTGCCAACCCCAGCAGTGGGGGACCTGGGACGAGACTGGGACGGCTCCCCGGGGTCGCTGGAGCAAGAAAGCTCACCCATGCCGCGACGGCCGTGCTTGCATTCTGAAGAGCATCCTCACTCAAGCACATCGGACTTGAGGATGGCACCGGGTTTTGTCTTTCCACCGTTTCCCAGACAGGTTGACCGGTCATCTACCTGTCCGCGAGATCGCGACATTGGGGATCGTTGGACGTGCGAGGCGTTGGTATTGTTTTCGACTGGTTATGACATATGCGTGTACGCGGGAAAGGGAAGTAACACACACACACACATCATAATAATAATAACAACAAGACCATCCAAAACTGCTCACATAAAATTCGGCGCTCATTAAAATGTTCCCGTTTTGCCGTTCCGCCACCGTGTCGAGTGGGTTCGAGAATTGCCGGAAAACTTTCTATCCTCCCGGTGGCCGGGTCGGTGTGGTGTAAAAACGAGACATTATTAGGGGAGGGCTTCGTATGCTAATTGATTGATCTCCATCAGCGTCATTATTGAACGGTTACAGGCACGGACGAGAGCAGGCCAACGATGAGAGACGATGAGGATGAGCTATACAGTGGGATGCACCGGTGGACAGAAATAATGCAATTGTAAAGTTAAAGGTTGGGACAATAATTTCATTCGAACATTTTCTGCCTTCACCTTCGCTTATACCTCAAAACATGAAGAACATAGTACAAGCAGCATCGTCTTATAATTAATTGATTGGATTAATTAGATCTACATATACAGAGCCGTTTTTTCTAGATAATACCTTCTTGAATGTACTCTAAAATCAGGCTAATTATTGCTTACTACGTTGGAAGATTCTTTCCAATTTAACGAGATTACAATTTATTTTTAATTTAAATTCGTAATTCTGATAATTGTTTTGTAACGTAACTTTTTGTAACTTTGATTGAAGTCCGTTAAGCTATGATGTGTGATTAATAGCTTTATTTATTGCTTTATTGCTTACTATTATCAAGCACATTCCTGGAGCGGCCCGGTGGCATGACGGTAGCGGAACCGATCTTCACACGAACGGTCCGGACCAAATCCCATCCGGACCAATCCCCCGTAGCAAGGACTGACCATCCGGCTACGTAGTAAAATAAGTCGATACGGCCAGGCCGTTCTAACGAAACAAAAAAAAAATCAAGCACATTCCTCTGTTCTTTAGTGAACTTAACGATAGATAAAGTGCCATCGCTTCATTTGTCCATCCAAGCACCCATGGTGGATGCTGCAGGCGTGGAAAATAAAAAGGAATCCAAAATTCGCCCCACTCCTAGCGTGCAGGATCGCACGATCGCATCGAAAGCACAGACTTTAACGTCGCGGACAGGGCAGCAATTATCTCACGAAGCGGCTGCCGAATATGTTTGGTCAACAACAGCGCTGCAAATAAAATCGAAAGTCATCCCAAACTTCCATTGGGATTTGAAGAGGCTCGTCTGTTTTTCGAGTAGCGGTAAGTGTAAGTGATCGAGAAAACAAAAACCAAAACAAAATGCACACAAAAACACGCTGCGTCATGTGTCGTTTCTGTTCGGTCGTACTTTATGGGTTTAAAGGTGTTAACAGGCGCCCATTTCTGAAGCAGGCTTCGTTGTTGAGATAATCTTGAACTCTACGTTTTGTGAGGTTAATTTGAAGGGCTGTACCACACTCGAGGGTGTCTTTTTTCCATTTTTTTTCTTTTCACCCCCACATCAAACTTGGGCAGTGGCGTTCGACACTGAATTCGAGTGATCTAGCTGCGTTTTTTCACGCATCCAACATATATTTCGTGCCATTCCTTATTTAACTGTGCGGAATTTCCACCAGAGTTGATCCACCGGACTACCGGAAATGATTTAATCAGCGCGATCATATTAATGATGCAACCTGGGACGGGAATTGTATCATATTCTACCGAACAGCTGACCGCCAATGTTTTTTTGTTGAGCTGTTTTTGGGGTCGGGTGTAAACAAACAGAAAACCCCGAAACCGGTAACTGTAAATTAAGTGGACCGAGGTTTCTTTTTTTCTGTGCGGACATTTCGCGGCTCTGGGACCCAAACAGAGGGAATGTTTTTTTTTGTTAAACCAGCGATGTGTTGTTATGTTACAGAGGGAGAGATAAAAGCGTACCAATTAATTTACATGTGTAATATATTACAAACTTCAAGAAAGAAAAAAACAAGGCAACGATAGCCTAATGAATTGAAAAAAGAAATTGTATAATACGTGTAACTAAAACCTTTTAAAGTCACACTACCAAAATGTTTCAATTTGCAACATTCGAGCGCAAACCGTACATCGGCACTCGGGCGTTAACGGGGCTAAAACAAACAACAGAAATGCAATTAAACGGCAAATCGTTTGTCCATTTTTATTGCACGTTTTTTTTGAATTATTGACGTAAGGTCCAATTCGGAAAATGGGTTCCTGTTGGTTTTTGGTTTTTCTTTTTCGAGTTTCGAGTGTGTTTCTTGCGGTTTGGTAGAATGGTGGAAAGTCAAACACATTCACCCACTTCCGGGCACGGCAAACCAATCGCTTCGGCAAAGGTATGCCGGTGCCGAGGGAATAGGAAACACTCCCGAAGGGATTTTTATTGCGATCCGGCAAGCTCGTTGATGTAATTGCATCGTGCATTCGGAATTGCATTCACCGTCAGCCCGTGCCAAGCGCGTGAAACGTGAACATGACAAAAAATCAATCGATTTTTCTTGCGTCGATACCATGCTTAAGTGTGGCGATGGTTAATTTTTTTTGGTTCCTGCCCTTGCATTTGCATACGTTTCCGTTGTTTGAATTTAACATTGCGTGATACGACGTAAAACAACCAAATAAATATTTGAGAATGGTTGTACGAATGGTCAGACTGCGTATTTTATAAATATTAAATGTAAATTAAAGCCAATTAGTAAGCATTTAAAAATCGTTTTTTAAGTACGGAAGCTTTTTTTCTATGGGAGCTACCAATTGCAAGAACATTTCCACGTTTTATATGTTTCTATACGTATCTCTAGAACATCTTTGAAATTCCCCATTGATGGCTCATGTTGGAAATAATTCAATGTTTGAATCTATTTTTGCGTAGCTTTTTTTGGTAAATGATTTGACACAATGATAAAATGTAATGAAAACCGGAGTACGAAATAAACAACTTCATATTAAAAGCTGTTTTTCTACAACTTTTCCCATATCATACACCCACTTCTAAATGACGTGTATTTGACGCTCTTTTGCTTTGCATACTTTCAGGCGAAAAGCTTGGAAATAAACTTCCCCTAAGCTCTATGCAACCTGCTATTCACCACCGATACCAATTCACCACCTTTACCAATTCACCATCTTTACCAATTCACCACAGCTGTCAAATTGTTTCCATACAAAAATAAACGCATTTCTACTAACAGCAAGTGTGTGAAGCTAGCTTTAAAATTTTTAAGTATTGTAGGTGTTTGTGTTAATGTAGTTACATTTCTATAATAAATAGTTATTGGAAAGGCTATTCCTAGTACAAAATCAACAAATTGATGAATCTGATTGGTTTAGAATTGTGCAGTTTTGTGTAGTGTTTTAGGTTCCGCGTGCATGATCAGTGTGTAAATAGTGAAAGGATCAGTTCAAAGAAATGTGTAAGAATAGTGCAAACCAAACGATATAGGTTGATTTCTTTGTGGTAAGTATAAGTTCTGTAAACAACTTTCCTTCGGAATGGTATGCCTTAAACTTTATTATCTGCTCAACGGTTAGAACAGTATAACATCGAACATCAATACGGTCGCAAGGTATTCATAAGCATAGAACATCACTAACTTGTTCATTGTATCGTATTTATTGTTTTCGTTATCATTATTGCCTGGTATTTGTGTTTGATTGCCACGCGAATGAGTCCCGAGGTGGTAGTCGAACCACCAGCGCTTCCCGTACACCCTGGTCCCTGTAATACTTGTTGTACGGGATGTGTTCATGTTTGTTTTGTTCGTTTGATAAATAAATTAAACGTTCATATTAGTTAAAAACTTAACGAGGAGAGGAGGAAACGAGGGTTGCGATTCTTGCACAGGAGGATGAGGACAGGCGCGATCAGCTTCTAGCTCGAAGCGCGCTGTTTACTTCTTCTGTTCGGCCAGCAGCTCATCAGCGGCCGCCGACACCTCCTTCCACGAGTAGTCGATGTCGGACGTCTCGGTGAAGCGCGAACACACCGCCATACGCAGGAAGTACACATCGTTCACCTTGGACGGAACCAGATGAATGTTACCGCGACCGTTGATGCGCTTGAGCAGTGCCTCGTTCAGCTCGTTCGAGCCCTTCAGCTTGAAGCACACGAGACCCATCTGCACCTCGCCGAAAATCTCGAAACGGTCATCCGCACAGCACAGCGCTTCGAACTGCTTCGCGAACCCGCAGTGACGCCGGATGTGGGCCTGCAGATTGTCCACACCGTACAGCCGCAGCACGAACCACAGCTTGAGCGCACGGAAGCGACGACCGAGCGGAATCTGCCAGTGGCGGTAGTCCGGTGCGGAACCCTGCATGTCGTGCTTCAGGTAGAGCGGATCCACATTGAACGCGTTCACAATCCAGTACGGCTCCTTCAGCCACATGGCGCTGCAGTCAAAGTTCACCAGCATCCACTTGTGCGGGTTGAAGTTGAACGAATCGGCCGTCTCGATACCCTTCATCAGGTAGCGATACTCTGGACATATGAAGGCCGATCCGGCATAGGCTGCATCAACGTGCACCCAGACGTTGTACCGATTGGCGACCGGGCCGATCTCATCAAGTCGATCGAATGCGCAGGTGTTGGTCGTGCCGAGCGTGGCCACCACGTAGAACGGAATCAGTCCCGCTTCGAGATCTTCCTTGATGGCTTTTTCGAGCGTTTCACCGCGCAGCTTTAGGTTATCGTCCGCTTTCAGGCCACGCAGCTTCACGCCTCCGAGCAAACCGGCACGCTCCACCGAGGAGTGCGATTGATCTATGGCAAAAGAAATAGACATTGGCATTAGAACTAGAAACATAGCCGTACTCCTGTAAGGCTTTTTTGGGGAGTCATACTCACTGGATGTGTATCCGACCAGCTTTGACACGATGGTATGATCGTCCCATTCGGGATGTTCCTCCTTGGCACGCTTCATTGCCTTCGCCTTAGCACCGAGCAGGGCAACAAGAGTGGCCTCACTGGCGGTACCTTGGATAACACCACCACCCTGTCCACCGGAACACGCCAGGAACTCATTCGGAAGGTCCAACATCTTGCCCAGCCAATCCAGCATTACCACTTCTAGCTCTGTACAAGCGGGACTAGCAATCTGAAACGAAGGAATTGTGACAAGAATTGTGTTCATCAGTCATTGGCTCTTATGCAGGGAAAAATCCACCATCAAGGCACTTACCCAAGTAAAACCAATACAAGCGATGGCACCGCTCAACATATCAGCCACGATCGCCGGATAAGAGTTGGCCGTGGGGAAGTACGCGTGGAACTTCGGGCTGTGCCAGTGCGTAACGCCCGGCATAATAACCCGCTCGACGTCGGCCATCACATCTTCCCACTTTTCCGGCTGCTGCGGCGCTTCATCGGGGATGAGCGGCCGCAGATAGCCCGGCTGTACGGTTGGTAAAACACGTCTGCAAGGAAAAAAAGAAGAACAACAAAAGTTATAATGTGTGTTGCCCCTGTTACCCGGCATCGTCTAAGAACTGGCGTCTGAGGGTCACCGCAACATGCCGCTGGAAAATTGATTGGATGTATGCGTTTTTATGTGCATCTAAAATCAGACAAAGGTGCCCGATTCAGGTCATGTTCAAAACGGCATGCAACATGTTGGCATGTTGCAAAACCTCACACCTTCCGATGGACGACCGCTGTGGGGTCGTTGTGTGGAGGTGGTAGTGTAGGTGTACCGGTCATTACTCAAAAAATACTCTCCTTCCAATCGTCGCGGAATAAAATCTCACGAATGAAACACACCGATTGACGACGGTTGGCAATGGCACGGTTGAACGAGCCTCATGGGGGGAGGGCAAGAATCTCACCCGCCACATTGTGGGCTTTTGCGCAATTCTTGTCCGCGTAGTGTCAGACATTTTTATGTTACTGCGTTATTTTTTTTGTTGCTATGCGTGTGCGCACACCTGTATATTTTTTGCGCAGACCTTCATCTTGATTTTGAGCACGCCTTTCGGGGTCTGGCCGGTTTTTTTTGGGTAAGACTTTGTGCGACGTATTTAGCCTAGTAGTAGCTACCGAAAGCGAGTGGATGAGTAGTTGAACTTGACTTGCCTGGGGGGGCTTGAGAGAAACTAGATTTGTGCTAACGTTTCGTGTCGGAGGTTAGTTACGAATTCCTATTGTTTTATGTCCATGCAACTCATTAGCTGTCGCGTTTGCATTAATCATCATTCATTGGTACTTGTTGCACTTGTCTGGTTCGGGCCGAGTTTGCCTGCGGTTGCCATGGTGACTGAACGTGCTCATGAAGGTTGTTCGATCGATCGATGTCGCCCTTCCGTTGCATTTGGACCATTTCGTGATCAATGTTGGCTGTTTCCGGTGCGAATGGACGGTACAAATCCTTGATCTCCCCATGATCAAGTCATGTACGAAAAGGTACCGATCGCACGATTGGATTGGTTTACAACAGTTTAACATAAATAATTCGTGAGATCATGGTCCAGTGGGCTTTTTTTAACTCCGATTTCACAATTCGCATGCTGGCGTTTGATTGATATGCAACATACGGACGAATATAGAGATAAAAAAGGGCCCTGTTTTCTGCAACTCATAACTCGTGTTCGGCGATCCCATCGTTTCCGAATCTGGTATTTGTATCTCAACGAATAATAGAACACACGCTCATAGATGTGCCCTGCTAAAGGGTAGCCAATAGCCACTCACACGGCTGGGCATACAAATCTTGTCTCTCCTTCGTTCAAATTGAAACCCATCGACAAACTTATAACCCGGCAACAACTGTAAACCGCGATCCCCATCCGAGGCGTCGTGCTTTTGGTTGTCCTTGAGAATATCCATCGTTAATCAATGTTATTACGCAAGCAAGCAAAGAGAACGCTAAGCTATGCCATCCGAGCCGGTTCTAGGCATTTATTTCACTAATCGCCTAGAACAATCTTTGTGTTTTTGGTCGGAATTCATGTTTGCTATTTGTCTTTCGTAAGCAAAAGTCAACAAACAGTCAAGACTTACGGGCAATAAACCAACTATATCTCCAAAGTTTCGCTGGGCGATATTATCCGATCGACTGTGTAACCTTGGTGTAGTGATCGCAGGTGTCACCGGCAACGTACGATGGAAAGCAAATCCATGACCGTGAGTGTTTCACTAATCTGACAGTGAGCAGCGGATGTGAGGACGTTGGCCGATCGTACCTCGTATACAGGGCAATTAGTACAACCTTCTTTATTGCGTGGTATAGCTACTGCTAGCCCGATCGTTTCTAACCAAGCGATATTCTAAGAGGCCATCAAACGGAACCGATGAGTTGGGGTATGTTTTTAATTTTCCTTCCTTTCCATCGGTCGAATAAGAAATGACACAACATCAACGCAATGGACGAGGTTAGCGATTTCTTCCACAGCAAAACCCACGAGTGGAAGGAAACCACAACGGCCTAACCTTGATCGGTGATTGTTAACAATTTACCGCCGGTCTCGCCACACTCGATTGACGATCGCGCGAATTGTTTTGCGAGCGGCTGACACTGCAACGTGCCAGCTTGAAAAAAAACCAAACCAACGGAACGATCGCCAGTGTGTTTTGTGCGATTTAAATTTGGGTCGAAAGTGTTTCGAATGCACGTGTCGTATCGTTGACAGTAAAATGTACGATAGGTCAGGAATACTAGTTCCCATGCGTCAATCTAACCGGTTTCGGTGTTTCTCCGAGTGCGCGTCTATCGGTGGTATTTCCCCGATCCTGTGCTGTGGCAGCCGGTGGATTTCCAAACATTAATACGCGGGAATTCACACTGCCGGCATTTGTGCGGCAGATCACCCACATCAGGAGCAGCGTACGATCACAGGAGGTGATAATTTCGACACATCACACGCACACCCAGCCACAGCCACAGATCGGATCGAATGAGAAATGATACAATGGCTGCTGAGGCTACACTTACCTTTCACGGATGTTCTCGAGATAGTTGGAGATGTAATCGACCATCTCCTTCGCAAAGTCCTTGAACTCTGGCGCCTGCATTTCGGTCTGTGTAAATGCGCGAAGAAGACGGTATATTAGTTACGGAAGACGGGATAAATCAGTAATTAGCTAGAAACTGCCATTTAGTGTGGTTAGAGAGGTTTGTTAGTGTTTCGTTTTACTTACAACAGTTGGAATGTTGTGTGGGTTAGTATCCATTCTATTGTCTGTTAGTAGAAAACGAGGCAAATTGAAGATTGTTAGTGTATAGTACATCGAGCGTGCAATAGAAGAGAAAATAATATAGTTGAACGGGTTGAAACAACATGGTAGAGTTAAATGCAAAACTGATGCTTGATAGTTACTCGTTTTTCGCAGGGAACAGGCATCTTGATAATAATGCTATACAACAAACGCAACAACAGATAATGTAAAAGCAAAATGTATAAAAGTTAACAGAAACACTTTTTTGTTTTAGAACCACAATAGATGACGCTTCGTTTTGATGCAAAAAAAAAGCCTAAACACACTAAAAAAAAGCCTTGCTTTTCCCCAATACGACCGACAACCGACTGTGTGTGGCGTTCGGAGTGCTGTTAATATTCCACACTTCTCACGCGAGACACCGATGACGGACAGTATGGCACGAACACACCAATAAATCCACATTTCGTTTCTCGAAAAAGAGCAGGGTCGATAAAATGATGGCCCATGGTCCCAGCCTCCGTTCGGGGTTTAATTGAGTTTGAAGTTTTTGATATTTTATAGCAACCACGATTTGGCTGCTTTGAGTGTCACAGCTCTACCGATGCGATAGCTATTTGAAGATAATTGAGTTACGATGCCTTCTTCTATTCCTGTTCCTCTATGCCGTTCGGGCACCGTGAGATTGTTTCGATCGGGCGACTAAAATGATTGTGCCTTACGTTCAGCGCAGGTTAACAAAATTAGCATTCAATATCAACCTGCTCCATGGTATTGATTTCTTATCAGCTCATAGAGAAGTATTTTTATTTCTAATGGCATGAGTTTGCGAGAAGATTACATTCAAGACACTATCATCAGCTGGAAATGGTTTGTGGTTATTTGTGCGTGACAGATAATACCCGTTGTAATTGTTTCGATTTACGGAAGATTGTAGTCCGCTAACGTGTACGATGAATGGATGCAAAGGTTGTGCAAAAATGTATTACTTCACGTAACCGTTCTTCATTCGAGACCCACACTGTCTGCCGATTTTTTCGATTCATTCGCTTCATTCTAGCGCCCCATTAAGCAATCTTTACGATGCAACATATTAATAGCAAAGTCCTTGTTGGGACACCCCGCAGTGTCTATGATTGGTTGCTTTTCGAATGTTTCATGCTTTCCTTTACTCCCCACAGAACGGAACGGAAACATTACATTCTACTTGTGCACAAAAAAAAAACACACACAACACACACGTCTCTAACTGTAGCACGGACGATGGAATGCAGCTGCAAACACTTTCAGTTCCGGTGAACCTTCGCAAAGTCCTCGGGATCTGCACACGTTGGTAAAGATGGAGGGCAACCTTGATGCGCGTTATACGATCACAAAATGAAATTGGCAAATAGTGAAAAAAAAAAAAACAGCAGCAACCACACAGAACTGGTGGAACTGGTCGTGACCAGAGAACGAGATCAAAATTGGTCTCACTGCATGAAGAAATCCTACCCAAAAAAAATACTAGCACCAGTCACTTTATTCCTGCGGTTGGCTTGCAAACGTTCTAAGGTCGCGATATTGGCTTCGTGTGAAAGCGAACGCAGTGCATTCGTGACCAATGATCAATGGCCTCCACCGGAAGGCTTCTCCACTGACACTCACAGAATGAAACTACTGCCTGGACGGGAACCAGTTTAGTGGAAAAGCAGGCAGCAGAAGAATTGTTTCTATCTCCAGACCGGAGACCGGTTGACCTCGGGTTTGGGATTCGAATTCCGGCACACACTTGTTGATGCAAATCCACCACCACAAAATGTTAAACGTTAGCACAAATCACCGTTGATAGTATAAGCGTAGATACTTACTGCTATGCTATATCACTCGTAAGCACTAGGACGTATTTAAAGCTACTCGGGAACTTGCCGTACTGCACGTGACACGTTGCTGGAAGGAAATGAACGAAGCGAACGATTTATTGGAGCGTGAAAAAGGAATCACTTTTCTGCCCGCCCGCGACTTGGCCGGCGTTAATGGAAGGATAATGGAAAGGAGGTGCTATTTTTCCGTTTTACTTCCAGAACCTTTGAACAATCACAGTCACACAAAGCACACTCACTAAACGTACCGGAACCGGATAGGTATGGCTTTTTGTCGGGTCTGTCGGGACAACGATGACGATAAGTGAGACGCTTTGAGTACGCAGAGGGCCACCGTGGTCGGAAAATGTGGGAAAACACTTCACCGAGATTTTACCTCTTCTATCGTATCCTCGGCAGCCTTGCAAGCACACTCACTCAAACACACATACACACAGCACTTGGCGCGATAAGGGAATGTGTAGGAAAGGTTACGTACCACTGCGTCGGGCGGGGGCCAGTTGATGGAATAGTGCTCGTGTACGCGCGGACCACGTTCCACTGTCGACCGAGTGATGCTGATGAATGAAGCTGAACGGTGACCGTGACGAGCTTTTAAAGCGCACCCACTCCGAAAGTCGGTTCGAGACTCGGCCGAAGTCGCGCACTCGCATGCTCACGCATATCGCTCACGACCGACCGAAGGCGCCGGCGGTCACTAATTCGTTCGCGAACGAGCGTTTGTCTGGAAGGGAGCCACATTTTCGGACCACATTAATGCATTTTGCACCGTTTGCACCAGGGGCAGAATGTGTATGCTAGTCAGTTACACACGGGTAATGGCTTGTACACCTAGACGGAGCGGTGTGAAGCGAATATTTTTGGCGCAAATAGAAATACGGCTAATTGAAAACAATATTATATTTGAACATAATTTAACGGGCGTTTGAAGTCAGGGGTGAACAACCTACCGATCACAAAATGGAAAATTTGTTAGAATATTTTATCAATTGTATTTTACGCACTTTTATTACGTTATAACATCTCTACAATTTTGTTTTGTTTTTTTTTAGGTTCATGTTCGCCACAAATGGATAAGTTCATCAGTATATTCAAGCGCTTCTGCAGTGAGGAATGGCCGAAAAACAACTGTAGGCCTGGCAAGTAAGTACATTTTAATATATCTCATGTCTCAAATCTAAATCAATTAATCAATAAATTGGTTTAGATATTCTATTAATGTTAAATGCATTTTTCTATATTGCTATTGCGCAACTGCGCTTTGCTGCATATCTACATTTTCCAATTTATTAGCATTATTTATGTAATAAGTTATCTATAATAAGTATGCTTTATTCAATGGTTATTTAATGATACAAAAAAATGAAATTTGGAATTGTTGGAAGAAAACCAATACAGGCTAAACGGTGTTAAACAAGTAATATTCAACAATAATAATAGTAATTTTAACATCAATAACATTAAAACCTCACCGGTAGTTTGCTCGCCACTGGCTCAGTGGCTAGACAAGGCAGAGTTCTAGATCGAGGACACGAAAGCTTCCAGCATAATATGTGCCATGAGCAGAACCGAAACGTCCTTCGTTCATTCAGCATGAGCATGTGCTGCTGAAACGTTTTGGGGGAGAAAACATTCGGCTTAATACAATGGGCGAATGGAACGCAACAGATGCAGAGAGACACGACACGCACGCACGAGGCTGGTGGAGGTAAGGGAAACACTTTCCACATGATGCGGGTTAAAACACCGCATCCATATGAATGAGGTGGAAATTAGGTGGGATTGACCCCGGTGCTACAGTCGGAAAATCTGAGTCAAGTGTGCTCGTAACAGCATAAGTGTAAATCGCCGTCTAGCGAGGGTAATGGGAGGCAGGTTTTATATCCTCACGTGATTGAATGCTTTGGAGAATGGGCGCACAGGGCAGTGGATAGATAATATGAGGCTTACTAGCAGTTAAGGTAATATTTGAAATTGGGATTCAGCATGTAGCTAGCGCTCGTAATGGTAAAGAGTGATAAGTTTTTCACATTTAATACCCTACAGAATCATTCCTTCCGCAGTCATTCCTAGGCATTCAATTCACTGTTCACTTGAGATTTAAAGTCCCGGTGGGGCTTCCTTCAGGGCTCAAAAAGGAATACGTTGCATTACAAATATTAAAATTAATCTGAATTTTATTAATTGCTCCGCGTCTGTTTTGTTCTTCTCGACGTGGATCTTGTACGCCTCGATCTTCTAGACGTGGAACGCGACCTAGTCTTACGCTTTCTGCGCTGCTTTACAGGCACATCATTCTGGGCCAACATTAGCTCTTGGGTCATTTGAAGAGCCAATAAGTCAGCTGTCTCTTCGCTCAATGCAATACCAAATACTTTCGATTTAAAAGTTTGCCAGTAGCCAGTCCCGGTTGTGCTGAAGTACAGTATAGCAAAAGCTATTATTGTAAGCAGTGCCTGAATGACAATATCACCTCCAGCGTCCTGATAGACGCTTAATGTCTTAAGCGTTTCTATTGCCTTCGAGATGTGATACTCAATAGCAGCCCATATAAAGAAGAATATCGCCTCGATAATGGCCACATTGAACAGCGATTCGACAATAACTTGCACGCACAGCGGAAGTTGTCGGTGATATTGAGCTGGAAAGATGGTGAACTGTGACAGCCAAATGACGCAAGACACTGCGATTAGGACTTTTCGAAACATGCAGTTAGGTGTACTGCATAGCTGCCGCAATGATCCGGGCAGCACAAACACTGGAATTTTATAGCAAAAATGTATTGCTAAGGCAAAAATTAACGAAATGTTGGAAGACATTTAATTCGATGGATCTGTTATAAGGTCTTTATCCTGCACATTAGCTACGTGCGTTCCTTCCGGCACTTCACACGATGGTGTTGGAGAATTTCTGCAAGCAAAATAACGGGTTAGTTGTGAAATGTTACAAACAATTAAAATTGTGACAGATTGCACCTACCTTTCGACAACTGTTTTCATGGGATATCTCTCCAGTCGTAAAAGAACTGAGTTTAGAATTTGCAAAACCGTCACTAGCCGTAAAAAATGAAAGCCTCGCTTAGATGCGGAAACCGCCAAAGCCTTCAAATAGTACGGACGAAGCAGTGCGTAATCTTTGACAAAGAATAAAAATGCCTTCACAAATAGCGTCTACAAGAAAGAGATAAACACACAAAACCATCACATGAAGAAAATTGAAGCTTTGAAACCTGTAAATACGAATTATGGCTCATAATTCTTCGGATATTGGAATAGAAAGTAGAACTCACAAAAAATATAATCTTTTGGATCGTACAACACGACACTTTCTAATGGGTGAATGGATCTAACGAGAATATGGACTAGCCTGCTTTGATGTATCGAGACGAAAGGGAAAATATGCACCTTTGGTGCAATGGAAGGAGTAAAGTGGAAGTAAATTTTAAGGTGTCAAAGCGACTTCCGGATTTCCATCAGGTCAATGCTAATGCGATCATTAACATGGCGATACGTTGTTTGAAATAAATATGCCGTTAATGTGTTTCGTGGCACATACGCATAAAGTTAAAGAAATCCTATCAGTTACCTGTAATGCTATGCTTACCAATATTTTGTGCTTGCACAACCACCACAGCGCGTACTGTATTGGAATCCATATTAAGCGCAATGCCAAATCACAGAACACAATATTCGCAAGCATCTACGGAAGGGAATCCCCAATAGGCATGAGATAATTATTAAGTATTTTAAACTCCCTCGCGAATATCGGGGAGGATCCGACGGGGACCAATCTTTAATCCTTACCAAGGTTAGACAAATTAGCAAGGTTTGTACCTGCAACGTCATCGTCTGCTGTTCGTCGACGTAGAATGGAATAATGCTCGCTAGAATTCGTCCAAGCGCCAGACTTGTACTGACGATGAAAATGGCGGAAGTAACATCTGGCTCCATGGCAACGGAACTCGGCTTACCGTGCACATAATCGAGCGCACTACTGGCTCGTAGGTGTATGATTAACGGTAGCGCCAGGCAGATAAACCGGAAGGTCCAGGAGCAACGAATGTAGGTTTCACAGTTTGGTACCATTTCTCTGTATCCGGCAGACCGGAATACTAACCAGCTGACGACGGATTTCTTCCCGATTAGTTCGACACACGTACGCGGTTTAAACGAGTTTGTTCCTCAATGGTTTTTTAATCCCTGTGTGTCTGTGGCTACTTTGTGCTGCTTTTATGATATTGCCAAGATGAAGGGTTTCGACTGTCAATCAACAAAAGATACATTAGTGCAAGGTTACACACCTGTTTGTAGGTTAAGAGTTCATGTTCGAGGTTATGCAGTCCAACATTGATTCCTTCTCTGTGGTTCGTGTTGAAGTTAAAGTGCTGGTGGATGTTATTTTTTAGCTGTTGCAAAATCGTGATATATCGACCCAAATCCGACGATGCCGATTGCAAAAAGACACCCTAACGAAGCGTGCCGGAGAGTCGTGAGCTAGGACGTAAGGTGCTATCCAAGCGCTTAATTTTGCCAATTGTCTATGTCTTTCCTTTCCCCAGTGTGTCCTATCGGGGGAAACGTTCTGAATGAATGATAAACCTCTGGAAAAGCTAGCGCAGTGTTTGTGCTGGAAGGGTCTTTCCAACGGAAGAGGGAAAATGAATAACAGTAAGTGCTTTAGCATGTGAGGAGCTAGAAGGCGAAGGAAAGGACGTGAAATCACACGATGAAATCAGAGCCAGAGAAGGAGCCGTCTTTGCGAAGGAACCGCCAGAATTCTTCTTAGTTTCCCATTTGAAGAGAAAAAGGTCGACAAGGAAGGACTCTCTGTCCCACTCACCGGAAACCCATTCCCAGTGCGAAACGTAAAATTGTGTTTACTCATCTTCTTTTCTCGTTGTGAAGAGCAACCAGAACGGCAGCGACAAAGAGAAAAAAAAGGAAACGAAGGATTCCATCCGCATCCTCACGAATTCCCACTTGTTGAATGGGGCACTAGTAAGGGATGGGATTTCTGATGCGTTCTCAGTGTACGTTTAACATCGTGCAGAAATTTTATCGTACCGGCATGTACGTTGAATACAGGAATAATGTTACGATAGGGAGCACGATGATAAAACGAACAGTGAAGTAGTAGCAGCGATAAAGATTGATGGACGAGTTGAATCATCAGCGTCCCATCATTATCCTCTCGACTGGAAAGAGGTTGACGTTGAGTGGATTAGACCAGCATGATAGTTGGACCACTAGGAAAACGGGTTATTAGGGAAGTGGGGGCTGATTGCTTGCTTTGTATTTTATCTGGGTTTTATTTATGTTAAACGTTTTGAGCTGGTTCATCAAAACAAGCACCGCGACAAACTAGAGAATTGAAGTAATTTTATGTCTACTTACGCTTTAAACTAACGATCAATGGCTATTCAATTCGGATTTATTTGTTCAGAGCAAAACATGATACATTCTTCTAGAAATTAAAGTTTGCGTAATACAGAGGAATTAAAGATAAAAATTCTGATACACTTGTTGCATGAACTGAATGTAGACAAGTCCGCCTTCGTTGAATAGTGTTTCTAATGAACAATAGCTGCCTTTGTTCCTGATGTCTGTTGCTTATTGGCAACGTCTTTTGTTAATAGCATAAACCATGCTTTGTGGAAGTTCTGAATTAGTCCTTTCTGCGAGGAACGTTCCGAACGAGATTTTTTACCGGTCCTGTCGTGAGAACCAACTACAGCATCAGCTCGTGGTGCTTTCCACAAATCTTTCTAATCATTTTCCTCTCAAATATACCAAAGAAATTTCTAAAGCTTTCACTCTTTCTATTTAGCTTACTATCAATATGAGTAAATCAATGTTTCCATGTCCTCCAAGTGCATTGTGCAGTATTCACTTAAGAGATCCTACCGCACTCTGCCGTGATTGAGTAATATGTCATCATAATGCATAAATACCCCCGCAAAACGTGGTGAAAGATTTGAGGAAAGTACTGTGTATTGCCACATTTAGGATTACAATAATCAGTTCCAGTTTTGCCCATTCGAGCTGTCTTTGTACAATCAATGTCTAAAAAAAACAATGTTGTAAAATAATAGCTGAAAAACGGAAAAAGTGCATCCTTTATTTTTCCGTCGGTGCCGAACGACCAACGGTTTTTGGCATCTTTTTGTTGGTCGGATCTTCCAGCTCCTTCGGTTTGTAATAGTGCGGTGCAACCTCCAGCAACCACTTGCTCTCAATATCGATGACTGAGCGCATAAACTCTTTCGTCGTAAAAACCAGCTCGTGGTAGAGCAACCACCGTGGCAAATCTTCAAACAGTGCCGAGTTGGGATGAATCATAACGTCCTGATTGTGTTTGACCGTTTTGTAGTTTCCACCCTTGGAAAGACGTGCCACGTGGTAGAAGTAGCCAGCTGTAATCGCTTTCCGAATATTGGTCGTTTCCGTTACGGAGGAGACCATTTCTATCTCCACCCGCTGCATTAGTCCTACCAGTTGTTCTCGTACGTCACGCGCACGTTTCATCGAACGATACTGGATAAAATTCTCATAGCACCACTGCGTACTGTAGTCCGATTCTACCCATTGGTTATACACCTGCATGAGACTCAGGTGATCACCGTTCCGATGGTTAAAGTTTTTACGCGCCGTATCTGCGTGAATAATTTTATCCTTCGGGCGGTAAAATATCGCACCATTTACCGACAGCATGGCAGCAATCGTCACTATCTCTTCGGAACATTTGTACTTTTCGCTAGCAAGCAACATTTTCCCCATCATTGGATCGACCGGAAATTCGGCCATTCGTCGTCCCAGCTTCGTCAGCTCTCCATGGTGATTCAGTGCACCGAGTGCGTACAGCTGTTCCAGTGCCAGGATTAACGTTTGGTGTGGCGGAGGATCAAGAAAGTCGAAGTGTAATAAGTCGTGGATTCCAAGCGTCTTCAACATCAGCACAGCATTTCCCAGATTGATTCGCTGAATTTCGGGCACAGTGTTATCTTCCAGCTCATTGTTGTAAGCCCAGGCCGTATAAAGTCGGAAGCATTTTCCAGGCGCAACGCGCCCTGCACGACCAGCTCGTTGATTGGCGGATGCCTTGGAAATTGGAACCACCAGCAGTGTTTCCATTCCTGTGCGAGAGTTAAAATTGTTCTGCTTTGCAAAGCCGGGATCGATCACGTAGATGATATTATCGATCGTGAGCGACGTTTCGGCAATGTTTGTGGCCAAAATCACTTTCCGGGCGTTCGGTGGTGTGGGTTCGAAGATTTTGGCCTGCATATCGGAGGGCAGATTGGCGTAAATGGGTAGAATGATTAATTCTTTTAGCTTCGATCCCAAACGTTTAACCCGATCCTGTAGCATTTCCTGACAGGCTTCAATTTCTTCCTGACCTGCAAATCAAAACGGATTGTGGGATTAATGAAGGCACGTAATAGTGCAATTTCACATAAGTATACCAGTTAAAAAGACTAAAATATCGCCCAGCGGTTGTGTGGCGTGTATTTGCAGTACGGAAACCACGCAAGCGTCAATGTAATCGGCTTCGGGAGCTTTCGTGTAAAATATGTCGACCTACAATGAGGAATTGGTTATTCAAGTGAATCGTCAATCGAGTCAGAATAAACACACTCACCGGATAACGTCGGCCGGGAATTCGAAAAATAGGAGCTTTATCGAAAAAATCGGAAAACTTCTCCGCATCCAATGTTGCGCTGGATATAAGCAGCTTCAGATCCTTCCGAAAGCGAGCAATATCTTTCACCAAACCAAACAGAATGTCCGTGTGCAGTGTGCGCTCGTGAGCCTCATCAATGATCATAACGCGGTACGTTGCCAGATCGGGCTCGGAAAGGAACTCGCGATGAAGCGTACCGTCCGTCATGTACTTTATGACGGTACGTTCCGTTGTACAGTCCTCAAATCGAATGCTGTAGCCAACCTCATTTCCCAGCTTGACACTCATTTCCTCGGCAACGCGGGCAGCCACTGACATGGCCGCAACACGCCGAGGCTGGGTGCATCCGATCTTTTTACCATCGTTCGTAAACCCTGCCTCGTACAGGTATTGGGGGATCTGTGTCGTTTTGCCGGAACCCGTCTCACCTTCAATGATCAGAATTTGATGCTCATTGATGGCCGCAATCAAATCCTCCTTGAACGGATAGATAGGAAGCGATTTTTGCGTTTCCTCTATGGTCATCTTTTTCTTCTCTGCCTCGCTAATCTCACGCTTGCCATCTTTTTCCTTCGTACCGCCCATTTGCAGCGCTTGGATGAAATCGATCTGCTCGTCGAGAAGCAGCTCGTACTCTTCCTGCTGGGCAGCCCGTTCTTTGGCATCCTTCGAACCAAACTTGTACACCGCCGAAGCGAGCTGTTCCGCTTCCCATTTCTTCTGCTCCGAGTGGGGCATTCGTTCCCGTTCGTCCACCTCGACGTACTCCTCCATTTCACCTTTCTTAACATCCTTCGGCATACGATAGCGCTGTACGCGCTCCAATTCACGAGCTTTGTCATGTTCTCTAGCGATTTGAAGCAAATTTTTCTTGTACTCGCGATCTCGCCGCTCTCGCTCGGTAATATCGGCATCCGGAAACAAATATTCATCATCCCGAATGTCCGCCTCGAGCTCCGCAACCTTATCTTCTTTGCGCTTCTCCAGGTACTGCCGTCGGGATTGGACGCGCAGCTGTGGTAGAAGTTTTTCTCTGTCTTCCGTTTCGAGTTTGAGCCGTTTGGCAGCATCCGCATAGCCTCTGTTGCCGGAAGCCGATGCTACATTGCGCGTTTGACCTTCGTCTCGTTGCTTTAATCGTTTCGCAAACTCATCGCGCTCCTTAAGATCCCGCCGACGCTCCTCATCTTCTTCGCTGCTGTCTTCGGAGGACCAGGATTTACGGTGTCTGGAGTGTTTGCTCATGTTTTCTAAAAAAGCAAATTCATTTTAAAAAGCAATAATCACAAAATACAAGCACTTGGTTGACAATAATCACCTGCTAGTTACCTCTAGAACACTAGAATCATAAATATGTGATAGACCAAACCAACACGTACCGGCGAGATGAACGGCTTCTATTGTTTACATACTTGCAGTAAGCCCAAGGTGAATAGAGGTGGCAGGTGAAGGAAGCACATTTAACATTTTTGACAACCAACTTACGCAGTGGTCTAGTCGACGTCGGACGCAACAAACACACAATGTGCGTTGTAAAGCATTGTGAAACATATTCCAGTTATGCTTGTGGCAAGCATAAAAAATAAATATTATGATTGTTGGATTATCGCTGCACAAGCAGCAATTTCCAGAGCATAGTCTAATCCATTCTGATGTTCATTTCAAGTTGTTTTTTTGTTGAAAATTTTTAACGATCTTTTATGAATTTGTTCATCAGTTTTCGTATATTTTCGTTACAAGCAGTATAACCCAACCTAATCAATTAACCACCAACATGAGTAAAAGATATTTTGTTTACTGCATGAAATACAAAAGTAACGTAAAATAATCAATGCATTTCAATTCTTTACAAGCTCTAATTTAGCATGCACCTCACGCTAGAAACAATTGCATGAAGACGAAGCTATTGCCAAATCGTTATTATTGCATCAAGCGATCCAGATCACTTGCTTTAATGCTGCGACCACTTGATGCTCTTAATGTCCACACCTTCCTGCACCATTTCCCACAGTGGAGACATCTCGCGCAATCGTGTGACGTGCTTGATGCACTTTTCCGCCGTATAATCCACCTCCTCGATAGTCGTGAAACGCCCGATACCGAAACGAATCGAACTGTGTGCCAAATCTTCATCCGTACCGATTGCGCGCAACACGTACGACGGTTCCAGCGATGCGGATGTACATGCCGATCCGCTGGAAAGCGCCACATCCTTGAGAGCCATCAGTAACGATTCACCCTCGACGTAGGCAAAGGAAAGATTGATACACCCCGGATACGAATGTACCGGATCGCCGTTCCTGATGACCTGCGGTAATTCGGCAAATATTTTGTCCATCAATCGTTTCGACAGAAACTCCATCCATCGGTGATCGTATTCCATTTCGCGGCTCGCTATGTCACAGGCGGCTCCCAAACCAACGACCAATGGTGTGGGTACGGTTCCACTACGAAGGCCTCTCTCTTGACCACCACCGCTTTGAATCGCTTCGACTCGAACGCGTGGCTTGCGGCGCACGTACAACGCACCGATGCCCTTTGGTCCGTAGATTTTATGCCCAGAGATTGACATCAGATCGATGTTCATTTTGTTCACATCGACCGGTATCTTGCCGATGGCTTGTGCTGCATCAGTGTGGAAGAAAACCTTCTTCGATTTGCACAGCCGTCCGATCTCGGCGACCGGTTGCTTTACACCGATCTCATTATTGACGGTCATTATGGATACGAGTGATGTTTCCGGTGTGATGGCTTTCTCCAGCTCTTCCATACTGATCAATCCATTCGACTGTACGGGCAGATACGTTACATGGAATCCTTCGCCCTCGAGTGCACGGCAAGAATCCAACACGCATTTATGCTCTGTCTGCGTAGTGATGACATGCTTTTTCTTCACGCCGTAAAACCGCGCAATACCCTTGACCGAGATGTTGTTCGATTCTGTTGCACCGGACGTAAACACGACCTCTTTCGGATCTGCACCAATGAGCGAAGCTACCTGTGCACGAGCCTTCTCGACAGCTTCCTCCGATTCCCAACCGTACGCGTGCGTTCGCGAGTGTGGATTTCCATAGTAAGCGGTCATGTATGGCATCATCGCATCGAGAACTCTTGGGTCCTAGGGGGGGATAGGAAACAAAAGGGTGGAATGCATTTGTTTTGAAAATCTTGGAGCAATATCCATATCACTTAACAAAGTAGCACAGAATCACGTTGTGTGGATGACTGATAAGAATGGTGCGATTAGACGATCGCTGAACCCCCCTTCATTTGCGCAACGTATCGTCATCGTGCGGATTCTCCTTCCGGGTTTAATGAAAGTGATTAGGTTCCCATTATCTTGCCCACCTACTTACCAGCGATGTGGTCGCTTGAGCATCCAGGTAGAGTGGCCGGCCATCTAGTACTTCGTCTTTGATGCTGAATTTTTTATCTAAAAAGGGAAGAGAAATCATTAAACAATAATACCGGCCAGTGCTGATTGCTTACGGACTTGCACAACATTACATCTCTCTTAGCTCATACGCTAAGGTTCGCTTACCGGTGCTGTAATCCCGTGTCCGCCCGGTTGCGCTGCGTAGTACTTGGAACGCCAAGTATTTATCAACAGCTTTGCGCGACCAGCGTGACAACATCTTTGGAAACAGTCCACACGTTTAAAGTTAGAACGAAACCGATCGGTATACTAAAAGGAGGAACCGCAACGTTTTGTGAAATCGTAGTGATGTGTTATTATGTATTTTGTTTTTCTGACGACCAAGAAGTTTCTCTTGCTCTCTGGTTGTGTGTATCGTTTGCTGTGCTCGCTCATTGTGCAATACGTCCAACTGACAGCGCTCGGATTATCCGTGATGTCACAACAATAGCGTTGTGCATCGACGTAAACGGAGCAGAGTACTTTTTTAATTTTCCCAGAAGTTTTGCAGAAACTACATCGAGCTGTTGTGGTTACGAAAGTTTAGAAAGGTTATGCTGAAAATAAGCGTTCCTCACGATCCAGTTTTATTTCTGTTTGATAAGGAATAATTTGCTGAAACAAATTTGTTCACGTACAGCAGATATCTGCTGGCACTAATGTCAAACGAAGCTTTCTTTGTTAATTTAATTTACAAACACGGGCAGAAATATCGCCTCATTGGTGGGGGGTAGAACCACCTCAATATCCTGTTTCACTGCCTAAGTTCATTAAATAAGTTCTCTATCGTTCAACGGAAGCTGCCCGCAGAATACGGCAGTGGATGCAAGTGGGTGAAAACTAGCGAACCTATAAATGGTCTACAAAGCGTAGCCGTGCCACGGTACATTCATTTGCTTTGTTGTTTATGTTTTTCGTGTGTTCTCTGCGTATTGTTTCGTCCCTTTAAATAACCGTCGTCTAGTGCATACTGTTGTCGTCGGGCATAGAGTAGCCATGGAGAACCGAGAATCCATCGAAGATGATCTTGATAGTGCGACGGAAGCGTTCGACCAAAGTACGTTGAGCATAAAACATCAGACCAAGGGCACCGTGCAAGGTACATTAGCATGAGTCTATTCTCGGAGGTGGTTTACGTTGAAGCCTATACGCCATTTCACCTCTCGTCATATCCCATGGGTTCGTCATTCGAATAGCTGTAGTTGTTAGAATACAACGATGTCTGTTGCGCTTAGTCATCGAAATTCACATACAGTTCTGATTCACAATTCAAATGCATTAAATGGTTTCTTGTAGTAGCAAAGATATCGTTTATCAGTTGTTGATTGTCCTTTGCTCACACGGGTCCAGGTTAAATATAATGCGACGTACATTCCATGTGGCATTTGTTTCCTTTGCAGATATTTGGCAACGGCCTACAAGACGACCTCTTCCTCCGGCAGACGATGTGGTGCTGTGCTTTGAGATTCCACTCGCCCGCATCCTACCTGCTTCATCAGGTGATGGCCAGTCGTTACCCTCTAGTGTCGGCAAGAAGTACGTGATATATGAGGTGAACATTCGCAAGGATGGTCCCGGTCCGGATCCGTTCCCGACCAGTGTCGAACGACGCTACACTCACTTCCTAAGGCTGCACGAAGGGTTACGGAAAGAATATCCGACCCTGCTGCAAACGGTCAGCTTCCCGAAAAAGGTTCTGATGGGGAATTTTACCGCCGAACTGATCGGTGAACGCAGTGCCGCCTTCGAGTGCTTTCTCGACCATATCGTATCCGTGCCTTCGCTGCGTGATTCGGTTCATTTTCTCGAGTTTCTGCAAGGGGATGAGCTGCGTAACGCGTGTCAATTATTGGACGAACGGCGCAATGAGCTGGCCGTGCCGCTGTTGGAGAATTGCTTCCGGTTGTTGAACAAAATATTTCTGGACAAGTCCAAGTGTGTGCTGTTGTTACTGTGCCGGCTGGTGGCAGCCTGTACCACCTCACCGATACCGCACCCGTCCGCGGAACAGTGGGCCGAGCTGGCCTTGCGACGCTATGAGCATGTGTGCGATACGGAACTGTTGGTGCTTTACATTCCGCTGCTGCAGACGTGTTTGCATCTCTGGTGGCAACGTGGGCGCGACCGTAGCCTGCTCGAGGAACGGTTGAACGAGATGGGCAAGAAGGGTATCAAGGTAAAGGGCGGACCAACTCTTGCCCAAGCCATACACGCATTGGACCCGCGGGCCGAAACGATATAAAATCTGTGGGAACACAGGTAGAGCGTGTTACAGCGAAAGATCATCACAAGTGCATCCATCAAACATCACAAGCTGAGACTAAACTTTTTTTTATATTTTATTTTATTGTATAATTCTTTTTAGCTTTAAAAGTGCATTTGGGTTGTTTGCATGTTAGTTCGTAGCCGTTAAAATACCGCCTCGATGTGCGTATTGAGTCTCTTTATTACCAAACGCATTTTTATTTTACCTTCTAAACAATCGTGATAAAGAAATCGTTGTGCACATTCTTATTAAAACAAAAATATACATTAGGGCACTGTTTGGTTCCACAGCTTAGTCCGTTTTCGCTTGGTAAGAGACGTAGAGTACCTTATTTTTTGTCATGGGTTTGGACAATTTTATAAATAAATTACTATGTGCATCAGCTTTTGTTGCCTGATGTTCGGATGTAGGAAACAGTTTTGAGAAAAATGTTAATTCTTTGAATGAGCTGGTGAAGTTAGTGAGTTCTATAAGTTATAAGTGTATTCTAAATAATAATGCACTAACGAAACGTGCCTTTAAATGCCTGAGGTGTATTAGTTCTAGCTTTTAAAAAGTTACCTATACGATTAGCTAATGGGCAGGCACCAAAATTTTTAAAATAATCTGTTTATGTTACTCAAAGCGGGTGTAATATAAGTAACACAATTATTTCGTAGCATGTCACCAAACAGCACGTTCGAAGAGAATGGAAAACGAATCTGCTGTGTAAAATCTTTTGCAGCATAAATTTGACGTTCCCGCTGGCACGATTTGACATTTGCTGTTGACGGCAATTTTTCGACCAGCAGGTCCGCGCTGACAGGTTCCAACAAAAAGCAACAAAAACAAACACCTGATTGAATTGTTTTACTGTGTCGCCGACGACGACGGAGTACGAGGGGGGAGATAAACATTGGATTTTTCTCCACGGGCCGCTGCTAGCCACCGTCACCGTCCAGCATCACTGGACCCCGCTAGAGTTCGCTACGATCCAACGGAGGTTTTATCTCGCGGTAGGAATTGCGAAACAAAGCATCTCCATCCAATCCCCATCCAAACTTCCCAGCGCGGCCCTTTTCTGGTAAAGATCCCACTCGCTATTTTCTCGCCTGCCTCTCCCCCTCCGTCCGTGCAGATGTGTTTCTTCCGCAAGCCATGAGTTCATTACAGTAAGTATTCCTATTTGGGAGGAAATACGATGTCGAATGACGTGGTAAGCGGAACGATCACTTACACGAGTATGATTTCCATTTCTCTTCCGGTTGACGCGAACTGTACATCCGCTCGTCCGCTTTGGGTTTATCCTCGCTCTGTGGCGGTGTGGCGTAGTGCAAAAATAGAAAACATTTGCAGGCTCTGTTTGTCCGGCGATGACACTTTGGAGTCTATTTTTGGTGATAGTGGAAGCGATGCGCTTCAGACGATAATCTACGACTGTACATCGATTAGGGTGAGTGATCGATATGTTCCGATCGTTGATGCTGGAGTGCCGAATGGCGAGTAAAACGGCGTTGTGTGTGGTTTTTTTTATTATGATAACTGCACATTTTCAGATACAACCACAGCTGGGCCTTCCGTCGTCGATTTGTAGTACGTGCAAATCGAAGGTAGAAAACTTTAACGAATTTCGCGAACGGTGCCTACACAACGATGAGTATCTCCGCACGACGCTACAGTTGGTGGCGCAAAAGCAAGAAGAACACGACGATGAGTACGAGGAGGACGATGAAGAGGATGTGGATATTAAGCTGGAACCGGAGGTACTGTTGGACGAGCAGAGCGACGTCGATCAGAAGGATGACGACGAGAAAGAAGATGGCATGATCGTTGACAGGAACGATAACAAAATCGACCGAACTTCGCTGGCATTGGCACAGGATGGGCTGAATGGTCAGCACGAGCTGGTTTCGAATGGTCCGGAACGTGATGAGTGGGATGAGGCCGGATCAAACGATCACGATTCGATTGGCAACTCGTCAACGGAATCGTTCAACTATCCGTACCTATCGCCGGATCCAACGTACGGTTCGCTGCTCAAGTGTGAGTTCTGTTCGCTGGAATTTTCCGTGCTTGAACAGCTGAAGCGGCACATCACGAGCCACAAGGAGGAGCGAATATTTCAGTGCTACTACTGCCCGAAAACGTTTCACTTCGCGAAGAACCTCAACATGCACGTCGAGTATATCCATTCGAAGGCAAAGTACACACCGTCACAGGTGGCAAAAATGATTGCCAGGCAACAGAGTCTAGTCCATAGCAGTAGCAGTAACAATAGCAGCGTCAGCCAGAGTACCAACGGTGGGTTAAGCCCGTTGTCACCGTTACTAGATACGAGCGATTGTTTGAATAATAACACCATCCCGAGCGGCGCTGGCATTGATGCGGGTGCCGGCTTAAGCCTTAACATTAACCTGAACGGAAGCACGACGTCGAGCAGCACGAACGGATCGTCGGCTTTGGGAAGGAACTTGAAACCGATTCGATTACCCGCGCTCGGTCTAATGGCAGCAGAGGGACGGCGCGGTTCATTCGTACAGTCGACGATCGGTTTGTCCAGCGAGCGACAGCAGCATGAGTGCCACGTGTGCCATAAAAGCTATGGCGAATCATCCGCCTTGCGGCAGCACATGCTCGTACACACGGGCGAAAAGCCGTACAAATGTGATATCTGCTCGAAATCGTTCTACAATGCTAGCACGCTTAAAACGCACCAGCGCATCCACAGCGATCAAAATCCGTACCGGTGTGGGACGTGCACGAAGATGTTCGACAATGCGCGCAGTCTCGAGCTGCACCATCGTACGCACACGGGCGAAAAGCCGTACGCGTGTGATGTGTGCTTGAAGAAGTTCTCATGCTCGTCGAATTTGAAACGTCACCGGAAGCTACACGATCGCGACTAAACGAATAAGATGTGTGCGAAAGGACACGATCGAAACCGAAAACACAATTATAACATTTGAAAACGATAACTGAACTGAAACGACGACCATGCTGTGTGTAGGGCGAGATGTTTTATGGTGTTTGAAAACTGAGCACACGCAGATGGAAGCATAGATCGTACCCTTCAGGAGGCAGTACGACGAACACAGCAACTTAGATTTACGAGCTCAATGTGGCATTACTTGCGGCAGATCGGCAGGATGTAAATAGTTTGCTTCGGGTGCAGACGCGTGCCCTGGTGCTTCCGAGAAGAGTGTAACGCATACAGAATCTCAGCATAACCGAAAATTGACTGTGCATTTATACACACAACAACGAGTAGCTGTTTATTAAGTACGCAAAACTAAAACATCTACTAACCCAAACGAACGTGCCGCTACTGAGAAAGATTTGAACCTGTTAAACCACTGTTAACGTTGTTGTTGTGAAGGATCATTCGTATATAGGCCTGTTCCGGGGGGTTAGTTTCCTCCGTTGCGTTGCGGCAATGTACGTTCTTCCAGCTTTAATGTAAATAACCAAACCTGAAATGATAGAGAAGAGACAAAAAAAACAGTTAAAATGTTCAGCTAGGAAAATGCCAAAAACGACTACATAACGCAACGCTGTTTGAATCGAAAATTTACCTATAGAAGTTAAGGAAAACAGTTGTTAAAATTTGCCCACATTCGTTATTCGAACGAAAACAAAACTGTGTAAATTAAAAAAAAAACAATTTCACCGAGCTTAAACCTGATGAAGCATACGCTGGAAGCATAACGAACGCCAATGAAACCATACTAACCGTGATAATAGTTCCTTTGCAGCCAAAAACGAAAACTAGTAAGTCGTGTCGATTTGAAAGGGAAGAAGCAATATCGTCGTACGAAAGGTGGCCAATTTGTATTTGAGCTTTATGTTCGTTGTTTGTGATTAGGCTTATATACTTTAGTTTTACGTATGAATGTGCCTTTGTTACTTCTCTTTCATTGTTCCTATGTGTACACACAAAGCCAACCAGCCTACTAGCATATGAGCATACGTGTTCGAGCTTAAAGATGCATTTTCTAACGGCCATCAGAGAAGAGTAAGATTTCTTATAAGGATCTGAGCAAAGGAGGTCAAAATGTTATATATAGTAAGTTATTGTTCTAGTCAATTTGCAACCCGACGATCGGTAACAGGCAATACTGTCCAGGCAATTAAAAAAAACAACAAACACCCGAACATAGATAGAACCGTATTTAGTGTACATCGGAAGTGCAGAATTTGCTCGGTTCGTTTTATTTTTGTTGTAAAACATTTACATTTTATTTGATTTGTGATCATTTGTTTTTATTTAATTTAATCTCTTTAAACTATCCGCCAGGCACGATCGTGCCAGATTAACCAGTTAGTGCGCAAAACATGGGCGATAAGTACGTTCTGTTGCCAGCGTATTACAATGACGCCTCTTTAATAAAACGAAATCAATGGAATGAAACTGAAAGATGTGGTGGGCTTTGTAGATTTTGGTTTCGTGAAGAAGTCGACATATGTTTCCACAATGTCGGCCATTGCAATTGCAGATGGAGGTGACTGTAAGATCAACTATTGATCAAAGACTCTCAGTATCCGTCGCTTCCTTTAAGGTTATACACCTACAACTTGACAGATTTAGCACCAAATTCGGTCATCTTTGACTCGGAGGATGAGAACTGGAGAAATACCTTACACACACAAGTCGCGAGTCACATATGTTGTTGATGTCGATGCATTCCGCTTACCAACTTCCCAGACGTGTCCTATAATCAAGTATGTATTGAAATTCACACTTAACGATTTTGCCCCATAAATCAGTAAGCCGGGTTGCGTTTCAACCTTCAAAAATACCGTGTAAAGTGTCCCTTCGAAGTGATAAAACAATGAGACATAAATCTACTTTCGTGATCACACTATTGAGTTTCCAAAAAGGGGATCCCCATCATGCGAACTCCTGTGAATCAGCCGGCTGCATAGTAAACGACTGCCTTATCGGCAAACACACATGTAAATTGAGCTCAGATCGCATCCCATCAAGCATGTGCATATGACCTATGGCAACTGGAAATCACATCGGTCTTCTGGTACAATTATTCTGAAGGAAGTGACACATCGTCAAGTACCATGCCGTGCTGCTCTCTGCTAGTCCAGATACAATTTGCCACTGTTGGTGCCGCTGATGCAAACCTCACTCACCCTCACCGGCACCGTGATGATGCGATCATGGTGCTTGATCGAAGCACAAGACGCGTTGGTGGCGTCTGGAGGTCATTCGACCCCAGAGGAAGGTTGTTGTAGGGGAGAAGGAATCTTAAACAACATATCGGTGTGGCAGCGCACAAAAAAAAAACAAAAAGGGGATATTTCTATGTTTCACTCTCGACCGGCCACTTGAAAACTTG
Source organism: Anopheles moucheti (assembly GCF_943734755.1). Taxonomy (NCBI): domain Eukaryota; kingdom Metazoa; phylum Arthropoda; class Insecta; order Diptera; family Culicidae; genus Anopheles; species Anopheles moucheti. Next base: position 27,462,836 of record NC_069141.1, read on the forward strand.
TAACGATTCTGGCATACCGTGGAAGACACCGGAGGTTTAAATCGCCACACTGCCTCGCAGTTACGTTCAAGCGTTCGAAGCGAGCACAGAGTAGTAGTAGCTTGAAGCGACTCGTTGGCGGTGTTAATTTTAAATGGAACACAAAACACTCCCTCGTGGGAGCGCGATGCGTTGATGTGCAGGGTGCAAACTGTAGTGCCTTGTTCGATCGGTTAAAATCAGTGATTGTATGCTAATTTCAATTAATTGCTCATCTGGGCCCGCTCAGCAGTTACGATACTGCGCACGTTTTATCACCCAGGTTTGTACGTCCGTTCTTGTTCACTGTTTAACGAACCTAGCATTGGTGCGGTTTGTTTGTCATCTAAAAGACTAATCCTACCTACTAGTCGGTCAGTTCCAATGCCGTACGGTTCGCTTGTGAACGCAAAGTGACATCATCGTCTGCTGCTGGTGCTGGCGGGCTGATAAATACGCACCTCCAAGTCGAAGGACACAGGTGAAGTTTGTAGCAACAGGTGTTAAGGTGTTTGGTGAATTCCACAACAAAGCAATTCAACCGGTTTCGGGAAAGTGCGCGTGAACCTGCGGACATAATTTTACAACGCGACCAATCAAAATCAAACAACCTGTGATCTATATTTGTTTAAGCGGTGAAGTGTCTCTTAATCGCGTACACACGATGGGCAGTAAACTGAGCACTTTTTGGCGCGCAAACTGTTGCGATTGTTCGGCGTGTGTGCAAGGTAGTGCGAAAGAACGAGATTGTTCATCACGAGGCAACCCTTTAGCGAATCGTCCCATCGAGTTTTGGGGAATGGCGGATAAAACTGGTGAGTAGACGAATTGCAAAATTACAATTTACGAGTTAGGGAAATACTGTGACCAAAGAATAGCTCACAGAAATAGAGATCGTTTAATCATACATGTACCCAGTTTGTTAAACATGGAATTTATTCTTGACCGTTTTATTAACTGTGGGATTAGATAATGTTTTTCGTTATACAATGAAAGAGTAACACTAGACACACATGCAAGTTATCTAGCTAAACAAACCGTTTCTTTTAGGGGCAGGAGAAAACTAAAACATCAAAGTTCGTTATTATCTTCTCGATCCTCTACCTCAAAGTTGAACGATCCCTCAATATCAGACAGCTCCTGTGAATGGAATTTAGCCGACAGTTGGGTGTTTCCTTTGAAGGACGGCTCTATCATGAAAACAACTTCGCATTTCTCATTTGAAGCAACAGAATTTACCTGCAAGGATAGACCAAAATCATCATGTCAGCGATGAAGTTGTTAAATTGGAAGATGATCTCACTGATTCTTACCGGGATCGTGAGAGTTTCGGTCAAACCCGAGCATTCAATTTGGAACGCACCCTCGTTGATGGGAATTGGAAGCGGATTGGTAAAGGAAGCCATCACTTCTACTGTAGAATGGATCACCGGTCTACCGATGAGCTCCAGTTGCACGTCTGGCTTGCGCAGACTGTAATCTTCCTGTGAGAAGTACTCATAGTGTACACCCTCGATATTCGCAAAACTGGTCACTTTAAATATGGCCTCATCCTTTCCTGGTTCGTAGTAATCTTCGAATGTTATCGGTACCTCGATCACCTCCTCGCCGTTCGGTTCGACGAGGTTAGAAAACGAATGGCTGGTGATGGTGTTAACATTCTTGCCAGTATATAGTATACGTTTAAGATGAATCATTCCACTGATCGTATGGGTGTCGTCGAAAGAGACGTTTCTTATGCGCAGGACTATGCTGAACGATTCTCCGATCATCGCTTGATCGTTGAGCTCGAGCTGAAACTCGACATCACGACCTTCATGCTTGATCAATGTACGATCCTCGACTTTGATCTGCTTCAGATAGTGCTTGGTGAGACAATTTTTGGCCAAGTTTGAGGGCCCGCAGCATCATGATCCTCGCTTCCGACGATTGTTCACCACATTTGTAGTTGTTGGTAATGTCGTCCCTCTCGTCCGTCCCGATTGCCTTCGTGCTAATGAACTGTCCTATATCGGTTGTATTTTTCTGGATCAGTTTCAACGGTTTGCTGGGTCCACGGTAGCGCCAGAAGACTCTGTCTGCATTCACCTCGGCAAACACGAAATCACAATCGTATAACATGTTCACGAGTCCATTCTTAACGGCTTCCACTGGCGCCGGTCCAAGTTTGTATGCACCATCAGAGAACTCTTGTGGCGTTCCGTCGATGACTTGCCACCCATCATAAGTATCTGTACCGAGATCTCGGCGCTTTAGCCACACTTCGTTCCAAACGTGAAAGTTCCAGACACTATCGCGGGAAAAATTATCTTTGACGTTTCCTTCCTCGTCCATGTAGATGTCCACCGTGAGGGATGCTTCGGTGTCGTGTGCGGATTCGAAATTGGTAACGATACGACACGGAATTCCGAGGGCACGACATAGGGTGGCCAGTACGCCGGCAAACACCCAACACTGTCCGTATTCAACCGGTTTCTTTGTTTCGAAGTACTCCTGCAAGATTTTTACGGATCCCGTCCACGCACTTGGTGCTGTTCCTCCACTATAGTCTTCGCTCCAATTACCCTCTAATACACCGTAGTCATCATTGCTGTTGACGACTCCTGATAGAGCACGACACACTTTAATCGGATTTCCACGATAAGTGGCAGAGACACGCGCTACATCCCCCAGCAGTAGAAAGGTCCAATCCAGGGTATTCTTCTCGTACTGACCAAGTTTCCATTTGTGTCCATGAAAACTCCGCTCGTTCCCCTTCCATATCATGGTCATATCCTCCAACACATACTCTTGTCGCTGATCCTCATCTTTGAACGAAGACAAAAAATAATTATGGTTAGAATTCCATGATCAGAACACTTCGCGAAAGTACTCACTGTCTAGATAAACTGGATCCTCTTCACACCATGGATTGAAGAGCAGATAAAACGGTCTATCCAGATGATGACTGTGGCTATCTTCCGATCCCTTCGACTTGACATTGATCGTTAGAGTCCATTTGGAAACGGAAGCGTTTGGAGATGTTTTGACTGCAACGAGTAGCTCAGTAGCGTTTTCCTCATTTACACTGGTCGATTGTAGCTTGGCGCTCCAATCGGAGTCGTGATCCTCTTGAAGGTTATCGTCAGTTTGCAGCAACATGTACACGACCGTTCCATGCCCATGGCTGATCCATTCTTTTGCAATTGGATCTACGGCCAGCACGAGAGAGATGGCGTCCGTTTTCGGATTGATTGGTCTGTTGCAGATGAGTTTTAGAAGAAACTCTTGACCTCTCCGAATAACTAGCTGTGACGATCCTGTTTTATTCGCTGATGCACTCATACTCTCAAACTTTTCCGTTCGATGGTTCACACCGTTTTCTTCCAGACAGGAGTCGATTCGTTCAATGATCAGCTCGGACTCCTTGTCATCTTCAATCTCATTCTCGTCATCTAAAGTATAACGGTTAATGTCACTCTAATGCAGATAATAACGATCACAATGTCTTACCATTATGGTCCTCATGTTCCCAAAAAGCAAACGGTAACGTATGCGGTACAGTGTTTGCTTCCATGTTGATGTTGTAGAATCGTTGGAATGAATGTTTGACAATCGACTTCGATACCAGAATTGCAACTCAATGGTCTGTGAATGGCGTTAGCTGAATTTATATGATGCGAGAGCCAGTGCACGGAAGACTCATTGCCATTTGCTAACCAGCATCACTGCGATTGTTTATTGCATTAAGATGCAATAATGCTAAACGGGGTCAAACATTTGAATGCATAATATTATCATTTGTCTCTGAGCTCCAATTCGCGTATTTTGTAAGTACGCATAGAAGCAACTTCTGCATCTGTTTGCAATGGTTGATAAATAGAGTTTTAAGGACACATAAGCACACATCACCGATTGTATTTTTGTTTCATAATATAGTGGCCTCGAATGGAAATTTGACGTGTCATGAACTATTACTTACCTTTAAAGGTGTTGAGAAGAGAGAGAGTGATAAAGGTTATTAATTCAATTAATTAAAGAAACCGGTTATGGGTTGTTACGAACGCGATCAGAAATCATGAATGTGCATGCTACCCTGTGGGTCAGATTGTACGAATAGTTTATCAAAGAGAGCAGCACAATTGACCAAAGATTGTGCAACGAATATGCATCTACAACCTACCTTTTCAGTTCCAGTTTCGATCAGAATGTCTGACCAGTACTTTTTTAAAGATTGTGTGGTAATATATTCTGATATGAAACATTGTAGTGAATAAAGAAAAGTAAACAAAAAAAACGATAAAAAATTATGTTCATGAATATTTAATATCCTTGATAAATAATAATTATTATAAACCTTGGGGGAAGCATCAGAGCTGGCAATCTGAATTGTACGAATAGCTATTCTTTTTCGTACCCCTAATCGTTCAATTCCAATTGTCCTAATCGGTGTACTTTTAGCGCATTTGTGACGCCAGGGAATCATAATAATTGAGAGATCCGCATGATCATAAGTAAAACAAACGCCTTCAAACCCGTTCGAAAGCGCATAAATAATACGAGCCCTTCACGATTGATAGGGTAAACAAAATACGATCAATGGTACGGTAAATAAATAATTATTCGCAAATAAGCTGACACCATACAATCACCAACGGGCAGATACACTCGTTCAATGCAAAATATGCTAACGTAAGGAGAGTGATTCTATCTTTCATCTCACTTTTACTTACAAATCTCAAGACACATTGTTGGTATATAAGCAGGAAAAGTTTATAATGAATCTGACTTGTAATCCAAACCTCAACGGCATCGAGTCACTTCTGGTTTGGCAATCAGATTCAATCGGCACTCCATGATTCGATACTTCTCCTGAACCTTCAGTGAAAAAAGCCTATTCATCAGCACCGGTCAATCTGAGCGCCTTTACCAACAAGAAACTATTAGAGCGACAAGGTCCACCGTTAGGAACTAACCTTGGGAATCCAGGGAAAAGCCTGACGTCCGATCACGTTAACCTGTTGTATCCAAAACTGCCAATAGACTGTATACGACTCGCCGGCAGGAACTAATTCTGGTTAATCCAGAACAAAGCCTGACGTCCAGTCTGTATTGGCCTAAAGGCAAAGGAATCCAGGGCGAGGGTTTCCTAATTTAACCGATCTTCGCGCGGTCAACTCCACGGCGACGGAACAAGCATTCCGGAATTGTTACCGCAGTAACATGGGTTTTAACACTTGGACATGAAAGTAAAATTTTTGAAGTATACAAACCGCGGCTAATAGTAATATAAATGCTTCTTTATTGGTTTCTTAATCATGTTCTCAATTAATTAGGTTCTTAATTTATCAACCAAATGCAATAGAAAATTATACGAAGTAGTAATATTCACAACTTAAAATGTTTAGATACTGTACCAACTAAGTCTAAGCCTCAATAAGAATGAGATGAAACGCGAATCTGTTGTAGGAAAGATATTCACTTTCATTTTCAATGCTTTGGAATAGTAAGTTAAGTCATTTCTCAGGAATTAACAACGTGACAAAATAATGACGATCAACCATTCGAAATAATTACTGCAGATATGTTCAACACATTTTCCTTTATTGGCTATTGTCGTGGTCATGGTTATGTTATGGTTATGTTTTAGACTCTTCCGTAAAGTTTAAAATTTGTCTTAAAGTTCAAAGAATCATTAGATATAGGAAAACCAGTATGGTTTAGTTGACCTAGGAGAATTCTTAATCCTTTAATAGATAAGTTCTATTCTGGATCCTCTGCCTCAAAGTTAAGTGATCCTTCAATATCGCTCAGCTCCGGTGATTGGAATTTAGCCGACAGTTGAGTGACTCCCTTGAAGGAAGGCCTTATCATGAAAACAACTTCGCATCTCTCATTTGCTGCTACCGAATTTACCTGCAAGGTTTGACAAAATTCATAATGTAAGCGACGAAGATGTTAAATTGGAAGATGATCACACTGATTCTTACCGCGATCGTGAGAGTTTCGGTCAAACCCGAGCATTCAATTAGAAACGCACCCTCGTTGATGGGAATTGGGAGTGGATTGGTAAAGGAAGCCATCACTTCTACTGTAGAATGGATCACCGGTCTACCGATGAGCTGCATCTGCACGTCTGGCTTGCGCAGACTGTAATCTTCCTGCGAGAAGTACTCATAGTCGACGCCTTCGATATTCGCAAAACTGGTCACTTTAAATATGGCCTCATCCTTTCCTGGTTCGTAGTAATCTTCGAATGCTATCGGTACCTCGATCACTTCTTCGCTGCCTGGATCAACGTTTTTAGAAAACGAATGACTATTGATGGTGTTAATATTCTTGCCAGTGTATAGTATACGTTTGAGATGCATTATTCCACTGATCGTATGGGTGTTGTCGAAAGAGACGTTTCTTATGCGCAGGATAATGCTGAACGATTCTCCGATCATCGCTTGATCGTTGAGCTCGAGCTGAAACTCAACATCACGACCTTCATGCTTGATCAATGTACGATCCTCGACTTTGATCTGCTTCAGATAGTGCTTGGTGAGACAGTTTTGGCCAAGTTTGAGGGCCCGCAGCATCATGATCCTCGCTTCCGACGATTGTTCACCACATTTGTAGTTGTTGGTAATGTCGTCCCTCTCGTCCGTCCCGATTGCCTTCGTGCTAATGAACTGTCCTATATCGGTTGTATTTTTCTGGATCAGTTTCAACGGTTTGCTGGGTCCACGGTAGCGCCAGAAGACTCTGTCTGCATTCACCTCGGCAAACACGAAGTCACAATCGTATAACATGTTTACGAGTCCATTCTTAACGGCTTCCACTGGCGCCGGTCCAAGTTTGTATGCACCATCAGAGAACTCTTGTGGCGTTCCGTCGATGACTTGCCACCCATCATAAGCATCTGTATCGAGATCTCGGCGCTTTAGCCACACTTCGTTCCATACGTGAAAGTTCCAGACACTATCGCGGGAAAAATTTTCCTTGACGTTTCCTTCCTCGTCCATGTAGATGTCCACCGTGAGGGATGCTTCGGTGTCGTGTGCGGACGCGAAATTGGTAACGATACGGCAGGGAATTCCGAGGGCACGACATAGAGTGGCCAGTACGCCGGCAAACACCCAACACTGTCCGTATCCAACCGGTTTCTTTGATTCGAAGTACTCCTGCAAGATTTTTACGGATCCCGTCCACGCACTTGGTGCTGTTCCTCCACTATAGTCTTCGCTCCAATTACCTACTAATACACCGTAGTCATCATTGCTGTTGACGACTCCTGATAGAGCACGACACACTTTAATCGGATTTCCACGATAAGTGGCAGAGACACGCGCTACATCCCCCAGCAGTAGAAAGGTCCAATCCAGGATATTCTTCTCGTACTGACCAAGTTTCCATTTGTGTCCATGAAAACTCCGCTCGTTCCCCTTCCATATCATGGTCATATCCTCCAACACATACTCTTGTCGCTGATCCTCATCTTTGAACGGAGACAAAAAATAATTATGGTTAGAATTCCATGATCAGAACACTTCGCGAAAGTACTCACTGCCTAGATAAACTGGATCCTCTTCACACCATGAATTGAAGAGCAGATAAAACGGTCTATCCAGTTGATGACTGTGGCTATCTTCCGATCCCTTCGACTTGACATTGATCGTTAGAGTCCATTTGGAAACGGAAGCGTTTGGAGATGTTTTGACTGCAACGAGTAGCTCAGTAGCGTTTTCCTCATTTACACTGGTCGATTGTAGCTTGGCGCTCCAATCAGAGTCGTGATCCTCTTGGAGGTTATCGTCAGTTTGCAGCAACATGTACACGACCGTTCCATGCCCATGGCTGATCCATTCTTTTGCAATTGGATCTACAGCCAGCACGAGAGAGATGGCGTCCGTTTTCGGATTGATTGGTCTGTTGCAGATGAGTTTTAGAAGAAACTCTTGACCTCTCCGAATAACTAGCTGTGACGATCCTGTTTTATTCGCTGATGCACTCATACTCTCAAACTTTTCCGTTCGATGGTTCACACCGTTTTCTTCCAGACAGGAGTCGATTCGTTCAATGATCAGCTCGGACTCCTTGTCATCTTCAATCTCATTCTCGTCATCTACAGTAGAACGGTTAATGTCACTCTAATGCAGATAATAACGATCACAATGCCTTACCTTTATAGTTCTGGTGTTGCCAAAAAGCAAACGGTAACGTATGCGGTACAGTGTTTGCTTCCATGTTGATGTTGTAGAATCGTTGGAATGAATGTTTGACAATCGACTTCGATACCAGAATTGCAACTCAATGGTCTGTGAATGGCGTTAGCTGAATTTATATGATGCGAGAGCCAGTGCACGGAAGACTCATTGCCATTTGCTAACCAGCATCACTGCGATTGTTTATTGCATTAAGATGCAATAATGCTAAACGGGGTCAAACATTTGAATGCATAATATTATCATTTGTCTCTGAGCTCCAATTCGCGTATTTTGTAAGTACGCATAGAAGCAACTTCTGCATCTGTTTGCAATGGTTGATAAATAGAGTTTTAAGGACACATAAGCACACATCACCGATTGTATTTTTGTTTCATAATATAGTGGCCTCGAATGGAAATTTGACGTGTCATGAACTATTACTTACCTTTAAAGGTGTTGAGAAGAGAGAGAGTGATAAAGGTTATTAATTCAATTAATTAAAGAAACCGGTTATGGGTTGTTACGAACGCGATCAGAAATCATGAATGTGCATGCTACCCTGTGGGTCAGATTGTACGAATAGTTTATCAAAGAGAGCAGCACAATTGACCAAAGATTGTGCAACGAATATGCATCTACAACCTACCTTTTCAGTTCCAGTTTCGATCAGAATGTCTGACCAGTACTTTTTTAAAGATTGTGTGGTAATATATTCTGATATGAAACATTGTAGTGAATAAAGAAAAGTAAACAAAAAAAACGATAAAAAATTATGTTCATGAATATTTAATATCCTTGATAAATAATAATTATTATAAACCTTGGGGGAAGCATCAGAGCTGGCAATCTGAATTGTACGAATAGCTATTCTTTTTCGTACCCCTAATCGTTCAATTCCAATTGTCCTAATCGGTGTACTTTTAGCGCATTTGTGACGCCAGGGAATCATAATAATTGAGAGATCCGCATGATCATAAGTAAAACAAACGCCTTCAAACCCGTTCGAAAGCGCATAAATAATACGAGCCCTTCACGATTGATAGGGTAAACAAAATACGATCAATGGTACGGTAAATAAATAATTATTCGCAAATAAGCTGACACCATACAATCACCAACGGGCAGATACACTCGTTCAATGCAAAATATGCTAACGTAAGGAGAGTGATTCTATCTTTCATCTCACTTTTACTTACAAATCTCAAGACACATTGTTGGTATATAAGCAGGAAAAGTTTATAATGAATCTGACTTGTAATCCAAACCTCAACGGCATCGAGTCACTTCTGGTTTGGCAATCAGATTCAATCGGCACTCCATGATTCGATACTTCTCCTGAACCTTCAGTGAAAAAAGCCTATTCATCAGCACCGGTCAATCTGAGCGCCTTTACCAACAAGAAACTATTAGAGCGACAAGGTCCACCGTTAGGAACTAACCTTGGGAATCCAGGGAAAAGCCTGACGTCCGATCACGTTAACCTGTTGTATCCAAAACTGCCAATAGACTGTATACGACTCGCCGGCAGGAACTAATTCTGGTTAATCCAGAACAAAGCCTGACGTCCAGTCTGTATTGGCCTAAAGGCAAAGGAATCCAGGGCGAGGGTTTCCTAATTTAACCGATCTTCGCGCGGTCAACTCCACGGCGACGGAACAAGCATTCCGGAATTGTTACCGCAGTAACATGGGTTTTAACACTTGGACATGAAAGTAAAATTTTTGAAGTATACAAACCGCGGCTAATAGTAATATAAATGCTTCTTTATTGGTTTCTTAATCATGTTCTCAATTAATTAGGTTCTTAATTTATCAACCAAATGCAATAGAAAATTATACGAAGTAGTAATATTCACAACTTAAAATGTTTAGATACTGTACCAACTAAGTCTAAGCCTCAATAAGAATGAGATGAAACGCGAATCTGTTGTAGGAAAGATATTCACTTTCATTTTCAATGCTTTGGAATAGTAAGTTAAGTCATTTCTCAGGAATTAACAACGTGACAAAATAATGACGATCAACCATTCGAAATAATTACTGCAGATATGTTCAACACATTTTCCTTTATTGGCTATTGTCGTGGTCATGGTTATGTTATGGTTATGTTTTAGACTCTTCCGTAAAGTTTAAAATTTGTCTTAAAGTTCAAAGAATCATTAGATATAGGAAAACCAGTATGGTTTAGTTGACCTAGGAGAATTCTTAATCCTTTAATAGATAAGTTCTATTCTGGATCCTCTGCCTCAAAGTTAAGTGATCCTTCAATATCGCTCAGCTCCGGTGATTGGAATTTAGCCGACAGTTGAGTGACTCCCTTGAAGGAAGGCCTTATCATGAAAACAACTTCGCATCTCTCATTTGCTGCTACCGAATTTACCTGCAAGGTTTGACAAAATTCATAATGTAAGCGACGAAGATGTTAAATTGGAAGATGATCACACTGATTCTTACCGCGATCGTGAGAGTTTCGGTCAAACCCGAGCATTCAATTAGAAACGCACCCTCGTTGATGGGAATTGGGAGTGGATTGGTAAAGGAAGCCATCACTTCTACTGTAGAATGGATCACCGGTCTACCGATGAGCTGCATCTGCACGTCTGGCTTGCGCAGACTGTAATCTTCCTGCGAGAAGTACTCATAGTCGACGCCTTCGATATTCGCAAAACTGGTCACTTTAAATATGGCCTCATCCTTTCCTGGTTCGTAGTAATCTTCGAATGCTATCGGTACCTCGATCACTTCTTCGCTGCCTGGATCAACGTTTTTAGAAAACGAATGACTATTGATGGTGTTAATATTCTTGCCAGTGTATAGTATACGTTTGAGATGCATTATTCCACTGATCGTATGGGTGTTGTCGAAAGAGACGTTTCTTATGCGCAGGATAATGCTGAACGATTCTCCGATCATCGCTTGATCGTTGAGCTCGAGCTGAAACTCAACATCACGACCTTCATGCTTGATCAATGTACGATCCTCGACTTTGATCTGCTTCAGATAGTGCTTGGTGAGACAGTTTTGGCCAAGTTTGAGGGCCCGCAGCATCATGATCCTCGCTTCCGACGATTGTTCACCACATTTGTAGTTGTTGGTAATGTCGTCCCTCTCGTCCGTCCCGATTGCCTTCGTGCTAATGAACTGTCCTATATCGGTTGTATTTTTCTGGATCAGTTTCAACGGTTTGCTGGGTCCACGGTAGCGCCAGAAGACTCTGTCTGCATTCACCTCGGCAAACACGAAGTCACAATCGTATAACATGTTTACGAGTCCATTCTTAACGGCTTCCACTGGCGCCGGTCCAAGTTTGTATGCACCATCAGAGAACTCTTGTGGCGTTCCGTCGATGACTTGCCACCCATCATAAGCATCTGTATCGAGATCTCGGCGCTTTAGCCACACTTCGTTCCATACGTGAAAGTTCCAGACACTATCGCGGGAAAAATTTTCCTTGACGTTTCCTTCCTCGTCCATGTAGATGTCCACCGTGAGGGATGCTTCGGTGTCGTGTGCGGACGCGAAATTGGTAACGATACGGCAGGGAATTCCGAGGGCACGACATAGAGTGGCCAGTACGCCGGCAAACACCCAACACTGTCCGTATCCAACCGGTTTCTTTGATTCGAAGTACTCCTGCAAGATTTTTACGGATCCCGTCCACGCACTTGGTGCTGTTCCTCCACTATAGTCTTCGCTCCAATTACCTACTAATACACCGTAGTCATCATTGCTGTTGACGACTCCTGATAGAGCACGACACACTTTAATCGGATTTCCACGATAAGTGGCAGAGACACGCGCTACATCCCCCAGCAGTAGAAAGGTCCAATCCAGGATATTCTTCTCGTACTGACCAAGTTTCCATTTGTGTCCATGAAAACTCCGCTCGTTCCCCTTCCATATCATGGTCATATCCTCCAACACATACTCTTGTCGCTGATCCTCATCTTTGAACGGAGACAAAAAATAATTATGGTTAGAATTCCATGATCAGAACACTTCGCGAAAGTACTCACTGCCTAGATAAACTGGATCCTCTTCACACCATGAATTGAAGAGCAGATAAAACGGTCTATCCAGTTGATGACTGTGGCTATCTTCCGATCCCTTCGACTTGACATTGATCGTTAGAGTCCATTTGGAAACGGAAGCGTTTGGAGATGTTTTGACTGCAACGAGTAGCTCAGTAGCGTTTTCCTCATTTACACTGGTCGATTGTAGCTTGGCGCTCCAATCAGAGTCGTGATCCTCTTGGAGGTTATCGTCAGTTTGCAGCAACATGTACACGACCGTTCCATGCCCATGGCTGATCCATTCTTTTGCAATTGGATCTACAGCCAGCACGAGAGAGATGGCGTCCGTTTTCGGATTGATTGGTCTGTTGCAGATGAGTTTTAGAAGAAACTCTTGACCTCTCCGAATAACTAGCTGTGACGATCCTGTTTTATTCGCTGATGCACTCATACTCTCAAACTTTTCCGTTCGATGGTTCACACCGTTTTCTTCCAGACAGGAGTCGATTCGTTCAATGATCAGCTCGGACTCCTTGTCATCTTCAATCTCATTCTCGTCATCTACAGTAGAACGGTTAATGTCACTCTAATGCAGATAATAACGATCACAATGCCTTACCTTTATAGTTCTGGTGTTGCCAAAAAGCAAACGGTAACGTATGCGGCACAGTGGTTCTTGCCATTTGGAAACTGCTACAAGGTCGGAATGAATGTTTTGCTAACGGTTGTCAATCAGTGTGTACGCGCGAATCGGAACTAACCGGCCAGCAGACGGCGATAGCTGAATTTATACGATCCGAGAGCCAGTGTATGCCCTCGTAGCCGTGACATAGTGAGTCCTTATGTTTTGTATCACAGTTCGGTTGTTGGGAAATCAAACCGGTTGATATCAATTCAAAAGATCTTCTTCCACGCGCCTGTTCTTCTGGCAAGAAATACCTTACTGAGGAGAATTCTTACAACACGAAAGCTTGTTTCGAAGCTTTTTAAAAATGCTTGTTTGCATGCAAATTAACGAGCTTCTTTGGACTAGTTTCAGCTGTTCAGCACCCTTTGACATTTTGTGAAATAGGCGCTTGAATTTGATCAGATTCATCCAGCTGATCACTTGACGCCGCTATTAGCTTGCGATGATCGACGTCAGCCGCCACATAGATGTTATATAATAGCGATTTTGCGATCTGTCAATAATGATACTGACAATAACTATTTTGTAGATCACAGAACCTTATCATCATTTCGTCAATTTCGGCAAACAATATTATTGCCGCCGAATCACGTGCATGATCAATTCAAATGCTACCATGAATTAAATATTTCGCTTCTACACGATTGGCCATCCAAAAAACGTTGAGGACATTGTGCTTGATCAAATATGTTTATACATCCTACCAACTTTGGGTAAGTTGAACCGTAAAGTTCGGTATCGAATATTTTTAAGAGCAAAAATCCGTAATGCGTATTCCTATTTTATTTTATAGTCCTCTTTTTTCTCTTCGATTAAATTTCAATTTTGAAACATTTTCATGTCGATTACGCAGCTAAGCTCGTTGAATTCTATATTTAATTTGCACAATGATCCAACCGACGTCTCTGCCGTGTAGAATTTTTTCGCGACACGTGGAGTGTAGTTTTTAGTGGAAAAGAAGTCTCAGACTGTAGATCGTTTAGAATTTTTACGTCGAGGAGATATAATTCCAATCAGTTGATGGGTTTGTTTAGTGTTTGGTTTATTTGATTATTCTCACAGTTAAACATCAATCAATTATATCCTTTCGTTAGAGAATAACAGAGAATTATTAGTTCATTGGTTTACGAGGACTTAGTATTCGTTTCAGAAGAATACTAAAACATCATTTATCTCGTTGTTATCTTCTCGATCCTCTGCCTCAAAGTTAAGTGACCCTTCAATATCGCTCAGCTCCGGTGATTGGAATTTAGCCGATAGTTGGTTGATTCCCTTGAAGGAAGGCCTTATCATGAAAACAACTTCGCATCTCTCATTTGCTGCTACCGAATTTACCTGCAAGGTATGACAAAATTCATAATGTAAGCGACGAAGATGTTAAATTGGAAGATGATCACACTGATTCTTACCGGTATCGTGAGGGTTTTAGCCAAACCCGAGCATTCAATTAGAAACGCACCCTCGTTGATGGGAATTGGGAGTGGATTGGTAAAGGAAGCCCTCACTTTTACTATGGATTGGATCACCGGTCTACCGCTAAGCTTCAGTTGCACGTCTGGTTTGCGCAGACTGTAATCTTCCTGCGAGAAGTACTCATAGTGCACGCCTTCGATATTCGCAAAACTGGTCACTTTAAATATGGCCTCGTCCATTCCTGGTTCGTAGTAATCTTCGAATGCTATCGGTACCTCGATCACTTCTTCGCTGCCTGGATTAACGCTTTTAGAAAACGAATGACTGGTGATGGTGTTAATATTCTTGCCAGTATACAATACTCGCTTGAGATGAATTTTTCCGTGAATGGTACGAGTGTCGTCGAAAGAGACGTTTCTTATGCGCAGGATAATGTTGAACGATTCTCCGATCATCGCTTGATCGTTGAGCTCGAGCTGAAACTCGACATCACGACCTTCATGCTTGATCAATGTACGATCCTCGACTTTGATCTGCTTCAGATAGTGCTTGGTGAGACAGTTTTGGCCAAGTTTGAGGGCCCGCAGCATCATGATCCTCGCTTCCGACGATTGTTCACCACATTTGTAGTTGTTGGTAATGTCGTCCCTCTCGTCCGTCCCGATTGCCTTCGTGCTAATGAACTGTCCTATATCGGTTGTATTTTTCTGGATCAGTTTCAACGGTTTGCTGGGTCCACGGTAGCGCCAGAAGACTCTGTCTGCATTCACCTCGGCAAACACGAAGTCACAATCGTATAACATGTTCACGAGTCCATTCTTAACGGCTTCCACTGGCGCCGGTCCAAGTTTGTATGCACCATCAGAGAACTCTTGTGGCGTTCCGTCGATGACTTGCCACCCATCATAAGTATCTGTACCGAGATCTCGGCGCTTTAGCCACACTTCGTTCCATACGTGAAAGTTCCAGACACTATCGCGGGAAAAATTTTCCTTGACGTTTCCTTCCTCGTCCATGTAGATGTCCACCGTGAGGGATGCTTCGGTGTCGTGTGCGGACGCGAAATTGGTAACGATACGGCAGGGAATTCCGAGGGCACGACATAGAGTGGCCAGTACGCCGGCAAACACCCAACACTGTCCGTATCCAACCGGTTTCTTTGATTCGAAGTACTCCTGCAAGATTTTTACGGATCCGGTCCACGCACTTGGTGCTGTTCCTCCACTATAGTCTTCGCTCCAATTACCTACTAATACACCGTAGTCATCATTGCTGTTGACGACTCCTGATAGAGCACGACACACTTTAATCGGATTTCCACGATAAGTGGCAGAGACACGCGCTACATCCCCCAGCAGTAGAAAGGTCCAATCCAGGATATTCTTCTCGTACTGACCAAGTTTCCATTTGTGTCCATGAAAACTCCGCTCGTTCCCCTTCCATATCATGGTCATATCCTCCAACACATACTCTTGTCGCTGATCCTCATCTTTGAACGGAGACAAAAAATAATTATGGTTAGAATTTCATGATCAGAACACTTCGCGAAAGTACTCACTGTCTAGATAAACTGGATCTTCTGCACACCATGGATTGAAGAGCAGATAGAACGGTTGATACAGCTGATAGTGGATACTATCTTCCGATCCCTTCGACTTGACATTGATCGTAAGAGTCCATTTGGAAACGGAAGCGTTTGGAGATGTTTTGACTGCAACGAGTAGCTCAGTAGCGTTTTCCTCATTTACACTGGTCGATTGTAGCTTGGCGCTCCAATCGGAGTCGTGATCCTCTTGAAGGTTATCGTCAGTTTGCAGCAACATGTACACGACCGTTCCGTGCCCATGGCTGATCCATTCTTTTGCAATTGGATCTACGGCCAGCACGAGAGAGATGGCGTCCGTTTTCCGATTGATTGGTCTGTTGCAGATGAGTTTTAGAAGAAACTCTTGACCTCTCCGGATAACTAGCTGTGACGATCCTGTTTTATTCGCTGATGCACTCATACTCTCAAACTTTTCCGTTCGATGGTACACACCGTTTTCTTCCAGACAGGAGTCGATTCGTTCAATGATCAGCTCGGACTCCTTGTCATCTTCAATCTCATTCTCGTCATCTACAGTAGAACGGTTAATGTCACTCTAATGCAGATAATAACGATCACAATGCCTTACCTTTATAGTTCTGGTGTTGCCAAAAAGCAAACGGTAACGTATGCGGCACAGTGGTTCCTGCCATTTGGAAACTGCTACGAGGTCGGAATGAATGTTTTGCTAACGGTTGTCAATCAGTGTGTACGCGCGAATCGGAACTAACCGGCCAGCAGACGGCGATAGCTGAAT
This sequence comes from Anopheles moucheti, assembly GCF_943734755.1. NCBI lineage: Eukaryota > Metazoa > Arthropoda > Insecta > Diptera > Culicidae > Anopheles > Anopheles moucheti. The sequence goes on from NC_069141.1 coordinate 27,479,480, forward strand.
TTATACGATCCGAGAGCCAGTGTGTGCTCTCGTAGCCGTGGCGCAGTGAGTCATGTTGTTTCTGTAGCACGGGTCGGTTATTATTAAATCAAACCTTTTTCTGCTGTACGCCTGCTCTCCCGGCAGGAAACCCTAGTCTCGTTCGGTCGCATGTTCTTCCATGCGGGGTGTTGGTGATGCTTGCAACAATACTGACAGTTCGTCATCGTGGTGACGTTATTTCGGCTTTAGCATTCCTCGAACACTGAAATCGGAAGATGAATGACCATCCGGTCAAGGGCCTGTCAGTATGGAGGAAAGCACGGACGAAGAAAGAAGATTTGTTTGGCGTGGTGATTAACTGCCTTGTAACGAAAACATTGGGCGGGGCTCAGCGAATTTATTATCTACATGATTTCGTCTTATGCATTTAAAGCGTGCAACTGAACAGCATGTGGTCAGTGCGTAGAGAAAACAATGTTCAACTCGTAAAACCAAAATATACATGCCAATTGCGAATCTCTAATTGGCAACTCAATTAGAGCATTCAACTTGGTTGTTCGCTCTGCTTTACTAACAATAAAATTTGCTCAAATTGTCATTGCCAAGCGAGAAAGTATGCTGGGTTTTTGCATTTTGATTGTCCGTTAGACAGTCGCACCTTCGTTTTAGAGGAGCTGTGATATCCAATTTAATCGACATCTTACTCCTAGCCTGTAAAAAAAGTCACATTATGCTCTTGATTTTTCCTGACCTTGTACATGTCAATATAAATATGATATCTTATTATGACTCAAGTGTATGCTGTTCTCACTGGTGCATGAGAGATAAAGTAGCTGCATGCATTTATTCCTGTATAACTAAAAAGCGCTTCAAGTAACTGTACGTAACTGTTTATTTTGCCCAATAAATCGTCTGGTAGAACGATCGATCGGGAAGAATTCTAGTCTATTATTGTACATCGTTGAGTTTCCCGGATGTCGCGAGGTTCTTTGATAAGATGTAGTTGTTTATGATCACGTCTCAAAGGAAAAAAATGAGACACTAACATAATACACTAACGAATAAAGCTATGTTAGGGAATACATAGAGCTTGGTGTATGTACATTGGATTACATAAAGACAACACTTGGGATTAGAGATGTACTTGATCTATGCAGTTGGTAGTTAAACGTGGAGTTCCATTCATTATACGATTTTTATGTGATCGTAAGTGCGATCGTTAAATAGACGATCGTGTTTATATGTGGCAGTCGCCTGATGTGAATTATTGACGCACACCTCGGATAAACCGGAAGGTGAAACGGAACTAGTGCTGACGATCACGACCTCCTCCAATGTATCGGGAGCAATGGATGGAAGTTGGAGTTTTCATTGGAGCTTAGATACATTGGGCCGTGCTCAAATCGAGCTCAAGAGTTCTTGGTTTATTTAGATGCTGTACAATGCCTAGTGTGAGGTTGATGAACCAGATTCTTGGATATGGTTTCATTACAAATTTTCAATCAAGCATGACTTCGAATGTTTCCCCAATGGGGGCCATTTTTCTAAACGAAAACTATTTTGTTCGAAAATGCTTTACCACCAGGAAAGCTATGAGAGATGATGCTGCGCGAGTACCAATGCTCTCTCGTGGTGAACAATTACGACTAGACTGCAATTTCTATTTTTTGAACGCCCTGGACCTTCAGGATTCAATATGGCACGAAGTTCAGAACACTATCGATCGAAGGGTATCGGTCAGACGTACTTAGTGGTGGAAAACTTCCATTAATGTACCTGACATGTTCCTTAGAATTGAGTCAACTCTCTGGGTATACGAATGAATAAAAACAACAGTAGCACACGCTACTAACAACAGCAGAAAACTCGGTTGTGGAATTTTTATCAACCATTATACCGTATATTTTATCGCTTCCCATGTCTAACGATTCAAATTGATTGAGTGAGTACTTACTAATCGATTTTGTACTCATTGTGAGTGCCCTTGTTCATGGTATAAAGCAGGAGAGTTTTACCATTTGTTAAGCTAGAACAGTTCTAATGTTATAATAAAATCTTCGTAGGAAGTGTCATTTAACATCTATGTTTTTGAAACATGTTTAATTGTTTGTAATCCATTTAAATTTCATCCAGAATTCTACCATATTCAATTACCATCTACTTTTGCCATCATGGGGTACGTGTGTGGTTAGCTTGAGCTAGATTTAGACCATGCCATAATTTGTTTTCAAGCTAATGATCAACCGTTGTGGACTGTTTTAAACAATCGCGAAGTTGCCCATGGAAACTTATTGTCGTTAGGGTTGTTCAATTTCTTGGCTCCACTAAGGGACTGTGGCTCGTTTGCGCAAACAGTGTTAAACAATATTGTACCAATTATTAACAACGATTCGTAACGATCGCAGAACCGTTTTCCAGATCGAATGGCGCACCTATATAAGTAGGTACTGACAAACATGCTGAAGTTCAGTTCAGTCACTTCAAATAATTCTGCGTAATAATGGGTTCTGTCGCAAACCCTTACACCTACCGAATATGGCCACCGCGTAAAGGTAAGCTTGTGCCAGTGGTCGGAAGATGTAGTGATCGTAGTGAAAGTGATAACGGTACGAGTGCGTTCCATTGTTTCACCCTTCTTCATTAGCGGCGACGAACAGTACGATGCAGGACGTGCTGGAGATCGATACGATCGATCTGTGCTTTGATGAAAATGGAAAATCCTTTCACACGAGCTCCTACGAAGTGATGGTGAAATCGCGTCCAACCAAACGTTCCCGACAGTTGGTCGTCAGACGGGGTGCACCATTCACCGTACGGTTGGTTTGCAATCGTAGGTTTGATCCGTCCGTGGACACGATGGTGCTGGTGTTCCGGGTATTGCCCTTCGCCTCGGATAGGGCTTGTTTTGGAAGCGGAACCGAGACGTATGTTGTGGTGCAGCACCCGGACAATATTGCTGTGCCGACGGCAGATGAGGAACCGGCGGATGACTGGGGAGCCGTGCTGGTGGAGAGTAAGGATGTGCCGAAAGGTAAGGTGGAGTTGACGCTGAACGTCAGAACGCCGTCCTATGCGCCGGTAGCACGGTGGACGGTACAATTCCACACCCGATTGGACGCGACCGATGCAAAAATGGCAGTTACGATAAAGGACCACATGTACGTGCTGTACAATCCCTGGTGCAAAGCAGATGCGGTGTACATGGAAGGTATTTCGTTCGAGCTGTTCGAGCTCCATTTAAATTGGGAGCTAACATTGTCCTTTTCTTTCGTAGATGAAGCTAGCAAGGAAGAGTACGTCTTGGATGATAGTACATTCATTTGCAAACCATCAAACAAGGGATTTCGTATGGACAGTTGGTTCACCGGTCAGTATGAACCCGATATTCTCGATTGTGCGCTGTTCATCTTGTCGGAGGTTGGTAATGTGAAGGCAGCTTCATCCGGCAATCCGGTGCTTGTTACCAGAGCACTAAGCGGTGCACTAAACAGTGCGAGCGGGTACGGAGTACTGCAGGGAAATTGGTCCGGAGAATACAGCGACGGTACACCGCCAACTTCCTGGAGCGGTTCCGTGAAGATACTGCAGGAGTTCTACAACACGGGAACGACAGTGAAATACGGTCAGTGCTGGGTGTACTCTGGTCTGGCAACGAGTGTTTGCCGTGCAATCGGCATACCGTGTCGAGTGATCACCAACTTCGATTCTGCCGGTGATCATGATGCGTCACTTTCGATCGACTACTATGTGGATGACACGGGTAATACGCCCGCCGACATATCGGTGGATTCGGTCTGGAATTATCACGTATGGAATGAGACGTGGATGAAGCGGAAAGATCTTCAAAATTCCACCCTTGACGGTTGGCAGGTGATAGATGCGACACCGCAGCAACTTTCCGACGGCATGTACAAGTGCGGCCCGTGTCCTGTCGCTGCGATCAAACAGGGTCTCGTACATATACCGTACGATGGTGAGTTTATCTACGCGGAGGTGAATGCCGACGTCATCTATTGGACGATCGGCAGCGATCAGAATTTGCCGAAACCGATCGAGATCAACACGAGTCAAATTGGGCGGGACATGAGCACGAAGGCGATCGGGACGAACAAGCGAGTGGACATTACCGATCAGTACAAGCATCCGGAAAACTCGAAGGAGGAACGCGAGGTAATGACATTGGCCATGCAGTACAACTGTCAGCGCTTTACTAGTGCCGCGGTCTCGAAACTCTTACTCGACCACATGGTGAGCACAAGCAACGGCGACGAGGAATTGATAAAGCTGGAAATAAAGTCTGACGAAGAGATGACGATTGGTACGACGTTCCAGTTCGAGTTGATCGTTACCAGTAACACCATTGGTCGTTCGGTCGAGGTAAGTGGGAATTTGGTGCTAAAAGATTCCGACTACACCGGGCGACACATGGAAACGCTGAAGAAGACACCGATTGCTGCCAAGCTGGAACCGCTGGAATCCAAAACGATCCTGGTGCTGTTGGAGTTTGATGAATACCACAAATCTGTAACGAACAAAACGAACCTCAAAGTGATCTGTACGGCAAAGGTGGATGGTAGTGATAAGACGTACTTGAAGATGCAAAATTTCCAACTCACACCACCATCGGTTGAGATGACGCTGATCGAGCACAGCGCTGCGGGCCCGATAGCCGTACAGGTGGATTTGCGGAATCCGCTTCCAGTTCCTCTAACCCGGGGTCGCTTCACAGTGGAAGGATCGCGCTTTACCGATCCGTTTGTGAAAAAGGTATGATATGGACGGTTTATTCCCGCGAGCGAAGATCTGTGAATACAACAAATGTGATTGTGATTTTATTTATTTTTATGTCTTTCCAGTACGATCTCATCCCGGTCGGTGAAACAATACAATTTATTTATCCTATAAATTTAACGGTTAGAGGAAAAATGACTGTATCTGCATCTTTTATCTCCAACGAGCTGAAAAACGTACACGGAGCTCTGATGATACAAATTCCTTAACGAGGAATGAAATATGGAGGATATATAAGAGGATAATTTATAGTAAATATAATCCGAAGAATAAAACACGGAGAACTGTATTACCTCAAAATACGACACACATTTTGGAACATTGACACACAGTCTTAAACAAGTCCTCCTGATCTTCCCCTAGTTGCGCAAAAGGACTATCCCGAGTTAACGAGTTAACTTCCGTCTCTTAATCGAGACGCTAGAAGAACTCTAACCTTGACCTTGGGATTAGCCATCAATCTGTAAAGTCCAGTCCAGTAAAGATTCGAACCCAGACTGACGTTGTCGTCATACGGCGCCATTACTACCTACACTGTTTGACCGGTTCCGTATGTGAGTGTTAGTTAATCAATGTAAGACAAACATGCCCCAGCAGGTCATTTAGAATAGAGAATAGAAGTGAATAGGAAAGAGAGATGAAAAGCATAAATTAAATTGAGCTCAACTAAACGAGACTTCACACTACAGTGGAACAGTTTGAGATGGAACAATGAGATGGCGAATGACTTTCATGACGTCTTAGTTTACGACGTAATGTCCCCGCCGGAGGCGACTCGTACCATCGACAATGAGAGGTGTCGTTCAATGGGAGTAATGACATCATCAAATTCCATGATGATCGTTTGCGGATCTCGTGCTTCACCCGAAAATCCGCATACATGATTCATAGCCCTTCATGCTGATTTGACAAATGATCTTATGCTACACCCTTGCTTATGTTGAGGGTTTTTGATACATCTACCGTGCAGATCACCCGCCCCCTATGCCACCCTTATTTTGAGTGCCATTCGCACTGGAGATCGCGTCAAAGATATTACCCGTTGGTGGTTCACTCGCGGTAAACAATTCCTAACCGTCACGATCGTGGTTCGGTGTGTGAGAGACTCCTCGGGGAAGCTGTGTGGGACCGATCGAACTAGTGATCGGCATAGCACGCACGGGTATCGGTTGGCAGATGAATTTAACCGTTCGACGAGTGCGGAGCGCAATTCCGTCGCTTTGTGCATGGTGTTCTGAGGTTCTGGCTGTGATTGATCTTTAACCCGCGAAAGTGTCGGTAGTGAAGTGCGAAGAATGAGTTATTTGTACGATTATGTGGAGAGATATCTCCCAACATCGTGGCGCAGGAAACGCATCCGTCGCCCGATCATATGGTCTTCTCCCGAGTGTAAGTATGCTGGAGTGGTTAAATGGTTTAGTTTTTCATTTAGTTCATAAACAAAATTGTGTAAGGAAATATAAGCAAGTACGGCAGAGACCTTAAAGCGGTGCATATTCTTCAATTGTGATGAAAACAAAGTGCATTTTAAATAGCACGTTTCAAAGCGATTCGTTGTTGAAACCCCGTAAAGAGCAAATGGCTTACGCACCGTTAATCTTCCAACGAAGTGCCGATCATCGCGTACGTGATCTCGCGTCCGATCGTGTAGGATAATACACAAATCATTATCGATCGCCTTCGTCCCTCTGCGCCGAGGTACGAAATTCTCGCGTACAGTGATCAGCAGGCTAAAAATAGCTTGATTCCAATCCTGGATTGTCCACTCGTTGGTAGAATGAGTTACTTAACCGAAGTGCAAGTAGTATGATTAAGTAATGTACGCCTGACGCCAGTGATAAATAGCAGGCATTCAACGCCGGAAGCAATGTCATCGGAACATGGTCATTCCGAATGTACAGCTGTACCATATGTAAATCTGAAGTATTTGTATTCCGACGCCGAAGGTGTGCATTCTCGAATTTGCAAACAAAATCTGCAGTATCCAAATAGTGGTGAATGTAAACGACGACAGTATCTGCGAACGCTGTGATGATTTCATACTAGAGAACCGATTGCCTCGAACACGCTGTCTAGCCAAAGAAGTCAAAAACAAAACAAAACCGTCTTTTTAATGACCTTCGTTCGGGGTGGTGGATTCGACAAAACCTGTATGAAAAGCAAGGAAAGCGAATTATGCACCGCACATCCATAATAAACCACACATCGCACACAATGTTTATCTTAACGTTTGGTAAATATTCGCCAGCGCTAAACGGTTCCATTGGTGCGTGCGAATATTGAACGCCTGTTGCGTATGCAAGCTGGATGGATGATGATGTGCAAGGTCATAGAGCGAGCTAGATGCGGCTAGCTAATGCGCGAATTGAGCGCTTTTTGGACACCCCTCTGTAGGCGTTTGTTCGTCGCTCGGACCAAAAGTCATCGTTTAGGTAGACATTTCCTTAATATAGTCACTGCGAATGAAGTGTTTCAGTGGGACATGGGCTAGCCACCGGAGGTCTTTGGGGATGTCATCAAATGCAAACCTAACTTCCCTGGTCGGATCGAACTATAAGAGAGCTGTGGTATGCGTGGCCGTTCCATCATGTAGGAGGCGGAACCGCATATTACGCGGGAGCGGCAGTTGAGCGTCGAGATTGGTTTTTAATGATCGTTGTGGAGTGTGCACCCGAACGCAAACCGGAGCAGTTGCTCAAGGATTTAAATTAAGCGTTATAAAAACAAATGCCGCATTGTTGTCGGTATGTTTGATATTTGCTATGGGCACGAGAGATTGGTTCAGATTATAATGAGAACTCAATTGAACTAAAATGATTGAAATTATTATGTGGAAGGTAGTACGCGGGATTTGCAACTGTCAACATTAGCAGGCACAATTTACTATCCCGGAACTTTTAAACAGCGTATAAGTGTCAACCATACCTACAAAAGGGTTATTTGAATTTGACGCTTTAAATAAGCTTATCCGTAAGTTTAAATAAGCACACTTTTAGGAACTGGAAATCGTTGCACCATAAGAAGGTTTGTCTTCCTATGGATGCTATAAAAATAGGGAGCAGCACACTAACGAGAGTCTCGCATTCCATCCCTAATGAGTTACTTCTGATATGTTACATAAAACTCTTCTCTAGAAATAGACCTAGAGGCTAAGGTTAAGATTATTTGCCAGTTGTTATATATTATTCAACTGTTGAATCGTTAATGTATTGTTCAATTAATTCCTTAGGTTCAGATATAGAAATGTTGTACATTCCCATAAAAGATTCCCTTCGTTTTTTAAAAGCTTTTATGTTGACTTCTCCGTATTAGACATGTATAAGCTAGTCTGTACTAGTAACTTTAAATTTTTCTGTAAAAAAACTGTTTTCTATCGTAGTAAAATTATGCATGAATTTAACATACGAAGGTGCAACTTCGCTTAACTTCACCGGTTTTCTCCGTTACTTGATTTTTTTTTACTACACGAGACGTGCGGCACGAGCAAGCTTTTGCGTCCGTGAATTTTATTGTATGTTAATGATGCCGAACAAGGCATGCTCGTGGCACGACCGTAACGCGCTACTTCAGATTTGCTTTGCTGTTTGTGCTGCTAACAACTCACCCGCTCGTCACCTACCCGATGATGCGTTCCGTCGCCCACAGGCCCATGTGAGCGAAGATCCGCAATCATCACCTCCCGTCTGTCGCCAACGGCAGATTGATTGCTAGGGGTAGAAAGTGAAGGTTCTTTTCCCTCGTTCTCGGTTTGATTCATTCATAAAACTCGCGTACGAAGGTGGATGAGTGAAACATGTTGTCAATTTGATTTTCAACGCGCTTCGATGGAGCCCGTGGTATGGGAGGGATCATCCGGTAAATGATGGTGCCGATCGCTGATGTATAATCTCGAACGATGGGTAACGATCGATAAATAAACAATCGGGAGCCGAACAAAACGATTGCCAATCTCGGGCGTGAGAACTTGGCGGGTTTCGAAGCGTGAGTTGAAAAGAATGCACAAAAGCAGAAGTGTTTTATTGCTAATTGAAAGATGATAGATGGCGCCCAACGAAGCTAGATGCTGTAATAAATAGGTGATTGAAGTTAGTTTACACTTCAGGTTTGGTGTATTTAGTTGCTCCAGCCACTACTCGCTCGATGATCACACGCAGCTAGGCGCGAAGAAACCGTGAATTACGTGAAATGATATGACAACACAAACGAGCGACTGGCATTGCCTTTTCGACATTGACCCATTTATCACCTTTTAAGTAGAACGACGACCATTGACGCCGTGTGATGGGTCAATAAAATTCAGCAGAATTCCTTGCGGAAGATGATGTAGTATTGTTGTACAGAATAAGAATAAATTCCTCAGAATATTTCCAACGTCCAGTGTGTTGGCATGAGTCAAGGAACCGCGGGGAACTCCATTTGTATGATTGACCGGATGTGGAAAGAAGACGCAATCTGATTCATCTCCAAGACGGGGCTACACTTGAAATAGAATCACTTTACAATTATCGCAAAAGCATGCATAACACTCGTCGCACTGGGTTACCTCATCTGGCAAAAGCGATGGGAAAATCATTTTACGCCCGAAGCCGTCACTACGAACCGAGACAAATGGCACCTACGGTTTGGCCATTTATTTGATTGATGGAGCGGTTGATTTATTAAATTAAAGTTAGTTATTACACAAATAATGGATTTCCCTGGGAAGGCTGCTCCTCACACTAATGAACGATTGAAGTTATTGTATTTTTATGTCTCTTTTTCTTCTAGATTCTCCATCCGCTGACGTGCTAACGGTAAGATCCGTCGATCTTTGCATTGAAGAGAATGGCAAGGATCACCACACCATGCGATATGAGTTGATGAGCCGGGACGAGTATAGTGGCAAGATACCGAAGCTAGTCGTACGCCGTGGACAACCGTTCCGGTTGCGTTTGGTATGCGATCGACCGTACGATCGAAGTCGGGACGCGTTGAGTTTAATTTTTACCGTAGCCGATGAGGACCAGCCAACGCACGGACATGCGACGCTGGTCGGTATTCCGGTGAATCAATTTCCCGAGCAGCTGAGTGAACCGCAGGAGTGGGGTGCAGCAATCGAGGCAATCCATGGAGATCTGCTGGAGATTTTGGTCAAACCCGCTGCAACGGCTCCAATCGGCCAGTGGAAGTTGGACATCGATACAAAGCTGCTTAGCGATGCGTTCGGTAAAAGTTATTCGCTTCCCCAGGCGTTCTACGTACTCTTTAATCCCTGGTGCCCCGATGATCTGGTGTACATGGAAGGTGTGTAATAGCTGAGGTAGTTTCGGATCAGTGTGCACGAATAACAGAGTGTTTTACTTTACAGAGAAAGCACACCGCCACGAGTACGTGATGAGTGACACGACTCTCATCTATCGTGGATCGTACAACCGATTGCGTCCTTCGGTGTGGAAGTTTGGCCAGTTTGAAAAACACATCCTGGACTGCTCGCTGCTGTTGATCACGAAAATCGGCAAGGTTAGTGCTACACACCGTGGCGATCCGGTTCGAGTGTGTCGTGCCATTTCGGCCGCCGTCAACTCACCGGACGACGATGGAGCACTGCTGGGAAACTGGAGTACAGACTACTCGGGAGGAACTCCCCCAACGAAGTGGGTTGGTTCGGTGGAGATTATGCAACAATTCTACAAGAAGCAGAAACCGGTCAAGTTTGCCCAATGCTGGGTATTTGCCGGCGTTGTATCGACGAGTAAGATTGTGGCGAGCGCCAGCGTGTAGAAACAGCATTATTAATTTGTTTCAATCTTGACAGTTGCTCGGGCAATTGGAATACCGTCCCGGGTGGTGACGAACTACTCTTCAGCGCACGACACGCAAGCCTCACTGACGGTGGATTACTTCGTAGACAAGAGTGGCAAAATTATGGAAGAAATGAATGCCGACTCGATCTGGAACTATCACGTGTGGAACGAGGTGTGGATGCAACGACCAGATCTGGGCATCAGCTCGGACGGGGACTACGGTGGATGGCAAGCGATCGATGCAACTCCGCAAGAATCGTCGGACGGAATGTACCGCTGCGGTCCGGCATCCGTACTGGCCGTGAAGTTGGGCGAGGTGCTGAAACCGTACGACAATAATTTCCTCTTCGCGGAGGTTAATGCCGACAAGGTGTTCTGGAGATATACGGGACCACAGCACCCGCTAAAGCTGCTGCGGAAAGATGTGCTAGGAATTGGACTGTTTATCAGCACGAAAGCAGTCGGTCGATGGGAGCGCGAGGATATAACCGCAAGCTACAAATTTGCGGAAAAATCGGAAAAGGAACGTGCCACGATGCTGAAGGCGCTCAAGCAAGCTAACAGCTACTTCAGTCGGTACTATCTGAACGAGGAGTTTAACGAGGTATATTTTAACTTTGAGCTGCGTGATGATATCAAGATTGGCGAGCCGTTTAGTGTGGTAAGTTTGGCTGGGATTGAGGCGCGGTTTTGAACAGTAAAAGAGGATTTTCTTGTCCACAGATTTTGCACGTCAAAAATCGATCATCAGAAAATCGACACGTTGCCGAAGGTTCACTGCACGTTGATAGCGTACTGTATACGGGAAAGGACCGGGATAGCGTAAAGGTGGACACGTTCTCTGTTACGCTCGAGCCCGGCACCGAGGAGTTTATACGCATGGTAGTCGAGTTCCAGGAGTACTATCGCAAATTGCGTGATCAGGCAGCATTCAACATTTCCTGTATGGCCACGGTACTGGATACGGAGTTTGAGTTTTACGCTCAGGACGATTTCCGTGTGCGTAAACCCGATATAAAGATATCGCTGCTGGGAAAGCCGATATCTCAGGCACCCGTGGAGGTTCAGTTTACGCTCGAGAACCCACTGCCGATACCGTTGCGCAAGGGTGTGTTCCATGTCGAGGGATCGGGCATTGGGAAGCCGCTACTATTTAAGGTAATGGGTTAGATACGTAAGTTTTACATACAGTAGCAGTTTGGTAAAATTTACATGTATTTTTTAGCACCCGGAAATAGCTCCAGGAGAGAAGGTTTCGAATACCTTCACTATGACACCACCCTACTCGGGACGCATGACACTGGCTGCCAAGTTCACTTCCAAGGAATTGGACGATGTCGATGGGTTCTTGGCGTTCATTGCACATCCTCGACCGGAAGACATCATTATGGAGGTGGAAGATAACGCGATCATTGCCCGTACTGACGTTATCGACTAGGGGACGCCAAAGAACTTGCCATTGTTTAGTCACCACTGACATCACTCTCTCTTTGATTCTTGGTCTATCTGTTGTACTACCCACTAACTGCCAACATGACGTTCGTAATGTGTTAACATTGTTTTGAAAAAGTTAAAGTATATTTAATAACATAATAAAGTAAAACACATAAACAGTACACAAACCAACCAACCGACGAAGCATAGGGGAGCAACAACGAAGTAGAGGAGTTCAGTCTTCGATTAAGCACTAACAGAATTCGAGTTCTGTATCATGGAAAGTAGGGACGAGAAAAGCCGCGTACTCTCTAGTCACCTTTCCCATATTCCGGTTTAGCGTTCGTTTCGAGAAAATGGTTGCCCCGAGCAGTGGTGGGTGTGGCGTCACCCATCGGAATCGAATGAGATCGACATTTGGCTTCGCGAAATTCGTCCGCACTGCGACATGGATATGCTGCGAACGCTGCCGGACGTGTGACCGATTCGGCGTAAAACTCGTAGGAACGTCCGTGACTACAAGCTCCCACGAAATCATCGATTCCGCCACATCCTGGCTGATTGACACGTCCTCCATTGGGCCAAAAATCCACATGACCAAGATTGCGATCATGTCCCAGCATCCCGGCACACGTGTGTATCACGTCGACGAACTGTGCATCGCTCGGATCGAGCAATTTATCCGGCTGTTGATCGGTAAATCCGGGCAGTGCCGGATCAAGCCCAGTAACGCGCGCAACCCTTCCACTCCGTATCGATTGCCCCGTGAATCCGGATGTGTGTGCACCGAGACTGTGTCCAATGACGTGAACATCGTTCAGATTTGTGTCGCGCTCCACCACCATGCGATCGATCAACCCACCGACGTGTCTTCCTACGTCTCGCGTTGATGAAGCAGCCCGGAAGTACAGTGTGTCCGATGCCAACGGACTCCAGTCGACCACTGGAAGTAATGTGGGAAGAGATTAAAAGGCGGTCTTGACATAAAAAATCGGATATGCAAGTTACCGATCACGTTAAGATCTTCCCGCCGGAGGTAGCTATTCTTGATGTTTTGGGACACAGGGCTAGCGACCGAGTTCTTCCATCCGTGTATGACGAACTTGGTGGGTAGTGTTGGATCATAGGTGTCATTCAGTGCCAACGGTGTCGCTGGGTCATTGATGAAGCGAAACGAGCTGGGTGAGTTGATGGTGGCTCTGTAAAGAATCAAGTGCAGGATTAATATCGAGGAAGAGAAATGCTTGGCACACTTACTGCCGGTAATAGTAAAACACGACATCTTCGTGAATTTGGTTCCTCCTTCCGGCGGATGAGCTCGTATCGTTCGGTACGGTAAGATCGACAATGATCGGATTGCCTTGGTCGTCCGGCATAAACATCCACGTAACGCCATAGTTGGGATCGACCGCTTTCAGCTGCTGTATATCACAGTTTACTGAAAAAGAGATCACACAAGCTAATCGTCAACGCACAGACCGGGAAGAACGCAGCGCACACTAACATTCAAAGAGCTCCTGAAGGAATACATATTGACACATTAGCGGAATAAGGTATTCGAACATGCTGCCGAACGGTGCGAATTGTGCACATGAACTGAGCACAGTAATCGACAGTATATCGTTACCCATCCATCCACTGATCGGAAGACACCATTAGACGTGCGGACATTACCGTTCATTAGCGTCACACGGAAGAGGAGGGGTATGTGGATCTAAAGCAATGCACAGCCGAACGAAATGGAAAAAAACACCTAAATACACCTCGTCCGCGACTGTTTGTACGGTTCCGCAAAGTTCATGGTGACTGACGCTCACAGAGATCACAATCATGCCGATCATCAGCTTCAAGGCTCCAAGCGACACTGGTGGCTGCTAATAAACTGTATCACGTCAGTACACCGACAGCATTATCAGCTGAGTGTGGATAGCATATCGTCGAAGTTAAAAAAAGAGGTAAGTGTGATTAACAAAATTGGGATAATTTGTCGAGGTTTGAACCGTGTCAACAACACTTGTTGTGGTCACCCAAGCTGAAGGTCTTGTATGAGGTCAACTACGTGTACGAAAGGTTGCTGTGATGTTTGACCATATTTTCGGAACGTGTCACATTGACAATGACCGGGAGGGAATTTGGGTAACTTTCAGTGGAGGATCAATCCCTTTGGAGGCCCAGGGTGGAATTATAGTTGGGGCCTCTAATTTTAAAAACGATGCAGGAGGGGGAGGATGGGCGTTGAGGCCCTTGAAATGATCTGCAACCACATTTGTCTAATTTTCCTATGATAGTCCCGGTGCAAGAGTCGGTTCCTGTCGCGTGTCGATCGATCGATCTACAAAACATCTTTCGTACGGATTGTCCTTGGACCATCATTGCGGGAGGATCCTTCATCTCGCTCAAACTTTCCGCCGGCTGATACGAAATTCCATACAAACCATACATACCTTGTTGTAAAGGCAAGAGTGTAATAAAAAAATGAACAAACAAACAAATGAAACACAACTGAAAATACTAACAGCAATGCAAATTAATTATTGTCTTTCGACTCTTAAATTCGCGATTTTCGTTTCGCAACAAGTACCATCCGAAAGTATTTTTATTGATAAAACAATACGTAAGTATAATGGGGGTGTATTATTTGATAAACGTGGTTATTTTTGAACATTCTGTTTTAAGAACTCCATCCGCACCATGTCGATCGTTCCACGCACATTATTTTCGTGTCTTGCGCATGCGCTTAAATCTCCACCAGTCGATAAAAAAATGCGTAAAAACTTGCCGTCGCCCGGTACGAAATTCCATACAAAACCAGCCGTTTTCAGATTTTCGACACCAAGAGAGCATCCAAAACAGGAGCTGACATCAATTCCCCTCCAGCGTGCATATAGCTGAACCGCTCACGCGTGTTAACATTGCCAGTGATAGAAGAGTTTCTCACACGTTGGCTATTATTACAGGGTTTTTGGAGACTATATCGACATGTTCAGCGTGATGTTGTTTGGCTTGTTTTGGTATCTCATATAATTGTCCTTTACATCTCATATAATATAATATAATATAATCATTGGCAAGTTATCGTTGCCAGCAACAACATTTGACGGTCATTCGATAGTTCTACCGAACTTGTCAACGCATATAACCTTTCCCGAACAAAGCAACACCGAGCTGGACTTGTCAATACATACGACGCCAACCCTGCAACGCACACCATCGCTCTCTTTAAGATGAAGTATCCCCTCCCTCATTCGAATACCTGGCTTATCACGTGGGAGGCTTATCACGCGGTGCTCGCATTTAGCATCGGCATCCGATCTCGCTCTCACCATTCCTGGAGAGCGAGCGATACGATCGCCGTGTGTGGCTATGTGTAGCGTGTGTGATCTGTATCCACATTTTACTCAGGCGAGGGGAACTGTTTGCTCTTCGGTATGATCGCCTTGTGTGGTTTTGTGTTGCGTGTGTATGCACAACTGAGATAATCAGCTGCGTACCGTCGGCCGGTACGAAATTCCATACAAAACCGGCTGTTTTCAGATTTCCTACACCAAGAGAGCATCCAAAACAGGAGCTGACATCAATTCCCCTCCAGTATGCATATTGCTGAACCGCTCTCGCGTGTTATCATTGCCGGTGATAGAAGAGTTTCTCATACGTTGGCTATTATTACAGGGTTTTTGCGGACTTTATTGGCATGTTCAGCGTGATGTTGTTTGGCTCGTTTTGGTATCTCATATAATTGTCCTTTATATCTCATATAATATAATATAATATAATCATTGGCAAGTTATCGTTGCCAGCAACAACATTTGACGGTCATTCGATAGTTCTACCGAACTTGTCAACGCATATAGCCTTTCCCAAACAAAGCAACACCGAGCTGGACTTGTCAATACATACGACGCCAACCCTGCAACGCACACCATCGCTCTCTTCAAGATGAAGAATCCCCTCCATCATTCGCATACCTGGCTTATCACGTGGGAGGCTTATCTCGCGGTGCTCGCATTTAGCATCGGCAGCCGATCTCCCTCTCATCATTCGAGCGATACGATCGCCGTGTGTGGCTATGTGTAGCGTGTGTGATCTGTATCCACATTTTACTCAGGCGAGGGGAACTGTTTGCTCTTCGGTATGATCGCCTTGTGTGGTTTTGTGTTGCGTGTGTATGCACAACTGAGATAATCAGCTGCGTACCGTCGGCCGGTACGAAATTCCATACAAAACGGGCTGTTTTCAGATTTCCAACACCAAGAGAGCATCCAAAACAGGAGCTGACATCAATTCCCCTCCAGTATGCATATTGCTGAACCGCTCTCGCGTGTTATCATTGCCGGTGATAGAAGAGTTTCTCATACGTTGGCTATTATTACAGGGTTTTTGGGGACTATATTGACATGTACAGCGTGATGTTGTTTGGTTCGTTTGGTATTTCATATAATCGTCTAAAAAAAGCCAGAAATGGTAGGCTTAAACATCCTGAAGATGTCGTGCCAATAAAGAAGAAGGAGTTTGAATACACTGCATATTTCTCTTGCGTAGCCGTGTAACCGGGCCGATATAGCTAATCAAATAGAAACAAATGTTTTATATATTCAAGGATATATAAAATCCAAGGATATGTGGCGAACCGGCCACAACTCCCAGACGCATCAGCACATAGAGAACAAGAGAGGACAATAGCACATAGAGAACAGTCGCAATCCCCAACAACGACAGCAATTCCTGGAATACAGTTCCCCGTCCTTACAAGCGCAACTGCGCAAGCAGTTGCACTGAAAACAATGCAAGGGATTGTATTCACGGATACAACACACATACAGACCGTGCAGCGTTAGCAGTCTGCACAACAGAGTCTGGATCCAACAGCCAACGTGAAAAGGTCTGCTCCTTCGGTTACGAGTTTAATAATAGTTTATAATAAAGATCAAGAAAATATTTGTCGGCCACAGCATTGGCTACATTGGTGACCCCTGACAAACTTTATTAGTGTTCCCCGACAAGCTACATAGTTGATCTTCCACGATATTATAGTAGTGATCCTGTGTTTCACGTGGCAATCCTTACGAACGGTGCCCCACGCAGCACCCTCGCAGTGCGTTCAACGAGCCAACTCGCGTATCGCGCTCCGCGCCCGACAAAAAAAAAACACGTCCCGCGCCCGACAAACACAACCGTGTACCCGCGAAACCACGCTGCCAGTAACCTGACGTGTGAAAATGAATCCGGAAACCAAATCAACGAGCCAAGAGGACACCCAAAATGCGACGAAAAATCCGGAAAATACATTGACTAAGGATGAAGTTTCTCCGCAGCTACAGTTGCTAAAGATAAACTATCCACCATTCGACGGCGATGACGTGGATGTATGGTTTGTCTGCCTCGAAGCAGCGTTTGAAGTGAACGGCATAAAAGCAGACAAAACTAAATTCAACGCTCTAATAGTAGCACTTGGCACTCGAGCGAAGCATGTATATTCGACCATTTCTCGTTGTGCTGAAATGACAACCCAGACCCGATACTCCACACTGAAAACCGACGTCGTGGCTCATTTCCACCCATCTGAAACAAAGCGCATTTCCACCCTGTTAGAAGGAGTAACTTTGGGTGATCAAAAACCTAGTTCGCTCCTCACACAGATGCGACGTACTGGTGGAGTAGGATGCAGTGACAAAATCCTGGCCAATATTTGGATGCGAGCATTACCATCGACAGTTCGTTCTATTCTTGCAGCCATGTCCACGGCTACCTTAGACGAACAAGCCCAGGTTGCCGATAAGATCATGGAAGCCCCCCGAAACGAAATAGATTCCGTACAAGTTACATCACCTATCCAACATCAAACATCACTGGAATCGCAAATCGCCGCCTTAAGCAAGAAATTTGATCATCTACTAAGAGAGCAGCATCGGCGCCCATGGAATCGACGAAACAGTCATCCGGGGAGACACAACGGAAATTATCGCAGCCAGTCTCGAGAGCGTGATTATTTCATCTGTTACTACCATCGCCGCTATGGTAGTGCAGCAAAGAAGTGTGAGAATCATCAAAATCCAGAAAAAAAGTGCCAATTCACTTCGGTTCCAAAAAACTAAGTGGTGTGCAGCCTAGCTGCACTAAACTTGAACAGGTAAACCGTATTCATATTTTGGACCAAGCTTCACACCAAAACTTCCTGATTGACACAGGTGCAGACGTTTCCGTTATTCCGCCAACACTAAAGGAACGCGATAATCCTTCATCAGAACATCTTTTCGCAGCAAACGGAACAAAAATAGCAACGTTCGGCACAAAACGTCTTACACTCAAAATTGGCCTGCGTCGTCCGTTCACCTGGTTATTCACCATAGCAGATGTAAAATCACCCATCATCGGAGCTGATTTTTTAAGCCACCACGATCTGTTGGTAGATATACGACGAAACAAAATCATCGATAACACCACACGATTAGAGATATCAAACATCAGCAGCGTTTCCGAGCCAGTCATCAAATCGTATGATTCAACATCACCATTTGCGGAAATATTAAGTGAGTACAAAGACATCACCATGCTTAATATCAATCGCAAACAAACAAGTGCAAAAACTGTTCACCAAATTATTACTACTGGCCAACCTGTTTTCTGTCGTCCACGTCGTTTACCCATTGATAAGCTGGAAGCAGCGAAAGCTGAATTTAGATTCTTAATGGAACAAGGAATCTGCCAAGCTTCCAAAAGTTCTTGGGCCAGTCCTCTACACCTGGTCAAGAAGGCTGATGGAACATTTCGTCCTTGCGGCGATTACAGGAGCTTAAACGCTATAACAGTTCCAGATCGATACCCAATACCTCATATCCAGGACTTTTCAAACATTCTCCACAACAAGACAATATTCTCGTGCATCGATCTACAACGCGCTTATCACCAGATTCCGGTCGCACCAGAAGATATTCCAAAAACCGCTATCACCACACCATTCGGATTGTTCGAATTTAAATTCATGACGTTCGGACTCCGAAATGCAGGTCAGACACTTCAGCGACATCTTCACGACATTTTAGGCGATCTAGATTTTGTTTTCCCTTACGTCGACGACTTGTGCATCGCTTCTAGCAGCATTGAACAGCACAAAGAACATCTTCGTAAGGTTTTTCAACGTTTAAAGGAAAATGAACTAGCCATCAACGCAGCTAAATGTCAAATCGGACTTAATGAAGTAATATTTCTCGGACATTTGATTACTGCTGAAGGAATCAAACCATCAAAAAGGAAGGTAGAAGCCATATTAAATTTCCCACAGCCAACAACAGCCAGACAGTTAAAACGATTCCTGGGAACCATAAACTTCTATCGTCGCTTCATACCGCACGCAGCGAAGAACCAACAAATCCTCCAAAACATGATGCAAGGAAATGTTCGCAACGACAATACACCATTGACATGGGACGAAGATACAACAAAAGCTTTCCACCAATGCAAGCAAGATTTAGCTAGTGCAACTCTACTCGCTCACCCCTGTGCGGATGCCAAATTAGCGTTGGAAGTAGACGCATCTGGCAACGCAATCGGAGCTGTATTGCACCAAATTTGGAAAAATGAACGTCAACCACTAGCGTACTTCTCTCGTAAGCTAAGCGCAAGCAAACAGAAAGCCAGCACTTACGATCGAGAACTTCTCGCAATATACGAAGCTGTGAAATACTTCAAAGATCATCTCGACGGTCGTGAGTTTTGCATCTTTACCGATCATAAACCATTAGTTACAGCTTTCCAACAACGTCCGGAACGTGCAAGTCCAACTCAACAACGTCACTTAAGCTTCATCAGCGAATACACCACGGACATCAGACACATTTCCGGAGCAAAAAATCAAGTAGCAGACATGTTAAGCCGTTTAGAATCCATCGATAATCAGCCAATAGATTTCGAAGACCTAGCAGTAAAGCAACGAACAGATCCAGAGTTACAACATCTTTTGACAGACCCGAACACATCGCTTTGCTTAAAGACATTCCAAACGCATCTAACATCGACACCAATTTTCTGCGACATATCCACCCAGAAAATCAGACCCTTCATTCCAAAAGAGTTTCGCAGGCAGATCATATCAAAGTTTCATGGTGCATCTCATCCTGGCATTCGATCGACAACAAAACTCGTATCCGACTCATACGTATGGCCAGCAATACGGCGTGATTGCAAACATTTTGTAATGCACTGTATTCCATGTCAAAAGTCGAAGATAATACGTCACAACAGATCACCGATCGAACACATAGCCATGCCAGACAATAGGTTCACACACATTCATATGGACATTATTGGACCTATGCCACCATCTGAGGGAAATCAATATTGTCTTACCATAATAGACAAGTTTACCAGATGGCCCGAGGCTATGCCAATTCCAAATATCACTGCCGAAACAGTAGCAAAAGCGTTTGTCAACGGTTGGATCGCCAGATTTGGCGTACCAAGCAAGCTAACAACAGACTTAGGCAGACAATTCGAATCCGAACTCTTCAAAGAACTTCTCTATCTTCTTGGAATAAACCATCTGCGTACTACACCGTACCATCCTCAAGCAAATGGACATGTAGAACGCATGCATCGCCAGCTCAAAACAGCTTTGAAATGTCACAACACCCCCAGTTGGACATCAGCATTACCAATAGTATTACTCGGAATGCGAACTTCATGCAAAGACGACATAGGAGCATCTGCAGCTGAATTAACCTACGGTACATCGCTTAGACTACCAGGGGAATTCTTTGCCACCAACGAAAACTCCAGCACCAAGCCAACAACAGATTTCGTTGAAAATCTAAAAAAGACAATGGCAAAGCTTAAGCCAACTTCCACCTCCCATCATTCTACACAGCGACCTTTTGTCCAAAAATCATTGGAAACCTGCACACATGTCTTTATTCGAACCGGAGCCATCAAACCGCCTTTAACTCCACCCTACGATGGACCCTACCGCGTCATTCGGCGAAAAAAGAAATATTTCATAGTAGACATCAACGGAAAAAGTTCATCCATATCCATCGACCGTCTTAAAGCAGCATTCGTACATAACGAACAACAGCAAGATATTCCTGGTAAACCTTCACTGGAACCTCGCACTACATCCTCAGGACGACACGTGAGGATCCCACTCAGGTTCTTAAAAACATAGGGGAGAGTATTGTGGCGAACCGGCCACAACTCCCAGACGCATCAGCACATAGAGAACAAGAGAGGACAATAGCACATAGAGAACAGTCGCAATCCCCAACAACGACAGCAATTCCTGGAATACAGTTCCCCGTCCTTACAAGCGCAACTGCGCAAGCAGTTGCACTGAAAACAATGCAAGGGATTGTATTCACGGATACAACACACATACAGACCGTGCAGCGTTAGCAGTCTGCACAACAGAGTCTGGATCCAACAGCCAACGTGAAAAGGTCTGCTCCTTCGGTTACGAGTTTAATAATAGTTTATAATAAAGATCAAGAAAATATTTGTCGGCCACAGCATTGGCTACAGATATTTTCGATCAAATTGTTTCCTTTTTAATTTGATTTTGTGCTATAAATTAAGTCTGCTACTAAATTTCCAAAACTCGCACAAACGGCACAAATTGTTTGGGGCCCCGAACACGGCGAGGCCCTAGGCGACCGCCTACTCCGCCTACCGTTTGATTCGCCGCTGGTAACTTTCGATGGAAAGTGAGAGTGATTGTCAATTGGGCCTTACTCCGTTTGCACTAACAGTAACAGTAATAAGTATCCTTTTATTGCATTATATCTTACGTCTTCCAAACGACAATACACTAAGATCTCTGGCGTTTGCAGATATTATGCTGCTGTGCTTTTCATCATTAATTAATAACTAAAACAGAATTGCTAGCATATTTTAAGCTGTTTTTAAAACTACCTAAACTTCAGTACAACAAAAGCACACACGAAATGGCACTACCATGTTCTACGAACAGCTACGAACCTGCCTGTAGCAGAAGAACAAACGTCAAAGCCTTCCTGATCTTCATGATCGACCGGCATCCGTAACGCACTTTTCCACCATAACTACCACCGAAACACTGAAACCATCGCCATCGTGGAAGGACAATTTATAAGGCACTACGCGAAGGCACACAGGAGCGAAACGTACGGCCCTTGTCACCGTCCATGACGGTTTATGAGGCACAGTGACTTAGATAAACGTGTTACGCTACCACAATACGTCCCAAATATTCCCGGGTCCGAAGCCGTTTGATGACTAGTTACTAGCTTTTTTTTTCCTATTATTTACACTTACTACCAGTGCTGTGGTCTAATCGTTCTAAGTAGGCTGATTAGAACCGCAGTCAGCGGGCCGAACGGAGGTGATTGAATAACCATTTTCCCTGTACGCCTGAACGCGTTTTCCATAAAGAGTGGAGTTATCGGGTAAGAAGTAATATAAAACAACAAAAAAAACGAGCAGGTCTCTCTGCAACTCGGGTCGACAATGGAATCAGGGTTTTTTTCCGGGTGGGTGGAGAGTAGTGCACTTAATTGTGTTTCCTGTTTACCACCTCAAGAACCGGTTCCTGCTGTCTACCATAGTTCACTTTCTATACGCTCCATCAACTGAACGTGTGAGACTCATTAATTAGATAAACATGACGTGTTTCGAAAACTGTTTAGCTGGTAAAACATGAAAGGGTACGATAATCGGATGGCGTGGGCGCAAGAATGCATCCACTGACGGATGTAGACATGTTGGCGTCCATGTGCCCTGAAATGCACTAGTGCGAATTGAACATTGGCATGGTGTAGTGTTGCATCACGCTCGCTTCCTTCTGCTGTAACCGTCGCCGTAAATCCTGAAGGTAGAACGCATCGTCAATCTCGTTGTCGCTAGGTGGCGCTAGTGTAGCGATCGTAGTGGCCAGTGTGCTGGTTGCTAGCGGTAACCGATCACCACTGTAGCGAGATTTATCCTGCTCAAGAATCGTTCTTATGTGGTCCTTCGTGACTTCGTTGGTACCGATGTGATTAAAGTATGGCCACTCGTCGTTGTTCTGGTTCGGATCCTGCGAGTACGGTGTCGGAAAGTGGTCCACATTGTTAAAGGAACTTTCCAGCTTTCCCCACTGATCGATATCGCTGATGAAGGGATCCCGATTGAGACCGTGCTTGTGCAGGACGGAATCCTTCTTCTGCGGTAAGCTGAAACCAGACCACCGACCAATTGCAAACGGTGAGGCCGGATTGGTCGATATTAGAAACATGCCTTCCGTACCGGCCGGGCAATCTTCGCCCGCGACAACTTGCACGTTATTCTGGGGACAAAAGCCAAGCAGATAGTACACGTAGCTTTGACAACTCCAGCCCCAAAAGCCGGTTAGGCTGCGAATTGATTCGGCAAAGTAGTCCGGTGCACGGTGATGACTACAAGCCATCGGGTCTGTAAGAAAAGGGGTTGCACATTAGGCGACAAGGAGTCTTAACACCCCCATAATGATCACCGGTACTCACTTTGTCCAGAGCTCCAACAACCGGGCTGTAATATTCCACCATTCACGTAGAAATCCGCATGTCCACACCGTTCGATCTTTCCCTGCACCAACGCGTTCGTGTGGATCACATCTACAAACTCCGCATCGGTAGGATCCAGCTTATCGTCTGCAGCTGCCGTAATGAAAAGTGGCATTGCGGGATCCAGACCGGTAATGCGCTTTAATCGGAAGGGTCTCACCGTTGTGGACACGTAGTTCGTCACCTGTGCGCCTAGCGAAAACCCAACGAGATGAATATTATCCGTCCCAGCATCGATGATTCGCTGCACCAGTTGACCAATGCATTTGCCAACATGGCGCGTGTTGTGTACGGCCGATGGATAACACGGCCCATGGGCAAGATCACTCCAGTCAACGTAGAATAGATTATAATTCGCACGCGAAAGGTACTCTAGAAGGAACGGAATTAACGGCAATGTTAAAAAGAACCCCTAAAAAGTAAAGCCATGGCAATCTGTACCTCCTTTCATGTTTATTAGCGGTGTAAGAAACATGTCTGCATTGTAACCATGGATGATGACCTTAACAGGATGGGATGGATTGAAGTAGGACGTACTAAGATTGGACTGCTGCCACGTCTCATCGATGTGGATATACTGTCGATCATCGGGATTTGATCGGGTAAACAGATAGAACCGAATATCGCTATCCGGACAGGGACGGTCAACGATCCAGACACAGTTTCCGATGTTGAAGCTACTTCGTCCCTTTTTTACGGAGACCGGTACCGGTTGGCAATTTGGCAGGAACAGTAAAGCTGTTGTAAGGAATCGGAAGACCAACAATTAATATATCAAACGCATTTTTAAGACATACATGTTTATAGTAACACCCTCATGATTATGCCATTTGACCTTTAAGTAGGCAACCGGATACCCGGGTATTTTTTTAAACTTTAAACTGCAATTACTTTTGATTCATTGCTTGTATTGACCTGACATTTTCAGTAGCCTCCCAACTTTTTAATAAAATTATAAATAAATAACTTATAAATAAATACATTACATAAAATTAAAAATATAATTTACAAGAAAGTCTTTTTTCATCTACGAGCAACATGCAGCAAAGTACTCTACAACATTACTCAAAACCTTGTGAAGAGTACATTAAATTCCATTTCCACTCTTCTAACTCAGCGGCAAACCATACGTCCATAATGGTTATTTCTCCAAGCAATATGTTATTGCGAGCAAATTTGAATACAATTTTTATATGTACATTTTACTTTTTAATTAATTACGAATGATCCCCGAATGATTGATTACGAATATACGAAGGATTACTTGTTTCGAATGTTATTACTTGTTGCTTTTTTATATTATAATATGTGTGATATAAAAAATGTGTATAATTTTGCATCATAGTTCTATATTCATTTAACATTCCGATTTACAAAGATTTGCAAGAATATAAATAGAAAGCATTGTTTAGCTACGAAAGCCGTTAATTGTATACGTCAAAACGTATGGAATAGCTGGGTATGCTGGTTGCCAACTTACGTGTGTAAATTTGGTTGACAACTTTACGGTTAAAAGTAGTAATTTCGCATAACGCTTATGGTATAAAGATAATTTCTTAAAAAGTTTGTTTACAACTGTGACATGTCAATGTGGTTGGTTTTATCTTTCTGTTTGAAAATATTGAAATCAAACAGCTGATAAGGGAAGCGTACTCAATCACTCTCGCGATAATGCAAATAGACTATCAGCTCTTAACAAGATAAGAACACTTGATACTGAACCTGAACTGTTCGTTGTGTTATAACCCTGAAAGAAGGGGGGGGGGGGGGGGGGGGGGGGGGGGTCGTGTTGTTACTAGTCATTGTCATGGTTTCCCTTGATATGATAAACTGGCACTCACCAAGAAACATAACTGCCAGCAGCATGTTCCACAGCGGAGAAGAACGAACGCAATTCTCGCCTCCCATTTTTATGCTGCTCTCATCACCGATATGTGGAGCGATCTGCTTCTGCAACGTTTTCCGCTTCACGGCTGTGATAAGCACTACTGCACACGCCGACGTGAACGCGCTAAACACCGCTTATCAATCACAATAAACACACTATCGCTTTAATTTCGCACTGCAATACAAACGCACACGGCCACAAGTTGTCGCAGCGGTCATTAAAACGTGAACGATGGGTTTGTACCGGAAACGGTTAGACATACCATTAGACACATTCTCACACCCATCCTCCTGGGCAATAGTACGGGACAGGGTTGAGGTTTTTCTTTTGCACACTTGTACTCACACGAAACTCCAAACCGGGACGGAACGTACAATTAGCAAACGCATCCGCAAACCTTTACCGCACGGATGAAACTAAGAAACTAATGGATTGATGGTGGGTGGGCCTCAAAAAACCGTAATCGATTTCACCGATTCTGCTGCATTTCATCGCACCGTCGCACACACGAAGCGGAGTGCGTTAAATATTCTTTACGCGTTCCCGCGCAACATGATGGAGACGCGAAAGTGTTTTGCACGTGTGATTTCCCTCCTTTTGGCCCTTTTTTTTCTCTGTTCCCTTTTGCGTTTGGCGCAACCTATGTGTGCCGGGTGCGGCTCTTCCCTCGGCGCACTGAATCGACGACGGTTTCACTAGTTCTCGTTAGCTATTCTTCCGTAGTTGTGCGTTTGGTTCGTGATATCGATTTTCACTCACCGATGACAACACGGAAAACTGTCCAAAAAATGATCGATCCGTCCGGACGGTTCGTCTCTGACTGGCTGTTGGGTGCACCCACGGGTCGGACGGTTCGAGTGAAAGTTGGTTTCCGTCCGACTACTGAGCGGAAAGTCGATTCTTCTTTAACGTTTTTGCTACACCTGCTTTCCGCATTGTTTTGGCAGTCGCACGGTGAAAGAAGGAAGTGACAGCAAACGGTTGGTTGCGTATCGTTTCTATGGAAACACTGTGTAAACGTGCGAACTAAAACTAATCAAAAGTTTACTAGAACACATGAATGAAATGGAGCGCAGTTTAGAAGTTGATGCGACACGCTTACTTCTAACGACACCCGGCATCAATTGATTTGCTCTTGCCGTAGGTTCCGTCGCTGACACTGGGGGTTGTTTTGTTTATCAAAGCTCGGAGCGTTGTGTGGATGTGTTGGTGACACACGTTTAAAGGGGTGGTTTAGGACAGGGGTGGCAAACCTGGGAGGTAGTTAGTCAAGACTTTATAGAAACAATATTTAGTATTTATCTATAAATGTGATTTGTTCACTTTATTACATCATGGTGCATTCGATCATTGTGTTCTACTTGTCTTATGTTTTCTTATCTTTTTCGATCGCATTTCCTTTTATCTAGTCTTATGTTTATATGTTTTGTTCAATATTTTTTCATTTATAATTTTTATTCAAACACCGTTTCTTTTTCAATTTGTACCAAAACTTTTCATTTAATTAGTAATGTTTATTGCAATATTAAGTTCTTTTATATTTTTATCTGTTTTCTTTTCCATTTTTTTTATTAAATATACAGTCCTTCTGGAATCTTGTACGCGTTTGGGAAGCTTACAGCATTCTAATACTTTTATTTGCTAATTATTCTCAACTGCCATCCTTCAGCTGCACTAATACACTGAATTAAAGCATTTACATATTATTATGTAACTTGCTTTGCTATTTAATTTACTGTTTTTTATGTCATTTTAGTGATAGGATTAGCATAGTAATGTAAGAATAAAGTAAGAGTGCTATAGTTCAACAGCGACAGACTTCGCCATTGAGAGAATATCGTACACACACCCTATTAAACCAGGTCAGAGGACTTTGCCGGTCCAGACTGGTATACGACAATTATGTGTTCACAACAGTTATGCAAAATGGATAAAGTTACTTCCAGCTGCATAACGGTTCGACACCTTTGACTTTGGGGAAGCATGAAAGCGTTGCAAACATTAAAAGCAAACCGGTTGAACAAAGCTGTAAACGCGAATGCACAATTGTAATGCAGCATCGCATCGGTGCACATATGCAAATCAGACGATCGGAATGATTCGTTTAAAAACCATAATAAAACTTACACATGATTTGTAACCCCACTTTGACACTGTTGCAATAATTGTGAAATTGTGTAAAGGTTGGATGGTATTTGTTTGTTCATTTGTTTGTTTATTAAATAAATTCTTAACTGCGCATTGAGCCCGCATAGTGGAGGTTGTATGTTACAAAGCCTTACATTGTTACAGTTAGTTTAATTAATCATTTATAAACTGGGCTTCAAATAACAGATTCAATCTGCCGCTAATGTGTTACACGATCTGTTGCACGTTGCTCTCCTAATACTTTCTAAATGGCATTTTCTATCGAGATTTTTTTGTCTGTAAATGATCATCACCCATTTTCCTTTCCAGCGACAGACAATCCACATGTCCAGAAGACTCTGTGCTGTTCGCATCGTTGAAGGTCGTTCGGGAAATAGATGGCAGTGCGCTTAACCTACTGATCAAAGCACTACCCAACAAATTACCACTGCGCGCGCACGCGCCCCATGCATCACGCGTGAGGCAATTGCAAATGCGCCACGAAAAAGTCATAAGTCCCAAGAAGTACGGCCCCCTTATGAGCTGATCCCGATAAATCACCAATAATGGCAGTGTGTTATGTGTAGTCTTTTTGTGACTCTTTTTTAATTCGCTGCTCGCAACACTTCTCGATTGCGCACCCCGTTGATCTGCAGTAATGAGACGGCTCGGTGCGTCGTTGCCCTCTAATTCTCTTTATTGCCAAGCCTATGTTTTTTTTTTCATGTTGGTAGCTTGGTGTCCTCTCACCTTAATGCGAGTTTATGCGAGTGTGTGGTTCACTTTTTACATGACGTCGATCGACCGGTAGTAGTGAGGCAAGGTGAAATCTTCCACCATCTCCATTCATTGAGATCTTCTGTACTGATTGCTTACTGCATGGCGAAGCCAAGTGAATGAATTCCATGCCGTCTTCTTTCCGGTTTCCGTGTGGCACTAATGTTCGCGGGTGTTATGCCACCGTGAAGTGTCGAAGATGTTGGATCGACATGAGACTTTATGCGCCAAGAATAAGCAACCTGCACCGGAGTTTCGACGTCCATCGTCCAAGCGGATCCACCATTAGAAGCCCATCGCAAATGGAGACTTTTGGTTCGTAGGCACAAAGTATACACCCTCAACACTGTGAAAGAGAAAGAGACGAGGTAAAATGGTACGAGAAATTTATTGTTAGCAAACGGTTCAGTAGGTCACTGGCGTCCCAATATGCCCGAAATATTGAGTTTTTCGGTAGGACCAGGAAGTGTTGACCCACTGATTGTTTCCAAAAACGCTCGTGGAACCGGGGGAAATATTCTCAGGTACTCCGGCAGTCGGAGGGTTTCGGATTGGATTGATGCGCTACTCACGTATTCGAACAGTACTCGCCCATCAGTATGCGATTGGTATCGTGCACATTGTTGTTTTCGCCGAGGGCCACGTCAGGTTGCGTCGTCTCTTCCTGCCGGCTGCTATCTTCACCGGCAATCAGCGATTGCTGCTGCTGCTGCTGCTCGACACGATACTTACAGAAGCCGAAAAAGTATGCAAAGTAACTGGTGCAGCGTGTCGCCCAAAACCCGTGCTTGCTGTTGATCGATTCCGCAAAGTAGGCGGCCGACATTTTGTGGCTGCAGAGGGGTTGATCTGTCGAAAGGATCATGATTGTTTAAGGGTGGCGATACAAACACACGAATGGACATGCTTTCACGAAATTAGTTCCATCATTACCACACCATGAAGCAATATGGGATGCGATCGATCGGCACTCACTTGAATCTTTTTCACAACCCGGTTGATTTTGGCCTCCGTTCATGTAGAAATCGACATGGCCGCACGCTTCGATCTTCCCGTAAACGCCCGCATTGGTGTGGATCACATCGACAAAGTCGGCATCGCTT
Source organism: Anopheles moucheti (assembly GCF_943734755.1). Classification (NCBI taxonomy): domain Eukaryota; kingdom Metazoa; phylum Arthropoda; class Insecta; order Diptera; family Culicidae; genus Anopheles; species Anopheles moucheti. The sequence goes on from NC_069141.1 coordinate 27,508,911, forward strand.
TGGTCCAGCTTCCAGTGGGGTCGGGCCGTCGCAAAGAACGGTAAGGCCGGATCGAGACCTGTTGGATGGGATGGATGCGGGAGTTGGAATTTAAATGTGTGGTACATATCATAACCCATTGACACCATCTTGTTGGAACGTGACCTCGTACAACTGTTTGAGGAAGCATTGCGTAGCAACATTGAACGCAGCAAAAAACCGCACACAACGACGATGGTCATGCAAGTAGGGCTTTCTTTTTTTTTATCTGCTCGCAACGTTTTGTGCTTTGAACTTGACATAAACTGCTGGAGGCAATTGTAGAAAATTAAAACGTACACCACATGGCACAGTATGACGGGCGTCGATGACATTGACATTAGTCGTTCGTGCCGAGATGAAGGTACGGAAATGCTGTGTACTACACGGCCGGCATGGCAAGATCAAACGAACAACCATTTAAAAATGAAGACTTTTCGAATCTTCCAAACAGTGCGTGGTTATGCAATAAAGCGTAAGCATTTTTTGTGTGTGTTTGTGTGCCTGATACCTTTAAGGATAAACAATTGGCGGTCAATTTGACTTCAATTCAATGGTTAATTAGCATTTGCGCATAGCGAGAAAACACGATGAACAGGTTTTCGCTGCTACGCGCAGCTTTTACCGATCGCTGATCCATGTTTGTAGGTTCGTTAATTAATGTGTGACCCTATCTCTCACTCTCTGAATACGGTGGGTCACGCTGGTTGTTTGTTTATGGCAAATATCGTACCAGTGAGAAATATGCAAAACCCGACATGGTTCTCACTTTCAACCGAAGATCAGTTCGCGTGGACAGAACATATCGGAGCGGATTGAAATAGTGTCAAGAAAGGGTGTTAATTAATCATAGACATTTAGAAAAAAAGTGATAAAAATGAATAAGAAATATGTGGCCTTCACAAGGTACTATTTTCTTTTTTCATATGGCATATAGATCTGTTGAGCAACTTAAGTGTTTTAAATGAGTGGTTAAGCTGGAAAATACTAGAGTATTATTTATATTTTTTGTCCATCATATCTTGGGTATCCTAATTTTTTCTATAATAAGTCCTTAATGAACATTTTCATGGTTTTATTAAACAAAGTAATACGCACACCCAGTACGTAGGACTGACTCTTCAGCAACGTGTAGAAATAGTCAAAGGAAGCCAGAAATCCCAGAAGGCCTAGACCTCTTGAGGTTGTTGTGTCGATAAAGAAGAAGATCAACACCATCACGTAAAATACATAAATAAGTAAATTGTGCCAAAAGTTTATTTAAAAACCAAAATTATTTCCATGTTCAGAGAGCTTAGATTACTTTAAAGTTAGCTCTTGAACACTAAAGTAAAGGACCGTAATTCGAAGCTTGATCAATGTTTAATAAATTATATCTTGGAACTAAATGTCTACTTAGATTATTTTGTGGTCTGTTCTGACTATTTAAACTAGCGTAACACACGCTACCAGGCGCTGTTAATTTAAGCAGCTCATTAACAGAAAATTGCGATAATCTTTAAAATTCTGCCAGTACAACCTACAACTTCCGCGATCGAGTTACAGATGAGCTTCGTACGATCATTGTTTTCTGGTTTATCTAGCTGAAAGGATCATTGCACTAGGTAGCTAGGTCAGTTCAGTTCAGGTATATAATGCACCGTAAAACCGAACACCTTCATAAGCATCTGATCAACCAATCAACCGTTACGGAGTCTAACAATTACGAAAGATTGCAACAAGACGGCGAACTGCTGTTTCAATGTTTCAAGAACTCACATTTTATGAACGAAATTGGTAATCACATGGAAAGCTTTTTAATGCGAGAGAGTTGCTAAAGCAGGTCCAAGAGTGGATGTATGTTGGTGTAATATTTTAGCAAATTTATTACCACTCGCTAGCTGAGTTTGATCTCACTTTCGCGATCTTGATAGAACGCGATCGGACTTCGTAGATCATTCGGAAGTTTACGATGAAACGGGTTTACGCAGAAAAGCAATGTTAGCCGTAGCTGTAACGTTCCGATTTTGCAGTGCAACGAACGCAATGAGACTAAAAATACGCATTATCGACTAAGGGTACCCCCGTTCGGTACGGGACGGTAGAGAAATAGAAAATTATGCCAAACTGTCACTCGGTCAATGCGAACCACTACTCACGGGTTAAAGACCGTGTCTGCGCATGGAACCGCTTGCTGTGCGTGTGCAAAACATATGAGCTCGACGTTCATCTGGAGTACTGCGGCTACGTACCTGTGATACGGCGGAACTTGACGCCAATCGATTTCTCCAGCGCGTTGCTGGTGAAGCTCAGCACGTGCGCACCGAGACTGAAACCGATGGCGTGCAGATCGCGGGTACTAAATTCCGGATGGTTCGCCTGCAACCCGATCAGGAACGTGGCCGTACATTCGCCCGCCTGCTTGGTGTTGAAGGCGGCGGTCGGATAGCACGGCAGCCGGGACAGTTTACCCCAATCGACGATGAAGACGTTCGTGTTCGGTTTTCGCAAGTACGCTGGCAGGTACAATGCAAACGAGAATGAAAGCAGTGTATTGATTTTGTCGATGGGTTTGGTTTGTTGGTCCCCTAGCCATCCGTCCCTACCTACCTTTGCGGATCATTTTGGTAGCGTTGAAATCGATACTACCGCCATATCCGTGTACGATCAGCTTGTTGGTTTGGTTAAGCGAAATGTGTTCCGGCACGTGCGGATCAATAGCGTCCAGCAGTACGGGGCCATCTTGCGGGTGCTCGCTGGAGAAGATGTAAAACGCGATCGTTTTGGATGTGCACGGCTCGAGATATTGGAACTGGCAGGGCCCTATCGAGAACTCGTGCGCCCTCACAATGTCCCGTATGAAGAACAAGAGGAGAACAAGGCGAAAGCACTGGGACAGATTGCGCGGATGATTATGGCACATTTTACGACCTATGGACACTTGATCACGGTTGCAGTCGTCACTCTCACTATCGACCGACGAGAAATAACTTTAATCGATTATCGATCGTGCAGATTGTCAACTGTTTCATCGGAATTTCGTTTGCTGTTGGATGGCACTGAGCGTTTCGTTTTTTGAGCCACTCTGTACACTAAATTGACCACACGTTGGGGCGTCCTACTTTGGGAGGCAGTAATTTGACGTGTTTCACAGACACTTTCATCACAATTCAACGTCCATCCAGTCGGATTGCATTCGCACTTCTATTTCTGCCTCACATCCCAAACGCATGCCCGGCTGGTCGATCGATTTTGTGGGAATCGTACTGAAAATTAACAACTTTGCTGCATTTGGGACCGTGGAGATGATGATGATGATGTCGGCTTATTGCACAATGCAACAAACTGACGATCGAAGTGTCTTACACTGGTTGTTCGAAGGTTAGAGTAGGGTGGGGATCGAATAGGGAGTTTGGTCTCCGTCTCCGTCTCCGTGCGGGATGAAATGAAATGCGTGAAGGATGGCAACGCAGCGAAGAAAACGATCCGGGCGGAGCCGTATACTCACTTCAGACGACGACTCCCATTCTCGCTGGCAACACTGCCAAAGCAAAGAACTCGTGAGGCTACTTTTGCCGGTGTGATCCTAAGGACCGAACGTCCGAAAGGCTACTGAAATGGAAGCCCAGCAGTATCCGGAGTCGGTGGATCTCAGCCGCGATGGAAGCAGTTTCCCGCCAACCTAAACGTTCTAATTCCCCACTCACTTTCAATCGAACCCACTTGAGTGAGCAACTGCTTCTGCCTGGCTAGTCTGCTCGCAGTGACTGTGTATGTCTCGTACGAATTTCGCTAATCCTATTTGGATGTTGTACACACACACGCTGCACGTTTTGGGTGGGGGATTAAAAGTGGCAATATGCTCAGTTTGGCTAGGCACCACCACCGCATGGTGTGCTTGATGATGGGTGGGAAAGACGAGTTTTGTATATGAATAATAATGATGATGATGATGATGATGATACCCGGTCGTGTCACGATGCGGCCGTATAATGGTGAGAAGCTGTGAGAAAGAATTTGTTTTTATACGCCCGCATCACACGCACGGTACGACCCCAATCGGGAGGGGGTAGAACACGTTCTGATCTAGAGGAACGCACACTGGGCATTCGGTTCCGTTTGGTGCCTTGAGGTGGTCATAATTTCAAAACTGCGGTTGTGCTATGCTACTTTTCAGTTGCAATTGTTCAGAAAAAACTACAGAAAAGTGCAGTGCAGAAAAAACTTGAATATTTGATGAAAATGATATTGAGTAATGCTGTAAAACGAAAAGAAATTTTAATGCACGAAAAGCAGGTTCTCGAAAATTCTTTAAATGTTTAAATAATACATACATCTCAAAGCAATGCGTGAAGCAAATTGCCGTGCTTCCTTGTACATGATTTACGTGAGATAAACGGTATAAGGCTCGCGTTACTGTGTGCAATTATTGTCGTATAAAACCGTGCAAAACGCTCTTACCAGTATGGAAAATTCCGAACAAAAAGTGCCATAATAGTGTGGTCGTTTAAAAATTGTTATTTATTTCATTGCCCTTTTTGCAGTGAAAATCTGCAACCGTAATTATAACTTCCTGATGGCGATCGATGCGGCAATCACCCTTTCAAGGTGGAGTGATCGCTTTGTGCAATCGTGCGAATTGTGTATTGAAGATGATCGGGTGATATAAACGATAGGATGGTAAATGGTCCTACACACTGGAAATCTTTGTGATGAGATGGAACTTAAGAGCTAGAATGATTGTTCTGACTGTCTACTGGTATGGACTGGATGGGTGATCTCCCGCGAAAACCGTGGTACTATCGTTTGCTTCTTTATATGCAACACCGCTGATCGCCGGGCATCTTGGGATGCGATGGGCAGAAGGGTGGATTATTGTCTTTGATGCAGTACGAGCCGGCGGCACTGCAATGAGAATAAGAATAAGGCGGTGAGAGAGGTTAAACCAGACTTAACGAGCCGCAGTTGCAGATGGTTCCATCGCGCCTTTTGTGGTTCTGACTGGTGTGATCCTTAACCTTTACGGGGCCGGTGTGGTTATATGGGTTTGTCATGAGTACCTGCAGACATATTTTGTGTGCGGTGCGGTTATAAAGTTTAATAGGATATAATCAGTGGCCTTGACATGTCGAAGAGGCATTTTAAACAAGTGGGTAATTGGATGTACTGTAGAGATCGACACGAATTCCTTAGACGATTCAATTTAAATCTGTTCAGCTGCTTAAAATTTTCATGAAGCTCTACAGCTAACGTTAGCTGTCTGCCATTTAGTGTAGTACACTTCATTATAATCATATTTTCGAGGTTAAAAGTCTCTACTTTCGTTGGTATATGACTTTAAATATCGTGAATTCCTTCGCAAGCGAAATTATGTATTGAATAGCTACTAATATCCAAAAAACACTTAAAATCCTTGGTAGTTCCAGGAATAATTTAGTCATAATACTATTTTAATTTTAAGATTACTGATTACTGCCCTTCTTGTTTTAGGAACTCTTACTTTTGTGGTGTTTTCAAGCCCATCGGTATGGCGTAACCCATCGCATAACCAAACCGTCTTCGTCCCTGTCTGATGCCCGACAGCACCGCATTGGAAGGACATCGGCGACTGCACGGTTCCGCCATCGGTTCTTGTCCTTCGTACAGTGACTGTGCCATATAGCAAATAGCCCAAATGTGGCTGCATAAGTTGATGTCTGGAAGAAACCGCGTTGAAGAGCGTTATTGATGACATTCTAGAAACGAGATGGGGCTGCCATAGTTACTTGTGCTGTTGCCACAGTACGGTTGCCGTCTGCCACCGTTAACACAGAAATCGATATGTCCCACACGACCTCCCTCACCGTAATGGCCAGCATTCGTGTGTATGACCTGCACGTACTTGGCATCTCCCTGATCGAGCCGATTAACGCCGCCCGGTTTGATGAGTGGTCGCGCAGGATCTAGCGCTAAAATGTAACAAAGATATTTGTGAATTGTGATCGTTGGAGGATAGTGTAGTGAAGTGTAAAGTGAAGGTCAGTTACCAATAATGCGCTCCATTCGGAAGTTGAGGTAATTCGCCATCAAACCGCAGATGTGCGCACCCAGCGAATGGCCAACACAGGTGGTCTTTTCCACCGGGAGTCCTAGGTCTCGCAACTGCATCAAACTCTGCGCCAGACAGGTCGCCACCGGACGTATGTTGTAGACGGCTGCGACATAGCACGGTGGCTGACAGAGTGCTCCCCAGTCGACCAGGAACACATTGTATCCACCGTGGTTAATGTATGCTGGAGACGAATTGGAAGACACACGACAAGAGTGAGTTTAGTTTTCGTTTGCGTCGGAGTAGACGCCAAGCTTCACCACTTACCATCTCGGAGAACCGCAATCGGTAGCGTATCATCACCGCCGGCGTACCCGTGTATCAGAATGATGTTCTCCTTCGCATGGTCCCATTCGGTGTTGTTCAACCAATCCCGAAGCCGATGGTCGAACTGTGGTAAATGGATGGGGGGAAAAAAACATTAGCAGCTTTCCTGCACTGCAACCGAGATATAGGGGTGAGTGGTGAACTAGAACTATGTCAGCGGAACGAATTGATAACGATGCGTTCTGTGTACCGAAAAGACCGGTCTAATCGGCAATACCACCTGTGCCTGACATTGATCAGGGCCAATAGGCCACGGATGAGTTGTGTGGTAGTGGTAACTTGATATGCAAAACAAAAACAACACTCGCTTCCACACGCATTTTCGAAGGCACCGTTGTGGTTCAATAATTGAGGTTAATAAACTGTTGAACCGAACACGACGATCCGATCCCGAACGTTGATGGCAAAGGTGGAACGTGGTGGTGATGGACTGCTCAGGGTGCTAAACTGGAGGAATGCATATTAACTATTAACTGATCTCCACAACACCCACCCTTCCAGCTTGACACCGTTCCGATCGATGGACCGGTAGACAAATCGTGACTTAAGTGCGCGCGCTCTTATGCATGCCCAACACGTTGTTGCCGGTTGATTCATTCACGAGTCACTTCTCCGTTCGCCGTGGCGGGTGTTTCCGGTGTGGCAGGTATGGTTCGGGCAGGTAGGGCCATACAGAAAATGTCGGCAGTGTACGGTTCACTCGCATGACACTTAGGGCTGGTCCTATTACCGGCACCGTCACTAAAACCGGACGAAACACCCGACGACAAAGACAGTTTTGGATATGTTTTCCATCCGCGTGTGGTTCTTGTTGGTGTTGCGTGTCGGCGATGGAATTGTTGTACGTTCTAATTGGTGGGTGACCACGGCCAATTGGAAAGTACCCTTGCCGGGATCTATGTCAAGAACTGGCCGATTGTGCAAGGGTCCGAACAGTATTTTTCACTTGGCTCGATGGTTAGAAAATTTCAAATATTCAGTAAAAGTACCGTATTTTAGCGTGTATAACGACCCGCTAGGTTAGTTATCCAAGATTTTTGGAAAAAAAGATTTTTTTGTTTTTTTTTGCAAACAATTGGAACAATTTAATAGTTACAATTAATTTTGAACATTACAACTCATAATACTCTTTCATATTTTCCTCACTGGTGTTTTCATACACATTTTCATTGTCATGATCCCCGTCATCACTATCTTCATAAATTGCATCATCCTCATTGCAAGATTGTTACTGATTTCGCATTTTTGAAAGGATTTGACGACAATTGCTTTGCTGACTCCTGACTATGCAGTAATGACCCATTGTCGTTCGTTGATCGCTGGAGTGGTGGGTTTATCTTATTCTTCCTGAAGGAGTCGAATTCGAATCAGCCCCTTGTATTCACTTACCCCTTTCTTCTCTCATCAAACCCTTAAACGGTAGTGGTTTCAGCTGACTGGTTAGACCTCCAGGAATGACTTCCAGAAACGTTTTGTTTTGAGGAACAATTTGTTTAACTTCTGCTGGTAGATGACCTCTACATGCATCCAGTACTTGCATTGCTGGTTTTCCATAAGAGCTCCAGGTCTCTTGTTCCAAGCATTTTGAAATCACAGATTCATCCCTGTCTTATCAATCCATCCTTTTTCTTCAACAAAACGACCATTAATGCTTAAAGCTAGAAAGAAAAAATTACTACCCTTTTATATCGACCCCTTAATTGGACTTTGGTCATTTTTGACCTAAAAAGGGTTGTTGTTGCGAAATCTTAAGTTTTTTAGTTGATGGATTTTTTGTTGCTTTCAGATTTTTGTTCCAATTATATAATAATTTCTATAAAATTTTCCAAATTCGAAAGAAATAAACAAAGCTTGTTAATAAAAACTTACTAACATTGTTATTTTAACTTACTTCTGTTCGGGCTGAGCTTATACCTAAGCTTTAATATCCACTCAATCTTAGATTGTTTTTCTACTGGTCGAGACCCCTATTTTACACCGATGGAGTACGCTAGCTAATCTGATTTAGCCATAAATTAACGATTTGCAGGGGTTAATTTTTGTACCACCAACACCAAACACTTTTCGCCACCGGAAACGGGATCGTGCTGGAATGCGTCGATAATGAACTTCAAAAACAGCACACAGCCCTTTCCTCAGGACCAGAGGCCCAAACACAAGCGATGGCGTAACGTGTGGCATCAAGACCACCCCCCATCCCCTCGAACCTCTCGCACGTGCCACAAATCCGACAAAAGAGCGAATCCGATTCCGCGAGCCATAGAGGGCTCAGTAATGCTTGGGAAAAAGAAGGTTATGTGGCCGGGTGGTACGCGCACTGGTATTGGATGGCTGCACACAGGCAGTCTCCTTCCGTACCACCTGCCCACCGCAATTGAAGCAGCCTTTGCATTTTATTGCTTCTTTCATTGCAAACGACCCGGGGCCGAAGTGGAGAAGAAGGAAAAAAAAGGCGAATCAAACCAGTTATTAACATCGTGTATCAAACGGATTGCGTGAATTCGCTACCCAAACCGGACATTAGGAGGGATGGCGGTGGAGGTTAGGTGTACGAAAATGCACTTGCAGTCTACATGCAAGTGCATGGTGTTCACTTGAGCTTCATTCCTCTCCCCATCCCCTCCCGCGTATCAGCCTCATTCCTTCACCACGTGTATGAGAAGCTTAAGAGTGGCTGAGGCCGTTAGTTAAGGCAACCTTGACGTTCAAAAACGAGTCTCGTGCCCTCATCGTTTGGAAAGGCTCGCAAGTGGTGCCCTCCTTACAGAATAGATGTTTTGCCGGTACCTTTACAAGATTTGTCACCACACACACACAAACTCCCGTAAAAGGATAAGCAAGCGTACGGCTTTGGTGAATTTGTTCCAACACCTTGAAGCTTTGCAGAAGATTTGCAGCCGAAGGATTTTGCAGACTCACCTTAAACTTATCCTTCACGATGCCGGACGTGTAGAGATAGATGCTGATGTCCTCATCCGGACAAACGTCCTGCCCGTTGCCGCGCTTCCACACGCAATCCTCCCGCGTCGTGTTGAACAAGTCCGGATCGCCCAGGTAGAGGGCCTGCGCCAGTAGATGCTGTGCCTGGGCGTCTATAAATTGGTCTTGCGGTTGGTTTTTTTTGCGTATTGTTTTTTTTTTTTGAGGGTGGGTTTTTTTTTATTTTGCCGTGGGGAAGTGTGTGTTGTTTTGGGGGGAAGGATTCATGTGTTTGTTTTCCACCACGAAAAACCGTAAGACGTATAAAACCAGATCGAATCATATGCTTTCACAGTTTGGAAATCGAATGATAACGACGGGGTGCGGTGCTGGGTGGGGTGCGAAGGTGAGACGAGAAAATGGTGCATCTATCATGATTGTGATGAGCATTAATGAGCATTGCAGACAAAGAACATATGGTAATGTACTCGAAAAAAACAATGGGGTGAGCTTGCGTGAGTTTTCTTTTTTTTAAGGAACGGCATTAGGAAGCAGAGAGAGAGAGAGAGTAACAGAGAGCGAAGAGGTGTCCACATTGGTAAGATGTGTTCTAAAACAGTTCTAATCATCATTGTGCCCAGTTAAAGGTGACAAAATGATAAACAATAGATAGAAGTCAAGTGTGTTTGATTAGGAAAAGTCGGAAAATGCATCACCACACACACACATATATACTTGCATGCGAGCATAGATATTGAGAACAAGTCTCAAAGGGATGTTCGTTTTAGTAGCCTGCGCAGTAATAGTGATGAAAAAGAGGAAAATTAGTATCCATGGAAACGTTATTGGCAAAAGCCCACCGGCATGTGGCGCCTACTGTGCTTACAGTGTGGATAGTGCGTACATTACGACTTCGGCTAGTAACCGTGAACCGTGAAAGTGATCGACTTCCTCACATGCACTTGTGCACATAGTGATGCACGCATAATAACACACTCGCACACACACACAGAAGCGATATGATTCGTGTCGTTGGTTTTCTATTGTTTGGTTCTTGTTCTGTACTTGTTGTGCGTTTGTGTTAATTAACACGCTGCCATTGTAGTCTCCATTTGGGAGATGCTTGTTCGGAGCTTAAGTGATTCAATTTCATCTTTGTGTTGAGAGTGGTTGTTGTCAAGAAATTGATGTTAAACACGACAAAAATGTTAATGATTTTCCATGCAAAAGGGGTTCGTCGCTTGATGAATTGAAGTCACCCGCACATAAAACACATACACACTCGTTGGCTTTCTTGGGGCAGATCTCTGTACGTAGGACTTCCTACCATTTACTCACTACAATGCATCCTCTCGCTTTCCTGGATGATGGTATGGAATACTGACACAATGACTCAAATAGAGGAGGAGGTCACTTACAAATCATTACACCGCCGCTAATCAGCATCGAGCTGAGGATGATCTTCACTAACAGCACCATTCTGAAGCCCAAACACACACACACTCCCCTTTTCTACCGACACTGACTACCAGCTGACCAATATAGCACCGTGTGTCTATCACGTTTTCGGCTGGACAATCCAAGCCCTGGCAAGCGACTAACCAACCGTCGGTCTGCACAATTGCTACCAAGCCACAACTGCAGCCTACCAAAGTCGGTCGCGGGCCGGTCGGCTAGGTTTCACCCCGCTGCTTGCTTCGCTCATCCTATCGAGAGTACCATAACGCCCTGCCCATGACAGGGTCTGCACACGCGGCCATGAGCCATGAGCGTTCATCGTGCCATCGTGTGCTGGTAGCGATGAATGTCTCGCATTTGTGTTCACGCAAACCACGATGATTTTTTGCGATGGTTTAAACCGTTAGATGCAACATATTGCTCACACACCGGGGCTAGGGTTGGAGGCTGTATAATGGCAGATAATTGTGGTTGATAAATTCATTAGAACGATAACGAGCGGTTGACAGTTTGGGTGGTGGAAAATGATGAGAAACAAGCGAAAACTCAAAGGGGAAGTGTCAAGAGCGTTTGTAATTATCGATCGGCATGTCAATGTCGGTGTGTTCCGATGGTTCTAACAAAGACCCGAGATGGATTCTGTACAGGTTTATCGTTTTCATTTTTTTTTAAATTTAATTTGATATTATATCATATTTCTAGTTTTCATAACATCTTATTAATCATACAAACGTCGTACGTTTTGTTCTCCTGTTCATAATTTAAAGCTAAATAAGGTTAAAGGGACACTATGCCGAGGAAAGCCATAAATTTCATCTAAATATTACAACATGGAACAAACATAAAACGTCTCCATCCCCAAGCGAACAATGGACGTGTAAAGTGTGGAGCTTGGTTTTGCTAATAAATTAAAACGCTTCATTAGAAATACCACAAATTAGCCGTTGAGTAACTGGGATGGCTTCTTCACAGAAGGGACAAAAACAAAGTGCACCCAAGGAAGCTACTTCAAATGTCACACCGATGTCGTCACTGCTATTACTAGTCCAGGCACGTTTCTTCAGGCTCTTTGGCTGAGCGAGGGTTCGTTGCCTATATTCAACACCCGGTTGAAGTCTCTTCATACGGTAAACGGCTGCGAATGAACACCTTGCCGGATGAACACACACAAAAAAAGCTCAAATTCAACTGCATCGAATGTAATGCATGCATGACCCAGAATTTGAATACCAACGTTGTAGAACACTGAAGGGGGTTGTAAATTGATACAGTTCCGCCTTCTTTTGGAAAACCACATACATGTTTCACACATACAAGTGCTCTTGTACTAGAAAAAAAAATACAACTTGTCCTTAATTTCGGTCGAATCAAACACGAAGCGTATCGTTACGATTAAATGGTGTGTATTTACAGCGATAAAGCAAGCTTATGGTCTAGTCGAGCTATGTTGTTGTTCGTTGTTTGTTAAATTCTACTCTGTTCCTTGTTTAATACTGGTATTTGTAAAACCAAATGCTTCTCCTCTCCGAATTGCAATGCACCTCGCATCACTGTACATGTTTCGTTCCCTTCAACTCCACCCAATTCGATCAGTTAAACGGACAGTTCATGGTTTGCTCCATATGCACACAGTATCCTCCAGTGACACTGCAATAAAAGTAGTTGTTTTAAGTAAATAGATTGTTAACTAAATGCTTTAAATTAATTCAACGCATGATCATACTTTCCCGGTGTGTCCTGCCCGACGGTAAGCCATTTCATACGCACTCGGTTCGACTTCACGAAGGGTATCCGATTGTCGGGAACGCATCCGGACGGACATCGGAACGCTCGCATCGGTCTGGCCGCTAGAATCGCGTTGGCCAGATAGCATACGCTCAAAAAGTGACTACATCGAGCTTGTTCTGCAAGATGAGAAATAAGGTTTTGTTGTTATTTAATCGTCGCTCTTTTCAAAACAAAACAAAGCTTCGTACTTATTCGGTCACCCTCACAGTACGGCTGCACCTGTCCACCGTTGATGCAAAAGTCCACCCGGCCGGTAAATGAGCTTTGCCCAAGTAAACCGGCATTTGTGTGTATAATCTGCACCGAGCGCGCATCTTCTCGCGTTAGGCGAAACTTTTTCGACGCGTGCTTCTCAATCAATGGCCGTGCGGGGTCTAGACCTGAGAAAAAGGAGAATACGCAATAAATTACTGTCCAGCAATAAAAAGAGAACTTATAACAGTACCAATAATTTTGTATTGCTTCTTCGTCAGATGGTTGCTCATCATCCCACATATGTGGGCACCGAGCGAATGGCCCACGCATGTTATCTGCTTGCTGGTACAGCCGGCAAACGTAAGGAAGGAATAAAGCTGCAAAATAGCAATGCATTTTTCGATGAAATTATTGGCCCAAGGATTGATTGGTGGTGGTTGCTCACGTTATACCTGTGCGGTACATTGCGCCACCAGCTTTGTGTTGGATAGGGAGGAAAAATAGCACGGATACTGCGACAGCACCTCCCAGTCGACTGCGAAAACGTTGAACTTGCGCGAAAGGTAGGCTGTGGAAAATAAAAACAAACCAACTTTGTGAAAAGCTCGCGAAAGCTTCCACCGCAACGCTTCACACGGTGGATGAAGCGTTTCACTGTGAATTGAAGCGTTTTCTTTCCATTTTTCGAGTGATTTGAACGGGGGGGTTTTATTTAAGGGTTGTTGAATAAATAGTTAACGTTTATAGTGGAAAGGAAATGATACTGTTTTTAAGTATAAATACCATCTTTTAGGAACATGATATGCCGGCTCGTCTGTGTTCCATTGAACCCGTGGATGATTATCGCCGTCTGTTGGTTCGTTTTGAAGCCGACCTTGAAGATGGACTTTGGTTCGTTCATATTGATGATTCTGCCTTTCCGAAAGGTGCTGGGAATTGCAGGGGAAAAAAACAATGCAAATGAGACGAAATTTAGTAAAGTAGACGATTAACATGTTAGAGCGTTTCATCGACACGAATAGGAAGCGTAACGAAGTGAGGAAAATTGTACCGCACAAGATGGAATCGGTTCGACGGAGTTTTCGGTTGGCACGTTTATGGCATTATCATTACCCACCGCAATGGAGCAGAAACGTCACCAAACCTTCTCCTTGGCTGTATGTAAATGAGAAAGAAAAAAAGCGAAACACACAGGCGGTAACGTGTGCAGCAACACGCGATCGAAAAACATCTTCCAACGCCGGAAGTAACAGGGTGGCTGGCGGTGCCACCGGAAGTGGAACAGTGGAAAACAAAAGCTTTGCTCACTTTTTTTCACGCGTAGCGAGTGAGGGTAAATTGCAGACAATCAGCGCGACGAACGACGCTTGTAATTGTTATTAGAAGATTATCGTGTGCTTTCGCCTACCTTAGGTGCTACCAAGCGTTTAGTTGCGTTGTTATTAAAGATCTGCCACCAGGTGGTGATGGTGTGTGCAAATAAATATTAATATCCAACACAAAGGAAACAACTCCTGTCAACGACGACCACGAGTTGAGATTTTCGTGTCTGTGCCGTACACAAAAGGAAGGAAGTTGATCGGTCTGCTCGAGCGTTTGTATTGTGTAATTGTCTTCTAGCGCGCCGGGAAAGATAGGAAGAATTAATTAATTACACATTAGCGGCGAAAGCTGAAGTACCTGCATATGCTGACTTCCTCACCGTTGCAATCCGTTTGAAAGGCGTGAAGGTGAACCACAATAAAACAAAACCACACTCATGTGCTACGATCGCTGCAAAACATTTTCTCACAGCTGATTCCGGGCATGCGCCTACGAGCGGGAAGGGATAATTTTCCAACCCCGTATCTGGATCGGTAGATTGATCGCGTTGCAAATCAGGTGATGAAAAGTGGGTCCCAGATCGATGGTTATGACTCAATTTAAAACGTATCAGTTCAGGGGTGCAGCAGTGTTTCTTCCAGTGTCACCAATTTCCTGCTACCGACCGATCAACGACGAGGTTCGTTCCTTCTGACTTTCACTTTTCCACAGGTCGCGATCTGTTGCCCCCGGTTAAGCTCCCGGTTAATTATGATGATGTAAGCCACATTTGCTAGATGGATGGTGTTGATGGATAGGAATTTCATACAGAATGCAGCCCGGTAGCGGTTGTAAATGCTTTTGCTTTCATCTAACGCGGGAACATACGAGACTCTTAAACCGCACGAAACAGCGACATTACGAGAAAAACTCTTGGGTAGATATTCCAAGTGAAAGAAAGAAGCACACAAACATAGAAATGTGCCACCGTTGCGGTACTGTATGCAGCGGCGGATCAAACGGTAGGCGGAGTAGGCGGTCGCCTAGGGCCTCGCCGTGTTCGGGGCCCCAAAAAATTTGTGCCAATTGTGCGATTTTTGAAAATTTTACAGTAGCGTTAATTTAAAGCAAAAAAAAAATTAATTCAAAAGGTAACAAATCGATCAAACATATCTTCCTTGGTTGTATAAAACATTTGTTTCTATGTGATAAATTTAATGCAGAGAAGAATATCGACTTTGTGACTTTAAAGTATAAACGAAATTGCACCAATATTTCTGAATGTATAGTACCAGAGGAGCATCCACGGAAGAGGTAGCACCTAGTACAGCAATTTTGGACGAAAACCGCCGAAAGGTATGCAATGTTTAAACACTAACTTTTTCGTTTTTCGTGAAAAATTTCTTCGAAAACTACCAGTTTCCGAATTTAAAGTACCAGGAGAGCATCCATGGAAGAGGTAACTCCTAGTACTGCGCCGTAAGGTATGCAATGTTTATACACTAACTTTGCAACCAACTGCGCAATGCGCCGTAAGGTATGCAATGTTTAAACACTAACTTTCCATACAAACCAGCTGTTTTGAGATTTCCGATACCAGGAGAGCATGTCTCTCAAGAGGTGACCCTCAGACACTCAGGCACTCAGTCACTCAGTCACTCATGAGTGCCAGTCACTCATGAGGGCCGGTCACTCATGAGTGCCAGTCACTCATGAGTGCCGGTCACTCATGAGTGCCGGTCACTCATGAGTGCCGGTCACTCATGAGTGCCGGTCACTCATGAGCGTCGGTCACTCATGAGTGACCGGCACTCATGAGTGACTGAGTGACTGAGTGCCTGAGTGTCTGAGGGTTACCTCTTCAGAGACATGCTCTCCTGGTATCGGAAATCTCAAAACAGCTGGTTTGTATGGAAAGTTAGTGTTTAAACATTGCATACCTTACGGCGCATTGCATTGCAAGTTGGTTGCAAAGTTAGTGTATAAACATTGCATACCTTACGGCGGGTTTCGAGCAAAATTGCTGTACAAGGTGCTACCTCTTCCGTGGATGCTTTCCTGGTATCGGCAATCTGAAAAACGCTGGTTTGTATGGAATTTCGTACCAGCCGACGGGAAGTTTGAGCGTGATGAAGGATGCTTTCCGTTTAATCCATCTTCGTAAACCGTAAAGTAAACCGATTGAAAACTGTACCTTGGGCGAAAAATCGTAAAAGGCGTTGGAATAATCAGGAATCGTGAATGTACGTAAATCGTGATAAATGCGATCCAAGTAGTGGCATTATGGTTCTCCTTAGCGCATAAAAACGTTTATATACAGACTAGCTTACTAGGCCCATTTACAGGGCTACGCAACAGAACTCTGAGATGTACGCAAGGGAGCTTTCTTTCTGAGACTTTGTTGGTGTTATTAAATCATGTTTGAAGTACAACTCCCTAACACCGATAATGCCGTAGCAAATTTATAGGCCCCCCTTTAAAAATTCCGCCCTGGGCCTCCAAGGGGATTGATCCTCCAATGACTGTATGTCATCGTTAGCGAAGCCTAAATGCAGTCCCAACCGGGTGCATCTCGTGCGGAGAGAAAGAATGGAGCTAGTGAAGAAAAAAACTTAAAGGCACCCCATTTGGTGACTTCAATGCACCGGTAAGCAACGAACCCAAGCGAAGCAAAGCGTACCGTTTTGTCGCAACGCAGCATGAGCTTCACGAAACCATCCTACGGAGACTTTCTTCCGGCGCAGACTTTCTGTTCCGCCTGATCGCGATCGATGTTTGATCGCGCGATCGTGTTAACCTTACCGGTAGGCATATGCAACCGAATGCGACATGTCGCAGTGGAAGGATCACGACTCGCGTGCACCATAAATGGTGTCTCGAAATGTTTTTTTTTTTCGCTATGACGCTTTTGTGACACGATCGGGTGGAAAATGTGTAAACAAAACTCATCCCATCCTGGGAAACGAAACATGGCGCCGAAGAGTGGGAAGAAAATTTACTGCACATTAACGTTTGAATGTTGAAGAAGATTGCATCGTTAAGGGTTTCTGCAGGAAAAATCTCCCACACTAATGCCACCAGGTGAAGAAGGTGATATGGGTTCTGTTTTATTCATTTTTTGGTATTTGCAAGCTTCATTCCGCTCATGAAATGAAAAGTTAAAAATGTCACGTGCTGTTACGTTTTTTTTTTCTCCATACCAGATAGGTCGGGTAAACCAAAATTTCTGTGTCATAATGCAAATATGAAACGATGAAAATGTGTTTGGAAATGAAAGAAAAGAACAGCTGCTAAGTGTGTTCCATGATTAACAGACAACCCTACCGTGAAATATAGCACTGATCGATACAGTTATCTCTCGAAAAGCTAGCTAGAATCAAGCAGCTGGAGAAGAATACTGAATGGTAACATAAAAGAGAAGAGGAAAATTAAAGAAGCCCTACACTGTGCTCTACCATATGATTATGAGGATTATTAAAACGGTCCACTTGAAAGATGATAAACGGTTCGCTACGACATGGTAGAAGTATCAGACGGGAGGTGAATTATGCTGCAAAGATGCTTTCCAAGACAAACAATATGCCCTTGGTGTGCCACATTTGTGGTTGGCAGGGAGAAGTGAATATATTTACACATCATTTTGCACCACTACGGATCATAAAACCCATTCAACCTTCGTTAGAAACTTTGCCGAACAGGAATGTTTGCCGTTGTTTGAACGTTTTGCAAACGAGTACAACTTGTGCTCAATTAATTGTTTTATGATTACACATGTTTGCGGACGATCCTAGACGATGATGGACGTCAGCAAATCTTTACAGTGATGTGTTACTTGCCGAACGAACCTTCAAAGCTCCACGTGTACTAAAGGGGTTTGCTTTTTTATGCAACGTTTAAATATTGTTCTTTGCACAACATTTTATTTATTCAAAACAAAGACGAATCAATAAGGTTTCTCAACTCAAAAGGGTTTTGTTGGGACAAAGGGATGAACAGCTAAAATAATCTGTGTTGAATAGTTCTAAAAGGCAATATGTCGTAGATCTTCTTACTGTTCCCTATTATAAAACCTATGAAATCTAATAATAATAGTGTTTAAAACTTATTAAACAAAGATGAAATCATAACATGAGCTTGAATCTTTCCATTCAACTTGAAGTAATTCAGGTAATAGTAAAAAGAACAATAAAAACAAATTAATTAGGAAAATAGTCTATAGAAACATTTAAGTAAGACATTGTAGCCCGTAACTTCTTCTTTAAATAAAGATTAACGGATGCATAATATTTAAAACAAGTTATCCAAACTTGCAGGTAATAAATCAGGTGTATTTGATCCATTTGATCCAATCCAGGATTTGTTGCTCATTGAGGCAAAGGAATTGCTGCAGAAAATAATGTTTTATGTATCTTTCATCATATCATTGTCTCAATTACCTTAAAATGATAGCTGGCTAATTGAATAAACACTCTCAAAGAATGACAATATCATAAACCTTCATTCAACTAATTTTTGTTCCATATCCATGATTTACCGTCAACTTTTACTATGATCAGTCGTTTGCATACCGTCCGTATCACGTGAATGGTCTTGTTTAACGACCACCGGGGGATGTTGATTACTGTACGCCATTATCTTAATCGATCTGCAACGATCAAGTGTGGCGCACTTGTCCCGAGCCGATGCTAATCTGATGGGTACCAGCCACCCGGGCAGCCCTCCTGCACAAGGGAAGAAGGTCTCATTTCCCTTTAGCAATGATAATGAAATTTCACTCTCACTCGATCGTGCGTGGCCGCGCGGTAAAGAGTTCACGCAAGGAATCTTTGCCCACGTCCTTCGGTGCGGCAGGACGGCAGGAAGTAGAAAGTGAAAACGGAACCAGTTTGAAGGGCACTCGCATGTGAGGGCAACCACTCATTAAAGGGTTGGCAATAAAATTCTTTTCTCCGCGATCGAAGCGCACTGCTGGGGGTGCGTTTTCTACAGCGTCCCGTCGTAGTGGTTTAGTAGCACAGTGACCCATAAATGAGCCACTCTGGGAGTCTGTTGGGAGTGCGTTTGTGTAGGTCTGCACGGGAGTGGGACGCCAAGTTGCCAACCAGTTGTGCAATTCTAGCTGGTTAGCGGGAACTACCCCGTTTTTGGAGCTCCGGTTAGGAGAAGATGTCAAATATCACGAAACGCAATAAAGGTTTCCGTGAAAACGAGGGAATGCAAACTTCCTGACCTCGCTTAACTACTCGCCTGTCTAAAATCCGGTTTTCCAGATGGAATCCAAGGAAAATCGTAAATAGCTACTTCCACCTGTAAAACTGCTTGGTATGGCATTTGGACACCTTTAGAGTGACGACAAGACTGCAAAGGTATTTGCCATTAATCAACATTAGGAAATGTGATCAACATTAGGGGATTTTAAACATCAATTTTAAGTTGCTAAAGCTATCGATTTGAACAACAACACAGTGAAAAGACAGGCTGTATTTCAGCAGGATTTAATATATCTAATAAACGCTTAACTTTCTGATGAAGTTAACGTTAATGATAATAGACGGTTAACGAGTGGGAAGAAGTACCTTTGAGATATTTATACTGATAACATGCACTTGCAGTTTCATCATTAGCCGTGTGATGTGTCTGTTTGCTTTGGTTTCAGTCATTTTGTTTGTTTTGTTTTCCTTCGTGCAGTAAGTAAAAGGGCGTTGATCTGTTTATGACGATTGTTGCAGGCTCCCTGATGTTTCTAGCTCTGATTGTCTTTAGCTTCTTTTGCTAAGTTTCTTCATCATTAATGTAGTATAGCATGATAGTGAGGGTTCATCATGAAGGCTAGTGAACTGGTTCGGGTTTTATTATCCTTCCCCTAACCCCCGTTGCGTAGTTGAAGCGAGTTTTCCCGATTTTGTTAACTGATAAATCAACACTTATTGTACGCTACATGTGTGTTTCCACATGGGTTTTCCTATTCTTGAGGATGAAACTTAAGGAGGGAACCAGACGAGAAAGACAATAAATAAATAGGTTTGAAGGGTAGTGAGAAGATCGTTGATAGGTTATAAACAATTAGCGGATTTGATGTGCTCCAAAAATCTCCGGGGGAAAACTAGTTCTTATTGTTTTTTTTATGACCGATTCGGCAACCATTCTCTAGTATGGGTTTTCCAGGGTGAGAGTAATAATAGACATTTGACTCATGTTGTTATGAAATTCATTATTGCACCCTACTCGATCATCGCATAATACTTACGGTGTGTATAGGAAAAACTTAATGTCCTCGTGCGGGCACTCGTAGTTCTTCGTCCACATGCAGCGAAAGAAGTTCAGATCCAGTACGCCACCCTGAAAAATGGCGCCGCCCATCCCTGCCAAGCAACGGCAAGAGTGTGCACGCAGCCAGAAGAACAGAGTGTGTCAAGCGAAGGACAAACGATGACGGAAGGTGTTTGAGCATATTTTTTTTCTCTCCAAACAATTAGCACAAGAATGGTGACGAAAATTGAACACTAATCGTTTGCTCATTAAAACCCCAGCCCAGCGCGTGGGAGGAATCATTACGTTGGGGCGAAGTGGGAATGATTTGTGTGCAACACCACCAAATCCTCCACACACGTTTTACTTGCCAAATTCCTCCAACCCGACGGTGCACTCAGAACGAACCGCTTAAAAAGCCACAAATTACCTGCCAGCACCGATAGAACGGTAAGCGCACCGAATAATAATCTCATTATGCGTGTTGTTCGACTTCGTTTCGGACAAGGGGGGGGAGTTTTCCGTTTGCACCACAACCGTAGCCGCTTTTCTGCGCCGTTTGAATGCGATTTCCCGGCACTTCAACAACACCAAAACAGCCGAAACATAGAGAAAACTGCCGTTGAACAATTACATCTGAATTCTGAATTCTGAACGACGGCACAGTGTGTGGATTGGGTCAGTACTGGGCAAAACTTCCCAATAACTTCTAGGCAAGTGGGTAATGGCCACTCTTTTCACCCAAACGGAAACGTATCCAGGCTGACGTAGAACACCGGGATAGCACCGGTTTGAATCCAGCTATGATTATGCGAGTGTGTATGATTAGCAAATCAATTCCACTAAGTGCTGGTGTTGGATAATTTTAACTTCTACACTTTGTGGTAAGCTTATCTCACTTGCTGTAGTTGCTTATTCTTTCACTTTACACACTCATTTTAAGCACACTTTTGTGGTTTGGAATACTATTTTTATATGCTTCGATTATTAACCACTTCCGGCGATACACTTTGGGTTCACCTTTCAACGCACGCGTATTCACACAAATGAAGAAAAGCGAGCGCACAACACACCACACCGCGGCACCACAACGCGAAAACCGTTCCGCACTGGTCGAGAGCATGAGCTGGAATGAGTTTCCACGTTTTCTTCTGATGCGTTGCATGCTCACCGATGCTCAACCAAAGCCACGCTTCCACACTCGAGCCAGCACTCTGGTGCTTTGTGTGAGCTTTTACGGGAGCAGGCTTCACGAAACATCCTTACCGTACTTGCCCCGTACAAAACAACGGCAGACAACAACGGAAAAGTCTGTGTCGGAAGGGTTTTGGGAGATGCATTTCTTCCCAACGCGCCTTCGTCGAGGGTTTTGTTTCACTTTGTTTACAATCGCGACTGATGATCACTTCCTGATTCAATTAAAACCTGCTGATGGTGTGCTGGGAAGTGTTTACACTTCTCATTTCAAACCCTGTGTAATGGAACCAAGCGTTGAACGATGGAGCTTTTACTCTACCGTTGCGTAGCAACGCTCCTATGGTCGGAAGAGGTTCTTCCAGCAGGGAATTTGGAATGACTCCGAACGGAACATTGCACTGGCTGGCTATCGTTCGATTAATAAAAAAGCATCCAAACTTGCCTGCCGAGAAACCGGTCGGAAAGGAACCCGTACCCGAGCCGATCGTTGTTGTATGTGTTGCAGTGTGTTGTCCCAGGTTAGGGGCGTACTAAAACGGGATAGCCGGGAAAACCGGATCGCTTACAGCCGCCTCTTCCCTTCGGAGCGGGAAATGGAAGTGAATGTTACCCGAATGTGTTTTGCGACAGTTGTTTTTCTTTCTGGAGCAGTGGAAAAAGCGAAAAGCTGGTCGTCTGGAGCGACCGACCGATGACGATAAGGTGGTGTATCGTGCGTTTGGATTGATGTAACGCATTTGAAAATGGCCAGGCAGTTTAGTAGGACAGTAGAGCAAGGTGAAAAACGAACGTTACAGAATGTGTTTGTAGTGCGGTATTTGTGTCAACAGTGACGCAATGGAAAAAGGAAGCTTTTGTGGCTCTGAGAGGCAGGATTGTGTCATGGAAAATGTAATGAAGAGCGCAATCCCGAGGTGAACCCGAGGTGAAGTGTGGATAAATTTGTAACAAAATATGTATCAATTACGATCAATAGTGTTATCTTTGAAACAGATAAGAAATCGTAGCAATTAGTTAAGTGTATTTTATTACAAACTAAATTGAAACTTTAAAAGAGCCTGAACTTTTACTCATGGCAAGAATGAAAATGGTGGTTTAAAGTACATAAGTTTCAAATTAGACTATACGAAATTCAACTTAACCTCAATCAAAACTTAATCAAAAAACGATCGTAAAATGTACCTATTATTTACCTAAAAAAGTACATTCAAATAAAAACATTTAGTGTTTACAAAACAGAGAACAAACAACTTGTATCTCATTTTCACCCATAGTGAGCAATCAGTACAGGTGCTATAAAAATTGCATAACTTAAGCGCCTGAAGGTATGCAATCTCGTGTATGTAAAGTAGCACGTGGTTCTTATTTTATGAGCAATTTTTCCTAACTGTTGCTTTGCTATTTTTATGCGTTTTCTTTCACAAAAATAATAAAAAAAAACAACCAAAAAATACACGCTTACGTATAGCTTGTATTTGTTTTTACTAAAAACCATTTTGTACACGGGTAACTTGAACGCTTACGCTAAACATGGAAAACTAGAAAGCAAATATTATTCAAATTTCGAGCCGGAAACGCCTTTGGAATATGGTGGGGCACCGTTGGTCTGCAGGTAATAATCACCTTTGGCACTGGAACGGTAGAAAGGAAGAAATTCAACAGTGCGAATCTATTTCTGAAGGGTGTTTTGTGGTGTAGTTTTACACTTACTCGGAACTGCAATCGATTCCCATGTGGACGATCGAAGCCGATCGGTCAACCTTTCCGTCCTTGAAATCGTCCCATGATTTACATTTAACCGAGTGGAATGATTGTACATTGCTTTCCGCTACACTTTCCGCCCAGAACCACCAAGACCGTCGGTGACTGCACAGATCTGTATTATTTTTGGAGAAAAAAAGGTACTACTATTAGGAAATGATTCAAACGCACCACAACGCTAAATGTTTAATGGCAAAATACGAAAATGATAATGGAAACAACTTCAATACTACTACTGCGCTAGAATACAAAATGGATGAGAACCTTCGGACGAGTTCTGCCGGAATGCTTTGGCTGGAGGAGGGTAATAGGCGAGGAAGGTTAGAAGAAGTGGGGTTGAGTGTACCCGGGGGCAAGGCAACCATGCAGTATATGTATAATCGAAGCATTCGTAGCAAAGGGCAGGCAGGATATAAGCAGGACATATAACAATGAAATAAAAAAAAACCGAAACAAGAACAAAATAAAAAGAGAACAAACAAAAAAAGAACATAAAAAACATAGAAAACAAAACAAAAACATGCGATTAAAAGCTAAATAAGCGTAACATGCGGCACAAGCAGTACTAAAGCGATCGCTAAACAGCACGTACCATTGTCGGTGAGCAGTTTGTAGTTTCGTTTCGGACAACCGGGCTGCAGGGTTTTGCCATTGTTAGGCCAGAAGTCGGCTGTACCCGTGCTAACCGGTGCACCGTACAGCCACGCATCGGTATGAATAACGTCGACAAAGTCCGCATCCTTGGAGCTGAGCGCGGTCGCAAAGATGCCCGGATAGAACGGCGGGAAGGCGGGATCGAGTGCCGAAATTCTGTGGTCGAAAGGAAAGGAACAGTCGTGTGAGATTGAACCGACATTACAACAGGTAGAATTATAATACCTGTTAAGCTTGATGCGCTTTTCCGATTGCGATATCACGGTGCGTCCAATATATCCCGCTAGCTGACCACCGAGCGAATGGCCAACGAGATGCAGCTTGTCCACATTCAAACCGGCGTTGATCATTCGCAGCACCACCGCACCGAGATAACTTCCCAGCTAAAACGAAAGAAAATCAATTTGTTAGATGGTTGTACAGACACTAGCATGACTTCCGTTGTACCTTCTTGCAGTTGGGGACGGCTTCGAGCAGATAGTTTCCGTCCGCCAGCAGAGCCCAGTCGAGGATGAGAATGTTGTGATCACCACGCTTCAGGTACGCGTCGGCAATAACGTGAACGCTTTCGACCTCGGGCGATTCAATGTAGCCGTGGAAGTACATGACCGTCTTTTTGTTCTTATCGAACCGGCTGTGATGGAGGACGTCCTCGGCTTTCTCCAGACTGTACGTCTCATGGTCCTCAAACTTTGGGCTGCAAAATGGAGATGTAAGCATGAATGTACACTGTTCTTTTGTATATTACCAACTCCAATCTACATCAATCCTGTGACACTCACCCATAGAAGAACATAAACTTGGCCGTATCTAGATGGGCCCGTACCGGCTTCATGCCCACCCATACTCCTGTAAGTAAATTAAGTGAAAATAAATATTAGATCAGGAATTTTGCACACATGCTAACGGAAGGGAATCTCCAACAAAGGTTATTTAATTGGGGGTCTGTGATCGGCATCTGACAATTGCCACAATTGATGTCCACTCTGCACCGTCATTCAGAACATTTGCCCAGTCCAAGAGAGTAAATTGATATATTGAGCTTAATATATCGAAATGAAAATGATAAACTTGAATTGAATTTAATTACAGGGACCTCAAAACTACAAAGCGTTCTCGCACAACATCTTTTGATTAACGTTTGAAACAGATTCACCATTAGACGATCGCTTCTCGAATGCCTGCGAACGATGTTGTTAGTGATCTTTCTTCTTGGAAAACACAGCCTACGTCGGTTTGAGAAGAAAAAATACCGCCCTCGCCCCACACAGACAAGGGATTTAATTAGCTCTCTGGCATATCGAACCTCGGGGGTGGTATAATGTCTACCGGTCAAGGGACAGGTGGTCGACTAATGATCATCACGAGCCGAAGGTGATCATTAACGTTTAGCTGCCGTGCCACTGTATGCAAAAACTTGCCCTTCTTAAGGGTTGACCCTCAGTGCGCGGTTCGCGGTTACGCCTTAATTGTAGTCGTTGGGGGCTGTCTATTGCCTCTAGCAGGGATAGGCTTCTAATCTCCATCTCCATCGGACGACGGTCATGAGCAAGGTTGAACCGCGGCATATGCTGGTCTAAGGCCCCAAGTGAGTTATACGGAAGAGACACGCTCTGCACGCCTTCAGTGAATGTGGTTTATCAACTCTAGAAGAGTGTAGTTGGTCGCTTATCACCAGCGCGGTAATTTGATAACTTTAATCAGGTCTGACGAGTGCATGGATGGTCTATCTTGGACAAGCTCTGAGTTAGATAATTACATTAAAACACTAAAAAAAAACGATAGTGCTCTGTATTGGTTTTGAACCTCCGATAAGAGTTTCCAGCAGCACAACACATTGCTGATCGTTACATCGTCGTCAGAAGATCTCCAATTTTGGGGTGCCAAGATCACGACGCTACGTCATTTACACAAGTTCAAGTTTGCCGCCGAAACCTGCCGGTGCCGGATTGTGTTTGGCAGAACCGGTTTAACCGGATCGTTGTTGGTGCCTCACGTGTGACCGAAGGCCGCATCCGGTATTGTTGTGATTCCACCGGTCGGACAGAAGAGAAAGTGACGAAACCCGTACGAGACATTGCGAAAGTTGCCGCTACGTTGCACTCTGCGCCGACGGGTTACAACTTGAGCCAGGGGTAGTTAGTTTTATTGTTTTTCCTTCCTTTTTTTTGTTGGCCTGGCGACAATTAGACCTCCGAATGGCATTCTTCATGTTCACTCGTCCGTTAGACACCTGTTCCGTGCTTTTCAGTTTCACTCTGTGTTGGTTCCACTGCGTTGGAGACTTACTTGGATTTTTGAGACTCTTCATGGTTGAGCTGGTTTTGATGGTCGGTCGTTACAAGCTGACCCGGAAGCGGTATCTCACTTTGGTAAAGGTATTTACCGCACTATCGATGGACACTGACGCCTTCTAAATGATAAAATGGACACGGTTTTTGTTAAGCTAAGCCTCACACACCGCAACACCCCCGGGTATCGAACGGATGTGTACACTAGCAGTGGAAAAGCGGAAGAGAACGCAACACCTTCGCGCCTTCCAATTGGAATCGATGCGGCGAATTGTGCAGGAAATGGGACGAGTCTTATCTCACGACAAACACACAGAAAAAACACATCAACAATGCAGCTCCTCACTCGCAATGCTCGCAAATGCTCGGAATTACGATACAATTTAAAGTCACCACCTAAGTGCGGGGTTGTGCTTGAGGGCGCGCGCACTCACACACCCCTTCGGACTGGCTTTATTTTTAGAACCGATACTATACGCTCCGGAATAGTAACGTGAGGGGTAGTTTTAGATTTGGGACACAAACACACAAACACAAACACGATGGGGAGCTACACTATTGGCGCACAAGTTGGTGGTTAATTTGCTAAGGTCCTAAATTGGGTTGACCCTAGAAAGGTACTGCTGCTGCTGTTGTGGGGAGTGTTGATGTTTACCGCCTTTACCGCAACACTATCCGATTGCCTCATAAAAACAACCGATGGCCTTCAAACTGAGTCAGCATTCCGTCACAGTGCAATGTACCGTGGGCCACGCGACCGCCAGCTTACCAACTACACACGCGGAATGGGGCACATCGATTGCGTAACTGCTTGACGGTACGGACAGAACTCCCGCAAGAACCACCACCATACGCGAGCGACCGAGTGAGGCGAAAGCCACGGAAATGTAATGGGAAGAGTAACCGATCCGAGCAGGCACAGGCACACACAACCGTCCGGTGTGATCGCTTACAGTGAACTGAGACACACGAGAGACGTGTTGCGTAGCGGCGCGCGTGGCATCCGACCAGCAGCAACGGTCGTACGTTAGTACGCAACGCATCGCGCGGACGATTCGGATTCGCGTGTTGGAGAAAAACTGGAAACCCTTGAGAATTGCTTGACGCTTTTTCCCACCCCTAAAAGCATGGGGCGCAAAAAAAATCTCCCCCTCGCACACACACACACACACAAACACACTGCAGCTGAACAGATATGCGAGAGTTTTGTTTGGCCAGTTGGAATAGAGTTGTCCATAGAACCGACGATCGTGAGTTCGTTCTGGTTTTATGGTTGTTGCTCGCTTGTGGTGTGTATTTATGAAGGGAGAGGAGCAGCATTATGCCATGCTAGAATGAATGCCATTTCACAGCGGCGTGCCATTAGTAACGCGTTTGTCTTTTGATGAATCAATGTGTGTCTCCCCTAATCGGGGGTGGCCCTATATCCTCGATGCACTTCCAAGGGGCCACTGTTTTATACGCATCAAATCCAATCTGTGTAACGTCCACTTCAAGTTTCATGAGCGTGGAATAGAAAACATTATGCGAAAGAAAGAAAAAAAATACCCATCGAGAGCGGGTTTATGCTGCGTTGTCATTGAGCGGGTATTTTGGTTATCTAATCTGCTTTGAATGTCATAAAAAATTGAGACATTAGAATGCACGGATGTTTGATAACTCGGCAGAGAGTTTTAAGGTTTGCTGGTTTTTTTTTTTAAGATTGAATATTCATAAGTAATTCTGTAACAAAAAGCACATGCTACACATACAGTGTGGTTGTCATGGAAATAATGCAACAAAAATGGTCCACAATGCTACTGCGATCAGAAGGAAAGCTGTCAATGTGTTGGTGGTTTCAACAACGGTTCGAAATAAAAGTCAAAAGAAGTAAAAAGTCGTTTGTGAACAAAGTAGCCTTGGCAATTTAAATCCTTTAATCTTTTTTGGCAGACACCTCAAGACTGCATAATTAAACAATCAAAACAGGCATGACTTATACACCCAAAACGTATAAGTTAGAGTTAATAAATTAAATAAGTCATTAAATAAGTCAATAAGTTAAGCAAAAAAATATTACGGTATGAAAAAGTATACAGTGGCCTTATTTCACTGACCACCACTGTATGTAGGAATCTACTCACTAGAACTTCTATCACTCTTGGAAGTATGAAATCAATACGCTGCAGATAATATTTTACAAACTAACTTATTTCTGCTTAATTTTCTGATGAAACACTGATGAATATTTCAACGCTACCGGCCGTTCATGAAAGAATTCAAGCCTCTGGACTGATTTGTAGTGCGAATAAAGAGCCAGGTACAATTAAACCTTACGGCAAACATTATTAAAACTGGTCACACCAGGAAGTCGACGCAGATTGAAAGTCAATCAGTACACATCAGTGCTAAATGATCACTCTCCCTGCTGACGAGACGTGTAAACATTGCGCGTTTAATGCTCGCGCGTTTTCTCCTAGAGATTCCCCTAGTTCCGACAACCACTGGAGGTAATCTTGCAGTGCACCTTCCGAGATGATACTTCGTGTACATATAAAAACAGATAAATCGCAGCAGATAGACGTTAGCCAGTCAATTTATGACCGTGGAAAGCTTATTGCTCATTGACTGGGAGCCAGTGGAGGATCAATCCCCTTGGAGGCCCAGGGCGGAATTATAGTTGGGGCCTCTAATTTCAAAAACGATGCAGGAGGGAAGGGGAACATTGAGGGGACTTGAAATGAGACAAGGCGAAAAGCGCAGTGAGAAGGGGCCTACTCCGCCTACCGTTTGATCCGCCGCTGGACCGTTCCTAATCATCTTCTTCAAATGGTCCGCCAGGGCCATCACCATCTTCGAATACAATATCGGAACCGGCTAAATCACCACCAACACCAGTTACCACTGCACCTGTACTCTTCTAAATGTAGCTACAATCATAGGTGCGCCAACTTCGAGAAGCTGCACGTGGTGGAATTTACAACTACAGCATCCAAGGAACACTTTGCCATCGAATTGGTTCGCTCGCTGTGCTTCCGGGATATTTGCCATGCATCACTCAGTTATACTTCTTCGATCTTAACTTAACTTAACAAAACACTCAAGCACCAGCATTTGGTGGTGAACTTAATCGCTATTGTCTATCCTGTATCTTGGGTATTTATCATACGCAATCAACTAACATGGATGTTCAGTCATACGTATGAACGCATGTCTGTTCGCGATGAGCTGCGCCTTTGCCTCCTTTCACGTATACCAGGTATTGACCAGTGCCGGAACAACACACCGACTGCAGGTGAGATGGGTCATGTGTGTTTGGGATGATATCATCGGTAGCACGGAATATACACGGGAGATTGTGCTGCAACATCGTGTTTGTGATGTGCTACAGCATCCTTAAGGCCAGTGTATGAAACCAACCAGATGATGCGTCCACTACAGTACCCGATCCTGTTTCCACGGGGTGAAGCCGGTTGGACTCATGGTATGTTTAAGATACGTCGCCGAGGAAGACAGCCGAGACCATCGAGCACGGGGACAGACACAAATAGTGGTGCCGTCATCAATGAGGATGATGCCCAGATGGAGCCGAATGCAGAGGAAAATTCATCCAATCAAATTACTCCACGTAAGTATGCCGCGTATACATTGCATATCCTGGCGGGAGATCGCTCATTCTCTGATGCATTGTGAAGGGTAGTCACCCGTCATACGTTTTGCAATACAGAATGAGCGAGTTACTAAGTTGTGAATTTCGATTTTTTTTGTTTATTTATTATTTAGTGGATTGTTTAACATTGTGTATCCCTTTAAACAAACAACGCAAATTTTATATAACAATAATAATTTGTGTTATGCTAAATTTGAAAACTAAAATGCTAGGTCAAGTTTTAGTGTTGAAAGACTACCTCCATGATCATTCGCTAACGTCGATGTTTTAGGCAATGAACAAAAATTAACGGTTGATTTCTGCGGTGAGCTTCTACTTACTAAACTTTTTCAACAATTGATCATGTTTTATAGCATTCTTTAATCCATTAGGTGCAGAGCCACGAGAGTTGACAAAATGCTGATAAATTTGTCCATTGGCCAAATCAGCTGATCAACTGTGAAAACCACTATAGCGTAGCCGCGCACACAATTGTTTTCAGATTTCCGACACCAGGAAAGCATGTTTTTCACGAGGTGGAATAAATTTGCGCTGCAGGTGAAATAACCTGCAGCGTGGAATAAATTTGCCCATCAATATTGCATTGCATACTATCAAACCCGTGAGAGCGTTCACTAGTTTAAGGAAGATGGATGAAACCGAGAGCATCCTTCATTTCGCTCAAACTTTCCATGGGCTGGTACGAAATTCCATACAAAACCCGCTGTTTTCAGATTCCCGATACCAGGAAAGCTTAAACGGAAGAGGTAGCACCTTGTACAGTAATTTTGCTCGAAAACCGCCTAAAGGTATGCAATGTTTAAACAATAACTTTCCCGTTGGTCGTGAAAAATTTCTTCGAAAACCACCAGTTTTCGAATGTATAGTACCAGGAGAGCATGCACGGAAGAGGTAGCTCCTGGTAATTTTGCCCGCCTAAAGGTATGCAATCAACTTGCAATGCAATGCGCCGTAAGGTATGCAATGTTTATACACTAACTTTCCATACAAACCAGCTGTTTTCAGATTTCCGATACCAGGAGAGCATGTTTTTCAAGAGGTAACACCTGGTACCAGCAGAGCAAGATGGCGCCCAACAATTCATGAAAAGTTTCATGAAATTATTTCATGAAATATTTCATGAAATATTTCATGAAACATTTCATGAAAATTTCATGAAAATTTCATGAAATATTTCATGAAATATTTCATGAAACATTTCATGAAATATTTCATGACTGAAATTTTCATGAATGAAATTTTCAGGAATGAAAATTTTATGAATGAAATTTTCATGAATGAAATTTTCATGAATGAAATTTTTATGAATGAAACTTTCATGAATGAAATTTTTATGAATGAAATTTTTATGAATGAAATTTTTATGAATGAAATTTTAATGAATGAAATTTTTATGAATGAAATTTTCATGAATGAAAATTTTATGAATGAAATTTTTATGAATGAAAATTTTATGAATGAAATTTTTATGAATGAAAATTTTATGAATGAAATTTTTATGAATGAAATTTTCATGAATGAAATTTTCATGAATGAAATTTTTATGAATGAAATTTGTATGAATGAAATTTTCATGAATGAAATTTTTACGAATGAAATTTTTATGAATGAAATTTTTATGAATGAAATTTTTATGAATGAAATTTTTATGAATGAAATTTTCATGAATGAAATTTTTATGAATGAAATTTTTATGAATGAAATTTTCATGAATGAAATTTTTATGAATGAAATTTTTATGAATGAAATTTTCATGAATGAAATTTTTATGAATGAAATTTTCATGAATGAAATTTTTATGAATGAAATTTTTATGAATGAAATTTTTATGAATGAAATTTTTATGAATGAAATTTTCATGAATGAAATTTTTATGAATGAAATTTTTATGAATGAAATTTTTATGAATGAAATTTTTATGAACGAAATTTTCATGAATGACATTTTTATGAATGAAATTTTCATGAATCAAAATTTTATGAATGAAATTTTCACGAATGAAATTTTCATGAATGAAATTTTCATGAATGAAAATTTTATGAATGAAAATTATATGAATGAAATTTTTATGAATGAAATTTTTATGAATAAAATTTTTAAGAATGAAATTTTCATTCATAAAAATATCATTCATGAAAATTTCATTCATGAAATATTTCATGAAATGTTTCATGAAATATTTCATGAATTTTTCATGAAATTTTCATGAAATTTTCATGAAATATTTCATGAAATATTTCATGAAATAATTTCATGAAACTTTTCATGAATTGTTGGGCGCCATCTTGCTCTGCTGGTACCAGGTGTTACCTCTTGAAAAATATGCTCTCCGGGTATCGGAAATCTGAAAACAGCTGGTTTGTATGGAAAGTTATTGTATAAACATTGCATACCTTACGGCGGAAATTTGGTTGCAAAGTTAGTGTATAAACATTGCATACCTTACGGCGGAAAATTGGTTGCAAAGTTCGTGTATAAACATTGCATACTTTACGGCGCAGTACCAGGAGCTACCTCTTCCGTGCATGCTCTCCTGGTACTATACATTCGAAAACTGGTAGTTTTTGAAGAAATTTTTCACGATCAACGGGAAAGTTAGTGTTTAAATATTGCATACCTTTGGCGGTTTTCGAGCAAAATTGCTGTACAAGGTTCTACCTCTTTAGTGGATGCTTCCCTGGTATCGGAAAACAGCTGGTTTTGTATAGAATTTCGTACCAGCCGACGGAAAGTTTGAGCGAGATGAAGGATCCTTTCCGTTTTATTGATATTACTTATTAGCGATCGTTCTCACGTGTTTGATAGTATGCAATAGCAATTGTGATGGGCAAATTTGTCCCAAGCTGCAGATGTCCCCTCTGGAAAAACATGCTCTCCTAGTATCGAAAATCTGCAAAACAATTGTGTGCACGGCTACGGTATAGTGGTTTTCACAGTTGACCAGCTGATTTGGACATTGGACAAATTTGTCAGCATTTTATCAACTCTCGTGGCCCTGCACATATTAATGTGAATTTCGATCGTTCGATTGATTTTCGCGTATTAAGTTTGATGCTCCAAGTTTAGGTCAGTTGTCCGTGCGTCAAGAAATCCTAGAATTATTGGGCCGATCTCTTCGGTCATTGTGAAGATACTTGCGATCATTTCGTTACATTTACACTTGCACATTTACATCAATATTACGTGCTCCTCAGGCACAATTTGATAGTCAGTAGCAAATTATAGATTTACAACACCACAAAGCTCTCACAAATTTTTCTCAAACAAACTGAGTTTTCAATGCAAAAAACGAGACCGCTTTCAGCACGCACGATATCGCCAACCATGTTTTAGCCAAATGTTACCGAGATTACAACAATGTAGTTTGAACAGTATTCTACACGGGGATATGATGAAGTATTTGGACAGTTTGGGATGGGTGGACATAAGCTGGATTGTAGGTGGACATAAGCTGGACCTACAATCCAGCTTCGATTAAGTAATAATCAAGAAAAACAGAAATGGTATTCCAAGAACCATGAGGTATCAAATATCAAACGGAAAAGAGAGTTCTAATGATTGCAATTTGATTTTATTCATATTCTATGACAATGCATATGTCGTAGTACACTGACACATTGTGTCGGTTATAACATCATTACCGGCTTGCAAACTTGCACAAATTGTGACAATCGAAATACTAAACACAATACTTCACCACAATACTGTTCCGAAACACGTAGGCTGGACATTTTCACGGTTCAATCGGGGAGAGAAAACAATACCACACCACGAGTATCGCAATGGCAATAGCTTGCGAATATTGCGGAAGTGAAAATAAGCATGGTTTCTATTCTAGCATCTAACGGTAGGATCATTTACGAACAGATGAAAAAATCCCGTTCAAGAAATAGAATACATGAATAGGTTGAAGTAAAAGGGCATATAAGGGTTCACGGGGCTGCCAGAAGGTGTATTGGTAGCGCACCCGGTCTGCACAAGACAGGACCACGCAAAAATTTCATCAGGACCACCAAACCTCCGTACGCAGCACTGACTATCCTACGGGTAAATAAAGTAAAAAAATATAGAAATGGCAGGCTTAAACATCCTGAAGATGTCGTGCCGATAAAGAAGAACGAGTTTGAGTACACTGCATACTTCTCTTGCGTAGCCGTGTAACCGGGCCGATGTAGCTAATCAAATAGAAACAAATGTTTTATATAACCAAGGATATTTTCGATCAATTGTTTACCTTTTTAATTAGATTTTGTGCTATAAATTAACTCTGCTGCTAAATTTCGAAAAATCGCACAATCGGCACAAGTTGTTTGGGGCCCCCAACACGGCGAGGCCCTAGGCGACCGCCTACTCCGCCTACCGTTTAATCCGCCGCTGCTGGGAGCCAATCTAGTGTGCTGCTCCGACACGTCAGTCGGCGTTTTTCTCATCAACTCGGACGTCACCAGCATGGTGACCTTGCCTGGATGGCTGTGTGTTTCTGTGCTCCATCACAGGAGTAATCCATCGTTTCACCGTTAAGGCTGACCACAGTACCCCAGCCGTTAGTCCGATGGCTCGCCCCCGGGTGTCGTTTTGCATGTATCGTTTTTGCTGAACTTCCTGCTCCGATAGCCCCTAGCGGTATGCCTTCAGGAGCAATGGCTACGGCTATCTATTACAGGAAAGCTGTTGAGCAGCCACTCCACTCGCCCCTTCGGCAGCTGGTGGTTGCACCTTTGTAGTCAAGGGTAAGCAGGTACCGGTTGTGCTGACGACAGGTGCAATGAATTATTCAAATGCGTCGCTGCTGTTGGTGGCAGTTTGCCTCTGCTGAGCGATCAAATTGACAAATTGATTGTGCGATTTCGTCCATGCCATCCAAGTTATGTGCACCAAGAAGGAACTAAGCGCGTGGAATTAATTTTCACACAGAACGATGGTTTGTTGCCAGCAGTGGTAAAGTTAAAAGTGCAGGAAATCCTTTACAGTAGTGGCTAGAAGACTCTAAAGAGGTCGTTACAATTTTCCAATTTCCAGTCAATATTTTATTGTCTGTCAGATTGATTGACATACGCGATAGTCATCGATATCACGTGTTTCTGCAATACAGCGGGTGGTTCAGACCCTGCAAGAACCTTTAGGGTCATCATTAGTCTCGCCAGCCTAGACACGGTGCAATTTCCAACCATTCAGGAGCGGTCGAGTGACATTCCTTCGCCGCCACCCGTATTCGGTCAAAGCGGTTTATGGTCAAAATGGTGGCAAGAAAAGTCACTTTCGAAATTTTCAGCAACCAGCTGGTGCAGCAGCTACGGCCTGATAGGGAGAACCGTTCTTTTCTGGCCATTCGACCAGAAGCTTCCTTCATCTTCGACCACCACCACCACCACCACCACTACAAGGCCCGCCATGGTCAAACGGGTTGACCAACAGCACACCGGTCCGTTTGAGAGGGCAGTGGCTGTAACAAACCGGCCAAACCGAACCGTCCGTGATGGCCAAACTGCCACCCCGTTTATGCTACCGCGATGGCTTTACAACGCGAACCCGCCCGAACATCGATCGAGCATGCTGCGGCCAACTAGATTGATGCATTATTTCTTTGGGGTTGCTTGTATGTTTGCCCCCACTCTGGTGTGTTCGTGGCTAGTTCTGGTGAAAAAAAATTTCGTCCACATTTCTGCTCTCCCCCTTCGCTTCACGTGGAAAACGTCGGTACGCGGTTCGGGTAATTGGTGCGCAGTGCAGTGCAAGAACCAGTTGCACTTTTAATGCTGCTTGGGGGAGAAGGGTGAGAATGGTAACGCTTAGTAACGTAGCAAAAAAAAACCTGAAGAATGTTGTAACAGACCGAAAACTTTACAGAGGAAGTGATTGAACATATGGTTGTGAAAAATGATTGCCGATTAAAAACGTTTCTCTCTCTCTCCAAGGGTAAATATTTGAGAAACAAAGTTTCGTAAGCCTCATTTGGTACGAGTACCTAAGCAAGTGGTAAATGACTATAAAGAAACTTGTAAGAAGCTACTTGTTTTAGACATTAACGCTGCGTTTATTCAATCCTAAAGCAGATGTTCGGAAAAGCTTCAAAGAACAAATAAATAAGGCTCGCTCAAGCTTCCTTTTCTAATACTTTGAATAAAACTTCCGAAAATTGAGTAAGAGAGATGATTAAGAATGAAGGTGAGACAACAAAATAGAAATAATAAAAGTCACTTCAGGAATGTGATTGAACATTGTCCTTCTACGAGCGTCGGAATGATACATTCGCATACTTATCCAACTGTCATTCGTATGATTTAAGTACAATCCAATGGTAAATGTTCTGAATCATCAGAATCGGAAGACACTTTTCTAGGGACCACCTCAAACAAACCGCGCACTTCCCGATGGTTTAATCATTGTGTAAAATGTTTAGGAAATTACATATTTAACAGCACAAACATCGAATTCATGTCAAAGCCATGCAAACAAAACACTTTGTCTTCGATGAGCCATGAACTACCGTCCGTAAATACACAAACATATCACTTTAAATCCAGTAGTTCTGAGCAAAATGCTAAACTCCGCCAGCATTGCTCTACTCTGTTGGTTCTTGGTGTAAATATTGTGCACAGATTGTTTGATCGTTTGGGGATGTGTACGCAACGTGCAGGGGAACGAGCGGTTAATTTGAATCCGATCAAGCCAAATAAAGCAACAAGCCCCATGCGATGACCACTACTCCCCGTCGTCCTAATTTACGTCACCCACAAAACACAGCACAGTTGACCTTCGAATAATGCTCGTGGATGAGTGGGTGGTGCTTTTCTCGCATCCAAATTAATGTTTTATCAATGTAACACACTGAAAAGTGTCAAAAAAACAAAACAAGAAGCTACTCTTAAAATCACAAAACTTCTTTATAAGCTGCACAATCATCGCACCGCGTTAATGCTGCTAATTATTTGCACAAACGTTCCGTTGGCGAAGGCGTAAACGCACACTGAATAATGAATTGTACCGGACGCCACTAAAAGCGGTTGGAGAATAGTTATGCTAATGCTGTTTATACACAAACACGCGCGTTCACACTGGTTTAAGGGAGTTCAAGCCGGAGAACAAGCGTACGGGGCACCGACTTCCGACGCGCTGCACGTTGCAAACCGTGCAGAGTGAAGTGCAACGATCAACTAAACGCGACGATCAGTTGCAACTAACCCCCTGACGTCCATTACCAGCATGTACACTGTACATGCAGGGTGGCGTGTGTGAGTAATGTGGGGTTTCTGGAATTCTTTTTTTCTGTGTCGATGCCGCAACGTTGAAGAAACTTGGGCCACTGATATGGGATGTTGAGAAGCTGGCCGGATCTATGCGAAGAGCTTCTAAGAGAGCAAGAAGATTCATAAATTCCGAAGCATTTATTGGAGTTACTAATGCCAAGGACTAAACTTTTGCAGCGGAAGTTAAAATAAATCCTCTAAACCTCCCGAAAGGCTTTCTGAAGTAGTTGAAAGCATGGAATTTCCTTATAACAATCTAGTATAAATTAAGAAACTCGTTTAACAAATTATACGCTCTTCAAATTAGCATTATTTCGGCGTGGAACAGAATATTGCACTTTAGTGTTTCATGAAGGCCGGTTGCTGCTAAGCTACTAAGGGGTTTCTACATTTAAAAAATATAACAAAAAGAATACAAAATAATTCAATAAAAAAGCTTATATATTAGACACATTTTTTCACCACCCAACTTAATGTTCTGTTAAAAATATCAAATTACAACAATTTTGTTCGCAACGTTTGGCAAATGCTATCGAGTGATACTAATGAGTTCATTAAGATAATACTGTATCCAGACTTAATGGTGCGTAACATGCGACGTCATTTTTTTAAACCATTATCATTAGAAGAAACAAAATGTTACATGTTATTGGGTGTGTAAAAGAATCATGACGATGATAGGAATCATTAAAACGCTTTGAAAAGCAGCACTTCACCAACAAATTTCAGGCTGGTTTGATCTTCGAACGTCCTTGGATTGGGTTGTCTGTAAAATTTTGTTCTTAGCTGATTATACCACCACCACCGCCTTGGGTCTATCTGAAACATCTTTTGGACAGTCATTCAAGTGCATGATAGACACCTTAGCTTCTCGTCGAAGTTTTGTTCAAACATTACACTTTTTTACACCTCTTTACTAATTATTATTCGCACTGTATTAATAACAAACGAATTTACTTACCGATGGCTATCACCAGTCCCGAAACGACGACCAGCACCTTATTCATGTTGTCCGCGTTCGGTGCACACGTTTCGCAACAACTGGCCAAACAAAATTTGCGGATCACTCCCGTTGCGTATCGGACGGTCGACTGGTTCGGTGGTGTCGTTCCGGCATTCGGCGAACGGCAATGATTCGCCGGTGATTTCGTGTGTTATCAGCACACACCAACATGTCGCTCCATGGTGTGTGGAAGTGGAAACAAATACACACTTAACCCGAACACAACATTCCGGATCGAGCGCACAATTACAGCACACAGCACCGATTCGCTAACCGATGCTGTAAGTGCAGTGCTCCACTGTGAGACTCAGCACCACATCGATCGAACTTTGATCCCGCTATGAGATCGTTTGCCACTAGCCCTAGGGTCGGTTTTGGGAGGTGGCGCAGCATAAGGAGGTTTTAAAATTAGCGAAACTACTACGAAACACATCAGCGTATCGTTCTCGGCGCGTAAACGAACCTACCCCTATTTGCATCAGCTGACCGCATACGCGGATATCATCAAACGCGAGCATAACGAACACAAGCAAAGCTATTTATCATTCGTTTCGAAGATGGTTTAACGGTGCGCGTTATATCGATGACGCATGTCATACCGGTAAGGAAATAAACGAGAGTTTTTACACAAACTGCACGTTGAGCTGGATGGATTTAAAACGGTTAATCGTGATACGTAATCTCTACACCATCTGCCCTGTGAGGCATTAAAGCAAGTTAACTCCTGTGGACCGACGGGTTAATCACAACGATTACGCTTTGGGACGTATATTTCGGCTCGCACGCACGTACAAATCAAAGCATTGCTCCTAATGTTAGTTAATTTTTTTTTTGTGTGTTTGGTTTGCGTTTTATTACTATTTTTCAATCCTTTCAAAACGACGACGTAGCTGCGTCATATGTATGATTACTTCTGCAATTTCCGAACATGCTCCTAAATCCCAAACGGTCGCCATTTTCCAATTTGCTTTTTGCTTCCATAATATATAATGTGTTTTATATTTATTTATATGTATATAGAATAAACTTAGGCGTTAGAGAAGAAATATTTAAACATTACAGAAAACAAAAGTGTTGAAAGATTGAGTCTGACTACCATCTCCCTGCCAAAAGTAAAAAAAATAAAGGATACACATTGCATCGCAGATCGTCATTCACTTTAGCAGAAACGCTACTTTGCATACAAAACCGCTAGGCTCTCTCCCACTGTCTCTAGTTCTGTTTTTACAAGCGTTACAAAAACAGCATT
Source organism: Anopheles moucheti (assembly GCF_943734755.1). Classification (NCBI taxonomy): domain Eukaryota; kingdom Metazoa; phylum Arthropoda; class Insecta; order Diptera; family Culicidae; genus Anopheles; species Anopheles moucheti. Next base: position 27,548,285 of record NC_069141.1, read on the forward strand.
AAACGCAATGCGGGTTTCACAGGACTACCGTAACGAAATGACACACCCGCTTGGTGAGAAACATTTGTTCGTCAGACATTATTTGCGCGCACAGAGACCAAAACTTCATTTCCACAAACTTGTAGACGCTGAGGGTGAGAGAGAGAATAATGCGTAATGCATAGAAGTAGCGCGAAAGGACACTAAACGATGTAGGAATAGTAAGGAAATATATTTCCCTAGCGATGAAATGTTGCATATTTATATAAAAAAAGAAAATACAGTAGAATGTGTTAATGAGTGTAAGAAGTGCCTATTGTGTGTACAGTAGTTATCTTTCGTCTTGTGTGAATATTGTTTTCCCGCGTTACTTCTTTCCTGAGCAATTCATCCACTAGGTTTCAATTTGCTCACTATCTGTTTTGTTTTGCTATCGGAAATGGGGGACCAATTTGTTCAACATTGTATTGCCCACATTCCACGGTAGAAGAACCATGCGTTCCCATGGTTTGTATGCATATGGTCTAAGGTAAGTGATACGACAACGGTTAGCGCAGCAAGAAAATGCTACAAACAACAACACTGATGACATGCGCTCAGTAATGTTTGCTCTGTTCTTCCTTTTTGCTCCTGTTTTGTAACTTCCATTTACTCTCTTCTGTTAAGTAGTTAATTCTTCTTTTATCCAAAACGGGCAAATACTCGCAAATTATTATTTTTTTTTTGCTTACATTCGCTCTCCACGTCTGCCCTTTCAACCATTTTAAGAGAGGAAAATGGCAAAGTCTAGTTTAGCTTCGTGAGTGATTCTTGAACGGTGTATGAATAGTTACCAAAACGGCGACATAAATCTTCCTTCGATTAACCTACAATCTTCGTGTGCACAACAAATGAAGTTGTCGATCCTGTTGCCTGTGTTCCGATGTTATGTGTGTTGTTCGCTCTCCCGCTCATATGTCTGCTTTATTTAGGCTGCTGCAATTAAGTAAGAAAACGCTCATTAGAATCCATAGCTATCCGGGCACACACTTTACGGCTGTACCCACCGGCACTGCTCACCATCGCTTCCGAGGCAAAGTATTTCACGTCCACGTCCGTGTCGGTGTTGAGCTTCTCCAGGATCGGCTTCACGTGTTCATCGATGGCAGCCTGGTCGAGGAATGGCGTCAGTTTCTGTAGGGTTTTCGCCACGTTGAAGCGCACATTCGCAACCAGATCCGTCGATAATACTTTGATGGTCGGCAGGAACAGCCGCTCGATGATGTCCGCACCGCAAACGTCGGCCAGCGCATTAATGCAGAACAGGCAGGTCATTCCTGGTGGTCAGAAAAGAAATTCACAGAAATGTTATTATTTGTGCGAATAATGTCTCGCTCTTTACAAAACCTAACGTCATCTCGATACTTACGGTGCAAATAGTTGCTGTTTTTGCACATGAGCAAAATCTGATTGATAATGTTCGTTTCCGCCCACTGGGTGCCAAACGTTTGCACAATTTTCTTCATGTTCAGTGTGGCCGCCTCACGGATCGCGTACACGTGATCGTTCAGCCAGTTGAAGCACAGATCGCGCAGCTTCTGGTTGAAAAATTCCTGCCCAAGCTGACCGGCCAGCAGCGGCATGTACTCGATGATGGCTAGACGGACACGCCATTTGCTATCCTCCGCCAGCTCAACGATGGCGGGCAGCAGCGACTGGGACAGCTGCTGAATGCCGATCACATCGTTGATGCAGTCCAGCGTCGAGATAATGTTAAGCCGCACCTCGGGCCATTCATCCTTCAGCTGGATCAGGAAAAGCGGCAGCAGGTGCTCGATCGTGTTGTTCCGGCCCACGATCGGGCTCAGGCCCATGATGACCGACGCGAGGGCCGACTTGACGTGCTGGTTCGAGTCGGCGACGAGTTCCTTCACGCACGGCAAAATCGACGTCATAATGATCTGTTCCTGGCAGGTTTTGTCCAAATTGGCGCAGAATTCGGTCACCTTGGCCGAGGCTGAGGCACGCACCTCGGCCTCGCTATCCTTCAGCAGAAACTGGAAGGCAGAGACGAGATCGTTCTTGGTAATCTCCTGCCCGACGGCCTTCTGCAAATCGGTCAGCTTTTCCGACACCATATACCGGACGCGCCATGAGTTATCGTTGACGCACTGGCGTAGCGTTGGCATTACATTCTGGTGAATAAATAATGAAAACACACAAGCGATTAGTTAAACCATACCATGCTAATTATACTAAAGTTAATTAATGTGAAAGGAAACCAAAACGCATGAAAACGTTTCAGCGTCATCGCGGAATTACGCATGGGACTGTCCCACATTACGAGATCGATTGTACGCTGCATCACCGTGGGAATTTAAGGTGCGGTAGTGTGAAAAATTATAGATGCACGATTCACAAAGGTGCGTGAACATTCTCAGTTCTTCAACAATTTGAATTTGAATACGAGGAAGCTTATTTCATGATAACTAGAAATGTACTTCTCTATTACAATTAGACGACATAAGATATTGGAATTAAAATGCATTCAATACGCCACCAAAAATGCAAATAATCGTGTGGTGCCATCATTATTACGCCAACATATTATTAACCAGATAATAAGAAAGCAAATGTGCCACCAGTAAAATTTTGTGAAATGCGATAAAAGTAATACAAAAAAACATTGATTTGATGTCTGCGACCAAAAATTACATAATAAATAAATAACAAGTTATATTATAAGTCTAAATAGCGTAAAAAACACATTTGAATTACAAGTTCCAACTGCTAAATATTATCACCAGTATCGATTGGAAGTCTTTTTTTATGTCGCTGTATATTACAGTATACAAATTAATCAAAAAAAAGTCTGACACATAACGCCAGGGGACTAAACATGGCATTTGATGTATGTAAATTAATAAAGGAATATTTTTTCACTAGTGTCCGATGAGCGCCGTACGTGAAACATCCGGACAAACCAGTTCCTTAAACATTAATCGTCTCTCAACGCACGATGGCGGCTCTGAAAGTTGCGTTAGGCGACCGATCAACAACGTTCGTTCGCAGAGATAGCAAATATTAAACACAATTTCAAGGCCATTCTGGGTCAATGTTGTTACAAAAAAAAAAAAAAAAACCCCACACCCAGGTAGACCCATTCGGTAGGAAGTGCAATAATAACACATTTGGTCAGTAAATCTCGAAGGGAACTCCCGCGAAAAGAACGAGTTTTAAACGCTTCCCCGCTTAACATTGCGAGCGCGTCCATCTTTTGTTTAGCTCGTGCTCAAAAAGTGAGAGCCCCACTGATCGCTCGCATATTTCACTGTTGTTGGTCCGATCGATCGGTTCAGTTGCTGCCGGTTCGGTGCTGTGTGTGTCCAGCTTGTTTGTGTTACCGATAACCTTCCGTGATCGGGCACGCAACCACCAAACGGACAGTGAATTGCGATAAGGAGTGTGGTGTACAGTATTAACGAAGCACAATTAAACGTTGCCTTACTCTTGGCTAGCTGAAAAAGAATTGTCCCGAAAAGTGGTGTAAAGTGTGTTTAGTTCTTCTTTAAACATCAGTGCAGCCGGTTGTCTATAGAATAATGGGCAAGTATAGTCTAACGGCTTTCGTGCCTATGGTGTTGTTTTGCCTCACCGTAGTCAGTGTTGTGGAGGGTGGATTTTTGGATTGGTTCCGAAGCAACAAAAACAAGGGTCACGATGTGTGTCGCGTTGAGTTCGAGGTGCTTGACCCGCAAGGGTTGCGCTTATGGACGCCCCAAAAAGCCCAAGTCAAAGGATTCGGTGTGGAACTGTTCATTAATCCTGTGCGCGGGCGTAAGGTGCAGCAGTGCAACGTGTGCCGTAACACAACGGAGATTACGCACGGGAAATTCTTCCTGCAGGATGACAACGTGATCGTCAAGGTTGGGGACATACTGGAGTATGTGATCATTACCGATAACGGGAAGTCTGTCCAGCGCCACAAACCAAGGAAACTGATAGTGGATGGTAAGTATTGTGCGACATTGCAAGGACATTGCAGTAAGTTTTAAAATAACGATCGATATTTTTCCAATTGTAGACGGCATCATCAAGCCGAAAGGAAGATGTGCCTGTCCGCCTGGTACCGTAACTCCGGCCACACCGACGGATTCCGCCAAGCAGGTGTTTGAAGAACCAACCGCCGAGATAGCTCTGCTCGAACGCATTCTTGAAAGAGTGTCGAAAAAGTGTGCCGAAGGTGCCATGTCCAACTTCCTCTTCCTACAAACGGATCGGGCCGATGGACCGACCAACGATTTGAAACAGATTGTGCGTAATTACTTCCAGAGCAAGGACGCTCTGAAGCCACTGACGAATTCGGTCATGTCCGCGGAAGATGGGTCCGATGGGATTGTCTTCCGAGTGACCAATGTTATCGATAAACTGAAAATTTTGGAGCTCGCTCGACAGGATAATGACATACTGGACTACGATAAGCTGACCGCGATCGATGACTTTGATATTCGTGGCTCATTTACTGAGACTCCATAACTGGAGATTAAAACTTCCTTTTGAAAATGACATTATGAATCACTCTGTGAAACAATAAATGCTATATAAAGTAATACATCTAAAATGCTTATACTTACGAGTTCGACCTCATCCTGGGGAAGCAGTTGAGCGATGCTAACGCACGCCTCCACAGCCAACAGCCGAACGGAGTCCTGCTCATCCTGTGCCATCTGTACGAACGTGGGAATCAAATCCGACTTGAGGTACTCCAGCTCAACCACCTTAGCGAACTCCCCAAGCTTTCCAGCAGCGGCACGGCGCACCATGGGCGTTTCGTCCTGGCACAGTGTGCGGAAGTTAATGCGCAATTCCGACTTTACGGCGGCCGATACGCGCGGATAGCACACGGAAAACAGGCCACAAGCGGACGTGCGGGATGTGAACCAATCGCCCGACACCAAACGCTGCAACGTTGGCACGAGATGAACCTCCAAATCCTGGGCACTGTGCTGGCCGGCAACGGTACGGAGCGACTCGACCGCCTTCTCGCGCACCACCGTCTCCTCAACCGTGGCCAACGATTCAAGCGGTGGAATCAAGTACATCGCATACTCGGGTCCGCCAACCAGCGGAATGAAGTTACCGAGCTGCTCGGCCAATGCCAGCAAAACCTCATCCTCGTCATAGATGGACTCCGTCAGGAAGGGAATTAGCTCATTGCGGGTGCGTTCCTCGCCCAGGGCTAGTGCAATCGTCGATAGTTTCTTGATCGAGTTCAGGCGCAGCTAAAAATAAACCAAAAGGGAAATGGTGAAAATATGGTAAGATTTCGGCACCACAAATCAATATGCGTGGTGTTCCGAGAGGTGTCGGAAAGGGTGGTAGGGGTACTGGTGGTCTGTGGGGTGTGCGCTGGTGTTTGCGTAAGTTGCTGATGATAGAACGCACATTGCGTCGTGTGCGAACGTCACCCATTGTCCTCGTTCAAGAACATTCCCATGGACCTAGGATCGGTCCATCCTTGATCCGAATCAATCGGGCTGCTTACGCTTCCCGGTGTGTATATGATGCAGACAGAGGGCTCTTGGGCGGATGCCAACACACGGTGACAAGCGGGCATACATCATCGAACGGGGAACGGAGAACGACGGTATGGGGCAGACAAGGTCGCACACGGCACTTCCGCTGCCAGTGACGGTTATCTCTTACCTGAATATCTTCATTTTTCAACTCATCGATCAACACGGCAATCGGATACAGTGAATCATCCGCAGCTTTATCACCGCTCGCACTGGCAGCCATGTTTTATTCCTCCTGGGTTTCCTACTCTTTCACCGTCTGAAATGGGGGCTGCTTCAAACGAACGTGTCCTGCGAACGGTACGATGAGGGTTGTTTGCAGCGCACTTTGCTAGAATCGTTTCCTCGCTGTGTACGGTGTCACGCTTCACTTCCCTATCGATTGTGGGGATTAATCGTTCGCACGCACAAACTTTTGACGAAATAGCGAAAAATGCTTCTGCTTTTTTTCAAGCCGATTGGCAGATACGAAAATGTCACTTCTATGCATGATCTCACGCACACCACTTGAACGCGAAGCATGCGCGTTTATGCTGTAGAGTGGTACACTTCCGTTGTGAGGACGGTATGTCTGTTGAAAGCGTTGGATGAGATGCTACAAGTGCATGGTTTGAATGAAAATAGGTTTTGTTTGTTCTTCGGCATGTATTTATTATATTTTAGCTAAATACGTTCTATTATTTATTGGGAACCATACCCAAACTAAATGCTTATTTTTTTTCCAACCCAGCAATCGAAAGTAAACTGGGGAATTCCTGTTTCGAGGTAATATTTCGACAATTGTCTTTGACCCGTAATGAAATTGTGATGCCCGTTGATTGTAAATTAGCGATAGTGAACTTCAAATAAACACGACTGTGTGCTATGGAGCATCGGTTGGTCAATATCAGTGTAAATTGAGACCCATGCGTGAACGGAACGTCGTCCTATTTGGCGGGAAGTTAAACAACTTTGAAAAATACTGATAAGACATTTCATCCTCTGGTGACTGAGTTTAATTGATTTGCAATCGTGTTGACGAAAGATGCGATACATTCAGCAAATTATCAGTATTTGGTGGTGTGCAATGTTGGGCTCTTCAATAGCCCAAGAAGAAGGACCGTTTATGAAGCAGTTCCAGGTGAACATACAGATAAGGGAGCCGTCCGGAATCATGATTTGGACCAGAGCTAATCCACTGATTCATAAGTTCGGAGTGGAATTGTATGTCGGTGTGGCCGATGGTGGAGTAGTCTTTTCGAAGCCCATATATGATAGAGAGTTAGTGGACGAAGCACCCGATATTGTAGATGGTAAATTTCTCTTTCGAGACGACTACATGGTCGTGAAAAGGGGCGAAAGAATACCCCAAGTAGCCAGATTTGCTTAAGCAGCCAATTTGGCAACGCTAAAGATCGATCTTTAAATAGGTTGTTTGCAGTAGATAACCAGCCTCGAAGTTCCGCGAACTTTTAAGCAACCTTTAAGCAGCCCTCGGCCAAAACGTCAAAAAATGTGAATGCCTGACTACACGGTGGAGCTGTTCATATCTATGGCTTTATGTTGCTTTTTTCTTATTTATTAAGTATCGTTTTCTGAGATTCGAACCTAGGGGTTTTCAGAGACAGCAGAACAACTACTTTACTAATTCGGCCATTTAGTTTTATTACGTCACATCCTAGAAAATACATATATAAATGATACCAATCTAAATGGAAAAAGTTAACATTTTCGTGTACATTCTTTTTCATGTTTTGTCTATTTAGGTATCAATTGTTATTTCGGATTTTATTTTTTTGGAAACTATTGCAAAATAATTGTATATATATATTTATGTATCGTTGACTTTTTATTACACAATAACACAAAACAAACGAATGCCACTTATTATCACTTTCAATCGGCGGGTGCTACGAACTTTGCCGTAGTTTGTGAGCCTTAATCACAGAAGAGTATGCGCTACGAACTATGTTGCAGGAGCAGATAACCTCGCGATCGCAAGGATATGATGACTGGAGTACATAAGGAGGACCCTCATCCTTAATCGTACGCATAAATCAGATGCGAATTGGAATCCAGCACGTTGATTTAATACACCTTTACGTGGATTAAAACCATTTTATTTTCACTTACAACTTCCCGAAACGGATGGCGTCGTTTGCGGAGCCGTCATTTGACAGTAGAGCTATCATATTGTAAACAAAGTTCCAACGAGTACCGTGTGCTTCCAAAAGAACCGCATAGTTCCGTCGGGAACTTTTAACCGACTACTTTGGAACTCACGAGTTCCATCGTGCGCTGCGTGCGGTTTAAGCAACCCCAAGGTTCACACATGGTTCGCTTTTTCACTAAGCAGCCCTCTAGCAGCGTTATGGTTCGATTTCAAACGTTTCAGGCTATTTGGGTGATAGCTCTACTGTCAAATGACGGCTCCGCAAACGACGCCATCCGTTTCGGGAAGTTGTAAGTGAAAATAAAATGGTTTTAATCCACGTAAAGGTGTATTAAATCAACGTGCTGGATTCCAATTCGCATCTGATTTATGCGTACGATTAAGGATGAGGGTCCTCCTTATGTACTCCAGTCATCATATCCTTGCGATCGCGAGGTTATCTGCTCCTGCAACATAGTTCGTAGCGCATACTCTTCTGTGATTAAGGCTCACAAACTACGGCAAAGTTCGTAGCACCCGCCGATTGAAAGTGATAATAAGTGGCATTCGTTTGTTTTGTGTTATTGTGTAATAAAAAGTCAACGATACATAAATATATATATACAATTATTTTGCAATAGTTTCCAAAAAAATAAAATCCGAAATAACAATTGATACCTAAATAGACAAAACATGAAAAAGAATGTACACGAAAATGTTAACTTTTTCCATTTAGATTGGTATCATTTATATATGTATTTTCTAGGATGTGACGTAATAAAACTAAATGGCCGAATTAGTAAAGTAGTTGTTCTGCTGTCTCTGAAAACCCCTAGGTTCGAATCTCAGAAAACGATACTTAATAAATAAGAAAAAAGCAACATAAAGCCATAGATATGAACAGCTCCACCGTGTAGTCAGGCATTCACATTTTTTGACGTTTTGGCCGAGGGCTGCTTAAAGGTTGCTTAAAAGTTCGCGGAACTTCGATGCTGGTTATCTACTGCAAACAACCTATTTAAAGATCGATCTTTAGCGTTGCCAAATTGGCTGCTTAAGCAAATCTGGCTACTTGGGCATATTGTAAACAAAGTTCCAACGAGTACCGTGTGCTTCCAAAAGAACCGCATAGTTCCGTCGGGAACTTTTAACCGACTACTTTGGAACTCACGAGTTCCATCGTGCGCTGCGTGCGGTTTAAGCAACCCCAAGGTTCACACATGGTTCGCTTTTTCACTAAGCAGCCCTCTAGCAGCGTTATGGTTCGATTTCAAACGTTTCAGGCTATTTGGGACGTTACCGGTTTTTTATCGAATACAATGAGACTATTTCGCAGAGCAACTTTCGAAACATCATTGTCATGGGTTAGTTCTGATAGTGCTATTTATGCAAAGAAGAAAATAGATTTAACTAGTCGTATTTTCAGATGATCTATTCTTTCGGCCTAAGAACAACTATTGCTTTTCACAATGTCTCGTAAGCGATCAGAATCAAACCCCCGAAGAAGTCGCACATGTGAAAGACATCCTGGAGCAGAAGATAATGCAGTGCATCGGATCACAAGCTACGAAGTATTTGTTCTTTCCGCTGGAGAATGCAGCAAAACTCGTTTCAGACCCAGAACTGTACGTAAAGTATCGTTTATGGCACGTTGATGCACTTAAACCGTTAGTTAGTAACGTGGTCACAACCTATCTTGCCCACAATGGTGTTGGATTCCAAATGTACACACTAATCGATAAATTTAAGGTGCTGGAATTAGCTGAAGGATTTCTGGACGTGGTTGATTTCGATACAGTATCCTGATTACGAATTGTTAATTGAATTGTAATTTCGAATCTAAGAAAACCTCCTCAGAACTCCACTAAATTTTGTTCTGTACACTGATGAAGTGGAGTTTTGGAATGCTGTAGTTCAATATCACTGAAACAACATTAAACATCCACATGAAATATGATAATGACGCTTATTGATTGTAAATTTGCGATAATGGACCAAAATAAACATGACTATGCACTGTGCCACAGCTATCGCACAGTGCAGTCCAGTGTAAATCCAGTCTTGCTGATGAGCAGAACGTCTCGTCAATTTGGTGTGAAGTGCTGGTGTTTAAATTTCAAAACACGAATAACATAATTCGTCCATTGATTATTAGTTTCCATTAGTTATTTTACTGACCAGGATGCGATTTATTAGCGAAGTATTATTGCTATGTGCAAGGTTTGCCTCGTTAATGACTCAAGAACATGCTCAGCTTCCGGAATATCTGGTGTTTATGAAACAGTTCTCAGTGCAGGTACAGATAAGGGAGCCAGCCGGAATCATGATCTGGACAAGGAATAGCCCGCTGATTGAGATGTTTGGGTTGGAATTGCATGTCGGGCGAAAAAATCACAGCCACGGGGAACCACACTGGGATAGAGAGTTGCTAGTCAACACATCCACTATTGTGGATGGGAAATTCCTCATTCGGGACGATAACATGGTGGTGAAACAGGGAGAAATAATTCGTTACCGTTTTTCGGTTCTGCACAAGAAAACTCTATCGCATAGCAATTTCCGACGAATCATTGTCACGGGTTAGTTCTAGCAATAAGCACGTAATCATTCAACTACTACAATTGGAACCTAATGTTTCTAGATTACCTTTTCCATCGGCCGAAGAACAGCTATTGCTTCTCACAATGTCTCGCCAATGACCAGGAACAAGTTCATCGGGAGATCGCACATGTGAAGGACATCCTGGAGCAGAAGATAATGCAGTGCATCGGATCGCAAGCTTCGAAGTATTTGTTCTTTCCGCTGGAGAATACAGACAAGTTGGTTTCGGATCCGGAACTGTACGTAAAGTATCGTTTATGGCACGTTGATGCACTTAAACCGTTAGTTAGCAACGTGGTCACAACCTATCTTGCCCACAATGGTGTTGGATTTGAAATGTATTCATTAATCGATAAATTGAAGGTACTAGAGTTAGGTGAAGGCTATCTGGACGTGGTTGATTTGGATAATCAATTGAATTAGAATATAGGCTGTTAGCAAACTAGTCGTAATGGCGAAAGACTGGCTAGAAGCAACATTCGATCGTCTTAAATAGATGTATTTCCGGAAACTATTTGCAAAACTTTACCAAGTTGTGTTCTGATATGGATTTGAAATAATCAAAACACTTATTTTTAACCCTCGGTTTAAAGCAGGAAGACAAGGTCTCTTGGATCCCAAGTTTGCTAGAGAGATCTTAGGCGATGTTGTTGATAGGAAATTGATCTTTCAGATGTTGAATTTCGTTCCAATCGTTTCAAATTTTAGGTTCCAATCGATTCAAATTTTAGATTATACAACTACTCTAACCCATAACAATTTAATTTTAGATATGCTTGTAAACAAAGTGTACTCTTAACGAATCTTGCCCCCAATGGAGTTGGATTCTAAATGTACTCATTAAGTGATACAAAGAAGGTGCTAGAATTAGCCCAAGGGTTTCTGGATATACGTGATTTTGTTACATTTAACCCACTGAGCATCGAGGTCGACCCAGACTACCGTTATTCGATTTCGAACTGTTTATTGCAATTGTTACAACTAACACTATGTGTTTCGAAAGCAAGCGTCGTGAATGGCAATTTTAAAACGATTAAAACCTATGCAATAAAGCTGGGCGTTAGAACACATTAAAATGTAAGTCAACACAAACGAACCAACTACTAGCGCTACCCAGGTTACTTCCGTAAATCATCGTCGGTGGAAAACACTTTATCGTGGGATTTCATATGTTGGTCAAGCGTTTTGCGTTTCCTGAACTCACGCAAACACAGATGACACTGATACTGTTCGGCGATAATGCAGCTGTGCTTCCGGAGCAGCTCACTGGAGTTGTACGAGGAACTACAATCCCTGCAGTGATACAATCGAGCCGTTTTGAGCAATCCCGCTGTGGTCCGGTTCGTTGCACTTTGGTAAAGCGTTGGGCAGGATAACGATGATGATTTGCTCATTTCTACCGTATGTTTGCTGTCACTAATGGAGGTCACTTTGTCGAATGAAGCTTTACACGTCGGCAAGGGAAGATTATTGATAATGGCAGTGACGGAGGTGTTGGGACCTGGCTGAAACTGATGATCGGCTCTAGCGGACGGTAGCGTTGATGTCGTTGCCGTTTCGATAGTTGAGGTAGAACATACAGATGCGTTCACTCTTTCCCTAGCCGGGCAGGAAGCTTTCATTTTAGAGTAGGAACATGCTTCCAGCTTTCGGCGGCCCTTTTGAATGTAGTTGTTGAGTATACGCTGATACTCTACTGGTGTTGGATTCCAAATGTACACACTAATCGATAAATTTAAGGTGCTGGAATTAGCTGAAGGATTTCTGGACGTGGTTGATTTCGATACAGTATCCTGATTACGAATTGTTAATTGAATTGTAATTTCGAATCTAAGAAAACCTCCTCAGAACTCCACTAAATTTTGTTCTGTACACTGATGAAGTGGAGTTTTGGAATGCTGTAGTTCAATATCACTGAAACAACATTAAACATCCACATGAAATATGATAATGACGCTTATTGATTGTAAATTTGCGATAATGGACCAAAATAAACATGACTATGCACTGTGCCACAGCTATCGCACAGTGCAGTCCAGTGTAAATCCAGTCTTGCTGATGAGCAGAACGTCTCGTCAATTTGGTGTGAAGTGCTGGTGTTTAAATTTCAAAACACGAATAACATAATTCGTCCATTGATTATTAGTTTCCATTAGTTATTTTACTGACCAGGATGCGATTTATTAGCGAAGTATTATTGCTATGTGCAAGGTTTGCCTCGTTAATGACTCAAGAACATGCTCAGCTTCCTGAATATCTGGTGTTTATGAAACAGTTCTCAGTGCAGGTACAGATAAGGGAGCCAGCCGGAATCATGATCTGGACAAGGAATAGCCCGCTGATTGAGATGTTTGGGTTGGAATTGCATGTCGGGCGAAAAAATCACAGCCACGGGGAACCACACTGGGATAGAGAGTTGCTAGTCAACACATCCACTATTGTGGATGGGAAATTCCTCATTCGGGACGATAACATGGTGGTGAAACAGGGAGAAATAATTCGTTACCGTTTTTCGGTTCTGCACAAGAAAACTCTATCGCATAGCAATTTCCGACGAATCATTGTCACGGGTTAGTTCTAGCAATAAGCACGTAATCATTCAACTACTACAATTGGAACCTAATGTTTCTAGATTACCTTTTCCATCGGCCGAAGAACAGCTATTGCTTCTCACAATGTCTCGCCAATGACCAGGAACAAGTTCATCGGGAGATCGCACATGTGAAGGACATCCTGGAGCAGAAGATAATGCAGTGCATCGGATCGCAAGCTTCGAAGTATTTGTTCTTTCCGCTGGAGAATACAGACAAGTTGGTTTCGGATCCGGAACTGTACGTAAAGTATCGTTTATGGCACGTTGATGCACTTAAACCGTTAGTTAGCAACGTGGTCACAACCTATCTTGCCCACAATGGTGTTGGATTTGAAATGTATTCATTAATCGATAAATTGAAGGTACTAGAGTTAGGTGAAGGCTATCTGGACGTGGTTGATTTGGATAATCAATTGAATTAGAATATAGGCTGTTAGCAAACTAGTCGTAATGGCGAAAGACTGGCTAGAAGCAACATTCGATCGTCTTAAATAGATGTATTTCCGGAAACTATTTGCAAAACTTTACCAAGTTGTGTTCTGATATGGATTTGAAATAATCAAAACACTTATTTTTAACCCTCGGTTTAAAGCAGGAAGACAAGGTCTCTTGGATCCCAAGTTTGCTAGAGAGATCTTAGGCGATGTTGTTGATAGGAAATTGATCTTTCAGATGTTGAATTTCGTTCCAATCGTTTCAAATTTTAGGTTCCAATCGATTCAAATTTTAGATTATACAACTACTCTAACCCATAACAATTTAATTTTAGATATGCTTGTAAACAAAGTGTACTCTTAACGAATCTTGCCCCCAATGGAGTTGGATTCTAAATGTACTCATTAAGTGATACAAAGAAGGTGCTAGAATTAGCCCAAGGGTTTCTGGATATACGTGATTTTGTTACATTTAACCCACTGAGCATCGAGGTCGACCCAGACTACCGTTATTCGATTTCGAACTGTTTATTGCAATTGTTACAACTAACACTATGTGTTTCGAAAGCAAGCGTCGTGAATGGCAATTTTAAAACGATTAAAACCTATGCAATAAAGCTGGGCGTTAGAACACATTAAAATGTAAGTCAACACAAACGAACCAACTACTAGCGCTACCCAGGTTACTTCCGTAAATCATCGTCGGTGGAAAACACTTTATCGTGGGATTTCATATGTTGGTCAAGCGTTTTGCGTTTCCTGAACTCACGCAAACACAGATGACACTGATACTGTTCGGCGATAATGCAGCTGTGCTTCCGGAGCAGCTCACTGGAGTTGTACGAGGAACTACAATCCCTGCAGTGATACAATCGAGCCGTTTTGAGCAATCCCGCTGTGGTCCGGTTCGTTGCACTTTGGTAAAGCGTTGGGCAGGATAACGATGATGATTTGCTCATTTCTACCGTATGTTTGCTGTCACTAATGGAGGTCACTTTGTCGAATGAAGCTTTACACGTCGGCAAGGGAAGATTATTGATAATGGCAGTGACGGAGGTGTTGGGACCTGGCTGAAACTGATGATCGGCTCTAGCGGACGGTAGCGTTGATGTCGTTGCCGTTTCGATAGTTGAGGTAGAACATACAGATGCGTTCACTCTTTCCCTAGCCGGGCAGGAAGCTTTCATTTTAGAGTAGGAACAAGCTTCCAGCTTTCGGCGGCCCTTTTGAATGTAGTTGTTGAGTATACGCTGATACTCTACTGGTGTTGATACATGAGCAAGCGTTTGTACTGGAGGGGATCCTACTTCCCTAGTTTCAACAGCCGGTAAAGTAGCCTCAATCGTGTAATTTTGCGGGCTATTTTCCGTGGTATCAGCCAGTGCTTCATCGATGGGCCGTTTTAAACGTTTGCAGGAAAACTCAGAAGGATTCACGGCAATTGTTATTGCGTTCGTCTCCGACAGTACTACATCCGTGCCGGGTGACACTTCCGTTAGGTACTCCATCTCGGAGAAGAGTGACGGCACCTCCTTCTCGAAGCATCGATTCGAAGCGATAAAGTTTCCTGGTGGTGGACTTTCCTGTCGCGGTTCCGCATCGAAATCCTTGCACAGGTATTGCGTGTTGGCGCTAGCTATGCGGACCACATCCTCGCAAATCTCACCGAAATCATCAATGATGAACGTTTCCTCCGCGAAGTAGTGATCGTAATCGAAGCAAATTCTGTAGAAAAATCGCATTAGCAAGCTATTGCACAGTTTCTAAATAGCGTTCTACATGAACATACCCATCCATCGTGATGCACTTTACGCAGAATTTGGCTCCTTGTACGGCCAACAGCTGGCAAGCGGCGTGTTTCGTAAACAAATAAGGAAAGCGTGCACTACCACCACCACCACTGGCGCAGCGGCGTTTGAATGAAACTACCCTAGCATTAGCATGGTGCAACGTTCGAATGCGTTTTACACCGAATGCACACGGTTTGGCTTCATCGTCGATAATTTTCTTATCGATTCTGATACGGTTCTAACTAATTTTCCGTGCAGCAAGGTTGTTCTGACTTGTGATTTTGTTTGTTGTGTTCGGAACTGTCAAAATGAGCACCGAAACAAGAGAGAGGCGAATGCTCACGGTTAGAGCGAGAAGAATCTATGTTGCGCGAAGCATGTCGGAGTCAGCACGTTTTCGAGGATGGTGCTGAATTTCGAACTATGTTCGAAAATTCAAATGTTTGTCCAATTCCAAAAAGATTCTGATATCAGTACAATATCGGTTTTAGCAAACGGAAAACAGTTTATTGCGAATTATTGTAAAAGCACGCAACTTAATTAATCAAAATATTTTCATCGTTCAATTGCATTATCGTGTAAATCATATCTATTGACCAGAGGTAACAGGGTAGAACCAATATTTACAGAAATTCTTTAAACGAGTCTTTAAACTACATTCTATTCATAGCATTCGTGGTACTGTTCAACACGGCATACTAGCGTTATCGGCAGCATATTTGATGGTTTCCAACAATGCCCAAAGCAGCTGGAATGCTGATACAACTTAGAGCACAGCACCTACACACATCA
The DNA here is from genome assembly GCF_943734755.1 of Anopheles moucheti. NCBI lineage: Eukaryota > Metazoa > Arthropoda > Insecta > Diptera > Culicidae > Anopheles > Anopheles moucheti. Next base: position 27,564,160 of record NC_069141.1, read on the forward strand.
AAGCGAAACAAGCACAATGGACCGTGAAAACAATGGTTGGAAAACTTTGGCAAGTTTTTGGGGTAGCAACAATTGTTCGGGTCATTGCGGGGCTTCGTTATCAAAAGGCAGCGCGAAACACGCGCCAAACTTTTCCACGTGTACGGTTGATGTATTCAACGGAAATCGTGATAAATTTCCAGTTGAGGGAGTAATACAATGCGTAGAGGTTACGCTAAAAGGAGAAGCCCGGTGCGGTAACATGTTCACAATTCGCGTAAGTTCGCGATTGTTGTATGTCGAACGTGGTTCCGGGTCGCAGTTGTATTGTGGGGAAGAATTTTCTGTCTATTTTGTTTGAAGTTTGCAATGCTCTAGGAACAGGGGCTTTGATACACACGTTGTGGTCATATTATACCACATTGATCACAAAGCATCTCTACAGGTCTTTTGAATAGGAATTGCAATAGAATTTTTGACTATGACATTGGCATGGCTCTGATTATGACTAGGAAAAGTTCGACAATGTAAAACAGCCTACAGTTCATTAATTTAAAGGAATTTACTTTTTAAAGGCAAACAATCATAAACATTCGACTTGAATACCTTGAAAATTTTCCAATGAAGAACATAAAATTAAGTTATAGTTGAACAATTTTAACGCTTTAACGATTAAGTTAAGGGGTTCTACGGCCTGCCGTACCGGACTGTTCTATTAACACCTTTACAACGGCCAGCAGCACGCCGGGCAAACATTCCAAACCACCGCCATCTTATAATGAAATAATTGAATTCGATTAAAAGCGCGCGCACGCCATTAAAATAATGTTAGTGGTTTGGAGTTTTTCTGGCGTAATTACTTTTAAATTCCGCACCCGCAACCAATCATCGGGCCCGCGAAAAGCGAAATGGCCTCCATCGGGAACCGGGTGGCACTCGACGTCCAGTGGTTGGGCTTTCCCACCCGGAAGTGGGAAAAATCCTGTGCGATAATGAATTTTTAAGCTACCGCAGTCTTGAGCTCCGTGCGGCTGGAACCGGGCTGGGAAGGATTGGAAAAACAGAACTCACGGGAGATGAATTGTGCTGGCGAAATAAATTATTGTTTGCTTAATTACTTTCTGCAGCAAGACACACTGCCGGCGGCAAATGGGATGTGCTAATGGTCGTGACGGAACTCGGCGTTCCCCCCGGTAGAACCGGCAAACAATTCGAATCCAAAGTTTGTCACGGTAGAGAGCGGGAGAGAAAGCGTAGTTTTCAATGTTTTAAAAGAAACGATACTACGTAACGCGACTGTTGCAAGCTATTTGGGAACAACTGGCTGCTAAATTAATTTGTTCTAACTTCGGTAGGGATTGCTGTTAATTGATCGAACGACAGCATCTCTTCGACAGGCGCATCAACCGTAGAAACGAACAGAAACAAATAAAGAGGGCATCATAAGGGGGAATTGTACGTTAGAACGCGCTCGTGACGCGTAGTTTTGCGATAAGAATTGGAAAGGAGAGCAAGAACACTTCGGTCGCATAAACCTTTCATTGAGTTCCAGTGCAGTGCGCCTGTTTGTGGAGGCATTCGAAGTCACACAACAGAGTGCTCCGTTTGCATATTTCTTTTCGGGACAGATAAGAAACAAACCACACCAATAATGGTACCGTGTCCATATCGTGTGGTTCTAATGGTGACGATTTGTCGATTGTCCCATGCCGGTTTCATGGACTGGTTCCGATTAGACGATGTGGACGAGCAGCGCGGTCACCAGGTGGGCAAGATTTATGTGGAAGTACTGTCGCCGAAAGGCATTCGTCTGTGGACAGCGTACAATCCCGACACGGAGCTGCTGGGTGTGGAGCTGTACGTGAAGTACTACGGTGGACGTACGGAAGCCCTCGAGTGTGCCCTTTGCCGGAACGTTACCACCCCGGTGGATGGAAAGTTTATGCTGGAAGATCCGAACCTGGTGGCCCGTTTTGGGGATGTGCTCCAGTACTCCATCATAACCTCCGACGGGACTACAACGAAGCGTCACACCGTTAGACGAATGTTTGTGCGAGGTTCGTATTAGCAACACGGTGCGACTTTGTGTCCTTAAAATGCATGTAGCTGAATTGTGAGTTTTAACTTCAAAACTTCACCCTTTGCTAGAGGAGCTTATCAAACCGAACGATCGGTGTATCTGTCCGGAGCGTGAGCTTCCGGGTTCGCTACGGGCTGCACCGAACGCTGAGGTGGACCTGCTCGAGCGTATGATACTGCGTGCGCTGGACAACCGGAGCCGTGATTGTGAAACCATCTCGAACTGGCTTGTGTTACTGGCGGAACCACGCAACGAGCAGACCGATTTGCTCGAGTACGTACGAACCTATCTCGATCTGTTGCTGTTGAGAGCGAAATGGCGCACACTGGATGTTGGTGGTAGCGGTTGGACAAGCGCCCGACCATCGGCAATAGTCGTGGAGGTGGAAGATCATGCGGACGGGATCGCGTTCCAAGTGAGATCTACCATCGAGAAACTGAAAATGCTGGATCTAATGAGCTTCAGCGGTGTGATAGAGGATTACGATGGAGTTTGGTAGGTGTTCGTTGCAATGTGACGGGAAAGGTTTATAAATACGACTGAACGAGGGCGTAGAACACGAGAGATAATTGAGGCTAAGAAGTAAGAAAAGACAGTTTTAGGATTTTAAAATTTTAACAGAAATCAGAACAGGTGTGAATATATTGAAAAGTGTAGAAGTGTAGAATATATTGAAAAGTGTAGTAGAAGTAATGAACCGAAAGCCAGCAAGGATTCAAAATTATAGTGAACATATTATAAAGCTTTACGGATATTTGCCATTTTTTTCAGAACCAAAAAAACATGCTTTAAGAAAAGAAAAGAATTATAGCTCGACTAAATGTAGGCAATACGTTTAACTTTCTCATAGAACAATTGTAGTCCTTTGCATAGAACCAAGATTTTATATACATTTTTTAGATAAAGTTGTTTGTAATACAAAGCTAACGTTTGAAGCCAAATGCACTCAAACGATCGGGAACCACATGGAATAGGAATAATCTGTTTTGTGTAATATTTATTGTGAGTGTTAAATGATGTCCTTGGGGGATATCGAACGTCCTTTAGTATCGTTTTTCTTTCTCACTTCCTGTCATTTATGTGATCTGATAATATGATGATTCTGTGATAATTCTTTTTAATATTTCCACTTGATTTATTACTCAACCCAGCAGCGCCATCTAGATGTAAAAACATGAACCTGTATCACTACTTAGTATATCCGTTCCGTTTTCTTTATTGAGCCACAGTGAATGCCCTTTTTCTCGATCTTTTTTCTTCGGAAACGTATCAAACGCTTGCTTTGATCGTGAAATAGATGTCATTTAGCAGTTCGCTGATTTTGCCGCTTTTTTATGAGTTACTGCTAGAACGACATAGCTCGAACACGCTCGAGCAGCACATAATGGCAAACCACCGAACAATTCGTTTTTGTTGATCACGACCACGACGACGGTGATGATGATGATGGTAATGGTGATGAGATATTAGCCTTTCTGCCTGCGCTCGCATAAAGTTGAAAGGTGTTTTGAATATCCTACAGCCAAAACGAAGCCTACCAACAAGCCATGTTTTCCGTCTGCCAGCATTGTAAGCCCGGGACGAGCGGAGACGGTACAGGGTTCCTTGGTCGTGTGGCTCAGCGTTTGATGGAGTTTTCTAAAAACGTTTTGAACATCCGTTTACCCTTCTTCACTTTTCTTTCACTCTATCTCTTTCTCTCTCTCTCTCTCTCTCTCTCTCTCTCTCTCGTTCTCTCCTCATCACTCAATCGGAACGGAAGTGCTTCGGGGTGTGTTTTGGATTTTCCTCACCATTTCCTTTCGGAGCGGACGAGGCGGTGGAAAAAATGGCAGAAAGAAAAGGGGATCGTAGGAGGAAACACGAAGCGCATGGAAAATGATTTATTAGTCCCGCATTAGAATGGCGTAAAGTGCGCCAGAAGGCTGAAAAGGGAAAATGCGTACCCCCCGGGTTGGGTGTTTTTTTTCTCTTTTTTTCTTTACAGCAATAAGTGCGTCTGTGTGTGGTAGAAAACACGCAAATGACTAACCAGAAATGGTTAGACTTTGGGGAAAAAGATGGGAAGAAAACAGTGGAGAGGTGGGGAGGGGGAAAATTATGACACCTACCAGAATGAAACGCTCCCAACGCGTTGTGATGCGATGCGCATTTCGAGCAAGACACGGAAAATGCGATGTGTTGCTGCGATGGGAAAACACGCGTAAAAGCCGATGCGATGTGTTGGTACGTAGGCGCAACCGTTGGGAAAGAAGTGCAGCGACCTTATGGCCGTCGTTGGGTGTCGTCCTTAACAGGAGAAAGTATGACCGAACAAAAAGAAAAAGAAAAGAAATTTACAAGAGGAACCGACTTTTCTTGTCGAGGAGAAGAAAAAACACCAACCAACAAAAGCGCGTGAAAATCGTGAGTTTCGTGTAAGGCATTTTCTTTTTTTACGGGTTTTGTCTGTATTCGCCACCGATGGGCTAAAGGGCGAAGAAAATGATGAAAAATTCCTTTCCCATCGGGGTTTGTACGCGGCGCTGCAGACGATGTTTAGCGATGTAAGTGAGTAACGAAGCGTGTATCAAGCAGCAGCAGGCAGCGAAAAAAAAATGTGTAGCAAGTAAAAGGCAAAAAGGATCAGGCGTTATGATTATGATTTCATGAATGATTAAAAGACTGCCATCCTGCCAAGCCCTGTGCACATGTATGTGTGTGCCTGTACCTTGTATATGCCGGTAAGGACCATCGGGTTCGACCTTATTCTTACGCCAAAATCACCCAATTCTCTTATGCGAACAATGTTCGCTTGCCTTCTTTTTGCGCCCAAACCCATTTACACCCTCGAAAACGAAAAGGGCACGAGGGAAGGGTGCCACGATTCCGGTTGCACGTGATGGGAGGATGGTGGGCATTAGAAAACTACGCCTTTCGTTCTGGATGGTGGGCTAGTGGTGGGGTTATTTTTTTGTTCGTTGTTGTTGTTGTTCTGCGCCCGCGGTTCGCCATTCTCGGGATGGAAACGGCTAATTTTCCCCGTGGCATAGCACGGCCGTGTAATAATGGAGTCTTTTATTAGGTTATGAAGGATGCAAAGGGATCTTGCATATTTTTTGTTGTGTTGTGTTTTCATGTTTATGTGGGAGCGACTAAAGAGAAAGAGAACGAAGCCAACAACTGGAACAACTAGCATCAGATGAAACAACATACGGGACATGTAGGCATGTTTAAATGAACTTTGTGCCAGGATCGTAATACAAGGTTCCGGGTTTTGTCCGCGTGCACAGGAAGAGGATGGTACGGATATCTGCGAGTTAGTTTTTTCCCTTATACGCGACCCACGCTATACGTGCACGGTTTTATGATGGTCGTAATGAAGATTATTACGATCCGGATGGAAATGGCGTTTCGTTAGTGTTAGTGATTCCCGGAAGCAATGGAAGGAAATCACCAGCACCGCTTCTAAACAACAGGTACCTGTGGTGGAAATAAATTAATTTTTTAGTTTTGAGTTACGTAGGTGTAATATGCAGCACAGCCTACACACAGCATCCTTTCCCATCATTGGTCTTTATTTTGTGGTACAAAATGAAGATATGGTGTGGTTTCGTATGCATTTAAATGAAGCATAATGCGGTTTAATGTATGATATACCGGTTGGTTCAATTCTACTTAATCTTTTTTAGAAAAGATTTTATTATTTCGTTTTAAAAATATGACGGTATGTCTCGAAACTAGTAGCAAAATATTTTTGCTAACTCTACTTGAGGTATTAGGCGCCTCCAGCTCTGCAATATAAGTGAGTTCTGTGAATGAGTGAGTTAGTGAGTTCTTTTTTGCACTAGTTTTCCGGAGCCTCACTCACGCAACTACAACCTTGATTTGCATGAGGCGAAGTGCAAAGATAATTGCTGCAAAGATTACGTGAGACGAATGGCCTCAACCCTGAGTAGGAAGCAATTACTGAACCTGTCCCTCTTATTTCTCAGTTGTTGACTACCTACAGTCCTCACAGTTAGCTCCCCACAGTATTCGGAACACTCGATAGGATTGGTCGCAGATAATTGTATCGGCTGACGTTTGACGCATTCCGGATGGTCAACGTCTAAATGTGGTAGTTGACTGGTGTATTGTGCGGTATGTATACAAATCGGTGTCCACGTTAGTTGAATGCTGTCGGAGCGCTCACTGAGCAATCAGACTCTCGGCAGTTTACAGCTGCTTGCGGGCAGTTCTCAGTTCGTGGACATCGTGGTACGCGTCCCTGCAGGGGTGCGCCACGTGGGCAAACCCGCTATTGTAACAGCAGACTCGTGAGGCGGGTATGTAAAGGGTGACATGAAGCTTTAGCCATCTTCCATCCTCTAGTCTATACGCGGATCGTACTTTGCCTATCGCGAGGGGAGTACACTAAAGCAAAGACGGTCGCCGTTGGTGACTGCCTGCGTGGACGTCGCGATCATCTTGAACGCTTGACATCTAACCAACGCTCAATGTTCTTCCGATAATCCAGAAAAAATGAAGGTTACTGGTTGATAATTTCTTATAAATTGAGTCTTTTATCTACATAAGGCTAATAAATATGAAATTCTTTAATACATTCAGTAATGAGGATAGGCCGGGAGAGAGAATAGTAAACGAAGAGAGACGATCAAGGATGGAGATAACGAGAAATGCTGTTAAGAATGTAAGATCGACTTGATCTCTAAATAAAAAAAACATTGAATCCTTCACTTTTACATGCATTGCACACGTCATCTTTTTATAGCTTAAATAGTTAGAGAATAAAATATGTATAACAATATGTAATAATTCAGTTGTAAGAATACAATTCGAATTAATTTCGCACGTGCTTCAAAGTTTGTCTCTCCGTTCCCTTGATAGTATTCAAACTTCGCTTCTTCGCGCACGTTGACGACCTGGGATGAAGATCTTTCATCTTGACCGTGACAAAAATAATTATCAATAGTTTTCTCATTCAAAAGTATTCATATAAATTTTTGCATTTATTATCTATTGTAAGGTATTATTATTGAACGGGTGATAACCAATAATTGCAACAATTATTGCATTAACCTCTTCTGCTTATATATCATCGAAATCTTTCAAGGACATCATACCTAACTTTCGTGCGTGGTAAAGCACTTGCAGCTTGTTGAACAGTGTGTCCATCTCGAACACGATCGCGGCTCCGCTCTGTTGGGCATCGATCAAGGCGTTGTCCGCCAGTCCGCTAAGCTTTAGCCTGTGCTTTAGTGTTGTGCGTACGTAGCGGACCCAATCGATGGACGCATCGTTCGTATAAGCCTTCTTGGCCAGAATGAGATAGGTGGTGCGTGGTTTAGCTGGACACTGGTCGATTACCGCGTTAAAAATGTCCATAAAAACGTTCATATCCACCTCTCTGTCAGGGTGGTTGACGAGTTTTTGCGGTTGTCGTTGGGGTACTGCAATTCTCCGTTCGTCTATTTGTAAATTACCGGAGCAGAGGTTGGTGGTGGGATCGATTTCACAGTCAAACTGCTCATCGGAGTGTTCATCGGAGTACTGACTCATGTCGGAATGTTCTGTAGTTGTGACCGGAACGGTTGGACGCATCGGTGGTGTTGTTGGCCGACGTGTGTGTTGTTGTGGGATAGTTGTTGTTCGTGACCAGGGAGGTATCGATTTGACAGGCGGTCTCGATGGAGCTTCTGCGTCAGCCTTATTCTCACAGGTACAGTTGTTTTTAATCATATGTCCTGTGTTTGTGGTGAGGAAACAATAGTTTTAAGTAAAACAGGCAGAAGATCACTTACAAATCGTACTCACTGTATACTGGAATTGTGGTAGTTGATTTAATTTCACCTCCATCGGAGAATCCCATAAAGTACGTTATGTTAAGAACATCACCTGCTTTTATGATGACCTGCGAGTCGCGCACGATGTACTTCCCGTATGACACTTCCGTCGTATTGTGGGATACATCTGGCGTGACACCGTCCGGGTTATTGATGAACATGTCAAAGCCAAAGTATTGTGCTGTGCTGTTAAATTTCGCTGTAGATATCTCCAAGCCTTTTGGTTCGTAAATGGCTATATTCAGGAACAGTCCATGCCGGTGGTGGTGACGATGAGGAGGTCTATGATGGTGGCGATGATGGTCATGTCGTCCGTGACCGTGATTCCAACCATGCTGATGACACGCCACTTGTTTAAAGATCACCAAATATACCGCGATCGCACACAGTACTGTAACGGCACGAAACATCTTGACGAAGCTACTGTTCTGCTCGGACTGAAGTGTGTAGATCGATTGGAAGGTATTATACAAAACTACGAACGGTACTTATCGCTAAGGGTCAGCATTTGTGATAACCTTAACGTACGGAGCGGAATTTGCACGAAGAAGCAATATCAGTAGCAGCTTCAACCTAGCAATGAGATGATTCATACGTGGAATTCCAGCACCAGTCAAATTTCTAGGGAAATAACTGAAGCATAGTGGAACACAACAAAAACAAATGACGTAGACGCGAGATGATTTTGATCATCACGCATCTGTCTCAGTAATACGTAGGCACATCGACCGATCTCCGCTGTCCGACAGTACCGATCATTAGTTCATGTCACTATGTTTCTACCGCGCAATTTGCCAAAAAATTGACTTTATTTGTAGCGCTAAACTTTTGACCTAAATTTACTTTATCTCCTCTGTTTTAGAATCGACTCATCATCAAGTTGCTGCGAATTTTAAATGGGCTTTCAATTGGTAATCGTTCCTTACTCCTGGACAATCTTTCCCTCTTAAATCACTTCTTTGAGCGGAGGTTGAATGGGGGTTTTCTTTGGGATGACAGTGCTAGTTAACCACCGGACTTCTCATAACCCATAACCCCTTAAGATAATGACTTCAGTTTTTTGTTGTTTGTTATTTTCAACCCATATTTTCCTGTGATTGTTTCTTTAGTTCTGTAGGCGATGAAATAATCTTCAACCCTGTTTGTTTTCGTGCAGATTGGGGATCGCTGCTATATTTGGTGCGATCGTAATTACTCTATGTCCCCATGAGTGTAGTGTTATTTCATCCGTTCTGAAACTCTTATCATCCATCCCTACAATCAGCAGTTGGTCACAGACAATGTTATCACAGTATTGGGTATTTCCTTGCGCAAAGCTAATTCTCAAACCCATGCCGTGGTTAGTAGAGGTTGGAGGTCGTCATAGACTTGCTTAGCTGCATTTCTCGGGACCTCTCGGATGTCCTATGATTGCATAATTTGTACTACTGCTGATAAGAACGAAAACAACAAAGATTTATATTGAACGTTGAATTATGTTCGATCACTGGCTCGATCATCTCCTCTTGAGTTCACTTGTCCCTAGTTGTTGTCCCTAGCAAGTTTAGGATAGGTTGCAGCTATTTAGATTATTTTGTACAACGTTTGGACAGATAATGTTTAACAAATCGTAATCATAAAGCATTCATAAGCGATTCTACATTCAGAAGTTGTCTTTACAGCATTTTTACAGTGATAAACTATTCAAAATGAACATAACATGTGGGCTGGAAATTAAAGTTTAAAAACGTCTCCAAATTCATCTGAAAACTTTATGCCAATGTGCATTTATTGATGCTTCACCGCGGGCAACGTTTACATTCCGTTTCATCACTAATCAAATTAAAAACAAGTTGTCAAAACAAATTCCACTGCTACGAGTGTGTGTGTTCGAACCTCTTCGCTTTTGGTTTGTGCGAAAGCACAACATGTACATATTTTATTCGGCGTATCGTACTTGATGATAGTGCAGCAACCAACATGGTTCGTGAAATGGCAGGTCAGGAGTTGGCTGTAAGTTATGCCGTTCCGTTCACATATCCCGTCGCACGTCGGCCATTAAGATCGGCGGAATCGGTTGAATGATCGAACCGAATGGAAGAAACTTGCACGGACAAACTTTTTTCACCCCTGCCGGGGTTGTTTTCTGATTCCCCAGTGCTTCTCCACTGACTCGTACGGAACGAAAAGGTACTGTCGGAGAGAGGAAACGTACAAGTACGGCGTTAACTTTCAACACAGTTAACTCGGTTTAATATTCAAATCATTTTGTTTTTTTTTGTGTGTGTGCATCTTTTACGATTATCGGTAGAAGAAATGGAAATGGAATGCAGTGATGCAATCATAGCTTTTTCATACTCCTTACACATTCGTTTGGTGCTTTGATTCAAACAAGTTGAATAAAGAAGACAAACTAAGTAATAGAATTTAAAGGAAGCTTGATTTGTTTTGTGATTGTTTTTTAAAGCGTAAACATGTTTTTTTTTTAAATATGTTTTAACAAAGTAGTTACTAAAATAAAAGTTGTAATAATTTATTGTACGTTGAATAAAAACTTCTAATTTTTGACATATCTTAATAAAAAAACATATTAAAATAAATGCTTCTACAGACATAACGATTACAACAACGATAGACAAACCGACAAGCAACACAGACATACTCCAACATCCAATACAACCGAGTATGCCCGGGATAAGGCAAATCGCAAGGAGTAAATGCCTTGTGACACTTGTTATTATCGCTCAACACAAGCGGTGTTGAAAATACGGCATTGCCGTCATAATACATATTAAATAAATAAAATAAAAATAAAATAAATGCTTATGTATAGCTGTTATTAGGATGGTTTAAATATTGTTAAAAGAACTTAAAATGAGAATGTTTCTCAGAAAAAAAGTTGACAGACGCTCAAGTCTACAATTGACAAATATGATGATAATAATCTCTGTTTTATATTATGTTCAATAACAGTATTCCAGGCAGTTATATTATCCAACATGGACGCCATGAAAATCATTATCATGTGAATCAATTTTTATTCAAAACATTGAGTGTAGAAGAGTCTTTGTCTATTTTTCTTCCCCGATCAAAGCTGTCAAATTGCTACTACCGAATATAATCCCGTTGTTCCCACATGCTGTGGCAAGCCAGTGCGTAAGCATAATGAAACACAGCTTTCCAATTTGCACTGAGCAGTATCAGCCAGAAATAACACATTTGACAGGCCTATTCCGGTTGGGGGGAAAAAATGAGTATCACCTCATAGTACCATAAGCCAGACTAACGAACAAAAAAAAAATCATAAAGCAAAACATCCTAATACTTCCAAGAAGCCATGTACGGGCCCATATTAAACTAGGCAGCAAACAGTGGCACGCAAGCCAAGACGAATATGACAGATCAATTTCGTTTTGATTGCACCAGACACAGTGAAATAATTTTCATCTAGGCACCTCCTGCACGGAGGTGCTGGTGGAGAGCGACGCGAGGAGTCGAACGAGAGGCGAGGGAAAAACATTTTCATTTCACCATCCGGCAAAACATGCCCGGCACTGTGTACGCTCGGGTACACGAACGCTCTGTCTGTGGTCGATTCCTTCAAGAAGTCAACGGCAAAGCATGTGTGTAAGGGTAGCCGATCCGAGCAGCCGATGCCGACGGTGCGGCAAAGCGGGCGAGCAAAACCCGGGGGCTGGAAAAACACACCCAAGAACATGGCAATGTTATTTCGCAATTCTCAGCAGTCTGTCGTTTCTTTTTTGGTTTCGACACCCTGTACCTCGCCACTTCCCGGCTTTTTCCGAGTAGCACTGTGCGCTTTTGAAGAATTATGCCATAAAAGTTTCACATTTCTTCTCCGTTTGGCCGGGCTCGCACGTAACTGGGGCGGGAACGGGGCCGTCGATCTAGCCGGGGTTGGAATGATCATGCAGTTTATTTGCAAACAAATTCGACGATGTTCCAGCTTACCGTCCACTGTTGTTTGGGGGATGTGCAAGATGGGTGCACGAAGACACGAAACTCATTCCATTGCTACATTAGAATATGAAAAACAACACCGGAGACGGTCGGTCGGTTTGTGCAGGCTGTGGTTATTTAACATGAAACACAAGAAGAATTGTGTTCCATATTTCATCGGGATGATGATGCATTATTCGTGTGCAGTGTGTTTGTGTGTTTGGGTGCTCATGCTGGCGATTCCCTTTTTTACTTACCTCCCTCCCCCCCCCTCCCGTACCGAGTGAAAAGTGCATAATTTGTGCATAATTGTATGCAACGGCGGGATGGTACCCCGTACGGTGGATGCAAGCTTCTAAAACAAATGGAAAGAATAATTCAACCAGCAGCAGCGATTAATGGCGTGTGTTTTTGCTGGCAGCATAAAGTGATCAATTTAAATAGCTCCCATAATTGTACATCAATCTTGTGGGCGTGTAGTACTGAAATGTGAACCCAGCAGGGGTTACTGTGATGAATGTATTTACTGCGTTATTCACACGGGATACCAAGCTGGCGCGTAAGTACCTTTCATTGAGGGCGTTTATTGAAGGATTCCGGGGAAATGTAAAGTGTTTGTGCTATTTGGAGCATGGGAATGGTATGAGCTTTGATGAAATGTGTCAGAGCTTTCACATTTGTAGCTCTAAATTGCTTAAAAAATGAAACTCATAGACTTTTAAGCTCAAGATAATTATAGTAGTTGGGTGTTTTGACGTCACAAAACAATATTCAGATACATGATATATCCCCCCAGTTTTCCGTGGTGTACACTTTTCAATCGGAGAATAAGCCTTCGTTATTATACTGAAGATATTGTTAAATAATAGAGCATCGAGATCAGACAAATACCTCAATTGATGGAATGTCGGGTGGTTTTGAACAAGCGGACATTCAAATTTCACATACTACTATGATTGGATGGCTTCTTCGCACTTTCTTCACAAGATGGCTCTGGAATCATTGCTCATTACTTCGTGAATATCTTGCAAAAAACGTCAGCAACACGTTGTCATGGTTATGAACTGTTGGCAGCATACGGTAACCGATCCTGTCTATTCGGATAGACTATTCGGACGTATTAGTTGGTTGTTTTTATTCGCACCTTTTAACAAGCAATAAACCTTTTCATCCTCCCCGTATAGTACCTATAAAAATAAGCACATCACCATCACCAAACACCTTCCAGTTCGAAAATAATCATAATCGGTTCATTTAATTTTAACTATCGCTACCGTTTCACCGTTCTGATGAATGCATGAGGCAACCGTATGGTGCGCCGACCTCCGCCAAAGACAAAGTCCCGTTTAAATGGTGCATGATGAAAATCTTTAGAGCACTCACCCGCCAGTTTTACGATACGGCCGTAATGGACCATCATCTGTTCCAACCCGGTCACGCTCTATTTACATTGGTCGCCTTTTTGCACGGAAGCTAAGCACATTCTGTCGGCAAATGCAATAAAACATAAAACATTTACCCCCCCCACACACACACACACACACATTCGCCACAACAAATCATTTGTCCGGTTTTTGGTCCAATTACCGAAAGCAAACACTGCCTGTACAGCAAACATGCGAAGCCGGTTTCATAACCATTCGTTGGTACACCTTCACCTAAAATCATTACCCAGTACCCTTGCCCTTGCTGTGTAATTTGGCGGTGGCAGGAAAATCAGAGGGAGAGTCGTTTGTACTTTCCGTCCATCAACACACACACAAAGCGGGTTCAACAGGTTACCTTTTTTGTTGTTGTGCACGGAATTCAGCATGGCGATTGTGATTTGGTTATGCTCGTTTAGATTCATGAAGCGAACGTTTCACATAAAATAAACATTCTAATAAATATACTGAGCCTTCCGTCATTCAGGCTTCCAACATTCCAGATTGTATCACGCATAACACTGCGATGCCGGTGTGGGTGCAGTGACGCGCGGCTAACGGAGAGCTATGTTGAGAGCTGTTGCGAGTAGCGTTCGAGGATAGTGCACCGGATGATGCATTTTTCCATCGTTTGCATCACATGTTGCAGTGCGCTACGTTTCACCATCACGAATGGTCGGGCTTTCGTCTTGCTGCCGGGGCAGAATGTTCGTACCGGGCATACCGGGCCAAAAGGGTTAAAAAGGGTGAGTTTCTGCCCGGGAATGGCAATGTAAAATTCAATCCCTCGTACATTCGCTTTCTGTGTGCCAGTACGCCCCGGTACTGTAGCGGGGGGTGGGACACTCGAGTGCCTGGTGGTAGCATTGTATTGCTCTTTTCTATTACATTTTTGTTACACTGACGCCCCGATGCTGGTTATTATGTATGCAACAACACCCCCTATCGTGCATCGTGCACCGGTGTGCCGGTATTGGACATTCCTTCATCCTGCAGGGGAATGAGAGGGATGAGTTTTGCGTTGAGTTTATCCGAGTCATTTGTAATCCATCTATCCATTCGCTCTGACCATCGTATAAACACTTTTGGGAAATGGTTTAATCGTTGAGCTCGAGCTCGAGGTGCAGCGTACATGCGGGTGGCCCCGTACGTGCGTCATGCTGTGGTCATCAGTTAGAGTGCTCTGCTCCAAAAACCTGGACAACCGAACCTGGCCACCGGGTGGAAACACGGTTCAATAAGAACAAGGTAAAAAGGGTGCATTCGAGAAAAGCACAACCGTACCGTGCCATTGTGAAATGGAGTGAAATGCAAAAAAAAAACCCCAACAGATCTCATCGCTTAGAAATGCTTATTCCGTTGTCATTTTGAAACAGCTTCATACACATTCGCGTTCCTCATCTTGTCCGGAGCAAAAATGTTGTCCTGTGAATGCTTATCATATCTTGCACAAATGGACCAACAACTCCCCTCCCCCTCTTTCGCCTCGAGATTGTCACACAAAGCGAGCTTAAATTGTCTAGTTGAGGGACAATAAAATTGTGGGCGCGCACGTGGTTGGGTCGATGGAGACGCCCGGTGGCTGGTAAGTTTCCCGTCATCCAAAGATTCCAATTTATTTTGATGACTCGATAGGACGGTCCTATGTGTGTGTGTGTGTGTGTGTGTGAGTGACACAGGAAGCGAACGTGTATGGGTGCGTACCCGTAGGGCAATAACCGAGCAAAAGTGTACCAACACTCCCCCGGAGGGGCAGGATTTAGATAAGAAAGCCATTTTTCCGAAAGTCATGTGCGTGATTTATCAAAATTTCAATTCACGCCACTCGATCTTCCGCTTCATGCGTCATTAAGCAAAGAATGGCCAGATGAGAATGGAGAGGGTGAACACACACACACATTCAGCGAGAAAGGGAAAAAACCCAGGGTGTCACAGAGACACATTGTTCCGTCATCCTATCGCTCCCCCGGAGGGTGAAACACACAAGGTTGAAGTATCACATTGACACATTTCGTTTATCTAAGATGCGAGTAGCCGGGCTGATCCGTGTCGCTTCCTGTGCGGGAAAAACGCGCAAAAGGATGGTCGGTGTGTTGGCGTAAGGGGTGTTCACGCTTACTTCAACGCCTCCAGGGTCAGGGTTTGTTGAAGGGAAAAGGATTCTTCCGGGGGTGGGGTTTTGTTTTTCCCGGGTTAGCTTTATCGTCTTGTCAAGCAAGCCGGGCCCAGGAAAGGAAAACAGGTTTGTCATGCGGTGTTATTAAAAACGAACGATTCCTGGTAGATTTGTAACCATGACAAAAGACTCAAAGATTAATCCGCTACGGCGAACGGAAGGCAGGTGATTGATTACGGTGTCCCCAATGGGTATGATTGATAATAATAATAAGGTAGGAGTGAAAATGTTCATCCAAATGCGCCGTACTTGATGTAAAGGCATGGTTATAAAACGATTTAACAATATTTAAATCTACATTTGATGGGTTCCGCTTTTAATGTTTTAGATATTTTTTAATGTTAATTGTTATAAACATAAATAAAAATGGTTAAAATTCACTACCCAACAGAAGACTTTATTTATTAGTACTACAGTTGAATTTATTAAGATTATATTATACTGACCAGGGGTAAACATTAAAGTGATGTTAGTTATGTATTTCAAGGTCATCTAAAACAAATATCACATAAGTAACCGGAAACATACCTTCTTCCCTTTTACATGAAGATATGATTCAGTCGTCAACTCACCATCAACAGTTCCCATCCCACAGCAAAGGGGCTAATTTTTCATTGCGCCTCCGGCACTGGATGTTGCCGGAACCCGTGGAACGCACAGCAGTCTGGCACAGGGTGCCATAACTATCGCAACACGAAACCCATGCGGCACGGGTACTGTACAGCCGACAGGTTAAATCGAGTTACGCCACTTGTTGACGGTAAAGTTGGCAAGCAACAAATTTTGCGCCGACAGATTGATTGCCTTCGTAGCGGGGTAGGATTTATTGATGGCCTAGTGAACAGTGAGTCGTTTTGGGGGAGAGTGGGGACCGGTTTCTTATCTAGTAGCATCACCAGGAATATCCGCCCTGGCAGGCAATCGAGCGTCGAAACATATATTTTTGGAACAAAGATGAAAAATGGATTGCTGGGGGAAAATAAGAGAGTGTGGAAAAAATGGGACACAAGCGCACAAGGTGCTGTGAAAGACAAAAACCTGTCAACGATATCGTCCGTCATTAGCTGGCGCCCTGGAAGTGTGGGGGACGAGCGACAGAAGCAGAATCAACCACACACAGACAAACCTGCCAATATCACGCACAGCCCAATCAATCACCCATCGAACGGGGATGTAATTCGATTTGAGGATCATTAAACAAACACATTAACTTTATCATACCCGTACCCGGATGGCTGGTCGGTTTTACTTCCGGGATGGCCCTGCAAAGTGTCGAGAATGGATGGAAACGCATCAAACGCGAAAACATGGCACATGGTGTGGCGTAACTTTTGTTCTTTTCAGTGGTAAAGCTTGCAGATCTCGGCGAGTGTCCGTATATGAAAAAAACCCCAATCCTCTACGAACTGAATGACGTAATCGCAGTGCGAAGTCATTGCGTTACATTCATTTGACTGTGAGTTGCTGTTACTGGTGTGGAACTGAAAGGCAGCAGCTGTATTCGTTGATATCTTTCGCTTGTTTTTGGTAACAAATTAATGAAATTATGAACGATCGTTGTGGTAACTTCTGTTATATTGCAGTGATGAGTATTGTTACGCATGCCTGTAGGCTTCAGCATCGTCCATTGTTGGGTGATATTTTCATTCTGTCTCTTCACAATCAGACCCACTTGTTGAGACACCAGTTCGAAACTGCCGGAGAAACTCATCAGACAAAGTAACCAGCAAGTGAAACAAACCAAACAAAAAAAACGGAAGCTTTTCACAGTGCAAAGCAGAAAAAAAAATCAAATGAAAAAAAAACAACAACATTGAGAGACATCCGAAAAAGTGCGCTGTAATGTGATTACTAAAGTTCGGATGACGTGACGTTTGCGCCGGAACAGAGTTGGGTGTGGGTTGATAGAAATTTATCTTATTTTCATTTCCATTTATTATCATTACATTTCTTGACCGTATCGTGCCGATTTTGACGATGAGCAAGGGCGTTTTTCTGGCACGAAGGACACCGAAAATCGTTACAGAAACTTGTTGCAATGTGAAAGTTTATCGAAACAATGCTCGTCCGTTGGCTTTTCCTCCGCTGGTTCCGGACGCAAAGAGGACGTTACAAAAATGGAAGTGGAAAAATCGGTAATACATTCACTTCACCATTTTTCGCTGAGCACGCTTGGTTGGAAAGGATTATGTAAATCGAGTAGCGCATCAAGTCTCGAAAGAGTGTCCACCACGTTCACGGTTTGATGATGTCCGATTTTTCCATTAAAATAGACTCCCTGTAGTATACGGATAGCATCAGTACTGGTTTCAGTCGATGGAACTATGATGATTGGAGTAAAATGTAAAGGAGTCTTGTGAGAAGGAGAATACAACTGCGCTGTGGTGATGCTGAAGCGAAGTGAAAGCTTTCGAATTGGAAATTAAGAACTAAAGGTTTTCATTGTGCAGGGCGCGAGCTAAATGGAATGGCGTTATCTATCAAGGCCAGTGTTGGGAAATGAAGAAAAATACAATAAAAATATGTTTAATAATCCAATAATTAGTAAACAATGATTGAAATGATTTTATATTGATTGTTCCGAGAATGGTCAATTCTGCTAAATGAGCTAAATGGAGTTGCGTTGCCTTTCAAGCCAGTGCATGGTTTCCAAAATGTGATTAATTATTCTGGGAAAAGAAAAAAAATGGATTAAAAATGAAGTTTAATAATCCTTAAATCGTAGGTGTGTAGTGATTGAAATGATTTTATTTTGATTGCTCCAAGAGTTCACTTCAATTCTGAATGAACGCGAGTTCCTCGAAGTAATTATCGGGAAAGTAGTTTAAAGTTGAAACTGAGGGTGTTACAAACACGCAGTACCAGTTGTACTTTTTATGTGTATCGTAGGTTAAATTGCATTACATTTTGTTGGAGAGAAAAATTATTGCTTTAATAACATTTTGCTCGAACTTAAATGATGTAAGAAAACAATATTTCAAACATGGCAGTTACGTAAAGAGTTGATTGAAAAAAGTATTGCAAATTTAGTCAATTTGTTCTTTTGAATCACAAAAATGATAACCCCTAAAAATGTGGGCAATTGCTATATAAAAAAAATGTTTAAATTGTTTCTCAACCAGAAAAACAAACATTATGAGCCCTCGATGGGTTTTTTTTTATTTTTACACGGAAATCAATTTTTGAAAATATTTCGGTAAACGATTTAATTGTTTTAATAAGCTTACAGTTTAACAACCTTAATTGTAATTGCTGCTCGCCTTTGTAAAACGAATCGCCTTTCCCTGCGTCTCAAAAGATGTGAGACAGGTTTCAGCAAGCAATTACACGACGAGCTGCTAGTTAAGATGTCGGCAAAATATTCCAACGCACGTGCCCATACTAGCTGGTGATATCGTTCGCTCGGAACACCGAGCAACCCCTCCAGTTTTGGATCCGATTGGAGAAAATCACTAGTGCTGTACTGCTGCAACGGAATGTCCATACCGAGCACGAAGCGTTACGCAGCGGGAAAAGTTGGTGCAACAGCACGCAAGCAAACATACGGCTGGCTGTTTTCCAGCACTTTTCCAACACACTGGCAGCCCGCTGGGCAGGGTTAATAGTGACTGCTATTACGCACGAATTCCTATTTTTACCATCTGGCTTTTCCATCTGGCTACCTCGGGGCCCTCGCAGACCGCCGCCGACACCCCGCACAAAATGAAACGAAGCGATGAGAGCGATGGTGGTGGTAGCATTTTCTATAATGAAAATGTTTTCACTTCGCTACACATGTTGCATCGTTTTAATTAAAACTACATGAAAATATAATGAAAATATTATCACATCCGAACACATGTTACAGTGCCGTGCTACAAGAAAATAGCCGACACTTTCGCCGGGCACATCGTGACCGTGGGTGAGGAATGAGGTGACGCACAGCGGGAAATGGGTTGGAATGAAGGAGCGTTTCTAAATCGGCAACGAAACGCCATTGAATGGAGCAGCAACCATTACCAGGACAACTAGATCAGTTGCTATCCTTGAGCAACGTGCACGGTTGCTTCGATTACACGTCTTCGACTGAAGACGATGGAAAGTGGGAAACGTATCTCGTTCGGATTCCTTTCTGGACCCTGCAGACAAAATGGCCATAAAATATCGAACTCAATTTTCCCACCTGCTTGTCGATGAATGCTCGTTCCATTCCCTGGTTGCATGAAGTGCATGATGAAAAATGTGAAATACTAGCAGGAACTTATAGCAAAACACCGGGAGCGTGCACTTGCCTGTCAGTGCGTTGCCTTGTCTAGTGGTAGAACTTTTTTTAAAAAGCTTTCGCTACCATTATGAGCATCAGTTTGCATACCTTCAGGATGATCTGTAATACAATGCATCGCAGTTAAAGTTCTATCGTGTTAATAGTTCGCGTATGTTATGTTGTTGTTAAATGGAATTTTGTAGCTTGATTATGGACAGAAGTGTGGTGTGAATGAAGAGAACAATTCATGTACATACATTGTTTTGTTGTGGTATAGAACAAAAGCTGTACAAATGTAAAGTGATGCATTTCTAAACGCCTGAAAAACGCCTAAAAAAAGGTGACGTTACATGTTGCTGTAGATGACGTTACAGTAGCATTCATGTTGCCTTCTTTCTAAACATATTAGCCATATTATTCAACCTTATTACATACACTGGTCTAATCGAAACTGTAAGAATGATTCTTAATAACGAACAATGGAGCGAAAACTAGCACCTCAATATATGGGCAATGTATTGTAAATAATAAATTGAAGAAAAAGCTTACTTTGCAAATTACATCGATTTCTTAGAAGAAAGTATGAATAGCATATCTATTTTTAGGAACTTTCCTACCGTATGAAGCCTTACAATACTTTTAGACGCAATTTTCCGCACAAGCACATATCTCCTTTGATGAAACTTCCTTGAAGTCCTGCCCATAGCGAGCGTCGTCCTTTTGTCTTCACCGCTTCAAACCAGCTTCCAATAGAACGATGCGTTCCTTCCTGTAAGCCTTTTATCATTGGCAGTCGATACCACGTATAGCTTTCCTGTACAGCAATCCTTTACAAACCTGTGGCAACCGTGCTAGAAGAAAGTCCTGCAAATTACATTAACTTTTGCACACCACTCAAAACTTTACCCCTTTTCCGAAGGAGTGCCTTTTTGATGGTAGGTTTTAGCTTCCCTTTCTTGTGGTTTTTTGCACAATCGAAACAAAAAAGAGAACGAGTTTAATTGAGAAACGTGGAAGTACGGTAAGCGGCTAAAAAAACGGATCACATCGTGTTTCACACGATTCCGTACAGCTACCAGGGGAGTCTGGGATGGAGCCCACAGGGATGCAAGTGTGTATGTGTGTGTGTGTAAGGGTTTTTTTCCTCCTTTTACGAGAACAACGCGAAGAAGTAGTTCCGGAGGCACAGAACTTGGTTAGAAAAAGTTGTGCTACTGCCGGAAAAGCGGCTGGATGCTTGCAACGGAATGGAGATTTTTTCCACCGTTGTTGCGTTGGCCGGTCACTGGGAGAGAAAGCGAAAAAATACTCCTGCCAACTGTGTAAAGAACGGATCTTGCCACCGAGTTCGGGAACGTGATGAAAGTCTCAATTGCGCGATCGTCCTACCGGCGTCTTAACATTGTTAGCAAATTTGTATGTGTATGCGTACTCGCTTTCCACACGGTCGGAGCGTTGAAAGTTAGTTTTACAAGTGGATAATTATGTAAATAGTTCTAATTAGAGACACTTTCCAGCCGGTCGGTTCTGGCCGGGCGCGGACCGGTTCGCTGTAAAGATATTAAAATGAACGGTTAGGAAAACTCGTCAAAGTGTGGCCAACCCGAATGGAGAGCGAATTAAAGAAGAAAAAAGAAATGGCAGAAAGGACAAGGAACAATTCTTGTACCATTGCACAACTCATTTCGAAAGTTTCGCAAGGCTTGGTGCTCGGTGCAGTAAGGATTGTATAACAATAATTGGTATAATTTTTTTTGTTCCCCTTGACGATTCACTAATCGTTATTTTAATACGCCTAAAGGTATGCAAGTTATACACTTTTTCGCCTTTTAACGACAGGGAGAGGAGCACATCCGAAGTCTAGGAGAAACGTTCCAAAAACTATTCCCCAAACCGGATTTTGAATTAATTAAGAACAGCTAGATTGTATTGCTGTAATTTCAGCACAATGTTTGGTGCTAAAATATTCTTAAACAAAAAATCTGTCAGGTTTTACACCTTTTGTCAGCCGCATGTTGATTTATTTTATTACCTTGGATTAAAACTTGGATCCGTCGATCTTTTCCCAGGGTATGTTGCTAATATGTCTTGTATTTATCAGCAGGAAAACAATACTGTTAATAATTAGATCATATGCTATACACCATCAAGCGCGCAAGTATGTCCTCATTTTTCTGTGTCTACCGTAACGCCATGCAAACTTGCGAGAGACATAATTGAGGTCTACCGTTGGTTAGATTCTCCAAGGGAGTAAACAAATCAATTTGAAAAATTTAATTTATCGGCCAAAGTGATTGGTTCTTTATTGAATATTGTGCGAAGCCGTCCGACCCCTGGCATGTTTTCGGGGGTCGGGTTTGTTCGGGCTGATCAGTTTCAAAGTCCTAGAGATGTGGAACTTTTCTGGAGCAAAACTGCACCCAGTGCACTCGATCGGTAGGTTGGTTGGGCTGATGAACGTCCGTTGTATCGATTACCATCCGGAAGGAGTGGAGTTCTCTTTCTCGTTCGGTATTCGGTACGTAAATATATCCACCCAACTCGGAACGTATCCTTCCCGCAATACGGGAGTACGTGAGTGTTTGTGGGTGTAGTTTGGTAGCCATTAAAACTCAATTATGTGCCCCCTTGTTTTCTCCTGTTTTATGACAAAAAGAATCCTTTATCCCGGTCGTGTACGTTACCGCCTGCACAGTAGGCTTTGCTCGTGTTCGGTATCTAAGGACGGAAGACGATCGTACCGGGTTTGCACTTTTGCGTACAAAATATTTCGATGGATGGAAAAATGGGTAGAGAAAATTAATTAATTTCATGCTGCACCGTGGCCGGGCCGGGCGGAATGGATTTTCCGGGCAGTGGCCATAGTGTGTCTCCCGTTTCCGCTGATACTGGCCGTGTTCGAGGACGTCGGATAATGGATTGTGGAACTGTTCGAGCGTGTGATGGGGAGATGCTCCGATTGCGGTGTGTTGTGCGAGCAGAGCGAAGCGAAGGGAATGAATACTAATTGGAAACTGATTATCATAAGTGATCCGAACGTGTGTCGAATGAATGCGCTTAGTGCTCGGTGAGCATCCTTTTTGCTGTCGGATGTTTTTCCAATCCTTCCTCGATTGTGCAGCCACACACGCGAGCACATGCGAACATGCAGATACTCGGCATGATATCCTGGTTTTGTGATAAAACATGATCCTAATGAAGATTTTCCTTTGATCTCGGCACTCTGCTTCCTGCTGCCTGGTTCGCACGAGAGAAAATGCTCGTTTGTAGCAAATAGTATTGATTTTTGAGCACGTTATAAAATCACAGGAAATCTCTCTTCTCCACACACACACACACACACACAGCAAACACACAGTTTGGGGTGCGTATCGTCAGCCGGAATGATGCCGGTGATTGACGGTGTTATTTGATATTAAAGCTCACACCCGCACACCCACACTTGCGGAACATCTTTTCGCTTTGATGGAATGTTTTGTGTTTGGGAAAATTGTTTTGATTTGCACTCGCGATCGGTTCACCCGTTACCGTTACCTTTACCCATCCAACCACCTGTACATTCTGGCAGCTTTTGACGTGCTTTTGATTGGGAGGCTTCATCGTTTCGATGAATTAGTTATGGGTATGGGTACAGTTTCGCCACTCCGCCCTGAGTCTATCGTGTATCGAAGATTATCCTTGAGGCGCTTTTACTTTGAAGATCTGGCAAACTGCCAAGCCATGCTGCGGATGTGCCGAGAAGTGACACGTTTATTATGGCATGTGTACAGCTTGCGGACTGTTGCGCACGATGGCTTACTGGCCGGGGGGAACGTCTTCGAATGATGGTTCGCGCTGGAAGAGTAAACAGAGGATTATAATGAAATCTTTGCTAATGAAGGTATTGTAGAGGAAATCGCCTACAATTAACCAAAAGCTGGCTTGGCTGTAATTTGTAACTTAAGCGTAGCATTTCGGATTTTCGTAGGATGACGTGAATGTTTGGGAAGCTTGCAGGAAACTTTGATCGTTGTGATTGTTCTGAGGCAAATATTAGCACATTGGGTATGGAAGGCTTATATTCATATGCGGTCTTAGCGCTAAATAGCGTATTAAGCAATATGCGCCTAAAGGTAGGCAAGCATAAATAGTGGAACATTACTTCCCACGGTTTTTGAGATCCTCGTACGCGATGTAAAGAGTATTTTGTACTAAAAGTTGTTTACTTACGAGGGAGACTTTGTTCAATAAACAAGAAATAGGACAATAAATGTAAAAATAAACAGTTTGAATAATAATTTAATCTTCCCGTTCATTTTTAAATGTGTACTCATGATTTCCTCCAATAACATCACAAGAAGGTGGATTAAAAGTCCTTCAGTGAGCTGTGGGAATTGTAAATAATTAACCTAAAATGTAAATTCACCTGGGCTGTCAAAAGATCAACCATTTGCTAATTACCATTGGTGTGGTGTGGTGTGATTCAACATAACCAACAGTATCTTCATTCCATTAAAACCATGACAAGACGGTACCATTCGCAAAATCTTTTTCCCTTAAATTGACACGCTTGACATTTGTCAATCAGGTTGGCGCACGAGCCGGTAAAAACACGGGCACGTTAAAACCCGCCCGATGTTTCCTTGTAGGATTTATTCCCAGCAGAACCGCAATATTCTTTCATTAACTCCGTGCCATTTTGAGGCTGGTATTGTCTTTTTTACTTCAATAAGGATTTCCGCCAACCGAACGGGCAGCAGCAGTGTGTGAGGGAGGCTAAGTAGAAGTGAGGGGGAAGCCGGTGCCGGATAAATTGAAAATGCCGCCAGTGGTTTTGCTTGGGAAATTAGAAAAAAAGCACCATCCTCGTCTCGCTCGTTGTCAACTGCTCCTTGGAGACTATTCGATGGCTATAATACCTTAGTCCCTTTATTTCCCCGGGAATCCTTCCCGGGGCAGGATACTCCCCGTTGTGGCTGCGGCGTGTGGGGCCGTGGGAGGGTGGGCGGTTCGGCGGGATTAGTGGCGGACGATACCAACCAACCGGTTTGAATTCAGTGGATTTAATTTTCCCTACTTTTTCCATTCCATCCCATTCGCCCGTCTCGTGTGAGATCATCTACCGAGTGGGGGCTGAAAAGCGTAAGACCGGTGTCGCGGTGTGGAAAATAAATGAAAAGCGGAAGAGATTTATTAACATTTGTAAGATTATGCATAAGCTCTAGCGCAGGGAATCGTCGCCGTCGGAGTCGTCGTCGTCGTCGTCGTCGTCGTCTTCGTACGCTCCTTTGGTCAGGAAATCGACGAGGGAATCCATCCACCGGGTTCCGTGTGAGTTTTGTACGGTGTTGAATTTTTCCTGCGGTTTTCCTTGTTCCATTACTTGCCGTTTTATGTGTTTGTCGTTTGTTCGAAGCAGGCAAGCATCGGACGGGAAAGTTGACAATTGGCTGCCGGCTGTTAGATGGCTGGATTAAGACGGACGACGACGGATGGTGTACGGATGTTGTATTTTTGTGTGTTTTTTATCTTCTTTTTCTCTCTGTGCTACCACAACGCCATTCACATTTTCTCATTTGCGTGCCTGGCACAGGGGCGGTTTTCCATCCACTTCCACACCGCGGCCTTCCTCACCCACGGCCGTGGCCGTGGCTGTCTTCACACGGAACACGGCACACAATTACCTGCGGGATGTTGGCTGGATGCGACCGGGTGCGATGGTGCATGAAATTTTAATAGAAAAAGTAAATCCACTTATTATTCCGGAAGCGAATGATGACGATGCCACCGACACGGAGTACATGTTGCTCCCTTGCTGGAACCGGGCGAGAAAAGCGCGACAGATAATTTATCGATGCGTCGCATCGTTGCGATAAGCTTAATGGATTGTAGTACAATTCCGATGACCAATTATTCTGATCAATTGAGCGTGGCTTATGGAAAAGGGGGATGAGAAGTTTACTGGCCAGTTTGGTGGGAGGGGAATAATGGTGCTAATGGAAGAAGACATGCCGGAACGCTTGGACGTTGAAGCGTGCTTAGCCGAGCAGTACAATGTTTGCAGTGTACGAGAAGTGTTGAGTTTTGGCATGATAAATTGCAATTTAGTTTGTTGGTATTTAGCCATGGCAGGAAATTCGTCTTCAACAAGACGGCGTTTACATGACGGATAGTATACAAAGCAATTCTATGAAGTTAAGAATATAAGTAATCAACTTCAAAAATAGCAACACTTTTTGGCTGCCGTGTAAGGTCCTTCTTAAGCCTGAAGTTATGCAATATGTATAGTATTTTAACATCGTATAGACAAACGTTCAAATGCTGTCAGAATATCAAAACTGAATTGAGTAAAGATGTTGGGAAATGCTTGCTTTTACTATTCTACCCTTGAAACATCTTCGGCTCCAACAGGTTGTAGTCTCTGGGAAGGTTTTTTTTGTGTATTTTTGAGTTTATTTTTCAGATGATTGCTTGTGTGATAATTCTACAGAACAAAAATTTCCAAATTTAGGAAAAAAACATCTAAAGCAAAGCAAATCGTTTGATCGACGCTTTTGTTACACTACTAAACAATCTGCTCCTAGCACATGGAGAGAATGCTTTTTTTATCGCATTATTATTGCAATGCGACCTTATAACCGATTCAATGTAGCTTGCACGATTACGCTGGCCGATCGTGACGAGCGGTAATGAGCATAAAAGCAGGGATTTCTAACCGATGAAAATCAATTCCCATGCTTACCGGAATCCTTACGAACGCCACGGCAAGAATGTAATAAAAGAAAGAGCGTGAAATAAAACATATTCCTTCCGGTGGGGGCGAATTTTATTTGTTAGCCCGCTCCATAGAATATGCAATAGAAAGATATGAGTGTTCCCAATAACAATGGTGCGGTTCGATTTTGATGAAATACCTTCGAGAGTAGGTAAGAATAGCACACGTCTGCACCAACAATACTCAAAGGAACAATAAAGTTAAATGAAGTAAGGAAGGGCCGAAGGGCTCACTGATATTTGCCTCGCTTTTATGAACCAATTTCCAATGCTAGGTCGATTAATATTTTTGTTTTGTTTGCATTGTTGCGGGTGAGTGAAGCGAATCCGTCAAGAGCGCGAGTGAAAGCTCGATGAATGCAACAATTTTTGCCGATACCCCCAATTTCCGGCCAAGGTTATGCTTTCGGCTGGGTGTGGGGAAGTTTTTCCTCTTCATGTTATGGAGGTTAGGTTTGGTGCGGTGGAATTTCCCCGAAGTGAATGTTTGTGTGTGCTGGAGGGCTCAGTGTGTGCGTGTTTGTATGTGGCTAGCTACGAGCTGTTGCCGCTGTGTCGTGACTATGCATAATCCATATGCTTATTATTATCATCATTATCATCAAAATTCACTTCGGTATAAGAGTGTGTTTTTTTCCCCAGCTGGCACCCGCTCGTTCGTAGCAGTGGCGGGTTGGTGGCCATCGAGCATTCGCTTGCTATTGTGATCTGCATAATTGTAGCGGCATACTCCGGATGCCGGCTAAACGATTTTTGCTCGAAAGTTTTTTCCGGATTGGCCGGATGCCTGGGACATTACGTCAAATCGGTGGGTAAATGTTTCACCACAGTGAAGGGAGAGTTGAGCCAAAATGCATACACGCAAACACGCCCTGAACGTAAAACCATGCGCCAGGTAGCCGGTGTCACCCGTGTTCTATCGAGATTGTGTTTCGAAAATTCGATTGAGTTCCGACTCGGTTTGTGCATTGAGGTTGCCCTCTTGCTGGAATTTCTGTGCGGAGTTTTCCTTGGCATGGCATGGTTGAATGTTTGTGCCCGATAACCTTCCATTGTTTGGTCTAGCATCCATGCTGGTGGTGAATGTGTGCGGGCGTGTGTGCTTGCGTTTAGGATGAGCCACTATCGAAATATTGCAACATGACGTGTGTCGTGGCACGTACGCTTGAACCGGTTTTTGGCAGGAGAAACAGTTTCGGTTAATGGCACAAATCTGCATAATTTTTCCGTCATTCCGCTGATATGATAATGCTATTTAGTTTTGATTGAAAAATAAACGAAACTTGGAAAGTACGCGTTGGATGTATGTGTATATTGTTGTTGCTGTTTGTGTGGTCAGAGCTCGAGGAAGAACTGTTCGGTACCAAGCTTTTGATCGACAAGCTTTTGTAGGTGCTATATTTGTGGAAAATTTTATTTTATTTTTTTTTGTTGTGTTTAATATCGTAATTTAAGTTTAGTCACTGTATGATTAGAACTTAAATTTTACATTAGAATAGTTCGTCACTTAAATGTCGTTAATATAAAACTTAAACACTTAAGGTGAGTACAGTTTCTGAGTATATTCTAAAGCGATCTGATACCGATCGGAGAGATTTGTAAAAACACTAATAGCATTATGCATCTATGCTTTGAGTTAAAAAGCGTTTATGTTGTTATATTTCGTATCCATTGTTGAAACAGTTAAGCCAAAAGTTATTAAGCGATATACTTATAAGTTTTAATCATAAGTTATTTTATATAATTGGCTTTTATGCTTTAGTAAGTAACATAAAGTTATTCGATTTGAAATATAACGTAATTATTGATCGTGTGATTTGAATAATTTAAATGTAATCAATTATCTTTTCCACAAATTAAGGGCTCGGGTTACGTTTTGTGAGTTACATACTTGCTAGTTGCATGATAAAATAAACAGTATGGTTAGCTAGAAAACTGCCCGAGCCTACGGGTTATGACATCGAAATACTAATCCGTGGGCAAACAAGCATAGATAAGCATCGCATGAACTCAAATGTAATCAACATAACACTCATGATACCATTTTTTTTTATTCGCGGTTCTGTTGATTAGTGTTGATTGGAACAGCGATTGTAGAAAATTTTTCACTATTTGCGCTGCACACCATCATTGATCGGATGCATACACACATAGAAAAAGAGAAAAAAAGTCATGAAAAATCTGTAATGAGGTCTGTGCTAATGATGTGTGTTTAAATATTGACAGCAGCACAATTGCTGCAAATAGTGGCGGATCAAACGGTAGAGGATGAAGGTGTCGGATGTAGGGGGGATTAGAAGCAGGCAAGTGTGACAAAATGTGGTGTGATACAGAATATTGTATACGCTGTTATGATTTTTAAAAAAGGTCCACAAGTGGAACTGATGGGTGCAGTGAATACCGATAACCGCCCGGCCGACTCGAAGAATGATATAATGTGGAACCAACGCTAATCAAACACTGAAGACAGGACCTCAAAGTTGGCTTCTCCAAGGGGTCTCATCTTCTACTAGATGTAAAGTGTTATACAGTTTGTTAAGACTTGGTTGGAAACGTACATATTTCCAGGCAAACGATGGAAGTAATTGTTTTTCTTTACCAAAGAAAATGAATTGCATCACTGTTCTGTAACAACCCGTAAAATGTTCAACAACGTTAACAATTTGGTAAAAACGAGACAGAAAAAAAAACCCGGAAACTTGTAGCCTAATTCGGGGCCGGCCAAAAATGTGCGCACGCCGAGACGCTGTAAAACTGGAAATTTTCATAAATCACATTTTCCTGAACCCGGTAACGATGTTTGTGCTACGGGTATGTTGTTAGTACAGCCAGTTTCCAGTTTGCCGGTTTTGATTATTGCCCTCTCGAACTTTCTTTCGCCTGTAGGCTTCCCTTGAGGCTTCCCTTTGCAACCCTTGGTGGAGCGCAAATGCCGTCAATTTGCAGTCGATTGCAAATTTTTTACCACCTTTCTTGGGACGTTTCAACACGGTACGCGGGTTTGGTACGGGCGAAAATGGGCACTAGCGCCTTGTAATAAAATAAGAAACTGGTACATGACAACAATCCACGATTCCGGTAAGCAAGTGGGGAAAAAACCGTTTAACCACCTTCAGACTGATGAAGCAAAGATGGATAAAGGAACGTGCAAAAGAGTAAGAGAGTGAGATAGAGTGAAATAAAAAAAAAAGATTGAAATATCCCCGTCGCTTACCGGCCTTGAATGCCGTAACGTAACGTGGAGAAAAAAAAAATCCTCTTGAAAGTGTGAAAAATCTCGGAAGCATAAGAGGAACATTCGAAATTCTTTATGATAATATACATCATAAAAATAATGAAACCCAACCTTCACTTTTTCACCTTCGCCCGATAACATTCGTGAAGGAAATGGAAAAAAAACTCGATGCAAAGCGAATAACGTTACAGCAAACGTTGAACATAACTCCCATCAACACCGTTTTCCGGCGAAAGAAACCTTGGTTCTGCTGCAATTTTGGGGTAAGCCCGAGGAGGAGTGAAGTGGGAACGGACCATTTTCCTTCGCTTGCCTCACCGGTGAACTTCGATTCCTTAATGCTTCATTCATTAAACTGGCGTAATTTCGCTCGTCTCACATTATTGCTTTACTGAGCGGCTCGAGCCTTTCCGAGGTCTTTTTTTTTCGTGAACCATTGCACAGGAAGTAATCGTGTCCGGGTTCACCTTTACCTGACGTCGGAGTTCTTACAGGTTGGTCAATGGTCGAATGATGATAGCCCGTTGAAGGTTGAGGGCAAAAAACCTGATTTCCCACGAGTAGTTACCACGAGTCTTCTAGGGACAGCACGAAATGTGTAAGAGAGAAACGTGTTGTGTACGAAATTATATGTAAAGTAGGCGTTGCAGTTGATAAGGAAGAGGGCTTTTCGGTGAACAAGAATTATACATGATTTGTGACGATCATGTTGAGTAATATACATATTTTGTTCGGTCGTGAACGGTGTTTCTTGTTTTGGTGTGAAGAGTTGTTGAGAAAGTTAGATTTTTTGTTTTAGCTTAATTTGTTTTATTGTCAAAAAGTCGAAATATTCTGCAACATCTCTTGACTTCCTTTCGAGGTAGGACACGGCGCGACATCGATACGCCAAAAAGACATCGGTATTCACCTCCATGCCGAGGTTTGATGAAAAAAAGCGTTGATTTTCAACCGATTAGAAGCAACTGCTCTGAAAGCCATGATTCCGGCCATGAAAGCCAACATCCTGCAGCATCTGCGTCGAAGATAAACCTGATCGTGCGTGAATGTTTCTCCGCAAATACGTTAAACAAAATCTTCGATTGTGCCAACTGTAGTGCTTTAATCCGGTCCATTATTAGGTGGTATTTCACTCGTGTCCTGGACTTTGAATTTAAGTCATCTTTGACTAATCGCCTCATTGCAGTTATGGAGATATTCTCATCTTTCGTCACTTTTCGGAAGGATCGTACTGGATTTCGTTTTAGCTTTTTATTTTACGGATTTAACCACTCTTGAAGTGCGAACCGACCGCGGACACCCACTTCCTTGCTTTCTAAAGACGTTGGTCATCAAGAAGGATACTTTAAATGTGGTGTACAGTGGCCAGATGGCGCTCCAATTTGTTTTACAATTTTTCCTGCAGGGAACAAAATAAACTTCTTTTGTACACGTTTTTAAAATTAAAATAGCTTAAAACCCAAAGGACACATTAATATCTGAATTAATTGCAATTATCGTTTCTATAAAGTTAAAATAAATTCCACATTATTTTATGGGCCATATTGTTGTTAACTAATTTATTACTTATTTATTATGACTTATCTTCTTATTTAATTTTGCTATTAATTAAATTTAGAGGAAGCGTTAAATATATTTATTAAATGATGGATTGCACTGAAGCTTATATGGTGTTATCAAATAGTATTGTACGCAACTTACAGGTCAAACCAAATACATTTATTACATTACATACATTTATTTTTATTAAATATACATACATTTATTTTCGGCGCAATACAGACGTTCGACAGTATGGTGTCACAAGCAAACTTAAAATTCAATAAAACACTAAAAATTCCTTGCATTTCAAGGTGATTATAATAAAAAAGATCTCAATCCACTGTACTCGTTCTGATGCTTTTTTTTGCCTTTATACGATTCCACCACAAGCATCGTTGAAACCCGATTTCTATTTATCAAATTACGAGCTGTCGTGCACATTCCCTTTAAGGGCATTTCAACACACTTCTTTCCACCGTGGCGCCCGGTTATTATTGTTGGGTGTGATAAATTTGCGCTAAACATGACATTCGCTAATAAAATGTGTATGCGCCTCATATGCTCGATCACATGCAAGCCAAAAGGCAGGCATATCAGTTGAACACTTGCTTTGGTGCAAGGATACATCGGAACGTTTCTTTCAAGGATTTGTGCTGCATTCCTTTCTTGAAAGCCACTCACCCCAAAACACGGGGGTTAGGAATTGAAAAGAAGCTCTCAAGCACGATAAGGCCCTGGTGGTAGGAAACAATTTCATACTTGATGTCCTGGCGCGGAAAAGCCTTTTGTGACGGAGCTGAGCTTCTGCGTGGTACGGCATGCTTGTAATTCTTCAAGGTACTTTTTGTGTTTTACCTTGACGGACAAAAAAACCCCCAACACGACGGATAATAACAAGCCATTTGTTTTCTGTGTGCAATTGCCGGGGTCACCCGGTAATGTGCTTTTCCCCATGTACGAGTTGCGGATTTGGTGCGGGAAAATTCCATTGTGTTCCAGCCGGCTCGGCACAAAGAAAAGTGTCCTCCACCATGCTACCATGCGGCTCGTTGCATTTTTATTTTCATTTGCGACGAGGTGCTGAGCCGTGCAAATTACAAGACATTTTCATGCACCACAAACAGCCGAGGGTCGTTTTTGCAGTGGAAAGTCAATAATAATAATGGTCGTGTATGTGAGTGCCGCGACGGTGAGCTTTTTGGACACGTGATACGGAAATAAGCGCTGTAAGCTTGTTGAAAGGAGTTACCAACATGGTATTTTTTTTACTGCTGCGGTCGTTTGCATGCAGGAAGGTGATTTGCTCGTGGGATTAAGAAATTTTCAATCAACCATGGTTGTCAAGGGTTGGAAACTTAGAGTGTAAGTATGAAATGCGGAGTCTGTTTTATGGGAAACTAAGAGAGGAAGTAGGCGCACTTAAATGAAGGTTTTTTTTCTGTAGAATAAAGTCACCAGAGTGACGTGTTTGTCGTTTTGACCATCGAGATGGCTATGAAGGTTTGCATTTGAAGTGCACATTAGTCATAATTTCAAACGGAATGATTTGCTTGCTACTTGATCGAGTTAGCATGTTAACGAGATTCTTGGAATTTTGTTCCATCCAAGTAGCCGTAGGTTTTGCGAGATGCATTATTTCTTGTCCGTTACGGATTTAATTATTGAAGTGAGTCGGAATTCGATTATACAGCAATGGGGACAGTAAATTGAATGTCATTTCCACTGCATCATGCTGCTGATTCGGACGCTACGCCTTGCCCGGTTGATGTGCGCACACATGTGAAGGATTCTTAATGAAGGGCAAGATATTCTTTCATAAGACGTTCCGCTTGCTCCCACCAACTTTTTCTCCGTTGCGGCCGGCCAGCACTACCGGGAAGCCGGGTTACGTCCTGGCATGAACTGGATGTGGGACAAAAGTTTTATCGTCTTGCGGCATTCGTTTTCATCGCAAGAAAGCAGCATTTCCACACAAATGGTCAGTGGTAAATTTCATTAGTGCCTCATCGGTTGTTTGTTTACTTTGGTGCTTTCGGGGTGCCCGGGTGCCAACCACACTGCGCCAGTGCACTGGGGAGTGACCGTAGAATGGGCCGTCTGGCGAGTCGGTGTTTTGTGTTGATCGAATTACCGTTTTCCATTGCCGCTGCACAAACCCAGCAAACGATGGAACGCTTTCGTTTCGTCCTTTCATTAGAGATAAATTAATAGAATTAGACACGGACGCAAACGGGGGGGCCGCCGGGAGAAAATTAAGAGAGTGAGGTAGAAGTGAGTGGTTGCTGTGTGTTGGCGTGGCATTATCTTTTTTTTTATTTATACGTCCCACTCTTGGCAGTACTTCTGGGCAGGGTGTTCGGAGTGTTTAGGAATATGCCTTGCAAAGCTGCCTATCAAGCACGGCACAGCACCACGTACGTACCACACAGCGCAAAAGCTTTTGCGGAGCTGCTTTGTAAAGGTCTGCTTATTTTTGTTGTCTTTCGTTTCGTTCGTTTAGTTTGTTTTCCACTGAATGCTGATGCGCTTCTGATTTGTTTGTTTTGTTTTGTGGTTTGTGTGTGCGTGTGTTGTGTTGCTTTTTCTTGCAGTAGTTTTTCCACGAAAACAGGTTTTTCCTTTTGATGCGATAAAATAGCCAGCGCGGACTGTGTTGGTAGAGTTTCCCATAATGTAGAGCTTACAAGAGAGAAAATAAAAACACCACTGGCGCTGGAAAACATCTTTCTTCCCAATTTCCTTCTCCCTTCAGTGCGCAATTTGTGTGTTTTTTTTTGCATTACAGTTTTCCTTTTTACCAAGCGCAAGTTCGTTGATGTGAGGTTTTCATTCATTGGCAGTTGGAAATCACTTCGCATCGTAAGCTGATTAATGCCAATTAAGACTGACGAGAAATCAGAAACTTTTCCACGTTCTTACCATCGCCATGCCTTTTTTTCTTCTTCCTCCCATTCGACATGCCATAGCACCATCGGTACTTTCTTTGCACGTCCATTTGCAGCACCAACAAAGACCTACCAGCAGGGTGAAGGTGAGTTTTTCGTTTGTTTTCTTCTTTTGTCTTGTTTTGTGTTTCTTACTTTTTTTTTCTTCCGTGGAAGCACAAGTGAGCATAAGCATTTCGATGGTTTCCGGCACAATCGATAGGTTTTTATCCGGCCCCGCTAGCACGTGGGAAATTGACTGAATGCAAACCAAACCAAATCAGAAGGCGCCAAACAAAACACAGCCCAAGATGTGCCCGAAGTTTTTCGATTTCGTTGTAAATCTCGATAAAGCGTTAATTTCTACGGAGCTTTCCGCGTACGACGGGTCGGGAGAACCCGTCGTTCCCGGCACTGGTCGGAATTGGTTGATTGAAATGGTGGTGTGGGCAGAGAAAGCGGCAGCGGAGAGTATTTCAATTGAACAATTGGTCAAGGATTTTTGGGGCTGATTGGATTTCGCAAAGTTTTTCCTCGCAAATAGGCCGTAATAGTTGATTGATGGTGAAGCGGAAATGGAATGAACAGCGAATGGAATGAAGACAGTTTGTGTTTATTGCGAGCAAAAAGAAGTTTTTGCAAGGATTGTGTTTGTTGCATAGAAATTATATTCATTCATTTCATGATTTTTGTACATTTTTTTTTATCCACAAGATGGAGAGTTTTGGAATCAGGTTGTATGCAAAGATGAGAAGTTATTATTAAGTAAGTTATGTAACATGGACACACGAGCTATTACTCACAGCTATGAGAGATTAGTTATGCTGCATATATTTTCGTTTATATTCGTCACTCCAAAAGTTACATCCTGTTTAGGCTTAATATTAAATGTCTTGCTCCCCAAAGGATGGTTTCGTTGTTGCTGCATGCAATGCTGAGTTCCTTCAGAGGTTTCCATCACAGCAACCGTCGCCTAATTTACCCTGCTTCAAATTTGTTCAAAGCCATTGCATCCCAGGAAGCGTACTATCATTAAACAGTATTCAATATTATGCTCCGAATGAAACACATTAAGCACGGGTTCGGGCATTTGGGCTCCTGTTGCTATAAACCCCATCAGCAGCATTTCTTTCATTCTTTCTAGCGAAATTGGTTTTATTTTCCATAATTTGAAAAGCCTGCCCCAAGCTGTCCTATCGGTTGCGGCATAATTTATGGCCCCAACCCAACTGCGCCCCGACGACCAGCTGCAGCAGTGCTCCGATGGCAGAACCTTTTGGCTTTCAGCGGTATTATGGCCCGAGGGAAAATCGTAAATGTGACGCATGGAAGCAACCGATAGCGCGCGGTTAAGGTTTCCGCTGTGACATTTGTTCCGCTCATTTCTTTAGCCTTTTTTTTATGGGATTGAAGGATGCTTTACCGTGTGTATTTTCTTCTTCTTTTTTTGAGCTGTTTGGGAGGAAATATGGAGTACAAAATATGTTCCCGTTTTGTTCCGGTCGGAGCGCGTGGGGGACCGAATTCGGGTGGGTGGGTGAGTGTAGGAAAAATTAACTCATGACCATCGGTAGAGTTTTCCCGAATAACAAAAAAAAAAAAAAAACATTTCCAACAGGGAATGACAGGGTAACCGATTCGAGCGATAAATTGGATTTCTTTAAATTTATTGTTCTCTCAACCAATGTTGCACAATTGAATTGGACTGACCGTTGGAAATCCGGGACCGCCGGAGTGTGCGAAGGAACGGCGTAAGGCAAAAGTAAAAAGGATGTTTACAGCGTTTGCAAAACCCAAACAGCATGGGAATTGGCATATCGGAATGATGACTGTGGTTTGCCATTTAACCGGAACCGGTTTGAAAAAAAAAAGGGGAAAAGTAAGAAAGATGCCAAAAACGAAGTTTTAAAGCTTACGCAGCTCGTTTTCGTGGATTCAATTTCACTATTTTGATAGCCAATGTGTGCAGTGAGTGAACCCCTTTTCCGGGTTTCATTTGACAACTCTTTTGTGTCGTTTTTCGGTACAACATCTTTGTTGTACTGTGAGCAATTTGTGTAAGTGGACCTTTTGTTGTTTTTGTTCTCGTGTTGTTTTGTTTTGTTTTTGTCTACTTAAGATTTTATGTGGACCGTTTACTACTAACTTTTATCTGTAATCATTTTTTTACTTAGTTTCTTTATCGTTTCCATTGTTCCTTTCTTATGTTTTATTTTAATTTAATCCCTCGTTTTTTAATGGGTTAGTATGTAGCTTATTCCAATAACTTCTAGGATTTGAGATTTTATTTCAAAGAAACCGCTAACAAAATAAATAAAAAACTAAAACCCTCTTTAGCATTCAACAGCGCAACACACTTTGCTGCCTCGTATGCGATCTGTGCTGCTGATTCCACGCTGTTATCGCACTATCTTGCAGCCTTCCGGTTTTGTATCCTTGCTTTCGCTTGTCAATCTAGATTAGTGTCACAATTCCCGTAATGGTTTCCGCATTGGTTGAGGCAGCAATGATTGGAAATCGAGACGCACCGGCACCCGGCACTCCACTCCTGTCCTGCAGCGAATAATCCTACAAATGCGGGATCATTCATGCTTCTGGAGTAATTTAGCAAAAACCTGTCCCTGCGTGAACGCGCACTATCAACCATCGGTAGGATTAGACTAATGAACAACGTCCCCCGCTTATCAATCGTGTTGGTGGTTGTGCATGTGCGTGTGTGTGTTGGCATACGGAACCAGGATTTTATAATGTAAGTATCTGTGTGAGTGTGGATGAGTTTGTTTGATCATGAGTGGGATGTTCACCTTGATGGGATTGTGTCTGGTACGGGATGGCAAGAACAATGGCAGGATCGGTGAATTGGGTTGGAAAAATAAAGGACGCCGAGGATGGGTTGAGATGGAGAAGGAACAGTGGAAATTCATTCGCCCGGGGAATGGCAACCGGCTTAGGAGATTTTTGCCGAGCTTTTGCTGACAGGATGGGGTGGGTGGTCCTATAGATCGGTTGGTGGATGCTGCGGCTGTGTGTGGCTGCTAATGTCTGTTTGGCTCCATTGCGATAGGTGTGCAAGTAGGTGCGTGTAGGAGTTGTCTAATAAATTAATAAAATCCATTTGCGGCAACGCTAAATCCCTGCAGCGTGACGGATGAGTGCAATTTGAATTGTACGCAGTGATTTGCAACGATGTCTGATGTTGCAGGGAGAGAAGGAGAGGCGATAGATAGGTCATGTACGATTATAATTGTCCTGTTTTCTAGATAAGAATGATGAATATTTTATCAATAAATTTTTAAAACTCTCTTAAAACACATCTGGGGTAGTTATTCTAACACTTATACTTCCCAATGTCAAATAATCTTTCTTACAGCACACGTAACACCGATGGAAGATTATTAATTACTAAGAGGGCACAATGCATCCGGACAGAAATTGTGCGAATACCTTTGCTCAAAACTGTCCCAACTGGAGGATATGTCCTTTTTATCTCCACGGCACTATCGTACCGGTTGGTCACACAATACGTGCCAGACGGTTCGACCGAGGTGCTCAAACAGTTAGCCACTCATCGCCCGATGCAGCACACCCGTGCGATCCCGGATTGGATTAAAATGGCACGTTTCCGGCTGGTTCCAAGGGCGCTTATCGTGCTTGGACCGCGTGGTTACGATTCTCCGTGCATGCCACAAGCATAATCAATCATGCACGGAAGCGTTTTCGGTTTCGGCCCGGTTGCACCGAAATCGAAAAGCACTCAATTGGGGAGGGGGGGCCGAAAATAGTAATAAATTCGTACTCGTGTGTGATTTGTGTCTAACGAAGCCAATCGAGCAGCGGAGCTGGATGGATTTTGGGATTGGTACAATGCAACAACCGACGGTTCGACATCCGTGATGGTTGCAGTTGTGATGTCATTAGCAAGAAGTTTGGCTGGCAATGCCTGACAGCTCTGGACTAGGAGACTTGTTATCCTGATTTCGATTTCCAAAGTCGAAAATCACACACGAGTTGAGAGTCAGGAAGCGTAGGCTTATGAAATGCACTGAGCGGGTTTCTAGACCTATCGTCGAACCGCACGCATTTCGAACGGGCGATTAGAGTTGGTTCGCTGTTTTACAGACTTACGATACTATGCTAGAGCGATTGTAGCATCGATTATAGGTTCAATTTTAAGGAAAGATGATAAACGAAGAATGGTTCTTAACCATAAAGGAATGTTACGTCAGTGCTTCCATTCTAGTAGACAAGTAGCATTGACATTTTGGTTATGAATAGTTTAGGATAGAGATTGTTGTAATGTGCTTGACACGGAACAATAATTACAACCACGAGGAGACTCGGTTACGTTAGGGCTACTTATAGGCATTGTGTTACTCAAGAGAATTCTGTCAACGAGATTCAAACAAATAAAATTAAAGCTTTTTGCAATCAACTTCTATAACACTTTCATTACTTTTGTTAAGAATAATTTTCAATCGTTTTCAAAATAATAAAATAAAGAAATAATACTTACAACGATATGGAAAGCACGCAACAAAATATTGAATATGAAGCTTGCATTAATCCTCAATAATCCGCCGTTCGCACGAATCGGGTGATAAACAGGATTAATGCTCAGAGAGAGGTAATGTACTTTCTTCTTTCCTTCTCGGTTTGGTAGGTTGCCCATTTAGTTGTAAACGATAAATTGTTCAATTTGGTATTGTTTGTATTATTTTACAAGAAAGAACTGCTATAGTGCCTCACGTTGTATCGGGTTTTAAGTATTAAATTTTTATTAACTTGATTTGCTTGCTGAAACTTATTCACAAATTGTGAGGATAGGAGATAGGAGTTAGTTTGAAATGTAAAACTCCGAGAGTGATTTGATTTAATTAAAAGTATTTTATCACATTTGTATAAACTATCACACAAAACATTTAGCAATGACTTGCTTTGTAATTATTAAGATTTCTATAATTTCTTTGTGCATTCTTCCGTATAATTAAAACATCCTGCAAAGGATAAGGGTGATTTTCTACAGATAACGCTTTCGTTTTTTCAGCGAGTCAGGAAATGAGACGCTCTCGAGCCATTCGTGAGGGACAAATGCGCCCATTCCCGAGATGTAGCGTGTTAGATTTTCTATTCTAGAAGCACCATAAAGTTCAAAATCCTCCGGACATCTCCCGCTGCAACGCGAACGAAAGAAGAAGAGTGCGGTGGAAATTGGCCTACCATTAGTTTCGGTGTAATGGTGGAGCTGTTGTATTCGCCGTAAAAAGTAACTAAAACCCGACGCGATAAAACGGTGTGTGATGGGCATTGGAACCCCACACGAATCGTGCTCGGGTTGGCCCACCGATCCCGCTGACCATCACGTGCACGGGGAAAAGATGTCGAAAATCATTAAATGTAATGACCATCGTCATGGTGCGCGCACCACACTCCGCGCCGATGGGGCAGTAAAGTCGTGGCAAATTAACAGCAACGGTACCGATTTTCGAGATGACTGTGATGCCAATAATCGGAACGCGAACCTTGTGACTTGTGTTTGTGTTTACGGAGGGGGTGGTTTGAGTATAAAATCCGATACAGTCGGTAATTTCAGCATCCGGGTGGTATGGTTTGTGAGGGTTACACTCCAGCAATGTTTCGCTGTCAGGTTTCTCCTACACAAACACAAGCGCAACGCAACGCGCGATGCGGAGGGACGTCCCTTCGGGGGGCGCAGTTTTGTTATGTGTTTGTTGAATTTTATGATGTGTGAAGCAAAATTACTTTCCTAGCGATAAAACGCATGTTTGCTTGTTGTTTCATTTAGTGCACATCCGGGATCGTGTGTTTGCTGAAATGTGTTTCAGCCGTTTAGTGCGTCGCTGTGCATAGGTTAATGTGCCTGAAACGTAATTTAATTCTCGGAATGCTTTTGCATACAACCTTTCCTTCTTTCTTGACACTTTTGCCCGGGGGGGATGGTGTTAGATAACCAAGTGAGAGGTTTGCTTGGCTTGAGCAGCATAAGCTGCCGGGAAGATACTCTGATGGCTATAATGAAAGTCAGCAATGCTGTCTTATGTGCTTTAATAGCAAGCAACTTTGAAGGACTGCAGTGTACGTTGGGTATCAGCCATATGCAGGGGTAAAGATAGCAGATTCCTTCAAATGATTCCACAATAGCTAGAGGGTTTAATCTGTCCGTTGCTAAATCTAACAGGACATGGATTGCATAACGTAACCTGAATAATGCAGGTACTTGAGGGCCAATATGACGACGATGCCTGTCAATGGAATGATGGAATGAATGCGAAGATTCTAAAGTCTTTGTGCTTAAAATACTCAAGCGTTACTATCGGTCAGGCAAACTATACATAATCTTTGTAAAGCAATATTCTAGGTGATATTAAAAGAACGTGAGTTCCTGTTGGACATCCTTTTGTAAATTTTCTTGAAGCATTGAAATTATTCGTCTTCTTTGGACTCTGTCAAGCATATCAAATATATATCATGTACTAGCACTCTTGGTTCTACGTACCCTTACAAAGTTGCCAGAAATACAATCAAATTTAGCTCGAAGTGTATACTCAGGTCGCCTGGCGTTTACCTAAAAGGAGTATTATATTATCTACTTATATTTGATTTTTTTTCTAGTAGTTAATTCAGCCCGGTCGCAGAGAGGGAGATATTCGGAGATTCCCTGGCTAAGGAAGCCTTTTTCCGCGTCTCAGGCTGTGTCATTTCTGATATCGCCAATCGTCAGCGTAGTTTAACTTGACGTAGGTGATGTTCAGTCTTTTGGTTGAGCGGTATTTGTCGTGCAACTCGCGTCTCTTGCTGAGGGTTGGAGAACATGGGATCGCTTCCTGGCAATGGATCCATTTATCTTTAAAAAATAATGCGATACAGTATCCCGAAAGGCACTTCAAGCCATCGAAAAACATACCTGTCGATTGAAGGGATGTATCCCACATGTGAGACCATGATTTTCCACACTAAAAACTGATCACTTTTGACGAAACCTTCGATCGAAAATTCTCATGTAGCGAAGGTAACGAAGAATTGTATGGCACATCATCCTTCTCTACATTAGTGATATTATCGGTTACTACGATTATCTTGACACCAAGAAAATGTATTAATTTTTATTAAATAAAAAAACATCGACAATAAGACTGCACGTTCCGTGATAAATTTTCCTATAGTCAATAAAAGTAGCTGCAACTGTAATTGACTTTGCTGCGCTCATACTCTTTATAGACGGTGTGCAGTATAATTTGTTTGTTTTCGCATATTGGACAGCATAGTCTGTGTCTACGGATAAGAAACTTCTGTATCGTTATGATTGATTTCAGCGGCAGATGATCTATTTATCTTTCGTGTTTGGTCGCACGCGATAAGTTCAACCTACGATAGTTTACTCGCTGTTTCACATTTGTTGTGTTTTCTCTTATTTTGGTCATCGTCATTAGGAACTGAATTTACGTATTCGACAATACGATACATAACAATGTGGGTAGAAAAGGAAAGGTAATTATGCGCTGTCAGTTGGTGTTTATTCTGCACAGTCTCATAATAACACTTTCAGTGTAAAAAGCTAATCGCAGTATGCCTAGCCGGTCAATTGTACGTTTACTCTCGAATTGCTTGTTCCTCACCTCTAATCATTCACTTTCACATTCGCTTTCACACTATCGTCGGTAACCATAGTGAAATGCTTATACCCCAAAGCTGAATTTGTATAAAGGACATTCAAATAGCGACTGTAACGCAACGTCATAAATGTCACTTAACGATTCAGTAACCGCGTCAATCAAGCATCCACCGGACAAAGCATATGTCTCGCATCCGTTGTACTCTTTTGGAAGTTGGCCAGTATTTTATCACTCAGCTCACATCATGTGCTTGTGTCGGAACATTCCCACCTACCGGAAGTGTGGTGACAGAGAGTAAGTTAGAATTTTAATTTAAAGTTTGCACACTAAACCGATCGGTTGTCATCCGCTCCGGCCAGACAGAGGATCGGCTTACTTCACATTCCAAACCCCTCCTCCCACCGAAACTGCTGCACCGCCCTTCAACTGTGGGTAAAGAAAGTGATATAAAAAGGCCAGGACGAAAATACCCGCTCACAATCAACCAACTTTACTGTACTGTCCCGCCCGTTCGATTTCTTCGGACGTAATAATGGAAACTTCTCGCCCCATCCGAACGATTTGGGGTGCCGATCGGGTGAAGCGTTTGCCGGAGGACAGTGCCGGGACCTGGCTGACAGCCGATAACTGACGTCGGGTAAGTTTGCCGTTTAGCTTACGGGTGAAAAGTTTTTCAATAACATAAAGTTACACGGCCGGTCATCGCATAGCTGACCGCCGTACAGCGAAACTAGTGGCAATTTTGTTGAGCGGTAAGGAAGTTTACAATTTTGGGTGTTTTTTCTCTTCTTTCCTGTTCATGGGACACATAGAGATGGTGGTACGGTTTCTTGTGATGTGATTGTACTTTTTTTTGGTCGAAGAAAGAGACACATTGTGGGATGTACAGTGCAGTGACTGATGACCAGCTTACCCGTTGAATATTAAGCACGGAAAGCTTTTCTTGTGTCATTGTTTTAACGAACGAAACAAACGAAAACGGAAAGAACCATTTACGGACCCTTGCTTTTGCCGTTTTAGACGCTTTCTTTCGGATCAGCACAAGTGCATGATTATTTTGAAGTGCACCGTGTGGGAAGGACACACACACACAATGTGGCACAGTTCTTCAAGGGTTGCACATGCACTTTGGCCAAGTGTTGCGTTGTTTTCGTGCGCAGGACTGGGGACAGAAAATGGAAGACATCCGTCCCATTGTTTGCGCGCTGTTGGTGCGATAGTTTCACCGAAAGCAAATGTGTAATATTTTCCATCTTGAAAGGCGCACTCAGGTCGAGGCGCACAGCGTTCTTGAGCGTGTGTTCCGGCAACACAAGCGTTGGTGTTTCGGTGCTAGGTGTGCGGGAAACGGTCCTTGAACACGTTCCAAGCCACGGTACACACACTGCTGGGGTTGAGATAGCCGTTCATGGTGGTAATTTTTCTTCTAAAAAATAGTCTCAAAATAAAGAATAGTATCGTCCGTTTGCGTCCTGCCGGTTCCACTGCTTGGCGCGGTTCCGCCGCGTGTGTGTGTTTGGGTAGCAGAAAACATGATCATAATATGTATACCGCCGCCGCCAGTACAAACCGACGGCTGTCGGGCTTAAATGCACACCAAGCAAACTCGAAAGCTCGTTTTCGGTGGTGAGGCACTCCAGACTCATAAATTGCCCACTTAAACGTTGATCCTCAAACCTTGTCGGGGACGATGCAGTTGCCTGTGCAGTTTGTTCGCGACCCCTCGTCGGCGGTTTACCGAACGTAGTTCGTTTTATTCGCTCGAGAAGCGATGGAGAGACAGAATAATATGGGCAGCTTAGAAGCGATTTGTACGCTGTTATTCAGCGGTAAAGTGATGGAAGATGGTTCATAAATTGTCCGCCAGGGGATGAGGTTATATTTTTCCGAAAGTTTATCAAGGTGACAATGATGTTAAAGGAACTGGAAACTTGGCTTTTGGAGACAATTTTGCTTTCTTTAAATGCGTGTTAATTTGACAGCACGGTTTTAAATGTATATATTAATAAATAAAAACAAGTTAATTGCTGTTGTGGGATGCAATCAAAACCCCATACGGTTCTACCTGTTTTTCTGCCAAGGAACAGAGAATGGGCAGGATAATAACATTATGGTATCTGACCAATTCCGCTAAAGAGTATCGGATGAAGATGACCCATATGAATTGAATTGAACACACGGAACTAACTTCCAGCGAAAGCGCACAATAATGAACAGGAAATCAACCTCAATGGCAGCGAGCATAATTAAATCCACTTTACCACAATGGTATCCAGGTCGGGCAGTCTTTCTCCGTTCCGTGTGTGTTCGTTGCGATATAGCTGTGGTTTCCCTCTGCAGTGGCATACGCAAGGGTCAGGTCATTACTAGCGCTGTTGCTACCACAGAGAGGCCAATGTTGCCGCACGGTTCACCTCTACGGTATCATTAGTCAATGGAACCATCCCGGTTCCGGAGTGGCTTTAGACTTTTGGGAACCGGGTTGGGAAGGGAGACCAGCG
This sequence comes from Anopheles moucheti, assembly GCF_943734755.1. Lineage (NCBI taxonomy): Eukaryota > Metazoa > Arthropoda > Insecta > Diptera > Culicidae > Anopheles > Anopheles moucheti. The sequence continues at coordinate 27,608,412 of NC_069141.1, forward strand.
AGTGGTAGAAATTTAAGCGCAGCAAATCGATTGATCATCGTCGATGCCATTCCGGTGGGTTCGCTGCATACAAGAGGAAACGTTGCAGTTCACAGGTGCAAGCGTAACCGGTCTGTAATCACTGTTCAATCATGGGCAATAACATATTCGATATCCTCGCCCAAATGTTTCGGCTCCGGACGCGTGAAGCGGTATTTTCGGTTTCCGCCTATTGTACGCCGTACTGGCGGGTCGTAGACACACTGCCATTGCAACAAATGTCCCGTCCTATGCATATATGCAGCTCGCGATCACACCGTTGGAAAAAGGTGCTGAATCGTGCGAAAATATGACGGGAATGTGGTATGGTGTGCGGAAATCGTTTCGTTTGAGGGAAAAACAATATGAATCAATAATTTGCATTTTTGGCCGGGATGCAGGTAGGATGGCAGATGGAGGACGCTACATTGGCAGACGATTGAATGGGAAGTATGTAAGCGTAGCTGGTTGCATAAAATATGCGATGCATTGTTTTAGCCATGGAAGGTTCTGATGGGAAATGTTTCGATACGCAGCGGGTGTTTATCAATATTGGGCGCATAGCTTTGTGCAGTTGAACACTTTTGCGAGGTGCATAATTTATTTATGATTTACAATTTATAGCTACATATGATTTAGGTTGCTAGGCAAAGTTAGGACTGCTAAATTCCTTAGCTTTTATGTTTTGTTTTGATACCATATCGATATTTCCTAGAGAACTTCGTACTGCTCTCTATTCGCATTGTTGTCTCTCCAACATATAGATTAGAATATTTGTATTCAAACTTAAATTTTTGGAACATAATGGACAATGCGGAGAGTGTTGTTATTTATTGATGGATTGAGTCTGGAGTTAAGTTCATACTCAACGTGACAAGTTCTGGAGAACCAAGGAACCCAGAAGAAGAACGCCACTTTGAATTTTGAAATCAATTTATCTTGAATGGAAAATTAACAAGAATAGATGCAAGTGATTTTTCTGATTTGTCACTTTACTTAATGCGTTTCTTCCTCTCATTGGCGTATCGAATTACTAGGTCATTCTTGCCGTATCTTACTTACTTACTTATTATGTAGCTGGCTACATAGCTTTCTTTTATCATATTACTGAAAGCTCGAGGTTAGTGGACAGTCCTGCTTGACAAATAATAATAATATAATTCTTTATTTTTGCTTCCTCACGGGATCACGAAGAATTCATAATATCTAAGTCCTAAAATCGAAACTCTCAAACCAAAAACTTAGACAAGCAATCATAAAGCAGCTAGGAGGGTTAATGAGGAGAGGATCGAAGACGGCCAATTGCGGATATAAGAGGATCTTTGCGACCAACCGAAGTTCGACGAGTTGAAATGGACGGAAATGGACATTTACTTAAACACGGAAAGATATATAAAAAGGAATGGAGGAGGAGCATTAGTATGACCTAACATTAGAGCGGAATAAAGGAGGTTTGAATATGAGAGCGGCGGACTTGCAGGGAGTGAAGATCAAGCAGCCGAGATCTGGACTCATACTGAGGCAGAGGGGATAGCAACGCACCTATAGATTTGCCTACAGCAAAATTGGTGAACGATCTCTGCACCCGTTCAATACGATCAATATGAGTCTTCGCTGAGGGTGAGCAGACAACTGAATAATACTCCAGAATCGATCTAACTAGCGAGCAGTACATGGATTTCAAGCATCGGGCATCAGAAAAGTCACGAGCAATACGTCTCATCAAGCTCAGGGTCCTCCAAGATCTTCTTACGACGGCAACGATTTACGGGTTGAAGGTAAGCGCGCTGTCCAACCAGATGCTCAAGTCTTTAACGACTGAGACACGGTTGATAGGCTGCAAGACGAAGATAAGAGTGGGTAATGGGAGATTGAGATCGTGTAAATGAGATACCACTACATTTGTCGAAGTAAAGGTTTAGGGAATTACGAGCAAGGAAAAACGATCAAGAGTACTCCACACGAGAATAAACGGCTTGAAAAGTTTTTAAATCATCTGCATAGCACAGGAAACAATCTTTGAGTAAGTACAGTACTGAAAATCATTTATGAAAATAACAAACAACAGAGGACTGAGGGCACTACCTTGCGGCACGCCTGTACAAAGGAAAAAGGATGGGATAATTGGTTCTTGTATTTGACATGAGTACGTAGTATTACACGCAGGTTTTGCCTTGTAATTTCACAATTTAATCTACTTGATTAAGAATCATAATAGAATATGTTAGGCAATCACCAGATATATCTTATATATAAAAGGGGTATATAATATAGGAATATATATAAGGGTCGTTACATATTGGATAAACTCCTTTGCTTGTACTAGAGGTCTATTCATTTGTCTTTAAGAGCATCTACTTCGTCTGTAATGCTTGCAATATAACTTAATGCAATTTGTTGAATAAAAAATGTGTTTCCTATTTTGTCTTGTGACTGAAGAAACAAATTTTCACTTCTCCATCCATATTTATGTTTCTGAAGCATTATCCTAAAAAGTCCTCAATGGATGCATATATTATTTCAACATCAACAAACGCTTTCTGATTTCTGATTCTACGCGAACATTACTCGATTTGGGATGCACCAAAAATGAATGCTCCAAAATGCGAACAATAAACACTTATCCCCCATTCTGACCACCGAATAAAAAACAACGCAATACGGGGCTTTAGTGTCCTTTTAAACCGTTTTATCGACAAACGACGGCAAAATCACGGTACGGCACATTATTATTCGCGTGAAATGTTTGTATACCGAAAAGGGAGCCTGCCTGGGGATGGCCGTGTGGGTTTCTAGCTTTGGCGAACGTGACTACGCTTTGTTTTCCCGGTCCGGGTATGAAGGGTCATGTTTTTGTGCAAACAAATCGCAAAATCCCGGCGAACGAAGCTTTCGGATTTTGGAGGTCGTTGCACGTTAGCCACCGCGCCATGGCAACCACGGTCACGAATAGTTTTCTGGCAATGGGGGCGTAAAATTTGGAATTTCAAATTGCGCCTAATGGGATGGCGATCGTACGGTGGTGTCACCTGTTGGCAGGGACTGAGTTGACAGTTGGAGTGATTTTTTGCATTTGCACGACAGATGAAACCTTCGGCGGGATTCGGTTCCCTGTGGAGTTGGCGAGTGAACGGCTCGCTGGGACAGTCGTTCCAAATGAGTAATCCTGCCGCAGCGTGGGGTTGTGGAATGCCCAAAAAAAGCTTTAGCTGGAGGATAATTTATGCTCCTGCGAGACGCATGTTGTGTTGATCTCATGGAGTTGCTAGGAAAAACAAACGGCCCCAGGCACCGGCGGCCATCAGCCGAGCGACCGACCAAATGACCTACCCTGTAGGGATGGGCTTATGTACGCATTCGAGACTGGAATAATGATGGAAATGAGCACCAAATGAGAGATGCAAAGCCTGGTTCGTCCGTCGGTCCATATGTGTACGGTCATCATTTGTCAACCGGGATGGGGCATCAAGATCCCGAGCAGGCTAACCGAGCCATGGCCGAGAGTTTCTGCCTCCGAGGGAAGATCCAACCGTTCGGAAGCCTGGAGCCGACCCGGAGTGAATTATAATAAAAAGCAAATAACAACCGGGCCGTGATGATGAGTGAATATTCATCAATTTAATTTCATCAACCAGTGACAAAAGTGAGTACCGGGGAAAAACTGGACCCTCGGTACGGTTGGCTTTTCCTCGCTGTGTGTGACAGAAGTGTCGGAAAAATCGGAGCAGGAAGCGTGTATGAAAAAAAAAGGATGCTAATGCGGCGGGCGTGCGAAAGCCTGACGATGGTGGATAATTTAATTTGACAAGCGGATCGAGGTCAAACCGGTGAGCTAAGCTGAGCTGAAATGAGCGGAAAGCGACTGGTGTGTTTCGATCTGGCAGTGTGTAAACGGTACGGGCAAGAAGGGATCGCGAAATGCTGCGGTGGAGCTGGCGGAAAAACCTTCGCACAAATCTTCCTTCCCTTTAATCATGCTGTGCCCAATGTAGGGAAAGAGGAAATGTTTTTAATGAAAATTGTGTCAATTTTCATTAGAAAGCGTGGTCAGACGATAAGGCGAGGCTTTGTTGTCGGCAGCAAAATCACGAGGGAGGGAAGGAAAAGCTGTTACTTACCAGCACTAGGGGGTGTACATTTTAAATTACTTATTTACCGAGCGCAACATGGGCAGCGAATGAGTTTTTACCTCAAAGCGACCTTTAACGGAGAGGCCCATCGTAATGGTAACCCACCCACCTCCCGGTACGGGTAGGCTCATTTTAGGCTCAGGCGATGATTAATAGTAATCAGTCGAAACGCAGCTCGGTCGGTTTGTTGTTACAGAGGATTTACAGCGGCTGGAGCAGGACCGGTGGGAGGGGAGGTAAAATAATGAAGTGACATTTGATGCAGATCATGGCCGAAACCACCAAAAACGGCGGTCTGGCGGTGAATGTGTGTAGAAGTTTTAATTTAGCTTCGGCCTGGAATGATACCTTCGAAATGCGATGATGAAGCAAGATTAATGATGATGAATTTAGAAAATGAGCATCCGTCTTATGAAAAAATTAAATTTAATAAAATAGTAAAAAGGTACTAAAGTAATAAGTTCTATAACTTAACAGTGATACAAAACGATTCAAAAACTAGTGTCAAGTTATATAAAAATGGTCGATGTTTTTGTTGTCAGATTAAATACTATTGAAAGATGACTGTTTCGGGCGAATGGTTATGTGAAGACTAACTATTACTTATTAATTACTTAAATACTTAATAAATTACTACTTATTAATAGTGGAAAAACTCTTATGCTAGAAGAACAAAAGTATACTGGAACACTACTGTTGCTAACGCAACAAAGAAGTGGTCTTTTTTGAAGTCTCCGTTATATTTAATTATTCACACAGTTCACACAATATTTTTAACAATCGTGTATGAAAAACAAATAGAACAGAAGTACTCAAAATAGTGACCGAACTCGTCTTTACTGTTCAACCCTTCCTCTGCTACTACCCGATCTATTTGTCTTCCACCGTGGCTCTAGCTAAAAATTCGTTTAACTATGATGTTCCAGTGCTTGACAGCTGTCAATTCGAGATTCCAACTTTCAGGGATGCCAGCAGCGCTAACAACTACATTCGCACAACGAGCTTAATAATCTTTGTACAAACACTTGTGTTTATGGCGGTTAGCTCAAGAAAACACCATCTGAAAGGTCAATAGCCACTTGAAAAACATTTCATTAAAAAAATGTAAACTTCTAACGACTTCTATCTCCACTTTCGGAGTTATCAAAATGAGCAACAAACATAATGCAAGGGTTTTCTCCACGTTCCGTTGCACGGGGCTGGAGTTTAATTGGCCAATTACCTGCAGGGCGCTGGTTGCATTTAGAAGCATAATTCAAAAATCGACAAGTGCATCATCATGATCATCAACAGCGCCAGAGTTCTCGTTTTTAATAATTATCTGTCTTTCCCCCTTTCTTTCCATTGCAAAAACCGGCTAACTTTGCGAGTGACCGACATCAAAGGGCGAAACCAACCGTATCACCTAACTGGCAAGGAATAGTTATAACGAATTCATGAAGCACCAGCACAGCTTCGTTAAGACGAGTGCGAGGAACGTTTTCTTTGCGTGCGGGTTTTCGTGTATTGTATTGGCGTAGTGCAGGTATTGTACCGGTGGCTAAAGTTACTTTCCGAACAGCACCGTGGAGTTATCTGTGTTCCCATTATCGTATGCCTTCGTTCCGCCGGGAGGAAATGGTGGGTATTTGTGGACCGTTGGGAACGTTGGGCGAGATTGTGAAGTCGGCGGGGACTGCCTGCCTTTCGAGTGCTGGTACGTATGTATATGCAAAGACTACGTTGGATAAGGACTAATCCTTGAGATTTATTATGAATCATGAATATTTGTTGCTCATTCATCGCATCCGAAAATGTTACCATATCCAGCGTGTGTTCCCGCACGTGGTCCCGACGAAGATTGAAAATTGGAGGACGAACCTTCTTGGGCGAACAGTTCTTACAAAAGTGCCCTTCTTTGCCGTCCCTGCCACCACACTGGCACCACTGCTTACGGGGCGGGCGGCTTCTCGGACAAAAGGTTCAAAGCCGGTTCTCCGGTAAGGCAAAACGGGCAACTTAGTATACCGCCGGTGCTTAGCCGGAATCTCGTCAACCGAATGCCTTCGGGGCGTTTTTGGCAGCGGGGCAGTGGATGGGCCGAATGGTACACATTCGTTCCAGCTGGAAGGGAAATATTCGGGGCGCAGATTGTACGTACCGTTCCTTCCGACACAGAACCGTCCTCGGACACAACCGCACACAAAGGGACAGAAACGCCTGCAAGGTCTTTCAACAAACTTGTTTGAAAGCGATCTAGTGCAGGGTGGCCAGGTTTGAATGGAGGAAGCCAGGATAAGGGCGACAATAATGGAACGGGATCAGAATGGGCTTACCCGAGCCCTGGACCGGATATTACGTACACCGGCCCGGGTATGTATGTGTGTTTCGGTGAATAGACGCATACGAATAGACGAATTGACGCATACTGATCCGAACGGTTAAGCTTTCGGAACAGAGGAAATGGACCCAAACGCATACACTCGTACATAACGTAGGAAACCCACCAGGAAAGGGAGTGGAGCATCATCTCGGCATAATAAATACCATCATCAAATCCTTGGTACGTGGACAGTGGGAAAAGCACATACAAAGAACTTCTAAATCGTATCGTACATCTTCGTCCCAGCGTTCTGTTTTTCTTGAGCAGCATGGTGTGGCCAAAATGCAAATGCGTTCTAACCCCATTTTTTCTTGGCGTGTGTTGGAACAAGGAACAACTCTTCAATTGTCACTCAAGCCGAATGCGTCAGTAGGGGGGTGCAGGGTTTGTCGGTGTGCAGTTGTGCCTTAAGGAGGGTCATTATGAATTCCTCCCCCGACTTTCGATGGGCATCACCCGAATGCGAGCATATTTTGTCTGCCAAGACGTCGTTCTTCCAGCAATCGAAAATCTACCACTCACATGTGTGTGTGTGTGTACGTGTGCAATGTTGTGCATGATTGCCGACACCTCGCACGAATGAGTTGCCTTGACGAGATCCAATCGGAAAACTCCTTCAGGGCCACAGCCACCTAACACTGTGGCAAAGCGGGTGGCGCAGTGAAGGTGGTGAAGTTTTACCCTTTTTCTATCCCTTCTGCCGTTCATTGTCTGACAGTTTTGCTGGTGGGAGTGAGCAAAAACACACACACATACGCACACAACGCTGAAATATGAAAGTAAAGATATAAAAACAGATTTCCCACAGAGGAGTTATTATCGTACCGGCGTGCCGGCTTCCGTTGGCATTATGATGAATACTTTACTATGTGACAATTTCCCCCCGGAGGCCTGAAGTGGTGCGCAAATGCTAGGGATAGGAAAATGGGCCGCACTGTCATGGGAAGCAATGGTAGCTATGATCTCTTTAAGCAAAGGAAGCTATTTCTGCTTTCGGAAGTACATCTTTAAAAAAGGGGGACGGAGCATGGAGAAGCTATCCTCGCACGGTCATTTTTCCCCGTTCAAAGTTGGCAAAATAAAGTAATACATTTTCACTGCACAACACGATAACACGATCATGAATACGAAAAACTCGCACGGCGTAAGTTTAGCGATCGTTGTGTTTTTCGTGTCGATTTTTACCACCGAGCCGAGTTGCACGTTTGCTTCATATGCATCATACCGGTATGTTCGTTCGTGGGTGCATTTACGGAAGGAAAAATCATTTTGTTGTGTGAAAAACAAAAAACAAAAAAAATTTACGCATGCATGTATCGGAAGGAAGAGTTTAGTTTTGCAACGGTTGCGTTAGACGGAAAATTGCACACGGTCTGAAAACCACCATGCGTCTCCATTGCGTGGTAGGAAATGAAAAACGAACATGGTTTCGTAATGAAAAATCTTCCATCTCGCACCACGTTGGTGGACAGCGTTCAGCCAAGCCAGAAACCCAGAACCGGCAAAACCCAGCAGCCACCGTGGAACGGATGATAAAGTTCACGGGTGGATCATATTTTTGGTGGAAAGTTGATATGCGCTACCGTGAAACATTCGTCTTTGTTGCGATGGCGAGCTACGTTTTCTATTCTGTTGGACATACGGGATCGCCCACCAAGGGAAAGGGGTGTGATAGTGAGTGTTTTATCATGCGAGGTTGATTGCTCGGTTGAAGAATGGTGGTTATATGTTTGAATTGAGAAAATAACTTCCCCTTATTTCTGTTTTGGTCTTTTTGCTGCAAAATTGATTTCGCAACAAAATTGGCATTTCAATTGTTCTACGAGTTTCCTTGTAGCGCTGCACTCTGCACTGTATTGCATTGCAATTAAAGTTCTATTTTATTCCATTTTAGCGATTGTAAGGTAAAAACCTTGTGGAAAAATGATTATATTTTTTTATAAAAAAATATATGAATTACTCTTACTATTACTACTATTAATTACTATTAATAACGAGCTTTTCTTCTCTTGTCACTTTTTAAAAACATTATTTTATTTAAATAAGTAACTAAAGATTTTTCATCCAAGTTTTGCTGTTATAAATCAAACTTCTTTAGAAAACAAAACCTTTCATTTCATTTCACCAAAAATGGTGTAACCTTTCTACTCCGGTCAACATCCATCATGGTCGGATTACGCCGACCAGTTACGTAGGAGCGAACGGAACGGAGTATATTATCAAGATCCAAACGGGTGCATCCTTCCGTGACTATCGCTAGTTCTCACGCGTTCCCTATCCGTGCGCGAGTACAAAGTCACCGGGCCCGGGGAATGGAAGCGTTGGGCAAACCGGTCTACCGGTTGGAGTTTGTTGGTTTGCATTTCGATTCCGGATGCCGAGAGCACTACCTCGGGTTAGCTGGGTTGTGTTTATTTACAGTGAACTGAACAGAACAAACAGGCGGCTCTCCGCTTCGCCTGGTGCTGGTGCGTGCTATCAGCAACGTCTGCGGAAAGCTAATCTCTCCATCACACCTCGCTTACAGTCGCCCGTTGTCTATTCTCATAGCCTACTGTACTTTTTGTTTCGGGTGGCGTTGGGAGTTTGGGAGCGTTGCCCGGGTGACTAAATTACGTTCATATACGTGAACAACAATGGGGGGGTAAAGGATTGTCGGTGGCGCAGTGTTAAAGACCGCGCTGTGAGGCGATGGAACGGAGCGCATCCGTATCCGTCCGAATCTCCTAACCCCAACTCCCCATGCGGTTTGTGCAGGTGGTGGAAAAGGAAAAACATCACGCCTCTTGACGGCGACCGGACGAGAACTGACGACGAGCGCTGAGTATATTTCTTCGTGTGCAAAAACGTTACAGTATAAGCTGCATTTACGCTTTGTCGTCGAAAGTGCAGGCAAAGATGATTGTGTTGTTTAGCACGTCGAACCGATTGTACGCTCGGGGTCGTCCGTACCGCCGCCGTACGTCATGCTTAAGCGGAAGGTAAATGTATGCAACATCTTCATCAAAATACGATCTTCCCGTGTACCGTGCTGCTGCTGCTGCATAAGCATCTAATTGTATGCATAGTGCCGAACCACGATTATCCTCGTCAACGTCATCGTTGTCATGCTGGCTCGTCGATTGAAGCCATTTTCGTTGGCACACATACACACGGTGGAAGGATCTTCCGCCAGGACCGGAAACACTGACGACGAAGACAAGCATTTCGTTCATTGTTGCCTGTCCAGAAGCGTCGTAATTTACCTTCCCGGCAGGGTCTCTTCCCCTTGGACTGCGAATGGGGCTTGCACGTACCGAAGAAGAAGTCAGCGTCAGCTTCTTGTCTGCCTCGGGAGCTGTAATTTGCATTTATATTGCTGAAATAAAGGATTAAAATTGAGCAGCGCGAGGAAATGGCAAAATAGCTCGCTAATTTTAAAAGGAGTCTTCCGCGGTTACTGGCTTCTGCGTTGCTGCGGCTTCTGCTTCCGTTCCGTTTAGTGGAACGAGTTTTTCCAACACCCACCACCGGTGACGACACCCATTTTGTTGCATCCCGAACGTCCGCACTAGGTGGGGCGCAACCATTGTTGTTGCCTCGCTTCCGCCGCTGGTAATGGTGGCTTTCCGGCACAATAGCTAATGATCGCCTTTGAAGTGATCGTAGAGTATATTATTTTAAAGCAAGCAATTTTCTCCGCGTTGCGAGCTGCTTGCTGCGGATGGAAGCTCGGGAATTCAATTGCAATTCTGGCAATTTCGACTGAGAAGCGGGGGCGGTGGGTTTTGGTGAAAATTGAAATGATCTAATCAGATTAGAGGCCTAACTTTGAGGCCGGTTTTGGAATTGATGGGATGTTACGATTGATTGGGGAAACGTGGGGGCCTTCGGTGAGCAGTGGTGGAAAATTCGGGAAAACGCAAAAGGGATGCTAAGCTGGTCGATTTTCCGGGTGTCCGGAAGTCGGGTAACCGAACCGTACGTGCCGTGCCGTTGATTTGGCGAATTGTGATGTGCTGTCAGAATGCCAGCCTAAGGAATCACAGACACACTGCAGTGCTGGGAGGGAGTGGTTGTTTTGTTTTGTTTTTTTTTTTGTGTTTTTGCCCCCGGAATGCACGATTTCTCCGGTAGAGATAAAACCTATCAAAACTTTTCCCTCAGTTTATCAGCCATTTTCACTCTATCCACACAGCGGTGGAGCGGTTCGTTGTTTGGTGCTGTTTGTTTGACAGAAGAGAAGCGGCGTTGTGCGAGGGCCACGAGGATTGGCGGCAAGCGTTGCAGGACTGTTTCAAACATGGCACGTCTCACATCACCGACTGTGAGAGTGAAAGTTTTTGACGAGGGACCAAAAACCCCACCACGCTGGATGCGCGCTGCAGTGAGGGCGCGGGCAAAAAGGGGGAAAAGCGGGAGCAATGGCAATGGAAATGAAAATTTGAAACAAAGTCAAACAAACACGATAAATTAACTGTTCCGAAGCGAGCTATATTGCGGGAGTCCGGTTCTCGGAGGGTTAAACTTAGGCTCCGCAAGGCGTGTGATGGGCTTTGGTATTGTAAAACAATTGAGTCCGGAGTTCCACTGCCAGCGATGGCGAGGTATCGCATTGTTTGATTTACGGAACGAGAGCGAAAGTTATTTCTGCGGGAATGGTGTGTTGTGCTTCGTATCTGAAAACATTACACATGGACGATAGTTGTCCGAAATGTACAGCGAAATTTGAGCTTACCCGAAGAAGTATTTCGAACCATTGGTCGCATGTCAGTGGAGGATCAATCCTTTTGGAGGCCCAGGGCGGAATTTTTGAAGAGGGGCCCATAATTTTGCTACGGCATTATCGGTGTTAGGGAGATGTACTTCAAACATGATTTAACAACACCAGCAAAGTCTCGGAAAGAAAGCTCCCTTGCGTACATCTCAGAGTTCTGTTGCGTAGCCCTTTAAATGGGCCTAGTAAGCTAGTATATATATAAACGTTTGTATGCGCTAAGGAGAACCATAACGCCACTACTTGGATCACATTTTCTACGATTTACGTACATTTACGATTCCTGATTAGTCCAGCGCCTGCTACGATTTTTCGCCTAAGGTACAGTTTTCAATCGGTTTACTTTACGAAAACAATCAGAGAAATTTCTTAGAAACCTGTTTCGCTCATGTTGATGTTTTAGGCGATGAACAACACAATTGTTTTCAGATTTGCGAAACCAGGAAAGCATGTATTTCAAGAGGTGACACCTGCAGTGTGGAATAAATTTGCCCATCACTATTGCATTGCATACTATCAAATCCGTGAGAGCGATCGCTAGTGTGAAGAAGATGGATGAAACGGAAAGCATCCTTCATCTCGCTCAAACTTCCCGTCGGCTGGTACGAAATTCCATACAAAACCAGCTGTTTTCAGATTGCCGATACCAGGAGAGCATCCACGGAAGAGGTAGCACCTAGTACAGCAATTTTGCTCGAAAACCGCCGAAAGGTATGCAATGTTTAAACACTAACTTTCCCGTTTTTCGTGAAAAATTTCTTCGAAAACTACCAGTTTCCGAATTTAAAGTACCAGGAGAGCATCCACGGAAGAGGTAGCTCCTGGTACTGCGCCGTAAGGTATGTAATGTTTATACACTAACTTTGCAACCAACTTGCAATGCAATGCGCCGTAAGGTATGCAATGTTTATACACTAACCTTGCAACCAACTTGCAATGCAAGTTTGGTGCATGCAAGAAACTTGCAGCAAGATGGCGCGCAAGATGGCGCCCAACTTCGTACTTGCATGCAACAAACTTGCATGCAAGCTTGCATACAAACTTGCATGCAAGTTCTTGCAAGCAAATTCTTGCATGCAAACTTGCATGCAAGTTTACATGCAAGTTTGTATGCAAGTTTGCATGCAAGAACTTGCATGCAAGTTTGCATGCAATTTCTTGTATGCAACTTCTTGCATGCTAACTTGCATGCAAACTTGCATACAAACTTGCATGCAAACTTGCATACAATCTTGCATGCAAACTTGCATGCAAACTTGCATACAAACTTGCATACAAACTTGCATGCAAACTTGCATGCAAGTTTGCATGCAAGAATTTGCTTGCAAGAACTTGCATGCAAGCTTGCATGCAAGTTTGTTGCATGCAAGTACGAAGTTGGGCGCCATCTTGCGCGCCATCTTGCTGCAAGTTTCTTGCATGCACCAAACTTGCATTGCAAGTTGGTTGCAAGGTTAGTGTATAAACATTGCATACCTTACGGCGCATTGCATTGCAAGGTGGTTGCAAAGTTAGTGTATAAACATTGCATACCTTACGGCGCAGTACCAGGAGCTACCTCTTCCGTGCATGCTCTCCTGGTACTTTAAATTCGGAAACTGGTAGTTTTCGAAGAAATTTTTCACGACCAACGGGAAAGTTAGTGTTTAAACATTGCATACCTTTCGGCGGTTTTCGACCAAAATTGCTGTACTAGGTGCTACCTCGTCCGTGGATGCTCTCCTGATATTACACATTCGGAAAGGTAGTTTTCGAAGAAATTTTTCTCGACCAACGGGAAAATTAGTGTCCTGGTCCTGGCACAATTTCGTTTATACTTTGAAGTCACTAAGTCGATATTCTTCTCTGTATTTAATTTATCACATAGAAACAAATGTTTTATATAACCAAGGAAGATATTTTTGATAAATTTTTTACCTTGTAAATTATTTTTTTACTATAAATTAACTTTGTTGTAAAATTTTCAAAAATCGCTCAATCGGCACAAATTTTTTGGGGCCCCCAACACGGCGAGGCCCTAGGCGACCGCCTACTCCGCCTACCGTTTGATCCGCCGCTGTCGCATGTGATGACTAAACTGTTTGCCATTACTCGCACCTAATAAAGCGTGTGCATGTGTCCCTTCCAGAACAGTATGTTTATGTGCTGGACAAACTAATAAGCTTGTCCCAGGACTTTCTCGATGGTTGTCAAAAGCACTAGGAAAAAAAAGGTCACTTTGTTCAATCGATAGGGCACGTTTCTTCGCTAGATCGTTTCCATCAACCAAGATTGATCGATTTCTTGGTGGGGGCGTTTTATCTTTGCCACTATGTGTGTGTTTTTTTCGTTGTTTATTTGGCTATGAGAAGCCCACCCTTCACGAAGGATATTGGGTCAAGTTTAAAATACATGTTTTGTTTGGTGGATGGGCCCTTCTCGAGGGTACGGTTTCGTTTTGCTATGAGGTTTTATTTTTCCCGATGATGTGCGAATGGACGGATAAGATGATCTCGTGACGGATAAGGCACATCACTCAAAAGAGATCCGCTCCGACGGTGTACGTGCCGGTGAAAGGAATGTCGGGTCCGGCGTTATCCAACACGGGTTGAAGTGGTTCTTATTTTGGTCTGGAATGACCGTTGAAGCGTAAAGCGGATAGAGGCCAGACAGGGAAGTAGAGGCAGGGAGGAAGAGAAGAAAAGGTCAGTCACGATGGAGGATATGTTTTAAATTACACTCGAACCTTAACAATAAAAACATTCCAAAGTGTAACGCCCGTGCGGAGCGTGTACATCCGGGTGCGGTGGATGGCATGGCTGGAATAAGCATGAAACCACCGGCGTGGAATCGTACCGGGGTGAGGGATGTTTTTGTTTCCAGGCAGGACGCTGCACCACACCACACAGCCGCCCGAAAGCAGTGGAAGAAAATGGAAACCTCTTAAAAAATGTGTATTTTCTTCCATGCCATGAGATGATCCATTTGGTTTTTCCCGATTCTATCTCCCCCCCCGGTGGTTGGGGTAGGCTTTCCGGTATTTTCTTTACGGTAACGAGAGCAAGCACTTGTGTGTCGAGGTTGGTCGAGAGCAGGGCCGAAAAAAAATAAATAAAAGTCGGTCGGTCGGTTTTGTCATATTGAAATTAAATTTTAAGAAAATGTAAACCATTTTGTCAATTTATGTTTTCGTAGAACTATGGCATTTGTGTTGTTGTAGGATCAGTAGGAAAATCGAGCTGGAGCTTAAGGACGACGATAGGAAATGTTCCACCACTGTATGGATGCTGCGTGCATTCGCTTCTGCAACTTGATCCAAAATAGGAAAGGAAACACTTGACGGCTTCGTTGAAGGATCATCTTTGTGGGGATTTTTGCTATTGTATAAGAGAACTGTCAAGATTTCAAGGCGCGGTCTGCAAAGGAAAGTTACCGAGCGCGTGTGATTGTTGCTTTTTTTTTGTTGGGTAATGATGGAATTTTCGACAGACATTTCAGAAGCATGGAAGGGATTTTGGCTAACTTTGAGTCAAATGTGACACGTTGCAAATCCACCACGGTTAATATGTGTACGTTTTGCAGTCGGATGTAATGCCACGGATGTCGGATGTAATGCCTTCCAAAAAGCTTTGGAAGACTTTGTATCGTTAGCGGCATTGAATGTCGTTTGCGTTCTAATCATGATGGAGATAGAGTTGACAACATGATAGGGAGAATAGGAAAAACGCGAAGCAAGCGATAAGCTGTATTAATGATGCAGAAAGTGCACGATGTAAGAGAAGGCCACATAACGGTTTCAGCAGTTTTGTTTTGAGTAGAACGTCCTTCGAGTACCTTCAAGTACCTTTGAAGTATCTTCGAAATAATAGGTACCTACAAGATGTTACATTCTGTCGTATGTTAAAACTGTGTTTCGGCTGTACTACAACATCCTGATGAGTGTAACTATTAATTAATTAATCACTATTTACACATGATTAAGTTGTTTGTAGCAGCTGGATAGGAAAACTTTCCTATCATGTTGAAAGCAATAATACGCCTGGAGTTATGCAATTCGGATGAATAGTGGATTTGATCGGATTACGAAGGATTTGACACAAGTTTAATAAAGCTTCCATCGTTCGGTTGGCTGCTAAAAATGAACAATATTACGATGTTTACAATTTTACAGCTCCTTCCATTCCAAACCCCCAGCAATAGTGTTTTCGCAAAGCACACAGATAACCGCAAGCCGTTTCGCTTATTTACATCTCCGCGAGTAGTTCGGAGTATCCCGATGTGCGGAGTATTTATAAAAAAGAAAGTATATCCAACTCAAACCATCCACCTTTTTCAGACCGTCCCACTTCAGCAAACAATCGAATTCTTCGCTAACTTTGTTAGCGGGAGGAACATTTGGCGGATGGCGTCGGGCGCTAGTGAATTTGTAAGTTGATAACGATCATAAAATCGAATTAAGAAAACAATCGTATCGACCGCGTCTGTGCGACTGAATCGGCAAACGAAACAAACTCCTGCTGGAGATGAATGTTGACGTTATGCAAAGATTTCACTTCCACCACGGCGCGATGACAGCGCGTAGTATCGCATTATTGCTGAACTTTGATGTTGCGAACGGGAACGCAACAGTGTCTCGCGCTCGTTTGACGATGTTGCGCAAGTTGGTGCTTGTCCGCGTTGCCGGATATCTTATCCTACCGGTTGGTAGGTGAAACGGGAAAGCAACGAAGTGATTTTTACGAGTCGCTCCTCGAATGTAAATATAATGATGAAATCAAACACAGCCACAGACATCCGACCCGGGCGAGCATAAATTCAGGCGCAACGGAACACAACGCAATGGAATGAAAGGAAGGCATACGACACCAGGTGGTATGAGAGACACTCCGACCGACTTCTACTAACAATGTAAATCAACAAAGCGAACACAAATAAGCGAACGGTAAAGGCAAATGACATAAGCAGAGACTTTGCAGGACATTCCGGACAGTGGCGTGCCGTGTCGTGGGGTTTTTATTGTTTGTTCTCCGATTCCGGTAGCGAAGTCGAAGAATAAAGTCGGAATAAAACATGAACGATAGTATAAATTTTAAAACAAAGCAAACGCAAGTGTGGACAGAATGGCACACACCACGGAACCTTTGCGGGGCCATCAAGCTGTTCAACAAGTTTGGTGCAGTGTGCGGCCTCTTATCTGTGCTTAATCTTTCTTCGTTCGTTTACAATTTATTTGTTAGCATTCTTTCTTTTTTGTTTTTAAGACGAAAGCACAAAAAAACTTATGCTTCAAAACTGATACAAAAGGCAAACTCCGGGTGACTTTTTCCCACGCGGCTAAAAAAAAAATGGACGATGGCGATCAAAGCATAAGTCAACGCGAATGTGGGGTTAGGGTATGTGTGGTCACAATTGTGATATTTTCTTTGCTTACATCCTGAAGTGAGAAAATCTTGCGCGAGAACCCGACTTCCTTGTTGCTCCTCCGGAAAGCTCCCCCGGAAAAGCCCAGAACCGGGAAGCTTATCACAGGGAATAAATCAAACTTTTAGCCCGCGCATTGAGTGGTGAGTTTGCTGCAAACGGGGAAAAGAAAATTCTCACTTATACCCGCACAAAGCCACCGCCAGAACAGCGATTTGTTCGGTGTGACCGTGTGTCTTGCGGTGTGTATGTGCGCCTTATGTTACGGGGTTTCATCATCCGTTTCGAAAATTTGAAGCAACCTGCCTTTTTGTGTTTGTAGTAGTTGCTGGCAAAATGTTTTTGCCCGTTACAACTTTACCACTTTCCTGACGGGGTTCTCGGTTGTGGAAGGCGATTTCCCGGAGTGGTCAGTTTTTGGTGGAGGGCAAAGTTTTTGAAGATTGTACGAGCCAAAAATTTACGCTCGAGTCCGTCCACTTCAAACGCTGGACAGATGGAGCTGGCTTTGGGAGGGTTTTTGAAAAGGATAAGGGAAAAAGGATCTCTCCCATGCTTTCTTTCTTTCTTTCTTTCTTTCTTTTTTTATCTTTCGATGCAGAGTCGAAGGTGTAAAACATTCTGCTTCGTTCAGCTGGTGGCAGCTGGTATAATCTGCCCGAGGACATCTTTATGTTCCGAAAGTCATCTTCCCATACCCTAACCCTGTGGGTGACCTCTTGACCCCGTGGCGGAGAGGGAGAGGAATTTTATGCTGTGATGTGGTTTACTTTTCGCTTCACAGTATGTTCCATTTCGCAGAAAGAAATGTGGTTTAAATGAAGATCTGAGCTGTTTGTTATCGGAGTTTTGAAGAGAGGGAAGACACGAAAAAAAACACACACAATGGGATGAGTTCTGGATACGAGGCGTTGATGGAAATGTTTAGTTTTGGTAAGTTTGTGCTCCTTGGAGAATGGTTCCTCCTGCGATCCTCTCACTGACCAATCTCCAATCGGAGCGAAATGTTTGACGACAGTTTTCATTCACCAGCCGGAGACACTTGGCTGACAATGATAAATAACTGCTTGTGTTTGGAAAAATCGTTCAAGATGTGACGTGCCGGGGTAGTTAAGCACCCAGCCCAGCAAAGCATCGGCGATGATCGGCGTTGGTTTAGTGTTCTGGTGTCAGCAGGTTCTTGTTCGTTGTCCTGCGCGCCTCTAACCAGCAAAAGTTTACGACCCATCAAACGCTTCTGTTGGCCCAAAGCACAAACATTAATCGTGTTTGGAGTGGTTCTTTGCTGTGAGCTTGTTGTTTAAAATATGCTGCTGAAAGTATTTATCAGCTAAATCTGATAAACTTTGCTATAAAATGCTTAAGTTTCTACTTCCCCCTGTCCATCGGCAACGCTAAATCGGGTTCGCTTTTAGTAGGTTTGCAATTAAGTAATAACATTGCGCTGTCTAACAGGCGAGCAGTTAATGGTATCGCGTGATTCAATTTGCTTTCCAGCAAGCCTCGAGGTTTCCGGCCGACCCGACCGTGAGCCGATCGATGATGTGCCACTAAAAGCTAGTGTCGCCGGATGTTGCTATAAAATGTTATCCCAGTTTAAAATGGGGCTGCTACACTCTCGGAATGCCACGTTTAGGGGGACGCTTACCGGGGGTTTCCTTCCTTTCCGGGTCGGACCGATAAAGAGGCTAAACTTATTTATTACCGAGATGATGCCGATATTGGGGCGCACATCGCAGCGTGCAAAAAGGGCTCCGTGGTGACCCAAACAATCTCGTCACCGATTTTAATCGAACCTACATCCCCATGCTATTGGAAGCTACAATTCAGGCGGAACAAAAAGGCACCCGGGGGACAACCGTGCAACGGTACGGTACGGCTGTATTGAACCCATTCCGCTGGGTGATGGAGTGTTGGGAACTGGTTTGAAATTCAGCCCTTTCGAGGCAGTTTCGGACATTTCAGCTGACGAGGGTAAAGTAATCAAAGTATGTTTCCCAACGTCCGCGCGGATGCTGCTGCTTAAACGAGTGGCCAGTAACGGACCCGGTAGCAGGAAATTAAATCGATCGACAACCCCGGTTTCGCGAGGCGCACAGCACGCCCTCATAAAGTAGGATGACTTTAGCGAAATTGTCACTTTTATTGCTTGTGGTGCCTGAAGCGGACCACATTTCCTAAGAAGAGCGAGGTGGGCGAACAGTTCTTTTACGTTAAAGCATTGAGAATGCAATACGATTCCGATGCAGATTACAACAATTTTACTGGCTTGAGTAAGGGGATTGGAAATGTCCAAAAAAGCAGCGAAAGATTACAAAATGTTAAAGAGAAAACAAAAAAATCGACCAGATCTACACGAATGATGTTGGAGTAGAATGTGGATAAAAATGTTTCACAATTAATTTCATGACTGCAATGTGAACGAAAGCAGCCCTGGCAATTGATAAAAGGTTGACAAAATCTTTTTGTTTCGTTCATGTAATCCGGACTCTTATGAAGATAAGCTTGTGTCACTAATTTTTTTTGTCATGACGAACAACACTGTTCGTTTTGCAAGGGAGTTATTGGGGTGCGGTATTGGGCATATTTTTTAATGATTGTAATTCAATTATTTACTAATCGTTACTTAAAAAATCAATGGTCGTTTAACATGGAACATAAGTAATTATTTGTGTATCTACATGTAGTAAAGTAACAATACAATCTTAATATAGAGCTTTTGTTGCTAAAATTGCCTATATTTAGGCGTTTAAACTTCTACCTTTTTATACACCTCTCAGCAAAGCTAAAGTTTTACCGGAAAGCACAAACTATGATAAACTTATTGATTGTTTTATTTTGCTGCACATTTAAATGGCGCAAGTTTTCTAGTCGCTGCACTGAGTGTTAAGTGGTGCTAGTGATTGTTTCGAAGTTCGGCATGTTAACGCTCCTTGTGGCAATGGGTTCAAAATAACGGAAGTACAAAAGAAGGGAAGAAGGGAGACGCATTTTTGGACGATTTGACGCTGAGTCACTTTCTAGGAAACGGAAAACAAGTTAATCGCGGTGGTTTCAAGAAGCCTTTTTTGTTCCGCTTAAATTTTAGTGAAGATATGAAGCGAAAGGAGTTTCGTGAGGAGGTAAATGTTCTGCTAAAACTTGCCACTGGTCATGTTGCGCCTTTCGTGCGCTTCTGGCGTGGGGGAGGAGAAAAAAAAGCAAAGTCAAAAGCAAATTGTACCACCGTCAAGTTATCGTTATTAAATCGTTTAATTACCTACTGCAAAAACTTGGTCCCAATGTTGCGCATGGAAAAGAATAAACCCTTCTACCCACGGGGTAGGGACACTCCGAAAACCGAAAGCACTTTTTCCATTAAAACTTTGCCGAGCCCGATTAGCGTACTTTGAGCGATTAGGGAATAATTCGTTCTTTTCGCCCTTCACGTCACACCCACGCGGCGTGTCTCGGTGCTACATCGCTTGATCGTTCCCGATTTTGTAGGAGCGTTCCCCAAAACTCAAATGCTTACTAACGACAACCGGTTTGTAGAAATTGTTTTCGTTAATTGTTCCGCACCCATTACCCATGGTTCCGCTCCTTCCGGAGGGAAGAGGTTTCCAAAAAGTTAGGACACCGCCAGCCTGATGGATGATGATGATCAGCTTTTACTGACGAGTAACGACAGCAGCATGTTGTTGCTGGCGCCCGAAAGGTTCTGATTTCGGTGGGAGCTTTTTGGTTGTTAAAATTATAGATTACCATGTTCTATTTGTTCCAGCTACTCGTTCATTCCGGGGTACTGAGGAGGGCGACTAACACAACAATAAAAAAAACCACTGGCAAGCAGGGAACCCTGGTAGAGGAGAACCTTGTGATGATGATCATGTTTTAGCCTGATGGTTCCGGATGAATTAATATAGCGTGAGTAATGAAGCTTGCAATGTAAGACTGCCTTCCTTCGTTGCGATGAACGAATGTTGCGACCCATGTTACAGGGTTTGTGGTGTATTGTGATGTGGACTATTTTTACACGGAACATATTCCAGAGGTACTTCTCCTTCCGGGGGGGTATATACACTTCCAGGCAGATGGAGTTTTAGCCGAAACCATTGAGATCTGCATTCGCACTCGCAGAGTGAAAGTTTCCGCTTGCTTTGGGTATGTTCGGCAAAGTGGAAACTCTTGTAAACAGCACGAGCGTGTGCGTCCTTGTGCGGTTCCTGCCTCCCGGGATAGTGTAGCGTGAATTTGTCTCCAGGTAGCCTACTTTCGGAGCAGCTTTGTTTCGGTTGTTGTGCTGGGAAGATGTTTTAATATAGTTTCGACAAAGGTAGTATAACGAAAAAAGGATGACAAGCTGAAAAACTCAGAGCCTGCTGCTGTGAGGCTTATGCAAATTAATTGCTTTTTTATGTTTTTTTTTGTGTGTTGAATCCATTTGAGATTTATTTTATTGAAAAAGAAATGTAATATTTTTCGGCTCGTGTCGGTTTAACAGGTCTTGCAGTTTCAGACATCTATGGCGAGAAAAGACGAGAATTAAGTTTTAAGACGTTGGACGTTGCAGCTGGAAAAATATAGGACCTTGGAACAGAAATTGCAGCTGGTTTCAAAATTTGGTGTTAAACTTCATCGTTCTTTCAGATATGTAGCAGATGGAATTTATCATTTTGCAAGACTTTCATTTTTCCCAACAATGCATGTATAAAAGAAGATATCAGAATTATTGTTGACTCCTTTTGTTGGACTCCTTTTTCGTTTTACCCATACAAGCGAATCCTTTACTACGCCATACCTTCTACCAGGGTTAATTGCATGCCCTGAAGAGGATCTGTTTATTATCACTCTCTTGCATCCGAAGGACAAAGATCATTCATTCACCAGTCACAGGATCATTTCTCCCGTGTCCTGTGTCCTTTCCACCATTATCATCATCGTCATCAATCCGAAACAAAGCGAACGAACGAATTGACCACACAACAGTACACCCCCTTATACTTCCAGCCATCCAAACTAATGTCCATTCCGGCCAGGCATACTGTTTCTTCTTGCTACAACTGCTGCTGATACTACTACTGCCTGAGTACGTTTTGTTTGCCGGAATCGGAGCACCGTTTCAGTAATGTTATGTGATTACAAAGCAGTCACCAACAGACGCCATCTTTCGTCAGGATGAGTTATGAGAAAAGTTATGAAATTTGTTGCTTTACCAGCTCACCCCGGTCCAGCGGTTGCGGTTCGCTTCCTTTTGCTTAATCTTTCTGCCAACACCCGCGTGGCAAAGGAAAGAGTAGAGTCAAAAAAAAAAATCTGCTCCATTTCTGTTGTGTGCGGTGTTGGAGGAACTCCTCCGGGTTTCTTCACTGGTGGCGGCTGGCTTTTATGGCTGGGGTTTTTCCTCCGCCACGGGGGAAAAAGGTGACGGTTGACGCTGGAAGATTGTCTTTGAGCTGTAGGAAGACATAACTACACAAAACACTAAACCACTGTAACTTTCTTACAGTTTTGTTGCTTGCGGTCGGTCGAAAGTTTCGTTGTCTCCTCTGGCACGGGAACGTAGGCACCGTTATGACCATCGTTTCTTTACACCCACTTTTTCTTATTGGCTCGTACGAGGGGTTAGATTGATGAGATTTGTTTGTGGGGAAGGTTTGGATGTCGCTTACACCTTGGGAACAGGGGGTGGATACTGGAACGGTCTACACGGAATAGTGTTGTGCGCAAGGTGATGATAAACTTCGTCGCGGTATTTAATGGATGTGAGTGAGAATGAGAATCGACTTAGACCGGCGTGAGCGTGATTAAAGTCAACTTTGACGAGCTTCCAAATAGGCAGTACTGGGAGAACTTTTTATTGTGTACTAGATTGAAAAGGTCAGCTGACCGCGATGGTTGTGCTCTATTCAAAGAGCTGTCTGTTTGCTGAAAGTATGCAATCATTGTTTACTGGGATGGTAATGAGAGTAATTAAAAAGCGCTTAGTTGCATATTTTCAGGGACACGTCACATTGAAAGTCGATTTGTGGCTCATGCAGCGGATGCACTCAAGCAAGCTTATTGTATTTTTGAATTTAAAATCATATATTAAGGAATTTTAGTTGTGCAATAATAGCAGTTGTTCATTGATAATCATTATTAATAAACAATTGAGAAAAATTCGTTAAAAATATGAAAAATAATCCGGAAAACGCGTGAAACTCACTGCAAAGTGAAATTGAATAAAAAATTCAATAATACTCATCATTCGTTTCGCAACGCAAAAATTGTTTCAAGGAAACGTTTGCTACAGTGCAGACCAGCACCAGGTTTGTCTATGCGATAATACCAAACACAGACGCTACAAGACACCCTGTAACACCCCGTACAACACTGCGCTAGGCGTGTCGTCTCCAGGCGTATGTGCACAGTGGCTACACCGGCAGGGACATCCGCTCGTCTGAAAGGTTAGCAACAATTTTGTGCTCGTGTTTATTATTTACGCAAGTCGGTGCGGTCGGTCTCCTGCTTCACGACGGAACCGAAGGCGAGAGGATTATTCCAACTGGTTGAATCTGGAAGTTGGGTATAAAGGGGGATGCAACAGGGAAAGCGCACAGGGAAGGCAGCGGTGTAAGGGCTTTCCCTTCACTTCCCATGCGGTGCCGCTTCACGACATTCTGCTGGACCGTTGGCTTACGATGGCCACGAAAGTCAATCCAGCGTCGCCTCAAGACGGTTGGACGAAGAATTGATGTGGAAAATTGCTTAAGTGATAAGAAAATTTGCACTTAATACCACTGGCCGCGCTCAGGAACGGGTTTCGGTACGGTACCATTCGAGCCAGCCCGGTCAGCTCGCCATTCGGGATGGGTTGTGTTGGAAGGGTTGTATCGACGTGTCCTGATAATGGAGTTTATCCACCAAAGCAATTCACAGTGCTGTATTAGTGCTGTTCGGTAAGCACGGACTGAGCTGTCGTCCATGCAAGGACCTTGGCAACGAGCGAAGGAGAAAACTCATTCACTCACTCTCTCTCTCTCTCTTTCCCTCTTTCGCTTCTTCTTGTCGGCGTCCCACGCTTAAAATAAACATAACCTGTCAGCTATCCTGCTGAACGACTTTTCAATAGAATGTTTTATTATATTGACCGAGGCACACATCGATGGCGAAGCGAAATTGCCTCGTCGTTGGCTACCTGTTGGATCGGCCGCTAGTGTGTGTGTGTGTGTGTGTGACCTGCACGTGCGGCAGCGGACAAACGGGATGAATCATCGACTATGCGCCACCACTTCATGCCGAAAAGCATATTCTAACCGAAAACCATCCAATGTAAGCGATGATTTATGATGACCGGCAAAGACTCCCGCACCCTTACCGGGGGTGAATGGGCCCCCCATTCATGACGTTCGATTAGTGAAGCTATTTGTTAGCAATTTGAATTGATAAGTAAGTGCGCGTTCGTCGGTATATTCGGTTGCAAACTGACGGTCCCCTACTGGACGGCAAGGGAACTTGCGGGGGGTGGGGTGGTGAAAATATTATTTATCTCATTTCATACCTGAAAAGCTGTGTAACGACGTTAGCTACCGTCCATGAATCATTTTCTGCCCTCGTAATATACTGAGCCACCCTACTCTACCCATCCAACCTCAGCCGGTTGGAGATCAATCGAGTTGAACTTGTACGAACCGTTTTGAGACTTCCATAAAATTAATTCCTGCTCTAATCTGAACAACAAAACAAAAAAAACGCACACAAAACGAACGGTGGATTTGGTGGATGGGACGCAAAAGTTTCCTGCTTGTACGCACCGTTGTGCTTGCGCAATATCTTGAAGGAAGGCTCGAAGAAATCGACCAAATTTAGCGCAAAACTTTTTCGCCTGCGGGCAGAAAGGTCATTTACCTATCGGTGGCGTGATGCGGTAGGAAAATGGTTGGCTGGTGGGTGTGAAAATTAATTCCTACACCTGTTCCGATAAATAGGGCAACTTTGTCTGGTGTTACGTTGCGTTGCGCCGGTCTGTTTCTTTTTTTGTTGTTTTCATTTTTACCATTTCCCACCTGATGGGAAGAGTGTTTTTATTATTTCATTTTCCCCTGATCACGCAGTTTGTAGACCCGGACACGGGGAATGATATTTCGAGTGACATATTTTTACCATCCATTAGACCGTAGTAAGTGCGCACGGATCATTAACATGGCATAAGGTACGTTTCGTACTGACGGTGTAATCCCCGAGTGGCCGGGATGGACATGGACGGGATGGAGCCGTGCGAACAGGAAAACGAGCCACCAGACACAGGATGTAACGAAGCAGCAGAATGGGGAAGCAATTGAATCCCGCGGGACATCATTGTCGGCAGGCACCACTCGACATGACCCCTGTGTCAAGCACGTTCGTGCTGGTTCCAACCATGCTGCTGCAGAGCTGCTGCTCTTGCCGATGATGATGATATGGAAATTTGGTCCCGGTTGGTTTTTGGGGGAGGGGATGGATACTTTTTGCTGCATTCGGTCACAAACTGTTTCACTGAACCGCACCCGGTAGTCACGTTGCTTTACACGCATTCGAATGTGTGGCATGCGGCGGAAAAGCAACGGGCCAAGCATAATGTTTCGAAGCGTGTGGAATGCGCTTTAATGTCGCGGGAAAATTGTAGTTCGATTACCCGTCGCTGTGTATGTCGCCACTGTGCACGTCATAATGGTGACGTACCGGAGCGGGGGGGCGAACAAGACGGACATGAGGAAGGTTTTTTTATTTTGAAATTTTCAATATTTCCTCTCCATAAATGGCTTACCATGGAAAGGGGTCTGGAGCTGGAGTGCCGGTGGAATGTTTTATTTTACATTTTGTTTTCTTTGCTGGCTACATTTTCTTGCGTGTCGTTAATGTATGCAGCTTATGTATGGAATCGTAACGAGCAAATGACCTGTCGATAACGGGACCGGCCAAAAATGCTTGACTCAAGAGAATCGCACAGCATACAGTCAGTTTATCGCTTTATGGACTGAGGATAATATGATTGCACTTTGCGTAAGTTTGTGTTCATGTTTGTTATAATATTACAACGGAAAAGGGTACCGTGAATACTTCAAGATTTTTTTTGTAGTAAGTTTTGTCTATTTGTATTAGTTTGTTAGTTTTGTCTATTATTATCAAGACCTCATAATTTTGATGTGGATAAAAATTTATATATTTTTTTAATTTTTATTTTGATCTTTATATTATGAACTTTAGTTGATTTTCACATGCTTTTTGGGAAGTGTTACAGTCATAGACAAGTAGTGCATGATCTTTATCATTTATTAACACATTTACTATACCATACACTATATTATCATAATATTAATATATCATCTCTTTGGGGACAGTTTTTCTAAGATTTAGACACAAGTAGAACTTCGCTTCATAACACAAAATTTTTATTAAAAATGCTTGTACAAAATGGACTGAAATTATGACTTTACCTTTTCATAGATTCGAATGTTAGGACTAAACGTACCGATGGTTCGGCGTATGGTTTGCTACCAAAATCAGTAATGATATATCCATTAGTGGAATAATTTTCAATTTTCCAATATCTACATTTCGTTTCGTTCCGTTTCGGGTCAAATATTTTGCCGGCTTGGGTCGTGGAAGCGTAAAACTAATACCCCGGCGGCGGTTCCAACCCCAAAAAAGCTTCTTCATTATTTCGCTCCACCGTTTATTGAGAACCAAATTGCTTTTTTAATTTGTCCACTGTGTCGTACCTTCCTTGAAAAAAAAAAAAAACGGAGGGAACCACCGCCACCGAGGGTCTGTTCGGTGTGGTTGGGTGTTTGATTTGACTTATGCGTGACCGTACGCATCCGTGCGCGATCCCTTGCTACTGCAGAATGAAAACCAGCGGACGTACCACTCGACACCGAAGAGCGGATACAAGCTACGACTAAAGGACAAACCGAAAAACAGTTGCCCTTGGGATATGTTCGTGCTTTTTTTTTACACTTGGTGGAAAAAATGGGAAAAACACGCATTTCCCAAGCGGGTAATGCGTAAAGTTTCGGTCGTCTTTTCCATGGTGTGGGGCGTATCGAATGATAAAAACTGTCATCAACTTGCACTGATTGGTGTGAAAGGGATGGCACCGGTGGGTGAGCAGGATGGGCTGAAGTATTGGGGGAGGTTATCTGGCCCCCCAATACCTGCTCCTGTTCTTCCACACACACACCAGAGGAAATACTTAATGGCGATAGCAATTTTCATACACTTCATAAATTTGATATTGATTTTCGTTATGGCTTTGCAACCCACGGCGCTTTTGTTAAACATCAGCAGCGCACAACAAAAAGGCATTTGGGGAAAACGCAAGCAGAGCAAATAAGTACAAAAAAAAAACCCCAACAGCTTCCCATTTTCCTTGCACCTTTTTGGAGGTGGTGTTGTGACAAAAGCGGTGACGGTGTGAGCCAGAAAAGGTTTGCAAGTTGCCGCGCGCGACTTTGCTCGCACGGCTCGGTTGATTGGATTTTATTGTTACGAACTGTGCAGGTACACCCGCGGTGTCCGAAGGATGAGCTCAAACAAAGGACTCATTTCGTTCGCACCGCGGTAGGAAAATGATGTTGTGTGAACTATAATGTCAAAGCATGTTTAATCTTATCCACCGTTTTGCTGTTGACACGGTGCACAAATGTTTTAATTATAAGCGTCAATGGAAAATTTGACCTATTGCTGGGAAATTCAACATGGGGGCATGGAGTGCAAAGTTCATTTTCGCACGTGAGCATTATCAGCATCGGAAAACAATTTCCAGAGATACACAATTTCACGTCTAAATATGTCATAAACCGACCTTTTTTGACAGGCCATCATTGAAATGAAGGTAGAGTGGGAATAGGTGAAGCGTGGATTTAGGTGGAGTGAATATTCATTTTGTTGTGAAAAGCTTTCGTTTTGAACAGTTTGTGCAAAGTCTGTATAGTATACAGGTCGATGCGCGATAGTTCAGATCTAGTTCGCCATTTTGAGCTTGATTTTGACATTTACATGATAAAAAGTTTACGAAAACTAACTAACAAAATACGCACAGCACATAGCTACTGTGGCGAATTCATCTACTTGAAGGCCATGAACGGCATGGCAGTTGGCAACTACCATTATAGGGATATCGACCTTTATGGGACCCCTTTTCTCTCTTACCTCACACGAATAGACGCAAATACAAACACTTTTTACACACATGGGGCTTAAGCGACCCAATATCGAACGTGGTAGAATTCGCCAATGGTTGTTGGTGACGTCGTCACTTGAAGTTCGGACTCCTAAATGACCTACTAGTCCGCTCTTTGGAAGATTCGCGTAGCAAACCTTTTGTAAGGACGAAAAACGTAAACAATTTTTCTTCGAACTGTCAAAAAAGCTGCCACGCCTACTTGTCAATTTACTCTAAGTGCATCGACCCATATACAGTCTTTTCCAGAGTTACGTGAATAATGCTTGCAAGACCAACTCGTGTAAATCAAATTTTCGCGTAACTCCAGTTCCCCTTATACTCTTCTTGTCACGGTGCAAAGCGCATTAATAATTGATATGTTACGTTTATTTGGACAATTATTTTAAGTTATTACCAAAATTTTTGTTTAAAATATAAACATGTAACGTATTTTTGGGAAACTTTTAAATTTGACAAATAAAAAATTCAATTCTACATATACAATTACAAGAAAAAAAAATTCTGTGATTCTGAATATCTCGAATTCACGTAACTCGAGTGTCGCTTAACTCGGGAAATGACTGTACTATATAGACTTTTAGTTTGTTTTTCACTTTATGGAATAACAACGACGCATAGGAGGAAGATGTTGAATAAATAAAGCTGAGTTTGAAAGGTGAATATAGACTGTGGGGAAAATCGTCACAAACGTTTGTGCGTAATTGGGCGAAATTAATATGATTCTCGATTAAATCGTTCCATGTTTGTTATGGCTTTTGACTAACCACTTGTGTCTTATATTGTATTGTATTTGGCAACAGCTTCAACCGATATATATTTACTATAGTTGGCAATTTATGTCACTGAAATAACCATTCATATTTTTGTAGTATGTTACAATATTTGCAACAAATATTTTATCTTTTTCGACAAGCACGATAACGATAATTTTAAATAAAACGTAATGGAATTTTCGAAACAATTTCTTTAAAATTAAATCTTAAGCGTTGGGAAATAGTAGCAGTTTTCGTTAGTGTCTGCAATACGACAACCGCCACGCGTTAACCTTTTCTCGAAAAACCCTGTCAACTAGAATAACTCGAACGTAGCTTTGAAGGGTACCGGTTTTTCGGATCAGGCTCGCTGTAAATTGACACATATCATTTGCTACAGCGGGATATCATTATCCGGAAATAAATCCCCCCCCCCTCCCTCTCATCCATTCCTAACCCTTGTTGCGGCTGTACAGGTTCCTCGCTTCCGACACGGTGACATCTCGTCGGACGAATTTATGCGAAAGCGCACATCGAAAACGTACATAAATCTAACCCGACAAGTCGCGCCGCTTGTCGGCATAATTGGCTTTTCCTACGTTTTGCGAACCGTCGCAAAAGGGGTGTCAAGAGTTTCTGCCTTGATCTCGGGTCGGAAGGGATAGACGAGAAACGGGAGCTTCTCGAATGGGACGGGCGACGATGAAGTAGCGGTCGGCTGGAGGAGGAGTCGCATCGTGCGGATTGTGTTTCATGGTCGAATGTCATAGGCTTACGGGGTGTTGGGTGAGTGAATGTTCGGGACACACGAACACGTTCGCACATGCAAACAAGATGAGATTACTTCAGGACGGAAGGGACCGAAATGGGATACAAGTGTATGTTTGTACCTAGTCAATTATAATAATCCGGCGGAGTGTTACTTTTCCCAATCCTCCACCCGCGTGCACACGCGTAGAATGTTCAGTACGGGTCGTGGCGCTTTATGTTCCAACGGTTTCGCGTTGATTGCACTTGACGTATTAAAAACGCAAGTCAAAGGTTTTAGCTCAAAAATCTAAGAAATAGTCAACTCTCTGTTTGTGTGTGTGTGTGTTATGTTTGATGTTCTTCACGTTTCGGAATATTCCAAACAGGCGTACGACATTTTGCTTGATTTTGTACTCCATTAGGCATTATTCAATTACGATGGAATAATAGAACAACGACGTAACAGAATGATGAACTCGTCCCAAAACATAACGATGTCGAACTGTCGAAACGAAACAATGATAATTTGGACAGCAAATTGATTATTGAACATTAATAATCTTTCTGTTTCATCCGTCAGCTGCCGCCCCGGTGGGAATAATTCCTCGTACCGTTCGCATCGTTTGGCCCAGCTGAATGCTGACTTCTATTTCCGTGCCGTAATGCCCCACGGAAGGGAAGCTTTACCGATACATTTTGATCATCGTGACATCATTAAAATGTTTCCACATTCCCCTGGTCGGAACATGAGCGAATAATGGAGACCGTTGTAGCAGAGGCAAGAGCAAACAAAAAAAAAAAAAAACGGAAAAACATTACCATTCATCTCAACGGGTGTGCTTTTCCGCGAACGACCGAAACGAAACAGCCAAAAATTATGCATTCCAAACAAGTCTGCCGAGGTCTGCGGACGGACGAGGGGATTTGCAGGGGTTATCGCAAGGCTCGGCGAAAAATGTTTCATCCGGATCATGTTTGATGGGACATAATAAACCATTAGAACCGGGATGACCACGGCTGCGGAAGGTGGGAAGGGAATTCGCCACCCCCGGTATACCCCACAGGGCGAAGCCTACGAACCTCGTACCGGTGGCCCGCACAATGTTGGGTGCATGACAAATTCCGTACCATTCACCTGTAGGATATCGGTCGTTTATCATTGGAAATTGGACGAGCGTTGGATGATGCGTAGACAAGCTTGTTGTTGTTTCGTCCTAATGAGATAACCTTCGACCTACCGTCGGATGCGACTGCTAACTTGGCTATCGGCTGGCTGGCTTTGGTGTGCTCGTTGTCGATGATGACTTTGACAAATGAGTTCCGTGAGTGTGCTGCATTAAAAATGAATAAAATGGCACCGGGCAGAAGAGAAATGGCGCACCGCACCGGCACAATGTGTTTTCGAAAGATAAAGGTTAAGATCGGCATATCGGGTGGACACTGGTGGAAGTTGCGAAGTTAGTGCCGTACGTCTTTTTACCGGCATTGTTAGTGATTTGTTAAACAGAATTGAGATAAAACATGGTGCTGTGCACATTGTTGTGCTGTGAAGTTTATGGAAATGCACCGTGGACAGTGGATTAGCGTGAGAAGATAATTGTGGATTCCGCTCTCGGTATTTGAGGCCCGCAGAATAAAGACACTTATGGAAAGTCCTGGGGACATTAGACACAAAGGTGCATGATTTTGAGTGTTAAGACGTTTCAGGCATTCAGGTTACATTAGCGGCCTATGTTTTAGCTTCACTGCCTTAATCAATCTTTCAACGGGAACGCAATCATTATCACAAAATCAATTACTGATACATTCAACACCTGAGTCTAATTTCGTTTTCCACACACACACACACACAACAAAATGCACCTGCAAAGTGTACACAATGTTATGAAAAGAAAGCAAAAAAAAAACCCCAGCACAATGCCCCCATACACCGTACCCAATAATGCCGTGAGGTAATAAATCACGCTGCTGCCAAATAACTTTCAAACACCGTGCCCACGATTTGCCCGCTCCATCACGTGGCGGTGGCCCACGGGAAGCCGTGAAGATGATGATGAATATTGAATGTTGGCTGTGAATCGTTGCGATCGGGGTATTCTCGAAGGGAAGAAAGCCATTTTACCTGTGAAAATAATCCAACTCGCTCACTCTCCTTCAACCGGTACCGCTGCATCCCCAAAGGTAATTTTATTCCTTTTGTGTATGAATTTTCCATCAGCAGTTTCGTGAGGATGATGTATTACAGTTTCCCTGTTTGCAACGGTTGTATGATTTTTTCGTTTCGAAAAATCTTATTATGCAGATGAGAGGCATAAGTTTTTCCGGTTTTTTGTTAAAATGCTGTAGATGGTCTTTTATTTTACACCAAGAAACAACATGTGTCCCGTCTAGACCGGTTAGGCTGCACGGGACTTAAGAACGAGAAAAGCTAGTAATAGAAACATTAGGCACGAAGTAAATATGGTACAGCGTGTATCTTGAATTTAAATCAGCCTCTCGTCAAATGCTTCACCATCGTTTCGGGCGGTGCCGAAATCCTTTTTCTTCCTCGGTGACATTGAATTGATTATCATACGGAGTCGAGACATCTGTCGCGTGCACATCATTGAAATTCCAGCTTGTCTTTATCTGATTCAAATCATCGTACGGAACGGTGCAGTGGGGGAAAAGTTTGATCGTGACCTGGTTCGCTACAGTCCGCTACAGAGTGTGTGTGTGTGTGGTAAAGTTTGCCCCGCTCCGAACGGAAGCTAATGATGTGTGAAATTTGGAGCTTTCCCTTTGGGAGCTTTTGCCTATCTGCGCGTATGGAATGTGTGCAGGACTGTCGTAATACACGTTTTGTATCACATAAAGCTAAGGCGTTACAGGATGTACCGATGGTTTCATTACCGTCCCATTCGGTGTGTGTTCCCTGCTGCGGATAGAGATAGCAATGGCGGAGCGTCAGCACTGTTTATGGCTGTATAATGTTGCTGCTAGCGGAAAATGGTGCCCTTTTTTTCTTTTCGTGCGTCACTGGCGCATAGAGTCAAATAAGCTGCTAGAGGAAAGGGTGGCACCGATGTGACTCGTGACGGTGACTGTTTCGTTGACGAAGGAATTAGAGTAGTCAGAAAAATTTCCCCCACACCGAGGGAGGGTCACATCGGCTCCGTTCTCGCTTAGCACACGGGAAAAATGGATGTAAGGAAAAGCGTTTCCCCTTCGCTTCCGTGGCACGACACGACAGCGCCTTGTTTTTCGAGCTCCCAAACGAAATTCCCCCGTGCGGCAAGCGGTGCGCATGTACTACGCCTGGTGGGACGGAAAACATATGTCAAAAAAGGCAGACGGCTCAACGGCAAAAAACCGGATGAAGGGCGAAAAGACACTCACGTACCCGTACGCACACGCTTTTCGGTTGAAAAGTGGGATAAAGAATGCTAATCTCAACCCGGTCGGTGGTAAGTCGGTTTACAGCTTTTTACAGCATATAGTATGTGTACCGTCTGCATGCTGGGGTACCGTTCCACCGTCATTGGCAATGGGAAAAAGGTGGAAATTGTTACCGAAACCGGCGGTAGTGATTGGGGGAACGGTTTCTTGCGCGGTTGGGTATACGGGTGAATGTGTTTTTTTTGCCGTTTTACATTAAAGCAAACGCTATCAGTGTGGATGAATCTTGTTGCCCACGAACATTTCACCTCTTTGCGCCACGCGGGACCAGGCGCGATAAGCCCCTGGAACAAATGTGGGATTCGAAGCCCATCCCCATGCGAGCTGATGGATGGTGCACGACGAAGGTGAAAACCCTTTTATGCTACACTCGCTCCCCGGTGTGCAACACCCGCAACAACCACCACCGTGAAAGGTGTCGGTGCGATAGAAGACGCGGTTTACCGCCCGGGAAAAATAAAGCTAAACGGGTGCGTGCGGGTGGCATACGGTGGTCCGGGGCCAAAAGCCAAACATGCGCACACATTTTCGGCAAATCGAGCACCCGAAAAACGTCGAAATAAATGTGGTTGCGGTTTGTGCGAAACTTCATAAACGTAATTTATTTAAATTCTTTAATGCTGTTCTGCATGATTTCGGATGGATGAGACTGTGGAACAATGGTTTGCGAATGTGAAATGTGAGGATGCGGGAATGTTTGATACGGTATGAGGGTTTGAAAAGCAAAAGGGGAAAAAGCGTTTGCCGGGCGTTAAATATTCTTTTCGGTTTTATTTCACGAAATAAACAGATTTATTTCTGTGGCACAAATGATTAGCTGGAGCGGGAGCTAAAAGCATGTTTCAATCTGCGATGGAGAAAGAATTTTCCCCTTTGCCCAAGCAAAGAAGCGCAAATTTTCTGGAACGATGCGAACATTATCCTCTCGCCCTGGTTGTTGGCTTTGCGATTCGCGTCGCGTTGATAATGCGTGCAATGATCTGTGTTTTGTTTGTTTATTAATTACCATACGCAAAGCGCGCAAAGCTGGCACCGCAAATGTGAACGGTTAATTAATGGGCGGCTTATCGTATGGGCCGCTTGTGCTAAGGGGTTGTTGCTATGGAGCGATTTTTTTTTGTTTACTGGAGGGAGGTATTAAATAGCAAAGAATCACATTAAAGTAGGCGAGAATAATGGTTAACGATTAACTTTAATATTTCAAACAATGATCTGCGTTTTTCTGTTTGTGACAATTTAAAAATGGTTTTTGGGTGGATATTAAATTAAAATTTGATAGTTTCATGTCAAGAAAAGTTAAACATTTATTTCGTGAGATTACTTTTTGAGCATATGACTTCTGGTGTTCATTTAATACCATTTAATTTATAATAATTGTAGAGTTTTTGATAAAGATAAATTTTCATCCAGAAATCTTTAAATTTTATTCTACTTCAGAAACAATCCCTCGGTGGAAACAAATGTTTCCGGAAAACATTCATCTCACATTCACATCACAACGCAAAGCCTAACCGTTTCGCACCGTTTAGGTTTGGATAAGTATATTTACTTCCTCTCTAATAGAGCCCACCAACACGAGCCTGATAGGGACACACATATACCTACATGCATGTGTGTGTTTTCCATTAAAAAGTTTGTTCCGGAAATTTGCTACTCCGTTTTTCGGTTACTTTTCCGGTACGTGAGCCATCGCAGGTTTCGCATGGCTGAAGGTGTAAGTATGACTTTCCTTCCGCGCGTGTAAAAGATTGACGATGATGATGGAAGCTACTATTGCTTTCCTATAAAAAAGGAAAGAAAACTGAAACGTTGAAGGAAAGGAATAAAAAACATCCCCAAACACCACGACAGGGTGGCAAAACCACGAGAGATCTAGGGTAAAGCGGAAAGGGAAGTTACATGTTTGCAAGATTTACTTCCGTTTTATTGTGTGCTCGGTGATGAACTATGTGTAATGCGTGTATGCGCGTTTTTTTGTTTTTGTTTTTCACCGCCATTTTCTGCGTAAGGATTTCCCGCGAGATGTGTAAAGTAGTACAAAGGCGAAAGAATTTATGTTTCCCCTGGGGACATTCACTCAACTCACACACACACACGAGCCCGTTACTAGCTAAAGTGAAATAAGACGTTAGAAGGAATGCTTTTTTTTCCCCGGGAACTAAGCGACACATGGTAACGAGGCGGTTTTTATTCGGAAGGCAACAAAAAATGGGCAAACCTAGACACTTCCCCAAAATCGTCCCAGCAGTGTGCAAACGCTTTGCGCACTTGTGTTGTCGATGTGAAATATTTCCCCCGAAGAACAGTTTTTTTCCCCACTTCAGTTAGTACTTGTTCTGTTGGTAAAAATGTTTTTGTGCTTGTTGTCTTGTGATTTTTATGTTCATTATTTTGAAGCAACCTGTTACTAGGAATAGTGTTTTACTGAATATATTTATTTTGATTTGCAGAAAACGACTTTCACTTTGTTGTAAAACATGTAATTTTCCACAATCGTGTTGAAAAAAAAGCGTTCATTTTAAAGGAAGGTGTAATTATAAATATGTTATATTTTAAGTTGTTGTTTTTAAGCAATTTAAATGCAAATTAAAGCATATAACTTTTATTATTAAAATTAATAAATTGTGTAGAACACTATTTTTTGGATGCTAGTATAAAATATATTTATTTGCTGTCCATAAGGAAACACCATCGATTGGATTATCATTTATTTTATTAAAAATTTATGTTTTTTTTTCCTTCGCTTCGCCTTCGCGCCTTCGATTAAAAATGTATATCACAATATGTTTTTACTCTTCATCGGTTCATGGTGTCAATTACGCAAAAAAACTTTTTTTCCTCACACAATCAATCCGTTCCAGACCCATTACGTCGTTCCACCGTGCTGTACAAATATGGTTCACCTGTTCAAAACCTGCGAAAAGGAGAAAGTGTCTTACATCATAAAGCATCTAGCGCCTCATATATCATTTATGCGAAGGTAAGATCTACTACTGCCAACTACGAACCAACGCTGCTTTTAAAGCCACACCAAATCCTTACCGAAGGATAAAGCTCTAAGAACCACCATGGCAATCGTACGGTAGCTAAAAGGGGCTTTCCCCTCCTCGCTTGCTATGATTTGGCCCGCTATCAACCGGAAAGAACGGAAATAAGCGAGTGAAGAGTGGTGTGTAAAAGTCCCGGCCAAACGGTACCGTGGTGCCGCATTACCCCCACCGACCAGCCGACAAAATGGGTTTCGCAAGCGCACCCGGAAGTGTGCGAGAAAATTATTGCCGAAAGACATTTATACTTGCGATTGTTGAGTTAATGTGTCGTAAAAATGCTATAAAAATATTAAACGCATGATAAATGGATCGCAATCCTTTCGCGTGTGCGTGTGCGAGTGTATGCAGTGGAGTGCCGTGGAAAATGGTGGCGTTTTAACATGAGTTCCTAGGTTTCCCGCTGTGATACTTCATCGGTACGAGCGGGAAACGAATGGTGACGGCTTTTTGACGACTTTTTCAGAAAAAAACTCTTTTCATCCTCAGATTTTCCACACCGGCACCACCAGTCGCCGATAGGAAAAAGGGGAGAACTACTTTTCTCAAGCAGCAAAAGCTACATTTGAAATTCCAACATAGCAACCAACATCAATGAGGGAAAGCGAAAGCATACTGTTGACGTTTGTGTGTCCAAGGGTAGGGGAGCACATTTTAATGTGCATCATCGCAGGAGGCGCATTGAAGTGGTACAGCAAATGGGGAAAAGCGAATATAGGTGCTCGTGGAAGAATCCTTTGGAGTGTGATTCGAGTAATCGTCAGCTGTGGTGGTTTGAGTGTGCGGAATGGATGGGTGTTGTGTTTCGGTAGCGGCGGATCCTTAAGCATCTGGTGAACGCGCATCTGACACTCAAGTGGGATGAGATGGATGAGTTATGAATGATGATAAACGGGCAATTAGTGGATGGATGAAGGGCGATTAAACTCGAGCTTGAGTCATGGTTTTGTGGAAGTAAGATTTTAAATGCCGGTAAATCGGTAATAATGATTTTTTTTAATAAATCTTCAAACAGTCAGGTGATCGAAACCCAGCTTTAGATACTTAAAATGTCTGATCGTCTCGATCGCTTCGAGGAATTCCAATTAAGCTCTGTTTGTAGAGAATCAAACAATGTACATGCTTTTCCATCCCTGCAACACAAATTTAAATGGTCAACCGCTGGCAAGAAACGACTCCCCAAAAAACCATACCTACAGGCTACATGGCAGCCATGTTAAGCCGTTTTGTACACGTGTGTCCAACGGAGAGGAAAAAAAAATCCCCCAACATGACAGCTTTTCTTAGAACTCTCGAAAGCTACCACTCATCAAACGGGGCCCCTATTGGGCTTGATATAGCGCAAGCGGTCGAGCCTTTTTAGCGAGAAAATGCCAATGTTTGAGGAATTCACTCACGTTTCAGACCCCCGCACGTACCACATTCCATTTCCTCTGTACCAAACGCTTGACGAAAGCAGAAGGAACAGATTGGCCACGATAAGCAGAGGGTGCCGAAAATGGAGCATTCTTGTTGAGACGCTAACTGTGACGGGATGGTCCAAAGTTAACCGAACGAGAAAAAGCGGCATTGGCAGAATTTTCCGGCATTGGGCAAGAAAGGGGTTGTGCTTCCGGTGAATGTGACGAGCGAACGGTGACGCAGTGGTGGTGAGTGTAAACGATGATGGAATGGTAGCGTAATTTGTAATATTTTCCACCAATTTATCAGCACTTTGACGGAGACCGATGACGGTGCGGATGACGGATGACGCGAACCCGGGTGGGGAAAAGCGGTGCGGTACGCTTTCCTTCACGATTAGCCCGGACATTCCGGCACGAGATCTATTGTCCGCTCGCTGGAAGGGGCTACAATTGATGGTACCTTCCGCTGGTGGCAGCAACAGCCAACAAGACGGAGGCGGGTTGTTATCGGTCTTTCGGGTTTTGATACACGATCAATCCCAGAAATATCTTTCACATCGTTTCGGTTGGATCATCAATAGAATTTTTGGGCCAACGCACTGCTTCGTAGAAGACGTCAACACTGAAAAGGAAATTACAGCCGCTCGGTGCCGAGAAAATTGTTCCACTTGAGGAAGAATCTGTTCGCTTCCCCGTAAAACTCCCCCAAAAAGGTTACGAATGATACGTAGAACGTGGGCTTTTTATGTTCCACTCATCACGTACCGTTTGCTAATGGGTGGGATTCTTAGATTCAGGGTTTTTTTGTTGCTGAAGCTGTGGAAGCTAGCCAAAGATTGTCCCCCGGGAGTTTTTCGTGTGGAAAAAAGGACATCACTACATTATTTCCTATTTTCGAACCACCGTTACTTCTCGTCCATTCAACGATAAGGTTTCTCCTTGCGTATCAGCTAGGCCGTAGCCGCGTAGAAACGGATGGACAAAGATGGTCCGGAAAAGGCGACCACTGAAGGAGTGGCACTTGTAGAGAGGATGCATGTGTGCGTGTGGCAAAGTGCATTGATTAGTATTTCGGTCACTTTCGTTAGGTCGCGTTGAGTGTGATCGGAATATGTAATCCATGAGGCAATCCGACAGTTGGTATGAGTTGATGCTATAGGGCCAAAAACTAATCATCTGTTAAGTTCGATCGAAAGACACTTTGATTATTGACGAGTGAAAGAGAGAAAGAGCGAGTGGGAGAGATCGTAAGGAAGCGTTTACATAGAAGGCCAAATACCATAGCAAAAGGGCTGAGGATACGATAGAATGTGACACTTATCATTAGTGCTTCAAATCCGAAACCTATTAAGAGTCTCAAAATTCTTAGAATGGTATTGAATTTATCTTTCAACATCGTTATTGCCCCTAGCGTGTGGCTGTACACGGACGAGCTCCGTCCATCAAAAGCAAAAGCATTCTATTCACGCATTGTACCATCTTGAAAACCTACCGAAATCGATAAACGCAACCATCCGGGCATGGCACCCGATTAGACGCGCGTCAAAGTGATTCCCGGCTTGCTTCAAAGAGAATATTTCATCAATGCATAAATCAAAAACTTTGGCACCATAGCAAGCGGATGTTTGTGTGGTGAATGATTTTCTGTCTCCGGTTTCCTGTTGCTGCTGCTGCTTCGATACGCCGAGGAGAGATTTGTTGTTGAAGGAAACACTGAAGGGATATTTATAATATCAATTATTCATTGCCAACTTCAGAGAAGATTTCGGGTTGTAATGATCTGTTTGGCAGGAGGTCGAATCGTTGATGAACGACGGTTCTGGAATGAATTGTCTTCACTTTACATCGTGGGGGAAGCTTGGTGAATTGTAGCTCGTTTTCATGACTTAAAGCTGAATTAACGATCAATACGGATTCCTCAATCATTAAGTGTCTTTAGTTCTTATTTAATGGTCGAAGAAAATAATCAGCTTATTGTAAGTAAAATAATTTAAATTGACAGTCAGTCAGATACGTAGATTATTAATCAATGAACTTTAGCATTACAAATTTTAATGATTTTTATTAACACATTTATCTGAGGTGCATGCCGAGAGCTTCTAAAATTCACAATTTTATCGAATGTCATTTTTAACGGCTGTCTTATGTGTTTTGCTTTAGCAATCAATTTCGTAGAGGTTTACGATTGTCTTTTTTTCTTCTTTCATTAAGTCCCATCCGGAAGGCACGAATTGCCAATGTTTTACGTCTCTCCGCGGTGTCCCTAATATAAACGGCCGGCAGTGCAAATCACCCCCGAGCAAGCTCATTTGCATCGCGCCAAAACGGGAATGAATTTTTACGGGTCGTTAAATTTGCTTTCCTTTTTTCCTTTGCGAATTTGAAGCACCCCTAAAAATATGTGACCCCATTTTACCGATAGAACATTCGGTAGCGGTAGAAGCTCGGCTCTAGGACTGAGATGCGAACTTTCTGTTGGAGGTGGGAAAAAGAAAATGAAAAAAAAAGCAAACGCATCGTTCGTTTATTCGCTAATAAATACTGTCCCAATTTTCTCGTTTGTCGTCCATTGCAGTAACTTTACACCCCATAGGGAATGATTTGAAACAATAAAACAAACAGCAAGGCGGAAGCGGAACATCAAATCTTGAGCAGCAACGCGGGAAACGGGAATGTTATGTGTGCGTACATGGAAAACTGGGACAGTGTAGCGCCACCTAGGGATGCTCGTACGTGGCGCTTGGGGACGCATTCGGGGCCTATCTCTCCCTGACAAAATAATAACGCATGAACAGGATACGCTTCGGTGTGCTGTAATTTTGCCGAGTGGGGGAAGAATTATGATTTGAGTTGATTGTTTTCGGATTTTATGCTTCCCCGTGATCAGTTTCCGAGGTTATGTTGAAGTATATTGCTTTAAAACCGTCAGTTTTAGGATGCTTTGTTTGGTAGTATAACGGAGCGAGAGCGCGTTGGAGAAACTCGATTAGAAGTAAAAATTAATTACCTCTAAATCAACCCAAAGAAGCACATTACTCGTGAATAAATGTGATTTCTTTCAGTCATTCTAATTAAACCAAATTTTATTTCGATCTCAAAGATAAAGCAAAAGGGACACAATATGCCTGGAAGGGCCAAACCACAACAGGCTGTGGGGGAAAGTTTGCAGTTGATCACACATCTAACCAACTGACCACAATATCCAAATTCCCTACACTTGATTGAACCTCTGGTTGAAATACTTGAGATGGTAAAGGCTAACTTCCGGAAGGAATTTTGCAGCTACAAGGCGTTTATTTTTTTTTAAAGAAAATCACCCAAGGTTAGTGGTTTTACATGGGAAAACTACCGGGCTAGTATTTTACTGACTGTTTTCCCATCCCGTAAATTTATAAGTTTAAAATATATTTTTCAGCACGAGATAGAACGAGTAGGACTTTTGTACCATCTCACCGAACTGAAGTACGTTCGCGTAGAAAAGCTTCCCGGCGGTCAAGATGATGGGTTTCTGGGAGCGATTAATCATGAAGAGTATTTGCTTTTGTACGGTGATCGATTGATTATACCAGGCCAGCTGCTGCAGCGCCATCAACACTTCGTTACCCTTGCAAATGAAAGGAACAATTACGACCAGGTCGCATTCTCCAGACAATTCTCTTACCTTATCGGTTAACTGTGTTCCGAGCGTGCAGTACATATACGTTTCGACTGTCACAATCAGTAGCAGTATGAGAACGTTAAAAATGCTGGAGTCAAATCCCTGCAGAAATGGGTGGAGGAGTGTGTCAGTAGCTAGCGCTCGGCTAAGAAAATCAAAAAACGTACCATTAGCAAGACGTAGAACAGTATGAGGCACCATATGGCACTGCAGAATGTAAGCTGAACCAGCAGCGATAGGTTGAGAGTGTCCTGTAAGCACCGTGCGCACAGCAAAGTGTCCCGATGATATTCGATGACGGTGGTGAGTTGCGCCTGTGAGATGTGGTCCCTTAGTTCACGAATCTGCATTACAGTTACCTCAAACATTAAGCATGTGGTCTTGATGACGGACACATCCATCACGTCCTTGATGCACAGTGATGAAGCCGATGTGACGGTTAACAAGCATATATTGACGGTGTAGAAGAAATAGTGCAGTACGTTGAAGCGAATGTCCAGGTAGTAAAGGCTGTGCAGGCGAAAAGTTCATTTACTTTAGCACTCTTTTGGCGAGCCTTCAGCCGTATCGTCATACTTCATTTCACTGGATATGATGAACTCTTCCGGTTCGGCTGTGCGGTTGCGTGTGTTCCGCAAGTAAATACCGGTTGATGCCAGCGGAGGCATCGCACAGTACAGGATGTACGTGATGCAAAAACATTTGCAGCAAAGCACTGAAAACTTGTTAGTTTTACCATTGTATGTGATCAGGAACGTTTCAATGTGGTCAGCATACTGCTTGCGGGCACACCGCTGCAGCATGTCGACCAACCGGTACAGATTTTTGCGTCGAAAGTAAAGCGCCAATATTTGCGAGTAGAGGTAAGTGAGAAAGGTCATCTCGGAACCCAACCGCAAAAGCATTACAGTATCGTCAATCTTTACCAGTAAGCGTGGTATGATGCTAAATACGAGATAAAACACAACCTGACACCAGTACAGTAGCTTCAGCTTTTCGTCACGTCCCAAACCGAACATCGTCAGCAACCGGCAACCGATCGGAATCACTTCACGAGGATCATCAATTTGGAACAGCTTCATGATGCGTACAATCACCTGAAAGCGAACTTGTTACACTGCGTATGGATGGTCGATATGCTGTTTTATAAGAGTTCGTTATGAACATGCAGTACGATGAAGCGAGTACATATCATGATAATGATAGTTATTAAACAAACAGTACACTTGTACGGTTTTGCAAACAATCAAATATATACTTCTGCTTCTACTCAGAAGCGTAGCTGAAGTAGGGGCTCTGGGCTAGCGAATTACGAAGGTTGAATAAATATCTCATCACACAGCAATAGTGTTGTTGGAGTACGTTTGCAATTGCTGCAACAGATTCTTGGGAGGACTGCAGCCTGAAAGAAGGTGCGTCGTTCATAACCGATTCAGGGGTACTGCAGTAATCATAGACTTTATAGTAATTGGATTGTGCATACAACGAGTTTGACGTAAAACTACACAATCGATCAACTCGTGAGAACGGAACATCTTGAAAAATGAGTCATCTGTGGCTTGAGTTGATATTGTTTCCAAAATAATACTAAAGAACACTACGGCTAGTGCTGCTTGGTACAGCCTATGGAAGAAAGATCCTGAAGGAACTTAAATTTCCAGTAATAATAAACCCAAATGTCTCAATGCTCAAAAGAAAAAAATCAAATACGGGATCGCAAAAGTGATCACGATTGCCGTTCTCATCGAGCTGAGATATGAAACTATTCTTGCAGTCGGATTAAAGCTCATTGGCGTTGTATTCAAATATTGAGCT
The DNA here is from genome assembly GCF_943734755.1 of Anopheles moucheti. Taxonomy (NCBI): domain Eukaryota; kingdom Metazoa; phylum Arthropoda; class Insecta; order Diptera; family Culicidae; genus Anopheles; species Anopheles moucheti. The sequence goes on from NC_069141.1 coordinate 27,651,129, forward strand.
TAATGAGCCGAGGTATCAAACACAATGATGCCACCTGGCGAGAGGGAGATGTCAGTTTTTCTGACAGAAGATGAAAAAGAAAGAGACAACTCAGTGAACATTGGTTCTAGCTTAGTTAAATAGTTAGTTTAATGTTTCTTTATTACTTACGTTTGTGAATACATGTTATAAATTTGATTGATACTGGTTTCTTAGTTTAACCTTAACACAATATTAATAAACTTTACTTATCAGGAACGTTTTTCGATTTCGTTTTGTAGCGAATTAATACTGAATACCGTAGGGAAAAATTGACAAAAGAACCAGGACCAGTTGTTTAATCTTAATTCTATCTAATTACTACCATAACTTTTTTATACTATTAAAATACTCCTAATATTGTTACCTAATTCCTATTATACCTTATATTTTGTATATATTAAATGAGTCCTTTAACCTGCATTTACCGGGCATTTGTCTCTGTATTTTTGTAGAGTGTTTGATAGAATGTGATAAATTTGTGGCTGTTTTGACATTTTGTGTATATTATTTGTGCTGTGTCAAGCAGGCAAATTCAAAATTCGTTTCAAGTATTTGTTTTGAAATACCTGTACTTTATTAACATGACTTGCCGCGCAGTTCGCCCTGATTGGCGAGGCATACAAACTAATAGGTCTTATTGTTTATTGTTGTCTTAAGAATTGTTTTATATAGTGAAAGCTTGTTCTTACAGTTTAATTAAGATTTCCTATTCACGAAGCTGTATAACGATTTTATTGCTTTTCATTGCTTAAAGTTATTTGTAGTGTGATTCCTAGGTATTTGACATTATTGGTTCTAGCTAGATCGTTTCGTGTTGAGATCGGTAGATTTGTTCAATAAAAATTCTGAAACAAAAACACAACGTAGGGCAACTAAGTTTTATTTCACTGCATAAAACAATAACATCATTTAAAAAATTCAATTTCTCAGTCGTCGCCATTGGAAGCTTGGGAGATCATCGTGAAGTAGTTCGTTTGATATACTGTGTCAACATTATTTATTGCCTGAACTATAGCGTACATTCATGCCCGCACTAACACCACTAGCCTTTGTTAAATCCAGCCCAACCTAGGCGGTAAAGATTCAACGAGCTTTTAATTGCAATGAATAATTTAACCCCAGGTTTTGTGGCTGTGCGTTTAGCCCCTGGTGTACGGCATGGAAAAACTGCCTGATGAGAGCGTTAATGCATGAGATGCCAAGAAAGGCATGAAGCGAATTATGAGCCCACTTTTTTTCTGTCTCGCTTGTATAAAAGATCGCTTTTTTTATCCAGCATTTTGGTAAAGCTGACTCTCGTGCCGCATATACTTCCGAGCCGCGCTCTGTTTTAGGCAAGAAAGGAAACGATTACGGGAATGATCCCATCAAAGAAGCGAACGGATCGGTGCTTCGAGAATGGTAAGAATGCTGCGCTGGATTTCGGTTCGGGCTTTCGGTCTACAATGATTGCATAAATTATCCATAACGTTCGCCTTCGCCGAAGGGCGTATAACCGGGGTTTTCATTAAATTTTGTTGACGGGCAAGGTTCTAATGTCGGTAAGGGGTTTGAGTAATGAGAGAAATTAAAATCCCACCCCAAAAAAGGAGGAGGGCTTAATGGTTCATGAGGAATTTCGTTCAAGATGTACCGAGATCCCGTCGTCGGTTGCCATGCTTTTCTTGGCTCGTTTGACGAATGTTGGCGAACGAGCGTGATGCAGCTATCCATGCAGGAGTGGTGCCCTGATGGCCTGTCATAAAGCATTGGTAGGAGGGTTGCCTCTAAGCAGAAGCATCATCATAGTTAAGGAATGAGCTGAAAAGGAATCCCGGGTGCTATAAAGTTCCGAAATCGGGTGCACACACTCAACGCACAGGATGAGCTTGGGTCGTAAAAAATCACGACGACATCGTTCGATACTTACAGCGGATAGAGAGCCGCGATTTGCAAACCCCCTGCACGAGACTCTCGCCGCGGGATTTCTTTCCTTTTCGCAATGATTTAAAGCAGTGCAACCCGTTTTAAGCACGGTTCGGTACGGGTTGCTAAAAGGCGCACTGCACTTTGCGTGCATCTGTTTATTGTTCACTGCGAGCGTTGGTTGTTTGGGGCGTCGCAGACCGAGAGTGTGTCAAGGCTTCACACTGCCATCGCTCAGAGTTCGTTAAGTTTGACCTCGTACCGCTTTGTGTTGCCGGAGTTTCAGGATTATAAAACGCAAATGGCAAATAAAAATTAATGTTTTCCTGAAAGCAGCGAGTAGAGCGAGTGAAATGTTATCTAGCGAATTCTTGAATACTTAAGCGCGTGAGCTTAAGTTAGCTTTAACATCAGGATAGCATACAAGTTTAAAATCGTGGTATGGCACACTCGGTACACCAACGTCACATCGATTCAAGTCAAAACGGGCCCATCCATTAGCGATTCAATTTTCCAACCGATTGCGCCTCAAAAACCTCAAACGTTAATTTTCTTTACCAGTATGGTGCATGCAACCGTTTTGGCAAATAAAGATGCTCCGAGTCAATGAGACTTTCCTCAATTTGCTGCTCCGTCTGGATGCCGCACCACAAAAGGCAGCAACACTAGCCAGCGCTTCAAAGACATACTCGATATGTGCCCAGCACCGTGGTGAAATGCATTAATTTTCGCTGTGCAAATTCACCAACCGAAGCGAAAAGTGAACCAAAAGACTTTGGCTGACGCCATCGAACTGCGTGGCGCACCACCAGTTGCGTCGGGGAATGTTAAGCCATTCGTGCGGTTAGCTTGAGATGTATACCTTCATGACACTCTCCGCAATGTGTGTGTATGTGTGAGAGAGCTTTTTTTTGTGAAATGAAAATAATCAACCCAAAATTGGCAACAGTTTTCCGAGTGCTCGAATGTGTCTGCCGAAACGGGAATCGGATTCAACACGTTACCCACAAACCATCCGACCGTTAATGCACGGAACCGGTAATGGTCAACCTCGGAATGGGCTGTTCCGGTTGTTCATCAGTCGAATGTAGAGATCGGTCCTTGGTTGTTGTTCGTCTCCTGCCACAAACTGGCGATGTGTTGTTGCTGCTGCCAACATTAGGTTACCCGTGTCTGGCATCGTTTTACCATTCGAATCCGATTTGCGAGTTTTGTGGTTTGTTTCGCATAATAACAATCATGCTACCCAGCAGCTGGCAACGGACGTCATTCGGATGCACATCTCGACGGGCAGGTTCTCGTCCAGCCGGTGCAACTGTACGTACTCGGGCTACAAATTACTTTGAATTCTAATTTCGTCAAGCTGTGTGCACACTCGTCCACGGTGTACTGGTGAAGCCGGGGATGGGGATTGTGGGACAGGGAACTGGGAATGGTGGTAATTTATATGTACATATAAAGTAACGGATTAATGCGAGAAGCTTGACGACAAAGTGAACTTTTCCTTTTCCGCGTGTGCAGGTGACCACATTCGGGAAGCCGATGTGAAACGATCGGCGCCGTACGCTCTTGGTTGCATGTGGCCGGGAAAAACGGGGAAGTGATATGACAATGGACAACGAGACCGTTAAACGAATAAATTCATCGTGAAAAGGCGGTTTTGGAGCGTTGTTCGTGCAGGGACACTTGGTTAAATATTAAACATAGTCTTCAAGCAACCGTTATCAATCAATTACATGTAATATTAGTAATTTGACGCTTTGTTGTGGGCAGTACATTTGTTGTTCAAAGTGGTAAGAAGCACAAATTTAAAGCGAATCTATTATTAATATGTCGGAAACAGGAATATATAGATAAATTAGAAGAAAAGTACACATATCGATCGGAAGATGCTTATGTGGACTTTTTAGGTTTGAATTTGCAAGAAGTATAGAATAACATTTTTAACACTATTTGACGACTAAATGCATATATCTACGAGTTGTTAAGAAATGAATTCTAGAAATTGACAGAAAAATACATAACTAAGTCTATCATTGATTTAACTAGACCTCTTGTATCTGTGTTGTTTAAATAATAGTAATTTTATTACTAAATTATATTGCATGGAAAAAATATAAAAAAATGTGTTTATTCATAATATTATATATAATATTATGAAAAGTCAATCCTATTCTTACACACACCCCGCTACAGATATACCCATTCTCTGTTCGATATTTGTCTTCCACCCAGGGGCGATGACGTTTTGTTGACCACCAACACGAACCGCTCTCGTTGCTCGTGACGTTCCCATGATGGCGGGCTCCGCATATAACAAATCATCACGCTACCAACTTCGGCAAAGGGAATCCCACCCTTTGCGGTGGGCAGCCGTATGCAAACGATCTTTTTGTGTCTCGTTCTCGCTGGGGTTTTTCGAAAACTTAATGCCATCTTCAACCCATTTTCACGCCAACATGAGTGAAATGTTTCACCGTGGTATGGTACTGACGGGGCTGTTGAATGCTGATGTTCGCTGTCCGGCATGTGCCGTTGACCGTTGGATAACGCGCTGAAGAACGGGTTTTTTGGTCGGGACAGTTTTGGTAGACGAAAGTTGTCCGCTTGCTGGGTCGGTGCACCGAACCGTCCGAGTGAAAGGAAGAAAGGAACGATTCGACGAAAAGCTGGGGTATTGCGGTTACATGTTGGTTTTTACGGGGAGCTGTGCGTTGTTTATGCTACATTTAATGATGTTGCTTTCAAAATATTACGGTTCATTGTTGAAATGTACGTACGGTAGCATCAAGTGTCGGTATCATCACGGCGTAATGTGCCAGAAAGGAGAACGATCCACTCCGCAGGGTGGTTCGGGAACAACAGCTCAGCTTCCACACTACACACAAGGACATGTGTTTGTGGTGCCTTCCAAATGATGTTCTACACCGGACGAACCGTTGGGTGAGGAACGAACAGAGAAGATCAGAATTCCGCATCGGGTTTGTGCTTGAGCTTGTACCCTCCCTAAGCATAACAATAACAAAAGGTTCTGATAACAAGCAGCCAAACGAGAAAAAAAAAATCCCACAACCTATATCAACCTGTATCGTATCGGTACAAGTGATCTAATGGGAGAGAAAAAAATGCATTCCGGTGTTTGATAATCCAAACACACCGAAATGTACCGAACAGGAAGGAAGGGATGGGAAGTGACGCCACAAAACCCAAACAGGACAGGTTCACCGATGTCGAAGGTACGTGAAGTGACGGAAAATATTATTTTTTAATTTCCCCTTACGTGCACGGGGGTACTTTCGGGCCCAGCAGCACTAGGCCGGATATTGGTTTCAACCTGAACATCAACAGAGTTGTAAAAATATTTCCCTTATTGGGCTTCGGTGTAGGCTTTTCGGGACCTTGTGCTTGTGCGGTGTGTATTTCTTTCGAGCTGGAGCAAGAAAGCACTCCAACCGTAAAGGTAAGTTTGTGTTTGTTTTAATAGGAAATGGGAGACGTCCGGGTTTTTCTGGCAGGAAATTTACGATCAGCTTGTACCAAAGACGCTGTGTTATGTTTTGTCGATTAACTTGTTTGATAAATCCACAATCTATGGTTGATACGGTGCTTTCGGGTGCATTGTTATTAAAATAAATTCAACAAAACATGTTTTGTGGGAAGAAAATGCTAAGTTTTGTATGTTTTACGAGTTGGCCCGAACAGTAGGATTATTGTTTTGTTCTATTTAAACAATCGAACAGAGTGTGTTTTATTAACAAGCTTACGTTATTCATTGAAATTTGTTCAAAAGGTTTAGGTATGTAAATTTCGGTATGTTTCCTTTTACAGAAGATTTGAAACAAATGAGTTTGAAATAAATGATTGAATAAGAGTATGAAACACCTTTTTCTGGCTACTGCGAAGCAAAAGATTTGTGTTGTCCACCAAAGTTGGTCAATCTTTTTTGCTCGAAAATATTTGCCATCTCTGATCGAATACACCAACACATGCAAAATGACTTGCAGCGTGTGAAAAATCGAACAAAATTCGAGCAAATAAATGAAATAATTCCCAGTGAAGAAATAAAAAAAAACATTTTCAGTACATTTTGAAAAGTACTAGGCGCCTCCATCGTTATGCTCTATGAATGTTCATTTAAAAATGAGCTTCATTGTTATATCTTTTGTTCTATTGCTAACAGGTTTTCAAAATTCCAAAATTGAAATCATTGAGATCAGATATCGTTCCTTCAGTACAGTCGAATTTCTACGCGGCTGTCAAAAGATTGCAAGTAAAAAATTTGTGTTGTCCATCAAAGTTGGCCAATCTTTTTTGCTCGATTTGCCATCTTTGCTCGAATACATCAACACATGCAAATAAATATTTGCAGAGGGTGAAAATCGAGCAGGAATTGTATCGTGTGAACGTATCTAATGAATTAAATAAATGAAATAATTCCCAATGAAGAAATAAAAAAAAAAACATATTCAGTACATTTTCAAAAGTACTAGGCGCATTCATCGTTCTGCTTTATAAATGTTCATTTAAAAATAAGCTTCATTGTTATATCTTTTGGTCTATTGCTAACAACTTTTCAAAATTCCAAAATTGAAATTAAATTTAAATAAACATATTTAGTACATTTTGAAAAGTACTAGGCGCCTCCATCGCTATGATCTATTAATGTTCATTTAAGAAAAGCTTCATTAATATATCTTTTGTTCTATTGCTAACAGGTTTTTAAAATTTCAAAATTTTAATCATTGCGGTCAGACATCGTTTCATCAGTACAGTTGAATTTCTAAGCGGCTGTCAAAAGATTGCAAGCAAAAAATTTGTGTTGTCCACCAAAGTTGTCCAATCTTTTTTGCTCGATTTGCCATCTCTGCTCGAATACACCAACACAAGCAAAGAAATATTTGCAGAGGGTGAAAAATCGAGCAGGAATTATATCGTGTAAACGTACCTAATGAATTCCCAATGAAGAAATTTAAAATAAAACATATTCAGTACATTTTCAAAAGTACTAGGCGCCTCTATCGTTATGATCTATGAATGTTCATTTAAAAATGAGGGTCATTGTTTTATATTTTGTTCTATTGCTAACAGGCTTTCAAAATTCCATTTGCAAATGAAAATGAAAACAGAATTACACTAACAACATCGTTCTATAAAGTTTTATATTCTTGCTTTAATTAAAAATATCTCAACATGGAAGCCAAAGGAAAACGAGAGTGCGGGAAAGACAGAGAGAGAGAGAGAGAAGGAGGAGCTGAAATAGCCCGGGAATGACAGAAACGCGTACTAAAGTTGTAACACTTTTCTCAGAATTGGAAACAGCCTGGGTGTACAGGGAAAACTATTTTCATAAGTTTCATCACATCATGCAAAGGCGTCGACAGACGTTTTGATTCGTTACATTCCTTTTCTAATCCCTTTTTGGGTTCGCTATTGCACGCCATTCCAATTCCTATCCAGAATGGCACATCGAACCACGGTCGAATGAAATGAGTGAGCGGTTATTTCGCAAGTGGTGCAAATTTATCATTCAATCCACTCATTCACAATTTATCGGACGTGCGGCTCGTTTTCATTTTGGTGGATTTATGCGCTACCTCACCTCATCCAGCACAATAACACTTTTGGCCACGCGTTCGTGTGTATGTGTGTGTGTGTAAATATGTGTTGTGGCGCGATTTGTGAACGCAAAAACTTCCTGCGTTTCCACACTGCCCAATCCAGATGGGAAAGCCTTTCGGTGGATCTCGTTATTGTCACGAAAGTGCGAAATCCTCGTGAAGTTGACTGGTGTGACACGGTATGACGAACTCACGGAATGGCAATAAGCGTACGCTGCTGGCACACACTTGTGCACTGTTGATATTTGAGCTGGGGCCCGGGTAACATCGGGGCCATTCGGGAGCCCTTTTGGTACGGGTTCTGTTGAGCACGAACATAAGGTTATCAATCATTAGCAGTCAATAGTGTGTACCCCTCGAAACCTCGAATGGGACACGTGGAATTGTTTAGAATCGAATGGACACCGGACTGAGGCAGGTGGCTGGGGACGATGTTGGCACTCGTTTGTTCGCAGCAATTTGATGCCGGAACTGGTGTCAATGAATGGATTGGGAGAGCCGATTGCAATGGAACAGCAACCCGAGCATAATGGATGTTCGATTGCAATATTTGCGAAATGGACCACCGTCGCAGGTCATTAGCAGCACTGCTGGGCGGGGGAAGGAATGAGCCGGTAAGCGAGGTAAGCGAACGGGCGGGGTTGATGTTTTGAAATGGCTTTGCAAAATGTATGAGGCTGTATTTTGAATGTACGTATCTACACGTACCACATACAATAGGCAGGCACTACATTTCCAATCCATCGATGGTGTGTTTTCGGGCAAACGTAACGTGCCAGCAAGGGAGAACGGTGCAACATGAAGAACTCCACTAGCTGAAACCGGAAGCTGAACGAGTGCAAAACATAAGACCCTCGACGTGATGAAGCACTTTGCAATTAGTTCGATTCTAACGCCTTATCATACATCGGAACCGTGTTCGGTCACTAGTTTGTTGCAACATTAAAGCGTAGAAGTATGGGACCACTCTACCCCAAAAGTAGGGCTGCAGCAGGTTCGAAGGGTGTGGTAAAACCCTTTTGTCATTTCCGACACCGGGAACGGAAAAGATATACGACTGCACAAGGTAACAATCCGGTTTTGTGTGGCTTAGGATTAATGTGCAAATCGAGCATGCACCTGTATGTGTGTGTCTGTCTGCCTGTCGTGTGTGTCTGCCCTGTGTGTGTGTACTTTGCGTTGAAAAGGCGATTGTCGCTTGAATTTGCAATGGCATTGTTGCTTCACGAGAAAATGGCTATTTATGGAGAGCCGTGCGCAATTATTTATTACATTCGTCCGAGGTGCTGACGTGCTCACGGCGCTGCAGTAAACCTTCAGTACAGTGGTTCGCAGCAATGTTCGGCCTAATGATGTTTTGAAGGGATGTAAAGTCGATGCGGCACAGAAGGAAAGAGATAGTGTAGTGCATTGATAATAATGATTCTAAGGAAATATTTTCTGTGCTGCAATCTGGAATGTGGAGTGCTTCGGAAGGCATGATAAATCTCGGTAAAGGCTTCCGGGGAAACCTAATCCAAGTAGGAGCTTGCATTTCCGTTTTGTGAAACAGTTTCCATTGTGCACTTAAGTATATAAAGCTATATTGAGCTTATTGTTAAAATGGCATAGCCTGCTATCTATTGTCAAACCCTGTAAGTTAGTCACGCCATATCCTAGCTATTGTGAAACCCTGTTTCATTGGAAATCAAATATTCGCGTAAAATAAATCTAGTAGGCCAGAAATGGCAGGCATGACCTACGACCTACTCGTTACGCCAAGAAGAGTGAGTACTGGACGAAGATGTTGTAGAATGTCAGACCTTGAATGTTTCAGTATATTTGCATGAATGATAAAATGTATCGTAATTTGCATACCTTTAGGCGTATTAATACAATTCGTTGCGTACGATTCAAAAAAATCGATATAATGTTATAGAATTCTAATAAATCAAACATTTGGCATTTGGTATTTCGTTGCAATCATAAAATATAAAAATATTCCATCCTATACGTGCGACCACCTTCTGCAAACGTAATAACTAAATAAGACTTTCCCTTTCGTCATACCAAGGATTGTGTGGTATTGTACTGATTGACGTATCTATCCACATGGGGATACGTAAATAAATTAGACTTCCATTCTAGCTCGACCACAATTCGTCACGATTCACCGAAACGCTAGCAGACCAATTCGTTGCAAACGGCGAATCAAAAATAATCACACACAAATTGAGCTCGGACGCTGCAGTAAGTCGGTTGGGCGTTGAAACAAAAAGCACAAAAAGCTTAGTACCACCATGAAGGCACTGGAACGAAACCACAATCGAAGATGATGTTGATAAAGATGATGATTGGTAGTGCGCTGCTGCGTGAACATTGAGCCAATGAATCAACCGGTCAGCATGGCATACCAGCACCAACCAGCAAGCCGGAAACGATGTAACGTTTGTACGTGACCAAGTTGACGATCGGAACCGCTTTGGTCCGCGTGCGTATGTGTGTTCTTTTTTCCACGGTACCGGGGTGGCCGTCCAATGGGTGAAATGGAAGTGGCCGATTCGTGTTGGTTGACTCCAAACGAAGAAACAATATCCGAGAACTTTTCTGATCAGTGGACACTGCGTGGTGTGTAGAACGTGTGGCGAATGCGAATGCGGAGGCCGGCGCAAACCTCACCGGTAAAACTCGGTCCGAAAGTTGGGACAACTGCTGATGAAAATTTGTCCGAAATTGATTTATCCTTCAATATCCATAAATTGTTCCGCCTTCTAATAAATCCAACCTTTCTTACCGAACCTTTAGCCGTTCGAAGAAAAATGCCGACAAGGATGTCGGTACGTGAGAAGAAAGCTCCACAAGCAAACGATGATGAATGCCGGGACGATTACGGTCCTGCCCGGAACTCGGAAGGTGGGTTTGCAATGGTGTAGGGAAGGGAATCTTCAGAAGTCAATCCCCTCTTATCCTGGTGCGACGAAGGCAAACATGTAAATTTAATGTCTACCGGCATCAAATATACATACATTGCAAAGGGATTTTCATTCTCTGCCTCGGACGAACCGTTCCCTAGATCCGGGTTTGTGTTGGAGCTTCCCCAAACAAGACAACGAACACAGTTCTGAAGATGTTCCAGTCTGCGAGGCACTCGACCCTTGACAACACACCGGCAGTCGGGCATTCGGGTCTTGGATTTGGAATACATCCGAACACGTACGTTCTGTGTCTGCACGTGCCCTTCCGGGCAGGATGTGCGACAGTAAAGAAAGGCATTTTTCTTCCATGTGTCCATCCCGAACCCGGGAGGTTCATAATGTAGGAGATGCAGCACCATACGCGGATGCTCCGGGGAATAGCCTGGAGTATTGTAAAAATGTTTCTTCAGCCAGAATAAAGACCGCTGCGATACGGCTACGCTTTCGTAAATGCGTCGACAACAAACACAATTTAAAGCTCATCCCTGTCCCTCTGGTACGTCCAGCTTGTGAAAAATAAACTGGACGATCTGGTTTAGGGAAGCCTGTGAAAGCGAAAAAACAACGGGCTATAGATCCGTTGCAATCGGAGCAAGATTGCGCGCGGTAGAGTCGGGTTTTATTTTTGTGCCCAAAGGCTGGCTCTTATGGTGGAGCGATTTAATATGCGAAATAGTCCCACAGAATAGGCACACAAAGCAGGCCAGCATTATTCCACCCACCGGCCTACCCGCGCACGGTGGGCCGCACGGAACTCAACAAATCCAAATACCGGATTTGAAATTATCATAGATATTGTTAGTTTCCTTTTTGTACAATCGGTTTGGAACAGCCGAGATGGTTCTTGCATCTTATTCTCGATGTCCGAAGCTTAAGGATCGGTGTGTGTGTGGATTTGCACTCAGGTTGTATTGTTCTCTTCTGGCAACTTGGGTTAGTAGTTTGGTCTAAAGATTTTTTCTTCTTCTCGGTAGTACTCGGTAGGCTCAGTAGTCAACGGGAATGAAAAGACAGGTCACAAATCCGGCCTAGCTTTGCATTCCAATACCAGTTGGTGAGCTTTTATGCGTTACATTACATTTCTGCTTCCATTACTCGCGCTATGCCACCTTGCAAAACCCACTTCCCAGGATCGGGGATCAGAGTAGACTGAACTGTTTTGCAACCCATTTTCACACGTCCCATGTATGACCATTATCTTTATTGAAGTTACAAATGGTACGTACGTGAAATGATAATGCTTGTTTGCGTGTGAACAGAGTGAACGGAAGAGGTAAATTTTGCTCCATAACGTTCTGCAACTTAAAGACAATGTGCCAACAAAATCACTCTAGATGTTGCCGATTTCTTTAGAAGCAATAATGTATAATATATTAAATTACTTTTTTAGGGGATGACAAGAAGTGGGCCACCGCTGGGAGCAACATAACTATGTGCAGGAGTTAGGAAACTACACAATTAATTGCAGGGCGCTAGTTCAAAAGCTCGACTATGAACTATTCATTGCAGTAATCGTTCTAATAACTTATGTCTAAACGAACTTAAGGTTAATTAACAACAATGAAGTAGGGAATCCCGTGAAAGCAAAAAGAAAAAATAATAGGAAGGAAAGAAAAAAATGAAGAAGAAAAGAAAGTTAGAAAGAAGAGAAAGTAAAAGAAAGAAAGAGTAAAGAAGAAATAAATAAAGGAACAACTGAAGAGAGGAAAAAGGAAAACCTTTTTGATGGGAGGATTGAATGGTTCAAGGGATCTTCTTCGTCATCTTGAGAAACTACTAACTGTACATATACTACCAGAAGCAGGTTTTAAACTAAATTTGTGAATAAATTCCATGTATTAAAATTGTGAATTGTGTAATATGAAAAGATAGGTAGAAAAGATAGGCATTCCAAAGCTTTTTCCTAATTGGAAACACCTACCTCACACCGAAGTTTCATTTTATCTTCATTAACATTACTGCAGCTTAAGCTTAACTGACGGGTGCCAGAGTACACGTGCGAAGAGATTCGCTAACACTCTCAATATCCGACACCATCGGGAATTTGGCGTATTGTTTCTGCCTTCTAATTAGACCGACGCTTCCCTGGCAGCTGGTCGTGGCCCTACACGGCGGTGCGCTTGAAATGCCACACCTAATTTGCATAATAAACGAGTAAGTCCACGCATAGTCACGCTTCACCGCCACGGTAACACCTTTTGCGCGCCCCGCGTTCGGAAGAAGTTTGACGCGCTCCTCTCCCGACCCCGCTCGTTGTTGATGTTAAGGTGCCGTGTTGGCGTGTCGAAGGAACTAATCCTCCTTTCACCTGGTACGCAAAACCATTCTTCCGTTCCGCCTTGCCTGTTTATTCGCATTATTCAATTTCCCCCAATAAAGCTAATTCTATCGAAATTTAGCTTCCACACGGTCTACGACCATCCGGCGGACACCTTGCAGATGAGCACCCCTGCCTAATGATCTCATGGGAAGGGTCGGTTCGTTAGCTCATCCCGACATTAATCACATTTTCCGCACAGTAATGTAAACACAATAAATATTAAATCGCTAATTGCAAAGTCACCGTGTGCGCGAACCAACCGGTCGGGGAGGTGTAAAAATGGCCGAAGGAAAACGTTCACCTTGGCCGCTTGCTAACTCTGCATGCGTGGGTGCGTTCGGTTTGGAATTAGTCGGGCATTAGGGGGAAAACTGGTAACTTTTTGCTCATCAAGGGCAACCAAACGCGTACACTGTTCCGAGGCGGCGTTCCGGTCCCGATATTCCATCAGCCCGTCAACTCGACTGACGTGCTTTGTCAGGCATCATTACCCTTTCGACCTGTGGTTCTTGCTCCTATTCTTAAGCTACGTCTGTTTTGCGCAAGTGCCTTTAGCGTGGTGGAAGCGAAAAGTTTTTCCCACATCCTAGAAATTAGTTTGATCACGCAAAGCAATTGTTAGGGACATCATCCTTTATCCAACCAAACCGACCAACCCACGGAACGACCACCTGGGAGCAAACTGTACCACAAAACCCAGGAGTTATTCCGTTCTTATCGCCCAGCCGAGCGCAGGCACACGGTGTACCGTGAGTGGGCTATAATCCTACGTAGCTTGGCCTGGATGGCAGCAGTAAACGTAAACTTACACGTGTACTTCTTGATCTTCCGGGCGCGACATAACCACACGCAAGTCCTGTTGCTGACGCCCGGTTGCTTTGCGTCTTCCGGTTTGGGGTTACGGTCAGCCCCAATGGTGACATGGCTTCTGGAGGTCAGTTTGGAGTGAAGTCGCGATTACACGCTTGTTTGCTATCGGGCTCGAAATAAAAACCTGTTGGGCGTTATTTACGTTTGCGCACGTAATGCGTTTAACAGGTACATGAAACGTTTCGTATAAAACTGATTCTAACGATGAAAGTACCTGTGTTAGTTATAATTGTTTTGGTAAACATTCATATCCAAAGAATAAAATCCATAATTTTGATATTTCAAGCAAAGGTGTATTAAGTAGTGCATAAATAATTGGTCTTTAAATTTGACAATATGTCAAATTGAAATTGACGTTATGTTTGCACAAAATTGATCACACGGTGCTGCAAAATTGTTCGGACAAGAACAGAATGTTCATCAAGTAGGCCATGAAAGGCATTAAAACATATATCCAATAGGTTTTTCGATTAGAATTTTGATGTTTCAAATGTATCCAAATGGAGTTAATTTAAAATACCTTGTAACACTGCAAAAAAAAAGACAATAAATAGTTGAAATTCAATGTGCGAAAATAAACGGACAAGATTACATTTTTCTATTTAACAGTTCTTTCATTCAACTGTTTTAGTAATGTGTATGCTATCCTTTGTACTACAAAACTTCAGTCAAGCGTTTGGGCATAGATTGCATCATAGATTTGGGCCGTGCACAGTCTGGTAGATTTTGAGATATCACGTATCACGATATCCAGAATATCACTGTAATCTGCTTAAAACGTAATCCGTTCAATATACTCTATGGTGGTCACTCTAACATAGAACATATCATAACCCCATACCATAACTAGTACGCCGCCATGATTAACAGTTCCATGTATATTCTTTTTTTTTAGAGCGATTCCATCAGTTCTCCAAACTCTAACTCTGTAGTCGACAGGCAATGAACATTGAACAAATGTTTAATGGGCAATACTGGACCTAATCTACGCGCTCATTGAACAACCAGCAAGGCTCAGCTTTCAAACTAACGTAGTTTATGTAGCAACCAAGCTAAATTTTAAACAATTTGATACTGATAGTGTGTTTCGATTAACCTTTTCATAAAAATAGTCATAAACTCATAATAATTTTATCACTGGATTTGTTTACTGTATATTCTTGCTTGCTGAACAATATTTTGACACACAGTGTACTTGAGCTTTTGTTCTATCGGTTACTCATCGGTGATGTTAACGTAAGTGAATGTAAATTTAATTGAGATGAAAATTAAAGGTTCTTTAACTTACCTCTTTTTCAAAATTGGCTTTCAAGAAGCAAACGAGAATGTAAATTAGACAAAGTTTAAAATATGTTTTTTTGCGATTAAAGTGTTTTCACTAGAATTCAAATAACTTTCTTATGCGTGAAATTGTGATCATGACAGATGAGTTCGATCCAATACAGTCATTCGGGTTTAGGGTGTTATGGATCACTCAGGACGTCATTAGTATAGTAACACTATGGATTGTTCAAAATATGTGCTCAAACTATGTCAGTTTTCTATTAAAATTGCTTAATACACCTGTTGTGCTATTCGGAACGTGAAAATTTGATTTCAACTCGTAGATGATCTGATGTTGAGATAGTTTTTCGAACTGTATGTACCTCAATTTTTCTTCAAAATTCTTTATTTGACTACAAGTATTCTGATAATGCATCAAAATGCTACCCACCTAACTCGAACAGCAAAATAAGATTAATTATAGTATTCCAAATCAAGCAATCACTACAAAAACGTACATTGCAGTGCCGTTAATATCGACAGCTGCACTGCCGGGTGAATTCACCAACATCCGGCCGCTTAAAACGTAAAAAGGCAAACAACCACCAACCGTAGAACTGGTGCCTTTTCGACTCGATTCAATTTTCCCCCGTGGGGTTAGAGCAAAAGATGCAGCACCTATCAAGCGAACATCAGCACAATTGCAATTGAGTTCTCATTAGGGCCAAATAGGATTGAAGTGCTACCGACAAGTTTCGTCCGGCGCGTTGATGAAAGGGGTGGGTGGCGAAGTAGAAAAAGAGTTTGAAAAGAATTAAGCTTAAATTCTCGACGCAAAGGAAAGCGAAGGCAGCACAACAAAAAACCCCTTCCGTCGAAACAACAAATTATCCTTCTCGATCGTGTGTGTGTGTGTTGTGCTGAAGTGGTGTTGTTGGGGCAGAAAAAAGGAATGCGAGACACAAAAAGCTTGTAGCTCGTAAATCAATCTCTACCCAATAAGTTCTTTTCCTGTGTGCTGCAATTTCAAAACCCAGTTCCGGTGTGGTACCTACGCTGATGTTCGATCGTTCGTCGATACCACCCGTTTTCCGCGTCGGTCGTCCGAGCGCTCAGGGAAAGTTCTCCCCCAAACTAATGCTGTTCCTTCGCGTGGAATAATCGTCTTGAGAATTGCCGAATGGGGATGATATGGTCTGGGCCAAGTGCTTCGCACAAACCCACCACGCCAGGCACCACCGGAACGCTCGCTCTCTGATTAGTTCTTAATTTCGACAGACTGCTGCTGTCAGGTTTCGTCCGAGTCGCACATGTACAAACATACAAGCTCGTGCTGTACGCTGCTGGTTCGCAATTCCGTGTGCATTCACACGTACCGTGGCGGCAATCACAACCGAGAAGTGCAGCTGGTGAAAACCCGGGTTGGGTGGGTGAGTGTGTCTATTTAGTTTTTCTGCTCACGTACTTTTTCCTTTTCCATCACAGATCCCCCTTCAGGCGATGCCGTCTGGCTGCAAACCCCGGGAAGGTGTGCTTCAATTGAAGAGATTTCTCTAATTGCTGTCGAAAAATGTTTTTCTTTTTGCCGCACTACACGTCTGCACGTCGTTGAGGTGTGGTGAGGTGATGGTGGGTGTTGCGGGGTTGTGTTTGGTTTTTCTTTTCCCGACTGTGTTCGAATGATTTCCGGCGCGAATCACGCTGGATGGCCGGTGGAAATGGCTTCTTGATGGTGGGTAGTATCGTTGGAAACGATTTTGAGAGGAGGAATAATTGTTCCCATGCAGCAATACACAGTGAAATCGAGTAATAGGAAGGAGGTGGACAATATTTGTTAGTAGAAGTTCGAAGACATTCGCTAAAAGTTTAAATTTGAAATGAAATTTCGTCTTACGTGAACATGAATTCTCAAGATTACCTGCTATTAAAGATTAATTCAAGGAATTATTGAATTATTTAATGACGATTAGGTAATTACTTAGGTAATAAAAATGAATAACTGATTTAAGATTAGAGATAGAAAATTATTCGTCGAGTAGGCACAATTTTGTCCAATAAATGGTTCGAAATTCCAAACTCCCAATAAACTTTTTTTCCCTCCAAAAGCACAACATTTTCCTCCTTTCCAGTTTCCGTTTCCCAGCACCACGTACCGAGAGAAAGAAAATATTGATTCACAAAAGACAACGAGCGTCTGTTGATGTTGTGATGTGCAATGGAGTAAGCTCGCAGGCATGGTGGTGTTGTGCCACACCGCCGGAAATAGCTGCCAATGAGAAGATGAACGACGTGCGCCATGACAGGAAACCATGGTCCCAATGATCCACTTGCTTCGTTATCGAAAGCGCACCCTCCAACTTGCAGCTGAGCAGTGGAAAGCTAAAAGTGGAGGTGTTTTTTCCTTTCCCTCTTGTTTCTTGCAACGAACCAACACCTCAAACGCTGACTACTTGATCATCTTTCGCAACCGAATTCTATTCAAGTGCTAAATGTTGAATTGTTCCCCCCCCCCCACTTGCCACCCCCATTGGTGCTTTTTGGCAGCAAAAGGCAAAAGCTTCCGCATCATAAATGGAGCTGCTGTGATAGTACGTATCGATCGTACCGTGCTTTGTTTGCAACCTCCGAATGAATCAGCATCATTAAGTCACTATTGATTACTAATCTATCGATACTTTTTCGCTGTTGCTTATCGGATGGAAAGATCCCTTTTCATGACTCAACAGCATCGGTTTTGGGAAATAAGAACGCACTTCGAAGAAAACATGCCTTTTCCATTTGTGTGCTGGGTGTGCTGCGGTGCTTAAGGTTGTCCACCATCCAGTTGTCCAGCGAAGCGGACGCGGCAACCGATCGACAACCGGTAGTCGTTGTGACAGTTGAATAATAATATTACTAAAGTTTTCAATTTATTAGCAGAACCATTTTACGACCCATTTGCTGGAAAACGAGTGATTGCCGTGGTATCAAGCGTACCTGCGGCGCTTACTGGAATGATAATGGGTTACAGTGTGTGCTTTAAATGTGAGACAGACACAAAGTTTTATATAAGATATACAAGTGTGTGTTGAAATAGAGATTATAGCATTAAGTATATTACTTATAGCTTTCACAAAATTGCTCCCGATTTTTCTTCAATTTCAATTAATTTAATTTAATTCTTTCTATTAGGTTTTCTCAGTTTGCAACAAGAGTTAAACGGTAATGTTTAAGCCAGTCCATGAATTATAAACTCCAGCTGATTTGGAGTACTACTAAAGGTTTTTACCTTAATTGTGTTCGATTAGTTTTAACAAAACTTTGTTTGTAATTGTTGTTGTTAAAGATTCTTGCCAGCTTTAGCTACACGTAGCGCACTGTAGCTTGAGAATAAAAGCTTCTTCCCAACCATACCTAGAGCAGCTCATTGTAGATGCTTAAATACTGCAAACAAGCACAGCTCAGATTGTAAAATGGAGCTCACCAGCGAAGTAACTTGCCCTCTCGCTTGACAAAGGTATGCAGTGATACCGGCACTAAACGTCCAACCACCCTCACGCTTGGTTCCTTCCATTGTCTTACCGTCGTTGTGCTGCTACGGCAGGCAGGCGGGAAGTAAATTTCATTTACCACCGATTTATGTTGGCCCTGCACCGGCATGTGTTCTGGCCGTCCCTTCTCAGCTGATGCTTTGAGTGAAAAATATTGTTTTGCACGTTGTTTACTCGAGCTTTCCAGCAAGCAGTATCAGTGCAGCGAAAAACACGGGACAATTGCTCTCTGTCTTTTTCCGTTGCTGGAAGTTTGTTGAAGAAGCATGGTCTTGGTATAAAACTGGCCTGCTTACTAGCCCGCGAGGCTGGATCGGTATTTTGTTCTGATGCATTGTGACGCACCAGACCTGCTCGCGCCCTGCTTCACTGGGAGGGGTTCTGAACCTGCTTGAAGATTAATTCTGAAAATGTTCCGCAAACTGTGTACCGTGCTAGGCTGAATGTGGAAAGCTTTGCGTTCCATTACGTGATGAATTTCTGTTCCGTTTTGTATGGCGGTGGTTCATTCATTCTGTTTGTTTAGGTGGGCGGACGGAAAAAAAGGCAAATAATGCTTTTAGCGAAAGAAAAACAACGCGAAGCATGGAAAGGATACTAAAGGGCACTGCATGTGCCTGCATGAGTGAGCTGCTCATTTTCCACTGAAAGCCAAGAACGGTCGGAGATCGGAAAACAAAGAGTCTAGTGGTTATAAGCGAGAAACATGTGAATGCTTGCAATATAATTAAGCGGTAATGCAGTGGTTTTCATTTGTTTTCTGTTGCCACTTAATCTCTCTTCAAAAACAAAACCTTCTTATTCGCAACGCAATATTGCACACCACTCTTTGGGCTGATCACCTGATCGCGATCGTTACATTTTACAAGTGGTGCAATTTTAAATTAAAATATATTGAAAACCGTTAGCTTGGAAGGTTTACGAGCTCACCATGGCACCTGTGTTGGTGGTGCCTATATCTTCCTTCCACTGTAATCCACCTCATCCTTTAGCAGAACTAGAACCCTTCCTTTCTCCCAGTTTCACCCATTTCTCAACAACAAAAACCTTTGCGCTCCCAGATGGTCAACAAGAGCGAAGCATCGATGGGGATGGTGCGGTTTACAAATGCCACATTTCTTACCGTTAAACACCCGCCTTCCCACCGGTGCGGGAAAAATTTCACCGGGTTATGTTTTTTAATAAAAGCAGCTCGGTCGCACGATAAAATGAAAAGACATTTACCACATCCGGTGGCATTATGAAGCGCGTCGCGTCCGAACGCCACCGGATAGATTTGCACGTTTTGTTGGCGGTGGGTTTTTGAGTGTGCCGGATGGTGGTTTCAAGCCCAACACCTTTCCGCCATTTCACTCGCAACGAAGCACGAATATCCTGCGGTTTTTCGCTGCAGTTTTCATCCTAAGTTTTCACCTTTTGTAGTTGTGCGCGTCGGGAAATATGGAGGTTGGCTTGGAGGAGGGTTCCCTTCGTTTGTAAGACGACTCATGACGATTAATGTCCTGACCGCAATTTACAGCCCTTGGGTACGAGTTCCTACCGGGTGGCCTGTTAAATAAAGGAAGGAAAAGTGTACGGGATTTATCTTGATCCGTTGCCACAATCCGTTCCCAGTTGGCCGTGGTGTCGAAGTTGTCGACAACATACACAATACGTACTCCGCGGGGAGATGGAGCAGGAAGTTCTCCGTGCCTTTGCCGGGTGGTTGTGAAGATTATGAAAAATATTGTCAATAAATTTTGTTCCACGTACCTTAAAAAGGGACACGAGCTTACCGGTAACGGATATGAGTTGATGCCGTTAGTTATGTGTAGTCCGCTTCTTTGGCACTACAGTGTGTTTGGTAAAGGGAATTAATGTTCATCTCAAAACATCAACGTACATTGAATCTCAGGAATGTTGGATATGAAATGTACCTAAAGCAGGTTGTGAAACAGCTTTATTTTGTTTAAATTGTTAAGTATTGATAAAACGGTTACAATTTATTTAAAAATGCTTCAAATAACATACTTATTTATGTTGATAGACGACAGTATTGTGAATTTAAGCTGAGCTTTTGATGGATTCAATATTTATGAGCAATAAACTATTCTCGTTGACAGTCACGATCCCATAGGGCTGAGTACAATTATGAAAAGTTCTTCGACTTCTCGGCAACTATTTTTATAAGCTTAAATGCAACGTATTGACTATAAGCAACATGTATTCTTATGTCTTGCAGGTTGCACAGTCAAGCTTGTTTGCTGAAAGATTTTCATGTATTTTCGGATTAAAAATACTGTGGAATTGAGAAACCTACCTTTCGGCGTCCAGATTTTTTTGAAGAATATTCTGCTTTCTTTATAAAATGGAAGCTCAAGTAACATTTTTATGTTTATTCTTAATAGCCATTTCTTCTTACCTTTTGTTTATACAAGAAAGTTATATTCTTGTGTACCTAAACGAGAAATTCGAAAGATAAATACAAAAAATCATCCCGAAAGCTGTTGGTAAATGGAAAAATAAATACCATCCCATTTGAGATGAGATTTTCACCATGAGCAAAGGCCATATGCGTTACGTCTGTTTGACCAAAGCCTGTCACAGCGTATCAAATGAAGCATGCGGATTACCACGCTGACGCAACACGCAACACAAGAATTCATCTTCATGTTTGAGCAAAAAATCTTCTACGCCGGATAATTGCTTGAAGGTCAACGGGCCTTCAGGACGTTCGTTGACTTCTTTCTTCAACAGATTTGCCCTGTTCAACAACCTATTCTTGCACTCCCCGTTGAGACGCTGGGCCAAGAAAAATAGAAAGTTTCTCGCGAGTTTCAAATTATATTGCCAAAGCCTGGAGGCGTTTTAACATACTTTACGCCGAAACAAAAGGCGAATGCCCGTTGGGAGCTTCATGCTTTTTTGGGGTTGGTTTGGCAGCCCTGCATGCCTGACTCTGGGTTGCGGGGCCGGCGAATGTCAACAGCACGGGAAGAGGTTGAGCCCCCGTATAAAAGTTCATAAATCCTTTACATAATGTTGCTCGCCGCGGTGTATTTTTATCCCAAGTTTGCACAGGTTCCACACACCACCGATACGCCTTTGTTAGAGGAAACAAGCGCAGGTTGTCGTCATCGTCGTCAGTACGGTCGCTTTTCACGGTGGTCGATTATTTATGGAGTTTAAATAAAATTCAAACTGCACGCTGCTGCTTTGATGGCGTTGCCATGGTTGCCTGGGCCAAGTGTCGAGCGTGGTTCTAGTGAGGTTAAGTTTGCTGTACACCGCAGCCTACCTGATCGAAGTACGGTCGGCGTGCTCAGCCAAACAATTACCACAATTTCTTCAATGTTTCATCAGGCACGCACGTCTCGGTGGAATTTGTGGCAGGGAAATTGGGGAGAATTTGCGGCGGTGGTGATGGTGGTGTAGACCATAAATTATATCCTATATTTATTCTTTCCCATCCCACTGTGCGTCGTGAGAATGAGAGCAGCAAGATGATACTCCCGTTGTTCGAGAGGGCCAAAGATTGGGATTGTTGTTGGAAAAGTGGATAGGAGGAAAAATGTCCAACGTAACATTCTTTCCCTCCTTCACCACCGCCAAGCACGTCCAGCAAATGCTTGCCCGCAAAAATTGAGCTTTAATAACAGCAAACGGTGCGCGGGAATCCGGTTTTGCAAGAGGAAAGAGAAAAATAAATGCTTCACAAACATATTCCGAACTTCTGGGTTGTTGGTGAAACGCGTGAAGCGCGATTTATATCCGGACGATAATTTCCACCTGTCAGAGGCAAGTGAAACAAATACAAATTTATTGCGGTTCGGCAAACGGCACTGTGTGCGTTTGTTGCGGTGTTGTGGCGACTGTAGAATAATGGTTCAGATTTTTTTGCTGTTGTTGCTTAAAAAGAGAGCGGCCTTAGTGGTGCTTGTGTTTTGCATAATTTTAAAGCACTTGCCGCCGTGATTCCGCCGATGAGGGTTCCGGGTTCGGGCACCCTTGCCGATAACAGCAAAACCAGCGAAAGTGAAACATTGGCGTCAGCTTGGATGTGTTTGATTTATTCCCACATGAAATGTGCTTTAAATCACTCGGTTTTCTCGCGGAAAAACAGTGAGAAAACTTCAAACAATCTCGGGAAAGTCTGTCCGTTTTCGTAGCATTAAATGTGGCTCGTAGATAATTCAACGACCATTCTAACAAAATGTGTTCATACAACACCATAAAACCGAATAATAGGATGATGATTTTATTGCCATCGAAGGATTACAACGAATGAAGTCGCTGCAGATGAGCGTCCAGGGAGGGGATAGTTTCGCCACTGTTTTCGAATCAAAATATTATTGGATCCGGTGCCAGTGCCCGGCAGCAATAAAGAGAACAATTTATCTCTGCTCTGAGTTTGAAACCCAGCTCAGGGTGGTCGTTTTTGGTGTGTAATATTTTGGATCATTTTTGCTAGTGTCAAAGGAAGGCTACCGCTCTGTAAATTATTGATCAGACACGGTCGTTGGCATAGTGGGATCGAAAGAGGATAAATTTTACATAAGACAATATTTTGAAGTGTTTATGAGTGCAGTATTGTAATTAAAAGCTAAAAGAAGAATATAGATAGCCTTTTCTTAAATGAATTTAATAAAAAATCAAATTTCTCTAATTAAATTGTCAAAAAGAAGGGAAATGATGTGCGAATTGCCTACATTTAGGCGTTCTATAGGTACTTATAATAATTGTATTTTATAGTTTTTACGACAAACCTCAATTCTTTCAAAATTTTCCACTCTGGTACACATCTTAACTAAGCCAAACTTCAAAATCAAAATAATGTCTCGTAGCATTATGGCCACTGCTTCATCAAGCCACCGGTACCTCGTTTCACACTCTTCAGCACGATCCGGTGTGCTTCCGTTAGGTCGGTCATCCTTGTCGGCATATCCCAACGTTTTATTGACCTTTCGATCTTCCACCCCGCTTAACGTTAGTATGCCCCGTTCCCGGTGCCGTTTCCGGAGATCGGGAGGTTTTTGGGGCAAAGGTTTCATCGCGTTTATGATGATTATACCACCGAGGTGTCCTGGGATGTACGGTACCGTAACGGTTTCTTCCGGACGTTGGACGGATGATTTCCCCGGGTGGCAATAAAGGCATGAAAAATATTCTAATCTCAACGGTCTTGAGGAAGACACCCTGCCACCTCCCGCCGCACCTGTTGCCTGCAGCGAACCATCCGGTGTATCGTAAAATTGTTAAACTGATTGGGTTCTCGAAGGGTACCTCGTGAAACCTTAATTGGAAAGTGTGAGTTGTCTGCCTTGGAGCAAGGGAACGGGGTAAAGGCTGTTTCAGGGCCAAACCCGTGGTGGGAGGAAGGAGTATCAGGAGGGTTTTTGGGTGTGAAAGCAATTCCGGCACAACACCGTTAAGAGTGACAGTTTATGATCGGGTGACGAACGGGTGTAGACTTTCGGAATTAAATTTCATCCACCTCGGGGCAGTGAACACGTACACAATCTTTCACAATTTGAAAGTGTGAAGGTTTGGGGGGACGGGGGGTTTGGTTCAATAATGTAATTAGCAGGCGACGCGCAAGTAGTAGTTGTGGCAGTTGGGTAGCAACCGTATGAATAATTCAGTTTAACATCATCCCGTGCAGCGTTGAGATTGGCTATAGCGCGAGGAACCTCGCAGATGTTACATTCCATCGGCTGCAGGGCTTTTTACGCTTCGAACCATCGAACGGGCGAACGGGAGTCGAGCAAAATTGGAAGAATCATTAGCGCACACGTGTGCGATGGAGACGCCTGGTGCCGCGTACTTCCGGCACTAGCGTTACGCACCAACACCTGTGCGGTTTTGGGGATAGGGGCGTTTAAGCGTGTGTGATGTACCTTTCGGCGGACGGAGCTCATCGATTCGTTCAGGGCAACAGGAAGCAAGAGCATCTCAAGCAACCTCACGCTGGCTTCACGTGAGAAAGTGAACGATCATCTTGCAAAGGCAATAAAGCACATGTGGTTTGACAGTTATGCGAACATTTCATATATCACCTTTCTATACCATCCGAATAAAACACAGTGAAAGAGAAAAGCAAACGGTGCATGTTTTCATTAATAAATTTGCATTTTTATTCATAAATGTATGTCTCCAGGTGGTGGTGGTGGTGGTGGTGGTGTGCCAGAGCAACAGAGCACACGCATTCGGTCATCTGCTTTCGGGGTGTTTTTCGACTATAAACTGTTCTTTTCTTACTTATGATCCTGCAGTTGGGTGTGTGTGTGTGTGTGGTTTTTTAACATTTTACTTCCTTTGTTGTCTATTCATGTATGATGTATTCATCGGTCTGTCTGTTTTTTGGAGGTCTTTTATTGTTGACAAAGGGAGAGAGAGATCCGGTTTGAACATTTTCCCTCGATTATAGCAGCCTCATCTTATCCTTTGAATGTATTGATTTTATTGCGATTTGTTGTTTGCTGTTGTAGGTTCAATTGGTTCTCTTCGCTGGCCCTTCATCGGAATGAATTAATTGCACACACTCGCACTCCGTCCGGGGGTCCGGGGTGGTCATTAAATGGAAGTTCATTTCCGGCAAATGGCGAATGTCTGTTTGTACTTCGCCGCTTGTGTGTGTGTGTATTGATATTTCGATTCCATTATCAGTAAATACATACATCTGGCGCAGCATTCCCTTTTCCACCCCGATAGCTGCCAATTGTATTTATGCATTGTAATGAGCATCTCTTGTGGCCACCGGTGTGTTGGTGTGTGTGTGTATGATGATTGAACGCAACAATGATCGATCGAAAGAGGGGCGCATTCGGCTGCACAAACGGAATCGGATGGATTGCAATGTTTATTTCGTCTGACTGATACGAAAGCGTGCTGCACGCTTTGGGCAAATAATGATCATAATAAACAAAACCCTGTAATTACAGTTTTACATTGCAATGCGCGGATGAGGCTACCGCGTATATTTATAGCACGTATGAGGATTGCAAGATGACATGTGGTTTAATGAAGGGTTTTTGTTGGTTCACTTTCGGTACTAAATGTGATTTTATGTTAAATATTTGTATTGTTGCCCCTTCCTTTTCGCGTTTCCCCGTGCGTTTTGTATTTCATTATTTGGTTCAATATTCATCTTCCGTTCGTTTTGTTGTTGTTGATGATGTTGGCTAGTGTGTACGCTTGTGATGTTTCCAATGTCTGATTATCGTTATATACAGCTCTATGCTTTGTTTGGGTTTTGTAGGTTTTTGTTTTGCGCTTTGCTTGCTGTTGAATGTTTGGTTTTGGTTTATAAACTTTTTATATGTACAGTACATGATTACTAGGCATCGAGCGCGTGCTGCAATGCTTGACCAACGGTTCGATATTCGAGGATGGTGACACGGAAGGGACTAAACTAACTTGCCATAATAACATATCTTCCTCCACTCATGACTGTTTTCGTTTTTTGCAATTAAAAATCGTTGTCCAACCGAACATTTCCTACCGTCAACCTTTACCGCGCATAACATAATCTTTTCATTTCCTACTGTGGTTTGTTTTGTTTTTTTACTCCTTTAAATATATAAATATTTATACCTTCAACAAAGTTACCAACACAATTGTTCCTAATTTCCTTTCCACTAGGCGGGCCCCGATTTTGTTCACTAGCTAGCCTACACACATTGTTTGGGTTTTCTGAAAGGAGTCAATCCCTCGTTTTAACAATTCCTTCCAATCATCAACGTCGTCCACGTTGTACGTTCCCTGTCCGCCCCTTTTTATGTACATTAAGTTTTTCACCCTTTTCTAATGGTTCTGTTGTTGCCACACCAACTACACGGCAGTCTCTGTACAGCGTTTTCAATCAATTCCCAGCGAGCGAGCATATTTCACTTCCATCCGGTCGCCGGTCGTTCGGTGTCGGCTCGGCACGCGCCACCAACCCACGGTCCAGTGGGCTGCAATCAACTTCCGGGCTTCCGGACACTGGCCGGCCGATGCGCCGTACCGTCTCAGGATATGGCCGGTACGCCCAGCTTGGCCAGATTCGAAAGCGTGGTCAGGTCGTCCGGTTGCAGCCGAAGCGCTTCCCGATAGCTGTTGGCCGCTTCCTGTGTGCGTCCGAGCAGGTGTAGAATCGCTCCCAGGTTGGTATGGGCCCGCGCTTCCTGTGGGCGTAATTTCACAGCCTGAACCGGGGCAAGGACCGGATAGCAATCGTCAGTAGAGGGAGAAACGAAAAGCAACAGTGGTAATTATTCATCCATTTTTTCGCGTGTTGAAGGTGTTGAGAAGGCGTTGTGGGGTTCCCCTTACCTGACGGTACCATCGTTCGGCTTCGAGTTTGCGGTCATGCAACCGGAGATTTGATGCGGCCGCCATTACCAGTGCGTAATCTTCCGGTGCCAGTTCAGCCGCCTTTACCCGATACTGGAACGCTTCCTCCGTACGCCGCTGGGAGGATAGAAATTCAGCTAAAATTGGAAAACATTGGAAAAGCGGGAGAATTAAAACGAGCTCAGTTCACTTGAAAGCGCGTTGAGATGAAAACAGCGATATGTTTCCGAATAGTAGGCCAAGAGTTTGCAAGCAAAGCCACTGTGATGGCCTTAATTGGATACTTGATAGTTTGGTTCAGACTAGGAGACATTTCCCCCCCTGAAGCCGAGCAATCTGTTCAATTATTGTGTCCTTATCTCTCACACTGCGACCTTGTTACAGCATGGAACAAGATTTTCCAGGCCGTGCTTGTTACATATGGTTGCGGGAGCATCCTCGAGCAATTCCAACTGTCGAGCAACTGCTTCTTTCACGCTGATTGTTATGATTTTCTTTTGAATTCTTACCCAACCGAGAGTCAAGACGGGGTAACGAAAAAAAAACAAGCGGAAGCAGCATAACAAGAATGCAAACTCACATTCACCGGCAAAGTCAAGTTTTGCAGTTGCCGAACAAAGCTTTAGCGCTCCAATTGGAGAGCAAGTCGAGAGGGGGAGATGTGTCTAACAATAAAGAAAAGTACAAAACCGTACGCTTTCCTTGCTACCCTTGCCCGGTGACAGTGACTAATGATGGCATTGACGTTTGTGCATCGCTTTTGAGAAAAGCTTAAAAATAGGAAGACTGGAAAGCGTGGCGGGTGCAAAGGGTGCATGACAACGACTTCCAAGGAATCCTGCTGGGAATATAAAACCGGGGGAGGGGTGATTTTGTCTCTCCACCCTCCACCGAAAAGATGTCTTCCCGGTTTTGCGGGTCAAGATGCGGATCAAAGCTGCTTCGTTTGTTGCCGAACGGGAACCATTCGGATGGTCGCTTTCTTGCACGCGCGCCAGCTGCGGATCGTTATCCACCCAGTGCCGGTACGTTTTCAATAACCACTTTTTTGCTTTACGACCCCGACTGTCCCGGCGGTGGTGCGTTTGCTTATCGATACCGGGTGGTACAATTTGTACGTCTTATCGGAAGATGCCGGCTCTTACCGTAATGATGGTGTACGCTGGCATCGTTCGGTGCTAACCGGAGTGCCCTCCGGAACCACTGTTCCGCCTCAGATGTTCGGCTGCTCTGTATGGGAGATGGGGGTAGACGGAAAGCGATGGATGAGTGTGTGTTTGTGAGTTAAGTATAAGTGGAGTTTGGTATGTTCAACGTCCATGGGGGGAGATGCAATGGAGGAAAGGTACTTACGTTTCGTGCCAGCATCGTCCCATACGATAGATGGGCAGCGATGTGGTCCGGTTGGGCTTCGAGGGCCGCCCGCTGAAACCGTTCCGCTTCGCTCCATTGGTTAAGACGAGCGAAGATGTCACCCAAACGATGGTAGATACCCTGCGTGTGAGCAAAAGAATAACAATGGGACCTGCTCGTTAGAATTCGTTCAGCAAACGATGCTAATAATTTGAATTAAACAAGTTTATAGAATAACTTCAAGCTCTTCTTCGTGCAAGCTCTTTCTCCACGTATGTGATAACGATCTTTTTAAAAGTCCAAATGACCGTTATGTCTAAGAGATCACGAGATTTCAATAGCATTTAATGTTTTTATCCGGATCAAGCTCTTGGGAGGTTGGTCTATTTAACTAAACAGAAATTATTCTTACATTTGGTATATAAATTACCACTAAGTTCTAGAAGGATGCAAAACCAAGCTCGCGAAGATTTTGTATCCTCGGAGTAAGTAATTAAGTACTAGAAGGATTTTCACCTGTTTAAAGCTTTTGGAGCTTAAGAGTTAGATTAGTAACCTAGAATGCCTAATAACAATACCAAATGTTCAACAATTGACTTTACACATTTTAAGGATTAAATTCAGTTCTTTAATTGAGTGGTGAAATATAACTCATAGTGTTCTTGAAACTTTTTGTTGTTAAAATTTCGAATATCCTAAAAGTTTAGTGGGACTCTATAGCGCTTTGAAGGAACATAAAGTTTTGCATATAGAAAAGAAATTGGATGTTATATTGATATACTGTTTAATAATATTCGAACTATGGTTATCACTCTACTATATTGTTTCCCTGTTATTGTGAAATGGAAGAAATCATTCTCTTCCGTCGGGAAAGAATTTTAATAACGCGTTAGTAACGTTTCGTAATGGTTGAAAACGAAACGAACACTCATTGTGCAGATAATGTCCATCTTCCAGCGTTTCATCCACTGCATTCTGCCTGGTTCTGCATTCAACAAACGCGCCGCGATAGAACCGTTCCGAGGTCCCCGAAAGCGGAATGAAATGAAAAGCAATTTAGACACCGTACCGTACAGCACGGCACACGTACCGAACATTTAGCTACACAATACCCACTCAACCGTACAATGGGTTGGCAATATAGCATTTATGTACGTAATAATTCCGACTCAAGGGACAAAACAACTGCAGCCATTCATATTAGGAGGCTGAGCCGCAAGCAACGAAACGTTGACGCGCTTCGAACGGGAGTAGAAAATATGCCAACCATAATCGTAAAAGTGCACAATTGCTTCGTTTGCTTGTGGTCGTGTCTATTTCGACCTGAGGGGTGACCTGAAGATGAAAACCACGGGCAATAGAATTGCATAATATTGAAGACAGTGTTCAGCACCACATCGTGACCAACGGGAGTTGATTGTTGGGAAACTTTGAAGGAATCCATTCTTTATCGGCATTTGAAATGGAAAGAACGATCTTCGCGAAAAAGACTGCCATTGTCAACTAAGAAAATATAAAGATGCAGCAAAAGGAAACGAGTGAAACTGATCGAAATGAGTGGAAGCAGTGGAATTTTGTTTTAATTAAAAATGATTATCCAATTATTCCCAGCCTCTGTTTCTACCAGTTCTACCACGAATCTAGTTGGCTGTGCGAAGGTTAAGCGCCTGCAGGGTATGCAAAGTGACAAATTCGTGCAAAACAAATGAAGCTCCATTTCTTCGAAACGGCCATTCGGCAATGTAATTTGGTGGCCCGGTTTTTGTGTCCCTGCTTGGTTAGTTTTAGTTAACGAGTAAAGTACCACCACCACAACCGGTGTGGCATATGATCTGCCATTTGCGAGATCGCACTCTGCAAAAATGCATCGAGCTGCAGCCGGAAGATATTAGCATGGTGAAATGTTCGGCACTGGCAGAGACCGTAAAATTTAATTTCAATGCCTTTTTAAGAGATTCCCGTCGGTACGTTTCCTGCTTCGAAAATGTAGCAGAAACTTCTTCTCGCTTTTAAAAAGATTTCATTCCCGTGTCCCATTAAAGGCAGACAAATTTGCACGTTGGAGAAAAGTTTTTCGGGTGCAATATTCTGCTAACAGTTTGGCGGATGCATTTTCTTATCACACATACACAATTTTGTTTTTTTTTTTTTGGTTGAAACCCATTTCAAGTATCTTGGAGAGATATTTCTATTTGGTACATAGCATTCAAAAAGCCAGAAAACCCGGAAAACGGAAGATTTCTTCGTTTTCCTCCCATTCAATTTCCGTATTTTCCAACCGAATGCTTCCACTTAAAATGGGACAATTTAATTGATTATTTTATTTTATTTGAAATCATATAAACTTTAATAGGGCAATTCGGTATCATCCGAGATGATGGTGCACATGGAGTGAAAATTACTTCAGCTTCACCTCACCTCACCCATCTTTCGATGGCTGAACGTCGTGCAGGGTTGATAGCAAACGCAAACGGCAAGATGGAATTGGAAGAACGACACCGAAAAGATGACGGCAACCAGCAAGAAAAAAAAAAGCGTGAGTCAATTTCCTGCCATAAACATATCTTTATCGGGGCCGGGCTACCTTCTGGAGTTCGGCAGAGCGCTGAGGACATTTGGTGATGACCGACCGACCGATCTCGCTCGGTATCAGGTAGAGAGCGTGGCTATTAACCCGACGATGAAGGGAAGGTATCGAAAATGGCCAAATAGATAAACGTTTATTACGGTGTGAATTGAATTGGTGGAAAAGATTTAAACCGCTGGCCATCCGCAGCAATCACTTGCTCGATTTGGAGCTCGCTGTTCCTTGCTGTTCCTCGAAGGTAAGGTGCAACTTATTCGTACACATAAAATAATAGAGGAAGCAGAGAAGCAATAAGCTATTAACAAACACACGGAAAGTAACATTCGTTCTTTTCGATGTCATTCTAAGCATAAAGATAAACTGTGAGTGCAACATAAAACGATAAGGTGTGATTAAAACGGTAACATTTTATGATGCGTTAAATGATTATTGATAAGATAACTCATTTTGTTGAAAGCTTTATGGCTGAGGTTTAGTCGATGGAACAGCGACGAATCTTTCTTGTGGTAATTTTTGTTTATTATACTTGTTAAGATTGTTTTTCTATGCAAAGTTACGAAATATTCATTAAAATATATTTTCTTAAATGCTTTTTTACTAAAATGTTTTTTCATCTTCAATCATCCAAACAAACTCTTGGCTTTATTTCGTGTTAGACAAACATGACTAAGGCCGGCATTTGAGGGCTTTTGTTTTTCTCAACTGGGAAGCAACAAGCGTCACGTGAACTTCCTCACTGACCGCTTTCATATGCTGTCCCATTCGTCCTCCTTCACTTCATCCACTTATCGACCTTCCACCGACAGCTTCACAGATGACATGCGCAGCAACGAAAAACATCGGCAAGCTTTAAACTCTTATGGACTGCATGTTACGGTAGTGAAAATGCTGTTTTGCAGCTGTTTGTAGCGGGTTTAACAAAAATTTAAACCATTTTCTTTTTCCCTAACTGTAATGGTAAGCTTTTTCACGTACAATAAAACTGCTAAATTGAAGAGAAAGCAAATGCGCACAACCCAACCCGTGCCTAACACACGATGATGCATTATGGGGCACGATGATGCATTATGCTTCACCGAGCGAAAGATCTCTTTCCAGCCTTTTTCCCGGGAAAATGTGAGGAAACTAATTAAGAATAAACTTGTTTTCATAAATCACATCCCTGCTGGTGCGGGTGCAGTGCGTTGTGTGTCATTGTCGCGATAGTACCACTGGAGCGCGGATGCATCTGTGTGTTGGCGAGGCTTTGCTTTGAAGTTGTGGCACGAGCGTTGCACCGAGCGAAACCAAGATGAAGTTGGATGATTAAGAACAGTCCGAAGACGGTGCCATCGTGCTACGGTGGAGTGAACATTCTCCCGATGAAAGTGTTTCGGTTGTTCGTTGGTCCAAAGGTTCGTTCGTCTAGCCTTCCTCCCATTTGGTAAGGAACACTGGTGCTACAACGCGCCGTGTAGGACTTTTGTTTATGATGAGCAACAAACAAACAAAAAACACCAAAACACTATCAAAGTGACAGTTTGTGTGTTCCAAACATTTTCTTCACTGTTTCGCTAATAGGCAATACCACACATTGCCGTCAAGCGTTGGTCGAGTTCGACTTGGAATACAGCACACATGTGTACAGCACACCCAGCTTAACCCAGCTTCAACCACCACCGTTCGGAAAGGGTGCGAAAAACCAAACAATATTTTCCAACCAACGCACACGGAGGGGAAACATGAGCTTTTCCAGTTTATCACAAAGTGTAATCATTTGCAACTTCGTTGTCACAGATTGTGTACAACTTTTTTGCATCCACCGCGTTCCGTCCTCCTTCCTATACGCGCCCCTGCCCAGGGCGATGCGAGCTTTTCATTCGGCTGTTGTTGCTGCTGGGCGTACATTGTTGGCGTGAGGAAAAAGTTGCGCGTCTTGCCTCATTTTGTTTTTCACCCTTACCGACACACGGTACGTGTGCACATTGGAAACATGAGAAGGTGTCGTAGATGTGAGCCTGGGCTGTAGTAGTAGCAGCTCAACAACAACGACAACAACGAAAAGAAAAAAAAAACGATCAAAGTTGGCCGGAAACATTTTGCATTTTGTTCCGCTTGCGCAACCGGAAAAGTCGTCCTTTAGCACCACCAACACCACCACGCAGAGGTCGACAAACGGTTGCTGGGAGGACACATGGGCGGCAACCGTATTCCCACACATGCACACTGGCATGGAAAACTTTCACTTGTTGGATTTGCGTAAACAAATCGAGTACGGGGTTTGTAAATATTTTAATACTTTCCGAATGCCTTTCGGGTGGCTGGGGAATGGAAAGCTTAGGCGAGAGAGGGAGAGAGGAAGAGTGAGAGAGTGAAAAAACGCAAAAACGCACGGTGAGATTAAATTCGTTCAGTTCACTTTGTTTCCCGCAAAAACCAGTTTCCCACGTTGAAGGTGTTTTCATTTTCCACCATCGTCGGCTGGTGACACCTTATGTTGGGTGAGTTTATTATTGTGCAGTGGGAATGTGTGGAGAAAGAATAATGAAAGTCCTGATGGTGAAACAAAGTGGATTTTTATTTTTTGCCAGTACCTTGTAGTGCCATCATTGGAACTATTTCGTAAAAGTTTTGTCTGTGAGTGGTTCTTGCAAGTACAGATTGGTGACATATTTGCCACACCAACTGGTGTGGATAAATTGTTTCCCTGACGGAGCAGTTAATTTCCAATCGTGTTCATGCGGGATGTGGCTTACAGTAGGTGTGCTAGGATTTGTCTATACTCACTAATGGATATAAAGTGTTTTTTGTGAAATTAGTACTGAAAGTCTTAAGCTCCTGGTTTGTAAAATCATTTCGTATTTCAATTGTTTGACTGCCTTACTGCTAGGGAATGAAAAGGCAGACCAAGCAGGCCAAAAGGGGTGGTTCCGAAGGTGCTCTTTTTGATAGGCTCTTCCTACCTCACGATCACCTTTGTGCTCCACAGTTGCTAGGCATGGCACGTAGGCAGAGTATGTGGGACACGGATGAGCTCAGTAGGGTCCTTGAAGCCTTGAAGTTCTCTGGCATCTCTGGTGATCGAGTGTTCGAATTCGAATGAGGTTTAGACTTAGCTCTAACCATTTCGCATTGGGAGCATAATTCTAGCGTATAGGACAGGTCGACTAAAAGGTGGCTGCGATGTCGGATTCCACGATGTGGGTCATCTTTTATGATCCTGCGTGGATTATTAGGCTACAAGATCCTCCTTGTTGAATTCAGGAAGATTCCCTGAATGCGCGTAAGTTGTGGGTACGATAAAGCAAGACGACTGCTCCAGAACCACCAGAACGATCAGCCACTACCTGGCTAAGGACGAAAACATGGAAGAAGAAACGACGACCCAACCCAAATCACGATACAGTTCCTCGCAAGAAAAAGGAGCACTCTATTGGATGACGGAACATAACGAAAAAAACTGGCTATGAAGTGTGTATTTTTTAAGTTTAATAAATTAATATTCTTATGCGGATTACTGCACAAAGTTGTGTTCCAATCACACCAAATACACTTTAGCTTCAAATGCACTGTATGTATCTCAAAAAGAAAAACTTTCTTCGTCCTCATAGATGGATAATTCGCAAAAATCAAATACAGACTAACGCCACACAATACGACATAATTAACAGTTATTTATGCAGCCTGATACAGTCTCCATACCACCTTCCCCATCCATTGGCCATAATAATTTAACGCCAACTAGCCCACAGCAAAGCGAAGCGAAGAGCAAAAGAAAAAGGAAATCATCAAGAATGATGTGCCAATAGACCCAAATCCTTTTCATCTACCAACCCCAAAAACTAACCGCTCTGTGTCCATGTGCCAAAAAAAAAAAAAACCGGCCCACACACACAGCAACGATGGCCGGAAAGCTCGTAAAACGTCCGAAAATACTGTCGATCTAATAAAACTAAACTGCACCGAGGCGGATCACGAGGCGTGAGTTGTGACCGCGCTCGGTAGGCTTTTCGTTTCTCAGCAGGCGCTGGCTTGGTGAGCTGGTTGGTGGGTGAGGACTTTCATCCGTTTCGTATTTCCACTATTTCTTGCGGGGCGTCTTGGGCCCCGGTGTGCAGGCGTGTTTAGACGTGGATGTTATAAGACTAATAAAATTTCCAATTTATACAGCGTTGGTAGTAAAATAAGAATGTGAAGCGTCGTACTTTGCCTGCTCTCCCCAGCAAAGAAAAAGAAAAGTTAAAGGAGCAAAGTCTAGTTGGACATTGATTCTATTTTTTTTTTTTGCCTTTGGGCTTGGGTTTTCAGTAAAGTTTGACGTGTTTTTATTTAACGTGGAACGAGAAAGCATTACGTCGTCGGTTGCAAACTGCGCCGGGAGGTTTTGGGCGTGCAGAGATGAAGTTTTCCATGTTGGCCAGTTAGAATTTTGGGCGACCAGTGACTTGCGGCTGTGTGTTTTGTACGGTGAACGACGGGAACGGATGGAGAGCAAACGCGGTGCAGATACGCTCATACACTCGTAGGCCCAATCGACCACGTCTTCACCGTTACGGATCCGGGGGTCGGAATCACCGCCTGTGACTTACACGGCACGAACAGGAAACACAGCACAGCGATCCATTTCAGGCAACCGGAAAACCAACCTGGTATGGATGGATGGTTGCCGGGGTGATGGTGAATCTTGCACCATGTGAGTGTGCCGCTCGCCGCTACGACGAGTTAACGAGGCGAGTTGTGAGTGAAGAAAAACTGGAAGGAAATACGTTGATGATGAAAAGCTACCGTGGGGGAAAAGGGGGCACATCCGGGCGTGCGGCGGTCGAGGAAAGTGTAAACACTTTTCCCAACCCCAAATGCGAGCGTTCGTGAGCAGCCGGAAGGTGCTGGGAATGTTGGGCGAGCGTTGGCCCGTTGGAAGGGTGTTGGTGAAAGCTCAGCGAAAGAAATAGCGGAAATACGTTCATCCGTTCGTGCCGTCTCGACTCTCTCGCTGTGTTTCGATTCCGTCGGGGCCACTCGCAGCTACCGTTGGTTTGCACTGCCAGATGGAGCCCATAACTATAAATATGAAACGTCACCGGCACACGAACGAATGGACGAACGGTCGAACTCCAATCCAATCCAGCCAACCTAGGCAGACTAGCCAGTCTCGGCACAGCAGGGAAAGGTGCCTGCCTTGCCTTCCGCGCCCCAGACTGGAGCGACTGGGGTTTTCCCACGTAAAAGTGTTTATAAAAATCTCTGATATCCGGATTTGCTATTTCCGGTGATAATTTTTCCGTGCGGCACGGGCTACCACTTCGTGGTCGTGGTCCAGGCAGTGCTGGGACGGTTCACGGTTGCTCACGTTAGCGCCCGGGTGAACCGGACAGAGGCGGTCGAATCGGTGTTTTTCGACTTCCGGCAAGCGCTTTTCGCGCCCGGACCAAAAAAAAAGCGAAAAGGAAAGGAAATGACGGTGAAACAAAACAAAAAAAAATGAAATGCGATGAAATCCGAAAAGGAAGGAAATCATTAAAAGCTTTTCAACACTTCCGCTGCCCCATTGGGTAGATGAAGGGAGCCGATGGCCGAAATGGGGTGTGCGCGAATGAAGATACATGATAACGATGTTTGGCACGTGACTTTATGAAGCCATAAAGTTTGTCCGAGGGTTTCGGTTTCAGTGTTGCTACGATCACTTCGCAGCCGGTTGGGAAGTCGCGCAAGCGTCCAGAAATGAATGTAAATGAGTGGAAATCACTGGCCGTACCTGGGGTGGGTATCGTTCCGGCAGTGTGTGCAGCGCCTCCCGGTAGACGGCCAGGGCACGCTGCAGTTTTCCCTGATCGGCGTACAGATTGCCGAGCTGCAGCAGTGCACTGATGCGGGCGTTCTCGTGTGCGACCCGGTCCCTCAGGCCGGAACCGTCCAGCTTGGTGCCTTCCCGCAGTACGCTGGCCGCTTCCTGGCAGCGGCCCAGTGCTATCAGTGAGGTCCCAAGGTTCAGATAGGCCACTGTGGATAGAGAAAGAGAAAGAGAGTGAAGCGAATATTAGATGAGACTTTTGTGACGTTTTGAAGTGAAGAGCGAGCAATAGGATCGGATTCGGAAGGGGTCGCCGCCGGTTCCTCTTATTCACAGCATGAAATGTACGATTTATGAGCTAAATTAGCTTTCGCAGCACGGTTTTGGTTTGGGTGGCCGGGGAAAGTTTTTCATCCCCAAAGCTTCATTTCTTCAAGGATTTTCCTTTCGTTTGGGAAAGAGTTGGAAATTCGATGAATACTAAATGAATTGGAATTCCAGCATGGCATCTCTTCCTTTAGGACAAGAATTAGGGTGCGAGAATACTGAGCTTTACCAGCAAAAAGTCCCAAACAGGGAGGCTATTGTGGTAAAAACGTACAGAGGGGCAATAATACTCGGGATAATTGGACAACACTTCCTGGCGCCACGTCAACGTCGTAATGAATGAAAAATGGGCACCCTCTTGAGAGATGCGAGATAACACATAAAGAGGAAGACTCTTTCCTGTGCATGTCCTTCAGTTCCATTCCGCCCTGAAGGTGGCGGTATTCCTGTACACTATCAACTAGCATGATGGTGAAATCTTTGACGATGGTTTTGGTTTAATGCTGCATTTGGGTAATGAATGCTACACAACACACACCCCACACTCCATTTTCATTCCGGCCGTGTCCCGTAGGCGTACGGATGCTGTTTATACGTACGAACTCGTCGACACCGTTCGCAGAATACCGAAAGCCTCATCCCGCAAGCCTTTTAGCGTGATTTTATGACGAGTGAAATCGTAAAAAAACGAGCAGCGGCGTGCTTCACCGTGACGAAGGAACACTTAACCATAGCCCCATTGACGACGCCACAATCTTCATCGTTCGTCATGGGACGGGCCGGGATCAAGAATACCTAGGATCTCAAATCCGGCCACCGACGAAATACGGCAAGCACATCCCCGTGTTGTCGCATCCATTAGGCCGGTGCAGCGTGGGAAACGGAAAAGCTTCGCAAAGGACGGGACAGATTGCCGTCCCCGCAGATAACGCCAAGCCAAGTGTCGTCGTTTCAATGTTCTTGCTCAAGGTTTTCCCCGAAAGTAAACGAGGAACGAGTGTACGCGGTTGTGTGGAGCTCGGCTGATTTCGTTCGCTTTTTTTTGCCCGGTTTAGAAACTAACCCATGCGTTGATGGTACCGCCGAGGAACGGCTATAGTGTTGCAAGTGGTGTAATCATAATTACTATGAAATATTAAATGAGGAATGTGGTACGGGACCGGAGCAAGATTTTCCTTTCATGTTTTTGCCCTTGCCGGCACAGGCAAAAGCCATGGCTTTAGCGCGTTCTACCACTCGTGTCTCGGTGCGTTTTTTAAGGCTTACGGACGGGCACCCAGTAGCGGTGAGAACGTGTGGATAATCAAGAAGGAATGATGTCCTCCTTCCGGGGCAGCACTAGATATCGCTACCGGTTGATGTTTCAGCAGGGAAAGCTAGAGCTTGGGCGGGCAAAGC
Organism: Anopheles moucheti; assembly: GCF_943734755.1. Lineage (NCBI taxonomy): Eukaryota > Metazoa > Arthropoda > Insecta > Diptera > Culicidae > Anopheles > Anopheles moucheti. The sequence goes on from NC_069141.1 coordinate 27,689,358, forward strand.
GAAATGAGCAAGAATGGAAGAAGAAAAACCAACGAGCGTGAGGAAAAGAAGCAAGGAAGGAAAAATGAGGTGAGCAAAGTAAGTAAAATCGTTGAAATCAAGCCATACACACGGCTTCATGATAAAAGAGCACACAAAGTGTCAAGTATCTTATGAATATTAGAGCGCGTTTTTGATCAACGGCAAGCTCCTAGTAGGCCTTGCTTGAGCGACTCGAGAGCAGCATGCTTGACATGAGCGTAGCTTTTGTGTGATTGCTTTTAGCGGAACAGTTTGTCTGCGTTGCTGGCCGCTTTTGACGTACGTCTGTTAGTGGATTTTTATCTGTCTAAAGGACAGAGTGTGTTCTTATAGTGTGGTGGATGCGAGCATTCGAAGGAGCGGAGAGGTCATTAAATTTACAGATACACTATGCGCGGAAATTTAGACATTTCGCTACACACCGATGACATGGTGCATTAAGATGAAGTTTTGGTTTTTGTGCTATTATTGCTAGTGTGAAATGGATGAGGTTTTCATACATTCTAAAGAGCAGGGAATGTACGCCTAGATGTAGTAATATAATAGTGATTACTCTTGGAAGTTTAGCATAAGAGTAGCGAAAGTCCTAAATGTGGGATGCATCTTTCTTATTTATTTATTCCATGATGACGGCTTTCAGATGCATTTTTCTATTGCATACAAAACTGTAGAAGTTACGGTTGGTGTCTCCAACAAGAATTTATAATTCTGTACCTAGTAAACACATTATATACAGGGCTGACACAATCTTTTCGAACTAATATTAGTTTAAGTACATTAAACATGAAAAACATCTTAAGCGTCTTCTCTGTTTCAGAGTTTATTAATAAAAAATGTTAATGTCATATCTGTCAGAGTGACAGTAGAGAATAAAAGTCAGTCGGGGATTGGAACTGCACGAGTACGCACGTCTTTTCTCTCTTGTTCCGAAATATAACAGTTAATATAAGCTTTAAAATGTCCTTGAAGGTCAGATTATCAATCCGGACACGTAAATAATCTAACGGAGATGATTTCTAAGTACAGTGTTTATTAAAAAAATTATATTCAATCCAATGAATAATGAAGACGAATGAAGATCCAAACTCCAGTCCTGGATGTCCCACGTTCCATGTTGGAATGGTAAACGTATCTTGAATTTAAAATTAATTTTAATAATTACATTAAGCTGCTTAAATTTGACGCTCTAACTAAAAAAACTTGTCCTTTTTTCCCATGTTACACGATGAATTACTTAACACAAATCAAATTTATTTCCCTCTTTTTATATGATCATTCAAGTTTTCAAATAATTTATACAAAATTTAAAGCATTCGCTACGGTTAAATTTGTCGAAAGAAAACCTGACATTGATTGTGACTTTCTAGAACTCAGTGTGCCTGCTCAGACACACACAGCATCAAAAATCGCACAACTTTATGCACCCATTGTACCACTCAACAATGGAATTGACAAACTGCGTACAGCATGATTTGTGTAGTATTTTTCCTTCCACAGGAGAAGATTAGAACATTCTTTAGAAACGATGATGTGGAGGACGGGTAAAAAATAGAAGAAAATAAACAACCGTGTTCCGATAAAACGGCATACCTTACAACGGATCTCCTTTATGTTCGCCAACCAACCGCACAATGATTGCTAAATGATCTGTGCAAAATGAACACAAAAAAAATGAAGAAAGGGAATCGAGTTACAGGATATATATTTCCTCCCGGAGTTTTTGCGTTGCCACGGCCTGCCACAAGACTGATGATACGTTCTACTAGCTTTTCCAGCCAATTGCATCCATGCGGGCACCACCATTCTCGGGATGGACGGCCATATACGGCAAATACCGAAACCGGTGCGATACACGGCGAGGCCAGTTAGCTCGCATGGATAACCACAAAAACACACCCGAAGAACACAGAGAAGCACCATAACTCTGTGTGTGTGTGTGTGTGTGTGTGTGTGTGTGTGTGTGTGTGTGTGTGTGTAGGGGAATTTTTCCTTTTCTACTCCCGTTTGTTGGAACTCCCCTTTTCCAACCAAGCCCTAGAACGATGACAAAGTTCAACGCTTTCAATTTCTTTTCAACCAGAAAAAAAAAATGGAAGGCGATCCATCTCCTTCCCACGGGGAAAACAAAATTCCTTCGCTCACTGCGCAGGAAGGTGCAAGGATTCCGTGATGGTAGTGTGCGTGTGCCACCTGTATGACCACGGTGGCAAACGGCAGTCCTGGGGCGATGGTGGTAACGCGTGCTGCCGCACCCGAGCTTATCAGTAAATCTGATCACGTCCCACCAGAGGAGGGGTGGGAGGGAGGTCACGAAGCGTCGGAAGGAAGCGAAAGACGCCCAAAGTCTGAACTTCCTTAACGATGTCTTGCAGACATTGTGTTGGATCGGGCTTGACGCAGCTTTTCTTCTCCGGGACATGGTGGGACGTAAGGACAGCGCCCTGGCCCTGTTACTCGCTGATCACTTGTTCATATTTGCTCTCTTCCTGTGCACACGTCCTGTCAAAAGGGGATGCTGTGACTGCTCGGCCTCGGTACGGCCTGGCATCCCCCCTTCCCCCATTCCGTGACAAGAACTCCATCTTCCCACACCAACAAACCATCAAGTCACAGTCATCATTCAAACACACTGCAGTGGAGAACACACATCAGCAGTCGTGCTATCATAAATATTAAAGTCTATCCTTCGGTTAGCATCTCTGCCGGGTCGGTCCGCACTGGATGACATTCCCGGTCTTTCAGCACCAAAACAAAAAAAAAAACGACGCAAAAAGAAGTGCATCGTACGGGCTCGTTTATTCGCCGTTTATGCAATGCATTTCCTCCCAGTGTTAGACGTGCTCCCGTGGTGGGGCCGTGCCATTGTAGCGCACATCGGTACACGTTCCTTTGCCGGCGTCAGGCTCATTTTGCAACGGTCCGGAGTGGCAGTGGCCCTTCGGAGTTTTTGCACCGGAATGATTAAATTCCCATCGGTGAAACCGTCTGCAACCGTGTCGTCATTCTGTTCGTACGAACCGACCTTTTCTACTACTGCTGGTGGCCCACTATTGGCCCGCGGGGTGTGCCGGACGGTGGGCTTCAGAAGAAAAATGCCCGTCAGTGGGTGGCAAAAAAAAAAAAAAATGCCCGTCACACGGACACGGAAAGTGGACACTGTCACATTCGAGTTTTGCTCCGTATCAGTTTTCGCAGCGCTGTGACACTGCCACCGGGGAAAACTTTGCCCGGTTGCGGGGGTCGAGAGCAAAACAAAAAAATAAAACTCAACCTTCCCGGCTTCTAAGCAGCTTCGAAACAAACTCACACCGTGAAAGGGAAAGCGGAGTGTGTGTGGGAGGGAGGGGGAGGGGGACGAAGGTGGTCAGAAACGTCCTGTCCGGTTGAAGTCCGACGTGAAAACTCAAGCACAGACGACGCGAGAGTGTACATCGGAAAAGCAAAGTTGAATTATCATCTATTTCACAAAATTGGAAGTAATGGTGCGGAAAAATCATTTATATTTTCCACCTCCTCGGTATTTGTACGTGTGTATGTGTCCGCCGGTGTGTCATGTGTTTTCTTTGTTTGTGTACACGGGATCGGGAAGTAGGGTGCTAGCGCCGGTTCGTGTGGAGGATGAAGTTCTAAAAATCATATCACATATGGTGTGGTTTGTTGACTTGTGAACGAGCACTGCAGCACACGTACAGCATCGTACAGCAGCCCCAGCAGCTGGCACAAGCTTGTGATCAGTCGGGAGGAAACGATGGAGAAATTAAATTTTGTGGATCAGCTGAAATTGGAATTATTGCCCGGGCAATCATCGGGCTGCCCGTCGGCGGGAGTCCAGCACAAATTGCCGGATGTATCGAATTTGGACGGGTCACGATCGCCGGGAAAAAGAACGGATACGATCGGTTTATGGAATCATGCCGCCAAACATCCCCAGCTGGGCAGAGAGACCGAATTAGAGAAGTGCAATGCAAACAATTAGCCTCACCGGACGTGACAGCGCTGTGTGTAGCGCTTAATGCACCGCCACCGCCAGTGAATGTATCCCGAACATCGCGAAACATTTAGCAACAAACATGTTTGGGGCAAATTTTCAACCCTTCAGCCAATGTGGTGCGTTTTCCAGCGGAAATTCTTCATAAACGGCAAAGTTCTCGGCACCCCGTTGTAGAAAAGTGCATTGGATGGGAAATTTCGTTTCGCCTTTTTTTTTGTTATAAAAAACTAGTAAATTTGTGTGTGTTTCTGTGTTACAACGGTGTATTATTTTCTCACCACATAGCACATTTTGTGCTTTTTGTTTTGTTCCGCACTGTAACCACCTATCCGGATGGTAATGCTGTTTTGTACCGAACGAAAACACATCCAAGTGCACAATGGTTAGCACATTCTCCTACATTGTGCGGGCGAGGAACAATTTCGGTTCGGGTACCACGAGCTGTTAGTGTTGGTGTTTCGGTTTCGGGAAATAATTCATAGTGCACACAGTAAATTAAGCAGCTTTCAACTTTCCTATAACGGCTTCCGATAACAACTAGTGCAAGGAGAAAGTTTTTCTATTCATTCGGTAGAATGCGAACGAAACAACACACGAATCGATCCGTACAGTACATGCATGCATGGTTTTGCACACTTCAGGGCATGGTGAATCCTCTTAATGGGAGCTTATCATGTAAAAAAGAAAAAAAGTTTGCTGCTTTTGTTTCACCCTTTCGGAAAAAGGTTGTGTGGTTCGGTGAGTACCCATCACGTCCCCGTTCGTCCCCGTCGTTCGTGTAAAAGTGCATTCACTGTGTCGCTTAAAGCGTATGTGTGAGTGAGGTACGTAACGCTGTTGCAAGTGAATAAATTATGAATGAACAATATTATTACCCTGGTGAGCGTATGGAGCGATGGAACGCCTTAAACACTCGCACTTCCTAACACCAGCACGGTAAGCAACTATTTTCACGATAAATGGAACGTTTGCGTGATTTTCCCGGTACGCCATCATTGATCTTTTTGTTTCTTTTCTTTCCCCTCTATAACTTTCATGAGCAAAAGGAAACATCCTTCACCCGGGAAGTTCGTGTGTGAGCGTATCCCATCGAAACAGATCGATCGAACGATAAAACACTTGCCACACCGTCAACGCGTCGTGTGGCACTGCTTGAGCTAAACTCGTTAGCACGTTGCAGCCGAAATGGACGGCCGTGTGGCTGCGGGACACTACCGAAAGCCGTCGCTTCACGGAACAAATCACCCGACGACCGAGACTGTCCCCGGTCGTTTGCGTTTGATGCGTTGCGATGCCATGCTGTCATAGTGGAGACGATCCTGTAAGCTCAATCGCACACGTAATGGAAATTGATTTTACCTAGTTTCCTCAATTCGTGCACCGTGCACCTTGTGCAGTACGGGAACTCTTTGCAAGCTGATACCCGAACCGGAACGGGATCAAACGATGGTTGTTTAAGCTTGGTTTCAATTAAAGCACTAATAGACTTTGATTTAAGGCACTGCGGACGTCCGCGGGTGTGAATCTTTGCGAAAGAAATCACAGGGAATGTCAAACGCTGGACACACCGATTGTTGCCGATCGATTAAAATACCATCAATTATGTTTTCAATCAACACTTTAGCACTCCAAACACTGGCGCTGCCTCTCGCAAAGGATTAACCAGTCGTAAAATCTAAATTATATAAATTGCAAACGAATGCATAATTCAATAACGTGGCGCTTGACTGTCTAATAGAATTCCATCCCTTCCAGCCCAGCTGGGTCATTCCGGACTCACTAGCAAAGAGCATGGCCAAAAAGTAAACAAACCTCCTTTCCGCGTGCCCATTTGTTTGAATGCACGCGTTTGCGCCTAAAAGTATGCAATTTGTATGGCAGATCAGGTCTATTTAATCTTTTTTCCCTTTCCACTTTTCGCCGCTAAACGCTGTGCATTGCTAAAACCTGTCAAATTATATCCAATTATTGTCCCCCAAACATGTACAAACTGCAAGTGCGAGAGTGTGTGATAATAAATCAGAAACTGTTTTACTCTTTAGGGCCCGATCCTGCGGGGCGTGGGGCATGCAATTGTGACCGGGTTTCGTAATGCTATGGAACTAATTTGCACTGTTGTACGGTGGTCTGCACAAACAAACACCCTCGAGCGTTTGGACGCAATTTTATGTCCATTCAGACGGTGGCACACTGGAAACTATCGGGCAAGGGAACGCAGGAACGCAGGAACGCATGGGCATGGTGTAAAGGTGGTGCCTTAATAAAATATAAACTAATTTATAGCCGTGCATATCCGTCAAGGGCGTTGCGCTTCCGCTGTACTGTTCGAGTGTTGCTGATGGGTCGGAACGATGGTGGCCTACCGTGCAATCAGCGCTCGTGCGTGCGAGGCCACCCCGAATCAACAAAGTGCCCCGGTGTACGCCCAACAATGGTCGCGCTTACATACATCCTGCACACGCTCATCCCCGGCACTGTTGAACTGTTTGATTAGGCTCTCATTTAGCTTTCGACGGACACCGGCACTCGGCCGACCCGCGCGCGGACTAGGCGACCGGCGACAGAAGGCAAACATTATCACTTTGGGGTTCGGGATTTGAATTGATTGCGTTGCAAGTTGTCTCTGGTTTTGGGCGAGCTGTGGCAACTTGATGGAAGACCACTGATGAATGATGTTGGTAAGATGGACACCGGCAACACCGTGTGCGATCGATGGGCACGTAGACGATTGGGTAGGTGGAAGGATCTGTCGGATTTGATTGATATGTTTAGCGCTTCCCCGAAGTGCACGGAAGATGTTTGCCTACGCGCGCATAAATTATCGACGGCGGTCTTACAAGGTGACCCGGCACCGAACCGAGATGTAAAGGATGATGCATATCGCATGCATCGCGATGAGTGGTTTGCTGATAAGTGCTGTACGCTGGCCTCGCGCTGCTTTAAGTTCGAAAAGCAATCTCCACGCAGTACAAAGGGTCGGCACTTTCCAAATGATTAGTTTAATGCGATGCTTTAAGGTGTTTACTGACCTTCACCAATAAAGGCAATTAAATTGCGTCTTCTTTCGTCAATGAAGGGACACACTTCACATCCCCAACTCGGATCCCATCTGTCAATGCTTTGCCACTCAATCTTCCAAGACCTTCAAACATCAGTCAGCTCTTGGTACATAATTTACTTCCAACAAATTTCCACCCCGTAAGCGATTAATCACTTTGGGGCACTGGCGGCACAACAAAAAAAAGGGTGTATTTCTTTTCATTTCTGCTTCTTCCATACAAACCGCTCAACCTTTTCCCGTCCCCAAAAAACAAGAAAACCCGGAAATCCCCCACAGGCAACTTTACACAATTCGAAGTGAAATGGAAATGAATGGGACAAGGAAAACGGAAAAGCGAAAAAAGCGATCAAAAGTAACCCTCCCCGCCATGGTCCTTCCTTCCGGTTCGCCTTCTCCCCCACCCGAATTGCTTGGTGACCACTCGAGAAAGTTTTACCTCTTTTTTTTGTTGTCGCTGTTGTACGGCACCCCGGAAGTGTATCCCAGGGTGGTATAATTTCAATTCAATTTCCGCTTTCTCGCCCACCACGGCCACAGTGGTGGTTCGGTTTCGTCTAGCAGCCCACACCACCAACCACTTCCAACTGTCAACCGTTTTACATTAATGAAATCATCAATTTCACGCATACCTTTTGCGGATCCGCAGCAACAAAAAAAAAAAACACGCCACGTGTGCACCGGCGTTGAGGTAAAGGTTCGTTCTCATTTCTGGCCGTTTCTTTGCAGGCTTTTTGTTGCGGTCGTTACTATCGTATCTTCTTCGGTACGAGATGAATCTGTTTTTCGGGGTGCGGTTTTTCTCTTCTCGGAACGGACCCTTTTTTGAAAGGGCAGCATTCTCATTTCAGGCTTCGGGGGGACCGAGAACGAGACATTTCAATTGGTCAACCCATTTCAGTGGACGATGGTTTGGGGGACACATTTTTCTCCAGGGAAATGGACGATTGTTGGCAAAGGAGGCGAGATATGCGGCATCACACCTTTGCTGTGTCCTTGGTTACGAGCTTGGTTACTATCGTCACCATGGGAATGTAATTTCGATTTCTTAAAACGACGGCTAACGGTTGCTACAGTGGGTATAATCTTAGGTTCACTAGTGATATCCTTGCTTCAAGGTCAAGATTGAGGGATTCAGGGTTTACACTTGTCATCAGACACATAACTGTTCTTAGAATATTTTATCTTCTTTGTCCACAAACGGTAAACCCTGCTTGCATGATCTACGATAATAATGCATGCTGCATTCCCCAACGTCAGTAATCGTATCGTGAGAAATTGCTGTAGTGGCTGTAGTTCGGGTTTTCCTATGACTTGTTGGCATCCAATGTTACGTGGTATGCTGGATGAATAAATAACCATTGAGCGCGGGAAGCAAATTTCATCCTGAAATATATATCAACATGAAGATCGATCCTTTTCTAGAATTGGTTCCGGAAAACTAATGTTACAGTGGAGTATCTAGTCTTTGTTTGGTATTCTTATATTCTTATGCCATGTTAAATAATGGATAATTAATAGTGTGATTGTAAGTTAAGGTTTGTTAACAATTGTACAAGGATTTAAGATTAGATATAATTCAATGGGTTCTTCTGACTTTTGGACTAGAACTTGACTAATACTTTTTAACAAAAAATAAAATAAATATTAAAATGTAACGTTTTTTTAGAGAAAATTTGAAATTCGAAAAAAAAACCACATACAAAATTACAAGAATTGTCAGCTTCGGTAATCTCTAATTCGCGTAAAACGGGAAATGACTGTATTTAAATTGATGACAAAGAACTATACTGAAAAACGATTCTTGGTTTTACTGTACAGCTAAATCCGTTTGCCACAACAACACAAAAAGGCGACATAATGTTTAAAATCAACACGTTTCAGCTTTACGCATTGGTGTTAAATAATTCCAAGAAAAGACAATCTCAATTCGCCGAATTCAGTCCAATGGAATTGCTTACTGATCAAATGCACAAAGCAGTACAGAAATGTAAATAAATCGCGCAATTGAGACCGCTTGACCCGCCCACCCCGTGGAAAACCGGATTTTAATTCTAATCTGTTCGTTCATCCCGTTGCGTACTGATTGATTCGACCCCGGTCGCGTCTACCCACTGTGTCCAAACCGTGAGGTGTTTAAAATTAACGGTACCACTCGGTGCAGTTTTCCCTTGCGTTCACCCTTCCCGACAGAAAGCAGCAGAGACCGGGGTGAAATAAATTGTGATTAATGGAAGGTGAAATTTGCAAATTACGGCAACGCCGCCCGCTGATGCGGCTGTGCGAAACGGGGGAGTTGGGTGAGCAAGTCCACCACCACCGGGATAATTAAAGCCATCGGGTTGGAAAATTGAAAAGCATGTTTTTCACGTTCCGTCCAACGTTCGATGGATTTTGCATCGTACCATTCCGCGCGCCCTGTTTCGTGTTGCCGAAGGTTTATTGGTACGATTTTAATGTTCATCTAGCGATTGCTGCAGGCGATAAATTCAATCCGATCATCGGTCGATGAGGGGGACGCATGCAAGTGTCCCTATTCGTATACCGCCACTTTCAAGTTCATACGCTCGATAGTTTTGTGGCCCGTGTTGTGGGAGTTGGAGGCGGGAAAACGGATTATGCAAACATTTAGCCCTGGCTAACCACTAAAACCTCGCTCATGTGTGCAGGGAGACTTGGGGCTCACCGTCCAGCAACCGAACAACAACCGTTGCAGGACCTGCCCGAGGCTAGAAGCTCATTAAAAACAGCTCTCCCTCACGTTCTCAGTTTTGTTCTTCCCATGCAAGTGTGTGTGTGTGTGTGGGTGTGCTCTGAACCGGAAACATTTCCCTCCCACTCGAGTGGGGGCAATCATGGTCAAAGGGAAAACCTCAACACACTGTGCTCGCTTACCGCTCGAGCTGAATCGTTCTGAAGGATGCATTTTCTAATCCCTTTTTTTTTGTTTGCAGGTGTTTATGTAAAATTATAACGATCTAGTTTTTATTAACGGGCGGGCGGTTTCACCTGTGATGCTGAACGTACTTTGTGACCTTTTGATAGTGATGGGGTTTTCCGTTATGGATCTCACCAGCACCCCATAAACGATCATAATGTGCTTAGTACGTTATCATAAAGCAACATTTTATAGCTTTTCCCAGCCGAAGGAGAAACCCGCTTCTTTGCTGGCCGGGAAAAGCTTGGGCTGGTTCGTGGTACGAAAATCGACGAACACAATGAGGCACCGTAGAAAGATGCCGATGGGATATTTTCCGGTCAGTTGAATCCGCTGAAAACGGATCATAGTTGGCCACCGATAGGCGAACAGTATCCTCCGCAACGCTTCGGGTGAAATAATTTTCGGTCTAATTAAATTAATTATGCATGTGTGGATGTGTTTGCTTCCCGCTTCCATTTGGGGCGAGGGGCGATGGGTTGGGTGGATTCGGCAGACAGACAGGCGAACCGCATTCTACCGTCCACTAACCATATTGCAAGCCAATCATCTTCTACGAGCGGCGAGGTGTTGAATAGACAGTGAAACACTTTTTTGGCACCGGTTCTCATAGCGCCGGCCATTATAGGACACTATTTTCGCGTACGCTCGCTTGTGTGTGTGTGTGTATGATTAGCGGCAGCAGCGAGTGTGCCAATTTTGTGCGCCTGAGCAACGGATGCTTTTGGAGTACGGAATATTGAAACAGTCGGAAACGGTTAGCGGTTTCCTGTTCCGCCATTGATCGCACGGGAATGCATCCGGAGCGTTCTTAGCGTTGATGATTTGCGTGAATGTTTTGCGTAGATGCGGAATAGATTATGTGCCAGGGTGCTGGAACATGAGCAGATTTCGACATTTAAGGTTTAATGTTTCCATCATTTATGCTCGACTTTTATGCCTACAAACTTAGTGGACATATTGGATGAGAAATGGAAATCTAACCTCAAAGCTTTTGTGGAACAAATGGAGATTTTAGTTTGCACAAATCCGCTAGCTGTTACTACTCAAAATTGAAAGGAAAGCTTAAATCATCATAATCCTTAATGCTTAACTAGAAATATTACTTCTTCTTCAGTGGTAAATAATCTCAAGAGGTCTATGCCTACCAGTTCTGGCTTTCTATGACTTTTTTCCGTAGCCGGATATAGTCAGGTCCGCGTACGGAGGATTTTGGTCCGGATGAGATTTTGGATCGGTCCTGTCGTGTGAAGACCGAAACCACCTCCATCTAGAAATATTAGATTTCCTTAAAGATCCTTTTTTCCTTAGATGTCTTAAATTTTAAACTGAAAAAGTATTCCCATTCACAGTTCCTCTTAAAGACTTTAAGTGGTCCAGTTGTAACTTACTTCGCAGTAAAGCAAACAGTACAGTCAGGTTCGACAGAAAAAATGGCCCCAATTCAGCGTACGGTTTACGTAAACACCAACCACATCAATATGGAACCGCCAGAGACCGCCCGAAGTTCCTTTTGGCCGTAACTACTACTACTACTGCTGCTGCTGTAAGTAATCGCAACACTTCACTCGTTCGACATCGAAATCCCATCAGAAATCCCTACGGACACACGCAGCGTGCATGCCCGGAGTAGAAACATTTGTTACTAATGTTCCATTTTCAGCCCGTTCCTCCCCCCCCGGCAGCTAGGTGGAAATTCGTAACAGAAAAAGAAAAGCGTACATCTCCAGATGTGTTGGCTTGTGTTTTCTGCCTCTCTGATGGAATGGTTCGACAGGTTGCTTTTTTTTGCAGACCACCGCACACTGCGATCGAAGCGCCATGCAAAAGGGGCCGGCGAAATGGAAAGCGAACAGTGCCTGCTTTGACGTGTCGCGTTTGACAAGTGTAAAGCATGTTTCGGTTCAAACGAGCGAAATGCAAAAAAAAAAACGAAACAAAACTCGAGAAGGAAGGCTACCGGTAGTTCCCCAAAAACATGGAACGAATGCTTGCACACACATTCGGCGAGGTTGGATTACGACATTTCGACGTTCGACACAAAAGTGCCCGGTGGCACAATCAGTGAACCGCGTCACCGGAGCGAGAGTATGGCCCCAACAAATACCGAACAGCAATACCGGACACACGGAAGACAGATTGCGCCCTCGTCGGTGTACAACCTTTTATCCCATCGCACCTCGGAGCGTCATTAGCTTTCGATCGGGTTTCTCACTGTGGGGAAAGGTGGCCTTTCGGGTAACGGTCGTATGTCACACCTTTTCCGTACAGGGACCAAACCCAGCCAACCTGTGCCTTTTTTTTTGCCTCTCTTGTTGGTCCATCCTGTGTGGAGATAATTTTACCCGGCGTATCGTAGGCTTAGTGTCACTTTCTTGGTGCGTACATTTTTGGGGGGAGCTTTTCGGTAGCTTCATCATCGCGCCTTCTTCTCGCCTGTAACGTTGGCGACACCGATACGCATCGATTTACTGACCAACAGCTCCATTTACTTTCATCGTTTCACGCAACCACCAACTGGGTAGTGGCACAATCTTGGCGATGTAATAGAAGGCCGGGGGAAGGGGGAGAGATCACAAATTTCCTTTACTTTATGAAACTTCTTTCGAAAGACCCTTCAGCGTGACCCGTGCCGCTCGGGCACGAGCCTGAAGTGATGTCCGGGAAGATGAGGTTCGACCTCCGGAAAGGCACATACACTTATCCTATAAGTCACACTAATTGACGTGGGTTTTCTCGCTCACTCGGATCCGGTTTAGCTTTTGCCCACCATCGGTGGGTGGTGGCAAGTACCGCACCGCTGGAATGAAGACACTTTCCGACCGACCGAGCCCGGGCTGCGCGAGCTGTTTCAACAGTTCCCCCGAAAAACCCATTCGCTTCGTTCCGGTTCTTTCCGGCGTGTGCGGGATGATGGAGCCATCTCCGGCACAACCATCTCTGCCCATCCTGTGTGGAGATATGAAGAGGTTTCGATATGAAGAGGGAACAAGAAGAAGAGGAACATAAAAAAAAGGAACGAACTCACCAGATGGTGCCGTGCTCGGATTGCTTCTTCACATATTCCTTTTTTTTGCCCTTCCTCCCGCACGGAAAGCTTGAGGAAGGTTTGAGGAAGTCTTATCAACAAACCTACCCTCCGGTTTCGTGTACACATGTATGTGTGTGCGTTGGGACGAAATTGGATTTTCTCCCAAAATAAGAAACCACTCAGCGTAGCCCGGCGTCACAGCGTTGGCACAGGATGGCACCCCGAATGGAATGCCAATAGGATTTAAGGATCCACTGTGGCGCAGACGGTGTGCTTGTGGAATGGAGGCGGGATAAAATAGGGGTGGACAGAATTCTTTAAGACTTCCACTAACTGACAGATGACGCAAGTGTCAGAATATACGCCCTTTTACTTTCTCGCTCATACTTCTTCGGTGGGTTGGAATGGTTCCGGCCGGTACGAAGAAGGTTGCCTTTCTTCGCTCGAGTGCCCCTTGAGCCTTTGCCCACCGCGGGATGGGGAGGTGTGCGAGTGTGTGTGTGTGTGTGTGTGTGTGTGTGTGTGTGTGTGTGTGTGTGTGTGTGTGTGTGTGTGTGTGTGTGTGTGTGTGTGTGTGTGTGTGTGTGTGTGTGTGTGTGTGTGTGTGTGTGTGTGTGTGTGTGTGTGTGTGTGTGTGTGTGTGTGTGTGTGTGTGTGTGTGTGTGTGTGTGTGTGTGTGTGTGTGTGTGTGTGTGTGTGTGTGTGTGTGTGTGTGTGTGTGTGTGTGTGTGTGTGTGTGTGTGTGTGTGTGTGTGTGTGTGTGTGTGTGTGTGTGTGTGTGTGTGTGTGTGTGTGTGTGTGTGTGTGTGTGTGTGTGTGTGTGTGTGTGTGTGTGTGTGTGTGTGTGTGTGTGTGTGTGTGTGTGTGTGTGTGTGTGTGTGTGTGTGTGTGTGTGTGTGTGTGTGTGTGTGTGTGTGTGTGTGTGTGTGTGTGTGTGTGTGTGTGTGTGTGTCTCGATATTTTGTCCACCATTTGGGTCTGATCTTGCAGTAGGGTGGTGGTGGAAGGTGAGAAGTAAATCTGGCTCACCTTTACAGTGTTCGAGGATGAAGATAAGGTGAATGCTAACACCACGACCACCACCACCATCAGGTCGGAAGTGGCGAATCCCGTCGGGTCGGGTAAATGGGCAGGGAAAATTATGTGCACACATATTATCTAGCAAATACTTACGTGCCAGCGATGGTCGAAAGCGTATCGCTTTTCGAAAGCTCTCCACAGCCTCGTTGTAATCCTGCTGGTTTTGTAGCAAGATGCCTCTGTGCAGGGGGGAAGGAAGAAAATAGAACAAATGGGAAAGAAATCGATTAGTTTCGTGCTGAGTAGCGGCAACCATCTTAAAAGGGTGTTTAAAACGTTTGAAATTAATTTAAAGTTCTACCTTAAGAAGGCAACTTTTTCTACCTCGAAAACCGAAAGCAAATAACTAATACCGTTCGTTCGTCTTTAAACCTTTTGTTCACCAAAAATTCAATTTAAACATTTGTAGTGTTCTGTTTGTGCTGCAAAGTATCTTTAAAGTCCTGCGTTCCACGCCTTTGAACGTGGCTAATTTGTAGACACACTGTAAATACCCGTATTTTATTGACCTCCGGCCTATATAGCGTCCCGTTTACTGGATGTAAAAGCCGACAAAACAAGGTCGACCACGTTTTTATCTATTTAATCGTGAGAATGAGCGTCTCCTTAAGATGAAAATTAGCTATTTGTTAAACCATTTTATTCCTAATTTGAGATTGCAAGTGATAGTGCTTCCGGGTCGTGCCGCGTCCAGCACCGACTGTATTCGGCGATATCGCGCCTGCTACGATGGTGTCGGTTTGAATTACCATTTACCAAACGACGACAGCGCGCACAAAACCTGCTGGGAATTATCTTCAGCCCTGTTCCTAGCCAAGGGTTTTTTTTTCTCTGGCTTTTCTTGGAGGGGACCAGTGGCGGCAACGACAAGACTTACAGAATTTTCCACAGCAGCAGCGTCAGCAAGAATCTGAATTGTCGTAATCATACCATTCCTCTTGCAAACTATGCACTGGCGAATCGGATGGTGAGTTTGTTTTACCGTCCTTTCCCATTGTTGCCAACCCCATACTGGTCGCCAGCAATGGGGCTGCTTCTCCGGCTGGCTGCAGATGCAGCAGACGGAAGCGTGTTGATAGCGTCTAATTTTCCCGTAAACTGTTCTATTTGTTTTTTTTTTCCAGCGAGACTGTTGAATAGTTAATGTCCCCAAACGGTGCATGCAATGCAAAGGATGGTGGGTCCTTTTTGCGCTGATGGCAGGTTCACAATAGTACACTGCGTTAACTGTCGGATAAAGTGGCCCGATGGAAAGGTAAGCGCTTTTTTGTTGTAGCTAGCAATTTTGTAGACCGAATTCCGAATGAAGAATTCAGGATTAACTTAATGAATTGTCTGCTCTATTAAAACAGGTAAGCGTACTTTCAAACAGAAACAAGTAAAATAAAAAAATTTCTCCCAAACACAGGGAAATGATTTTATTTAATATATTTTAACTTTTTAGCTCGACGAAACGTAGGCGCCTAAATGTCCAAATTAATGCAGTTCGTTGGACAAATGTGGAAAAACTTATTGCAAAAATGCTTCTGAGTTGCACTTACTTTTAAATTTAAGTTTAAATGTTAAAAGGTTATTTTTTCATTATTATACCATTATTTTTCAATTTCTGACAGGGTTAGTGAGCGAATTTCGCGGAAAAACAAGTACACGGCAAATATCTTTGGTCATTGTAGATGGAACTAAGCAAAAAAAAAATCAGCTTCTAGAAATCTGCAGGATTAAAGCAGGAGAAATTATTAACAGAGAGAAATAACACAAGACAAAACGGAGCAAACATTCTAGAAAATATTTCATACACCAACTTTCCACTGCATTTCCATCGGAATGCAGTTGCAGTAAAAAGGAAAGCTCGTTTGTGTTTGTGTGTTCAAGTTGAGAAAAAAGTTTATTTTAATCAAGACCCGCCACACCACAACACCACAGCACATTCTGCAGAACGAGGCAGAAATAAAAGTATGGCATTGAGGTTGGGAAAATATAAATTCACTTTATCCTGCGTGTTTTTTTAGGTTTCTTCGGTCGACGGGATGGTTAAGGGAAAGATGGTGGGGTAAAAACAACTCTTAAAAAGAAAAGAAAAACAACCCGACGCTACCAGGAACACGATTGTAGGATAAGAATTGCAGGTTGAACAGGTTGGGCCAGTGCTTTAGCTTCCTGTTTTGCTTGCGTTGTTTTTTTGTTTCATTTTCCACTCCGCCATGAGCTTATCACACTTGCACACACAAAACCCCGCGATGTATGCAATTAAAAGTTTAAATGTACATTGCCTGCTCGATGGAAAGCGTTGCAATGCCTTCCCAAGGAACGTTGGCGGTGCTGAAAGGGGACTGAGTTCCGCTGCCCTGGTGGGGTGGCGGACGAGATGTAATCGGCGATAATATTTCCACACCAAGCAAAGTAGGCTAGTGATAATTTAGTGGCTATCCGCCACTCCCACGCTGCAGTTGTAGGCAGTTTATAACGTGAAGGAAAAAAATATCCTTGTCAAAGCATGCCTTGCCTGCTCGTCTTTGCTTAATCGAGATAGAAGACTAAGATTTAAGGGAAGGAATTTGAAGTGCGTTTGAACGTTAAATCGCTTTCGCACTGTACCAGCGTTAAAGAAAAGCTTTAATTATGTTAATGATATTGTCGGAAAATTGAAATGAGTTATTAATTCTATTTTCCCAAAGACGCAAAGCAAAAAGATTCTATCGCATCGAATATTTGGTAACACCTCTACTACGTTTAAAAAAATTATAAATTAATTATTTATTACTAGTGTTGAACCTATTAGAGGTATTTAGCATCATAAAACATACTCCGAAAATCACAAAAAGTGCTGTTCGCTGCCTAATCCACTCGAGAGTGTCACTCAACTCATCTAGCACGATAAAGCTGACATCCCTTTCAACTGCACTCGCTAGCTAAAGTATATTTACACTTGGACACCTCGAACCCGACCTTTTTGAAGTATTCCCGAGTGCTAAGTGCTTAACTCTGGTTCGAGCGTGAAGGACTGTACGTCATTAATTTTAAAATTACACCAAAACAAACACACCAAACAAGGAAGGAGCAAATGCGTGGTGGGGCGTGTGTACATGGGTGTTATTTTTTTTGTATTCTATAATGCACTCAAGCATCCTTTTTGCATCGTTGTGTGCTTTTTTGTCATCGCCTATCCCATTCCGATTAAGCACCATTTCGACATATCCACCCCGTACACAGGCAGGAGAGCTACTCGAGGGAAGGGTGGCACATCATCACTTTGCATCGATGTTCGCCGTGCGGAGTGCTTCAAATTCCATCGAATGGCTCTAGTCCCGACCGTTCGAGTGCTTTATATTGCCGCTCACACATCGATCACATATGATGGCCGGGTTAGGGGCGGGTTCGAGACACTCAGCGCTCGTTGGCGTGTCATTTGCATGTGTGACTTAAATGCTTGATCTCAAGAAGGTGTCACTGAAGGCGGCCCCATCATCATCGTCGTCATCGACACCCCCTTCACCGCTGGTCTCCATTCCGTTGCACTTCACCTGGGCACATCGTTCATTTTCACGCCCATCCGGGCTTATCCGGTTGAATGGTGCCATCCGACACCGCGCGCAACCGACACATACGCGGCATCGAAATTCGATGAATATGCATTATTAATCAAACAAACTGATCGAAGTGCGCGAATGCAGCATTCCGGTACGAGGGTTCGCGACTGCTAACGACTGCAGCTGACATCTTACCGAGTGCTGATGCTTCAAAACATCAAGCTGGTCCAGTGCACGGCAAGAGGATGTTGAACATGAGGAGGAAATTTGCTTGCTAGCCACCATTAAACGATAGTGACCGAAGAGTAAAAATTGTGGAAGGATTTTCTACGTGAATTTAAAGCGAAAATCTTCGTGCAGTGGAAGCAAAGTTATGTAAATTAAAAAGAAATAAAAACTAATTGATGTATAAGCAACATTCACAGCTTTTCTAAAATTAAAAGAAGTCAAACAAGCAAACAAACGAATTGAGTTCGTAAGATGAGTAAAAATATGAGTCCAAATCAAATGTATCTAGTGTGCTTTTTTTCAATACCAGTTCGATTTAGCAATCATAACGAATATAGATGCGACTAATGTATTCCTTAAAGTTTGCAATCTTCAATTCAATATAGCATTTACTTTAAAAAAAAACAACATCAACATGTTCAAAGTGGTAATTATACAAAAAAATATTGAACTAAAAATAGCTAACAATTCCGAATGCATTAGCTACCGCAAAATGGAGATGGGAGTTATTTACACTACAGACTTAAAGCTTTCATTAATTTTCCCGTATCGTCACTGCTTTAAACACTTTAAAAGCAGTACTGGCCGTTGCAGAAGGTGAGGAGCGAACGAAAGTCAAAACATCCATGCGGCAAGCTCTCATTTAGCTCCAACTGTGCCTTGGTTTTATGCCCTTTTTGGGGGGTGATCCTTTCGTTTGGCGAGGTGCAGATTTATTTCCAAGCTAAGCAGATTTATCTGTCAAACTAGTGTCTGTTGCCATCCATGTTGCAGTACACGTGTGTCCTTCAATACACACTTCAGCACACGAAGGACACACACTGTGGTGAATTTTTACGGGTGTTCAATTTCATGCCCAAGGAAACTCTGATGCCCATTTGGTACGACGGCCGTCGGGGCCTGAGAGTGCGGTGCATGTGAAACAGAGGCGGAACAGAGGCGGAAACATTCTTATAAATTCATAATTTTATCGTTTGCTCGAACGAAATAAACAAAAAAAAAGCTCGGTGCTGGTAGGAACGCTGTAGCATGATTGCCGAGATTTTGTGCCTCGGTCAGGGACACCGACATCCAACAAGCCAACAAAATGCCACACAACGTCGTGTACGACAACACATTTCCCGTTCGTACCATTTATGGTTTTTATGGTGGTGGTGGGGGCGGAATGCGGTTGGGAAGTGCGGGAAAGACACGGGCGTGCGGGATGAGTAATTTATTATGCCACACATGAATATTTACTCAGTACGAAACGAATCCGTCACGATGTTTTACCGCCTATCCGCTCACCCTGCGACAGCGGTGTCTTCCTCGGAGAAAAGCCCGACAAACGAGTGCCGAAAAACCCGACAAAACGGAACATTCATGGCAGTCAGGTCGAGGAGGGGGAGGGTTGGTGTATCGTGGTATGGGTGGATAAATCTGCCATCATTTTCTCGTCAGTCCAGCTCGATTAGCTCGGCTGCTGGAAATTGCAGCTACCAGCTTCCGAAAAAACAACGCCAAAGCCTCATCCACACCGAACGAATGACGTTTGATGGACATATTCATAGGGGCAGGCGTCCCACAGTAGTCCCACATCCCCCACTCCATTCGGGGTTTCCTTCTCTCTTCGCCAACTAGGATGGGTGTATTTGAATGTACCCTGTATTGCGATCTACTTTGGACGGGCTGTCTGATTCGGTGAGATCTCCAACTTTGGTTTTGGCAGCACTGTACCGTTCCGATGATGCTTCATTTTCGTACACCAGAAGGAAACTTTAATGAGTTTTAATAATGAAAACGAAACGTTTCCAGCATGGAAAGTTAGGAAAGCGTGCTTTCTTAGTTACGCCGCTCATGACGAGCGCAGGACAGCTCATGTTTAGTATTTAAACTGGGGTATTTTGACAGAAGATTCGTAGAAGGATTCATTTTGCGCAACATTTTGTGAGTGCTTTTGAGTAATTTTGTGCATAACTTAACATTCACTGCAAAGCTTTACAGATTTACATGCAATTGGTACTGATATGACCTACTCATTTGTCAGGAATTTCTTCCCAAGAAGAATATTCCCAATATTCCTATTCCAATATTTGGGAAAACTGTATTTGGTTATGGTTTGTTACTTTCACATTAACTTACAAGCTGGTGCCCAGAACTAACGACTAAATTTTTGGTGTGGCTTCCTTAGCTCTTCGACCCAGGCTAAGTCCCAGGCTCTGTGCAGTCGGTTTGTGTGCTACCAAGGCATCTGCAATTATTTAACGATATCCTACAAACATTGCTGCCAGCAGCAAACATATCGATTAGCACGCATCCTGTGCTGAAAACCCCATCCCCATTCGTTGTGAGACTTCCAAACAAACAAAATCCTAACTATTCCGGCTCCCTTTACGGTGAAACTTTTTCCGCATCCAAAACCCCCTCGGACCCATGGGGCTCAGGTTTCGATTCGGAACCAATCAAAACCCAGTTGGTGATTAGCCGATGGCGTTGCAGTGTCCAGCATTGGGCCACACCACACACGTGATGTGCCATAACTGTTCGAACCAACTGCAACTTACCGTTCCTCGAACGCCTCAAAACCACTACACTGGATGCATTTGTACAAACAAAGGGACGCCGGCGGCAACGCCACGAATGCGAATGCGTCCCATTAGCCCGAAGGATAATTGAAGCTTGATACGGTGAAGAGTGATATTAGGGAACCGAAAACCAGAAGTAATACCATTAGACAAACAGCTGCAAATCGTGCTGATAGGATCGGTTCGAGGTCTTTGCGGTGGGCAAAATCGAACAGCTAGTCCGAGATGCGGTAATTTCGGGCCAAATTCTTAGGGACAAGGCAGTAGTAGGGGATGGGCCGCACTGGAGCAGACTATTGGTACGGTGCGTAGTAAATGCTGACGACCGAAATGGAAGTTCCAGCTAAGGATTGCATTTGCTGCAAGTGACCGGATGTAATTTATTGAACTTTCGGTGGAGGTAGTACGGGGTCGGATGGCCTGTCCAAATAAAATGACGTCTAAACCCCTTTCTAGTGGATGCAGACGCACAGATTTAATGAAAATTCGACTGGAACGAAAGAGGCCGATTGGGATTTATCTTTTCCGAATGGATTCGATTACGGTGCCCCTGGGTGGTGAGTGTTACGATGGGGTGCGCAATTGAGCGTGGCCCGAGTGTAATCAACCCCCCTTTTGCCGGAAGTCTTGTTTGCTGGGTTAATTTTCTGACAAGCACCAAACAGTGTGCTGGAAGACGTTAGTAGGTGGAGTGCACAGCAGACTCAACTGTTGCTACCTTTCTGTGATGGACTGTATCGGTGATGTAAGACATAATGGGCAGGAAGATATCGGTTCGGAGATATTAAATTTTACATCATTGTCGAACAAATATTCGACGTGTGCACAAACACACCGACCTCTCTCTCTCGCTGTTGATGGTGTCACTTCCACCTCCGGAGCACCGTTTGCCAGTCACCCGTTTTCTGAAGTGTTGCCAAGCAGATGTTCGCAATTTAAATAGAAAAAAAAAACAGTACGTTAAACTGCCACAACATTCTACGCGCTATTGAATCTCGTGAAAGGAGGATCTTTTGCTATTTTCTTGTTCCGTTCTAAATGTTCCACACACAACACGGGCGCAGGGGCGCACACTTGGCACCATACTCCGCTCCAGAACCACCCTTATACAATTTACAGCAAACGGTGCACAGTGGAAACAACAAATGAAAACACACACAGCCGAGCAAGAGGGTGTAACATAAAAAAAGTATGTTGCACCCACACGGTGGGCCATTTAAAAGTGCCATTACTATCAGTGTAATCCGTGTGCGCGAAGAGCCCGGTTGAGGGAAATGGTTCCGCCGGTTGTCGTTGCGTTGGTTCCACTTTTTCACTGTGCACAAATACAGCGGCACTTCCCGCACGTACCATAGAGGAAAGGCCGGAGGGTGAAATGTGGTACTTTTGTGATACTAGGGCACCCGTGCAAGGGATATTTTACCAAAACACACACACACACACACACACGCACACACACAGCCAACCACGAAGTCGCACAATTTTGAACAAAAACAGATGAAAATAATCCACCAAACTGGGACACTGGAGCGTTGTGTCCGGTTGCCATATTTGGGATGAGCTTACGTGCAGCTGGTTGGATTTTATGAAAGAGACCGGTCGGTAGACAATTGGAAGTACAGTGACAAGGTTACTTCAAAGCATTTTGAGAAGGTTTGTAAATCTTTTTCTTTACGGACGGATTTATGTTTGACTTATTCGTTTACGTTTACTGAATTCTTTTAGCGTAAACATCAGAAAACATAAAAATTTAGAACATTTGATTTGTTATTTACATATCTTCCTCTTTCTGGCGTAACAACCTACTACTAGGTCATTGTCTGTTATTTCTGGCCTACTAGTTTTATTTTACCAAGTAGCCGGATAGTCAGTCCTTGCTTCGGGACGGGATTTTAGTCTTGTCCGTTCGTGCGAAAACCGGCACCGCTACCATTATGCCATCAGGCCGCCCCCACATATTTCATTTCATTTCATATGTAATTTATTGTGTGCCTCAATGGTTTAACCATTTATTAAATAACTTATAACTAAACGAACTTAAGGTAAACTGACAACAATGAAGTAAGAAATCCCGTAAGAGAGAAAAATAAAACAGGGTACGAAGAAAAGGAAAAAAAAGAAACAAGGAGAGAAGAAAGAAGGGAAAGTAGATGAAAGGAACATAAAAAAAAATAATAAAAAAAGCAACAACAGAAGGAAAGACAGAGCACGAAAAGCACGAAAAGGAAAAATGGATAGCTAGGAGCAGAAAAAAAGGAGGAGAACAGGGCGAATAGAAGCAAGAGAAACATTAAAATCATACCTAAACATATCTAATATCATTTTAAATAAACCGAACTTATAATAAACAAAAATAAATTAAATATCAAGCACGGTGGGTTGGGATTAAATAACAAAGAGTATTTAAATGGTAGTTAAATTAAAATAATTAAGTGTTTTTGCCTTCTAAAATTGCACCACTTTCACTAAAATACGCAAATGCTCCATCGTAAGTGTTCCATATAGAAATAAAAATATTTCTCCTGTCCGTTTTTCCCACACCATTGCAAAGGAAATGAAACATGCAACTGGCCATTAAACCAAGTGCGGTGTGCATGGACACCATGGATACGAGAGAACTCTTACATTATGCCAAAAACAAAAAAAAAGCAAAACAAAACAAAAACAATCTCACTGTCGACCGCTTGCTTGGCTCGCAAAACAAACCGATCCACACCACACCACGAACAGCAAACCGGAGCAAAGTAATTTATAGTTTTAGAATGTGTTTATTTAATTTGTTCGCATTAATTTTTAATTTTCATTTTGCGGAATCGTTTCCGCAAGTATTTCTCGACATTCGGAGCCCGGTTCCGGTGGCTGCCGTTGATGGGTTTCTACGTCTACCATGTACCCTGTTTTCCGAAACAAAACGAAAAAAAAAACCCAAATAAAAAAGTGGGCCACCGAAAAGGGCCGTCCAGATGAAACGAATGGCTGAATAAACATGTTGAGGCTGGGCAAAAAGCAAAAAACACGCTCCTTCCTTCAACGCGACGTTGAAGTCTGCTCACTGCATCGGCACTGCCGGAATTGCACTTCGCAGTGTTTTTTTTTTTTCCACGTGCATTCTTTTATTGCCTGACGCCACTCAATGGACTCGACCCGGTAGTACGATTGTCGGTTTTGGGAACAGGTTTTTATTTTTAAGGTCCGTTTGTATGCAGCGCATATGAGAAGTCAGCTTACGTTGCGGAAAAACTCCATCTCCACCGTTCATGTTCCGGCTGTTCCGGCGAATCTCGTTTATAATGGACGAAAAATGGAAGGCAACTAATTAAAGCTCTGCTAAACTATTTACACTTTGCAAACCGAAAGCTCACAGCACTTCAAACATTAAATCGTAACCTTTGCAAAGGAAGCTCCATTCCTTTTCGGAGGACAATGTATTCTGTACTGCGCTTTCACCCAGGGACCGTAACACGAGAAGATGTCATCGTGTTGCGGCATGATAGAAGTGAAGAAAAAGCACTCAGACGAAGCTTTATTATGCTTCCATCTCATACCCCGGGGGTGGGGGACGCCTTGTTGCTGTTTGAACAATGGATTCGCATTCCCTCGTCACAGCAGAACGGATTCCTTTTCATATGGTTGTATTTTTTCGCCTTTTTTCCTGCAAATTTGTCTCGTTTTCAAAGCTGCTCGCCTAGGTGCTGCGTACATTATTAGTTTGCGATGCGATGCGCTTCTTCAGGCGCAAGGCCGTAAAGTCGTCCGGGGAAAGATAATTCTCATAATGAGCACCGTTTTGACGTCATGCCGCACGATACACACAATAGACACCGCCAGACACGTGGTGCTCGTTCCGTTCGTTACCCGTCTGGGCGTCTGGCGTAAGCCTCCCCGTCCCGAGAAGTCAGCCATTGTCCCACGAAGGAAGTAAACATCATTGCCTTTTTCACGCGGGCAAGTTATATCAGACTTTTTTTTCCATTCTAGCTGTTCAAGTGCAGAAAATGGGAAAAGCTTTCAAGAGCTTACGGGGAGCTCTGGAAGATGGAGTGGACATTTCCATACATTTCGCTCGCGGCACATGCGGCAAATGCAAGCAGCGGAAGGTAGCGTGTTTCATAAATAGACCAAAAACGAGCTCCACTTTCACCTTTACCGGGTGCGATTCTTCCCCACTGGTTTATTGTCACTCCATCGGCTCGAAGCCAGGAGGTACACGCTGGAGAATGCAGACAACGAATGTCCTTTTTTTTCCTCCTCTTTCCGGTTGTGCCAACTGTAACGAAAAACCATTGCGAAACAACGACGCTAGCGAGAGCATCACAACCAAAGTAGTTTGCCAAAGGTCTTTTGCCTCAACGCAGGCCGTCTCCGGACGTTTCTCCGTACCGTGCCACACAAAAGGATGGATTACCATCCACGTTGCGGAGCAACCTACATGCTGGAAGTCTATATTTTATGAGCATACTCCTGCCCGAGTGACGCTGGAAAAAGTGGTACCTCTTTTGTGAGCATTTTAATATCATGGTGTGTAAGAAGAGATATGAGTGATATATCGAGTGACTCCTTTTAATTCAATTGCCCAACTCTGGCAACTAGACACATGTGATATTTAACCATCTCAATTCACAGTTAATTACCCATTGCATTCGCAACCGCTCCCAAGCAACACATCTAGTAGGCTGGTTTGGCATTCTGTCAAAAACTGTCCTACTCCATTACTTCGAACGGTTACCGAAGAATTGCGATTCGTATTGACCACTGAGTGTCCGAACGTCTCTGCCAATGACGGGTAATATGTATACACTCACGTACGTACATTCGCTCTAGATGTCGGAATGGTCCTGGTTGCCACTTGATTGCTTATTATATTTGACTCAGCTTCACGTTTTCTTTTTCCTTGTTTGGTCCGGTGAGAAAAGTTGAAGCGAATGAGGAAGGAAATCAATTAAGCCAGTTAAACGCCTGTCCAGACGAATAGAGTTGACCATGCTGTCCGTTTGGTGAAGTTCTTGGCCGGATCTTCTCATGTCTGATGCACACCACATCACTTAAGATGTCGCTTCAATGTGCAGTGACAGCAGCAAACGACAGCGGGGAAAATTCTCAGTGCACCATGCTTTTGGGTTGAAGAACAGTGCTGACATTTTTCCGATGAAAAGGATGCATATTTGTTAATGAAAATGCTCACAAAATGTGAACTTTTCCACAAGATTGTTGAGTGACATATTATTTCTTCTTAAAATATCTCAATTGATCCGAACGTCACTAAGAAAGGGAATGGAAATGTAAAAACCCAAGCAAAATATCGTGTCCTTAAAGATTGAAGAGCAAATTCCTTCCGGATCTTACTTCCAAATCGAAGTAGGCGCGTTCTAGGAAAAGTCAACCTTTTCACTTCTCGTATCGACTTTTTTCTCCTTCTAAGCAAAACGGTCTATTAAAAGGAATAAAAGACCACCATTCGCCCCACCATTCGTACCAAAACTCTACCAACACGTCAGAGGCCTATTTATCTTCCGGTGCCTTTCAGGCAAACAAATATATTTATATATTTTTGCTGTGGTTATTTATCTATTGTTTCTTGCTGTCGCTTGCTGTCTTCTGCTAGCAGATGCGAGAATGGGCGAAACAGTAGCAAGCATTCCTGCCAACACACCGCGTTGGACACGATAAAGCTGTCAACGCGTTTTGTCCTATTCACCACTGCCTGACAGCGCTTCCGTCGAAATGATCTCTGAGCTTTGGAAGGGGGAGGTGCTTTTGGGGGCGGTGTGAACTGCCGAACGCTAATGTTTTTCCTTGCTTCCAAGGCATTCTTTTTTGTCTTTCAAAAAAACGGAAAGGAACCTCCACTTCCGTGTGCTACTAAACTGTCTTTAGGCGAGTCTTGTGAGATTGCGGATTAGACAGCAAGAATAGCTTCCCCCTGGGCCTTGGGGGAGCGCGCGCTTTGATGCGGCAGGGTTTTGGATTTAATAATTCAAGTTCAACTGGTCCGCTTGCTGGGGTTGGCTAGTGATCGCTGGCAGGCAGCGCGATGCAGAGACCCGTCTTATCTAGCAAACGGAAAACGCCACCAAATTTTGGTCGCTGTTTTGTGGTTTTCGTTTGGTGGCGCGAGGATCGGCACGGAGATGAAATGAGTTTTAGCCCGCTAATCTGAACCTTATGAAAGGCTTTGATGTAGGATTTTCAATCAATTGAACCTTTCTGCCCTTCTGCTGTTCCCCAATCCATCACCATATGCTGCCCCACCTTCCGGAGGCTCAAAGAGAAGACGCTCCTTGCCCTAAAAGTTGCTCACTGGTGGATGGTGAGTGTTGGATTATCGTTCCGATTCGTGGAGTGTTTCTTTTCAGGATTTTGTGTTTGCTTGCCTGAGAGCGATGGAATATATCCCCCCTTTTGCCCTATTTCCCGACGCTTCGGTGCACGAGGAGTCGGGAGTTGGACCGATTGGAAACGGTTGAATGGTTCGGGCTTTTGCTTCGGTTCGGTTCGAAGCTTAATAAACAAGCGAAAACTTCTGCACAAATCACAAGTCAGTGGAGACGAATACAGCACACCGCAAGGCGTGGAAGCGGTGGGATGGAGGTGGAATGGACGTAGGAAATGAATGGAAGGATCCACAGACTGCACAGATGAAATCTTCAAGAGTATATCCGCCTTCCCGGATTCCGGATTGGAATGTGTGCTGGCTGGGCGGGTTGGGCTGGGCGGGCGTGGCGGGATGTTTCCTTTCTATGCTAAACTAATAAATAAAGGAAAATTTATAGGCTTGAGACAGCGTCACTCGAGCCCTCCCGGATGTTGATCGTACGGAATATTGATCGGGTCTTTTATCTTTTCCCCCCGCGAACGGCAAGAGGCGGTTTCATGTGGCACCGACAGTGGAAGGTTTTATGGGAGGTGGCCAGAAGAGGAGAGCAAACTTGGAAATAGACAGACGGGTAGGTCGGGGCCAATGTCAGATAGCATTCGTTTCCTTTCGATTTTCTTTATTTATATTGATCGACCGTCCTAGCCATACTGTGTGGGTTTTGTCGTCTTTCCTTACGGCTCGCTGTGCCAAACCGGTTCTCTTTGGTGGTTTCCGGTATCAGCCTCCAACGCAACCAACAAAAAAAAAAAAAACAGGAGGTAGGAACCCACTGTGGGACAGCAGGTTGATGGGGTGAGGGAAAAGTCATGATTTTGCACAGTCGCCTTGCCACACAGCACGGTCGCACGCGATCCCTTGGACGTACGGAAATAAAGTGACATTATGGAGAGGTTATCTTATTGAGTTTAGCATTTCAATTGATAGATTACGCTCTTTTGGGGTTCGGGCGGGTTTGTTGCTGTTTTTGCGCCATTTTGCGTAGCCATATCATGGCTCAAAGCGACATTGAGATTGCTTGTTGTTGTTGTTGTTGGTTTGTGGGTTCCGTCAAGCCGGAAAAGGCTGGCTGGCACATTTAAATGAAAATGTATTGCCATCAGATGCAAAAGCAACGGCACGGGGACGGCTTAAGGATGCCGCACACGATAAGGGTGAATGGCGTAGCACATTCGCAGCGCTGGATGCGGTCAGATCATCCGTTCTGTTAAGGGGTCTGTTTCATCTTTTCGCACATGAATGCAAAGTCGGTTAAATGATTTTCTCCTGCACGTTTTCTCAATGGAAAGGTTAGCGCATACTTACAGATTATAATGTACATCCGCCATGTTGGGGCGATGGCTGAGTGCTGCCTTCAGGGCCTCCTTGGCTTCCTGATAGCGACCCTGCGCACTAAGGACACTTCCTAAATTTCCGAGCGCTGTAACGAAACGAAAGGTAAAGAAAAAACTGATTTAACTTCACTCATTAACGACCAAGCGGCAAGCGCAGTGGAAGGCGAAATTTTGGGTGTGCTAAAAAGAGCGAAAAAATAAATTGGAAAAAAGTCAACATTTAAAAACCCACCACCAAAGAACCCTTTGCACACAGGGAGCACACAAAAAAAAAGAGGGTGGAACATTTATTTAACCCTGTTTGAGGTGAGCTTTTTTCACGGTTATTGCGGATGGCTGCTTCTTTCTCGAACGAATATCTTACCGAACGCGGGCCGGACGGCGGACGGGCGTGCAGTGCAGCGAAACGAAGGCAGCGAATGGTGTTGATAACAATGCAATTAGGAAAATTATCAGTCAACGTAACAAAAAAAAATGAATGGAAACAGCCCTGGAGATGCCCTTTTCCACAGCGACATTAACAGAAATTACCATTACTTCCATCAAGCGGGTAATGGCGACGATGGAAAATTACCTTTTCGTCCCATTTTGCACCACCTGTAATGGGTTGGTTTTTTTGTTTAAGGATGCTGCGTTTCACTTTTCGGCATGGTTTGTTTAGGAAAGAGTAAAATTGATGACCAACATGATGTAGATTTAGCATTCATTTAGTGTTTTTTTAGCCCGAGACTGCAATGTGTGTCATAATATGAGCTAAAAAAATAGGAAAAACGATTGAAAACATTATAGAAACAAGACGACAGATACGGTTAACCACAAGGAATTTTACCACTATGATTCGAATTTTACTGCTCACCAAGCGCAACAAATGTACGCTTCGATACGCTCCGTTGTCGCAAATACCTGTCAAACTGCTGCTAAACGAAGGCAACCTTGGCCTTCACTTAGTGCGACTGACAGCGCGGTACCACACATGTACGCTGATCCTTTCGTCTTCTAATCGACCCGTTCAAGGGCATTCGCTTAAGAAACTTTTCCCCAAGGAACTGTTCCAACCCACGCTGGTGGAAAGAAGTTGTGCAAAAAGGTTAACAACATGTCAACGCCATGATAAGGGTACAAGTGTTTGGTATTTCCAACTATGCGCAACACGCCTGAAATGTTTGTCCGAGTGACAATTGTTTGTTTGTTTGTCTCCTTTTTTTTTGTTGTTGGGAAGAAATAAATACTAAATGGAGATCCGATTGAAATGATGCTATTGGAAGGAAATTTCTTAACATTTCTCAAACTGTATGGTATTTGAAATTAATTTATGGTGAGTAATCATTTTGTTACTAAATTATTTTCCAAGTTTGACATCTAATTGCGTGATGTAAACATAAATGTTATTTGTCAAAAAATGTCTGACAGTTGCTGTCATGTTCTCCTAAGGATTCTCCAGCAGTATTTTCGGTTCTTTTCATCTAATTATAATATAACATTGTGTATTTCAGTGACAGGTATGTTTTACTAAAGCTTGATGCTTTAACTACTGTACATAGAATTTGTTATCGCATGTGTTTTTGAACTATCATATTCCGAAATATTGTGCATTTTTGCATTTTAATAGTAGTTTTAGACTTTTTGTTCTTAGTAAATGGCTTTCGTGAATCAAATAAGTATTTATTCCATCATTTTTAAACAGCAAGCACACCCCAATGGAGGTTTCCATTACATCACTGCACACAACTCCCACAGAATGTGAAAAATGTGCACAAAAAAAATCGTTGGTCCACATCATTCAATCCATTGCCAACATTCTCAAACCCTTCTGTGCCCCATGTTCCCACCAATCATTAGCTTCACCATAGAGAATCAACACGCGGCAAAGACAGGAGCCAGCAGAGCAGTGGAACGTAATTAGTTCCATTAGACATTCTTCTTGCCCGACTTGCAGTGCGGTTGAATGCAAACGAGAACATTCTCGTGCTGCTGGTAATGATTTGAGGGTGAAATTAAGCACCAGAAATCTACATTTCACTGTGCGCCATTTTTCACAACCACCAGTGATAGTAGTGCACCACACACATTCGGTGCAAAAGCTGTGGACAGAAGTCTTTTGGGAAGTTATCCTCGTTTATTTCACACGTCTTGCCGTTGGTACAGTTTGGAGATTTCATCTTTCTCGCCTTTTCTCGGTCTGGATGTGTATGTTTGGTTTTACCTTTCAGAATGGAAGCAATTTTTCTACATGGTTTTTGTTTTTGCACAGACACACTCAACCTAAAATGCAACGAAGAAGACGCTCTTTAGAATATCCCCACTCCACTCCAGAAAACCAAACTCCACTAAAACCAAGGTCATAAATTTTCACCACCCTTCGCCACGTTACGTACGGAATTCGGAAAGAAATCTAATGTTACCAGCGAGAAGAAATTAAGATTGTTTGCAGTTAGATCCCCCCCGACGGTGTGCACGGTGGGCACACAGCTGCATGTAACGCCTATTACAGCTCGAAGTACAAGGACGAGGTGAACGAGTCGCATACGAGTTTCCCATCACACCCGAGCACCCGAGAGTGTGTGTATTGGTTGGGAAAGGTTACTACGATGGGCAAATTGCTAAACAAGCCAGCACAGCATACTGCAAGCGAACATACAGGGTCCCAAGATTTAATTAATTCACACCCTGTGCACCGCCCTTTTGACGCTGTGCCGAGCGGAACCGGGCAAGTGGCAAAGGTTAACATGTGCATGCTGTATGTAAGGAGCTGAGAGGACTCTCGCACCAACAAAAAAAAAACAAACAACACCAAAAACAAAACGCTCCCACACATGTAAACTGCTAACGAAGGACATTTTAGCCAAGCGCTGGTAGGAAAAGCTTCGTTTATGCTCCGTACTCGAACGCTCGTGAAGGTGAGGCTGCGTTCAAGGTGCGCTGTTGAGTTTACCATTAACCTTTTTCTTTGCTTTCCACCTTTGCACCGGTTTAGAGTGCGCGGGGTATTTTTTAGTCAGCAGAATTGCGGATGCGAATCGCCTCGTCGCCGGTCACGAACGAAACCGTGCCGAGTTACGAGATTGGCGTGGAAAACGACCGAGAAGGGGTAGCCATAAATTACCTTCTGGCTTGTGCTCCAGTAAATAAACGCACACATGGTGATTTGGTTGACTCGAATCCATCCCTCGTGCTGGGAGGGTGAGGGTTTTTTTTTCTTCTATATGTATACATCCCTTATCATGGTGGTGCGATTTTTCAAAAGCTCTACCGTAGCGAAGGCAATGCCGGGCGGAGAAGAAAAATCGCGTCCTGTAAGCAAAACGCCCATCCACACGAGCGTCGTGTGGTAACGATAAGGGTACGGATTTAACGAAAGAAACAGTTGACGAAGCACCAAAAATAAACCCCCCTATCCCCCTCAACTCTTCGAACGTTTTCTTTTGCTTCATACGGTTGAAACAGAGCCATTCAGCGAGGAAAAGCGAAACAAAACAAGCAAAAAAAAATCAGCACCTGTCATCAGAATTCAGCGTGTGACGGAAGGATGGTTCGCGCGAATGCACGGAACGGAATACCGGGCGTATGTAACTTTTATTTTCACGATTTTCGTTTAAAGATTGGCTTGATTTGGTCTGGCGGTGGAGTGAAGCGACGGGAAGATGCTCGTCCCCTCGGTACGGCCGTGCTTTAACACGGGGGTTTTCCCTGTGGTCGGAGCGATTGGTGCGAAAATTTATGCTGATTGAAAAGAGATGAACTCCTTTCCCGAGGCTGTTTGTTAAGAGGTGGGTTCGTCGTTTGTGGCGGTCCATAAATAAAGCTAACCCTGGCGAAAGGTTCTAGCGAAGCACCGGGTATAGCCGGGATTTTGATAAGGGTCTCCCCCCCCCGGAGGGAGACGGCTGGGTGGAGCCATCGTCGTACCGATTGGACGATACGATCAAAATCAATTAAAATGTACGAAACAAATGTTGAAATATTAATCGAGCCTTTTTGTGCACCGGGGGTTTTCCCTCATGGTTCGTGGAGCGCTCCACCTGTGGGGTGGGAACATTTTTGCTCAAGAGCCAGCTCTTCCCATTCCCCGTGGAAAAAGCAAAAAGCTCGAGACTTTTTTAGTGATTTTTCAAAACACACACACACACCCAACCCCGACTGGGAGGTGTGGTACTTTTGCATTTGATAATGTGGAAAACTTTACATTCACTAGAAACCCTTTTTACCATTGGCAAACCCGGACCCGGACCCGGTCGCTGGTTCGCCTGTTCTCTCGTGGGGGATCCGAGTGGGAGGGGAAAAGGTGAACCATTTTCTCGGCGATGTTGGACGACGACGACGACGGTGTGTAGTGCTGTGGGGAATAAGGGACCGTTTACTTTTGTGCCGCACACGGCAGCAGTAAGCGCGCACTTCATTAAATCAACAAATTTACTACGACTTCATCGGGCGCTCGTCGGGATCGAACCGACCGGCTGGAAAGCGGCGAGTGTTGAGGGTGTGTATTTTTTTAATTCCCTTTTTAGCATGAGACCGTACGTTGGGATTGGGATGGGTAGAATCGGTTGAAAGTTAATTAAACCCATTAATGGCTTTGGGTCCTTTCGGTTACTACTTTGGTGAGATGTGAAAATTGTGTAGCGTAATTTGTTAAGCGATCGGATATTGGCATGGAAGTTAAACTAAATGATGTTTAAAATGTAAGCTATGTTTAAAAAATGTACAACTACTAGTTTAAACTGTGAAAAGAAAAATTAAAACTATGAAGCACACAAAGAAAATCTGTTATTCGATATTTAATAGAGGATTGTTTCGATTGTCTATCGTTAAATCAATCTTGCGTGTTTGTCGGATTTCTGTTTATAGCGTAACTGTACATGAAAATTAAATGCCATCAAGTACAGTCGGTAGGATTTCCAATTTTGAAAAATTGTACTTGGTGATACAATAATGAAATACGTTTAGGAATAGAAACGATCTTCTTACGGATAATAACATTATTTTCTCAGAAAATCAAAGTCTCCCAACACTAATAATGCATTCGGAAAAATTCTAACACGCTTTCCACTGGTCCATCTGTTGCTCTATGTCTAGTTTTTCGTGAATTCAAAGCATCTAATCCAACCGTTCAGTCGCTCTGAGCTCCTTCAATGTCCTGCAAATCCGAAAAGGACTTTGAACAGACGATGTGTCTTTAAAACAGACAAGAGCATGCTTTCAAGATATAAAGTAAAAATCAACAAAGGAACGCATAACTTGACTTTGCTCACACACACACACACATTTTATATTCCTGAGAAGGAATACAGATGACGTTCGTGGTAGGTAAAAAGACGTAATTCATTTAGAAACCAACATTCTTGCAACAAATGGTGCGTGGCTGCGTTCTGTGGCTGACAAAATTCCCCCATGCATGACAGGCTCGATGGTCCTCTTCCCAGAAGGACCACTTGTTGAGGATCACACGTCACTTCCAACGCTTACACCGCAACCCTCGGACAGCCCACCGAGAAAAAAAGGAGCGCATGCGATTGGAAGAAACTGCCCGCTACCTAAACCTCCCATGTGGGTTTCGTTCGTTCGGAAAAGTTACAAAAGTTCACGAACGCTTTCACCTTACCATCCGACAAAAGGGGCACATTAAAGTGGCAATGGAAGTGGAAAGTTTTGCAAACAGTCGCTATCAGTAAGTTGCGCCCCGGGTTTCTAATGGCTTTTCGAGACAGAGAGAGAGAGAGTTTTAATTTCTTTCCTGCGCTGTTCTCCCTTGACCAAATGGGGGGCCGACTGACCTTGCCAACACATTTCCTAGTTGCGCTAATATTTTCCACTCACGATCGGTGAAAAATTTAACCACAGCACTAACTGCCAGTTGCCCGAAAATTCTACTCGATCATTAATTTGCGTGGGTTGGTTGCGATGCGTTGATGTGGAAGGTAAAATGGGAAATGGCACAACTTTCAGCTGCAGCAAAAGCTTCTCGGTTGATGAAAATGGAAAACAAAACCCGAACCTCGTACGGACCATCATCGGTTAGTCATCGATGTGGAAAAGCGGGCATTACCCAATTTTTGCGTTCCCCCCCCCAGAAAGGGGTCGCTTTGCTGTGATATGGAGACAAAAATAAATATCAAAATGTTCCCAAGATGTCCTTCCCTCGAGTACGGGTGCTTCCATCGAAATTAATTTCTTTGGCTTTGGAGAAATGAAACCTGGGACCAAAAAAAAGAAGCGAAAAAACAAACCAAACTCAACAATGCTGTAAAAATAAAAGCTTCATGGCTGCGGGCACTTTGCTCTTCGTCTACCGTGAAGCCGAACCGAAACCGAAAATGGACTTTCGTTTCTACTGGTGGTACGACGCTGTGGTTGCTGCGATCCATTTTGCCCGCGCTGGGTAGAAATGTTTGTGCCGGTGTCTCTTTTTCCAGTCGAGCGCACACGTTGCCAGATGGAAGTAACGGAAAATCTTGAGAAAACTTTACCCAACCCCCACGCCCTGGTTCTAGCCATCGTTCTGTGGTGGGCCAGTGGCAGCAGAAGCAAGGGAGACACTGGGTGAGGGGGGCGAGGTTAGGTTTTTCCGAGTGCGTGGAAAATAAATATTGACCATAGCCGTGTGCCTACCGAGGGAAACTGGCAGTTGGTTTTGCACAGTTTTCCTCCAGTGCGGTCGATGCCTCAACGTGCTGCGGACGAAATTTAATGGTGTGGCCGCTCAAGGGACAAGCAGTATCGCTTTCCGGACCGGGTTGAGTGGTTTGGCAAAGCACAACAAAAACCATTCGATGCAAAGCGTAGGATGAATAACACAACATTACGCTTGACGTTTTCCACTGCTGCCAACCGTGAACGTTGTATGGCGCAGCCAAACGCTAGCTGAAAGATAAAATTATTTGCTCCAAGAGCAACAGTATGAAATTACCTTCATTCCCCCCCCCCCCCCCCCCCCCCCTCCGCATTTCAAGCCCGGCTGCCTGTCAATCCTTTACCACCAGGCGGAGTGAGCCAACCACGGCATTGGAGTGACTTAAAATATGTATCTAAATGGCTATCGATATCCTGATAGCAGCAAAAGGTCCATTACTTCTACTATGGTTGCCAGCAGCACACCACCAAACTATCATCATCATCCTCGAGGCCTGAAATTGAATCTATAATGACGTTTACGGGAGAATTGAATTAAATTTATATTAACCGGCGACCGGGGTATGCGCATAACGATAACAAATGACAACCCGACACAGCCAATGGATGGTGTGGTTGTTGCTGCTCCATGACGGCAACCCTACCACCACCAACACAATCGAAGGAGGCACTTCTTCTTTGCGCTCTTTATTGGCTACCGTTCGACGTCTGTTGCCGTATCTCCTGTTGGACGCGGTCCTCGGTAGAAGATGTTATCCGTTTTCAAGGCTTCGAGGCTCACACAACTGGAGACAGCCGAAAACGGAGACCACCGTCACTATCGGAAAGAACTGCACGGTAAGGTCGTTCCGAACGTTCGAAAACCTGCTCGTGGCGCTCCATCATGTCGCAAGAAACATGACGTTTGGTAGTGGAAGATGACAGCTTGGAGCCTAATTTGAATACGTAGCGGAACGTGTAACAGTTTATTACACAGCGATCGATAGTGACACGTAGCGCTCGGGAATGAATATTGACAGGTTGCCGTTGGTTAATTCTGTCTGTGTTCAAAATTTCTTGCGAACTTTTGAAACGAGTCAAAGCAAAAAAAAAAACATGGAGAAACAACATTTTGGATACCACGCGAATCGTCTTCAATCACGCCAGGTCAATTTTGTATGCGCGAAGACTTCTGCCATTCACGGCAAGAAGTGCTTCACAGCACAACCATCAAAATTCGTTCACGTACAAACAGTGCGGTTTAGTATTCGTTTGACAGCATCGGAAGCATAATTTATTTCCATTTGTCTTCCATGCGCTTCCACCTATCCCAGCAGTGTCGTAATTTCCGTCACAAATTGATTCTTAATTGTCCGTAAATAGGTCAGCGCACATTAGTTTGCAAGCGTTCGCCATGACGAAGAGCGACATCCAGCCCATCTCTTCTCTGAGGAAAGAAAAAAAAGGAAAGGCGAAGGAAGTTTTGCGTTCGGGATTTTGAGTTTGCGGCAAAAAAAGGACTGTGGACTGGTCGGCAGAGTAAATTTTATGCGAATCACGAATTTTCCGACACCCGAAACGAAAGCAGCTCCAGTTGGTGCGAAATAATTTTTCCTTTTTTCCCCCTTGTGTACGCGCGTTGTGTATGCGTGGTCAGTGATCAGGGATTGGGAGCCGTTTTATTTATGAACTGCGAGGGGTCGATCGGTACGACGGACGGGATTCTTATTATTTTGCGCCGCGTTAAATTTATGCACCCTTACCAAGCACCCGGAGATGGACGGATATTTTTCTAAACAACTAAGGAGAGGATCTACGACAGGAGCGCGGAATTCTTCACCAGAGGGCGCCACTGGCACGTCCATCATGGAGATGTCAGTCGTGCGGGGAAAGCAACGCCGCAATTTCCTATTAAAATCGTGCCTATTATTCAACAAAGCCTGGCGAAAGGTAGCAGAAATTTCCAGCTAGCAACGATCATTTTTTGAACGATTCGTGCAGGATTTCTATCCCTTGGGTTTCCGTAGAATAGAGTGCTGCTTTTAGATTTTATTTGTTTTTTTCCTACCGTTCATATTGATCAATATGCTTGATGCTTTCGGGGTTTTTTTTTCGGCAAAAGCAATTTTTTCCATACCACAAAAAGACTACGCCGAGAGCTTCGAGTGTCGCGGCAATTTTCGATTGTGTTCAATTTATTGTTTTAGAATCGCAAGCACTTCTGTTTCCCACCATTTCCGATGCCAGTTATGCATCATTTCTTGTTGCGATATTTTGCTTTTTACTTTCGACATAATTCTTCGGTTCCCCATTTGATGGGCACCCCACAAAAAAAGCTCAGATTATCATGTTTATACATTGTTTTAAATATGAAATGAAGTTTTTTTGGGTGCCATCAGAATTATTTGCTGCCATTACTTCAGCCAGCCCAGCTGTTGGCCGTCCCAAGTACATTGCGGATACGTTCAAGTTGTTGTTCGATCCATTTATTGCTTGATTGAAAACTCACCGAACCAACTTCATTAGAATTGCTGATGATCAGCAATTCCACCAAGATCGTACCAGCTGAACACGGGGGACACCATTATTGGTGGAATTGACTTTAATCAAAATTTATCGACTCTAATTGGTCGACGCTCCCAGAGTGCCGTACCGCGCCGTAAACGCGCGCTGGAATTTCAATAAAGCCCCCAAAGCACACCCTGCGGTACGGTACGGAGCGGAAAGCGAAAACGGAAATTTGCAGCTGAAGCGAGCGTAAAATTCCCCGATTTAGCATTTCCCGATGATTCAATTTCGGGTTCTGGTTCCAACCCCGGCCCGCTGGATATCCATTTTCCCGAACAGCAATGGCATCTTTTCCCATCGTTCCGGGTGGAATGTTTATCGGTGAAGTGATGGCAGGCGCGTGGGATGGAATTTTGATTTTTGTCCCGACACACTCACCCGGCCCGGGCCACGGTACGGTTTTGGTGACGAATGTTCGCTCAATTTAACGATAATTTCGTTCGCGAAGGAGTTACGGCACCAGCCACCATCGCACCCCCAGCGGACGGGTCCTAATTTTTCTCAATGCTAATGAGGACCGTTGTTCGCCCTAGTACCGGGAAACCGTGCCTTACTACCGCGTTGTCGGTGCAGCTGCTGTCATCGAAGATTTGTATCGTTGGGATTGGAATATTTTTGCAAGTAAATTTGGTACAAACCGGAGTTTACGCCAAACAGGTAGTAGGATGTGTAGGTTTTGTTTGAATAATTTACCGAGCTGTTCACTCTGGGATATATGGCGCGTGGGAATAAATTTTAATACGAAAAGATTGTACCTGTAATAGGTGAAATGCCACAAGCTGTCAGTTGCTTTTTTTTTAAGGAAAGTTTGTGGTAACAATAAGCGAACTTTTAAGCACGCTGAAGAGCGTGTTAGTAGCGATCACATCACATCTCTATAACCCACCCGTACGATGATCTCCGAAAGCTTCAATTATTCCCATTCTATCACGACCTAATCATCGCCCGCCCCCATTTAGAACGTGGGAAACGAGAAAAGTTTCGGTCCATCGCTATCCAATTTCGCCACCGTAAGCCACCGGTCACAAAACTTTCCCTACCGTTGGTCCCCAACTGTTGGTCGACTTCAAACAGGTTGGAGCACGGAAGGGAGAACGAAAAAAAGAAGAACCATTCCTAAAATTAGCTCCATAAAAGTTTAACCACTATCGCTTCGCAGCACGCAGCAATTCCCATTATCATCCGCAAACCAGCAAACAACCCCTTTCCCCCCGAAGAAACTAACGTGGAAAATTATCAACAAAGAAAAAAAACAAAACAGAAAAAAAACACGCCACAGCACCCCAATAGAGACAGTAGATAAGAAATCGTTACCTCCAATAAGCGGGCGGGTGAACAACAACAGCAAAAAAAAACTCAATCTCACCTCACAAGTACCGGAAAAAGTAAAACTCCATCCGAAGCACACACACACACAAAGAGAGAAAGAAAGTGGACGCACACACACAAAAAAGGGTTGGAGAGGATAAGAAAAGCACAGAAAAAGCAAAGTACGAAAACACAGCTCGCCCCGATAACTACCCTCATAAATCATTCCACGACATTCGCTCATAATAATTCCGACAAGTTTATAACCATAAATTATTAACTACCTTTTCTCTCTACGCGGCGCCAACTCGCCACGGCTGTCCGTGATCGTCCTGTCCCCTGTCCGTGCCCTCGTGACCGAGCCGTAGTTTTTGTGGAGGCTTTTCTTTCCACTGCTGCCTAGTTTATCCCTTTTCGCAATGCGTTTTTCTCTATGCGCGCGTTCGAAGCAAAGTTTAAATCCTTTCGACTGGTTTTGTATGTTTTTTTTTTATAGTTAAAGAATGTTTTTGTAGTCCGTTTGCTTAAGTAACTACAGGGAAAGCTCGCATAAATTATTGATATCGCACTCCTCAGCTTGGTTCTCGATTGCCATCTTTACTGTCTGAAATTTTGGAGTTGGTTTTGGCTTCCTTCTGTGTATCATGTGTCCGAACGACGACGGTCATTGACGGCTACAGACGAATTCGAAGAGGGTGAGAGCGAATAATGATTCCTTTTCATACAATCGATTCGAGTGGGATCAATTTTCCTACAAAAAGTCGTTTGCTAACGATCAGTTAGATGATCATGCATAGATGGACACGTAACGCAGACCTCATGTAACTCGAAGTTAAGCCAGGAACAGCATAAAAAGTAGTCATCCCGTTTAGCTATTACACAATACCAGAGTGTTAAATTCTACCGAAATTGTATAAAATTGAACCATGGACAGTTCCGATAAAGGTACAAACCCCAATGAACATGTAATCTCGCTCAGTCTCAAGCCATCTCTCTTATGAAAAGCTTGCAGAAAAAAAATCGAAATACATCCAAACCACAATGTCACATAGGGAGGACATGGTGACAGCATGGAAGGAAGCATTAAATCTATCTCACACATCATGCTTCGCTGTACCAAAAAACAAGTCCTTTTTAGGCCACACTCCACAGGGTTGTCGAATAAAAGCGACTCATCATCAGAATGCTTGCGGTACTAACCGGTTGGAGTTTCCATGCCGTTCGATACACATCAGACAGCAAAAGTAGGCAAAAAGCACCCAAAGCACAGTGCTAAGTTTCCTTTTCAACCAAACCCACCCCCGAAACCTTCGGAGAATGTCGATGATAATGCTTTGGTTTCCTTTCTTTTTTGTTACAAATTTTGTTCACACTCGCTCACCGCCGCTTCTGCTTTTCAACCTCAAAAATGAATGGTCAAGCGGCCCGGTAGCTACAGGCGTAACATAACACGAGGGGGAAAGCGAGACACGAATTACGGTGAAAACCACATCGATGAAAAATTACACCCAGATACACCACCACCCGGGCGAAAGGTGTTTTTACCAGGCCAGCAGAAAATAAAAAAAACGACGACATAAATTCTGCGATATGTTTACAGGACCGGCCAACAGCCTACCAACAGACCGACCGACCAACCCGAGCAGTGGAGCAACTTTTACCATCGCTCGAGGTGGTTCGGTGATGGGCCTAATCGAGCAAAAGTGGTTTGGATGCGGCCAGCACTATTACGCCCGTTGAGGTTGTAAACCGGGCAAAAAGCAACGCGAAAGGGGAAAGGAGAGGGAACAGGCAGGGAAGGGAAGGATTTTCCGTTTTCTGATTACCTACTCACTTTCCTTCTTTCTTGCGTGCCTTTCCATGTGGGCAGTACGAGTAGGGCAGTAGCAGTAGAGCAGGATGTATTCGTTTCTTTTCCGGACCGGCTTAATCGGGGAAACCTTTATACGCTTCCGAAACCCTGACGCCCCTGACGCCCCGGTTGGGAGGGAAAATGAAGCAACTTTGATCAGACATTATTTTCACACCTCACGCCGTTTGGTACCAACCACCGATCCACACGGAAAGGGAAAAAGCAGGAAACGTCCAACCGAATGAAACCGATGCTTGCATGAAGCGAGCTCCCGATCCACTAACTAACGAACTGTGGCTATACACATCGCACTGCATTCGAAAGGGGAAAGAGTTGAGGGGGGCGGGTGAGGGCGTTGAAATTTGTGGCCAATTGTGGAACAGTCGAAAATTGGAACGAAAACGCTTCCGCTCTTACATTTCTCCATACCTCTGGGTTCGTAATAAGGGTTGGTTGGTGGGTGTTTTTTACTTTGGTTTTCGTTACCGTTTTGCACACCGTTTACTTGCCATTGGTACCATTTGGAAAATCGTTTTCCCGGTGTTACACATGGAAATGCTTTGCGCAAAAATTGAATCGAGAGAGTGAGAGGTTAAAAATTGCTTTGCTTTGAGCATCAGTTAGATTAGTCAACATTGCAACAAGATACTTCAAATGAAAACATTTTAAAACTAAACCCAATCGATGGTTTAAAAAATTGAAATAAAAATAAATTGCAAATGCCTTAAAGTTGTTGTTAGTGCTATAGTTAATTTACATGATCACAATAATTCCGAATAATCCATACTTAAAGTGTTAAAAAATATCCCTTAAAGTACCGCAATTCTCAAATCCATCTTATGTTCAATCACTTCCTTGTATCCACTAATATAAAAAAAAATAAAGTAAAGTTGTATAATGTATAAAAATATAATACAAAAAACTCTACAAACCAAGCTAACCAACAAGCAGAAAAGCGGGACGATTCCGGCAGACGGGAAGGATAAATATCTTCATTTCCGGAATGCCGCGTGTCACAGGTCGTTTGAATCGCTTCGTTTTTTTTCTTTCTCTCTGTGTTCGCTGCACATCACACGCACAGAACCATGCTGGTGATCATATTTTTACCAAGAGCAGTAACAGTTCTCTCCCCAAAAAGAAAGTAACACCACAAGGAAGGATTTTGGTTTTGTAAAGCGACTTCACAATTTCCGTCTAGGAGGAAAAAATATGGGACATGTCCGTATTTTCAAACTGAGGAAAACTGAAATGATGACACCGTGTGTGTGTGTGTGTGTGTGTGTGTGTGTGTGTAAGTGAGAAAGGAAGAGAGTAATGGTTGCAAACCCTGGAACTACCTTTAAACGGAAATATCAGTGTAGGATGAATTTTCGTCCATTTGCTTCCTTTTTTCCCCCCGAAAGCGATGGTACAAATTGGGATGCTTTCGAAGGGAGAAAAAGTGTACGGATGTGTTTGTAAGTTGCAAGGTAGTAGTTTTGTAGGGAAAATTCCCTTTCTCCACTGCAATGCTACAACTGAGTTCAATTTCCCCCAAACGAGAAA
Source organism: Anopheles moucheti (assembly GCF_943734755.1). NCBI lineage: Eukaryota > Metazoa > Arthropoda > Insecta > Diptera > Culicidae > Anopheles > Anopheles moucheti. The sequence continues at coordinate 27,731,382 of NC_069141.1, forward strand.
AAAAATAGCCGGAAAGTCCACTACTCTTGCGGAACACAGTTTCAGAGCTAATAAACGACTCGATTAAGGGTTTTGCTTTCAGACGAGAAGGATAGAGGTGGTTTTCTCTTCTGTTTTTTCGCTTCCTTACTTCTGCCAACAACCCACCGTTGCAGTAAATCCACATGTGCTTCGCTAGATTACGTACGCCACGGGTAACGGGCACTAATTCATTCCCGGCACGAGGTGCCCAATGATCCGATGCACAGCACCGGTCCAACCGATCCTGGTGGTAAATGGTTTTGATTTAGATAATTTGTACCTTTAATCAATTTGGTCTCGCTAACCACTAATGAGTGGGCAAGACCCGGACCAGACAGTGCGCTCAAACAACGCTTGGTCAGCTGGTGTTTATTAATAATCGATCGCGAAATGGCGTCGGCCATCGGGTTCGGTGGGACGGGAGGGAAGGATTACGCCGAGAAAGTAGGTGATTATGTTCTAATGGGAATGGAGGTCGTATCGGTGCGGGAGAACTCACCCCGAGTCGGAGTGCTTTGTGATGGTGTGTATTACTACTTCGCTGCTGATCATGAGGTGCTGGTGGGGCATTATGATGTACGTGTGCGCTATGGGTGAAATTCCTGCGGGCCAGTACCTTTGCGGATTAGGCTCATTAGGAGTGAGATTATGAATTCCATGGACAGGGATAACATGTGTTTTTACCGCGCTGCTCTGAATACACACACTAAGCTTGTTTGCAGGTCGATTAGAATGAAGCGTGTGGTGTGCTGGAAATCGCTCGCATGTAATCGTTGCGAATTTATGATGCTTAATTGAATTCGACTGTAATCTAGGCGGATATTGGTGTAGTTGCTGGGGATGGGACGAACGTTGTAATAATCGATGCCTGGTGAGTTCTTTCCGAAAAGAGATAATCCGTATGTATTTTTGGATTAAAGGGAAAATTGATGCACTACAACATGATGCAATGTATGTGGACAAGAAGATCTGACAGTAAACGTCCCAGTGTGAATAGTCTAAACTTCAACAAAACACAAAGAGCTTAAAAGCAACAAAAGCTCCTCGAAAAGAATCTTCTGGTAGTAGGCCTTGGCATCCCAATAAGCATTACTTTTAACACGAAGAAGAATGAAGAGATTTTATAATTTCTAGAATTTTTACTCCACACAATGAAAATTAAGCACATGGTAATTAAAAGTTGCTTCTAGGACCACTTCAATATAAAACGCACATGAATAAACCTAGCACTATCCTTACAAATGTAGGTTAATAATTAATTAATTCTGATTACTACAATTAGTATAGCTTTATTTAACCCTAATAAATGATTTTCTTACCACGAAACATTGTGCGAAACGGTAGTATATCTTTCACTGAAGCATAAACCATTCCATCCACTCATGTTTATCTTGTTTTTCAAGGCAAAAAAATCAAACTTCTCTAAACAACCTTATCCCCTTGCGTATACTCTGCCCATAATGGACGGTGCTCACTCGCTCCAGCACCAGCATACTTAACTAATAGAATGATAATCTGTCCACTTACACTGATAATCCCTCACGAAAACTAACTCCACTAACCACGCGTAGGCTTTCGAAAACGGAATGCTTTCGCCTGTACACGTTTGTGCTTGGTGGTAGTAGTAGTTCCTAATCGCACGGCACCTAAACTTTGGTCTCTTCAACTTGTTTGCCACGCTAATCCATACGGGGAGGAAATTGGAACGTTTTTACCCCCCCTGGCCCCACAAACATCATCCCTTTTTCCCACCAAAAGAAAGGAATTTCAATTTCCCGGTACGTCGTACGTTCGGCATAATGTCTTCCCTTCATCCTACACATACTTACGCCAAACGGACGGAAATGTGTTTTGATTTCCTTCTGATCGAAAAAAGAAAAACCTCCACCCCGAAACGACCACAACCAGCCAGAAACGATTTCGATAAAATTCAAATGAGCTCATCGCACCGTCGATAAACTAATAAAAGGGCGTCTGACCAAGGCCGTGCCAAAACCACAACCATGTGTGTTTGTATACTCGTGTGTGTGTGTGTGTTTCCCTCTTTATTGCTCTCTCACTCTGGCGTTACCGCTAGCGAAACCATGGAAACTACCACAGCAACCTTCAGGGGCGACATCCGGCGGTTTGAGTGCCGGTTCAAAGGAAACGAACCGCACCGGAAAACCGACACCCGAAGAGTGGGACCGGCCGTGCAAAGTGCAACTCAGCGCAAAAGTTCGACCTTCGGGTTGTACGGTTCGATCGGTTGTCGCATCGATGGGTTTTTGGGGGGGGGAGGGGGGTTGCCACCGGAGGCACCCGAACACCAACCCGTAGCGGTAGCTATGCGGCACTGCGGCAGTTCGCAGTTAGTTACACATGGCCGGTTTTTGTGGCTCTTGGTGGAAATGGGAAGTGTGTTGTTTTTTTTTTCTTCCTTTGTGTGTGTGTGTGAGTGCGCCTCCCGGTACTTTAATGGGAAATTATTCCTCCTAACCTTGCCCCGATGGGGACGTACCGTGCTGGAGGTAGAATCGATTGCGATTCGATGAGGGTTTGGTGGATTGTTTGGGAAGGTTGTGCCGGATGGGAAGTGAAGACCGAAAATGCCCTGCAGCTATATCCCTTGCTTTCGATCCTTCGGTTTCGGACGTGTCGGATATGGGCAATGTTTTCTTCTGTTTTTTTTCTAGAGGTAGGTCATTGACCATGGACTGGTGGGAAAATTGTGCTTTAATTTTAGTTGGAGAAGACATTTGAATCGGCGCTATTTTTTTAATCACAGCATGTTAAAGTCACAGCCTGCTCGGATGTAACGAAGGTAATACTTCACATCGATCATCACCTTCGGTAACAATTTTCCCCATTCAACCAATTGTAATAGTTCCATTTCCCTGTTCCATGAAAATCATTCATTTTCCTGGGGAAAAAAACATTTCATTCAGGAATCACTATTCAATCTCTTGACAGGTGCTTGACACGGAAGTTACATGTCACCGGAACCAGCAGCAAAGATCAGACCCGACGACCCCGGACGATGGTTAGTCGTCGTGGGAATTGTGGCAAATGCAACGTTCGCCAACTTTGTTGAAGATGCATCGAACGTGACCCCGCCATACACAACAACGCCACGACCACATCGTCGAACAGACGAATGATTTGCCCGGTCGGATTAAATCTCCACTCCACTGTCCTTTTGCACCTTCCGTTTCTGATTTCCTCGAGCGTAAAGTTTGCGCTAAGGGAAAGGAAATGTGGCCGCCGCCAGTGCTCCTACCGTTGGTGTACTCGTTATTGAATGTCCTGAGCTCTTACTGCGTCGCATTTTCAGCTTCGAGTGGATTATAATATTGAAAGTACATTGACTGGAAAAATATGATTGCAAAATCGAGGAACACTTCTCGAGCGGGACAGAAAATCGGAGGGAGGGGGGCCAACAAGTTCTTCGCACCGGGAATTGCCAGCAAAGTGACTTTCAGCCAGCCCTTTGGCAGCCGTTGCGATACCGGGAAGCTTTTGACATTTTTTTTCTTCCATTTCGTAGAAGCGACACTGGCAACACTGCTTCTGTAAAGCTCTAGTGGATCGAGCGTACAAAAATGGCTGCGACATTCCTGCATCCTGGCCGAGGCCAGGTGAGTCTGTGTACGTGTATGAGGTGTATAAAACCCGAGCAAGGATATAAATAAGCTCGAGCGGCAGTAAGATGTTACCATCAGCTTTGCTCTGATAAAGATTTCATTGCACTGCAGAGTGAATGGCCGTATGGTGGTGCGCTGTGCAGTAAGAAGGTGAAATGAAGCGTCACGAAGTGCTCTTTTGGTTGGATGGAGGTTGGCTGGAAGGTTAATATAATGACGCGGCAAGGCGGAATTCTATAACCGAAAGGCTTAAGGTAATCGCGACGCTTGTACGGTCGAGATCAGTGTCAGCTGAAGATGATGAAGATCTTTCCTATTTGAGGCGATTTGGTAAAAAGCTCTATTAGTGCTGCACTAACGATTTTATATGGAAGCCTTCGTGTACTACATTTTTCCTATAAATTCCACTATCCACAATATTAGCCTCTCCATTTTTTTTTATCTTTGCTGCGACTTTTTCATCTGCGCCCAATGTTCCCGAACGCCATATCAATCTGCAGTCATAAATTTGAACCCAGCAAGAATCCCTTTCCATCACAGGGATCGCGCCATCATTAACCGTTACCAACGGCAACGGCCGTACGGTACAGCTGACGCACATCAGGCTGTCTCGGCTGTCTGACAGCCGCCCGCTGACGAAGACATAAACTGTCAAATACATCAGCCAAGCCAGCTCAGGCATTGTGCTACCCCGGGGGACTGGGTTTCACGCCGCGCACGCGGAGCCTTAGGACATTGCATTTTGTGCCAGTTGATGGATAGTTTTTTTTTTGTTTTTCGCTGGAGCTAGAAATCACGCACCGTTCTCGCACCCTCCACCCAACCTCCCAACTACCGATGTCACAACGATGGTGACGGTCGTGACCCGTGCCGAGTTGGGAAAGCTTGTTCCGAGCGAGCGAATCGACGGGACACCGATTGGATGCTCCATGGAGGCCATGAATGCCACATGAATCCGTCAGTTCGGTCCAGCGCGTCCATGAACGAGCCAAGGGTGCATTTTGCGCCCTTGCTGTTAATTGATTTTCTCTCCCGCAGGCACCTCAGGCAGGTTGGAAGGTGTACAGTCTGTTGCTTCATCCGAGCCAACCGGGACTCCTGGATCGGGATCGGTTTGAGTGGCTTTTCGAAAGCGGTACCGCGCAATACCGCAACCGGTAACGGCATTGAAACCCATCCAATCAATACAAGCACAGGCGTGGATCGTGTCAGAAAGGACGTCAGAAAGCCCATCAGCGGGTCGGCTACACGCTTGAAAAGTAACAGCGGACTGGTAATCCTCCGGCGAAGGGGATTGTATTGTCCCCACTCGTCGGGTGGTCAAGCATATTGACGTCGTCTGATGTCTGGATCATCGGTCACATATAGCACCTTTTTTGAAACGGGAAGCGACGGATCTCTGTCCGTTCCGGACCAATATCTCGCCGGTATTGGGGCGAGCCGGTGCAGTGCATTAAATCACAGAATGTGCGATTGTGACATAATAATGATTGCGAAACCGTTCGATTGGTTTGCTGGGATCGGTTGGTGGTCTTTTTGGCCATCAGGATTGGTTAGCAGAACCTTTCTGTCCCTTCTGGCTCGTCCCTTTGACTTATTCTCGTACAGGATTGAGGAACAAAATGCACCACCACCACCACACAGACATAGAGGATATGCGGGAAATGGATATTCGTCACGTCATCAACGGATTTGCGTTACAACAGGGTCGTTATGGCTACGTTATTGTGCGTTACGGTAACGTTCGACTGACGTTATGAACATCACCGTTGGGTTGCTAGTGTTAAATGGTGTATTAAACTGATTTTTTATGAGTTTTTTGATGCAAATATAGGAAATTAAAACAATTCTTTTTTTTAATTTAATTTGAACCTAAAACAAGTTTATTATTACCTTAAAAACACGAATGTCTCTATGTAACACTCCCTGTCACATTGACTAACTCCAAATCACTCGGTATAATAGTGAATGTGAAAAATGACTTTCATGTCACCGACTATGTCCACCTTTTGTCCTGTCTACCTCCATCTCACCATCATCGTCCGATTTGGAATTCGTTAATCCCCTCGCCACACTGTCACCTTCCTCATCATCGCTCGCCATGCCAACGACTGACGTTGACTTCATGCCGGCCCTTAAATCTCCGGACAGCATTACAGCCAACGATCATCATCGTATCGTCCAGCTGGCCTTTATGGCGCGTGTCGAAGTGTTTTGTGGTCTCATGTATTTGACACCAGCTCTCATAATGGTGCAAACATTAGCGTGGAGCGAATGGCGCTGGCACGTGATTCTGCAGCAGAACCTCCTCCCATTCTCCTCGCCCACGTCAGGCTGTCGTTTTGGTCAACCAAAATGACAAATCATGTACACTCTAATCCAAGTACTTGCCGGGTGAAGAAAAACAAAAAATAACCCCCCCCCCACACACACACACACACTTCCAGACGAAAGCCCCCTATCCTTAAGCTTTATTTTGTGTTTTTATTTTTGACTACAAAAATGAAATCATTTCGATGCCATTCGGTAACATAAGTGAACCGATGGAAAGAGCAATATAAAAAAAAGGAAACATTAAAGTTCGGACTGTCATTTATCAGCGCTGGCTGAAGGAATGGTAGTGGGAACGTTCCGAAAACGCCCTCCACTGCATGGCGATGGAGGTGGGGCGGGTCAGTCTGTTGGCGGTCAGTTGGTAATTTATCATTTTTTCCCCACATTCTTCGTTCGTTGATGTTCGTTTGTTCGTCGTCTTCCGCACGAATCGCTACTTGTTACACCACACTGCTAAGGACCAAAGGGGGTTGGACATGGCGGATGTTGAATGACCTTTCGTTTTCATGCTGATTATCCGACGCACCATTTCCATCCAGTCACCCTGTTTTGTGGAACTGGATGGGTGTGTGTGTGTGATTAATCAATTAGGATGCCGAGTTTAGATTTATTGTTTCATAAAGTATGCAACCACATTAAGCTTTCGGTGTGCGGCTGTATCTGTTCGTTATGGTGCTGCTGTAGTTAATGTGCTCCGGAGGGATTAGCTTGGGCGTGGAGAACGAGTTGGAAGTTAATTTAAATAATTGCACCAAGGTAGAAAGGTTTTATGATGTTAAAGTCCTTCTAATGTGCTTGGTAATAAGCGGCAAATGCTCTATTGTTAAAATTTTAAATACAAAATTATGTAATTTAATTCGTATTAAAACCGTTACTACATTAAAACAGTAACGCATCATTCCATTGTCTCGAAAATCCCAAGCAAAAAAAAGAAGCTTTTCCTAAAACCTTCCATTAAAACGGTACCCATGAAACCCGAAAGCTCAAGCTTTATATTCTCTTCTGACAAATACAGCAAAGCACACGCTTAACCATCCTGATTTATGCCATTCCATTACCCGGTTAAGCCACCGACTGGCTTGCCACCGCCCCTTGCCACTACGCGCGAAAGTCAATCAATTTTCGACTCACCTGGCAAAAGACACACTTGTGAAGTACGTCAGGTTTCTGCCAAAAAGGGGCGAGAAAAATAGCACCAGGCTTAGTGCACTGACACTGTTCAGCCCGTTCCCGGCCCCCAACCAAACAGCCACACACGCCGAGGTGCGGGTGAGACAAAGTGGCTCTCGAAATCTCGTTTGGCAGGGATTTCCATTCTTCCGAGTGAATGATTTCTGTGGCTTCGCATCTTTTAAGCGTGCGAATTTCGTAGCAGATTTTCTACACCATCGAAACTGTGTCTTGGGCTGTTGTTGTGGCAGCGAACATGGGTTCGCATGAATGCAACGATTTGGCTCTTCCTTTTGGCCACGTGCGTGTTGTAAGGCACGCCGAAGGTATAGAATATTCTTGAGCAGGTTTTTGACACTTTTGGGAGGAGCTTTCGTTGAAGGGTGGTCGTCAAACACGCGCCTGCTTTGTTTGCAATAAAGGCTTCCCGGCTTGACATGTGCGGGTAGCTTCTGTAACGGATCGACATCGAATGCCGTTCCATTGCGTTTCCCGATTTAATTTGACCTTAAAATGTGTTTTTGTTTGCTTGCTACATAAAATTATCTCATCCAAAGCTCTACCCATATTTTAAGGCAACTCCAGATGTCACGTGGTCTGACAATTCAATTTAATTTTCCAACGCTCGCCCCCCCCTGCCTGGTTTATTTTCACGATGGACGGCGGAGATTGAATTTAGATCCCCGGCCAAGTAAGGGGAGTTCCACAAATTTCAACTAAAGTTTACCATCCCATTATGCCAAGCGTGTACTCGCTGTACCGTGGGGTCTTCTGCTTAGGCTTATTTATCCCTTGAAATGATCGTTTGTCGTGGGGTTTGTTTTTATCCGTTCTCTCGCGCGTTCGCCTTTCCGCAAACATCCATAACGTAATGTTATCTGTGCCGTACAAAGAACAACAGCAAAAAAACCACTCGCACCGTAATGGAGACTCTTCCGCTCTCTCGGGCGATCTATTGCCACTCGGGTTCTCGGGTGTGTGTGTGCAATGGGCGCTTTTACACTCCACCATTAAATCGTGTCTTTGCCTGCACGGTGGAAAACTGCCATGACCAGCAGAATATTATGGCAGCAGCATCTTCGCAGTAGGCGTGGGATGAATGTACAGCTCTTTATTTTTTTCTAAATAAAGCTCCACCACTACCAGCAGGCGAGCAACATCGCTGGAGGGTGAGGGCTACAGTGCCGGCCATAAATACGCTCCGTGTACACGCTTGAATCACTTTAAACTCTCATAAAATGCTTATGTCAATGGGTGCACACGCGAAGCGGAGCTGCTTAAAGCGCTTAAGCAGTGAACAAGCAAAGCCCGGTTCGGGATGGATGAACTGCCGAGGCTGTTCTGTTTCGAGACCGTTTCCTTTTGGTTCCCGAGCGCAAAAAAAGGCCTTTTTCCTAGCGAATCCTTCAGGCGCCAATACGGGCGAGTAGAAATGGATGTTAAAATTTATCTTTTATCGTATCGGCGCGTTCGTCTTTATGTGTGACACTTGAGTGGAACAACCGGAAATTTTTGCCCGCAAAAATATCCTTTTTTATTCAGAAAAAAAAGAATCAAATCAAATCGAAAAGAAGAATCGGGGTGATGGAAAAAATGCTGATGAACATACCTTTCGGGGGATTGACTGCGATCGCACTCCGGAACAGGCTTTCCTCGTCCACCCAGTCGCGATTCCGGCGCACCGTTTTTGCACTGTACGCGATCAGCAGCAAGCCGACACATGCCAGCACGAACTGTCGTCGCCGTAGGCCGTATGCTTTCGTGCTGCGGCCACTCGAGCGGCCACTCCTACCGACCGTGGCCGGTCGGGACGGTTTGCTGGGGCCGCTACCACTGACAACACTTGCACTGGTCGGAACGCTTCCATTGGTGCGGAACTTGCCGTACCGGCCATTATCACTGCTGACCGACATACGGTTGATGCCGGTGGCATCATCACCCCCACACACTCCCGTACCCGCACCACCCTCACCATAAACACCCCCCGCGGATGTACGGCTGCTCACTAGGGCCACACACTTGCGCACGACCGAACCCACCCAGCACGGGCCAGTCCGACGGCCACTGCACCGGCCGTAGTTCGGTGGCTTGCCACCGGTCGCGCCGGTTGGGCTGGACGAACCGTGGCCACGGGCAACACCGGTGCCATCAATCAGACCACTCACACCGAGCCCGACCAGCAGACAGTAGCCAACGCTCGGCAGATAGAGGATGCGCTCCGCGACGACAAACCCGACGTAGAACAGCAGGTTGCTGGCCGGCAGGAAGGGTAGCGTCAGTAACGCGACGGCCATTAGCAATGCGGCAGCGGGCGAGTTGTGCAACGTGCACCCGTCCCGATGGTTCGACTCGTCCGGCGAAGCATCGGCACTGTCACCCCGTACGGACGACGCACAGGAACTTGAAGCTGATGAGGAGGAGGAGGAGGAGGAAGAGGTATAGGAGGAAGAGGACAGGGAGGGCGTGCGGGATGTGGACGCTATCTCTGGGGATGTGGAGAGAAGTGTGGCGAACGGGAATGGGGTGTGCTCCTCGGATGACTTCGCCTTGCTCAGGTTCGACGTCTCACCGGCCGAACCCAGCGGCCAGTGACAGGCGAACTTCTTCCCGACCGTTCCCTGGAAGCTCTGGTTGTAGTTGATGCTGGCACTGTCGTTGTTGTTGTTGTTGCTGCTGGTGCTAGTGCTGCTACTAGTGCCCTTGCCCTTGCCCCCGCTGGAAGCCGTCCGGCAGAAGTAGTTGGCCAGCGTCGAAGGCGCTAGTGATAAATATTTGTATTCCGGCGCGTAGGCACACCCGCAGATGATGGACGACATGCCGTTGTTGTTGTGCAGCGTCCGGCAGGAGCTGGAATGGTGCAGTCCGGCATCGTGCTTGCACAGCGCACAGGCCGGGTCGTCCACGTTCAGCGGCACGACGGGCACGAGCGTTCCCTCCTCCGTCCGCAATCGGTGCAGGTTCAGTTTGTTGGTCAGCTTCCGATTGAAGCTGGCCGCACCGTTGGCACTCTTGGGCGATGCGGTGGACGCTTGGCGGGCGTGCCGGGCCAGCACGCGGCTGCTACTCCACACCGCCCAACCGAGCGCCAGATAGAACAGGCAGGCGAGCGCCACCTTGCGATCGTACACGGTGCCGATGCGCGGTATCGCATCCATGCCCCAGTCGAAGCTGAGCACGTCCGGCAGCAGCAGCAGCTTGAAGTTGACCACCGGCAGGTAGGTGAAGGTGAGGAATCTCGTCCACAGGGAACCACTTTTGGCGGTTGGATTGTCGGCGCTTGAAAACAACGTGGCTGGCCGTGGAAGTGTCAGCCGGCAGTGTAGGAAGAAGGCCAGCGAGAGGCCAATAATGCTAAGGCTCCGAACTCGGTGCTGTAGTTTTAGGATGAAAGAAAAACGGAAAGAATTCGTTATTACACACAATATTCAAGGAAATTTTGCACAGGCAGATAAACTGAAAGGTGAGCTTTGGATGAACTGAAGGACGACCTTTTAGCTTGTACAGGCAGTCCCCGAGATGCGCTATTATTGCGGACCGCTATAATCCGGGAAAAATCCACGTAACTCGTATTTCCGCGTAAGTCGAATCGTGGTGCAATTTTGTTTATACTTTAAAGTCACAGAGTCGACTTCCTGCTCTGGACTTAATTGTTTCACCGAATCAGGCGATTTTAAGAAAGAATACATTAGAATAAGTTAGAAAGAAATGTTTTATGTGATAAAAAAAACGTTATTTTCGACCAATTTTCATCTTTTTGCTTAGATTTTGTGCTATAAACCTGCTTATCTGTCAAATTTCCAATAAACCACGAATCTCCGAATCCACGTAAAAGAGACACAGAGTATTTCGGGGACTGCCTGTACATTGCAAGAGCAACAATAGACGCTTCAGAGCAACAACACTATCTACCTTCTTGCAAAGGAACTCGAGATATCCATCGTAGAAACTGACAACATATTTCTTCGAACCTCTCTTTGGGTCTTTTTGGATGTACCCGACTGGTGGCAGACACACTACACGCCCGCAGAAGTCTCCTCTAATTAAGCTTTTCGTGACCGCGCATACATATTAGAGTAGCGTCTTCGGGATGGAAGCAAGGAAAGAAATCGAACCCACGAATTTGCCCAGCCACTCCCTCTTGAATTATTTATTCAGTCTTAATTAAAGCGTAAATAAATCATACAACCACCGGCACCGGTGGTTCGTCTGTTGCAGAAAGAATTAGTTTGTACGATATCGGACGGGCGGCTAAGATGCCACCGACGACGACGACGACGACAACGTCGACGAGGATCATTGACTTTTGATGGGTTCATAATGGAGGAATAAAAAGATTCTTCATCTCCAACCGTGGACGATTGGCCGTGGGAATGGAAGCCGTCTGGCAACGCATTTATATAGCCAATAATTCGATGCTTCGTAAGGTACGGTGGGGGGCAGAGATAGCCACAGCCATCCAACCGAACCCGAGAACACCGAGAACCGTCCGGACCGTCTTGCGGATAGCGTTTTGGATTATTCTATTACAGAGTCAATGTTTGTGCTCAAGTAGATTTTTATTTGCGACATATTTCTTCATCGCTACCCATCCCCACCGCCGTGCCCCGGTGCTGGAAGTGGCCAGCTGGATACTGGGTAAGTTTTTCCCCTCCATTTTTTTTTCTCCTGCCATTCTTGTTCTTGGCCCATTCTCGAAGTGCTTTCGAGCCAAAAAAAAAGGACCATCGGGGAATTGAAGCAGCCGCCGGCAATCGATTGATGATGGAGAGCGACTTGAATTCTTAACCTTTTTGCTTTTTTGCCCATTTGCTGCAACTACCCACTTTCTCTCAACCCCAGCAGGGACAAGAATTGAGGTATTGCTTGTCGGCAAAAGTGGCCACGTCTTCGACGATCACTAATGGAATATGATTGGCTGGCAGCGGGAAGAAAAATAGCTGTTCTTGGCGAGTTGAAATGTGGCAAAACGGAAGGTTACGTTCAAATATTGTCACAGAACCAGGTGCCGTTGTGCGAACGTGAGGTGAATTTACGTCACGGACGGATCCTTCCAGCAGCAGCATGGGCGACTCCAAGAAAGAAAACTAAACCCGAAGCATCCTTTTCGGATTGGGTTGTGTGTTCTGCAACCTGCACGAATGATGAATATGGCTGAAAGGTACTGCCAACCAACAAATGGACTCCGCGTGAGCGTGTGCGTCTGCAGGACGAACTTTTTGACCTCAGTTCGATGGAACCGCAGCGAGTGCTTTTGTGTGCGAGTGAACGAGAGTGGGAAAAGAAAATGAAACGAGGATCAAAAAATCACTTTCAACTTCGATCGGTTTTATTGGTTCTTCTGGCGCTGGTTTGAATGGTTTTAATTTCCATCGTCCCCACTACCCACCGTTCCACCGAGGGTCGACCCGATTGATGGCCGGGTTTCAATATCAAACGAATAGAGAAAGGGAGTTTTGTGTTTGTAGCAGATCAAAAGTTGAACCCTTTACCGGATTTTTTTTCTCTATTATTTCTTAGGAAGGGTAGAAGTTGCCGCAAAGTTTGCTTCCCACGCTGGACTATAGTTTATGGAGGCTAATTTATTTTCCAAACTGTCCGAAACGCAGAACCCGAATCCTGGACAGGCGCTGTTCGGGGTGGGGGAGCAGGGTAGTTTGTTCCAACTCTTGGATAGTTTTTCAAAGAAACCACTCAAAAACAGACTACACTTTTAGTGCCTTTCGGAGAAAATGCGTCAAAGGATATCAAGCTGGACTGGATCCACACGGGGAAAAAACTGGATCATTTCAGTTATAAAAGACTCCTCCATTTTGTGGAGCTTGTTCTAAGCTGGCCACAGCCATCGATGGACGACGGAGGAAGGAAAGTAGTGGAGGAATGGTGGAGAACAAAAGTTTTTCCGAACCAATTCTACTGTAGCTGTAAAATACCAAACTTCATCCACATCTCTCTCTTTCTCTCTTCCCTACGACACTCTTGAATCGGGGAGATTCATTAAGTCGGAATCTTACATCCATCTTCAAGAAAATGGGAAGTTTTGACGTTGTTTAAGAAATCGAACACACACACGCACACACCGAGCGACAGTGTTCACCAAGCGATAGCTGTTGATCCTTTTGTATAGCCCGAACAGTAGCAGCATCGCAGCAACCGAAGCAGTGGAGAATCGTTGAATAATTTGATTTTCATCCCTTTGTTGCCACATGCCCGTCGCCTACTTCGATCGAGGATGAAATCGAATCCCAAACACTACCCCACCCCACCCCAACACCTGCCGGCCCTTGAACCGTTAGATTGAAACGAACAATAAAAACTAAATAATAACTATTCTATTCTAACTTTTGCTCGTACTCACGGATCAAGTTGATGAGATGAGAAAAGTTCCCTTAACTATCTCGCCTTGGTATGGGGTGGTAAGGCTTCAATTTTGAGTCCTTTCCCATCTTCAGGAAATGTGGTATTTACGCTTATTTTCTTCGAGAACTCACCCATACCGGCAAACCGTTTCGGCTTCGTACCTCTTAGCATTCGTTAGCAGGACAGGCTGAAGCTGAAGCTGAAGAACACCGGATCGGTTAAGGAAAAACCAGTCGGTACGCTTTGTGATGGAACCGGTGCTAAGTTTGCAGTACTGTGGGGTTGAAATGGAACTTGTTTTGCATTTGAATTTAGTGTATTGACGTTGGTTATTGCCTTGCCGAGGAAGAGTCGAGCGTCGAGGAGAAGCATTCAAAGAGTTTTTGTTTTATTGGAATTGTTGTTCAAATGTGCGTAAAGTGTTTTGGGGGGCAAATGGAATTGAGATGAAGCAGATAAAGAGATGGCATGCAAGCTGTGAGATGTGATTTTCTCGTGATGATTGGCATGGTTCTGAGATGTGATTTTCTCGTGATGATTGGCATGGTTCTGTTTATCTTCTAAAAAATAAAGTATTATTACCGTCGTAACAATTCCACTAGAAATTTAATGATCTTAATTTAATTGAAACCACCAACACGATCATTGTAAAGTATCGACAAATGAAATGGTTCACGAGACAAAACACTCCATTGGGTTGATCTTTATCCCCCAGTCTATCGAAAACTTTCTCCAATAAACTTTCCGAATGGATCACTTCCCGTCCAGAGACACCCGGAAGTGCGGATGAATTTTCCAGCCGGGTTAAATAGGTGGCGTTCTTTTACGTTTTGCCCACGTTTGCCAACCGTTGCATACAGTGTCACAGTAGTGTGCCCAGCCCAAACACGAACAAAAGGGAAGCTCAATGGCTCCACAAGTTCCAACCATGGTTCACCCCTTGCCAGCGAACGGAATGTGGGTGGTGATCTGCTTTTCAGTTGCGCTACCAGCAGCCCGGATGAAGTTTCAATTCATTTCGGTTTCACAGTCTGCATCAAATTGCCAATTAGTTGTAAAGGCTCGGCTCACCGGCGACCGGCGGGCCTCGTTGCAAAAGCTGACGAAGAGAGATTGCTGATTAGTTAGTGGAGGTAGGAAAAGTTTTGTGTTCGATAGCGGGCAAACTCTACCTTACGCCGGCGATGGATGGATCCACCGTTTCACTTGGGGCAACCGAAAAGAAAAAAAAAATGATTACAAAACTTGTAAACTATCCTGCTTTATCAGTAGCTGAAAGTTTATCCCTATCGGGCAAATTGAATTCCATCCACAAGGCCAGCCTATGCCGGGAGCCTGCAGCAGGATATTGGCATTGTTGAGTGATTCCAAATTGGTAAGCTCCTGGCTGGTGGGTCTGAAATAATGGGAAATGGGTAGGGAAATTGTATGCCCGAGCGAACAGAGCAACCTCAAGCCGGGTAACAAAGGTTGCAAACTATTTTAATGGTGATGCATTTAATTTGCGCAAAAGGGGTTCGCCTCTAATTAAAACACACATTTTGCTCTTCATAGTGCAAAAAAAAAAAAACGAGCGCAGGACAGACTAATTAAAACTTGTAATACTTGAACTCGTAGCTCGTCTTCGTTGCCGTTACAAAACGATTTATCTTCCAGTTTGGAAGTGTTTAATTTTTAACCATTCACTCGCTCAATCATCTTTTTATGCAAAACCGGCTGTGCAATTGTGTTCGTATCGTTTATGTTATTATGATGATTAGCACTACGGTGCACTAAAGGAAGCAGGGAAAGAAAGCTTTCGCCTGACTTGCTTCTCACCCAGCAACAATGATCGTCAATGGCCGATAATGTCTGATGATGATTAAGCAAACAGAATTTCCATTTGTAACGATTTTTCATCCTTCCCATCCTTCGATCGCCCTCCTAAGGGATATCAGCATGATGGTGCAGTAGTAGTAGTAGTAGTAGTAGTAGTTATGCTAGTACCGTTGGGAAACTGATGGGTGGTTCATAAGGGAATGGGCATCGCAAATCAGTTTGCTGGGAAATCGCGGTTTCTCTTTTCCATTTCATTTTTGCCGTGTGGAAAAAGGGGGCGGGAAAAAATGGACAGACACCGTTAGAACCGACGGAATCGATTGCACTAACGAGCACGGAAAGTGAATTTCTTCCCTGTGCGGCTTTGCGGTTGATTTTCGATCAAACTCCTTTCATCGTCCTTCATCGTCAGAATCATCACACAATTTCCTGCTTCCCTTCGCAAAACTCATTTCACGTTCCGTGTGGTTGGTCCTCGATCCCTCATCCTATTCTTGCCTCGGTTTCACCGGTAATCGCCGATGAAACGATTGATTCAGGAAGATAATTTCTGTAGCGAATTCAATTGATTCAATGCCGAACGAGGGTGTTGGGTGTTGCAGCCGGGGAAAAGGGTGAAGTGTTTTGTGGTTTGAAGCATTTTTCTCTTTACATGGTGCCAAGACCAGGGAGATCTATCAGAATGGATGCAGGTGAAGGAAAGGCAAGCCGTAGGGGAAGTAAACCGTTCCGTTTAAAGATGATAAATCAATCAGCACACGGTTGCACATTGCACGTATGGTTGTTATGGTGTCTAAAATTGACGTAGAATGTGAGATATTACTGGAGCCTTAAGGGCAATATACAAAACTGTTCTCGCTTTAACAAAACAACCTTTTTATTAAGTAACTGGACAAACAATTAACTGAGTGAAAGATGCTGCTTTTAGCTACTTTTTCTAGCTAGCTGCACACCTTTTGTTCACCGAAAACCTTTGAAATGTTGCAGTTGAGCAAAAATAGCTCCATGATTGCTGATGTGAGAAACGAGGAAACCGCTAACCTTCAGCATCCCCGGAAAGCCGACCATCATACGAAACTTTCCGCAAATAGCTCAACCCTCGGATGGGAAGCCCTGTTTGGTGAAATTGTTTGACAGTTTGAGGTTTCCATCTGCTTTCCCGGACCGTAAGAAGTTTCAAACCTTCCCATTCATCAGAAAACCCCGTCCTAGGGCGGCAACCAGCAGCATCACTTTCGACAGTTCGCCGGAATTTTCCTTCCCAATGGATAAAGCGTGTGGCTTCGCTGGGTGGTGTGGGGTTTTTGGGGGATGTGCGGGAACTTAAGCAAGTAGGGATTTTGTTGCGTCTTGTTGTTGATGCTGCACACACACAAAAAAAGGGTTTTCCAAATTGAACCACGTAACCCGATCAACGGTGTGAAAGTAGACGCGAACCAAGAATTTAAACCGTTTATCCGCAGGTAAAGAGATTAGGCCCTTCGCGTGGCTTTTACACGTGGCCCCTTTTTTGCCGTAAGTGGTTCGACCGTGAATTTGGCGTGATTTGTTTTTCATCGGAAAGATTAATGTACTGCCGGTGGAGCAACATACAAAGACACTGCAGCGGAGCATACGGTTTATATGTAAATCTCGAAAATGTACAATAAAAAGGCATGACTCAGTGTGGAATGTGCCTTTGCAGCTCAGTGTGATTTTACAGTTAAATATCTTTTTAATACTGTTGTTCAGATAAAGTTCAGCTCAGAGCTTTTTGGAGAAAACACAAAAAAACAGAAATATTAAGGGAAAAATTTCAGTCAAAATCACCGGGAGCGGCCAATGAAGAATCTCAATGATATTTTTTCAATTAAACATCATGTCAAGGACATCATCGAATAGGTTACTGTATCCAACGAAAACTAAGCGCCTAAATGTATGCAATCACAATAAGTAAAACACGTTTAGCGTCTCATCACCCTTATTTGGATGATGCCAATGGTTACCGCCTGATGTGCTATACAAAAAGCCAAGTAGGCGTTGATAGCGGCCCCACGGTAACTATTGCGATTTTGACACGTGGCGCTGAACGTGTTTAAAATATTATTACCCATAATAAAAATTATTTTAATTGACACAAGAAAACTTATTTGGATTAGGATTAAGCAATGGCCTATCTTGACGAAATAAAAAAAAGAATTAGGATTAGAAAGGATTGACTGCAGAAAAAGACATCGTTTTGTTTACCAATACTACACATAGAGAAATATTAAGTTGGACCCCTTGAGAATGTCCACTAGTTCAACAGTTTTTCAAGATGTACATGCTCAACATGCCACTCAAACTCGCCAAGACTTTCTTATCTACTCCACCCAACAAGCAGGCAACAAGTCCTTAAGTCCCCATGCAGCCAGCAGCTCCCTCTGTGAGCGTGCCGAGTACTTATGCGATCGATTTTATTCTCGTTACATGCTTAAGGAAAGTGTTTAGTCCAAGCTGGTAGTCATTAGTCAACGGGAAACCGATGATGAAAGGGACACCCGCACCGTCGGGCCGCACGGGTTGTGATACGTCCGTGCAAAATAAAACAGCATGGAAGAACAACAAGTGCGAGAGCGCCAAGAGCTTTCGCTGGATAAAGTGAGCAGAAGGAAAAAAGCATAACAGCTCAAGCATCCTGTCCTCTCGGACAGCACTCACCTAGGGCACTCGTGTTGAAGAGGTAAAAATTTCCTCATCAACCACAGTCCACAGGGGCGAGTTGGAAAAGTTTTCCCCGTGGGTGGGGTTGAGCCGTTGTTAGCCATGGGCCAGGAGGGAGCTGGCGGGCGGCCTTCATCATCGCTATTATTGTGATCATCGTCTTCGACAATCGTGTCGATTACGGTGAACGGTGAAGCAAAAGCGGACCGTGTACAGGTGCTGTTCGCTTGTGCAATCAAGCAGCGAGCGAGAAAACAAGATGGGTCCAGGCGCCGTTACGGTACATCCTTGAACGGAACTTCCATTCAGCGTGGCGCGTGGAATATTAATTTTCCTGCAAAGCAGCACAAACTAGTGGCGCTGGTAGAAGCAGTTGGTGGAATCTTCGGTCTCCAGCACACACACACACACTCAAAGGGCACAATTGATCGGGATGCAACAACTGGTGGTGGGTGTGTGTTGAGGTGTTGATAATACGAGATGTTTTTCACCCTTCATCTTTCCACCCGCACCCGATACAGGGCCAGAGAGAGAGAGAGAGAGGCCAAAGTGGACCAACTTTTCCCATAATCAGCGATGAAATCCCGGTTAAATGGAATTCATGAGCTCCAAATGGGTGAACTTAAATTGACGTACTTCATGGTGCGCTTCAGTTTGAAAATCGAGCCGAATTAAGCATGCAATGTTCCAGCACCGTGTTTTCCTTTCTCCACCCCTTGCCGCTATCGAATACTTTCACACCAAAAAAAAAAAACCGGATCGAAGAGTTAACAAAAATTGAAATGAACTCACGTAGCAAAAAAAAAAAAACACAGCCACACCCTCGAAACGAAATGTCAAATGTCGACTTTGATCGTGAACTCGCTAGTTCGTTTCGACTGGTTTTGCAGTGGAAAATGAGTGCAGGATACTAGATGGTAAATGTCACCCGAAGAGGAGTTGTCACGATCGAAGAGTTGTCACTAGTCTATTTGCGTACCGCTTGTAATGCACGTTTCATGTTTGCCCGATTCTTGATTGGATTTGGGTGGAATGAAATGGAATGACATTGACACAAGTTTTAGCCGAGAGAGAGAGAACACATCCTTCTAGAACGTGAACGAGCTACACCGTGGAACGTGATTTGTGCAAACGGGTGCACTTTTCAAAATGCATCACGAGGAAAGTGTGCAAGTGTATGCCACTTTGAGTGCATTAATTATCTAGCGGTTCGGTCGGCGCTGTCTCGAGTGCTATTTGTGTGTGAAAAGAAGCAAATCAAAACTTTATTTAAGCGCAGAACAAATCCCACCATTACATTGTAGTTTATGTTTTTTTTTTCTCTTTAATCACTCTCACTTTGCACAAGTAGATTGCACTCGTCTTGGACGAACCCGTGTCGGTAAACGACATGCAGAGTACTAACAAATCCAACCGAACCATAAATCCTTCCCACTTTCAGGCACTCGCACACGGGTTGCGGCACAACGGCTGGAACAATAGTGAACTCCGGAGCGAAAAAATGAATTGCCAAATGGGTCGTACGGCGTCCGACCGATCGTCTGGACCGATTGATCCGAAACGGATGAAATAAATCTGTTTACCAGGAACATTCAATTCCGTGAACTCACGTACACGGGCACGGCAACAATCTTCTCTTACGGAAAACCCGGAACCCGCTTGGAGACGCTATGGAGCAGCACGTTTACGTCTCAAAACAGAGGAAAATGTCCCGATGTGCAGCAGCGCATCGTACGGCAACACATTTCGGAAGTTATTGTCGAGAAAGCGACTTGCACACGCCCGACCAAAAGGTGAGGGAACCCTGGTGCGTCGGTTCCAAAATTTATCACAAACCCCACCGGGTGCCAATCTACTTCCGTACGGGAAGCGGAGACAGAAAGAGAAAGAGAGAGGGAGAGAGAGAGAGAGAGAGAGAGAGAGAGAGAGAGAGAGCAAAGCGAAGCAAACATACGACTCCGATTGGTACGGTAATAAAGAAAGCAAAGCTAGAAAGGACGAAAAAAACCAACACAAACTCTAAAGAAAAACATCGACAGAGAACATCGACAAAGGATCGACATGCGAACGGTGCGGTGAGTGCAAAGTTCCTATCGGTGTACCTAGCGCTTCCTAGTTACTTCTCACCCGACCGGATTTTCCAGAGCAGAAAGAAGGAAAGAAAAACCGAAACGAATTGGAAAAACTGGAAAGCACGAGCGAAAGCAAATATTTGAATGGAGTTAAATTCACGGTTGTTCACCGAGAAAGATGATTGTAAAGTATGCCCGGATCTTGCCCGCGTCGGCTTCCGAGCTTTCCTTCCCTGCGATCGATTTCCACATCACACACACACACACACACACACACTGCCTTTGGGTACATTCTTTCGGGGCTTGTCTTTTTTTTGCGTGTGTGTGTCTCGTTTCATCCAACAGCTACTCCACAACACACTCCCCAAACATCCGTGGGGGTTTTTCCCATTCAGATTGCCCGACTCTGGACAACAAAAGCATCGGTTGCAACAGCACTTGATCAATGGTGCCGTTGATTATTCCTCTGGTTGTCTGGCTTTCCACCTCGGTTTTCGTCCTCACCCGTATTCGTTTTTTTTTCCTTTTTTCCGGAGAAAACGGATGGAAAGAAACGTGCCTGCTGCTGCATCCGGTGTGATTGGAGTTCTCTATCTGGCTATTCCACGAGTAGTTTTTTGCCAGGTTGCTGAAAATGGCTCTGAGGGATGCTTTTTTGTGTGTGTGCGTGTGTGTATGGAAATAGTTCCATTCAGCTGTCGCTATCATCTTCATCCGTATCCTCTCCATTCCGAGCGGATGAGCAAATATACATCCCATCCTCACACACACACACACAACCACACACCCAAGCCAGGATGAATTCTGAAGCTTTTCACGTTTGATATCCTGTTGCTGTTCGACGGTCGGTGGGTTCAACCCGCGGACCGGCAAGGTGAGGTCTTGTTTGTTGGAGCAGAATATAGACTTACTGCTTTTGAATGATTTTGATTACCGGCCCGATGATGAATGTAAGAGAGGATTTTATTTTTCGTTGCACTACATCTCCACCTATAAGGCATAATTTGTCTACTTCCTGTTCGGGTATTTGCAAAAAAAAAAAAAAAACCGTCGGAAGTTTGCAAATAATGTTATCGTGTGTAATGATGAGTTGTGGTTTTTTTCTTTTTGCTGTCGACTGCACGTAAAGCATGGGACGTTATGCTTACATTGCTTTACAAATGTACCACAACACGCCATTCAGCATTCGTAGACAACCCTCTCACTCCTTCCCGCTGCTTTTGTGTGTTTAAGTCATTTTTTCCATGGCCTGCTCATGTTTGCTGCATGCCAGCATTCCCGAGGTACCTTCCGAAGCAGTACAATACCTGACAGCATTCATTCCCTGGGGGGGTTGGGGGGGCAGAAAGAGGAGGGACCACACCGTCCCACTGCCAATGGGGTGCCAATAGGGAAGATATGGCCGCTTTACCGCCCTTTTTTTGTGCGCTGTGCTTTTGTACCGGTGTACCGGTGTCTTTTGAATTCATGCTGCATAAAGCATCAATTTCTGGGTGTGTATGTGTGCCGGATGGTGGTGTGCGGCATGATGGCTGATTTTTGTTTGCATATTTTGTGTTTTTTAGCACGACGAACGAAATGGCTATCGTTTTTCGCAGTGGATTGTCGTCCCGCGTACGGATGCATCCGCTGTACGATGTTGGTGTTGCCACACTGTGCTGTAAGCTATGTGCACAACTGCAACGGAAGGATTTATGGAGCCCATGGTGGATGCTGTGTGAGTGTGCGATGCAAGTGGCTTATGTTGCCTTTGCTCTGTATTGTTTTCGTTTTTTCTCTTATTTTTCAATTGCTTTTTTATTTTCTTGTGCATTGCGATCTTCAAATACTTTGCTCCCCACTAACACCACCATATCGGCCGAAGCCAATCGCTAAAGAAGACATTAGTGTCGGCCTACATCTAGCAAATGTGCAACGGTGGACCGATAAATGGTGCAGACAACGTGAAAACCAGTGAAAGTGTGACCCACGAGAAAGCGACGAAACATTGTTTCCGTTCGTGCGCGATGGTCGCGTTAATGGGGTAGGCAAACAAGATGCCTCAACAATTCTCAGCTTCCCGAACTCGTGACGCCGTGTCCACTCGGGCATGCCAAGCGTTTCGTTCTCACTTGTTGGAAGCCACACAGCCGACCAGGCGTATAATTGCTTTCTACACTTGGCACCGTCAGTTTGTTGGTGGGAAGACCCCACCGTCGTCGTGCAGCGGATCGATTCCATTGTAGTGCCAGAACGCGTACGAGAAGGTTATCACGCGATCGGAAACGGATTTGTTAGTTCGGAAAAATCGACGAATGAGAGGAAAAAACCATGATCGTTTAGTGAGTTAAACGAAACGAAAGCAAGGCGCGTGTAGGAACAGTGATATCTTATCTTATCCCATTGGACTCACATTGTGAGTGATTAGTTGCAAAAGCAATGGCACAATTACACGTGCTTCTTGTGGTTTCGACAGTGCTACATCTCCATCTGCCGGTTAACGCACAGCAAACATCCCTAGAGGAAGGTTGTCCAAAAGCTACCCGGCCTCATATGACACGTTGCGATCAATATTATCGCTGCACGGTACTGTCCAAAGAGGCACACGTTTGGGTTGCAACGCAATGCCAGAAGGGACTCGTATATCTGCCCAAACTCGGCACATGTGTCGTACCAGGTGAGTAGCACGTTGTAGCCGGGCTGGAAATTAGGGCACCGTTTACATGCCACTGCTCCAGTTACGATGTGCGATAAGTGAAACTTGGCGCTGCTCTGGCATGGACGAATGCAGGTCATCAGACACGCCAGTTTGGTGGCGTTGTGCTAATGAAACGTGAAAAATGATCAACACAATGTGCTTGTTGAACGAAGGTGGGATTAATCGTTATCTATCTATATCTGCTCTATCTTCCAATTCCAACAGATAGCGATTGGGAGTGTGATGTTTCGGCTGAAAATGAAAAGAATCACAGCGATGAAAATGTGTACGGCATTGACAATCTGCACGTACCTTCATTAAGCGGCAGCTCTAACTCGGCCAGTGAAGAGCAATCGCAAGAAATTTCATCTCTTTCAACATCGAAAGAAGATCGAACGAAATCACAGCACAGCTCCTCCACGCAGCTCGACCAGAACGATATAGAATCCAGTGGAGACGGAAGCCCGGACGAGCCTCACACACCAACAGTACGCACCACCGTCAACACGGGCACTAAAACCCCTGTACGTAGGGTTACTCCATCAGTATCGCCGGGAAGCATAAATACCACACAGCTGGACTCTTTTCTGGCCTACTACGATACACAGAACGCGCTAAAGCTCCAGACAAAGCAACCTCCACCGAGGATGGATGAGAAGAACTTTCTCGATCATCTGAAGCAGATCGTTAGCCAGCAGAAAGAGCTAAACGAAATGGCACGAATTCCAAGCCACAGCGATCCATTCTCGTACGAAACTGTACCAGTGCAGCAGCTCGTGAAAAAGAAAGAAGACTTAGCGGATGAACCTTTATCTAAGCTTAATCTCTCACCTGGAATGCAGGACATTATCAGAAGCATACTGGACATTTCGCAAAAAGCGATTGCAAATCAAAAACCTCCTGTTCCTTCGACGGCTTCAGCCAGTCCGGAAGTGAAAGATCCGGTGGTGAAACCCATATTTAGACCCATTTCGGTAAATCCGGTTCCGGCACCGAGTGTACAAACGCCGACTGTGACGACAGAACAACCGCAGCAAGATCGATATTCATCACCGTACAGTGCGGGTTTCGGAGGCGCGTCTAACATGGGCTTGAACACGATGCCCAACGGGTTAAGAATTCCTGACCTGAATGGCACTGCATTTAACGACTTTCCTCAGCAAGTGCTGTACGATGCCTACGGGAATAGATATGTGCCGAAGGATGCCACTTATCAGTCGATGACAGCGAGCTACAACCCTTACCTGAATCGATCGCCTCAATCGTCGCTGATGATCGATTCCCTGCCGGGGTCATTTTATTCTAGCAATAGCCTTTCGCCATCCTTTCAAATGCAACCTTCAAGGATTTCCGATCCCCTATCGTACTTTCCCAATGTGGGTCCATCATCTCAGCGAATAAACCCATTGGTGAGAGATTATGACAAAACTGGTGACGTTAGAGATCAAGTGAAGTTGCTGGAATCCTTCGAATCTATCGATAACGACAGTGAAAGCGATGGAAGCTTGGAAAAAGAGCTACCACTGCCTGTCAATCGGCATTCGGTGGACGTGGACGATGAAGCTTCCAACGATGATGGTCCGCACGGTGAGACGGACAGTGCGGAGACGAAGTATAAACGAAAGCTCTTCACTGTCGGCGATACGACGTTCGATTACGAGCAGTACAAGGACAGCATCCTTCCGTTGGTCGATGCCAATCCGGACGATGAGCGAATCTCCGTTGTGGTATGCATGGTCGGTAGTCGCCAGCCTAACAATACCGATTGCTTCAGGTACTACATCTGCAACCCGCACAATGGCGTGTTCCAGTCGTACACCTGTCCTCCGTTTACGGCATTCAACAAAAACTCTCGCATGTGCGATGTAACCACGTACAAGCAGTGTAAAAACTTGATGACACCACCGGTAACACCCCGGCCCCACCTAAGAACGCGCAAGGAACCTCCCGCAAAGCAACGCGTCAGCCAGATCAACCAGATCAAGCAGGAACTGCTGAAGGCCCAGAAGTACGTCGAGTTGATCCGGCTCGAGGCGAACAAGCTGCGGCTTCACAACAGTGGGCCTTCCCCGCAAGGGCAGAAAGTAATCTTCCTCCCATCGATGGTGGGTGGCCACACGAAGGCAAAGCCCAAACCAAAGCAGGCGCCCACAAAGAAGAAGCGTGTCACGGCCAAACCGGCCCGAAAGGTGCCCCGGTGCCGGCTGGAAGGGCGCATGCCGGATCCGATGGATCAGAGCAACTACTACGTCTGCCACCGGAAGAGTCCGAACAAGTTCATCAAGCTCAAGATGGCCTGTCCGGCCGATCTTCTCTACTGTGCCGACACGCAGTACTGCACGCTGCGTACCAACTGCTGAGCGATGCGATCCTACCCCCCCCCCCCCCCCCCCCCCCCCCTTTTTGGGGTCAGGGGACATTATTTATTCGACATCAATTATTTATTCAAGCTGTGAGAGGGGTTATTAAAAATGTTACGTACATGTGTAAGCCATTCGGAATGCGTGTGTGTTAGATCGAGAGAAAGAAATCCATTTGATAGAACACTATCACTTGGTGCATTTTGTGCAGTGCAGATATCACACAGCGACTCTGCATGCCCATACAATGGCGCTGACTTCACTCACTCCGTCCCACTCGCATTCATTTTTACTGTTCTGTGCCATTTTTCTTCTACACAAAAATGTCATAAACACACAACTTTCCACAGTGCGAGAGCGTCGAGCGTTTTGCTCCGAAACGGAGAGGCGACATTCCATTGTCATTCCAACGGTTCGCCTGGGTAACCGGTGGAAGTAACGACAGTGGAAAACAATTCACCGAACACAGATGCAGCACGGGTGCAGATTGCAAATGCCACTCGGGAAGTCGGAACCAGACCTCCCGTACGTCCTGCGCCGGGTATAAGTCGTTATTTTATAGGCCGTTGGACGGGAGGATGAACAGCACACGGGCGGTATAAATAAAGCATATTTAAAATTAAATGTATATTCCCCCGAGGGGTGGGGGGGGGGGTTTCCCCGGGTTGGTCGGGGGACGACTGTTGGGAAGGCGTACCTTATCTCTGGATCCGGCGTATCCCTTTATGATGTCATAAATCGCGCAAACCACTAAAGCTGTCACGGCCGTTTCCTTGCAGAGGATGGCCGCACCGGCGAGCAGAACGGTGCCGGCGAGCGCCAACCACTGCCGACCGTCGCCCCACTGCCGCCACCGGACGTGCCGTATGTAGGCGAGCAGGGCCAGCAGGTAGAAGATGCACCCGGTCAGATCGGCCCGCCCGACGACGCCCGCCACCGCCTCGGTGTGGATGGGATGGGCCGCAAACAGTAGCCCGGTGATGGCCACGCCCGACCGGCCCACCGGAAGGATGTGGCGGGCCAGCTTCACCACCAGGCCGGTCGCGAGGGAATGTAGCAGCACGTTGACCAGGTGGTAACCGAACGGTTTGAACCCGTCCACCAGGTAGTTGAGCTTGAAGCTGGCCACGCACAGCGGCCGGTAGGAACCGTGCGAGCCGGAATCCACCAGCGGTGTGCCCCAGAAGTCGTTCTGCAGCATCTGCGACCAGCTGCCCGAGCCGAGCACGTCCGGGTTGCCAAGGATCGCTCGTCTGAAAGGAGAATGGGAAGAGAAAACGTGTGTGAGACAGGTGAGAAAGTCAGCGAAAGAAGCGTGACGACGATGATGATGATGATGATGATGATGGCGATGGTTAGCGGCGCCATGCCGGGAGTGCCTTCGGTGCTTCCGGTGTGCACCAGTGTGCACACACCGGTATCTAACTAATAGTGCACTAATGACGGAATCGAATTAGCAGAAGACGACGCGCCAGACGACTGCAATTGCATTATTCACATTCACGCGCCTTCGTTCCTGTGGATTCGATACAGTACCACCACTGTATCGCCACCAACTGGAACGATCCGAAGACGATGGCGGCCGGTTTTACGCTCATGCATATTAATGCCTTTCCGACCTTCCGCATCTCCTTTTCGAGCGACTGCGACGGCCTTGCTGGGCGTTGCGGAGAATTGCGATGGCTCCTGTTTATTGCCAACCAACACACACACACACACATGGGGCCAGTGGTTTCCTTCGAGGAAACTCACGCAAAGCAGGGCGGAAAGCGTTCGTCTGCTGTTCGTGGACCAGCGAAACGACAACATTTATAAATTAAAACCATAAAGTATAATCCATGCGCATATTTGATACAATTATTTTCTCATTAGAAGCTTAGATCCAGCTTCCGTTGGTGTTTTCTAACCGGGAGGGGAAGCGTGGTGCGATGTGCGCTTTGGATAATACGCTCCAACACTTTTTACCGTACGGGAGAAGCGCAATCGTCTGATTATGCTTCGTTTCGTAGATTGCCACAATGTGTACTGTGCGGATGCCGTTGCCGGCTAAGCACACGAGCAGTCGGTTTATAGAGCTGGTAAACTTTGTTACCGCTGTTGGTATAAGTTTTTGCGTACGCAGAGGTTAGGCGGTGCACACGGGAATCGATAACAAGGGAAGAACGCTGAGCGTAGAATTTGCAGTGGGACTAATGTGCAATTGACAAGACAGCGAATATTATATGCATGTAAAATAGACTCACCTCAGACGGAGATTATTATTATTATTATTATTTATTCATATTGTTTGCCTCTCAGGGTATACAATGATCAAAATTAAATCTAAAGTAACCTTAAACTAAACCCTAAACGAAAAGAAAATTAAGAAAACTGCTGTAGCAAGCGAGTACAACAAACACGGTAAAACATGTAGAAAGAAAACAAAAAGAAGTGAAAATGGACAAGTAACAAAACAGAGTAAATAGAGCGAAAAGACAAAAGACAAAAGAGAAAAGAAAACAGAAAGATAACTAATTAGAAACAGAGGATAACAGACGAGAGCGAAATGAAGACAAGGAGATGCCATGATCAAAATGAGTAGAGAGGACATTGAACTGCCGAAAACACACAAAAGGCGGGTCGGGATGCTCGGGAACAAATAAACCCCCTAAATAATCATCCATTAAAGCCTTAACAAAATTATGTTTTCAGGCCCTCAGTTATGATCTCGAAAATATTAAATCGGCTACTACGATTCGTTCCCAGTACAGGGTTTCTCGATGAACTTTTCCTCTGTTTCTCCCGATGGAGTGGAGAGGCATTAATTTTCTTTTACCTTAGACTAAGATCGAGAACTAAACCTTCATTCCTAACTGGTTTTCGCACTGGCAGTTCGCAATTAACTGTAAAACCTTCAAACCAGTGTTGAAGTTACGATCACAAAATCGCGAATTCGTAAGGGAGAGTCACGAAAATCGATCGATTTTTGCGTCGTGCTTGCTGTGGCTGTACATTATTAATACATCCCTCTGCAAGCGATTGCCATCGCGCGTTGCTATTATACTGGATTCCCAAATCGGCAGCCGAGTGTGACCGCATTGTTGCACTCGGCCGATAATCCGTCCGTTAATATCGCTGACAACGAAGCCAATCATCCGGCGATTCATCCCGATGGTAGCACAGCACGGCCATCACTCAACCCGACCGACGCGGGCCGTAGCCGTAGCAGCAGCAGCTTGGCGCGAAATATTCATGATGATGAAATCGACGTTATCGGGCACGGGCAAGCAACATACAAGCCGAACACCACTCCATACCACGGGCACGCGCTCGAGCGATTTAGTGGAAGTGAAAGTTGAGACATTATGCTGCACAAAATGGCCTGCCCGCCCTTTCACGCCAAATTCCCGCTCGCATGTCGCATGGTGGCCATGCTAAAACTAATCGATCATGCAGACTATTAACGTTCGCTTCCATTTCATTCCCATGGGCGCTCGCGTTCTTGCACCGCAGCCCGACCCGCGCGACGGGGCTATGCAATTTTGAAATGGGGCCGACGACGAAGCAGGCTGGGTTTATCGTCGTCCTTCGAGCGATAAACCACAATGCCATCAACTTTCGCATTACGATGTACTTCCGCGCTTCGCGGCCCAGCTAGCGTCCGGTTAGCCCGCCCCGGATGGTTGAGCGCACTTGCGTGAAACCCCTTCGTTTTTGCCAAGGGCGCACATACACGCATTCCGGCAGACTGTACCAACGATCAATTCATCACCCTATCCATGACTTTCATCCCCTCCCCCCCAACCATCGGTGTGGCGATGGTGAGTTGATAAACATATTTTATCCAGCTCACCGCTACATTGACGCGTTGCGTCTGGGAGTAATAATAATGGTGAGCCAGCTCCCTGGAACGGCACCGTACTGCAACTGGCATATTGCTTTCCCGACCCGTTTACGCCGCGTTAATGCAAAAGTGGGCGAGTTATTATTTTGTGCAATTTCGTGTGCTTCCTGACGGCAGCGGAACCTTCGTTGGTTGGAAGGAAAGCTTCGTTATTGGCTTCGTTCTTCAGCTGGGAACAAGCGGAAATGCAAAGCACCGCCTGCTTAGGTGACTTTCAACAGTGTATCCGCGTGATGGGCCCCTCTTTCGGTTTATCTTTCCGGTAGTTGGTGAAGGAATTTTGGTTCAAAAATGTACTTCAAAGTGACATTCAAGCTTCCGGGAGCTTGGTCCATTCTGTCAAAATTCCTTCACCGGAATGTGTGATTGAAATAGCTCACCTTTCCCGGCACGACGGCCAGGATGCTTTGGGTTTTGGGGACCTTCCAAACCTTTAATCTACAAGCATCAACAGCAACGGCACCGAAGATATGTTTACACGT
The DNA here is from genome assembly GCF_943734755.1 of Anopheles moucheti. NCBI lineage: Eukaryota > Metazoa > Arthropoda > Insecta > Diptera > Culicidae > Anopheles > Anopheles moucheti. Next base: position 27,760,861 of record NC_069141.1, read on the forward strand.
CCTGTGCCATGGCAAACAGTGCCGGGCATTCCATTACTACCGTTCCGTACTTCGTTCTTAGAAGTGTGCCACGGTAGGTTTCGGTTGCGTTGAATTGAACGCGTATACGCATCAGCGTGCATGTACGCGTTCACAAACACACACTCGAAACCGCTTGTATCCAAGCGGTTGAGTTGAGTGATTGTGAATTTTCTTCGAGTTCCCACTCAATGATTCCCACCTTTCAACACAATGCAAAACGACCGGGCGTCTTCGTTGGGATGAGGCGAAGGATAGCGTGGCAAACACAAAACCACCCACCAAAACGATTCGCGACCGAGTGCATTCCGTCGGTGTGAATCCGACCATCGCTAATTAGTTTCCCAGCCATCGTCGCGCTGCGGGTTCTGCGGGAGTTTGTGGTTTTCAATCTCGGGATCTCACCCCCACCGCCCCCGTATCAGGGCATCCTCCCGGACATGGCGGGATGCGCGCGCTGTAGGAAACCGCAACCGGAAATGCACTATTTCAAAGAGCGACAGGGATCAGCTTGGCTGGGAATGGGTTGACCAACTGCTAACCGGACCGTACCGTAGGCAAAACCCCGAAGGGTTGAACCCGTTTCGGTGCATCCATTCTCATCCGCGTCAATCATTGTGTGTTCTGGCAGAGTGATGCAGAGCACTGTTGTCGTGCTGTTTGGTCGAAAGGACAACGAATTACCTTCCGCCAGCTGGATACTACACGAGTGCGTTTGATGTTCGCGACTCGCGTGTGTGCCTTACAAAGCAGTGCGCATTACATTATCGACATAAATCTTCCCTTGCACGGTGGTTATGTTTGCCACGGGGACAATGAGGGCAATATGCTTTCGGTAGTAGAAGAGAGGTAGAAATAAAAATTCAATAGACATGAAACAAAGAAGCATCGTGGCACTGTTGGCGGTGACCTTATGTGGGAAAGTTGGCCCGGTCGAAAGGAAGATTCTGTTACAAGAAAGTGAGACCACACTGTACAATCACACCAGCGACCTGAGCGACACACAAACACAAGAGTAAAGCAAGAGTAAAAAAAGCTACTCCCAACTTCCAACCCAGCCAAGATATATTATGGCATTGCGAGATTGCAAATAAATAAACACAATCACATGCTCTTTCGCTTCTTTTTGGGTGAAAGGAAGTAACAAGCAACAAGGAAATAACACTCGAGCAAAGTTGAGCTCGAAACGACGGTGGAAAGCCCCAGAATCCAATCCGATGTTGCAAAAGCTCCAACCTGGCGAAGACCCTTTTTCGGTTTGCTTAGGTTGAATCCAGGATATGGTTGGTGTTGGCACAGGATGTAACGAGTGCAAAACAAAAATCCCTTCTTCTGTAGAGCTTATGGCAATGGAGGGGGCCTCGGGGGAAAAACCCCAACTTCCTGTGCCGTCTGTCTAGCTCGCTGGACGACTCAACTGGGCAGAGAGAAAGAGTGAGAGAGAGCACGTGGTAGATATATTTTCGTACCTGCGCCATTTCCGGTGTCGTAGACATACTGCAAGGTGGGTGATCCACCATTAAATTCACAAACAGATGAAGGGACCGGCCACAGAAAATCCTCCATTCGCAGTTGAAACGGATGTCGAAGCTGGAACATGGACACCAGGATGTTTTTCGTCTTTTTTGAGGTTTGTTTGCTCTCTCTCTCTTTCTCTCGATCTCTTGGGATTTGGGTTAGCGGCAAGACAAGTCAACCGGATGCAACAACGTTTTCAAAAAAAAAAAATAAAGCACCGGACGCACGAACTCTGACAAGATTCTCCCATGGTCAAAACAAATGCTTCGCAAATGGATGGAAAATTAGCACCCGAGGTATTTTGTCGGCCAGGTGGAAAAGCAGATGGAAGTTTGTGCTTGGAAGGACAATGTGGACCAGATGCTTTGAGCTTAGAATTTTACCAGATCGATCGATAGTTGAAAGACCTTGAAGGACAATGATGATTTCGATAAGCGAATCGAATGGCGAGAGTGTTTTAATGTAACTAACGCCATGATGTCAAAATGGCGTTTGTTTCGGGGTGAGGGAGGTCGTATTACACACAGACACACGTCTTGAAGTTACTTAAGTTTGGACCGGGGTTTGGTACTCGGGCCATTAAACTTGAACGAGGGTGTTGTTGTTGTTGCGTTGGCGTCTCGTAAACCATTGTCACCGGTGTTTGCTTACAAAATGGGGCATGAAATATCAGCCCATCCGTGTGTCCACTTTACCCTCTTAGTGGCGTAATCTAAAACGTTCTGGCCCTGATTAGATTCCACTCGAAGCTGTCAATGATGCATTACGGTGTAGTCTGTTTCGATGGGTGGCGTATTTTTTTTTTTGTATGTGTGTTCTCCGTACTTCTCCGGTCCATGTTCCGTGTTGTGCCCTCGCTTAGTTAAACGCTTCTGTCTCCCTTTCCGAGGGATGGTCATTTTTGCTGTCTAATGGAGGCAGCCATGGTGAGCTTTCGACGATGGAGATGAGCAAGTAAGCGACCGAAGGACGAAAAAGCAATCCCCCAATGACTTTCGGAGACCCGACACACCATTTCATGAAGCTAATAGTGTGGCCCCCCTCCTTGCCGCTAGTGCTCGTTGTGCGGGAAAAGAAACGGGGGTTGGTAGGTCACGACCGGCACCGGGTGGCTGTCAAACGCAGCGAAAATGAGACGCTGGATAGGCTAAAGAGGAAAGCAAACAAGATTTATGGAATAAGCAAACGTCCGACGACGACACTGGACGGACCATTTTCTCGCTCGGCGTCTCGCAAGATGGAAGGGTTCTTCTCGAGAGTAAGATGGACGGTTTATTGACCAAAATGAGGTAATGGTGCCCGGAGCCGTAGCTGTCGGCCGGTCCGACCCGGTCGGTGATATGGAGAGGAAAAGATGAACCAGAGTTGAAGCTGTCGTTTGATAATGATGCTCATAAATCTGCCACCCCGGTAGCGTCTAGGCAACCGAGCTTTGCTTCGGTGTCCTACATCCGAGCACTTCCTGTTGCTTGCTCCGGCCTCGACATTTGTGTGTGTGTGTGTGTAGTGAGGTGGTGGGGGGGTTTTACACCTGTGTGCAAGCAGTTCGAGAAGCTCTGAAGCCATGTACGCTTCACCAACATCTCGAAGCCATGGATCGTCCCATCGTAGAATTCGTCTAACGAGTTCTTTAGGTGCCTTTGGTTGCGAATAATGATGATATCTTTTCCTACGAAGCTCTGGCAGACATCACAGGAACCCATCCGGAGTTGGCATAAAGAACCGGCGATTTGGGGGTGTGTGGGCTGTGGTTATACATTAAGATGCTTTTCATCTACACGTTGAACGTTTTGCAGGTTTAAACTGGGCAGGTTATGCGGACTGAAAGATGCACCGGGCTCCGGTTGCAGATTGATAGACAGATAGGCAGTCGGGACAGGTAAGGGAAGCTCCTCGCTGGTCTCTCCAGAGCGAGCGGTAAGCCAAATGCGATGCATAATCTTACCGACAAGATGTATCGTAGGAATTAAGACGATAAACCGACCCCCACCGACCTCTTGCGGAATGGAACCGGTGTGCAGCAATAGCATGATTTATTGAGCAGTTTTTGCGGCAGAAATCAGCAGTATTACAGCATCGACATTTGCTGGCAGAGGTTGCAGAATTGTGAATGGGGGCCTGTGGTGGGAAATTGGTTCCTAGTCATGTCGGTGAGAGGAAGGATGCCCTGATCGCCCTGAAGAGTGTTGATCGGATGGGGATTTGTGGTTAGAGCAGATCTGGCCGATGACACATGATGAGATGAATATTATGAGACAAAACTTGTATACACAGTGAATAGCTATAAGAACACTGTTATATGCAATTGTTTAAGTAGATAATATATAAAACAATTTTTAGTAGCGAACATTACGCAAAAAAGAAAAGAAGTTTGAAATAAAAGTTCAAGGAAGTGTTAAAAAAAGCATGAAACAAACTTTCGTTAACAAAGAATGTTCGAAAGATAAAAATGTCACTCAAAGAAAAACAGTCTGCCGGTCGCTAAGGTTGGGAAATGTTTTTTAATTATGTTGCGGGTTCTCTTGGGTTTCGTTGGAAAGTATAACAAACGAAAAGTGTCCTGTTGCCATTTTCGCCGTGAAGCGCAAATTTGCTCCCAAAGCCGTTCATTCAGCCGTTGTTTCATTTAACCCGGGGAAAGCTTTTTGTGAAAGCTGTGGTAGATTAAACAGAATGCAACACAAATGCGCAAACTGCTGCAATGGGATATTAAAGAGAAATGCAGACGGAGCAGAAAGTGTGGTACGGTTGCTTAAGTTAAATTATATTGCTGCGAAATTCTTGAAAAACAATTTTTAAACAGAAGATCTTTAACAAGTTTTTCCACAGAAAGCTTTTGACCTGCCTTCGAACATTTTGTTCTTTTAGCTCGAATAATTTAAAAACAGCTCAGCTTCAAACTTCTGTTGGAAAAATTAACGATTTCCTTCATCGTTCATTCCGTTTCTCGCAGCACAGCTGTAAGAGCGTTTGTCGAAATAATTCAACCACTCGATAAACTGGTGACAGAAATTAAAAGCATCCATCACTGCCGAGTGAGTCGAGAGCAAATCAAGTCCATCTTTTCCGTTCCGATTCGATCCGATTTCCGATCACGTGTTTTTGCGCTCGATTGCACTTCCGCCCCGGGATGCTTCATTCTTTCACCCCACCACGGCGTTTCTACCCGGTGCCATTTTCGTCCCCGCGCCATCTTCGTTGAAGTAATTGAATTTCTAATTATTCGCAAATTAATTTCCGCATCCTACTGCCGTCGAATGCCTGGTGCCCGTTGGAGAGCGAAAGGACACCATTAAAATTCTGAAGAATAGCAGCGAAACGGTTCGGAAATGGGCCGAATGGGGAGGGGTTGGGTTTGTGGAGAGAGGAAAAAAAAATACTCAAAAGCATTCAAAGACGTTTCGTTTCCAGATGGCCGTGACACATCTGGCTGAGCAGAAATTGAAGAACAATTTCTGAGCGAATTCATCGGAAATATATATGGCGGAATGTTCGCAAATGTCAGCATCAGCGTGTACCGGTAGCGAAATTTGTTACCAGCAGAGAATTTAATTTAGTTTTCATTAATTGGATTCTGTGTGATTTTGTATATTCGCATTTATGTTGTTTATATCATGGTGATGAAGTATTGAAAGCAGGAATGTGAGTAAAAGGACGATTATTGACGATAGCTTAACTATGCTTATTGTAACCGACTGATCGATATTCTCCATGCAAGATGTCATTGCATTTTTTATTAAACTTCCATATTCGATGTGTGTGTGTGTAAAGAAATGAGGGTTGGGACAGGGATAAGCATGCTCATTCTTCCCGCGGCCATCATTTGCACCTTGTTCCTTGGTGCCACCTGCCAGCCCCAATTCCGTACCAGGGTTAACCACAGTCTCCTGTTGGTCCTTGCTTCCTCTCCATTATACAGAACAGTCTTAATTCATTTTGTTTCTAATGCCAAGTCCGATGAGAATGCATGGTCCGATGGGAGGAGATACATTTTAATCCTTCCTGTCCATCATCTCACCGTGTCGACGAGCAACAGAAACAAAACAAAAGGAAGCACGAAGCAAGGAACTTTACCATTACACCACACAAACCTTTCACTACTCATTTGCCGTGACGTGAATCGAGAGTCAAGCTTACCGCAAACAGTGTTGCTTCTGCCCGGTTCATGTTGTTGTTTCTGTTTTTCTTTTGCTCCACCGTTACCGTTGATCCCTTGTTGGCTGTCTCATGCGCCACCTTCACCGAAGGCAAGGTTTCATATTTATTTCACTCGTTAAATTTCACCCTTTTGCACCCCATGTGGTCAGATGAGCGACGGCGAGTATAAAAATGAACATTATTACAACAACGACAAAATATACAATGGCGCCACGTAAAACATAAGGGAAGTTAGGTCGGAATATGTGGTGTTTATGCAATGTTTCACATTCTTTGCAGCACCGGAATAAATTGCAGCGTCCATTGTGGCATCTCCATTTTGCATGTGTCGAGCGAATGGAGCGGCGTTCGAGTTCCGAAAGCCATTTGCCACATGATAATGTGCGGGAGTTTTCCCAACCTTAGCAAGAAATATGGCCGTACAGCCAGACGCAAATGGTTTCCAAGTATTGTAATACGGAAAATAAACATTTTTGCATTGAATTCTTAGAAAAATTGCTTTCTTTCAGTGTTTTAAACCAGTGGTCAATACCTGGTATACGTGAAAGGAGGCAAAGGCGCAGCTCATCGCAAACAGTTCATGCGTTTATACGTATGACTGAACATCCGAGTTAGGAGATTGCGTGTGATAAATACGCAGGATGCAGGATGGACAATATCGATTAAGTCCACTGGTGCTTGAGTGTTTTGTTAAGATAAGTTAAGATCGAAGAAGCAAAACTGAGTGTTGCATGGCGAATATCCCGGAAGCGCAGCGAGCGAACCAATTCGATGGCAAAGTGCTCCTTGGATGCTGTAGTTGTAAATTCCACCACATGCAGCTTGATCCTCCAGCTTGAGTGTTTGGGTGAATGAACAGATCTGCATGAACTATAGTTCATGCATAGTTTCCTAAAATGGAGATTAACAACATTTTCTATTACTGGAAAACTTCACTGTGCTTCGTGTGGAGCTTGCAGAAAAAAAGCCCCCCTTGTGACAACTGATGTGCTACTAACGTGCAAAGTAAAGATGCGCAAAGGATGAGGTTTTACGGTGCGAATTAAAGGTAAGGCTTACCCGTACACCGTTCGTGTACGGCACAGCTTCACATGCAACAGAGCAAAACTGGGTCGGCAACTGCAGCAGCAAAAAGGAAACCAGATTCGATGAAGTGGCAAAAATTCCATCCCTTCTACCGGCCAACCACCAGCAGCCAAAGCCGCTCCGCATGTAGACGAATCGGCATACGAATATTCCCCCCCGGGGATGCACCATTCATTGGGGGAAAAATGGGAAAATGTATGCATATTGTGTGCACACTGTGCGGTGTATTTTGAATAAAAATATTACGAACTTAGCAACAAGCTCCCGGCTCTCCCGGCAATGACTGATAAAAAGCGCCTGCTTGGGTTTGGGCGTACGCTTACGTAGAGTGTGCAGTGTTAAAGTTAAAACAAAAACCACACTGTGAGAGGGATGGATTGCATCGGTCGGTCTTGGTTTGGCCGGGAAAGCAAGGGAAGGAAGCCGTACATGGCCGTAACGTTGGAGAAATATTTTTTTTACCCATTTCACCCATTCCGAATGACTTGCTGATGGTGTGTGTGTGTGTGTGTGTGGGTTTGCCCAAGCCGTCCAATGTTTCATGTGTCAGGACAAAGCAAGCATACGTGCAAGCTTTTTATTTCCTTCCTCCCTCACCACCAGCTTGGAATGTTCTCCGGCAGCAGTTATATGGTTGGGCATGGAAAAAATAAACAAAACCAAAAACCCTCCCGGAACGCAAAAATGAAAAGGAACGGGAAGGATACACACTGTTGAAAATCAGGTACTGGTTGCTTTCGGTGAAAGGCACTCTTCAAACATTGCACGATTTTAGAATGCCAACCGACGTGAGGGCACGATGTGTGTGTGTGTGTGTGTGTCGACACGGATGTGCACGGATATTAGTGACAATGTCCGGAATTCCGATGAGACACCAGGCGCCCCCATCACTGTTGTCTGGATGTCACAGGGCGTCCCAGCTTTGACTTGACGGTGTGTTGTTTGCTTTCCGTGCCAAAAACAAAAAAAGACTCGAACCCCTACCAGAGCAAACCAAGCGTCACCAAAGGTGCTTAGCCGGCAAACCGGGCGAATGAACGACGAATATCAAATTGTTGCTTCACACACACACACACGCGCGCTCTTCTTCTTTTCCCCAAGTGGACCCCGGTTGTGTTGCCATCTATGGCTTCAACCGACCAGTGGCCTACCGAGTAAGATGAGACAAACAGAAGCTTATGTAGCAGCGCCAAATGTTTCCCGCCGCTTCCCTTTTTTGAATTGTAACATTTTGTCAAGCCAACCTACGTTTAGGCGAAAGTCAAGCGAGAAAGTTGTAAGCCGGCGCGGTGTCTGAGCTGAGTGGACATTCTTGTACTGGGGGGGGGGGGGGGGGGGGGGGGTTTGTGTTCTCCAACTCTCTTGCTTCGGGTTTTTATTTTAACCGTTTGCAAGCCTAATGTACGTTAAAATGGTCGAATGTCAAAGGATTAGTACTGAAACGTGCACAGCGACACGGTCGATTTTCGGGTCACGGTTCGGTTTTTTGTTGTTGTGTTGTGTGTGCCGGAAATGACCCCGACACTAATGGAGAGGAAAAATACTTCCTGCAAGCTGAAAAGTATGCCGAACGGCTTAAACATTTTGTACGGCTTTTATAAAGCTGGAAAAGCCGTTTTGGGAATGAATGGGCTAGTGGTATACCTTGAAACAGGACACAATACCTGTTCTATTATGTGCAGACATTGAAGATATTATTTACCTGCAATGAAAGTAGAACAATAAAGAGGAATTAGTTGTCGCGTTGTGTTGTAGTTTGACTTAAATTATTTATTTGTTTTTAGTGATTATTCTGATAATTCTTATTGTTTTACGTGACACTACCACCACAAAATGGTTCTAATGCATATTCTAGGTATTGCGGAATGGCCGCACCGCCTCATAAAGGCCGGATCGATAGGACAACCAAAAGGCAAACATCCAACTTTCCACCATTCCGTGAACGCTCGACTGCCATTTTCTGCAATCGGTAAAGTGAAGCTGCAAGGCAACTTGTTTGACGCTTGCACCGTACAAAACACAGTCGTCCGTCCCGGGTCCCGGGAAGCACAAAAAGCGAGGTCGTATTTCTCAGGCCCGGGCAGATGCGGGCTTCGTTGTTTTGAACTCCATCGGCGAAATACACCTCCTACATTTTCGGTCCATTTCACTGTGCCGGTCAACATTTTGCTTCTTTTGTGTGGAATAGCCAGATAGCCAAATGCCCGTTGAAGCTGGCTACATTCAGCGGGATGGAGTGGATTGCGGTCCCGGTTGGTTCTGGTTTGATAAGAAGCTTCGAGAAAAAAGGAGATCTACTCCGCTCCAGCAACACTATTTACCGTGTGGCCATTGTTTGCTGCACGTACACATCTTCCAAGTGCGCCCTTACTTGTTGAAACGGTGAGATGTTTTTGGTTCCCCGACGTTTGACCGTTTGGTCGCATGACCCGGGATATCTGTGCCTTCATTTTCGGAATTCTGAGTTTTTTTTTTTCGGAAACAACCAGAAACCAGACAAACAACACAAGATAACAGGATCCACTCGAATGGTTTTCCCCGGCAAACGGATCGTAGCTCTTAGTTCCCGGAGTTTCCAGGTTCTTTTACTGTGCTCTGCTTGATGTTTGCGTAGTGAATGAAACAAATCATCTGTTGAGCCTTTCGGTAGTACTTTTTGGTTCTGTTTTGTATTACGTTATCAAATAAACGAATGACTTGAGAAGGACATTTTGCTTTGTGCGGAATGCTAACGCGACTCAACGCAATAATTGACAGGGTAGTAACATTTGAGAGTTGCGTTTTTGTCTAATATTTTCAGTTGTCCAAACAGCGCTAAAAGTAATCTTTTCTCAGGTAACATCTTGAATGTTTGATGACGGTAACCGCTCTAGTGGTGCAATTCTATCTAATATTTCTACAACTTCAGAATGCAAAGCGATACTACACTCGTAAAACCTTGTAATCCTTCAAACCATAAAGCCAATTCCTTGCCACAACAATGGCGGAAGGAATGTTAATCCTCGCAAAGGAATGGCCGCTCGGTTCGGCCGAACGCAACAACAAACCATAAAATATTTTTCCCATCAATTCGCCATCTTCTCGCTAATGCTGGCGATTAAGAATTTTGTTACATTTTTCGCCATTTGTCAATAATTAGCCCCCGTTCGAAGCCTGTCCGGTGTGGCCGTGGACGATAAATCCTTTTTACGATTTCTTAACGTCGTTCATTCATCGTCCACAAGGGTATTATGGTATCGATGGTGGAGAGCGTTCTTTCCCTTCCTTCCTTCAACGCCACTCCGGTGGCCCTTTCCGATCCAACGCGAACGGTGGACCGTTCTCCGGTTGCGTCAGAAGCCTTGTAACTGGATTTGTGTAGCAGCACGTAAAAACATGAGCAGCGGCAGCTATTCGATCCATTGCCAGCGTCGTCCGTCAATTATGGCAGTGAAATGGCTTCGGTCGGTACAGCGCTTAAGCTGGGTGGGGCAAGGAATGTCAGCAGCCACACATTTCATATATGCCGGGCACGGTTAGGTTGCCCCGCGCGAAGACGCCGCCTTTATCCCGGGTTGGTCCATAAATTTTACTCATCAATCCGAGAAACCACACAAGCCTCTAATCTCAACTAATTCGGCAGAGAATCCTTTCTGTTAACCCCGCCGCAAATGTGACCCAGTGGACGGTGCTGACGGTGACGGCGTAAATCGGCACCGAAAATTGTGTCCAATTTGCACCCATTTCGTCCACTTCTGTGCTGCTAGTGGACGGCGGTGCGGTCGAGGAGGTTTAATGGCCGCAGCAGATGAAACACGATTTCTCCGAGATGCTTCGCCCGAAAGCAGGGCCTTTCGATTTACGATAGCTTAAGCAACGGTGAGTGACGCGAGTGCCTTAATCCTCGTTTATAGTGCAATGTCCAAGGGCTTTCTTTATCGCCTAAGATACGATCTGGAAGCAGTTGTGGGTCGAGAGAAGCAGAGGAAAAAAAAACACGCAAGCAGCGAAGTGCTACAAGATAATACCCATTTCGGGGAATTTTATTGCCTGCATAACTTGTGCCAAATAATTAGAAGCAACTGCCCCGATGAAACATCTTAACGAAAAATTTACCAGACCCAGCGCTGGCTGGCTGCCCCCAGCAGGCAGAATGCTCATTAAATTGCTTCACCAACGCCGAGCAAAAAAAAAAGAGCCGATATTACCATCGAATGAGCCTAACCTCATAGAGTTAGCACTCTAGCACAGCGGTATAAGATTCCATAAAATGAAGGCAATTTTCATCAGCTCCAAACAAGTCCACTTTCACCTCCCGGCGGGGCATCCCAATAATGGTGCAAACCTATGACGAGTGAGTTGTTGATTGCGGGACACTCCTCCGAATTTTGGGGCCAGCCACTGCTTTGCGGTTCGCTATGGAAGATGGCATCATGCCTGGCAACTAGCAGCCCTACGAAAGGTGCAAAAGGCAAGGCACGTCCACTCCATCCCATAAAAAAAAAAACACCGCTCCAGCTCCAAAACCGGACCCTCAGATCACAGACGATATACGCTATATTAGGCGTCAATTTTCTCCAAACCTTTTGCCTCTTCGGTTTCGTACCGTTGGTGCGTATATTTTCTCCCGCCTTTTCGCCTGTAGTGTTGATGAGTAAAGATGATAATGAAGATGATGATGATTTCGGGCGTCGCATCGTGCGTAGTCGCCCACCAAAACCAGCCCTTGCGGAAGTTGTTTTGCTCGCGTTTGGGGCAATCTACGCGCGCCGTTGCTGTTGCCGTGGACAGAAACAACCTTGGATTGGCATCTCCCGTTGGGTGAAATTGTAGAAAATTTTCGCCTCATTTCAATTGAACCATCAACGGTGCTGTAGTGCCGGGACTGCCGAATGTCGTCGTCTTGAATGAGCTGGACGAGCCGGTTGCTATACGCACAGCAAAGCTAAATTTGTGGGCGAAATTGATGAGCGTAATGAGATTATTTCTGACGGTTGTGTTACACTGTTGCCGGCCAAACAGCGCTGTGTGTTTTTTTTTGTTGATGCTATTACACTGCTGTTGGTTTTTCGCAAACAACAACGCATCCCTCCGTGTCGTTAGTGCGGGTGTGTGTGTGTGTGTGTGGTTCTATCTTTCGACCAATGTGCTGTGTCGTGTTTCAAACATTAGGCAAAATGCGTTGCCTAATGGGACGGCATGAAATGCTATCGCGACGTGCCAACGAGGGAGATGCTGTGAATGGCTGTGGGATTTTTTGTTGTTGCCACTGCCGTTACGTGGACACCATGACCACGGCTGTCCAGCAGCAAGAACTGTGGTAACGTTCGTTCGTTAAAACACACCCACACATACACACACACACGCGCGCTGCTAATCAATTTAATGTCACGACCGGAGTTTGGGTTTCACTCGGTCGATGCTATTTCCAGCTCATTTCGCTGATTAACATTATATTATGTGTGGTTTTGTCAATTTCTCCGGTGAACGAGCGTGTGTACATGCGGAACATAACCATTTTTGTAAACAGTGAGAAGGTTTTTTTTATTAAATTTGTGTAATTTTTCTGTATCAATTGGAAAGCTCTCTTTTGAGCATTAATTGGTAGTACAGGGGTCTTTGAAATGGTAGAACAAAGCAAGCGGCTATCACCACAGGCGCAACACATGACAATTCAACACCACAACCCTAGTAGGCATAGTTCAATAGCAGTGCAACATACCACGAAACCCGTACGATGGTATGAGCCAAGTAAGGCTCGAGCAGTATAAACGCACTCTGCGAAGGATTTTCACAACCTAACGAAGATTATTTAGATCCGGAAAAAATGTTGCAATTATTGAATTAAATATGCTCTATTTCATGAAAAATACAGCAAATGTAAGATGTAACCGTGCAAATAGACATGCAGCGATTTTTCGCAGTGCGAAGTACTTCTTCGCAAAGTAGCTCAATCTTGCAAAAAACCCATTTCTCATGTGGAGACAATTCAGCGCCTACTGAGGCTGTCAAATAATTACATCGACAAGCCGTTTTTTATATATGAACTTATCATCGCATTTCATCGAATAGCATTGCGAAATTTCGCACTGAGAAAAATCGGATCGTACTTCACTTGTCGAGTCGATTGTAGTGCCTAGTACGGTGGTTAAAATGTCATGAGGTGTGCTTGTGATAGGCACTTGCGTTGTTTTATCATCTCAAAACCTCTGTATTAAATTGCATTCGCTTTCAGTAAGACACTCAGTCTTGTCATGAATGTTTTGATTCAGGAGTGATCTTCAATCCTCTCCATTGTACAACTTACTTAGTTCGTTTTTTCATTGCGTTTGTATGACAGCTAGACGTCCAAAAATAGTATAACTACCTGACTTCCAGTAAGTAACAAGCAAGGCCAAAGAAATTTTTTTTACAAATGGATGTTTTAAAAATATAACAATTTTGTGGAAGTCGATAATTCAGTCGGTAAGGCTGTTACTAAAAAGGTGTACAAGTTCTTCTGAATGTTGATGCTTTTCAGTTCGGAGTCCTGATCAAAATGTTGAACTAACCAACCCCGTGTGTCGAAATACTGATAAAGATATATAATTATAAATTAATTAATTTTAAACTTAACACTATATCTCAGTAAACCTTTACCTAACCTAACCTAAAAACCCTAATTAATTATAATAACACTGGATAGAGAACCGTGTCGCAAGAAAACCGTCGAGAAAAACAAAGGAAGCTTAACAGTCGCATGAACCTCGAGGCCTGTGGCGTTGATCGCAGTGCTGTCACGCTGTCGCTATATTATCTTATTACTCTCGATACTATAATTTAACATAATACATAATTATATATTGCTATAAAAGTATCCTTACAGATTTAATATATATTGATGAGACCGTCATACGATTTGAAAACTTCCTCGAAATATTCTAGGATCTAGTTAAACACCTTAGACCGCACAATACACTGGGACGCTTACACTGGGATTCTTTTCCTAAAGCTTACGGAGAGATTATATTTCTCTACTAGCAAGCAGCGAAATAAATACAGAAAAGTATACACTTCCATTCATGTAATATTCATCATCATTTTCATCAACTACTAGCGCGCAAAAAAACACTGCACTAGCGAACCATTATATGTTGCGCAAATAAGCGGAAACACGTAACTACAATGATGGCCAGGAAAAAGTCTGCAATTTCCGAGAAAGCTGTCAAGAATTTAATATCAGTCAACACCACACTGTGGCAGATGGCCCCAAGTTACCACGCAACATGCAGCATGCGATTGGAGTTCGCTGGAAACAGATAAAATCATACTGTTGTCAACTGTTCGCACACCAAAGGTACGACCGTTCGTTCGTCAACCGTGTTGCCGGGAAAACCGCAACCACCACACTAGTGCGCCACTTGAACACACACACCGTAGTCAAACAGCCCGAACACTGCTGTGACAAGTTTGTGACAGTTCGTCCGGGTTGTGGTGAAGGTCCCCGGCTATCGGGCAGGATTATGATGGGTATCGTTCGAACAAATCGTCACCACCATTCAGTAGTCCATCTTCGACTCGCTTTGCTCGCCGTACCACCGCAGTGGTATTAATGGGAAGCTTCCAGCAGCTCTCGCTGGGAGCAGAAACGTCGTTGCAAAAAGCACTTCATTCTTCCCCCACGAGAATGCATCCTTTCTGGACGGTGGACGGTGGTGTGCAGCGCAAGGGAAGTCGAGACGAATATCCGACGCGCAAAAACAGGATGCTGGATTCGGAGCCAAATAATCAGAAACCATGCCATGGGTACGGGACGATCCCGGATCGTCATCGTTCATCCCTGCAGCGATGGTTGTATGGTTTAGAAATTTTTAGCACGTAATAAATTATTATTCTACTGTTATTTAATCCACGCCAGCCATCGCACAGCTGCACAGCAACAAGCATCGTACGGTTGGCAGGCCGCTGACCGGCGCTGGTAAGAGACTCCAGTTTTGTGAACCAGTTGCCGGCATCCAACATTTCCACCAGTGGGTATTTTTTTTCCTCCACTCTCGACCATTCATTCTTCTCCAATTTCGTTCGTCTTTGAGTTTTTCCATGTTCCGTCCATAGACCCGGTCGTTTGTGAAAGGATTCTTTCGCTTTCATTACTGCATTCGGTTCGGGGTTTTGTGTGGTGGACGCTGCAGTAGTGGCCAGGCAAGTAAGCTACAACCATGCTCGGTCGTTGCCGCTAATAGAATGGAAGCAAACGGCACAGCACCAGATACACCAGCATGACCATTATATTAACGCGAAAAAGCAGCTTCAATCCATGCACACAAACACAAGCAGTCACAGGCGGGAAAACCTCAGCGGAAAAACAGGGGCGTAGATAAGAGGGGACGGCACGAATACCGGTTGCTAAACCGTTGAGGTGAAGATTTTGCATAATGTAAGGAACGAAAGCATGAAACATTATTGGATTGCAAAACAAAAAAAATATCCCGGATCTTTTTGCGAAGGAGCGGTGGCTTTCCATTTCTTCTGGCCAGAAGAACTGAACCATGGCGTAAGAACGGATACCATTAGCAAACGAGACGAGCGTTGCAGAATCCTTGATGGGTTGATGAACAAGAAGAAGCGAGCGGGTGAAAAAGCGCATCCCCGTCCATAAATAAACACGAAGAAGCTTAAATGAAACTAATGAAGTTCGGATGAAAAGGGTTTTGTAAGTGACGTACCGGGGTGCCGTGGGCGATTGTATAGCACAGGCAATGGGAGGAAAGCGTTCCTTAGCTTTGCACAACGCGAGGAATGAGTGTTCGAGGAACACAACGCGTCAATTCGTTATCAAGTTGAGAAAACATTAGCCTTAAAGAGGTGAAGAAACTAAAAAGTCTTTTTTGAAAGTTCAAATCGAACAAGTGTGTATTATTAGCAGGAGCACTAGTCACTCGCAGGTGGTCATCATATAAAGCTTGCTGTCAATAATCTGGTGCACGAACTATGCAACAGCTGAGTCTTGTTAAACGTGTACATTGGAATTTGGAAATTTTCTACAACTCAATCATGATCTTATCATGACCCGTCGACGACATTGGTTGTCTGCTCCTTATCAAAATTGTTTCCCCAGATCTTCACCTGTGATACTACGTTTTTGGCTTAAAACTCAATAATTTAAGTTGCTTGGGAACCTTCAGAAAATTTGGTTGCAAGGCTATTTCAGTATTGTAAAATTACCGATAAAACTCCATTTTTATTTTTTTTACATAGGTTCATAAAATTATATACTTTATGCACAATATATTTAATTTAATTTATCAATTCGTTACTAAGAGATAAAAATTGGTTGCTACGAATCATAAATTGAGGCTCACTGTTAAAAATTGGTGACTACATGACACTTTTTCGGTACCGACTGTAATAGAGATTGTAACTGTTGAAACAACATAGTAATGGCATTGCAACTGGGAAGCTTTACAAAGCTATACAACGATAACACTTTGTGCTAATGACTGAAACCTCACTACGACCGACCGGTCACGTAATGAAAAGCACAATAATAATTGCCACGGTACACAGCCCTGCAATGGTTACCCTATTAAATTACCCTACAGGACCTTTATTAAAATAATCAATTAAAACCTTACTCGATTAGCAACGATTTCATGTAACAACCAAACTACGGTTGGATAAATGTATGTGCACGGGTGTCACAATTACCCACAGCGGTAAACATAATCAATCATCTATCCATCGCACCCATAGGGAACGGGTGTGTTGGCGGTGAATGCACTTGGGTAAAAATTAATATTATCATTAAGCAGAAATATTTAACTGCTCTTTATTATCGCGCTCACACACACACCAACCACCATATACGCACATTGACTGCGGTTGCCGCTGACCACTTTTTGTGTGTTCAGCGCAAGCTGCGAAATATTACTCAATGAGTCAAATAAAATTTAACAACCGTAACCGAAACGAAACGGATGGAAAATAGCGCGAACGATACAATATGCGTGGCAGATGGAAATAAGTGTCAGTTTTTGTGTGTGGGTGTGTGTGTGTGTTTGTGCTGTTTTTTCGCGTTAGGTGGAAAAATTGGTGCCATTCGGTGGTGGTGATGAGAAAGAGGCGGTTTTCCGGGTTGCTTGATCGATCGTTATTTTCCATTCGATGATTTATACCATCTGCAATCGCACGTGTCTCCCGCGCGGCAGTGGCGTTACTGTTACATGGGTTGTGCAAACGTTTGGTGTCCTTCGATGACAAAGTGACAAACACACACACACACCCACTCACACACCAGGCTTTACACCTTCACGTTTCTGCGTGGTTCCATGTGTATGTCCTTCCTGTTCCGTGGGTCACACAGTGCTTATCGGGTGGAAAGCAAATTATGTTCCCTGGCAAACCGGCCTGATTAATGATAAATTTATTGATTTTGTAATTAATTTCAGAATGAAAAATGGGCATCCCTCCGTAGGAATGTCCCCAATGGGTATCATGATTAACCCGGTAGGAACCGGGTTGCTTGTGGTGCCGCATACATCCATCACCGTAACTCCCAAAAACCCGTTCGGTTAATGCTGCAGCTGACTGCAGGTGCCGTTGCCGTCGAAAGCATCTGTTTGCTTGCAGCTTTCAATGTGAACTCTCGGGTGGATCAATACCAGCAGTGACCTTACGGTAGAATCTGCTCCATTGTCTGGTACAGCGATGAGAGCTGAGCCGTTTTTACGACAAAAATGAGGTCAAACTGTGTCAGCAAGCGGTCGGATTGGGTGGTGTTATTTTAGTGCATTGTTTAATTTACTGTCTGCGCTCTCGAAGCATGCCGAGTGGGGTCAACCATTCCAAACACTGTTTTACATCCACCTGACTGTCACTTTATTTTGGTGAGTGTTTTCTCGTGTCACCGGGACAAATAGGGCACGGATAGGGGAAACGTTTCCCCCGGTGTTGGTTGAGGGAACTCACAAATGTGTCCACCGTTCATGATGGATGCAAACATATCAGGTGTCAATAATGTCCATCAACCGGTGACAGACAAATGGTATGCACGAGCCAACGTGATGGACGGGGAACATGCTATTGATAGTTCGGTAACGCCGTATGAAACAAATTCCGACGGTGGGTAACACAAGGACGCTTACCAACGAGGCAGTAAAGAGCTAATAGTTATGTTTTAATGTTTTCCTGTTTATTTTTTCATCCATCCAGCGAACGCACACCAGCACGCGATATGATGTCCATTTTGGTTCAAACGAGACCCAATAGAAAGATTAATTACGCCATGCACGTCGCTGCCCTATTTGGTAGGTTAAAGGGTTTGTGGAGTGCAGTGTCTGGGACAGGTCATAATTGAATGCAACGTGGTGGAATAGTCAAAGCTCAAGCTATTGTCATGTTTTATGTACCACGCGTTCCATTGTGTTGTGTTTGCTGCATTGTCCCTTATCTAAACATTGATTGATTTTTAATGTGAAACAATCGTCAACAAAGAACCTTTTTTTGTGCGGGAATTGAGGTGTGGCTAATACAGCTAAATATGACATTATAAAGCTCGTTAACGTTAGCTAGTGGCATGGAAATTCACCATTCTTTTATTAAATTTGACTACTAGTTAAAGATATTTAGAAATTGGTTTTGAAATGCTTCCTTCGAATACAGGACGTTCCGAAGAGTATTGAAAGCGCCTAAAAGTATGCAATCGGTTGTATAATTTGCTTCACAGGACAAGTTGTTTTATTATGACACGAGAAATAGAAATACACGTCCTGGACCGTGGAGAGTCACTGAAAGTCATGTTTATATTTAATTTCCACGTTTTATCACATCTGTGTGCATCATTGTTTTTTTTATGTAAACGTGCTTTACGTGAGTAGAATAACAAAGAAAAAAACTTAAATAATTGCGTATCATATTTACTTGTAATTCATTCCTTAAACCAAATAACAATTAAAAAGAATTCTTGATCTAAAAATTCAACTTCGTCGCAGAAAACGATTTGCTCACGAAACACTCCCAATATTATTTCTTGCATTTGCATTGCATAACTTTAGGCGTCGCTGAACCATAACACAATCCAGTGCAGTAAATTCAAATGAAAAATAAAACACTTCCGGTAAACATTTCATTTCTCTCGTGCATAAAAGCAAACCCAGTTTTTATTCAACTCGGAGAAAACCACCTCCCACCAGTACGAATACCCATATTGAAGCACAGGATAGAATGCATAAAAAAAATAATTTTAATACACCACCCTGTGGTGTGCATCGTGAGAAAGATTAAGCATTACATTTAGCTTCCTTTCCCTCGGTCCATCCGTAGTGCGCCACGATTTCCATCCAACCTCACCAATCGGCTGCACCATCGGATTAGCAAACAACACATTTCGATTCACCCATTAAAAGCGTGCAAAAGTTTTACCGGCCGGATGGACGGACGGGAACAAATTTGAATATCGGCTTACTGGACTCATTAGTTGGGAAGCTTTCCCGGTAGGGATTAAAGGAAGAAGGGCAAACCTTGCGATAGGGCTGTGTTTTGCCCTACGGGACGAGGAGTTTGTTTGAATGGTGCAAAAATTAGGTCACCCGTCAAACAACCATTGACCGTTCGTCGAATGTCTTCCATCACACGCAGATTAAAACATTCAAATCTAACGCTTGAAGGGCATCCGCATGCTTGGAAGCACAACAGTTTTTGGATATTTTGATGCAACCTGTATTATATCGGAAAAGTGCAAATCGGTACCCTGCCCTGTAACTGTACGTGAAATATTCATGATCGTGCGAAAGCTTGTGCACAATTCCGCCAGCCATGAAGGGATTACTTGAGGGTTGGAAAACCCGCCACACCCGACACATTGGCCCCGATTCGATGAGGTAAAAGTTTCCGATTACTTCCATTTTTCTTTCCGTTCCTTTAAGTGCCCCTTAAAGCCTTTAAAAAAGGGTTGGCCGTTTTACCCTCAGCGGTGCAGCACAATAAAGTGTGGATTAAATCCGTCGGAATACATTTACGTTAATTCTGCACCGTCCGGGGCACGTTTCTTATCCAACAGTGAACAGTAAAGAAGAACTGCAAAGGAAAAACTTTAATCGCAAGCGGTTCTTTTCTTTCCTATTTGATTGCATTCTTTTACTGATGTTTTCTTTGGCGTTAAGTTTTTCGTTACCTCCCTAAAGTTCACCGCGTCCGGGAAAGAGCGTGTAAGCTTTACTACCAATACTTTAACACTTGCACAAACAGTAAACCTGCGCAGAGGCCTTGCCGTGGTGTAGTTTGCACAGAATCCTGAGCGTTTTATGGGCACCACTTCGTAATCGTTTTAATTATCCTTCGAAAGAAGGCTTTTCAAAAGTGGCAATCCACAAACTTCATTCCCGCACGAACATTGCCTTGTCAGGCCGTTCCGGTGCAAGTTGTAGATTTTAGAAACATTTCTATTCCCTCCAGAGACGAACGGTGCGACCCTCTTGGCTGGTGTCGCTGGGGTTTGGTAGATGAGGAACACAATCAGGAAAAACATGGCCGGACATAAATTTAATCAAATTACTTTGACTCATTTCTAGCGCTGAATGGTGGGAGATATTGACCGACGTAGGTGGGTGCAGGGTTTTGTGTAGGGTCTAGCGACCGGGAGCGACATAAACGTGAGTTCCGTGCAATTTAGTTGTCCCCGTGCACCACCAACCACCGGAAGGCATTCGCTCCAGGAATTCCAGGTTTTGCCGTAGGCTCCCATTTCTGGTCCATTACGTTTGATGAAATTATACGAATGTGATGTCGGAACACTTGGCTTCCCCATCAGACCGAACACGCCCGTTTCATTATTGAACCACCCCAGCAAGCCGAAAGGGGAGTTGAAATTAGTGATCATAAAATTCCATTTAGTTTCCTTTTAATTGAATCGTCCACCCGGTTGAACTCCGGCCAGGTAACCCGGCTGAATGGGGGACACAAACACACAAAACAACAACAAAAAGTAGCATCAAACAACAGGGAGAGAAGGCAACAAAAACCAGCAAAACTACTGAAGGATACGTGGCACGACGTCCATCGCCGCCCGTCGTTATTAATTAAACACGCAAATCGCGCGATATTATCAATCAATTATAGAACGCTCCGGAACAACACAGTACAGCGACAGTTGTCGTCGTCAGCGCCATCATAGTAGCCGTTGGTGGTTCGGTTTTGCAGTGTGACAGGTACGGGATGGTGACTTTCAGCCGGCACGCAACAAAATATTTAATTTGTTTTAATGGTGGAGACGTGTTTTTCGAAAAATGTGAAAATTGCGGTTTGATTATTAGCCCCACCCGGTCTAAATGTTTCTAAAGGCGGATGGCTGTGTGCGTGTGTATGTGTGTGTGTGCCAACCTGTTTTTACATTGTTGTGTGGTGATGGTGGTAATGGATCGGAAAAATATTACTATTTATCTAATTACGATGTATTAATACGAAACGGGTGAAACACATTTAAAAAGTAATTTTAATTATTCGTTGCTATTAGGGGAATGCATTCAATTAAAATTTCCGTTGTAATTGTATCGTGTGCTGTAAAACTTTAATACTACAAGCCTTCAGCAATTCGATTAACCAGTTTGTTTGCCGAAACATATTTTGTGTTCTCTATTCTGATCTCCTCTGTGTGGGAAATAAATAAACTATACAGAATACAGAAAACCTAGGACATCAAGGACATTCCAATAAAGCTCACTAAAGTAATCCGAGTGATATCAAGTCCGAGATGAAGATGAACGGAAAATTCTCAAAGTCCATCGTCCGATTGTTCAATGTAGTATCCCAGCATATTAGTAAATATCACATTAAAATTGGACCAATTCTCAAGACCCTGTAGCACCTGGAGTAAGAATGTTGTATTTTTTTTACAGCACTATTAAGACTCTATCGAAGAACAGATGTCTTTTTATCACATTTCAAATAAGGTAAAACTGTCCGATAACTAAGTGCGGTTGATTGAAATTCCTGAAGGCAAAACGTAAGAGCAAAATACATCAGAAAGAACAAATAACTACAGATTTAATGGAATCCAATATAACAGCAGCAATGCATTCCACATTATATGGATCCTGCAATGTTTACTGAATATCTGACTCTGTGATATTCAATAATTTATTTTATCAGGTCCTTACATTGTCCCAATGGTTATTGGAAACTATTTTTGTATCTAACTTGATATCGTTTTTTTAATCATAAATATGTACTATTCTGGTGAGTCCACCCATTTAACAACTGTCCATCAAACTACCATATCGTTAAGTTCTCCATTTCCACATGCACACACAGTACCGACACCACACACGAGTCATTAGCTTGGAACAACTTGTCCCCGCGTTGAAAATCACCCAACGTGCAGTAAAATGTCCTATCATTCAGCTTAGAGATAACGATCGGCCAGAAAAAGGGTAACGGGAAGGTTGACTATCGTTCAAACTTTTACGACTATTTCCATTCGCATCTACACGGCAAAGGCCACGTGTGTCAACCGTGGTGACACTTTTTAACACTAGCGGGAACAATTTCATGGTTTGTTTCACAAACAACATTCGGCGAACCAACTGGTGAGTGTGCAGTTCGCGGCGTTTGCTTAAAATAGGCAATAAAAACCGTCAACATCTACTCAGAAATTCCCGGCGGAGGTGAGGTCGACCCAGAACAAAACAAAAACCATGCCTTCAATGGCCGACAAAGCGCTGTGTTGCGCTGTGCCCAGGGTTAGCACATCGGCCATCGGTATGTGCCGATCGACCGATTTTGGGTCTGTTCATCGCCATCAAAGATTCGGTGACGGTTCGCGTTCGCGAAGTGTCTCGGGGGAAATCAACGCACAAAATGTAATCCACTGTCAGATTAACGAGCTTGAAGCCATCGATCCGATCGGGTTCGGGTTGATCGGGTCAAACCGGACACACCGATGGACGCCGGGGGGCAATGTATGTTTTGCAATTTTGCGTTTTATACGTATGCCAGGCTGCAGTGATGGAATGGGCCACAACACTACGCTAAGCTGTTGTCTATGTTACAAGCCGTGAAGTTTGTACAGGAACTTGGAGGTTAAAGCGCTCCCAGCGCTTAAATAATGTATCACAATGCAGAGATACGAGCGGCATTTGCAAAGCTCTTCTTATGTCATCACAATGGAAGTCCACCCGAGTCGTTCGCACTGTTGGCACCTCGTAAACTTGCCTTCCATTCCGTGCGAGTGTTTGTGTAATCAAATTACATTAACTTTCATTATTGTTCGCCACATAAACAAGGGCCGTCGAAAAGTGTTATTGCTAATTAAGCGTTTGAGGAAATGTTTTTGCCTAATTTTCTTTGTTGCCTACTCCGTTTATTTTTGTGGTTTTATGGAAGGTATCACCACCAAGGCTTACCTTAAAACCCTTGCACGACGTGTCGATCCAAAGCCCCGAATGGACGGGCGGTACGCGACCCGGTTCGTGACCGAAAGTAATGAATAATAATTTTACATTACAATCACAATTACGACTCCCCGGTGGAGTCAACACTGTGAAGTCACTGTGCCTGTCCAGCACAAAACCGCTCAACGGCGAAACATGCTGTGTGGCGTGGCAACTTCCTCACGGAAAAAAACGAATCCCCCACAGGCAGAAACGCAAGTCCCTTAGCGAAATAAAATGTTAAATGTCCGTTGGACATGAGCCTTGGAAGCGGATGCGAATGCGTTTAATTCATCAGCAATGGGACAGTGGGCTACTGCTCGCGCAAGAAAGTGTCTCTTGCGGAGCATACTGTGTTGTTGTCCAGCTGCCAACGCTCCCCCGAGAGGCTCATCTGTTTTCGGCAAACGGTACCGACACGCCAACCGTCGGAACAGGCACATTAGCTAATGAAGAAATTATTCATTCTTCCTACCCGTTTAGTCTGACACCTACCATGCCGTTGGACCAGTTGGATGGGCGTCCGGATGTCACTGCTCCACACTGCTCCAGACGTTCGCATTCCGCTCAGGTGGGTGGGCAAATATTTGCCCTATCAGAAACTGTCACCGACGTCTGTACGGACACAGGCTCATCATTCCTCTAGGTCCACCACATCCACCACCCTCGCACACTACCCACCGAATTGGCTGGCAGGTTGCTGGTTAATTACAAAAATGCTTTATTGCCCCGAACGACGGGCCGGGTCCGGGTTGGTGGCACCCATAACAATCAGCTTATGGTGTTGTATTTCATTTTATTTCATTTCATTCACTTCGACACTCGTCCCGTTGCGTTTGCCCCGCAGCTAAACGTTTGCGTCCACCTTGCACGGCTAATCGTTTGGTAATGAACTAGCTTTTACTAGCTTTTCCTGTGGGCGGCAGTGTTCGGAAAAATTCGGTCTAATGAACGAACGAACAAAACGAACAGGTGCCCGGAAGGGCATTGGCCAGCCGTGGCACGGCTGTACGGGGCTGGTGGTGAGAAAACATTGCTCTTAATGTTGTACAAGCGCCTGGAAGCTAATTTTGTGATCGTGCAAACAGTCCATCCGATGGTACGAACACGAGAACGATGATGATAACGATACGGGTGGTCAGGATAATAGTGAACAGTCGACTTTCGTGCTCCGTGTGACGTTTGTGGTTGCCAACTGTGTTAAAGTATTTTTTCTGTGGTAGAAATTGTTAAAACAATTAAATACAACAAGAAATTGAAAGAAATTTTTAACAATTTTTGGAACAAAATTATAACAATAATATTGCTTGTTTTGTTTTGGTTGAAAAACATTTTCATTTCACTATGAATGATCAGGTATTATTGTTTACTTTATTCGATAATTTATGACTATTTTTGTAAACTAAAGTTAATTTTTTGAGAGTACTTCTAATGCTTACATTTGTTGCTCACTTTGTGTGGTAACAATAGCTTTATTTCGAGAAAATCTGTGCCTTTTAAAGTGAGGGTTAAGAAGATATGTAAAAAATTACAATACAAACGTTTTGCCAACAACAATGTTGTATTACTTATAAAGAGTTATTTATTTATTTATTCATCATATTTATTCATTTGTTTAGTGTGAAAACGAGCAGCAGTCAGTGGAGGATCAATCCCCTTGGAGGCCCAGGGCGGAATTATAGTTGGGGCCTCTAATTTTAAAAACGATGCAGGAGGGAAGGGGAACATTGAGGGGACTTGAAATGCGACAAGGCGAAAAGCGCAGTGAGAAGAGGCCTACTCCGCCTACCGTTTGATCCGCCGCTGGGCCGTTCCTAATCATCTTCTTCAAATGGACCGCCAGGGCCATCACCATCTTCGAATACAATATCGGAACCGGCTAAATCACCACCAACACCAGTTACCACTGCACCTGTACTCTTCTAAATGTAGCTACAATCATAGGTGCGCCAACTTCGAGAAGCAGCACGTGGTGGAATTTACAACTACAGCATCCAAGGAACACTTTGCCATCGAATTGGTTCGCTCGCTGTGCTTCCGGGATATTTGCCATGCAACACTCAGTTTTACTTCTTCGATCTTAACTTAACTTAACAAAACACTCAAGCACCAGCATTTGGTGGTGAACTTAATCGCTATTGTCTATCCTGTATCCTGGGTATTTATCATACGCAATCCACTAACATGGATGTTCAGTCATACGTATGAACGCATGTCTGTTCGCGATGAGCTGCGCCTTTGCCTCCTTTCACGTATACCAGGTATTGACCAGTGCCGGAACAACACACCGACTGCAGGTGAGATGGGTCATGTGTGTTTGGGATGATATCATCGGTAGCACGGAATATACACGGGAGATTGTGCTGCAACATCGTGTTTGTGATGTGCTACAGCATCCTTAAGGCCAGTGTATGAAACCAACCAGATGATGCGTCCACTACAGTACCCGATCCTGTTTCCACGGGGTGAAGCCGGTTGGACTCATGGTATGTTTAAGATACGTCGCCGAGGAAGACAGCCGAGACCATCGAGCACGGGCACAAACACAGATAGTGGTTCCGTCTTCAATGAGGATGATGCCCAGATGGAGCCGAATGCAGAGGAAAATTCATCCAATCAAATTACTCCACGTAAGTATGCCGCGTATACATTGCATATGCTGGCGGGAGATCGCTCATTCTCTGATGCATTGTGAGGGGTAGTCACCCGTCATACATTTTGCAATACAGAATGAGCGAGTTACTAAGTTTTGAATTTCGATTTTTTTGTTTATTTATTATTTAGTGGATTGTTTAACATCGTGTATCCCATTAAACAAACAACGCAAATTTTATATAACAATAATAATTTGTGTTATGCTAAATTTGAAAACTAAAATGCTAGGTCAAGTTTTAGTGTTGAAAGACTACCTCAATGATCATTCGCTAACGTCGATGTTTTAGGCAATGAACAAAAATTAACGGTTGATTTCTGCGGTGAGCTTCTACTTACTGAACTTTTTCAACAATTGATCATGTTTTATAGCATTCTTTAATCCATTAGGTGCAGGACCACGAGAGTTGACAAAATGCTGACAAATTTGTCCATTGACCAAATCAGCTGGTCAACTGTGAAAACCACTATACCGTTGCCGCGCACACAATTGTTTTCAGATTTCCGACACCAGGAAAGCATGTTTTTCACGAGGTGGAATAAATTTGCGCTGCAGGTGAAATAACCTGCAGCGTGGAATAAATTTGCCCATCAATATTGCATTGCATACTATCAAACCCGTGAGAGCGTTCACTAGTTTAAGGAAGATGGATGAAACCGAGAGCATCCTTCATTTCGCTCAAACTTTCCATGGGCTGGTACGAAATTCCATACAAAACCCGCTGTTTTCAGATTCCCGATACCAGGAAAGCTTCAACGGAAGAGGTAGCACCTTGTACAGTAATTTTGCTCGAAAACCGCCGAAAGGTATGCAATGTTTAAACACTAACTTTCCCGTTGGTCGTGAAAAATTTCTTCGAAAACCACCAGTTTTCGAATGTATAGTACCAGGAGAGCATGCACGGAAGAGGTAGCACCTGGTAATTTTGCCCGCCTAAAGGTATGCAATCAACTTGCAATGCAATGCGCCGTAAGGTATGCAATGTTTATACACTAACTTTCCATACAAACCAGCTGTTTTCAGATTTCCGATACCAGGAGAGCATGTTTTTCAAGAGGTAACACCTGGTACCAGCAGAGCAAGATGGCGCCCAAGAATTCATGAAAAGTTTCATGAAATTATTTCATGAAATATTTCATGAAATATTTCATGAAACATTTCATGAAAATTTCATGAAATATTTCATGAAATATTTCATGAAATATTTCATGAAATATTTCATGAATGAAATTTTCATGAATGAAATTTTTATGAATGAAATTTTCAGGAATGAAAATTTTATGAATGAAATTTTCATGAATGAAATTTTCATGAATGAAATTTTTATGAATGAAACTTTCATGAATGAAATTTTTATGAATGAAATTTTTATGAATGAAATTTTTATGAATGAAATTTTTATGAATGAAATTTTTATGAATGAAATTTTCATGAATGAAATTTTTATGAATGAAATTTGTATGAATGAAATTTAATGAATGAAATTTTATGAATGAAATTTTTATGAATGAAATTTTCATGAATGAATTTTTTATGAATGAAATTTTCATGAATGAAATTTTTATGAATGAAATTTTCATGAATGAAATTTTTATGAATGAAATTTTCATGAATGGAATTTTAAGAATGAAATTTTCATGAATGAAATTTTCATGAATGAAATTTTTATGAATGAAATTTTTATGAATGAAATTTTTATGAATGAAATTTTTATGAATGAAATTTTTATGAATGAAATTTTCATGAATGAAATTTTTATGAATGAAATTTTTATGAATGAAATTTTCATGAATGAAATTTTTATGAATGAAATTTGTATGAATGAAATTTTATGAATGAAATTTTTATGAATGAAATTTTCATGAATGAAATTTTTATGAATGAAATTTTCATGAATGAAATTTTTATGAATGAAATTTTTATGAATGAAATTTTTATGAATGAAATTTTCATGAATGAAATTTTTATGAATGAAATTTTCATGAATGAAATTTTTATGAATGAAATTTTTATGAATGAAATTTTTATGAATGAAATTTTTATGAATGAAATTTTTATGAATGAAATTTTCATTCATGAAAATTTCATTCATGAAATATTTCATGAAATATTTCATGAAATATTTCATGAATTTTTCATGAAATTTTCATGAAATGTTTCATGAAATATTTCATGAAATAATTTCATGAAACTTTTCATGAATTGTTGGGCGCCATCTTGTTCTGCTGGTACCAGGTGTTACCTCTTGAAAAACATGCTCTCCTGGTATCGGAAATCTGAAAACAGCTGGTTTGTATGGAAAGTTAGTGTTTAAACATTGCATACCTTTAGGCGGGCAAAATTACCAGGTGCTACCTCTTCCGTGCATGCTCTCCTGGTACTATACATTCGAAAACTGGTAGTTTTTGAAGAAATTTTTCACGATCAACGGGAAAGTTAGTGTTTAAAAATTGCATACTTTTCGGCGGTTTTTGAGCAAAATTGCTGCAAAATTTTACTCGATCTACGGGTAAGCTAGTGTTTAAATATTGCATACCTTTGGCGGTTTTCGAGCAAAATTGCTGTACAAGGTGCTACCTCTTCCGTGGATGCTCTCCTGGTATCGGAAATCGGAAAACAGCTGGTTTTGTATGGAATTTCGTACCAACCGACGGGAAGTTTGAGCGAGATGAAGGATGCTTTCCGTTTTATTGTTCTTCCTTATTAGCGATCGTTCTCACGTGTTTGATAGTATGCAATAGCAATTGTGATGGGCAAATTTGTCCCAAGCTGCAGATGTCACCTCTGGAAAAACATGCTCTCCTAGTATCGAAAATCTGCAAAACAATTGTGTGCGCGGCTACGGTATAGTGGTTTTCACAAGTTGACCAGCTGATTTGGACATTGGACAAATTTGTCAGCATTTTATCAACTCTCGTGGCCCTGCACATATTAATGTGAATTTCGATCGTTCGATTGATTTTCGCGTATTAAGTTTGATGCTCCAAGTTTAGGTCAGTTGTCCGTGCGTCAAGAAATCCTAGAATTATTGGGCCGATCTCTTCGGTCATTGTGAAGATACTTGCGATCATTTCGTTACATTTACACTTGCACATTTACATCAATATTACGTGCTCCTCAGGCACAATTTGATAGTCAGTAGCAAATTATAGGTTTACAACACCACAAAGCTCTCACAAATTTTTCTCAAACAAACTGAGTTTTCAATGCAAAAAACGAGACCGCGTTCAGCACGCACGATATCGCCAACAATGTTTTAGCCAAATATTACCGAGATTACAACAATGTAGTTTGAACAGTATTCTACACGGGGATATGATGAAGTATTTGGACAGTTTGGGATGGGTGGACATAAGCTGGATTGTAGGTGGACATAAGCTGGACCTACAATCCAGCTTCGATTAAGTAATAATCAAGAAAAACAGAAATGGTATTCCAAGAACCATGAGGTATCAAATATCAAACGGAAAAGAGAGTTCTAATGATTGCAATTTGATTTTATTCATATTCTATGACAATGCATATGTCGTAGTACACTGACACATTGTGTCGGTTATAACATCATTACCGGCTTGCAAACTTGCACAAATTGTGACAATCGAAATACTAAACACAATACTTCACCACAATACTGTTCCGAAACACGTAGGCTGGACATTTTCACGGTTCAATCGGGGAGAGAAAACAATACCACACCACGAGTATCGCAATGGCAATTGCTGGCGAATATTGCGGAAGTGAAAATAAGCATGGTTTCTATT
Organism: Anopheles moucheti; assembly: GCF_943734755.1. Taxonomy (NCBI): domain Eukaryota; kingdom Metazoa; phylum Arthropoda; class Insecta; order Diptera; family Culicidae; genus Anopheles; species Anopheles moucheti. Next base: position 27,790,437 of record NC_069141.1, read on the forward strand.
CTAGCATCTAACGGTAGGATCATTTACGAACAGATGAAAAAATCCCGTTCAAGAAATAGAATACATGAATAGGTTGAAGTAAAAGGGCATATAAGGGTTCACGGGGCTGCCAGAAGGTGTATTGGTAGCGCACCCGGTCTGCACAAGACAGGACCACGCAAAAATTTCATCAGGACCACCAAACCTCCGTACGCAGCACTGACTATCCTACGGGTAAATAAAGTAAAAAAATATAGAAATGGCAGGCTTAAACATCCTGAAGATGTCGTGCCGATAAAGAAGAACGAGTTTGAGTACACTGCATACTTCTCTTGCGTAGCCGTGTAACCGGGCCGATGTAGCTAATCAAATAGAAACAAATGTTTTATATAACCAAGGATATTTTCGATCAATTGTTTACCTTTTTAATTAGATTTTGTGCTATAAATTAACTCTGCTGCTAAATTTCGAAAAATCGCACAATCGGCACAAGTTGTTTGGGGCCCCCAACACGGCGAGGCCCTAGGCGACCGCCTACTCCGCCTACCGTTTAATCCGCCGCTGGCAGCAGTGGTTTGTTAACATAAGCTTAAAATTTATGATGCAATAGTAATTTAAAAAGAAGAAATACGATTCCAATTTAAATATATTAATTCCAATAATTTGTTAATAAATTCTACTGGTATTATCTTTAAAGCACAGTACAAATTCTTAGAAACAGTTCAGGGAATGAATTTTAAACTTCCACGTTTATGAGGCGGCCATCCAACAACTAACACGCATCAAACATGCCTCTTCGAATCTTCAGTACCTAATCTAAAATACCTTTTTATGTGAAGTTTACGCCGCATTTTCCCATCGCTCAAAAATATCTTCCTTTCCCGGCCGTTTGCCACCGTTGAGCGATCAGCTTCAAGCGGTCATAAAATAATTCAATATCACGATAACGAACGTTTTGATTACGAACAAAAATGTTCACCCTTGACGCTTCCCGCTCATTCCTGGGCGTGCGGTACGATCCATTTCGGGATGTGCAACAACAACAAAAAATCATTTACAAAAAGTGATTGAAATTTTATGCATCTCGAGAGTGTCCCGCCGGCAATGATCGAATCCCTCCCTCACCTCGCCACACCGTTTGATTGCGAAACGGATCGATTTTAGCGTTAGTGGAGCTTTTCGCAAAATGTTCCAATTGACTGACGTCCCCGTTCGCGTTAGAATGAGTGAGGGCTGCATCGTGTCACTGAATGGCGCGTCTCTGCCAGTGCTTCCCGATCCTACGACCCATCAGTTGAGGAGGGGGAAAAAAGAAGGATGAAAAAGGACATCACTGTGTGTTGCCTGCCAGCCCGGTAGTTCATACCCGAATTTTTATCACCCAGCACCCAGTCGCTAACCCGCTTCCTTTGTTTGGTCGGAATCGGAATGAGCTCACGGTGGCCCACAAAGCGGCCGGGAAACGATCATAAAAACAACACGCAAAAAAAAGCCCTCCACACACACACAGTGGTATTGGCACATTTTCCAACCGGGAGATGGTTTGGGGGTTCGAATCCGTGTCGCATCGTGTCGCATCGTCGCACGAGAGTCGTGATGCGAGATTGTGACAGTTTTTGTCATTTTTACGCCCATCAACCTCATCGCGGCCAGGACATACAGGACACGGTGGCAGCATCGCTGGCGCGCAACATAAATTCAAGCCGCACGCAATACGTACGCGCGCACAAATACAGCCATCAATGGCGGTTCGCCCCCACCTACTATCACTCCCCCCCCCGATTGGGGTAGTTTGGTAGGGCGATCATCGTACGTGGATCGTTTATTTAAGCTGTCAATCTACGCGAATGCACGTTGGAATAATAATGATAAGCGCGCCGGCTGTGACGCACCGACTATTCATATATGCATGTGAATGTTCGCTGGAATGTCGACCATCCCAAACCGCACCGTGGCACCGATGGAACACCCCTTCCCCCCGCCGGGGGGGGGTCGCAGAAATCGCTCGACCGGAAATCGAATTGTCACCGTGGTGGGAAGAATGGTAGAGAGCGAAATACGACACAAAAAAAAAAACGCCTCCCAGTACACAACCACCACTTTACAGGCGAATGGAGACACGCTTTTATTTTATTTTGCTCCCAACCCGTGTGCACGGCTCTTGCAAATTACGACTGGCGTGATTTTTCGCGATGCCATTACCGCTCGATGTCATAAAAATGATCATCGTTTCTGTTTTCTTCCTTTTGCTGTTGTTGATTTTGCCGTTGCCGGTGGCCCTTTTTGCTTTGGCTTATATTGTGGGTCGGTTTTATCCCAAAACCACCACCACCTCCACCACCAGCTTTGTGATAGCAAATTGTGTCCCGCAACCGTACCGAACGACAGGACGATAATAATCCTTCGCGTTTTGCAATAAACAGGTGACCGGATTATGTGCTCTATCGCTGTTGTTCCGTTGTGCTTTTGTTGATTCCTCTGTTTCATTTGCTCTTTTTCTGCTCTTCTACTCGGTTTTTCTATTTCCACCCTATCGCTCACCGCCTACTACGACCCGGTTCGGCTGTGGTTTAAGGATAATCCGGAAAATTTATGTATCGAATTGAAACATTTTGCACCTTCGCTCATTGCGTTGCATTGCACTTTTCATCTTGGTTTCTTTTTGGTGAGAAATAATGGATTTAACATTTGTGACATGGTGTACTCACTTAACTGGCAAAGAGAGCTGTGCGCATTACCTGGAACGAGAGGAAACGAGAACGAAATTCGATTATGGAGGTTGTTTGAGTTTTCCTACTTAAAACATGCTTTCGATGATAATTAAACTTGTATTTAAATTTTATATGGAAAAAACGAACACGATGCACAAGCGTGTATGAGGTGCCTCCTAATAAAAGCGATGCGATCAGATGCAGGCAACAGTTAAAGACACAAACATTTTAAGCATCACTATCGACGCTAAACTCACCTTCACTAAACACTGTACAATACTAAAAAACTCTGTAAAAACAGAATTCTCTTCTTCAAAATGCTTGCATGTGGTAGGTTCCGGTCTTTCCGGTTCATTCTTATTTCTATCCTCAAATCATGGTTTTTACCGAAACTTCTATGCGGGATTGAAATAGTTTGATCGAAATAGGACACTTTTATCTAAAAATAAGCCCATATATGCAGTACTGCACTTAGATGAACTACAGGCGCCTTAGATGAACTACCGATTTAAACAAAATATTTAATACTTTATTCCCTACACGTCAAACTAATCTTTTCAAATTCTTTACAGAAACTGATTCCTACCGACAAATTTATATTCTTTGACAGTGAGAGACGAATGTATTTGTTTTGCAAATTGCATATTTCAGGCGTATATGTTGGCCGGTACAAAAATTAAACGCCTCAAAGTATGCAATCTCTCGTTAAACTATGAGAGATACGAACATTTCCGATGCAACATCCAACCTACCAGTCTCTTTCAAGTTCGTTTGATTGGGATTTGATTGATTAATGATTGGAAATTTTGGTTCTTAAAATGACAACCTATGATAATTTAACAAATACTTTGTTGGTGTATTTTGTGTGGGTAGATTTCGGTTTACTGGTGTCGCCACTAATGTGTAAACACAACGTTCATGTGAACGTGAGACTGAAAGAGAATAATTTGACTCCTAAATTTCACGTCCTACGTCGCTAAAGCCAGTTCCTCAAGCATGATTCATATCCTCTGCTACAAAAAGAGCTCTATTTACCAAAGGGTTCCATTACACACCGCACATTCAACCGCACTGTTGCCCACCGCAAGACTGTGTGGAAGACAATTCCACGACGTGAAAGATGAGCCCTCTCGTTTCCCTATGCCTGTTTTTTTTTTTGCTGCTTCCCTCAAACAGTTGATCAAACAAGGCGCCTCCACCTGAACAAAATGATGGCGTTTGCTGTTTGTCCAAACAACCAAAACCGAAAAACCTCGCACGACAGGTATTGATTACAAAACCCCGTCGACTTGTCTCGTATTGCCAACAGAAAGGGGTATTTACATGAAGGAAGGACGAAGAAGAAAAGGGAAGTGAGCTGAGAAACGGAGAATGAGTGAGAGAGAGAGAGAGAGAGAGAGAGAGAGAGGGAGAGTAGAGAAAGAGAAAACACAATGCACCATTTGTGTCTTTCTTGTGGTGTATCGATATTTTACAAAACCATTCCAAAGGACAACAATCTCAGCAGGCCGACAAAGATGCTAGACGGTAGGAAAATGAGTTCTACAACGATCTAGCAAAGGGCGAAAACCGAACCTTTCGCAGGGTTCGAGCGGGAAAAAGCGGTGGAGGAGGAAGAGAAACAATAACAAACATTTCAGCCGGAAAGGCAGGAAAGCCAGAACCACGACAGTGGTTGCTTGCATCGACAATAATCGTAACCTGAGCCGAGCGTGTTTACGAAGCGAAAATTTTTCCAACGGTCCTTGCTGTCGTGGTTTTCCTTTCTTTCTTTTGCTTGCGCAAGTTTTCTTGGCCGGTTTTTCTTTAACGCCTTCCGAACACAGCTTGCCCACAAACGGAAGGCAAGCGTCATATTTTCACCTGGACGTTCGAGCTTTTCGAACTGATGGAACTGTCTTATCGCGGAGAGTGCATCCGTTGGTGGGAACGGAAAAGGTGAACATTTCTTCCTGGTTTAGTTGTTGTGCGACCCCTTTTTACCACTTTTCCCCCCTCACCCAGAAAAGTGCACACCGTGCTCCCAGACACGAAACGTAATCATAATCAAATGATTGTTATCTCTCAACTTTATGAAGCATTTTCGGCTTACACTGCATAAACGGTGCTTCCCGACGCCGCCCGGAACGGTGCCGAACCAAACTGCACAACAAGCACACAACCTCGCCCTCGAGGTGAACGTGTTTTGTGCGAACATTGCCTGTGCAGTGTGGCAACCATGGTGGAACGGTGATTTTTCCAAACCCTCCCTCCCGATCGAAAGATCTTCTGCCACGGCAAACGAAACGGTGCGCCATATGCCCTTCCATTATGGAGTAAAAGGGAAGGATTTGCTTTTTTGGGAAGGAATGGGTGCATGGTACTGTAAATGCGAGATGCAGCAATGAGGCTATGTACCTTCGCAAAGGCACCGGACCGCCGTACGGCACCAGACGGCAGGGAAATTCGGTCTATTCTGGATGGTTCTTGCGGTGGTCCGGAGAGTTGGGTGAGTGGCGAGATGATTACTTCTAGGAAATTATCTGATTTTCCAACCACTTCTGAGTGTTTGCGCTTCATCCTCCGGCCGTTCCGGAGCGGTTCGACGAGCGGAAACCAAACCAACCCGGGTGGAAAAAGGGGAGTGGGGGGGACGGGGTGGGGCGGATCATCATTGACGCCTGCCGAATTTGGGTTTCATGTATCCATCCTTCCGCTTTTCCGGAGGTGTCATAACCACCCAGACACTGGGAACACAAATTTTCGCACCCTTCGGGGCAGAGGCAAATAGTTGGTTTGTTGGAAAGCACGGCAGGACACTGGTGAACCCGAGCAGTGCAAAACAATTCGTTAGTCTCTGGGCGTCTGTGGGCCCGCTTTGGTTGGGTGCTGGGATCTTTGGTACCGTGTTACGCCGACAAAAAAAAGGAAGAAAGAAACCTCCCCGAGAGTAGAAGGAAATGGGAAGGCACAGCAAATGGGCTTAGGTAACAAATACGAAAAACCCCACCAGACATACGCCCGATATCGAAGGTTGAAATTTAAATTGGAAACGCTAGAATCCGACGCCCCGTACTTGTGTGTTGTGCATGGTGGGAAATAGAAAAGACACGACCAAAAGAAGAAAAAAAAAGGAAAAACATAATTAAATTCTGTTATTTCAGCCCGAAATTGGCAATGTCATTAAGTTGCGGTGGATACGGAACTCTCCGGAGGATCTGCATTTGGGTACCATGTTAACATGGTGCCGTGTTTTATTATTTTTTTTTTGTTCGCTTCACTATACAACACAGTTCACCTTGTGGATGTTGGGGGTGATCAAGTGAAGAAAAAAAAAATACACGCTACATCAACTTCACCATATGGTAACACGATGGGATGTTTAATTTTGTTTTTCACCGCCTGCTAATGTTTGCGAACAGCCGGGTGACATGGTTTTGTAATTTTTGGTACACGAACAATCATGATTAAAATGGGATAAGAAGGCGGTGCAGTACACGTTTTGGTGCTTTTCTTTTGTCTTGCTTTTTTACCCTTTTTCAATAAAGGGTTACTCACATTTAGCGAAGAGTGTCTGATGTAGTTTGCTTCTCTAAGCTAATATACTCGTTTCGGAACATGGTTAATCTTTGTTTGGAATATTTTTCACCGTTTTTTCCACACTTGGCTTCCACGTACAACAGATACAAAAAAATCATAACGCAACTGCACGCAACAAGCATCTTTCAGGAGGCTAAAATTAAAGTGAAACAAATTAAAAAGGAAAGAATAAAAACTACTCCTGCAAAACCACCAAAATAAAAAAAAAACTACCGCTTCTTGCCACTCGTTAGCAAATAAAGTTCCCGAACGACTCAACTCCAACTTTGCACCATTTTCTTCGCACCGGTTTTGACGTTTACTATCGTTGGTTACGGTCGTGCTTCCTTTTTTTTTGTTGCGTTGTTGCGCCCCTGGTTCGACCTTCTTCGACAAAGGAATCATGGTGCCTTAATGATTTTATGCCCTTTTGTCGTTCCACCTCCGCTCTTTCCGGCCACTCTCTGTCCGTCGCGTTCTTTTCCTGGCCACCAAACAACCAGGTACCAGGCGAGCGTGGTGGAATGTTGTGCTTTTGCATTGCAGCGGGCTTTATGCGCCCCAACGGACATGAAAAGCTACGAGCTTGAATGTCAATGGCGTTTCTTCCCCCTTTTTTACATCGGGACCACCGTACGCCACTGTTACTCTTGCTCCACGAAACACGACAACAACTGCGAAAAAATGTGGTTCTTTTTTTTTGCCCACCGACCTTCCGTGTTGAAGGCACACCATGGGCTGGGAAGACACGACGCCCATACTCACCCCTTCCCGAGAGAGGGGGTAGGAACAATAGGGTGAATGGTTTTTAGCAGGGATTTTGTTTTTTGCACTGGTCTGTGTGTTGCGACTACCCATCAACCGCGCGTGTGCCGGGTGGTGATAAAATTGTAAGCGAAACACCATCACAAACCGGACACAAAGCCTATCCAGAACAAGGGAGAAAAGAAGGAAGGGGACGGGCACGGGAACAAGCGGGTGAAAAAGTGAAAACTCATTTTCATTAGCAAGCCCCATCGATGGACACGGTCGGAAGGAAACACCGTGCCCAATGACAATTTATTGCGCACGACGACACTCGGGTCGCGCGGTAATGAAATGAGTGCGTGGAGATTTTGCTGTCTTTCATTACCGCTTTCATTGTATGCTTTTCTCGATTTTTTTTAAATGTGTTTCTGTTTTTTCTTTCTTGTGATACTTTTGATTAATTTGTGTTTGATTCTTGTTACTTTCCCTGAGGGGCAAGGGAGAAATGTCCGGGGTGGGTGGTGCTTGCTTTCTTACTTGCTGATATTGATTCGAGCGCGCCAATCCGTTACAAAGTTTCATTAAAATATGAAGTGAAGTCCGTTGATTACGTTTCAATTGTGCACATTGTGTTACATTGAGAGCTCTGTCTGCGCCTGATAACTGTCATCGGATGATTTATTAAAGATGCTTGCTGGTTTGCGGCACGGTCGGTACGATGAGGGAGCGATTGTAATCAGCTGGTGACATGACTTACGACGAAAATATGCAAATGACAGTGTCAAAAGAAAGTATTTGCAGTGAAAGAGCATTACCAGAACAATGCCATGTACAGCCAAGTGTTGAAAAGCACGATGAAAATTAAAAAATAATTCATAAAAGTATGTTTCAAATATATTTTATCCATTGCAAACACATTGGATAACAATAATATTTCATAAAAATAAAACAAAGAGAACAGAAGAACAGAGAAGATACAGTATAGGAAAATGGAGGAAAACTTAAACATTATTCAAATCGTATCGTTTTTTAGCTTCTTAAGTTGAGGAATAATATTAAATTAGCAATTAAATTTTCATTTGTTATAAGCATCTCAATCAGCAAGTCTAAACAAACCGTAGCCGCACGTGTGTGAGTGTATAAAGTCTCCACAACCAATATTCATATCGAAGCAACCAATGCTAATCGATCACAAGTCTCCGTTCCGTGTGAAAGAACGTGATCAATGCACACGACCGTTACGGAAGCTGAATGAGAAAATTTGCCCCTCCCTCCCCCACCCTTACACCTACCACGTTCTCCTACCGCACCCGGCTTTGTTTTCCACAATGCTTTCCGTTCCGTTGCCCGCGCTTCCATTGGTGGCAATTTTTTCCCGCTCGTTTAACAATTCCTAAAGCCCAGCACAAAAGGCAAAATGGCTTCGTCACGAATGGTCGTCGTCGGCTTTGGAACGTGGAGGTGTTTGCGGTTGCCTTCATCCAGCTGGACGTAAGGCGGTTACGCGTGGCTAGTACGCACAGAAAGCACATGAGAGAGAGGGGAAAAAACTCCAGCTAAAGACTCGTCGGTTCTTGGATCACCTTTTCGCAGTCCCTTTCGATTGCTATCAGTTGGTGTACGCGCGTACGTAACAGACAAAGTTGTGGTTTCATGGTGTGGAGTTTTTTTTGTTTTGTTCTGGTGCCCATTTTCAACCCACCGGTTAGCCCATTTTCATTTACACAACACTCGGATGGAAGTTTCTTTCCCTTTTTTTGCGTGGAAAACAATAACGTGACATTGCGTAAAAACAGGAAACCTGAACCAACGCACCATGGTTACGGTCCGGATCGAGCAAAAACAAAAAAAAAGCATAAAAATCAAAGACGATCCATATACTACGCTTCCATGAATGAGTTGTGGTTTCCTGTATTTTTTTCTTTCTCGTTCTCGCTTCCTTTATCGCGCTTATTATCGCTTTGTTCGCCATTTGGCTCGGGAACCTTCGTGACCAGGCGGCTGAAAGCCGTACCAGCTAAAGGTACGCTTTTGTGACGCTCAGTGACGCGAGATACGCGTGCGGATAAGACACAATGGACAGCCAATGGTGCCATTTCACATGCTGACCGGAACACCATCGGTATGACATCGAAATTGCTCTTTGTCATGTTGATTTGATGATAGGTTTATCGCAAAAGGGAGATTAGTCCGCTCGATTAAACACAACCGTTTTCGATCCCGTCCCCCAATGCTTGGGGAAAACTCGCTTCAGGGATGGCCCATTCGCTTAGCTCCACCGTTATTGGTGATAGAAATATTTTTTCGGGTACGCCTAATGCAAAGCTAATGAGCGACCTAATATTGTGTCGTGTAAAAATAAAACATGGCGTTGAAAGTGGAGTGGAGTCACCAACCCGAAGCGTGAATTTCGACAGCAGAACATTTAACCTAATTGAAAAAGATGATCAAAAACAAATCTGAACAACTGGCCCGGGCCAAGCGGCGGAAGTGGTTGGAATTGAATTATCCAAATCGGATTTTCGGTTTTGATGGCACGATTGACGACTGGTGCGACAGAATAGCAAGGCAAAGGCAAAGAACGGCCCCCTTGGATAAGGTCAACAACACTCGAGATGCTTTTGATTTGGCTTTGGTCTCTTGAGCGGCACAAGCTTTTGTTGAGTTATGGGAGGATGGAAATTCGGAAAAGATAAACGTATTCTTTGCACATTTGGTTAGAATGAACCTCAAGTCTCTATCGAGCGGCAGAGAGCAAATATCATTCTCAAGTAAAGGAACGACTCGAAAGCAACGGGAACAAAAAAGTTGGACAAATTTTCCTTACGGGGAAAAACCATCTCGCAGGACCCTTCCAAATCTATTTGCCGTTTCGTTTTCACTTTGTTTGATGCAGATCATTTTCATCAATTTGATTTAATTAGGATTAAATTTCCCACAAACTTCCTCCCGGGTCGGGTCGGTTCCCACAATCGACCACAATAGCGAAATTCCGGGGCCCTTTTCCCGGTTGACTTTTCTTTTTGTTTCCACCGAAAAAGCGTTCGGCACGAATGGTGTTCGTTTTGATTAGCGGTTTGCGAAACAAATATTTGTCTTCGCGTAAAGAAATCTCCCAATCCCCCCCCACAGTGCTTCGAGGTTTTCTTTCCCCCTCCAACCCGCCCCATTTCGCCAGGACCGCCTGGACCGTGCCTGCCGGCATTCGAGTGGAAAAATGAAATGAAACGAAACGAAATCGGCTCAACGCCTTGGGAAGCGGAAACCTGCCAATCGTCGGGTGTAAATCGTGGCCATGAAACGACACAACACAAACAACGGGCACGTGAACCGTTCCTATCGGAATTAAGTGTTTGTGCTTAATCTCGACGAGATTACACAGGAATTAACGCTCCTTAGCGATGGTTGCCAATTGCCGGCAATCCGAACCCGGGGCGAATGCGACCATTTCGGACAAAACGGTTGTAGCGTGAGGCCGGTTTTGCTTGGGAAGGAAACCGTCCAGCGACCGGGACAAATAAATTGACCACATTAAATCGATTAAGATAAGACCGTGCCACTCTCGCCACTTGCTTCATGCCGCTGGGTTGTGCTGCGGGGCCAGTGTTTACGTGAAATATATCAACAAATCAAAGAGAAGCGAAAGGAAACAACAAGAAAAGTGTTGGTTCCTTCGATGCTGCAAGCCAAAACGCACCAGCTGCTAATGGGCGCTACATTACACCACGTAAATCTACACCACCCCGATATCAAGCGGATAAAACAAGAAAAAATGGCATCTGACGACAATGAGATCAGACGAATTTGTTAGTCCGGCGCGAAAGCCTTTCCGCAGTGGAGCTGGATGTGGAGGATAATTTTGTTTCCCCATACAATAATCTTCCTCTCGCTTGGTTTGAGCGAGTTTAGTTTCCCTGAGAATCGGGTAAATTTGGCAAGCGGATTAAAGTCGCTTTCACTGGAATGTGCCGTGTTCGATCATTGTTTTTCATCGGAAATGAAGAGTTTTCTAGTGCTGGCGTAATTAGGATCTAAATTTATAAGTAAATATTTAAGCCCCATCAATGCTAATCAACACGTGGCGCATTGGAAAGTCATCAGCAAACTGAACAACCTTCTAAGTGGGTAGGATGGGTAGTGTGAATTGGTCATTCATTAATCGTGGCTAATTAAAATAATTATCAAACAGAAATGCAAAACAGATGCCAAAGTGGCACTCACGGTGTAACAAAGCTGGTTTTGCTATAGAGTATCGTGAAGTGAACTCACTTAAATGTTAATAATGGTATTTGGATATTGACAGAGGTCAATTTATAGGTGGTAAAGAATTATTAGAAACGAACGATTTTAGCGAAAGCGTTCTCATTGGGCTTGATCGTCACATGTCAATATATCCTAGTTTTATTCTTTTCGAAAGAGTGCTCTAGTGGTTATAGACATCTATTGTCTCAGCACCAAAAAAAGATAATTATAAAGCAAATTACCGCCCATTCCATAGTTGTTAGGCATTTGAAGAATAAGATAAAAGCTATGATTGGAACTATGGAAATTTCTAGCTGTCAAATACTCCAAGGAGGAGTTGTCAAAAATCCAATCGTAGCAGCACACGATTCGAACGTAGCGGTACTTTATACAATCGTAGCAACACGCATCCGAACGAGATGGCATGCGAATCGAAGCAAGCGACTTGAGATTCGAACGTACGTGGAAACACGTGTATCTTTGTTTACTTAAAGAAAAAAAAAATCCATCAATAATTATAAATTTCCTGGAAAATGCGAAATCTTTCATACCAGTACCACTGCTAATGAAAATAATGAATAATTTTGTTAGCATTATGACCCAACACAAAGGCAAGAACACGGAAGATGTTTCAACCGACTCAACCGTATTAGATGTCCTTCTTTTACATAATATCTTTCATTTTTTAATTCCGAAACTCACGTCACGCAAACTACCCACAACACAAGCCATCACCTTTGGTCGCTCACGTCCTCCAGTTGAAGTTCCCCGGATTGGGCCGGAAATAGCAACTGTTGCTATCGGTGGAAGAGCTACCCGGGGAAGCAAAAATAAATAATACGCTGTTGATCATTTGATGGCTTTCGCTGAAAAGCAAAGTCCTTTGAAATATGCTGCACAACATCGGACCGAAGAGGTCACGATGAGTGTGAGTAAGTGGGTCATCCGTACCAGCGCTCGGTGGGCGTAGGTAGAATGGTTTCACCTCCCTCTCACTCCCCTCCCCCACGGAGGCCCGTCGGATGACCATTTCCGTCACGAATGAGGCAGCGAAAGAGCGCGGAAAAAAAACTTATCTCGCAACGATGAGAACTATGCGCCACGGTACAAGGGAATTAATAGCCAACTCGGCGTATCGGTCAATAAAATCACTTTTACGATCACTTTCCATCGAAGCCAATGCCCGGCGATTACACGGTGTGTGTGTGTGTTTTTTTTTCTTCTTTCCTTTGTTCCTTTGCGGCTGTTGCAACCCTCAGACGTCAAAGGAATAAGGCGAATTTTGGAGACCGGAGACGACCATTTCCTGACAAATGACCTACTCCCTTCCGGTGGAGAGTGGGTGGTGGTGGTGCGGTGTGGTGGTGCCGTGCTTTGTATCGTTATGTGAGATACGATCGACGAGAGTCGTTACAACTGGATATCTTCACATAAAGCGCCGGTTCCCGTTGGTCGGAATGTAGCGGGAGCGGGTGGTAAAATTGCCAAAATACGAACTACCAGGACACGGCCTCACGTCAACAGCCCAACAGCCCCCCCTCCCGTGCACGTCTGCGTTTCGCCTACCACGGACCAAAATAAATCGCCCGTTGATATCGAGATACTCCGGTTACCCCTATCTCGGGTACGTTATTAATTTGGACAAGCGTTTCGGGTTTCGTGTGGCAAGGGCGTGTTGTTTTTCCTTCCCATCGTGCAAACCCCGGAACGCTCGTTGCGGAATCCGCTCGGTTTCGTTACTCGAGGTAAGAAACGAAAAACGATGGAAATTCCACCACCGAAAATACCACAAAACATATTTCATTCGGTGAACCTCCGGGCGCATACCGTTTGCCACCGATGCCGCTGCGTCCATTACCATTCCGTCGTCCGCTTTTTCGGGTAAGCCATTGCCGGTAGCATTAGATCATAATTTTCATCAATCATTGTCATTAGATTGCTTTTATAGGAAAATAATACGGCAAAGAAGCGCCACGAGCAACGGGAAGTCACCCGATTCTTGCCTGCTGCTGGGGTGGATTTGTTCGGGGAGCGGTGTAACGGAACGCCGGGTTTGGGGTTGCCAGACATTTTGCCATTTTCCTGTCGTCTTGGGAGCAACGGAATGGAATCTTTTTCCCGAAATCCTCTGTACCCCTTTGCGAGGGTACGGTGCGGTGCGTTGCGCGCGTGTACTGCGGGTCGACCGCATATGCGGATGTGTTCCTATGCGGTGAACAGCAAAGGATTTGCGCTAAAATGAGCGAACTGAGCTGTTCCTTGCAGCAAAGCAGAGCAGAAAAATCGATACCGCGCCATAATGCGATTGGCAAGAAAGGGGGAAGCGAAGTAAACTTCCTTTCGGATAATGTGTGACAGAAGAATGGAAGAAGCATCCGGGAGCTTCCTCGTTCTTCCGTGTTGGGGCCACAATGAGCAATACATTTTTAGGTCTGCTTAGACAATTGATGCGAAAAAGTGAAAACTCATCGTCGCGGTTTGGAGCAACACGTTGAATAAATGTGTTTTTTGTATTGATTAAATTGTGTCACGATACGCATTTTCCACATGAATTATTTACAGTCATTGCATGCGCACTTCTTTAATGTAACTGGTGAGCGATAAGGAGCATAGTTATTAACATTAAATTATTAAATTAGCTACTGTTTTAGCGACTCATCAAGATTTAAAGGCGTTTTATTCTTGATACATTGTTGTATGTGTCAAAATATCTTAAAAAATTAAGATTTTAACAAGAATTTCATTTTTTTTCTTCATCATTTTGTAAACAATTTACTTAGATTGTAGTCAAATTGAAGTTTAAAACTTTCTAGTTCGGGATTACTTTTCGTTAAATTATTACTGTAGTTTCTGTTCACAGTTAAAATGTTCCTTAAAACCCCATGCCCATTTCTATGAAATGAAAGGTCCTCCCTGAAGATTTGTTCTTAATAATAATAATTCTTACTGTGTATTTTTAAGCCACATTTCATTGTTAGTTCCTTAATTACATGCACTGTAATTAATACCTCATGAAAAACACACACACATACTCCCACCCAGTAGAAGCAAATCACCGTTTTCGTTACCGCTTTTAAACACTTCAATTGGGAAATGGGAAATAAAATCAACCATTAAAGCAACCCCTATCGTTAGACTCCGCTAACCAGCGTGGGGCAGCTCACCAACCCAGTTCGTATCACCTGCCAGTAACATGACAGCAACATGATTAAATTATCATACACGAAAATAAATCACTGCTCAAAAACGTTCTCAAAACCCTATCCGCGCCGCGTTACTATCCGCACGATGATGATGATAAGCACCGGGCGATACGTGGTGGTATGCGCGGTGGTACCCCTATTGCTACCATATACAATATTTATTCGACAAATTGTTTTCCCATTATGTATTATTTTGCTCGCTCCAGAATAAAAAAGGAGCTATACGAACCACGCACCCATTTCCAATCGAACCCATTAGCTTTCTTTTTTTCTCCCGTTTTGTTCTCTTCTGCTGCTTTACCTCTTCCCAACTCCAGGCGGGTGGATGATGGAAGGAATTGGTTATTGTTCCCTGTTTTTTTTTTTTTTGTTAACCAGCTCCTCTATTGGCCCTGTCTCGTAAAACGGTAAGCTCACCGTCAATCACAGGTAAATGTGTTTATCGTCAGTTGCTTAATAATCGAGCGATGGTAGATGATTTATGAGAGGGCCCGGTTATTGCCGATTCCCGATACGCGAAGTCAGATTGCAGCTCGCCGAAACCCAAACCATCATCATCATCATCATCGTTTGTCTGTATACCGCCCGGTCAGACGGTGAAATGTTTTATCATCATTATCCGAATCCATGCTCGCGTCTGTTTCACCGCAGATACACCAACGATCCCATTCATGTTCAATTGTAGTCTCCATTTCGTTCGTGCTTTATTTCACCTGTTTCATCGCCAACGAAGCAACCGTGTGTATGCGACTTGTCATGTTCATCGTCCATTTTTCCCCGCCCGGCGTCGCAAGCGATAAGCGATCGAAAATGGTGAGCAAACGTCAACGGAAGGGCAACGTCAAACAAAAAAAAAACAACAACATCCCCCTTTAGTTGGTCGCTCGTGCCTGCTTTGATTCAATTGACCGTTTTTCTTCACCCTTTTCTGGTTGGGATGGTCCGTGGACGTTGTGATTTGTGCTCGCTGATACATTTCTTCCATGTTCAATTGAATAGTTTATCAATGTTGAAAGCGCAGACACAAAGCAAAAGAGCGCAGCCCGCCCAGTGGCCCATGTGGTTTAGTTATTTCGGTAGAACATTTTTTTTGTGTTTTTCCTTTGTACCGTCCCAGCCAAACGCTCTACTGGCGACATGTGGAATGTGTACTTTCCGCAGGTATACGGAGACTAACCGGGGGGGGAAGAATGTGCGTGGTGGATGTACTAAATGTTAACAAAAGCGTACTGGTTTCGGCAGCTCCATTAGGCAATGGGAAATTTTCGAATGGGCGCTCGCGTTTCGCAAATGGAGACGCCTGGTCGTTTGTGGAATTTGCTTGCTGTACGGTATTTTGATCAAAAATAGCTTGACAGGTGTATTTCGAAAGCTTGCTCGTTTGCGCTGGAACTAAATGTGACATGCCGTAGGACGGTTGGACGGCGAATAGTTTATTGAGGTTTTTTTTTTCCTCAATCGAGGAAATGCTATTCGGGTGGGGTGGTTCTTGTTCCACCCCACCCGGTTAGATTTTCTAACCTTTATTTGAATTGCATGATTTAAAGTGGACACTATTTGAACTTGCCGTTCGCAAGAATGATGTCAAATTTTAATGATTGATTATTACTTCATTGCCTTTTTTTACTTATTTTGTCTTTTATGACTTATTTTTATTTACCTTTTCTCTTTTAAAATCTTAAACCACATGTTATTAAAACTATACCCTAGTTGATTTCCAACCAAAAATACTCATTTCAAAACCATAATAGAACCATGATTAAGTGTTATGGTCTGCAGTGTACTAACCCTCCTAAATCTATCCCTCTTCGCCATGAAAGTTTTCAATGAGTATATCAGCACGGCGATTGAAAATTTGTTCAACAGCATCATAACGCCGTAACCATTTTACCTTCCAGCTCAGTACCATCGAAAAATAGCGAGCTTCACTAAACTTTGCTCACCCTTTGTTCGATATCACGTTACACGGGGTACCATGAAATGGCTGCCCATAACGATTAATCAGTTGTTGCTCTACCCGGGCACACTGTTCCTGCATCCTGTTCCTGCACATCATTACTGTGCGTATCGTGTATTGAAACCTGCGCTGCCCATACATACGATCCGATGCTACTCATCAACATCGTCATCATCATCATCATCATCATCATAGCCATCATGAAGTACCTCGGTAAACGGGGGACTCCTGCTGCGATGGTTTCATATGGTTCACTGGCATCATTAATTAGCCGTCGAAAACAACTCGTTACATGCGTGCCGGAGACTACACAACCACCCTTCCGCGTCTAATCATTACGAGCGGGTTCTTGCAACAAAAAAACAAAGTTGTCCACTTATCAGCACCGATGAAAATGAGAATTCCTTTCTTGCACGATGGACTCCGTTCGCCGGTCGTATGTGCTCGAGGACATAAAAAAAAAACCACACTGCAGGTGGTGCCGGTACCGGTTATCGTGCTGGTGTCCGATCACACATGATGACAAAGGCGAGTTTTACATGCGTGTGTGTGTGTAGGTGTAGGTGTATGAATTGTGGGACGTAAAATACGAAACGGATATGGTATCCATTACATTCCCACCTTACGAACGGTGAAGTTTTTCAAAGCAGTATCGAATGCGGGGCTACATTATTGGACACCTATTGGCAGTCCAGAATGATAAGGATGTGAGTGTGTGTGTGTGTGCTTGTTTGGGTATGAGTGGATAAGGTTGACAAGTGTGATATCGCAAGCTTCAGGAGGAAAGTGTTGTGCAAAAGGTGAGACTTTGACCGGCAGCTTGAGTTTAAAACGCCTGAAAGTATGCACTTGTAATTTGTTTAATGATCGTTTCAATGGTGTTCAGGATGTTATAAGAAGATGATTTTAGAATAGAATGATACTTTTTTGAATGCAATAAATAAAATAATTGGAAGAACTCCCAAAGTATGTTAGAACAAATAGTATACCTTCAGGCGTTTGTTCTTGAAGCACATGTCATCATTATGCCTTACAAGAGCAATACATTTTGTGATTAAACATACCTCCAGGTAGAACACTTCTTGAACGAAAGTTCTACTTTAATTCGGAGAATTTGGCGTGTGTTGATCGATACATATTTCTTGCGCACTTTCACTACCAACAACCTTTCCCCGTGTGCGATCAGGAACAGGCAGGTGCGAAAGTGACGAAAGATAGCGTGTACATAATTACCCCTTAGGGTCATACCTGTCCGAACGTTGTCGGATGGCATCGAGCAGTTACAATCCTCGTACCTCCCGGTTTCACCTTTCTCCATTCTCCATCCCCTTCCTAACACCCAGCGCCTTTAGCAATTACAAATTCTCGTTCCGCCTTCATCGCACTCCGTGTGGTGAATCTCCAAAATACGCTTTACGCCGTGACTGTTTCGAATTGCCGGTGGCATTGCGCTTGTTTCCGATTTGAAAGGACACAGATTTGTCCCTTCGTTAATCAACTCCCCAACACCGAACATACTACCTCCGTCCACGTTCGGTTCCGGTCGGAGGAAAGTTGTGTTCAGTTGTTGAGTACAAACTACTTCAAGTCGCAGCCCGTTGCACCAACGCCTTCATGGAAAGGTGTTCGGTGTGTGTGGGGGGGGGGGGGGAGGGCAAATTTAAAACAAAACAATAACCATAACTCGAGTGGAAGCGTGCGTGGCAAATGTATGAATGTATGTTTGAGCGGGAACAAATCGGTCCCGGAAGTTGTTAGCGTTAGTTGGTGGTATTGTTGGTGGTAAATTTCTGCACCTTTCAAAAGGCATGATGGGTTTTATTTTTCCTTCGCCTCCAACCATGGGAAACAAGAAAACCCACCTGGCAAGGGTTTCCGGGAGTGGTTCCCAAAACGCCCGGAACGTGAGTAAAACGTTGGGCACGCAAGGAAACGCTTGCTGTCAGATGGTGGGATAAGGACGATTGTTTTGACTTCCTTTCCGAGTGGGGTCCCTTTGGTCGGTGTCGGAGGTCGGAAAATCGATGACACTGTCTGACACTACCTACCCGGGGCCATCCACCGCCCTCCCGCTAAGGGTGATCTGAAGGTTAACCCCCCGCGGGGTGGACTACCGGTTTCCCTTTTTGGGTACTGAAGATAAATTGAATTCAGACACTGTGAGATGGAAAGCTAGAGCTAGCGAAAAACCACAGACACGGGAACCGCAAGAAATAATCCAGAAGCGATGAAATAATAACCATTTTCATCCCGGCCCCCAATCCATGCAACAGACCGATCCGAATGGCCGTGTGGAGTGTGGGGTGGTGGTGTTTGCATCTTCGTCCTGTATTGGGGAATCCCTTTTCCCGGCCAAACGCCGTGCCATTGCCAGACCCAGCATCGTGCGTGGGCACGATAATACACTGAATAATCTATTACCGGTGTGTATGTGATCGGCACGGTGCCTGCAACCGTGTGAGTGAACATGGTTTATTTGAATATAAATCTTCTTAATGTACTTATCTACTTACAGACACGCTACGCATCCTCTTGAACGGGACCGAGAAACCTTCGCAACGTGTCGTTCTATGGAAAAGGATGTTTTTCAGTGGCGGAGATTTGTTACCGGCAGCAGCAACTTAAAGGGAGTGAGCACGGGAGCTTCCTGAACAGTGCGTATTACATTTTCAAGCAATTTAAATACCTTGAAAATATTTGTTACTTCGACTTGTTCTTAGCTGTAACTTTTACCTTTATTAACTTAAACCTTATTTTACTTAAGCTGTTTTTTTCTTTATTTAACGATAATGAAAGGTGATTAATATGTCAAAATTATAACGAACATTAATCCCCAATCCATTTCCGTCTTAGCAACGACAAATCGACACAAAGGCTGCTTTGATTATTTTCATTCCTCTTAATAACGCAACGAACGTACAAATCAATACAATGGTTCCCTTTGTTCATTCGGTGTCTCTTGAGCACACGCCATCGATAAGCACAGCCCTTGCAGCACAAAATAGAAGTGTTGGAGCAAATTAACTAGATGAATTAAAACTCAATCCATCACTGTTGAGCACTGGTTAGTTGATAACCTGCGCAAGCTGCAGAGCAGCCAAGACCGTAGATTAAACTAATGAAAATGTCGTCCTTGTTGCTTTGATCAGTGATGAACGGAAGTGGGGAAACACTAGGAGCCAAAATTTGCCGACAAGCTTCCGATGCTAAGCATCTTAAAAAAGAGATACCGGATCAGGCTGCTAGCGAGTAGCTCTTGGCAACATCAACGTCCTTTATTTAAGATGATTGAGCATTTGCTTAATGAAACTCTTCTGCTACAGAAGATGAAGGTGAGTTTATTGGGACGGTACAGAGAGGAGCTTTATTTTGTACTGTCACCTGCAAGTGTGTGTGTGGGTACCATCTGTCATTTGATGACGTTAAAACTGATTCACTTACCTGTCATCGTAGACGAATCCAGCGCTCAGTGTGTTGATGTACAGCACGAAGGCCAACGTGCAACAGCCTAAACTAACGTAATCCATGCTGGAACGAGAAGGGAACACAAACAAAAAAAAAAAGGAAAATGAGTTTCGATTACCAAACCCTACTGCGATACACACCGAGCGTGTATTATTTCCGATTCGATTGCACCGCGGCGTAAATGCATCCATTTAATCCTACACTCGGGTTTTGGGTTCTCCGAAGCCGAAATGATGTTTTGCCCATCCTTTTGCTAGTGCCAATAGCCCAATTCCCCGGACCAGCATTGAGCGATGATAAAAGCGATGTACACCGAATGCAAATATCGATTTTAGATTATACCCCCATACCCGGTCCAGTGAAAACGTTCCACTGTCGCAATGGCAAAAGCTCAATTGAAAGAACGTTTCGGAAAGTATCCGAATTATTTTGCAACAGGTCAAACGCATGCTCGCACGCACAGGGCACCCGGACCACCGATCAGGGAGTTTACCGATTTGACCTTTCGCTAGTTTTGCCCCCCCACCTTCCGTCAAACCGAGGGGCGTGGAACTTGGTGCCATATATTTATGCGTTGCCGTATGCTGGAAACGAAACACAACCCGGAATCGTCAGTTCGATTGGATATCGATCAGCAAACGAAAGCAGTAGCCCCCATCATGGAAGTGTGCTGTACAGCGCCAGCAGACAAAAGCAAGGTACTGTGCCATGGGTTTTTTGTTACTTCCCTTAACTCTCCCACCCTTACCCGTGTCCACTTGGGCCACCCGTTTCTGGGTGAGCTCACTGCACACTTCTTCCGGCCCACTAGCACAGATTATCGTAATTAAATTCGTATCGAAATTCAATTTATGCACAATTTTGCAGCCCACGGCTACGGGACTAGCCCCCCCAGCCCCAACCGTCAGACCGTCGGATGGCGAAAACCCCCGTGGCTATTGCTAGAGAAGCTCCAGCAAAATAAAAGGAAAGAAATCTCATCGAAACGGTACACTGATCCCCTGCTGGCCTGGTGGACGACACACAAACAGTAAAAACCGATAATTCTCAATACTGTCCCGGCTTTGGTCATTAAATCTGAATAAATTGATGGCGTCTTTTTGTGTGTATGTGTTGTGCGGGTTGTGCAAGTGGGTGGGTAAATCGATATGGTGGTGGACGCGGGGAAAAAAACGCGATTCCATTTGTGAATCATTTTCCAACATCCCCGGGTGGGCAGCAAAACCCGAGAGATGCAGGCGAGAATTTATTCTGGCTCGATGGACCAATTAATGGCACATCTCTTGACGTGCTGGAATGTTATGTGATGTGAGATCTCAAAGTGAAAAGAAAATGGAAAATTAAAAAAGTGGTACACAAATGATTCGTTTTCCTTTAGTTAGTTGGAACGTGCAAAATAAAAAAATGGGAATTTCTTGAAATGATTGCCTTTAAACCTGCTGCGATTTATCTCTGTTAAAAGTCTATGTATAAAAAACGGCTTGTCGTTGCCATCGCAACATCGCCACTATGTGTTTTAATATAGAGTTTTCATCTGAATACCATTGGAGAAACATCTCACTGGAATAAATCGCAGTAGGTCTGTCGGACCAAGCTATCTATCACTTGTCACCTAGAAGCACATCTCATCATGTTGAAGCTTTTCCTCATCGGCAAACATCAGCGAATTCAAAAATTTGTAAAATCCCAATCCCGTTCTTGCCTTGCCCATGTGTCGGCCCGAATCCAGCCACAATTAATTCCAATGCGAGTGCTGTTACAATGTTAGCCGGCAGGAAGTTTAGTGTGTGCACAAAATATGCACATTTGTTCCCGTTGCCTGACGCGTGGCACCACTGCAATACTGCCGATAACATACCCATTGCTCACAAAGCTCATCGCCGTGGCCCCGGGAATGAGTCTTTTCGGTGAGTGCACCCTTTTTTATTTCCTTTTTCTCCATTCATTTATCTGCCCAAGCTTTCAGGTGCTTTAAAATTGGGATAAAAATTGCATAATCCTACTGGGGTTGCTGCTGGGGGAGGTGGGAAATCTGTCGAAAGTTTTTTGAAACTCATAGAGAGTTCCAGAGGGGGTGAAGAAAATGGACAGCAGAAAGGGAGTAGTATCCATGTGATGAAAATTCACACCTTAACATTTCGCCGGCAGTTCTAGCAGCACGCGGGGTACACGCGGTGAACATATTCATGAGACCAACGTATGATTTCATCGCACAAACGTTCATTCACCAACCCGTCAAACAATAAGGTGCACTATTGCAGTAGTGTTCGCGCAACAGCGAAAGAAGAAAAAATGAACGCTTCCAAACGTTAGGAAAATCCTTTCGAATATCGCTTTTCCAACCAAATGCGTTGCCCGGGAGTAGCACCACATCCGGCATCATCGAGTCGCGCTCGTCGACGGTCTCTGGTTGCCTTCCGTGCATGGAAATTACACACATCACAGCTTCAGCCGGCGCGTGGAGTACAGATATTGGTTTGGCTTTTCATTGCATATGTGTCATCCTACCTGTGGGTTCTCACCCACACGTACTCCTCGGTTGGTGCCGGTTGTGGCTTTTCGTAGCTGCACATAAATGCATTTCACTCATCGTTGTACGTGTGCCTTCTTTGCATACTCCCCTTTGGCACCACTCCTCGTCCCTCTGTGCACCATTCGAGCGTACGTGTGCAAGATTGCAAATTGTGCGTTTCAACGTTTTCACCTTCCGAACGGGCAGGAACCTGACGGACGGGTTTTACCCGTGCCCCGAAGTCAAAGTCAAAGTTAGCGTTAACGTGATTTATGCCAAAATTAAACATTTCCACGTACAAATTATAATCAAAAATTCAAATTCCTGCCAACGCTCGCGGGGTCGAAGCGAGAGCGGCGGGACTGGTGGTGGCTTAAAAACGGCTTCATCAACGAACTGCAGCAGGCATCTCGCGACTATTGCCACGGGTTTCAACGCCGTTGGGCTACGTTTTCTAAGCCGTTGGGAGAAAGGGATTTAATAAACCTTAAAATTTGGTTGCCAAATAGTAGGCAATAGTGGCACCGGTAGCTGCCCTAATGCTGACGTTCTGGTGGTACCAACCGTACTTCGGAAGTAGCTGATGGGGTAGATCGTTTGACATGGTAGCAGCGTAGTAGGGGCAATATATTTTTGCCAAAATGCATTCTGTGAGATTTGATAAGACATTTGCACGGGAATATTGCACATCAGAAAACGTGACAGGCATTGTGATTGCGAAGTTACTTCCGGTGGTGATATGATTTTCTCCAGCTGAAGAAAGTTTAGTAAAATGGTGTAGTTGTTTAAAAATGTATACATTATTCTCTGTCCTGTAACGTTATTAAATCTGAAACTGTTTTATTTATAAAAAATCATTGATATTAGACGATTTTTTAGTAGACGATTTTTTAAATTCGAGTGATCGCAATAGATTCCTCTTTTTTTGGCCCTGCGAATCAACTATCTCTGGCAACTAGATCTCTCGTTTGAGATCTGTCTTAAAATGTTCTATTGTTATCCTTTGAGTGTCATATGGTAGAATGGCGATCTTTGGTAACCTACAGACGTCACAGGAACAAATCATTTTGCCCTCGATCTTCATATTCACATGCTGCTGCACTCTGTCTGTTTTCTGTGTTTCTGTCTGTTTTTCTTGAATTGTTGAATGACTGTTTTCAGTGCGACATTGTCGAATTTTGTGTCAAACATAATAGAAATTCTAAAAAGACGAAATATTACTAACTTAACCACTAGTCGGCTGGAAGCTCGTGCCATTCCATGAATTGCTGTTTCAAAACGACATGTATTGCGTCAAAACAATTTGATTGAACTTCAGGTTCCAATCTTTACGTGGAACTGAACATAAATCATTTAGCTGTTGGTTATTTCATACCGACCAATACAAATGAATATCGTAGAAACGCTGAAAATCGGTTTTCTCAGTTCAGATTAAAATCGTTTAAATACATTTCGCCGAAATGCAAAATTTGTTTAGTCACATAACGAAAAAAAAACCTTTCCACTGATTTAGCTTTTATTTATTTAAATTTAATTATCCATGTGATTCGTTGATTGACATTCTTCTTGTTGAACGAAAAAGAGTATTGTTTGAAATGCCCTTTTGGTAAAACATTTTTAAACAGTCTGTTCTCAAGCTCAACAACAGAACTAAGCGTTTGCAGCTGCTTTAAGAGCTACTACCGGGTAGCTTAACTACACGAGGACAGTCACACTGGAAAGGAATCTCCAACCCAGTCGCTCGAAACCCCTTTCTGCTCTCAACCAGCGATGCGGGTTGACCGCGCATTCTGACAAATAATGGAAACAATTTAAACTTTTTCACTGACTTCAATCAAAATGGAGTACGGGAACGGCGTCACTTTCCCACCATCTGCCAGCCAGTGGAAGGACCAGGAACAAAAGACAGGCAAAACTTTAATTTTCACTCCCATTTGCTCCTGATTTGCTGTGTGTGTGAGTGTGTGAGAGAGTTTTGGCCACGGAAATTGTCAACCTTCTTTACCGCTTTGTTTGCACTGTGTATGTGTGGGGGTTATTTTTCACAATTTTCATACCGTTTTGGCCCCACGAACGACGAAATGGCCAAAAATGGCCGGTAGTCGTCCATTTTCTTCGCGCCGGCAAATGCCGGGTTGCATTAATGGCTGCTCGAAACTTGAACCAAATGCTCATTAAAATTAAGATGGTTTCCTACTACTGTGGCTACTTCGACCGGTAGGAAAAACGAGGCTTGAAAAGAGGTGAGAGTGTCACCCCAAACTACCACCCCTCCTCATTGTGGTAGTGGTTTGCTCTCACGAAGGCACACTTTTCCCGCAAAAGAATGGGCCGGGCTCGGTAGTTTTGGGGCCACTAAGGATGCAACCGCACAAATACTGCTTCAGGCTGATTCAGATAATGAAATTTTCGAGTAGAAGACAGTTTTCTTACCGTTGTACCTTCCCGGCGAAAATCCCCCCCTTTCCCGGGCCCGGGATCATTTCCCGCTTCGTTGAACCATACTCCTTTACGGAAGAAAAGGCAATGGGAAAGGCTTTTCTTCAGGGTGGTATAGAAAAGGGGTAGAAGGAGTGAAGGGAGATCAACATTGGAAAATAAATAAAACGGAAAACTTTCCGCAACTTTCTCATTTCCTTTCTCGGTGTTGCCTAGTGCGAGTCCTTTGCATTCCTAGCACTGTTCGCAGGCGAGCGGGAGGTGGGACAATGGAAGCGCGGAAAGGTTACGAAGAGTGTTTTGCAGGCAAAAAGCATTCCCCGGCAGCATCTGCAGGATGTCACGGAATGAACTTTGCATTGGCAGCAGGCGCATATCGGCCATGAGCCATGAACTGAAATCGAGTAGCTCCGACCGGACCGGCCGAACTTTTGCTTGCGAGCAAAACCCAAAACCACCAACACGAAAAGCAGGAAAAAGATGGAACAGATTTTCCGGCCCAGTGCCATCCGTGTGGCATGTACCGGGTGGGAGAAAAGTTTCAATACGGCCAGACCAGCTCGTACGGTCAACCGAAAACCCGCCCGCCAGGGAGAAACCAAATCCCAAATGCCCGCATGCCGGCACAGTATGACCCGGCGCTCGGTCGGTTCAAAATGGCCGACACGCGTGCCATTGTCTGGTGCACTGGAGATCGGTCCACGTGCTTGTGCATGGCTCTGTGTGGACGTGTGGGACATTCCGTACCCATGCTCACCGGCTACTTTGAAACAGCCGATTCAGTCGGCGGCTGCCGATCCGCAACATATGCAAATGTTCGATTGTCATCTTTGAACGGAAGAAAAGGTGGGTGAGAAAGTTTTTCTTGCCCGGAAAAACGGCCTTCCCCGTAGCAACCTTCCAGATTGTTTTGCCCGCTTTTTTTTCTTCCTCAGGCTCCATCAATTCTTCTGACCCATCGTGAAGGCGAACCTTCCCCATGTGGAAGTTTCATGTTGGCACCGTTTACTGGGTGGAATGGAAAGGTTTCGAAACGGGAGAGTGATTTTTATGTGACATCTTGTGGCATCTTGTTGTTTCTTGTTGGAGACGTTGTTTTGATAACCACACGTTGTCATGGGTAAGGTGCTGTTTTTTTTATATTCTTGCGTTAAGCAATTGCCCAGGGGTTGAGAAGTTAAGTTTGAAGAGTTCTTTTGTAACCGGTGTGGAATTTTTAGGTTATGTTTGATTTCATTGATTCATTCGTTTGCTGTTTATTTATGTGTTTGTACATAGTTAAAAAAAATATAAATTTAAAACATTTTCTATTAAAAAAACCCCATTAAAATGAGCTTATGTGCCCTTTTAAACCAACCAATCGAACATAAATTGAAGGTCATGCTTAAAGCTTAGCACATGTGACTACCAAACAAACAGCTTAGAAGAACATTCATGCATTGCAAAACACAGAAACAGAAACACAGTCACAAAAGAGCTGATCGATCGCCTGAACCGTTGCGAGGAATTATTCATGAAGTTTTTCATTGCGAAATTTTTCGACAAGAACTTTGACTAGCTAGCAGACCTGGGGCATCTAACCGTCAAATGGCGCTTGGTTCGCAGCATGCAAAACATGTACGAAACAACCATCGC
The DNA here is from genome assembly GCF_943734755.1 of Anopheles moucheti. NCBI lineage: Eukaryota > Metazoa > Arthropoda > Insecta > Diptera > Culicidae > Anopheles > Anopheles moucheti. The sequence continues at coordinate 27,816,885 of NC_069141.1, forward strand.
CAGAAATTCGTGGATAACAAACGGTGCAGTTTGTTACAGTTTCTGTTGTTGTTTTATAAACTTTATTCGTTTTTTCCCCTGGGAAGGTTTATCGAATGTTACAGTTGTATGTAGACAATCAAGTTGTTTGATCATATCAAGAAGTTTGTGCTTATTCTATAATATCTGATCTGCACCTTTAGAGTGAAATAGAACTATCTATTTGTCACAAACATTCGGTATAAATGAATACCTACAAATAGAAGCAAATTAAAACATCCATTAACAAGCACATCACCGGCATTCGGCGCATCGATTGCAAAACCGCGAATCCTAAACCAAAACCAGCCGACCATATGCTATCTCGTGCTGAACCAACAGTTCTGCCCTTCGATCGTATTGGTACCAGCTGCATGTACAGAATCAAACTGCTAACCGGACATAGCACCGGTACGCGAATAGCAACGTGATTGCACGGGGAAAATCGTCCACAACCGATGCGCAATAGTGGGATACGGGGCCGACCGTGCATTGTGTGTTACCGACCACACCGACGAACCACCGCGGCTCGCTTTCCTACCGGTCGGATGCAATCCGGTTTGTTTTCGGTGGCACGAACTAAACCTCAAATTTCCTGCGGCCGCTCGGTTCTCGGGTGGTGGGTTTTTTATTTCCGGAACGTACCAGCGGAACGACTTGTTTGGTGAATTTCCCTGTAACAATCTAAAAAAAGAATATCATCTGGCCGGGCCACGGACTGGCCCCCAACTGATGGGTGTTGAACCGGACAGGCGTGGGCATGAACACCCTTCATTCGCCACCGGAGCACGGGAACGCTCTCATTCAAGGGCTGGGTCACGTTGTCAACCGCAAAACTGCCAGCGGAAATAATGACCATTTAGCTTCTAGTTTTTACTGGAAATGGTAAACCGAAGCTGGGTCGAAATGCTGTTCCTGAGCTACGAGAGCTTGAAACAGATGAAACGAAAATGGTGGATTTTGGGTGAGATATAGGCCATCTGCTAACACATTGGTACATGAAATCTACGGCAATGAATTAACCTCAGCAGCGGTTATTTAAAAAAAGGGTTCAAAAATTCTACAACATTTTGTAGTAGAGTTTAGAATTTGTTACTTAAAAATTAAAAAATTTCAAGCTGGATGTAACGTTACTTTACTTAACCGTAATAACATAGCATAGAGTGTTTTACCAACTAATAACTCATTGAATTATTTTCATTAAACTCGTTAATTGAATTCTTTAAGCAAAATCATAAATATGAATACAAAAAAACAACAAAAAATAATCCCAGTAACCGCAGGATGCATGTGACACAACTGTCAACCATGTGTCATCAGCCCGGTAGGAGGAAGAAACACGTGTTGAATAGTATGTGGCTACTGAGAAAGGAAAAGGAGACGGAGTCGAAAAGAAGCTGATGAAAATAATTTCTAGTAACAATACAACGAAAGTTTCTACGCTTATGTCAGATACAACAACTAATATTTAATTCCTAATTAACCTAATCTCTAATTTTAAGCTGCTTAATTTTAGAAAGAACATTAACTGAAAGAAGGCAAACTACCTGCTACCTATTCCTAATTCAACGTAACGAGGTGTGCTCATTAGTTCGTTACTAGCGCGACACCTAATGACCAATGTCTCACAGCGTTCACCACTGTTCTATCACCTTTCCCTACTTGCTTTCCTTGCTCATTGCTGTTGCTGGCATGTAAATTTGATTTGAAGCAATTTATACGAGCTGTTATGATATAATTTTCACCCGAGCTTTAATTAATTCCACCCTTACTTTCTCATTCGCTCTGTCTCGCTACTGTCCAAGCTTTTTCACCATCCCAGCGGACTTTTAAACCATGATACAAAACAACAACAAAAAAAGCCCCACACAAACCATCAACAATAAACTACCAGCAGCGAACGGCCAGTGGTTTGGTGCTCGTACTTCATTAAGGGCTAGTCTGCTAGGGCCGCCCTGAGGGACGCTAAAGGGCGCCAGCCTTCCGCACACTGAATGCATCATAAGCAGGTTGCGTCGTCGTAAAACTTTGCATCATAGCGGTTTTTTTTTTCCTGCTCGCCAAAAGGCAATGACATTGACGAGCAACTTGCCTCGCATCAACCTGACAAAACCCCCAAAAGGGGAAACCCAGACACACACATACACCCCACTGTTGCCGACCTGATTCACCCACAACGGTGCGTTTTTGCGTTTGAAAATCCTAACCTCAACCGGGGCGGGCGTTTTATCCCTTCATCGTCGTTAGTTACGTTTTTACGACGGTGAACTTTCGGCTGACGGTGAAAACCCACATTCCGTACACGGGGTGTTCCACACATAACAGCACGACGAAGCTGCACGGTTACTGCAAGGTTTCTCCATTGTTTCGGGTTGGGCTAATGGATCTGGCAGCACTGGAACGTTCGGTCTGTGTGTGTGCATCGTCAACATCATCATCGTCTTTACCGTTTTTAATAATTCTGCCTCACGGTTCGGAGGACGCTTTCGCGCGTTAGGTGAGGTCCCGGAGGTCTCCCATCCTTCACTCTCGGTAGGGTTTACGTGCCGCTCATAATCACTTTCGCTCACCGGTTGTTCCGGTGTTTTTCCCTCGCCAAAAACCGGTTGCCATTGGGGTAGTGGGGAAGACCGGAGCCATAAGATCGTTTAATGGGCTCCGAGTACCAGAAGACGAAGTGTTTCCCCAGAATACCTTAGATAGCGTTCGTTAACCAGGTTGCTTGCTCATCCATTCGCTGCTCTTGTTTAGCGAACGAATATTACAAAAAAAACATACAAAACGTAAAATCATTCTATCATCTCGCCCGTTGGACATTCTTTCCATGTACGCCACAATGTATGCAATCCTTTCGCAACGTTTACCAAGAAGCGCCGGCACGGGGTGGTTAGTTTTACAGCAATTTTTACATGCCAGCTTTATGCAGATTTAATCAAATGTAATTTATTATCTTAATGGTGTTTTAATGCTTGCCTATGAATATAAATTACCGGTCTTCTGGTCAGCGTGCACTTTCACCGTCGGGCCTGTGCTGATCTTCTAAAATACACATTCTCCACATTCCGGTTTTTGCCGTTTCTACCGACGGTCCTCACCATGGCTTCGTTCTAGAGCATCACTAAAAAACCGCTTCAACCGATCGGGCAGCACCGTTGCGGAAATTATGTTGCATCCTTTATGATGCAAACGCTTGTCTTCCAGCAAGCGAAAGTAGTCGTTCCTTCGCTTTTGCCTGCTTGCTTGTTGGGAAGGTGAAACAAATCTGGGCAAAATTTTCCGTAACCGGTACCGAAGAAGCGCTAACGTGCGCCAAAGGGCAGGAAATTAGTTTTATAATTATTGCACGGTATCGATCCATTCTTGGGAGCAGCTGTAAGCTTTTATAAGCTTAGTCTCATCTTTCTGCCATACCGGCACACGGAACGAAACGTCTGTACGTCCTGTTAATGCTAACAAACAAACGGGAACTGGGTATTATGTGTATTAAAAATTGCATCCAGCAAAAACTGGTGCACCTGTGCAGGAGCGGGCAACTGGTCCGCACGCAAGTGGAGACAAAAGTTTTAATTAAAGATTAACGCTAATGCTTTTTAATGAAAACGAAACCAAGACCATGGGGGGTGTGTTGCGGTGTAAGAGGTCGTTTCTTTGGCCATGGTAATCTATGGTAGCGAGGCGCCAATAGCGGCACAGTAGTTTAGTAATTATGAACAGCAGTGGATTAGGTGGTGCTTTGCGTTGATGAGATTTAGCTTCGTATTTCTGCTCGCTAGTGCATTATTAGTAGATGGATAAAGGTAGCTGCAGGCCTTAGTTTGCTTTGGCACGTTTCCTCAGCAACTGATAATCTTACGACGAAGATAAGCTATCAAATAACATTCAAAAGCTATAATTCATTAACTCCAGGTTGCATTGAAGCGTTTACAAATAGAGCTATCAATTTCATACATTAAACGACGCACTTACCACTTCTGGGCGAGTGATGTAGTTTCTAATTGGAATTGATGCGCATCGCGCAAGAAACCGTTCCGTTTGCACGATAATGAACTTGAATCGAGCAACAGTTCACAATCAATTCCGCGAAACACAAAGTGACTGATACAAACGTATGACGTTTGACGGTTGTGCATGGCAAATAATTACATCTGAAGGAAACCATTTAAGGTGACGTGTATCATCGTGCCAGTAGGCGTGTTATTCGTGCGAAATGTTCATCCGTGTATCCGTCGCAACTTAAAGCCTCCCGTCACAGCCTACTCCGATCGAACACTGCAAACATTAGCGAAATTAATTTCCCCCCCCCCCCAGCGGCGGGACGCAAAAATGCTCGCACCAAATGCACATTAAATTGTGTAAAATGTGCGTGGAAAATTGATTTTTCCATCTTCTCTCCCCGCCCCGAAATGTTTATGCTGAAAAGTTTCGATTTGTAACGCGCATTATTTTCACATACCATTGCGAGCTTAACCTACCTTGACTTGTTGCGCTGTACCATCGCTTTGCTAAACCGTTGCTAAACTTGCCGTGCCGCACTCTGGGTTGACGGTTGCTGGAAAAATCATATTACGGTTCACGGCTTCGGTTCACATGCCGCCCCCTTCGCTGTACACACCCGACACACTCGCAACACACACACACGCACGCACACGCACACCAGCAACACAACAGATAGCACACTGGCCCTTCGAACCGATACGCGCACCCTTACCGATGCGGGGTAAGACAGCGAACCGTGGCACGCGGCAACGGAACGGAAGCGACGGGCAAGTAACAGGCAGGAACGAATATATTTTAACTTTTAACAACTCCACTTGACTTTTGACTTCTTTTAACTTTTCGCCCCCTCCCCCTTTTTCTGGTGCCTCTTTTTTCCTGCCTTTCAACCAACTTTCACTCGGCGCAGCATTTTATTCGTATTCTTTATTCACACTTAAAGTGGAACACTTTTCTTTCGGGCGCGCGTTTCGGGCGTGTTTGAGTATTCGTACTCCTTTTTTTCTTCTTCTGCAATACACTACGCACTTTTTTTACCTTATTATGTTGCTTTCACTGAATTAACCTAATCAAAATGAAGAAACGAGAGAGAGAGAAAGAGAAAATAGACAATTGAGGAAAAGCGAATATGATGATGCAAGTGATAAAAAACGAAGCAAATGTCTGTCTTCTGTTTGCGTTATAGTTGGTAAGAGGTTACAGAATAAACGCCATAGGTTTATGTCTTTTAAAGTTTAAAATGAATGCAACTAGTCTAACACATCCGTCAGCTGTCCAACTGTTTTTAGTCACTGCAACACAAACACACCACCGTAATGTAATCACCACCAATCGTAAACTTTTCTGCAGCATTCGATTTTCCTTTTGCCGTGATGAAATTTTTCAGTTTCTCTCCAAGACCCAGAGACACCTTCTGCAGGGTGTCACAAGGCCACGGAAAATTCTTTTCGCCGCGGAACTATTTATGTAAATTCAACTTGGCAACTGATTTAGCTGGTCGTCGCTGCAAGCTCACGCGCGCTTGTCTCACAAGATCCTCAACAGCTCAACCTTTCAAGCGGTGGTCTAAGTTGTCATATTCCGGGCTCCAACTGGTAGTGCCAAGGTACGCTTACGCGTACGAAGACAGCTTTGGGCTTTGACTTGCCAGCCGTTTGGTAAGTCTTGTGCAACCGGGGAAAACTTTTGGACTTCCCGCTGGTGGAAGGTGCTCAAACCGTGTGCGTCTGTGAGTTTTTCGTCAGGATCGGGATGAAAACCGCGAAACACAGTGCGGGCAATAAAGATTTCCCTGTGTGTGTGTGTGTGCCGTGTTGCTGCCACACGCCGTGAGACAAACCCCCGTGGATTAGTTCCCCATGGAAAACTAAACTACCGCATTTCGGGTGAGGTGTCTGCTAGTGGGTATCGAGTTTCGGTTCCATTTTGTTCTGATTTTTTTTGTTTTTGTTCTTGTCGACCTATCCGTACACTTTGCTGTCAGCGACGAAGGAGTCCGGAAAGAAAGCAGCAACTTCCCACGTTCCTTTCTGCTTCGGTTGCCAAGGAAATCAGATCATCAAAGTGCTCTGCTTTTGCGTCACTTCGCGATCCCGCATCGTATTAAAGCATCAGTCCGTCCGAGTGCCGAACTTCAAAACCATTCGATACGTTCAGCGGAGAAACAAACAATCGACGCAAAAGAAGTGACTTCATGCTGTCGGTGTGGCACACAGGGCAAAAAAAAAGAGGTTGAATTGAAACAACAACAAAAAAAAAAAACGGTGGGTATGGATTTCGTCCAAGGATTGTTGTTTTTCTTTGCCAAAACCACTGCAAACGACCCTTGCCATCTTCCTGAAGCTGGAAGCTTGGTTTTATGTATTGTTTCTTCATCTTCTTTTTCGACATTTGAAGGCATTTCGGTTTCCTCTTGTTGTGTACTGTCGACTTTCTACACTCTTAAAGCTTTGTGCCTTTTCTGGTGCCGTCTGGAGGAAAAGGTAGAAAAAGAACCTCGATAAGACTCTATGAGCGGTCCGGTGTATGACACGTTGGAGAAAGAGACTGCAAAAAAACGGCAAGAGAATAAAAGAACGCGGTTAGTGCATTATGAAATTGTGATGAACCACGAGGCTAATGTTGAGTGTAAAAACATTAGAAATCGTAACAAGTGAGATGACAGCGATTCGACGAACCATTCTCCAATCTGTCGTCCAATGTCTTCCAATGTTGCCGGGGACAGTGTCGATGTCAAGTTTTCCCTTATAGCGCGAAACCTTTTCGATATCTTCAAATGAGACCCATCGGGAGAAGGAACGCACAGTCTTGTACTTGTGCTGTCCCATGAGACAAACAAACCAAACAAGGCAAAGTAGCAGCTTTTACGCCATTTTGTTGTACTTTCTTTGCCCTGCCACCGCACAAAAAGCGTCTTGCCAGGCTGTTGTACTGGTTTTTGTTTGGTTTGTAACTACAGTCAGTGCCAGGTCATTTGGTGGCATTCCTCCCGTCATCGCCACAAACACGGAAAAGGTTGGGTAGGAAGGTGGCCGAAAAGTTCATCGTCTCATTTTCAAGCGCCACGTGTTCCACGTCAAATGTGTGAAACGTGTCCATCTTCTGCGGGGTTTATTCTTCGGATCATCTTCGGCGTGAAGAAGAAGAGGCCAGAGCGACACCCAACAAAGCACGATACAAAGCTGATCCTTTTAGCAACAGCATCCAACGGAACAAAACTAAACTGAGCTGCTGATGGAAGAAAGCGAAAGAAGGGAAAAAAGGGCCAAGGTACAATAAATGAAGGATATTGCGCTTTTCCGTTTCCTTGTCCGTTTTTTTTTTTGTTTCGTCCCTCGCTTTGTTCTTTCTTAGCAGGGAAAATGAGCTTGTGGGTGGCATTTCCCTTCGACATACGCGGTACAGTATGCCCCACCGAACCGGATTGATACGAGTGTGGCAAATTTCTTCTTTTCTTTCGCAACAAAGACGATACGCTCCGTCGTTCCGCTTCTCTGTTCTGCCGTTCCGTCCCGCACTGGGACGCATCGGTTCCAGTTGGTGATGTTAGTTTTTGTTTTCCTTTTCGCTTTATGTCAAAACCGGATGCTTCCAAATAGATTGGATTCGCTCAATCGTGCACCAACTGTTGGTCGGGTACCGGACAGTGTCGATAGTTTTCGGGGTAGAGAAGGGTTTCAAGTTTAGCAATGGCCGGTTGGGTTGGGGCTGAGGTCGATGAAGCAATTTTCCGGTGGAAGATGTGAATATGTTTCGCCGGTAGTTTATGCACTGTCTGGGACTGTTTTCGCTTCATATTGTAGCAAATTGAGTTTGCATAATTTCATTGGCATAAGCATTTCACTCAGTTCATCGTCGCAAAACGCCTGTGAGTATGCAATTTTGCGTAATGGTGTTTTTTTTTATTGAAGCAATGCTATATTGATCTGGAAGTGTTTTCCGACTTCTCATGCCGTTATTGAAACTAAAGTTAGTCGATTCACACTCTTCTAATAAGAAGTATTATTGTTTGTTGCTTACTTTTTATTGCTTTTCATTGCGCTAGCCGTTTTCTTCGTATTATTATGGTATTTTTGGCAAGCAACTTTATACAACGAACGAAAAAGTTTGCTGTTGTAATGTCCTTTAATTTAAATCACCCCATTAGCTCGGGAGCGAACTGCTCCTTTAATGCTGCTTACTGCTAAATTGGAACTTTTCTAAACTCGATTTTAACCATCCAAAGCCAGTCACACAGACACCCGAACTTGCACCGAGTGCCATCACATTATAACGGCAGTGGCTGAAATCAAAACTCGGTGCGGCCCTAATGGGACACTGTCGCGAACCTAATCCAACCGTTTCGTACGATGCTACCACGGAGGCAGCACAACGGAGTAGAAGGTAGGGTGGTTTGGGTGGGAAAATTTATACCGTCATAAAATCCAAGCATCCTCCGCCCGTTGCCACGGACGCATTTCCGCCCAGACGAAGGACCAGGCGTCTCCATCGAAACATCCGGGTCGTACATCCTAAGCCGAATGTAAATAGTAATAGATGCTGGAAGGCATTGTAGTAGTGCGACTGACGGGGCTGGCTAAGATGGTGGAGAAAATGGGGAAAACCCGCGCCACCCAGCATCACATCCCAAAATCCGTGAAGCACTAAAACACGAACAAGGCTTCCTTTTCCTTTTTTTTTTGGGTGGAACTTTTATTTCCTCTAGCGGAATCACATCTTTCACCAGTGAGTGGATTTGTGTTTTCGCGCCGGGATGTGACGATACACACCCCGATGGAAACAGTTTTCTTCGTACGGTGAAATGATTTTAAGATTCTAACCAAACCCACTCAAACGCCGGAGTACGGCCGCTCAAAAAGTCGTATCAGCAAAACTAAACGAACGAATTTCTTAAAGTGATTCGCGTTTGTCTTTCCTCCGTTTTTGCTTCGTTTTGCGCATAAGATTTGCGAGCAAGAATCATTACGAGCGTGCGTTGAAGAGTGCGTCTGCCGGAATGAAACAGTGAACAGCGGCCGACAAACGATCAAAGGAAAATCTGTGCGTTTTTTTTTCTTTCGGTTGTCCCTTTATTTGAGCTTTATTTCCTCCGGTACGCCACGCGAACTAGTGCGCGAACATAATTTTCCCATCCAATCATACCGTTTCGCCAAGAGTTTTGTGCCTATTCGCCAATTGTCATTGTGTGGTTTTTTTTGTGTTGCCTTCCTCTTTATGCTCACGTCACTGGAATGAAACCTTGCCTTTGGAGCAGGGAAAACAAGTTTCAAATTTCCCTAAAGCATCTCCTACGCCAGCGAAACAATTCAAACTGCCATCAGGCCGTCTTCCAAAACAACGAAAAAATCAAATCAAAGAGAAATAGAATAAAGTAGAGGAAAAGTTCACTTTTATGTGCGCTTGGAATGAATGTGTGTGTATGCGTGTTGGAGCCTTATAAATTTATCTCTCAATTGGGAAAGTTTGAAAATTGCAACTGATTTTCTTTAGCACGTGAAACACCGGGTCGGGCGGTGGGACACGGAACCGAATTCGCTCGAAATTGGCAGATCAAGTAGGCGGGCGTACTGTCGCCGGTTTGAAACAAACCATAAAACACACATATAAACACCGATTCACGCTTTTGCATACGGGTAAAGGAGCGGCCCAGAGAAGAGATGGATACCTTTCCTACACCCCCACTTCACCCCGTTTTTTCCCTTACCCGCAACACCCACACGCTTGCACGAAGAGGATTGTCTTTGTTTCGGTGTGGAAGCGTAAGCCTTTGCCATTATTTGCTTGAAACCAATATAAAATGTGGTGGTTGGTGTGCTTGGTTGGCGATGGTGCGGCCTGGTAGAAAACTTTACCGAACCAACCTGCTCCAATAACGAAAACCGGGCTGGAAAGGCGGGGATGGTACGGCAGATAGAGACCACACACACACACACACACACAGACACACACACATACACACACACACACATACACCCCTTTGGGCTGAGCTTGCTTTATTGCGAAACAACCGGCCCAAGTTGGGCTGTGTACGACGCCAGGTTTGAAGTTTATTTTTATGCGAGCCGATTGAAACAGCGACAACGTGCGGTTGTGGGGAAATTAAAGTGATTTCTTGTTTTGTTTGCAACGTTCCTCTTTTTGTAAGTGAATCTATTCTTTGATGTAGCAAAATTGCTTGTTGTAAAGCGCACTTTATTGTTGTTTTCTGTACTTTTTGTTCGTTTTTAGATGTTAGGATACATTTAATCAAATTGATTTTAATTTGGGATTCTTTAAAAATCGTCAAAAAAAGTGGACAAAGATTGTCCAAAACATGAAACTTGCAAGAACTTTAAATTAGTATGATTTAAATTTAAATAGGAAATTCATTAGAGAAGGGCATCCCATCGTACACTTCTATTTCACTTCGATTTTTCTAAATATACGAAGAAAACAAAATCTACTCTTCATAAAACACACCACACCGCTGCCATGTCAAGTTAATGCTGACTGCATAGTTTTCACCAACACCCTTGAATATGTTAAACAAAAAAAAAACCAACAGACAAGCATAACCAATTAGGAGGAAAATAGCCCGGCACTTTTTTCACTTCTCGCTACAATTCTCCCCTTTTTCCCTTGCTGAAACGTTAATTTTCTCGCTGATAAACACTTTGCACAGCACTTTTCCGCACAGACACTTGCCAGGGTACAAAGCTGTTTGCAAACGTTCATCCACTTTCGCAAGCCTTCACTTTACGTACGTAAGCACACCCGCCACCCACATACACACTCACGCGCCATGCTGCGTCCATTCGGTGAAACAAGTGCCCTTAAAGAAAGCTATCTTATAGCCCGCACTGGTGTAGAAGCGGTGGCTTCGTTGCAAGTTGAGCATTATGACAGGGGAAAAGCGCTTTCTATCGTGACACGACCGTAAACGTGCCGTTTGATGTTGAGGAAGACACGAGGCTTCCTTGGGGGTGCCATGGGGACAATACGTTGGCAGATGAGATCGTTGCGCGAGAAGCGAGAACCCTGAAGACCCGACGAAAGACATCGTAAGAAACCTGAAGTCAACGCGAACCAATCGTTCTAACGCCAATTAAACACTCCACATTGACGATGGCCCTAGCTGTGCTGCACTAGACACTGGACATTGCTTTGCGGTCTCGCACTCATTAGTTCAAAGGTTGTGTACAGCCAGAATGGAAGAGATTCTTCGGTACATTCTCAACCGCTGCCTGGCAAAGGCTTCAGTTGGCGAAGACCCTCAAGGCCCTCGTTGGAATTTAAAGCAACAATAAAATAAAATCCTCCACTCGCACTGGCACCACTGTCACGAGCAGCTGTAAAAAGCGGGTAAAGAATTTGTGCATTTCGATTGTTTCGAGCTACAAATGATGCCTTTTTCTGTTCTGTTCTGCCTTGCAACCGGATACGGACAGCCTGAAAGCATCCGTTTCGGGAAGGAAAAGTACGAAAAACACAAAAAAACCAAAGGATATCCTGCTCGCTGAACAACTGTACGGTACTCGGCTGTGCTCAGATTGGGTCATGCTCCCTAACCTTTCGCAAACCTGGCCACCTTCTTCAGGACTCCGAGCACCGAGCAACGTGTACCGTGCCCCAAAACCCCCGAACCTCGGCTGAAGAGTAACGATGCAACTTGGGAAATTAATTAATTTTCAATTTCGATAAAACAGCTGCCTAACAGGTCCGCCCTCGTGCCTCGTTTGCCTCAACCCAGCAAAACTCGGTGCGGTACAGCGTCCTGCAGTTCCGTCCGATAATTTCGGGACCGAAGGTTCCGCTGGGCATGACACAGAAACGCTACGGCGAAAGAAAATTGTTGAAGCAGCACATAAATCTTACAGTTTCAAGAAAAGCGAAAGGAAGCACGGTGACGGGCTGTTCCACCCAAACGCCACGGAAGAAAAGTGTCATCTCGTCGCCCTCGCTCGCGATCCGAAAGCGTGGAGTGTGGAGAACAACCCAAAAACCTCCCCCTTCCTTCCAAGCTTCCTTCTCGTGCCCAGATGGTGGCCGCAGTATGCCATCCATTCCGGGGGGAAGGAAAAAAACTGCAATCACTTTAATGGAAAAGCAAGATGTTCGTTCCATCGCGCTGACTGCCGCGTGCGCGTCGCATAAATGGGCAGGATTCATTTCGCATGTTGCTTCTTCGATGGGCCAAAGTAAGTACGCTCTTTGGTGACATTTCTGGTACGGCTTTTTTTTTCTTCTTCCTTCTCCTCTGTGACCAGTGTGTCATTTCCACTTCGTTTCCAGCGCTTGCAGAAGGAGGGAATCATAAGGGAATTTTGTCCCACATTTTTATTATTATTCCTTACCAGCTGACTCAACCCCGTGAAGCTAGCCTGGGGGGGGGGGGGAGGTCGGCAAGGGAAAAAGTTTTGATGCCGATCGGGATGGTTCAGCGAAAAAGGAAGGAGCGAAGGAACGCAAATTTCGCGAGGAAAATGCGAAGAAAATGTGTTTTCCCAACAGCTGTGCTACGGCAGCTCAGGGCGCCCGCGAGGGATTTTTTTTTTTTGTTGTAGATGTGCAACTTCTTTCCGGCTTGTGCCGAAGTGCTGCACCGGATGTCCGGTTTAGGTGGAAGTGAAATCGGATGAACGCTGTGAACAGATGGATTCGGCTGGAGGGCGAATAAGAATGCATTCCGTTTTTTGCTTTTTGCAGTGGAAAAGTATTTTTTTTTGTTGTTGTTTCAGACAAGAATGGAAAACACTTCATTTTCATCGAAGTGCTGCAGTTTTAGAAGATGGTTTTTCGCTCAACTCAAACACAGTTATATTCCGTACACGTATCTACACTCGCTTTAGTTTGGTAGCTGCCGTTTGCTTTCATATTCACCTCTTTTGAGCTTTGTGACGCACTTGCTAATATGCCTCCGACTGCACAATGACGTTGGAATGTTTATCTTCCATACCGACACCAGCTACAGTCACCAGGCTTCAATTCCTTCACGCTTGCAGGGGAAAACGCTTCATCACACACATTTGCACCCTGCCCATAACAAAACACTTTTTGGGAAGGGTGCAGCACAATTCGATATCTCACCCGAAACAGTGCAGCGCAAAAACGGTTTTGCTTTTTCCCTTCTTTTTTTTTGTTGGATGAATCAGCTCTACGCTATTGTTAACGCGACGCGCATAAAAACCATCATCCTTTCGGCGTAAGGATTCGGTGAAAACTAAAGCCGAACGGGTGGCCGAACGTTTGCTTTAAAGGAAACATTCAACACCGTGAGTGTGAGTGGTGGTTGCTCAGCACCAAACCGGTCGCTCATGTCGCTAATCCCGATCATCAGAACCGATACGGTTTCTTTCCCACTGGTCATCCCCTAGTGAAGAATCGCATTTCACTGCTGTTGCGAGGGCATCGAAAAATGCGAGAGAGTGAGTGGTTGGCTTTCGAAGTTCGAAAAATCGCTCACCCATAGTGCGCCGGCGCCACTGTTGGTGTGTGACACGTGAACGACAAACGAGATCCCCGAAGGATTTCCATCGAGTTTTGCATTGCACCGTTTCACCACACTACACGACCGAGCGAGGGCCGGAGCGAACCGTGAGCGTGTGTGCGTATCTCTCGTGTGGTGAAAACCAAACACCGAGTGGTGAATTTTTGCCGGGTTTCCCACCTTACTGGGGCTGGCAACGCACGGGAGGACACGGCATCGGGGATTGTGTGGGTGGTAAATGTTGATTATTGCAACAGACCTCTTATCATGGTCATTGTTTTGTCATCCCGCCAGCAACATCACTCTCACTCTCTCTCTCTCTCTCTCTCTCTCTCTCTCTCTCTCTCATACGCGCTCTTCTCATCAGCCGTAATACGAAACTCTCACTTCATTTCATCTCCGTACATCGTTCATCGTGGTAAAATAACACAATTTAAATTGACAACATTGGGGTCGAAAATGCGCACGGTGGTGTGCGAAGGAAAACCCCTGTGCCGATTTCTTCCTTCTTCCTGCTCACACGCAAGCACAAAGTCACCAGCACCGATGGGGGGGGTGTCAATGGTGGAGTGTTTATATTCCTGTTCCGACCTGTGTACGCGTTCGATCTCTGGAGTTTTCGGGAGATTTTTCTCACGCTGGTGACAAGATTTTCCACGAGTTGCTCCACCACACCCGAGTGGGCATAGTGGGTGTGCGGTGGGTGTTTGGTGTCGTTTGTGCGAAGAGAAAATTAACTGAGAAATGTATGCAAAGGGACGGGATGAAGGAAGTTTGTGTGGGGATGGGGAGTGGGAGGAAGAGGACCATAATGGGAGAATAGGTATTCGGTTTCTTTGGCTAGTACGGCCGTTTCCCGCTAGAGTGCGCTTTATGTTGGAAGCTGGAAAGGATGGTCCATGCAATAGGGCGTTTGATTTAAATACTTTAAACGGATTTTTTTAAAACATCAATACAATTTGCTCAAAAGGCAATGAACTAAAGAAAAAAAATGGTGGTTTCTTCTGACCATTTTTAACTCCGTATATTGTTAACAGGACAAATTAAATTATTATAGGCATTTTTTTCCTCGCGCTTACATAAATCAACCAATCTAAGCCCATTATATAGTTTTGATCATCAAAAATTTGAAATATTTTAAAGGGTGAGCCGTATGCCTTCAATAGTATTTTTTCACAAATACTGCATTATACAAGAATTGGATGTGTCGGATAGATAAATTTTCTACCTTAATCTTCAGTAGCAAAAACATCAACCAAAAACATACAACTACTTATTTTATCTCATATCATATATAAATTTCATTTTAAAACAACCATAATTGAAGATTTCTGATAACACCAAAAAGCCAAACAAGCTAGAGGATACAGGAGCTTTTTATTAGATTGTTGCATTGTTGCAATCAATTTGTAGTTTCGAAATAAAATTATGTACTGTTGCGATTAATAAGAAATTAAAACGAATAAAAAATAATAAAGCCAATTAATGAAGCAAATAGCAAAATATCAGAAACACAAAGTTAACAGTGAAAACAACCGATATGATTGAAGTATATTGGTTTTGTAAAACCGATTTGGGAATAAGCAATCATCAAATGGAATTCACTTGACCATTCCAGTTTGTTTGCTTTATTTCAACCAATTTGACAGATTTCGCCGTTTGTTTGTTTGGTACAAGAAAACACTTTTAATTTTTTAATTTTTTTCAAACAAAGATAGTTCAAACAAACAAAATTATAGAGTTGTTTTGCAAAATGCAAATGTTGCTACATTTGAACAATCTCGCTCCCACTGGCAAATTCCGAAATAACTCGCCTTTCTCGCTATTTCAAAACGTTTTGTAAATTCCCCAGCTTTTCTCTCCATTCCACTGCGCTAGACAGCTAACAAGGCCTGAAATTGCACCTATCGTTTGCCCATCGGTTTAATTTAATTAAAACGACTTCCCGTCCTATCCAGCTGGTAGTGGAACGGTACTACCCAGGTGCTGTATTAGGAAGACGCAAAGCAATGCAAAAAAAAAACACAGTGCTAACTCCAATCCGTTTACTAGTTCGTCGACTTTAGAGTATCAGCGGGAATGCATTCCGTCGGTTTGGCTGGCATTAGCGCAATGGTGAAATGGTATAAGAAGCACACACGAGAGAAAAAAAAACATACCCCTTCACACATTAAACGTGTAGGAAAAACACGAGCAACTTACTCGTAGATCGTTTTCGGCGAAGAAAAGCATCCCGCACCACCGTTGGTTTGCCTTTTCAAAGGCGAACACCGGCTGATGAAAGAGCGATTCCTTTAATCACCACACATTCCATTTAATTGCTTTATAAATTCAGCATGAAATTTCAATGCAAGCCGTCTGGCGGTGGGCGAACTGTTGTGGAGTTTTTTGTTCCGCCGGCTCAAGATCCAAATGGAAGCTGCGGGAAGCGAGGAGAGTAAGTGGACTAAAAACACACACGAACCCCTGCACCCACGGACGGATGGACGGTGGCCAAACAGGAAATGAGATTTTCATATGAGTTCTTGTTCACGGAAATGGTAATATGTTGAGTATGGCAGAACCCTTTCGGTGTGGTTATCGTTAGTGGAATTCTGAATGCGCTGGAGCATTTTTTAAATATTATTACGTTCGATTTTTTGTTCGGAATTTTATTATGACTTCACAAGGTTTAATAATTTTCTTTTATTTGCATTAACATAATTTCATCTTTAACGTACACTTTAAAAGTGTAATACGGGTTCATTTACCGAGAAGAAAGTGGAAGCTAAAATATTCCAAATGTCGCTCGCTCTCTCCAATCAAAACGGATCCGGGTGAGATTAACGGGTTACATGATCCTTTTCTGAATGTAATGCCGTCGGTATTTTCACATTCAATGGGAGAAATTGGACGGCGCGGAAAGGCTGCAAGGGTTTGCCTTGTATGCATACCCATTCGGGCCAGTTTCCGGTACGGCACCGAGGTCAGCAAAATACTACAAACCGGAGCTCATTTTCACTGGCATCATTAGTACTGCGTTTTCGGTACCGCGTCCTGGATTTGCTGGATGGAAGGTAGAAAATGAAGAAAATGAACAACCATCCTCTACGATCGTCCCCTTTTGCCACCGACCCAGCGCGATTGGTCCAACCCACCCGGCTGATGCGGAAGGCTTTATGCTACTGTTCAGATTGGGTGTAATTTCAAACCCGTAGCAAATTAAAATTGTGATTTTTTCTCCTATCAGCTTTCCTTCACCTGCATGGGATCGTGTTTTTACTTCTTACATTATTTTTATTATGTACACATTCCAGCAGCGTTTGCAAAGGTTCCGCAGGTTTTTGCCGGCGCGTGTTTGCTCTTGGCTTCATGAGCGACTACCACATTCCCTGGACAGAATTTCAAACATGATGCAGGAACAACATGGGAATGGGACGGGTATGTTTTTTGTTGCTTTTTAGAACAAGTGTGCATTTTCATTACACATGCCGGCGCAAATTAGTACCCTTGCAAAGTGAAGAGTACGTAAAGGTGCTATCTCCGTGTAACGTAAGCTCCTTTCGTCCTTGGCAGCCATTGTTAGTAATTAACGGAAGAATGATATAGAAGCTCGCGGTTAGATTACATTACGCTCACGCTTTGTATTAAGTAGAGTGTCCTTAATCAAGGGTGTCATTTGTGCTACAGTCAAGTTTTATAGGAAGAAATGTATATTGTAAACAATACCTTTCTTCTTAAATAGAAAAAAATATGCAAACATATAAAAGCATAATACACAAAACAGTAAAGTTAAGAAACTGAGGAATTAAGTATTGAGTATTGCATGCATAAAACAATCAGCATTCGACATGTTCAAATAACTTTTCCTTGAAAATTTGTACGAATGACACTATACAAACCATTTATTGAAATAAATACTAGCTGTGGTTACTAAAGGGATTACTTTACATATGAGTATTATTATTATTATTATTGTTATTATAATTACTATTATTATTATTTGTTTGTTTCATCGGACATACTCGTGTCGTAATGAACACATATATAACATCGTCTAACAGAGTTACATCGGACCTAACGAGACGAGTGGGACACTGATGGACACGTAGCACACGTAAACGCTCACGAATAGCAGATGGAGACAAACCGTATTCGTACAATTGGGTTGCGGACATTTATGGGGTCAATTTGACCTAAAATAGTCCTGTATCGAGTAGTCGTAGGATTATTTCCCGCTGCCGTAGCCTACTAGATGGCGCAACAATATAGATAGAACTAAGGGGCGTTGGTGCGTCAATTTCGTTATCGATCAGACCAGCCGTCGTACGTCGTAGTTCCACTGGCTAGAGTCCCAACAGCAGGTTAAGAACTGCAGAAAGTTAAATTGCTAATGATTGAGGGATGATTTTTTTCCAGTCCCGGTAAAAAAAGGAAAGTTTCATCACTAATCACGAGCAAACCACCAATCTACTACTTAAAACCATTCTTGTTTATCTTAACACCCAATTTTACGATATAAACTAGCCCATCAAACAAAGAAACCTCAGCTTGATACCAACACCATCCTATGCCTGCCTAGGCCTACTCGCTGGCTTTCCCTGGCGAGACCGTTTTCCTGCATATATTTCGCTTGAACAATCGGCTAACTAGTAGTTCCGCTTGAGTATAACTTTCCCAAAATACACAACCCCGACCAAGACGCCCAACCCTCCGACTCGCTTGGGGGTCTGGGTTTGGTGAAAATTTAAGTGCTTCGGGGTCACCTACCTCGGTCAGGCTACCTGCTACCTCTCGCCCACCGCCTCTCACCACCCGGTCTGTTGCAAACCGAGCAACAATTTTACACGATCGGCATCGGTTTCAAAACTCATTACCACAATCTTTTTGAAGATTTATGAAATTTTAACTAGTTTTACACCAGATCAACCAGCCGGAAGTATCTTTGACACAAACTTAAACGAAACACGCAAAACTTTTCCATCCCGAGGTTTCGTGGCTCCCGTTCGGTACGGTGATGCATACGAAAGGATCGGTGTGAAGCCCCGATGAATCTGGGAACGTTCCATTTTCGTACCAACACACACACGCGCGCGCGTGTGTCCTCCTGACGCTCGTTAACGATTGCAAAGCTCCACCACAGCCCACGGCCGGGCGTATGCAGGCACACCACCCAGAAGACACGCAAGATGATTGAGCACATGCACCATCCGCAGTCAGCACCGTACGCCGGCACACTAGTCGGTATGATGCACCATTAAAATGTATAACATCTCACATCCTGCAAGCGCACGAAACGAGCGTACGAACAGCTTCCGGCTTGTGGAGGCGACTTTTTTTTAAGCGTCCCGACAAACGCTAAGACCCGGCAGCACTCAGGGAAACTTTGTAATCCAGTGGAAAATTGGGTGCTTGTATAGTAAGGGGGCAAGGTTTTGGTGTGCCGTGAGGTGGAAGTCCTGAAGCGGAACCGGAAAATAACCAAACGGCAGTGTCTCAACAACGGTTTCGGTTGCTGGCATGATGTTGCTGTTGCTACCTGATGTAGAGAGGCAAGATTAAGCCAAAACAAATTAATATGGAAACACTCGTGTTCCCTTGATCTTGGCCCACACACACACACACAAACACGAGCCTTTCACAATTTAGCAGCAACGTGTACGTGTATCCCAAAGTTGTTTAATTAACACTTGCTATCTTTATAAATATTTCACCGCTTTCTTTTCAACATCAACGTCTGGAATAGATTATCTACCCGCAGTGGAAGGAGGACAGTGAGCGAGTGGGTACTGGACGGATGGAATTCGATCGAGATGGCTCACCGAGGGTTCCACTTTTCAACCCACCTACGCAGACCTCATGGCCTCCTCCACACTTCCCGATGGTATCAGGACCATCCCCACGTCCACCGGTCGAATCGGTCGGTGTGGCACACAGTGCGTACCCTCAATGAATAGTTAATTGATATGCCACAGGCAACCTGGTGCGATCGGTCGGTAGGTCGGTTTTTGGGCTTCTTCGTACCAGCAAAACCGCATTATGTCGACCAGCGTTGGCTACCGAATGCGACAACCAAATATAAGATGATAAAGTTACTGAGATGCTTCGGCGGTGGTGATGATCGTCCCCGCTTTCTGGGGGAAATGAATAATTTCTGCCCAAAGTCTGGTGACTCTTGACTCTTTGGCATTTTTGATGCATGAGAAGGTTGGCGAGCAAGGAGGTGCGGGAGGTTAGGTAAAGGGCGGTGTGAAGTGTAAAAAGTAGATTAATATTAATGGAAGATTTTCCAACCGGTATGATGTCGGTTTTGGACGGCTTCTTGAGTCAGCGTTCATGGAAATTGCTTGTTAGGACGGTTCGGTTCAAAATGTTACCTTTGACTTTGTAAACAAACGAGCTTTGGACGCTCGTGATGACATTTTGGATAACCTTAAAGTTTGAAGTTCGATTGCATTCACATAAAAATATCTTAAATAAGGCTGATGACTTCCAATATAATTGCTGTTAAGGAACTTAAGAGATACAAGGAATTAACTAGCTTAAGCGTCTAAGGACTTCAAGAATACAAAGGGGTTTTAATATTATTGTTTTATGCTCCTTAGCCCCGTCTAGTAAGGGCACTTTCAATTAGAGGGGTTTTGAGATGATAAAACAAAGCAAGCGCTGCTCATGAGATTTCAACGGCCTTACTAGAAACCAAAACCGCAGCATGCCTAGTTCAATGGAAGCACATGATGTCACAATGGCAGCCCAGCTTACTACAACACCGGTACAACGGTACAAGTGAAGTACGATCCGAGGAGTATAAACATGTCCTGGAATGAATTTTCACAGCCAGCCAATGATTGTTATTTACATTTACTGTATTAATCATTAAATAAAGCATATATAATTCGATAAATGCAGTAAATATTTCTTCGGATTAAAACAAACATCGCTTGGTTGTCAAAATCCTTCCCAGAGAGCGTTGAAACTACTCGGGCCGTACTTGAGATTGATTCCGTCGTATTAATTTTGTGGTAAGCGGCGCTGCCATTGTGATATCATGTGCTTGCATTGAACTATGCTGCGATTGTGATGTTTTCTAAAGACATTGAAATGTCACGTGTTGCGCTTGTGGTGATAGGCGCTTACGTTGTTCTATCATCTTAAAAACCATTTAAGAAGAACAATTCGTGCGTAAATTATTTAGCAGCACTATGCAGCAAATGTAGCCTTTTTTGGAGTGGTTTTCTTCTGTTCATTCGCATTATGAATGAATTTTTTATTAACCTTTTTTTAACAAAACACAAATATGAAAAAATGACGATTGTTTAACTACATTTGCTGGTAAAGAAGGTTTAGTGACTACATTTTTGTAATTTAACATCCTAAAAAACATCAGAAATTTAGGGTGTCAATAACAAATTGCATTTTTATGAGAAAACAGTTAAATTGAATTCATAAGCATCGTGGACTTCAGCACCATTAAAATCAACTATTTAGAGCTCTTCAAACTCAATACTAGTTTTATGAGTCATTGCGATGCTTATTACGTGACAATGGATGTAAACAGCATCCACCACTATACCACTACTGAATTCCAAATCACCATAAGTGGACATCTTAAGGTATCGATGGGTAGATACTAAGTTTCTTGACTTTTAAACATCTACAAGTAGATAGATAGCAGGTATCTAGGTTTCATTTCCCACGTATGTAACAAAACGTAACGCTGTCACTAACCTACACCTTGAAGCCCTAAGCTCTAATTAAAGTCAAATTAATTGCCTTTCACGTTCATGTTAACGCCCAAAACCAAATTTTGTTTCACATTTTTAATGCATTCTCCATAAACATCGGACAATTATCTATAAATCAAGCACTAGTTCAACACCGTCGGTGCTGATTTTGCACTCGGTAAGCAAACAGGTTTGCATCGTCAATGATTACCGTAACTCTCTCTCTCTCTCTCTCTCTCTAAACATTTGTTTGCTTTTTCTGGTGACATTTGTTTGTTCCACGCCATTATCGACACAAGGACGACCGAGGGTACTCCGTAACCACTCCACCATTAAACCCGTCAACTGTTTATTTGCGTTTGAAAATGAAAACAAACTCGATGAATCGCTACGGCGCAGTCTTGGGTTTCTCCGGAGCAAATGGAGGGAAACGGTCGCCAAAGGGTAGACTTTCTACCCGCGCGAAGTACCCGTGGCCCTCGCAAGAAAACGCTTTTCGAATCGGTTCCGTGGGCGATAAATAATTTAGTCGTTTAATTAAACAACCTTCTCCGGGTGCATAAGTAATTAGAACAAATGAGCCGTGGCGACGATATCGTACCCGGACGAACGGCATGGCCCGCCAGTTACGAACGGCACCGCTGACAACGGAAACGGAACGAAGAAAACGACCTCCAAACATGGAGTGCCGGCCGCCTTGGGCAGCTGGGTTTGAGTGCAGCGGACGCCACAGCGCCATCTTACACGCAGCACTTTGTGCGCCACGAACTCTGCGGTGAGAAATGACATCATTCTCTCGGATCGGTAGGGGACAGCCGGTCCGAGGGGGGCTCGAAACGGAGGGGGGGTGGGAATGAAAAATGTCATCTTCCCCCGGCGAAGGGTACGGGATCTGAAGGGTGCCTTCCGGTTTCACACAGCCAATGGAATGACGTGGTAAATATGGCCGCCCTGTCCGTTTCGACTTAAACGTTGACGCAGGATGTGCGTGCCTACCGGAAGCGGGAGTAAAATCTTTGCGCCTTTTCCCCCTTTTCGCTTTACTGCTGCGTGGGAGGAAAGGGAGTGTAAGTTTCCCGGTAAACGGGGTTCCGTCTGCTTTGCCCTCCTCCCGGGTACCTTTCTTCCCGTTTTCACCGTGTCACAGTCAGTTTTGTTTTTCACATCAACACGGCACCGACGCGGTCTGGGTGAGGAAAACCCCATTATCAAGCACACTCCACCGGAGAGGACGCAAGATGTCTCCCACAATTGGTCCGTGACACCGGTTGCCCGGGCCGGAAAGATGCAGCAAATAATAAACACACACACACACACACACACACACACACACAAAGAGAAAAGGAGGTGAAAAAGAACGAGCCGCGGGTCCTCGAGAAAAATGTAATTTATGCCTAACGCACCCGCTACGGTCCGGCTCACAGCGTGTCCGTATAATTAGCCCATTCTCTGCCCTACTTCTTACGCGGAAGGATAGAAGAGCGGGTTTTTGCTAGGGGCCTTCGCTTGGCCGCTATTTTTTCCCTGTTTTGGGTTTTCCCGTCACCTAGCTTGAGTGTTCTGTTTGGCCTGTCCTTGCGTACGGGGAATGGTGGCAAGTGTATAATTTATGCACGGTTTCTTCGCTTCCACGGTCGGCGTCCTTAAATGGTTTAAGATAGCGGTAAAATTAACGAAAACATATCTCCCGAACGTGTCCAAGGGGGGAGTGGGGGGGGGGAGAGACTCCTGCAAAGAAAATTCAAGCAGAGGCTCAAAAAAATGTAGAAAAAAAAGAAACAACAAAAACTCGTAGCTCGTAGATGTAAATTTGTGACGATAATTATCATCTCTATTTTCTACTTTTTCCTGCTCTCCTGCAGCTCGCATCTTGGGTGCTTTCTTTTATTTTTAATGATAAATTATCACCGGCACGTTGATGTGCCTGGAAGGGATCATGTTCTAAAAGTCGTTAATGAAATATTTTGCTTTCGAAAGAGCTATTGTTCTGGATTAATTAAAATAAGAATTAAAATTAAAGAATTGCTTTTGTTATACGTTTGTGCGAACGAAAATCATCTTCTAATTTGGCATTGCTTTCTGTGCAAATCCTTCAAGCAAGACAAAACATTCAATTGGGACGGGTTTTTTTTCAAACGCTTTCAATTAGCTTCCCGAAGATTATATGTCGCGAAGGGGAAATAGAATAGATTAAATTGTTCCTCTGTCTAACAGCGACAACGGTTTCAGTGGGCTTGAATAACACGCGATGTAATGTAAAATTTAAATGAAGAGAAACAACATTGCAAACGATTTCCCACCAAGATCGTGCATCATATGGAATGATAGCACTGGACAGGATGACGATGTGTGATTTATGTGTAGAAGGCATAAGGTGCGTGGAAAAGTTCCGTCACATACGAACGAAATGTTAAATGAACTATAAAAATACATATAAATTTACACCTCAACGCCCCGATGTATGCAAAACACAATGTTCGCCAAATCACGAGTCCTTCAATTTCAACATGCACGCCTCTGGTCTAATCGTGAGAAATTTTAGCGGTTTTGAACAGTTTTAGGAAAGTACTTCATAACGTAGTATTTTTACAGTTCACTGTTTATCGGATTGAAACTTATCCGGTTAATACAAACCAGTAAGAACCAGTAGAAGCAAAAAAGGGCTTTGTTGCGTCTAAACGCTTAAAAGTATGCAATTCAATTTAGTAAAAAAATTAGCTGAATGAAAAAGATGGCTTTTTGGTGGTCGAACACTTCAAATTAACTAAAAAAAACTCTTCGAAAAAAGCAGGTTCTTCAAATTATAATTTCGCCAATAGACAACCGATTTTTTCAGTTTCTCGATGATTTTTTATTCTCTATTACAAGACAATCGGTTTAATTCAACAACAATGTTGATGTTGGCATTTACATTTGAACTTCACTTGTAGTTTTACTCCTGTTATAAAGCAACAAGTCTTCCGTTTTTTCTTGATCGCAGTTACCGCTGCTACTTACTCGTACACCTAAGAACTTGGTAATACGTTACCAAACGCAACAAAAGGAAATACGCAACAAATACTACGCCAGTGTCACGGAAAGGCTTATGACTGATAGTCACATTACCTCTGCACTTCTACGCTGGAAGAGATTGAGTGAGCGGGTGTGTAAGTTCATAATTTCCCCAACCTTCAACCAGAGTTCTTCGCAAAAAAAAAACCATCCTCCACCAACCACACCAACGCGACTTCCCACGAGGGTAAACATGTTTTATTTAAAAATTTATGAACACTCCAGCTGTACCCACCGACCCACGTTACAGCCGTACAGTCGTGTGTACGTGCGTTCGAGAGGTTTTTATGGTGGTGACATGAAAATTGTATTAATATGCAAATGAAGAATAAAGGCCATTGTCATAAAGCGGAATGAGGGGCACAAGCCGGGAGAGAGAAAGAGGAAAACCGATGTCAGTGTAAAAAAAAGGCGTAGGCACAACCCCGGACAGCAAGTGGATCAGTGGCGAGGATCCTTAACGATGGTGGTTCAAAAACAAGATCCAACCGGGCGTGGAGAATGGATGCCGGACCGAATTCCGAGTGCCGCTGTTTGCACGCCCGTCCTGCAACGGGAAACTCAGGCCGGAAATGAGACTAAAACTCAATCCATTTAAAAACGCTCCCGGCGCGTGGGCAAGGAAAAGGGTCAGTTAACGAAGTGACTTTGTTCGGTGTACTGCTTTTTCGAGAGTGGACATTCCTGCTGCGGTGGCTGCGAGGGTGCTGCACAGGTACTGGCGAGTGTTCACGCGGACACTGTTTACACAGCGGGACAGGAAACCCGGAATCATGCTAATGGTCACCGCTAAGAGCATTGTCCATCCGGAGTGGTCCTGCAGCTGAGTCAGTACAATTGAGAACATCTAAGTTGCTTCGGTAGGAGTGGGTGTATATGATATTATGGAGTGCATTTCGAATCTTGCGTCCTTGAGCTTATTTAGTCTCTGTTTTTTTTTGTAGCATCCGTTAAAAATAGTTCCCTCGTTCTGAGGCAGCAAATAAAAAGTCACCTGAATAAAGGAAGCGGATTTTTTTTCTTGCTGCTGCTGCTGCTGCTGATCCCTTTAAATAGTGATCACTAGGAGCGAAAAGGGATGGGCACATGAGAGGATGATAGTTGTAAAAGTTTTAATGAGTATACCGGACCATATCGCAATAATGGGCCGCGGCTGGCATGATGCTAGCGATGAATCTGGTCAACCGGACGTGCCGGACATCCTGCACTCCGGACAATAGCGATGCGTTTTGACCACACTGAAGATGTTTACGAAAAAAAAAAGCAGAAACCTTAAGCGGTCTTTCCGGACATTGTGCAAACCGGAGACTTGGAGGTGATTATGAAGCGAAAAAGTTAAGCACGTTTAAGCTTGTTGGCTTTGATGCCTTTTTCGTGCTGTGTGGTGGCTTGTACTAATAATAGGTCCCAAAAGCATATTGAATGTAAACGATTGAAAGCGATACCCAATGGTGGATAGGGATTATGGTTCGTTGTCTTATGTCTAAAGTCTTATGTTTCGACATAATTTGGAGCCAAAGCTGCAATCGTTTCAACGTATGGTGGAGTTGTTTTAAATTACCAGAAGAACGAAGCTTTTTTATCGGAAAATTCCATTACAAACAATAAATGTAAACAATTTCCAACACAAACATTTAACTGTTTTTAAAACTCTTCATTTTATTTTTTGTTAGCAAGTTTCAACATTTTTTTCTGTGACCCAGTTGTACAGTAGCACAATAAAAAAGTACACAAGAACAAAGCACAACCAATAATTCATAATGGACGTAATAAAATTGTCATAATTTATGGTGAAATATTGACTGGCCAATATTGACTGGGTGTGGTATGTAGCAGAGTTTCTCATAACACGCACATATATACAAAAAACGTTCCCGATGTCCGTTTTCGGGAGGAAAATAAAGGGCACATCGATAACGAACGAAAATAAATGGAACAAGTGTGAAGCCGGGAGAAAAATAAAAAAAAAACACTGACAACACTCTAGCTGGTAGCTTGTTGAATAGTTGCAAATCAATAAAAAAAAATAGAAAGAAGTTCCCAATTTGTCTCACTTGCCAAAAAGGTCAATTGGAAATGAAACAGGATACAAAGCGTATAGTCGAAAGGGTAGTAAAACAGATGAGAGTAAGAACCAGTGGAGGATCAATCCCCTTGGAGGCCCAGGGCGGAATTATAGTTGGGGCCTCGATGCTCGATAATTTTAAAAACGATGCAGGAGAGAAGGGGGACATTGAGGGTACTTGAAATGTGACAAGGCGAAAAGCGCAGTAAGAAGGGGCCTACTCCGCCTACCGTTTGATCCGCCGCGGGGCCGTCCCTAACCATGTTCTTCAATCCGGCTATATCACCACCAACACCAGTGACCACTGTACCTGTACTCTTCTAAATGGAGCTACAATCATACGTGCGCCAACTTCGAGAAGCTGGACGTGGTGGAATTTACAACTGCAGCATCAAAGGAGCACTCTGCCATCGAATTGGTTCGCTCGCTGTGCTTCCGGGATATTCGCCATGCAACACTCAGTTATACTTCTTCGATCTTAACTTAACTTAACAAAACACTCAAGCACCAGCATTTGGTGGTGAACTTAATCGCTATTGTCCATCTTGCATCCTGGGTATTTATCACACGCAATCCACTAACATGGATGTTCAGTCATACGTATGAACGCATGTCTGTTCGCGATGAGCTGCGCCTTTGCCTCCTTTCACGTATACCAGGTATTGACCAGTGCCGGAACAACACACCGACTGCAGGTGAGATGGGTCATGTGTGTTTGTGACGACGGAGCGAAGAGATCGGCCCAGAAATTCTTGGATTCCGAAATAAAATTGGAGCATCAAATTTAATACGCGAAATTTAATCGAACGATCGAAATTCACATTAATATGTGCAGGGCCACGAGAGTTGACAAATTTGTCCAATGACCAAATAAACTGGTCAACTGCGTAAACCACTATACCGTTGCCTCGCACACAATTGTTTTCAGATTTCCGCGACCAGGAGAGTATGTTTTTCCAGAGGGGACATCTGCAGCTTGGGACAAATTTGCCCATCACAATCGCTAGTGCATACTATCAAACACGTGAGGACGATCGCTAATAAGGAAGATCAATAAAACGGAAAGCATCCTTCATCTCGCTCAAACTTTCCGTCGGCTGGTACAAAATTCCATTCTAAACCAGCTGTTTTCCGATTTCCGATACCAGGAAAGCATCCACGGAAGAGGTAGCACCTAGTACAGCAATTTTGGTCGAAAACCGCCGAATGGTATGCAATATGTAAACACTAACTTTCCCGTTGGTCGAGTAAAATAATGCAGCAATTTTAATCAAAAACCGCCGAAAAGTATGCTAACTAACTAACTTTCCCGTTGTTCGTTAAAAATTACTTCGAAAACTACCAGTTTTTGAATGTATAATACCAGGAGAGCATCCACGGAAGAGGTAGCTCCTGGTACTGCGCCGTAAGGTATGCAATGTTAATACACTAACTTTGCAACCAATTTTCCGCCGTAAGGTATGCAATGTTTATACACTAACTTTGCAACCAAATTTCCGCCGTAAGGTATGCAATGTTTATACACTAACTTTTCATACAAACCAGCTGTTTTCAGATTTCCGATACCAGGAGAGCATGCCTCTCAAGAGGTAACATCTTCCATCCCCCTCCCCCCTTCCCCACAAAGATGGCGGCCAAGATGGCGGACAAGATGGCGGACAAGATGGCGGACAAGATGGCAGACAAGATGGCGGCCAAGATGGCGGACAAGATGGCGGACAAGATGGCGGCCAATATGGCGGACAAGATGGCGGCCAAGATGGCGGACAAGATGGCGGACACAAGATGGCGGCCAAGATGGCGGACAAGATGGCGGACAAGATGGCGGCCAAGATGGCGGACAAGATGGCGGACAAGATGGTGGCCAAGATGGTGGCCAAGATGGCGGACAACATGGCGGACAAGATGGCGGATAAGATGGCGGCCAAAATGGCGGCCAAGATGGCGGACAAGATGGCGGCCAAGATGGCGGCCAAGATGGCGGCCAAGATGGCGGCCAAGATGGCGGCCAAGATGGCGGCCAAGATGGCGGACAAGATGGCGGCCAAGATGGCGGACAAGATGGCGGACACAAGATGGTGGACAAGATGGCGGACACAAGATGGCGGACAAGATGGCGGACAAGATGGCGGACACAAGATGGCGGACAAGATGGCGGACACAAGATGGCGGACAAGATGGCGGCCAAGATGGCGGACACAAGATGGCGGCCATGATGGCGGACAATATGGCGGACAAGATGGCGGACAAGATGGCGGACACAAGATGGCGGCCAAGATGGCGGACACAAGATGGCGGACAAGATGGCGGACAAGATGGCGGACAAGATGGCGGACACAAAATGGCGGACAAGATGGCGGCCAAGATGGCGGACAAGATGGTGGCCAAGATGGCGGTCAAGATGGCGGCCAAGATGGCGGACACAAGATGGTGGACAAGATGGCGGCCAAGATGGCGGCCAAGATGGCGGCCAAGATGGTGGACAACATGGCGGACAACATGGCGGACAAGATGGCGGAAAAAATGGCGGCAGGCATGGCGGACAAGATGGCGGACAAGATGGCGGCCAAGATGGCGGCCAAGATGGCGGCCAAGATGGCGGCCAAGATGGCGGCCAAGATGGCGGACAAGATGGCAGACAAGATGGCAGACAAGATGGCGGACACAAGATGGCGGACAAGATGGCGGACAAGATGGCGGCCAAGATGGCGGCCAAGATGGCGGACAAGATGGCGGACACAAGATGGCGGACAAGATGGCGGACACAAGATGGCGGACAAGATGGCGGACACAAGATGGCGGCCATGATGGCGGACAAGATGGCGGACAAGATGGCGGACAAGATGGCGGACACAAGATGGCGGCCAAGATGGCGGACACAAGATGGCGGACAAGATGGCGGACAAGATGGCGGACAAGATGGCGGACACAGGAAGGCGGACAAGATGGCGGACAAGATGGCGGCCAAGATAGCGGACAAGATGGCGGACAAGATGGCGGACAAGATGGCGGACAAGATGGCGGACAAGATGGCGGACACAAGATGGCGGACAAGATGGCGGCCAAGATGGCGGACAAGATGGCGGCCAAGATGGCGGTCAAGATGGCGGCCAAGATGGCGGACACAAGATGGTGGATAAGATGGCGGACAAGATGGTGGACACAAGATGGCGGACAAGATGGCGGACAAGATGGCGGACAAGATGGCGGACACAAGATGGCGGACAAGATGGCGGACAAGATGGCGGACAAGATGGCGGACACAAGATGGCGGACAAGATGGCGGACAAGATGGCGGACAAGATGGCGGACACAAGATGAAGGACAAGATGGCGGCCAAGATGGCGGACAAGATGGCGGACAACATGGCGGACACAAGATGGCGGACAAGATGGCGGACAAGATGGCGGACATGAGATGGCGGACACAAGATGGCGGACAAGATGGCGGACACAAGATGGCGGACAAGATGGTGGCCAAGATGAAAGACAAGATGGCGGACACAAGATGGCGGCCAGGATGGCGGACAAGATGGCGGACAAGATGGCGGACAAGATGGCGGACACAAGATGGCGGCCAAGATGGCGGACAAGATGGCGGACAAGATGGCGGACAAGATGGCGGCCAAGATGGCGGCCATGATGGCGGACAAGATGGCGGACACAAGATGGCGGACAAGATGGCGGACACAAGATGGCGGACACAAGATGGCGGACAAGATGGCGGACCAGATGGCGGACAAGATGGCGGACAAGATGGCGGCTAAGATGGCGGACAAGATGGCGGACACAAGATGGCGGACACAAAATGGCGGACAAGATGGCGGACAAGATGGCGGACAAGATGGCGGACAAGATGGCGGCCAAGATGGCGGACAAGATGGCGGACAAGATGGCGGACACAAGATGGCGGACAAGATGGCGGACAAGATGGCGGACAAGATGGCGGACACAAGATGGCGGACAAGATGGCGGACAAGATGGAGGACAAGATGGCGGACAAGATGGAGGACAAGATGGCGGACAAGATGGCGGACAAGATGGCGGACACACGATGGCGGACAAGATGGCGGCCAAGATGGCGGACACAAGATGGCGGACAAGATGGCGGACAAGATGGCGGACAAGATGGCGGACAAGATGGCGGACACAAGATGGCGGACAAGATGGCGGACAAGATGGCGGCCAAGATGGCGGTCAAGATGGCGGCCAAGATGGCGGACACAAGATGGTGGATAAGATGGCGGACAAGATGGCGGACACAAGATGGCGGACAAGATGGCGGACAAGATGGCGGACAAGATGGCGGACAAGATGGAGGACAAGATGGCGGACAAGATGGCGGACACAAGATGGCGGACAAGATGGCGGACAAGATGGCGGACAAGATGGCGGACAAGATGGAGGACAAGATGGCGGCCAAGATGGCGGCCAAGATGGCGGACAAGATGGCGGACAAGATGGCG
This sequence comes from Anopheles moucheti, assembly GCF_943734755.1. Taxonomy (NCBI): domain Eukaryota; kingdom Metazoa; phylum Arthropoda; class Insecta; order Diptera; family Culicidae; genus Anopheles; species Anopheles moucheti. Next base: position 27,847,646 of record NC_069141.1, read on the forward strand.
GACAAGATGGCGGACACACGATGGCGGACAAGATGGCGGCCAAGATGGCGGACAAGATGGCGGACACAAGATGGCGGACAAGATGGCGGCCAAGATGGCGGCAGGGATGTTGGACAAGATGGCGGACAAAATGGCGGACAAGATGGCGGACAAGATGGCGGACAAGATGGCGGCCATGATGGCGGACAAGATGGCGGACACAAGATGGCGGACAAGATGGCGGACACAAGATGGCGGACAAGATGGCGGACACAAGATGGCGGACAAGATGGCGGACAAGATGGCGGACAAGATGGCGGACACAAGATGGCGGCCAAGATGGCGGACACAAGATGGCGGACAAGATGGCGGACACAAGATGGCGGACAAGATGGCGGACACAAGATGGCGGACAAGATGGCGGACAAGATGGCGGACAAGATGGCGGCCAAGATGGAGGACAAGATGGCGGACAAGATGGAGGACAAGATGGCGGACAAGATGGCGGACAAGATGGCGGACAAGATGGCGGCCAAGATGGCGGACAAGATGGCGGACAAGATGGCGGACACAAGATGGCGGACAAAATGGCGGACAAGATGGCGGACAAGATGGCGGACAAGATGGCGGACAAGATGGCGGACAAGATGGTGGCCAAGATGGCGGACAAGATGGAGGACAAGATGGCGGACAAGATGGAGGACAAGATGGCGGACAAGATGGCGGACAAGATGGCGGACACACGATGGCGGACAAGATGGCGGCCAAGATGGCGGACAAGATGGCGGACACAAGATGGCGGACAAGATGGCGGACAAGATGGCGGACAAGATGGCGGACAAGATGGCGGACAAGATGGTGGACACAAGATGGCGGCCAAGATGGCGGTCAAGATGGCGGCCAAGATGGCGGACACAAGATGGTGGACAAGATGGCGGACAAGATGGCGGACAAGATGGTGGCAGGGATGGCGGCCAAGATGGCGGACACAAGATGGCGGACAAGATGGTGGACACAAGATGGCGGACAAGATGGTGGCAGGGATGGCGGCCAAGATGGCGGACACAAGATGGCGTACACAAGATGGCGGACAAGATGGAAGACAAGATGGCGGACAAGATGGAGGACAAGATGGCGAACAAGATGGAGGACAAGTTGGCGGAAGCAAGATGGCGGACACAAAGTGGCGGACACAAGATGGCGGACAAGATGGTGGCCAAGATGGCGGACAAGATGGCGGACAAGATGGCGGCCAAGATGGCGGACAAGATGGTGGACAAGATGGCGGCCAAGATGGCGGCCAAGATGGCGGACAAGATGGCGGACAAGATGGCGGCCAAGATGGCGGACAAGATGGCGGCCAAGATGGCGGCCATGATGGCGGACAAGATGGCGGACAAGGTGGCGGCCACGATGGCGGACAAGATGGCGGACAAGATGGCGGACAAGATGGCGTACAAGATGGCGGCCAAGATGGCGGACAAGATGGCGGCCAATATGGCGGACAAGATGGCGGACAAAATGGCGGACACAAGATGGCTGCCAAGATGGCGGACAAAATGACGGACACAAGATGGCGGCCAAGATGGCGGCCAAGATGGTGGACAAGATGGAGGACAAGATGGCGGACACAAGATGGCGGCCAAGATGGCGGACAAGATGGCGGGCAAGATGGCGGACACAAGATGGCGGACAAGATGGCGGACAAGATGGCGGCCAAGATGGCGGACAAGATGGCGGACACAAGATGGCGGACACAAGATGGCGGACAAGATGGCGGACAAGATGGCGGACAAGATGGCGGACACCAGATGGCGGACAAGATGGCGGACAAGATGGCGGACAAGCTGGCGGACAAGATGGCGGACACAAGATGGCGGACAAGATGGCGGCCAAGATGGCGGACAAGATGGAGGACAAGATGGCGGACACAAGATGGCGGCCAAGATGGCGGACAAGATGGCGGACAAGATGGCGGACACAAGATGGCGGACAAGATGGCGGATCAGATGGCGGACAAGATGGCGGTCAAGATGGCGGCCACAAGATGGCGGCCAAGATGGCGGCCAAGATGGCAGCCAAGATGGCGGACAAGATGGCGGCCAAGATGGCGGACAAGATGGCGGACAAGATGGCGGCCAAGATGGCGGACAAGATGGCGGCCAAGATGGCGGCCAAGATGGCGGACAAGATGGCGGACAATATGGCGGACAAGATGGCGGACAAGATGGCGGACAAGATGGCGGCCAAGATGGCGGCCAAGATGGCGGCCAAGATGGCGGACACAAGATGGCGGACAAGATGGCGGACACAAGATGGCGGACAAGATGGCGGACACAAGATGGCGGCCATGATGGCGGACAAGATGGCGGACAAGATGGCGGACAAGATGGCGGACACAAGATGGCGGCCAAGATGGCGGACACAAGATGGCGGACAAGATGGCGGACAAGATGGTGGACAAGATGGCGGACACAGGAAGGCGGACAAGATGGCGGACAAGATGGCGGCCAAGATAGCGGACAAGATGGCGGACAAGATGGCGGACAAGATGGCGGACAAGATGGCGGACAAGATGGCGGACACAAGATGGCGGACAAGATGGCGGCCAAGATGGCGGACAAGATGGCGGCCAAGATGGCGGTCAAGATGGCGGCCAAGATGGCGGACACAAGATGGTGGATAAGATGGCGGACAAGATGGTGGACACAAGATGGCGGACAAGATGGCGGACAAGATGGCGGACACAAGATGGCGGACAAGATGGCGGACAAGATGGCGGACACAAGATGACGGCCAAGATGGCGGACAAGATGGCGGACAAGATGGCGGACAAGATGGCGGACACAAGATGGCGGACAAGATGGCGGCCAAGATGGCGGCCAAGATGGCGGACAAGATGGCGGACACAAGATGGCGGACAAGATGGCGGACACAAGATGGCGGACAAGATGGCGGACACAAGATGGCGGACAAGATGGCGGACAAGATGGCGGACAAGCTGGCGGACAAGATGGCGGACACAAGATGGCGGACAAGATGGCGGCCAAGATGGCGGACAAGATGGAGGACAAGATGGCGGACATGATGGCGGACAATATGGCGGACAAGATGGCGGACAAGATGGCGGACACAAGATGGCGGCCAAGATGGCGGACACAAGATGGCGGACAAGATGGCGGACAAGATGGCGGACAAGATGGCGGACACAAAATGGCGGCCAAGATGGCGGCCAAGATGGCGGACAAGATGGTGGCCAAGATGGCGGTCAAGATGGCGGCCAAGATGGCGGACACAAGATGGTGGACAAGATGGCGGCCAAGATGGCGGCCAAGATGGCGGCCAAGATGGTGGACAACATGGCGGACAACATGGCGGACAAGATGGCGGACAAAATGGCGGACACAAGATGGCGGACAAGATGGCGGACAAGATGGCGGCCAAGATGGCGGCCAAGATGGCGGCCAAGATGGCGGCCAAGATGGCGGACAAGATGGCAGACAAGATGGCAGACAAGATGGCGGACACAAGATGGCGGACAAGATGGCGGACAAGATGGCGGCCAAGATGGCGGCCAAGATGGCGGACAAGATGGCGGACACAAGATGGCGGACAAGATGGCGGACACAAGATGGCGGACAAGATGGCGGACACAAGATGGCGGACAAGATGGCGGACAAGATGGCGGACAAGATGGCGGACAAGATGGCGGACACAAGATGGCGGCCAAGATGGCGGACACAAGATGGCGGACAAGATGGCGGACAAGATGGCGGACAAGATGGCGGACACAGGAAGGCGGACAAGATGGCGGACAAGATGGCGGCCAAGATGGCGGACAAGATGGCGGACACAAGATGGCGGACAAGATGGCGGCCAAGATGGTGGACAAGATGGCGGCCAAGATGGCGGACACAAGATGGCGGCCAAGATGGCGGACACAAGATGGTGGATAAGATGGCGGACAAGATGGTGGACACAAGATGGCGGACAAGATGGCGGACAAGATGGCGGACAAGATGGCGGACACAAGATGGCGGACAAGATGGCGGACAAGATGGCGGACACAAGATGACGGCCAAGATGGCGGACAAGATGGCGGACAAGATGGCGGACAAGATGGCGGACACAAGATGGCGGACAAGATGGCGGCCAAGATGGCGGACAAGATGGCGGACAACATGGCGGACACAAGATGGCGGACAAGATGGCGGACAAGATGGCGGACATGAGATGGCGGACACAAGATGGCGGACAAGATGGCGGACACAAGATGGCGGACAAGATGGTGGCCAAGATGAAAGACAAGATGGCGGACACAAGATGGCGGCCAGGATGGCGGACAAGATGGCGGACAAGATGGCGGCCAAGATGGCGGACACAAGATGGCGGCCAAGATGGCGGACAAGATGGCGGACAAGATGGCGGACAAGATGGCGGCCAAGATGGCGGCCATGATGGCGGACAAGATGGCGGACACAAGATGGCGGACAAGATGGCGGACACAAGATGGCGGACACAAGATGGCGGACAAGATGGCGGACAAGATGGCGGACAAGATGGCGGACAAGATGGCGGACAAGATGGCGGCTAAGATGGCGGCCAAGATGGCGGACACAAGATGGCGGACACAAAATGGCGGACAAGATGGCGGACAAGATGGCGGACAAGATGGCGGACAAGATGGCGGCCAAGATGGCGGACAAGATGGCGGACAAGATGGCGGACACAAGATGGCGGACAAGATGGCGGACAAGATGGCGGACAAGATGGCGGACACAAGATGGCGGACAAGATGGCGGACAAGATGGAGGACAAGATGGCGGACAAGATGGAGGACAAGATGGCGGACAAGATGGCGGACAAGATGGCGGACACACGATGGCGGACAAGATGGCGGCCAAGATGGCGGGCACAAGATGGCGGACAAGATGGCGGACAAGATGGCGGACAAGATGGCGGACAAGATGGCGGACAAGATGGCGGACACAAGATGGCGGACAAGATGGCGGACAAGATGGCGGCCAAGATGGCGGTCAAGATGGCGGCCAAGATGGCGGACACAAGATGGTGGATAAGATGGCGGACAAGATGGCGGACACAAGATGGCGGACAAGATGGCGGACAAGATGGCGGACAAGATGGCGGACACAAGATGGCGGACAAGATGGCGGACAAGATGGCGGACACAAGATGGCGGACAAGATGGCGGACAAGATGGCGGACAAGATGGCGGACAAGATGGAGGACAAGATGGCGGCCAAGATGGCGGACAAGATGGCGGACAAGATGGCGGACAAGATGGCGGACACACGATGGCGGACAAGATGGCGGCCAAGATGGCGGACACAAGATGGCGGACAAGATGGCGGACACAAGATGGCGGACAAGATGGCGGCCAAGATGGCGGCAGGGATGTTGGACAAGATGGCGGACAAGATGGCGGACAAGATGGCGGACAAGATGGCGGACAAGATGGCGGCCATGATGGCGGACAAGATGGCGGACACAAGATGGCGGACAAGATGGCGGACACAAGATGGCGGACAAGATGGCGGACACAAGATGGCGGACAAGATGGCGGACACAAGATGGCGGACAAGATGGCGGACACAAGATGGCGGACAAGATGGCGGACAAGATGGCGGACAAGATGGCGGCCAAGATGGAGGACAAGATGGCGGACAAGATGGAGGACAAGATGGCGGACAAGATGGCGGACAAGATGGCGGACAATATGGCGGCCAAGATGGCGGACAAGATGGCGGACAAGATGGCGGACACAAGATGGCGGACAAAATGGCGGACAAGATGGCGGACAAGATGGCGGACAAGATGGCGGACAAGATGGCGGACAAGATGGTGGCCAAGATGGCGGACAAGATGGAGGACAAGATGGCGGACAAGATGGAGGACAAGATGGCGGACAAGATGGCGGACAAGATGGCGGACACACGATGGCGGACAAGATGGCGGACAAGATGGCGGCCAAGATGGCGGACAAGATGGCGGACACAAGATGGCGGACAAGATGGCGGACAAGATGGCGGACAAGATGGCGGACAAGATGGTGGACACAAGATGGCGGCCAAGATGGCGGTCAAGATGGCGGCCAAGATGGCGGACACAAGATGGTGGACAAGATGGCGGACAAGATGGCGGACAAGATGGTGGCAGGGATGGCGGCCAAGATGGCGGACACAAGATGGCGGACAAGATGGTGGACACAAGATGGCGGACAAGATGGTGGCAGGGATGGCGGCCAAGATGGCGGACACAAGATGGCGGACACAAGATGGCGGACAAGATGGCGGACAAGATGGAGGACAAGATGGCGAACAAGATGGAGGACAAGTTGGCGGAAGCAAGATGGCGGACACAAAGTGGCGGACACAAGATGGCGGACAAGATGGTGGCCAAGATGGCGGACAAGATGGCGGACAAGATGGTGGACAAGATGGCGGCCAAGATGGCGGCCAAGATGGCGGACAAGATGGCGGACAAGATGGCGGCCAAGATGGCGGACAAGATGGCGGCCAAGATGGCGGCCATGATGGCGGACAAGATGGCGGCCATGATGGCGGACAAGATGGCGGACAAGGTGGCGGCCACGATGGCGGACAAGATGGCGGACAAGATGGCGGACAAGATGGCGTACAAGATGGCGGCCAAGATGGCGGACAAGATGGCGGCCAATATGGCGGACAAGATGGCGGACAAAATGGCGGACACAAGATGGCTGCCAAGATGGCGGACAAAATGACGGACACAAGATGGCGGCCAAGATGGTGGCCAAGATGGTGGACAAGATGGAGGACAAGATGGCGGACACAAGATGGCGGCCAAGATGGCGGACAAGATGGCGGGCAAGATGGCGGACACAAGATGGCGGACAAGATGGCGGACAAGATGGCGGCCAAGATGGCGGACAAGATGGCGGACACAAGATGGCGGACACAAGATGGCGGACAAGATGGCGGACAAGATGGCGGACAAGATGGCGGACACCAGATGGCGGACAAGATGGCGGACAAGATGGCGGACAAGCTGGCGGACAAGATGGCGGACACAAGATGGCGGACAAGATGGCGGCCAAGATGGCGGACAAGATGGAGGACAAGATGGCGGACACAAGATGGCGGCCAAGATGGCGGACAAGATGGCGGACAAGATGGCGGACACAAGATGGCGGACAAGATGGCGGATCAGATGGCGGACAAGATGGCGGTCAAGATGGCGGCCAAGATGGCGGCCAAGATGGCGGCCAAGATGGCAGCCAAGATGGCGGACAAGATGGCGGCCAAGATGGCGGACAAGATGGCGGACAAGATGGCGGCCAAGATGGCGGACAAGATGGCGGCCAAGATGGCGGCCAAGATGGCGGACAAGATGGCGGACAATATGGCGGACAAGATGGCGGACAAGATGGCGGACACAAGATGGCGTACAAGATGGCGGACAAGATGGCGGACAAGATGGCGGCCAAGATGGCGGACAAGATGGCGGACACAAGTTGGCGGACAAGATGGCGGACAAGATGGCGGACAAGATGGCGGACAAGATGGTGGCCATGATGGCGGACAAGATGGAGGACAAGATGGCGGACAAGATGGCGGACAAGATGGCGGACAAGATGGCGGACAAGATGGCGGACACACGATGGCGGACAAGATGGCGGCCAAGATGGCGGACAAGATGGCGGACACAAGATGGCGGACAAGATGGCGGACAAGATGGCGGACAAGATGGCGGACAAGATGGCGGACAAGATGGCGGACAAGATGGCGGACAAGATGGTGGACACAAGATGGCGGCCAAGATGGCGGTCAAGATGGCAGCCAAGATGGCGGACACAAGATGGTGGACAAGATGGCGGACAAGATGGCGGACAAGATGGCGGACAAGATGGTGGCAGGGATGGCGGCCAAGATGGCGGACACAAGATGGCGGACAAGATGGTGGACACAAGATGGCGGACAAGATGGTGGCAGGGATGGCGGCCAAGATGGCGGACACAAGATGGCGGACACAAGATGGCGGACAAGATGGAAGACAAGATGACGGACAAGATGGAGGACAAGATGGCGGACAAGATGGCGGCCAAGATGGCGGCCAAGATGGCGGAAGCAAGATGGCGGACACAAAGTGGCGGACACAAGATGGCGGACAAGATGGTGGCCAAGATGGCGGACAAGATGGCGGACAAGATGGCGGCCAAGATGGCGGACAAGATGGTGGACAAGATGGCGGCCAAGATGGCGGCCAAGATGGCGGACAAGATGGCGGACAAGATGGCGGCCAAGATGGCGGACAAGATGGCGGCCAAGATGGCGGCCATGATGGCGGACAAGATGGCGGACAAGGTGGCGGCCACGATGGCGGACAAGATGGCGGACAAGATGGCGGACAAGATGGCGTACAAGATGGCGGCCAAGATGGCGGACAAGATGGCGGCCAATATGGCGGACAAGATGGCGGACAAAATGGCGGACACAAGATGGCTGCCAAGATGGCGGACAAATTGACGGACACAAGATGGCGGCCAAGATGGCGGCCAAGATGGCGGACAAGATGGAGGACAAGATGGCGGACACAAGATGGCGGCCAAGATGGCGGACAAGATGGCGGGCAAGATGGCGGACACAAGATGGCGGACAAGATGGCGGACAAGATGGCGGACAAGATGGCGGACAAGATGGCGGCCAAGATGGCGGACAAGATGGCGGACACAAGATGGCGGACACAAGATGGCGGACAAGATGGCGGACAAGATGGCGGACAAGATGGCGGACACAAGATGGCGGACAAGATGGCGGACAAGATGGCGGACAAGATGGCGGACAAGATGGCGGACACAAGATGGCGGACAAGATGGCGGCCAAGATGGCGGACAAGATGGAGGACAAGATGGCGGACACAAGATGGTGGCCAAGATGGCGGACAAGATGGCGGCCAAGATGGCGGACAAGATGGAGGACAAGATGGCGGACACAAGATGGCGGCCAAGATGGCGGACAAGATGGCGGACAAGATGGCGGACACAAGATGGCGGACAAGATGGCGGCCAAGATGGTGGCCAAGATGGCGGACAAGATGGCGGCCAAGATGGCGGCCATGATGGCGGACAAGATGGCGGACAAGGTGGCGGCCACGATGGCGGACAAGATGGCGGACAAGATGGCGGACAAGATGGCGTACAAGATGGCGGCCAAGATGGCGGACAAGATGGCGGCCAATATGGCGGACAAGATGGCGGACAAAATGGCGGACACAAGATGGCTGCCAAGATGGCGGACAAAATGACGGACACAAGATGGCGGCCAAGATGGCGGCCAAGATGGCGGACAAGATGGAGGACAAGATGGCGGACACAAGATGGCGGCCAAGATGGCGGACAAGATGGCGGGCAAGATGGCGGACACAAGATGGCGGACAAGATGGCGGACAAGATGGCGGACAAGATGGCGGACAAGATGGCGGCCAAGATGGCGGACAAGATGGCGGACACAAGATGGCGGACACAAGATGGCGGACAAGATGGCGGACAAGATGGCGGACAAGATGGCGGACACAAGATGGCGGACAAGATGGCGGACAAGATGGCGGACAAGATGGCGGACAAGATGGCGGACACAAGATGGCGGACAAGATGGCGGCCAAGATGGCGGACAAGATGGAGGACAAGATGGCGGACACAAGATGGTGGCCAAGATGGCGGACAAGATGGCGGCCAAGATGGCGGACAAGATGGAGGACAAGATGGCGGACACAAGATGGCGGCCAAGATGGCGGACAAGATGGCGGACAAGATGGCGGACACAAGATGGCGGACAAGATGGCGGCCAAGATGGTGGCCAAGATGGCGGACAAGATGGCGGCCAAGATGGCGGACAAGATGGCGGTCAAGATGGCGGCCAAGATGGCGGCCAAGATGGCGGCCAAGATGGCGGCCAAGATGGTGGCCAAGATGGCGGACAAGATGGCGGCCAAGATGGCGGACAAGATGGCGGACAAGATGGCGGTCAAGATGGCGGACACAAGATGGCGGACAAGATGGCGGACAAGATGGCGGTCAAGATGGCGGCCAAGATGGCGGCCAAGATGGCGGCCAAGATGGCGGCCAAGATGGTGGCCAAGATGGCGGACAAGATGGCGGCCAAGATGGCGGACAAGATGGCGGACAAGATGGCGGCCAAGATGGCGGACAAGATGGCGGACAAGATGGCGGCCAATATGGCGGACAAGATGGCGGACAAAATGGCGGACACAAGATGGCTGCCAAGATGGCGGACAAAATGACGGACACAAGATGGCGGCCAAGATGGCGGCCAAGATGGCGGCCAAGATGGCGGACAAGATGGCGGGCAAGATGGCGGACACAAGATGGCGGACAAGATGGCGGCCAAGATGGCGGACAAGATGGCGGCCAAGATGGCGGACAAGATGGAGGACAAGATGGCGGACACAAGATGGCGGCCAAGATGGCGGACAAGATGGCGGACAAGATGGCGGACACAAGATGGCGGACAAGATGGCGGATCAGATGGCGGACAAGATGGCGGTCAAGATGGCGGCCAAGATGGCGGCCAAGATGGCGGCCAAGATGGCGGTCAAGATGGCGGCCAAGATGGCGGACAAGATGGCGGCCAAGATGGCGGACAAGATGGCGGACAAGATGGCGGCCAAGATGGCGGACAAGATGGCGGCCAAGATGGCGGACAAGATGGCGGCCAAGATGGCGGCCAAGATGGCGGACAAGATGGCGGACAAGATGGCGGACAAGATGGCGGACAAGATGGCGGCCAAGATGGCGGACACAAGATGGCGGACAAGATGGCGGCCAAGATGGCGGACAAGATGGCGGACACAAGTTGGCGGACAAGATGGCGGACAAGATGGCGGACAAGATGGCGGACAAGATGGCGGACAAGATGGCGGCCAAGATGGCGGACACAAGATGGCGGACAAGATGGCGGACCAGATGGCGGCCAAGATGGCGGACAAGATGGCGGCAGAGATTGCGGTCAAGATGGCGGACAAGGTGGCGGTCAAGATGGCGGACACAAGATGGCGGACAAGATGGCGGACAAGATGGCGGCCAAGATGGCGGACACAAGATGGCGGACAAGATGGCGAACAAGATGGCGGACAAGATGGCGGACAAGATGGCGGACAAGATGGCGGACAAGATGGCGGCCAAGATGGCGGTCAAGATGGCGGCCAAGATGGCGGACACAAGATGGTGGATAAGATGGCGGACAAGATGGCGGACACAAGATGGCGGACAAGATGGCGGACAAGATGGCGGACAAGATGGCGGACACAAGATGGCGGACAAGATGGCGGACACAAGATGGCGGACAAGATGGCGGACAAGATGGCGGACAAGATGGCGGACAAGATGGAGGACAAGATGGCGGCCAAGATGGCGGACAAGATGGCGGACAAGATGGCGGACAAGATGGCGGACAAGATGGCGGACACACGATGGCGGACAAGATGGCGGCCAAGATGGCGGACACAAGATGGCGGACAAGATGGCGGACACAAGATGGCGGACAAGATGGCGGCCAAGATGGCGGCAGGGATGTTGGACAAGATGGCGGACAAGATGGCGGACAAGATGGCGGACAAGATGGCGGACAAGATGGCGGCCATGATGGCGGACAAGATGGCGGACACAAGATGGCGGACAAGATGGCGGACACAAGATGGCGGACAAGATGGCGGACACAAGATGGCGGACAAGATGGCGGACAAGATGGCGGACAAGATGGCGGACACAAGATGGCGGCCAAGATGGCGGACACAAGATGGCGGACAAGATGGCGGACACAAGATGGCGGACAAGATGGCGGACACAAGATGGCGGACAAGATGGCGGACAAGATGGCGGACAAGATGGCGGCCAAGATGGAGGACAAGATGGCGGACAAGATGGAGGACAAGATGGCGGACAAGATGGCGGACAAGATGGCGGACAAGATGGCGGCCAAGATGGCGGACAAGATGGCGGACAAGATGGCGGACACAAGATGGCGGACAAAATGGCGGACAAGATGGCGGACAAGATGGCGGACAAGATGGCGGACAAGATGGCGGACAAGATGGTGGCCAAGATGGCGGACAAGATGGAGGACAAGATGGCGGACAAGATGGAGGACAAGATGGCGGACAAGATGGCGGACAAGATGGCGGACATACGATGGCGGACAAGATGGCGGCCAAGATGGCGGACAAGATGGCGGACACAAGATGGCGGACAAGATGGCGGACAAGATGGCGGACAAGATGGCGGACAAGATGGTGGACACAAGATGGCGGCCAAGATGGCGGTCAAGATGGCGGCCAAGATGGCGGACACAAGATGGTGGACAAGATGGCGGACAAGATGGCGGACAAGATGGTGGCAGGGATGGCGGCCAAGATGGCGGACACAAGATGGCGGACAAGATGGTGGACACAAGATGGCGGACAAGATGGTGGCAGGGATGGCGGCCAAGATGGCGGACACAAGATGGCGGACACAAGATGGCGGACAAGATGGAAGACAAGATGGCGGACAAGATGGAGGACAAGATGGCGAACAAGATGGAGGACAAGTTGGCGGAAGCAAGATGGCGGACACAAAGTGGCGGACACAAGATGGCGGACAAGATGGTGGCCAAGATGGCGGACAAGATGGCGGACAAGATGGCGGCCAAGATGGCGGACAAGATGGTGGACAAGATGGCGGCCAAGATGGCGGCCAAGATGGCGGACAAGATGGCGGACAAGATGGCGGCCAAGATGGCGGACAAGATGGCGGCCAAGATGGCGGCCATGATGGCGGACAAGATGGCGGACAAGGTGGCGGCCACGATGGCGGACAAGATGGCGGACAAGATGGCGGACAAGATGGCGTACAAGATGGCGGCCAAGATGGCGGACAAGATGGCGGCCAATATGGCGGACAAGATGGCGGACAAAATGGCGGACACAAGATGGCTGCCAAGATGGCGGACAAAATGACGGACACAAGATGGCGGCCAAGATGGCGGCCAAGATGGTGGACAAGATGGAGGACAAGATGGCGGACACAAGATGGCGGCCAAGATGGCGGACAAGATGGCGGGCAAGATGGCGGACACAAGATGGCGGACAAGATGGCGGACAAGATGGCGGCCAAGATGGCGGACAAGATGGCGGACACAAGATGGCGGACACAAGATGGCGGACAAGATGGCGGACAAGATGGCGGACAAGATGGCGGACACCAGATGGCGGACAAGATGGCGGACAAGATGGCGGACAAGCTGGCGGACAAGATGGCGGACACAAGATGGCGGACAAGATGGCGGCCAAGATGGCGGACAAGATGGAGGACAAGATGGCGGACACAAGATGGCGGCCAAGATGGCGGACAAGATGGCGGACAAGATGGCGGACACAAGATGGCGGACAAGATGGCGGATCAGATGGCGGACAAGATGGCGGTCAAGATGGCGGCCAAGATGGCGGCCAAGATGGCAGCCAAGATGGCGGACAAGATGGCGGCCAAGATGGCGGACAAGATGGCGGACAAGATGGCGGCCAAGATGGCGGACAAGATGGCGGCCAAGATGGCGGCCAAGATGGCGGACAAGATGGCGGACAATATGGCGGACAAGATGGCGGACAAGATGGCGGACACAAGATGGCGGACAAGATGGCGGACAAGATGGCGGACAAGATGGCGGCCAAGATGGCGGACAAGATGGCGGACACAAGTTGGCGGACAAGATGGCGGACAAGATGGCGGACAAGATGGCGGACAAGATGGTGGCCATGATGGCGGACAAGATGGAGGACAAGATGGCGGACAAGATGGCGGACAAGATGGCGGACAAGATGGCGGACAAGATGGCGGACACACGATGGCGGACAAGATGGCGGCCAAGATGGCGGACAAGATGGCGGACACAAGATGGCGGACAAGATGGCGGACAAGATGGCGGACAAGATGGCGGACAAGATGGCGGACAAGATGGCGGACAAGATGGCGGACAAGATGGCGGACAAGATGGTGGACACAAGATGGCGGCCAAGATGGCGGTCAAGATGGCGGCCAAGATGGCGGACACAAGATGGTGGACAAGATGACGGACAAGATGGCGGACAAGATGGCGGACAAGATGGTGGCAGGGATGGCGGCCAAGATGGCGGACACAAGATGGCGGACAAGATGGTGGACACAAGATGGCGGACAAGATGGTGGCAGGGATGGCGGCCAAGATGGCGGACACAAGATGGCGGACACAAGATGGCGGACAAGATGGAAGACAAGATGGCGGACAAGATGGAGGACAAGATGGCGGACAAGATGGCGGCCAAGATGGCGGAAGCAAGATGGCGGACACAAAGTGGCGGACACAAGATGGCGGACAAGATGGTGGCCAAGATGGCGGACAAGATGGCGGACAAGATGGCGGCCAAGATGGCGGACAAGATGGTGGACAAGATGGCGGCCAAGATGGCGGCCAAGATGGCGGACAAGATGGCGGACAAGATGGCGGCCAAGATGGCGGACAAGATGGCGGCCAAGATGGCGGCCATGATGGCGGACAAGATGGCGGACAAGGTGGCGGCCACGATGGCGGACAAGATGGCGGACAAGATGGCGGACAACATGGCGTACAAGATGGCGGCCAAGATGGCGGACAAGATGGCGGCCAATATGGCGGACAAGATGGCGGACAAAATGGCGGACACAAGATGGCTGCCAAGATGGCGGACAAAATGACGGACACAAGATGGCGGCCAAGATGGCGGCCAAGATGGCGGACAAGATGGAGGACAAGATGGCGGACACAAGATGGCGGCCAAGATGGCGGACAAGATGGCGGGCAAGATGGCGGACACAAGATGGCGGACAAGATGGCGGACAAGATGGCGGACAAGATGGCGGACAAGATGGCGGCCAAGATGGCGGACAAGATGGCGGACACAAGATGGCGGACACAAGATGGCGGACAAGATGGCGGACAAGATGGCGGACAAGATGGCGGACACAAGATGGCGGACAAGATGGCGGACAAGATGGCGGACAAGATGGCGGACACAAGATGGCGGACAAGATGGCGGACAAGATGGCGGACAAGATGGAGGACAAGATGGCGGACACAAGATGGTGGCCAAGATGGCGGACAAGATGGCGGCCAAGATGGCGGACAAGATGGAGGACAAGATGGAGGACAAGATGGCGGACACAAGATGGCGGACAAGATGGCGGACAAGATGGCGGACACAAGATGGCGGACAAGATGGCGGCCAAGATGGTGGCCAAGATGGCGGACAAGATGGCGGCCAAGATGGCGGACAAGATGGCGGTCAAGATGGCGGCCAAGATGGCGGCCAAGATGGCGGCCAAGATGGCGGCCAAGATGGTGGCCAAGATGGCGGACAAGATGGCGGCCAAGATGGCGGACAAGATGGCGGACAAGATGGCGGTCAAGATGGCGGACACAAGATGGCGGACAAGATGGCGGTCAAGATGGCGGCCAAGATGGCGGCCAAGATGGCGGCCAAGATGGCGGCCAAGATGGTGGCCAAGATGGCGGACAAGATGGCGGCCAAGATGGCGGACAAGATGGCGGACAAGATGGCGGCCAAGATGGCGGACAAGATGGCGGACAAGATGGCGGCCAATATGGCGGACAAGATGGCGGACAAAATGGCGGACACAAGATGGCTGCCAAGATGGCGGACAAAATGACGGACACAAGATGGCGGCCAAGATGGCGGCCAAGATGGCGGCCAAGATGGCGGCCAAGATGGCGGACAAGATGGCGGGCAAGATGGCGGACACAAGATGGCGGACAAGATGGCGGCCAAGATGGCGGACACGATGGCGGCCAAGATGGCGGACAAGATGGAGGACAAGATGGCGGACACAAGATGGCGGCCAAGATGGCGGACAAGATGGCGGACAAGATGGCGGACACAAGATGGCGGACAAGATGGCGGATCAGATGGCGGACAAGATGGCGGTCAAGATGGCGGCCAAGATGGCGGCCAAGATGGCGGCCAAGATGGCGGTCAAGATGGCGGCCAAGATGGCGGACAAGATGGCGGCCAAGATGGCGGACAAGATGGCGGACAAGATGGCGGCCAAGATGGCGGACAAGATGGCGGCCAAGATGGCGGACAAGATGGCGGCCAAGATGGCGGCCAAGATGGCGGACAAGATGGCGGACAAGATGGCGGACAAGATGGCGGACAAGATGGCGGCCAAGATGGCGGACACAAGATGGCGGACAAGATGGCGGCCAAGATGGCGGACAAGATGGCGGACACAAGTTGGCGGACAAGATGGCGGACAAGATGGCGGACAAGATGGCGGACAAGATGGCGGACAAGATGGCGGCCAAGATGGCGGACACAAGATGGCGGACAAGATGGCGGACCAGATGGCGGCCAAGATGGCGGCCAAGATGGCGGACAAGATGGCGGCAGAGATTGCGGTCAAGATGGCGGACAAGGTGGCGGTCAAGATGGCGGACACAAGATGCCGGACAAGATGGCGGACAAGATGGCGGCCAAGATGGCGGACACAAGATGGCGGACAAGATGGCGAACAAGATGGCGGACAAGATGGCGGACAAGATGGCGGACAAGATGGCGGACAAGATGGCGGACAAGATGGCGGACACAAGATGGCGGACAAGATGGCGGACAAGATGGCGGACACAATATGGCGGACACAAGATGGCGGACAAGATGGCGGACACAAGATGGCGGACAAGATGGCGGCCAAGATGGCGGACAAGTTGGCGGACAAGATGGCGGACACAAGATATCGGACAAGATGGCGGCCAAGTTGGCGGACAAGATGGCGGACACAAGATGGCGGACAAGATGGCGGACAAAATGGCAGACAATATGGCGGCCAAGATGGCGGACACAAGATGGCGGACAAGATAGCGGACACAAGATGGCGGACAAGATGGCGGACACAAGAAGGCGGACAAGATGGCGGCCAAGATGGCGGACACATGATGGCGGACAAGATGGCGGACAAGATGGCGGACAAGATGGCGGCCAAGATGGCGGACAAGATGGCGGACAAGTTGGCGGACAAGATGGCGGACAAGATGGCGGACAAGATGGCGGACACAAAATGGCGGACAAGATGGCGGCCAAGATGGCGGCCAAGATGGCGGACAAGATGGAGGACAAGATGGCGGACACAAGATGGCGGCCAAGATGGCGGCCAAGATGGCGGCCAAGATGGCGGGCAAGATGGCGGACACAAGATGGCGGAC
Organism: Anopheles moucheti; assembly: GCF_943734755.1. Lineage (NCBI taxonomy): Eukaryota > Metazoa > Arthropoda > Insecta > Diptera > Culicidae > Anopheles > Anopheles moucheti. Next base: position 27,864,907 of record NC_069141.1, read on the forward strand.
AAGATGGCGGACAAGATGGCGGCCAAGATGGCGGACAAGATGGCGGCCAAGATGGCGGACAAGATGGCGGACACAAGATGGCGGACACAAGATGGCGGACAAGATGGCGGACAAGATGGCGGACAAGATGGCGGACACAAGATGGCGGACAAGATGGCGGACAAGATGGCGGACAAGATGGCGGACAAGATGGCGGACACAAGATGGCGGACAAGATGGCGGCCAAGATGGCAGACACAAGATGGCGGACAAGATGGCGGACACAAGAAGGCGGACAAGATGGCGGCCAAGATGGCGGACACATGATGGCGGACAAGATGGCGGACAAGATGGCGGATCAGATGGCGGACAAGATGGCGGTCAAGATGGCGGCCAAGATGGCGGCCAAGATGGCGGCCAAGATGGCGGCCAAGATGGTGGCCAAGATGGCGGACAAGATGGCGGCCAAGATGGCGGACAAGATGGCGGACAAGATGGCGGCCAAGATGGCGGACAAGATGGCGGCCAAGATGGCGGACAAGATGGCGGACAAGATGGCGGACAAGATGGCGGACAAGATGGCGGACAAGATGGCGGCCAAGATGGCGGACACAAGATGGCGGACAAGATGGCGGACAAGATGGCGGCCAAGATGGCGGACAAGATGGCGGACACAAGTTGGCGGACAAGATGGCGGACAAGATGGCGGACAAGATGGCGGACAAGATGGCGGACAAGATGGCGGCCAAGATGGCGGACAAGATGGCGGACAAGATGGAGGACAAGATGGCGGACAAGATGGAGGACAAGATGGCGGACAAGATGGCGGACAAGATGGCGGACACACGATGGCGGACAAGATGGCGGCCAAGATGGCGGACAAGATGGCGGACACAAGATGGCGGACACAAGATGGCGGACAAGATGGCGGACAAGATGGCGGCCAAGATGGCGGGCAAGATGGCGGACACAAGATGGCGGACAAGATGGCGGACCAGATGGCGGCCAAGATGGCGGACAAGATGGCGGCAGAGATTGCGGTCAAGATGGCGGACAAGGTGGCGGTCAAGATGGCGGACAAGGTGGCGGACAACATGGCGGACAAGATGGCGGCCAAGATGGCGGACACAAGATGGCGGACAAGATGGCGGACAAGATGGCGGCCAAGATGGCGAACAAGATGGCGGACACAAGATGGCGGACAAGATGGCGGACAAGATGGCGGACAAGATGGCGGACAAGATGGAGGACAAGATGGCGGACACAAGATGGCGGCCAAGATGGCGGACAAGATGGCGGGCAAGATGGCGGACACAAGATGGCGGACAAGATGGCGGACAAGATGGCGGACAAGATGGCGGACAAGATGGCGGCCAAGATGGCGGACAAGATGGCGGACACAAGATGGCGGACACAAGATGGCGGACAAGATGGCGGACAAGATGGCGGACAAGATGGCGGACACAAGATGGCGGCCAAGATGGCGGACAAGATGGCGGACAAGATGGAGGACAAGATGGCGGACACAAGATGGCGGCCAAGATGGCGGACAAGATGGCGGCCAAGATGGCGGACAAGATGGAGGACAAGATGGCGGACACAAGATGGCGGCCAAGATGGCGGACAAGATGGCGGACAAGATGGCGGCCAAGATGGCGGACAAGATGGCGGACACAAGATGGCGGACACAAGATGGCGGACAAGATGGCGGACAAGATGGCGGACAAGATGGCGGACACAAGATGGCGGACAAGATGGCGGACAAGATGGCGGACAAGATGGCGGACAAGATGGCGGACACAAGATGGCGGCCAAGATGGCGGACAAGATGGCGGACAAGATGGAGGACAAGATGGCGGACACAAGATGGCGGCCAAGATGGCGGACAAGATGGCGGCCAAGATGGCGGACAAGATGGAGGACAAGATGGCGGACACAAGATGGCGGCCAAGATGGCGGACAAGATGGCGGACAAGATGGCGGACACAAGATGGCGGACAAGATGGCGGATCAGATGGCGGACAAGATGGCGGTCAAGATGGCGGCCAAGATGGCGGCCAAGATGGCGGCCAAGATGGCGGCCAAGATGGTGGCCAAGATGGCGGACAAGATGGCGGCCAAGATGGCGGACAAGATGGCGGACAAGATGGCGGACAAGATGGCGGACAAGATGGCGGCCAAGATGGCGGACAAGATGGCGGCCAAGATGGCGGACAAGATGGCGGACAAGATGGCGGACAAGATGGCGGACAAGATGGCGGACAAGATGGCGGCCAAGATGGCGGACACAAGATGGCGGACAAGATGGCGGACAAGATGGCGGCCAAGATGGCGGACAAGATGGCGGACACAAGTTGGCGGACACAAGATGGCGGACAAGATGGCGGACAAGATGGCGGACAAGATGGCGGACAAGATGGCGGGCAAGATGGCGGACACAAGATGGCGGACAAGATGGCGGACCAGATGGCGGCCAAGATGGCGGACAAGATGGCGGCAGAGATTGCGGTCAAGATGGCGGACAAGGTGGCGGTCAAGATGGCGGACAAGGTGGCGGACAACATGGCGGACAAGATGGCGGCCAAGATGGCGGACACAAGATGGCGGACAAGATGGCGGACAAGATGGCGGCCAAGATGGCGAACAAGATGGCGGACAAGATGGCGGACAAGATGGCGGACACATGATGGCGGACAAGATGGTGGACAAGATATCGGACACAAGATGGCGGACAAGATGGCGGACACAAGATGGTGGACAAGATGGCGTAAAAGATAAAAGACAAGATGGCGAACAAGATAGCGGACAAGATGGCAGACAAGATGGTAGCGAAGATGGCGGACAAGATGGCAGACAAGATGGCGGTCAAGATGGCGGACAAAATGTTGGTGGGTGTTACCACCCACCTCCCACGGGTCACCACCCACCTCCCACGGATCACCACCCCATTCCCACTGGCTGCCTCCTTTCTCCCACGGGTCACCACCCACCACCCACGTTTCACCTCCCACCTCCCACGGGTCACCTCCCACCTCCCACGGGTCACTACCCACTTCCCCCGGGTCACCTCCCACCTCCCACGGATCTGCGCTCACCTCTCACGTGTCCCCACCCACCTTCTGCGCGTCACCAACCACCTCCCACAGGTCCCTACCCACCTCCCACGGGTCATCACCCACCTCCCACGGGTCACCACCCACCTCTCAAGGGTCACCACCCACCTCCCAAGGGTCACGCCAGCATGGCCGCCATCTTGGCCGCCATCTTGGCTGCCATCTTGTCCGCCATCTTGGAAGCCATCTTGGCCGCCACCTTGTCTGCCATCTTGGCAGCCATCTTGGCCGCCATCTTGTCCGCCATCTTGTCCGCCATCTTGTCGTCATCTTGGCCGCCATCTTGGCCGCCATCTTGGCCGCCATCTTGTCCGCCATCTTGTCCGCCATCTTGTCCGCCATCTTTTGTACGCCATCTTGTCAGCCATCTTGTCCGCTATCTTGTCCGCCATCTTGGTCGCCATCTTTTGTACGCCATCTTGGTCGCCATCTTGTCCGTCATCTTGGCCGCCATCTTGGCCGCCATCTTGGTTGCCATCTTGACCGCCATCTTGTCCACCATCTTGTGTCCGCCATCTTGTCCGCCATCTTGTCCGCCATCTTTTGCACGCCATCTTGTCCACCATCTTGGCCGCCATCTTGGCCGCCATCTTTTGTACGCCATCTTGTCAGCCATCTTGTCCGCTATCTTGTCCGCCATCTTGGTCGCCATCTTTTGTACGCCATCTTGGTCGCCATCTTGTCCGTCATCTTGGCCGCCATCTTGGCCGCCATCTTGGTTGCCATCTTGACCGCCATCTTGTCCACCATCTTGTGTCCGCCATCTTGTCCGCCATCTTGTCCGCCATCTTTTGCACGCCATCTTGTCCACCATCTTGGCCGCCATCTTGGCCGCCATCTTGTCCGCCATCTTGTCCGCCATCTTATCCGCCATCTTGTCCGCCATCTTGTGTCCGCCATCTTGTCCGCCATCTTGTCCGCCATCTTGTCCGCCATCTTGTGTCCGCCATCTTGTCCGCCATCTTGGCCGCCATCTTGGCCGCCATCTTGTCCGCCATCTTGGCCGCCATCTTGTCCGCCAACTTGTGTCCGCCATCTTGTCCGCCATCTTGTCCTCCATCTTGTCCGCCATCTTGGCCACCATCTTGTCCGCCATCTTGTCCGCCATCTTGTCCGCCATCTTGTCCGCCATCTTGTCCGCCAACTTGTGTCCGCCATCTTGTCCGCCATCTTGGCCGCCATCTTGTCCGCCATCTTGTCCGCCATCTTGTCCGCCATCTTGTGTCCGTCATCTTGTCCGCCATCTTGTCCGCCATATTGTCCGCCATCTTGTCCGCCATCTTGGCCGCCATCTTGGCCGCCATCTTGTGTCCGCCATCTTGTGTCCGCCATCTTGTCCGCCATCTTGGCCGCCATCTTGTCCGCCAGCTTGTCCGCCATCTTGTCCGCCATCTTGTCCGCCATCTTGTGTCCGCCATCTTGCCCGCCATCTTGTCCGCCATCTTGGCCGCCATCTTGTGTCCGCCATCTTGTCCTCCATCTTGTCCGCCATCTTGGCCGCCATCTTGGCCGCCATCTTGTGTCCGTCATTTTGTCCGCCATCTTGGCAGCCATCTTGTGTCCGCCATTTTGTCCGCCATCTTGTCCGCCATATTGGCCGCCATCTTGTCCGCCATCTTGGCCGCCATCTTGTACGCCATCTTGTCCGCCATCTTGTCCGCCATCTTGTCCGCCATCGTGGCCGCCACCTTGTCCGCCATCTTGTCCGCCATCATGGCCGCCATCTTGGCCGCCATCTTGTCCGCCATCTTGGCCGCCATCTTGTCCGCCATCTTGTCCGCCATCTTGGCCGCCATCTTGGCCGCCATCTTGTCCACCATCTTGTCCGCCATCTTGGCCGCCATCTTGTCCGCCATCTTGTCCGCCATCTTGGCCACCATCTTGTCCGCCATCTTGTGTCCGCCACTTTGTGTCCGCCATCTTGCTTCCGCCAACTTGTCCTCCATCTTGTCCGCCATCTTGTCTTCCATCTTGTCCGCCATCTTGTGTCCGCCATCTTGTGTCCGCCATCTTGGCCGCCATCCCTGCCACCATCTTGTCCGCCATCTTGTGTCCACCATCTTGTCCGCCATCTTGTGTCCGCCATCTTGGCCGCCATCCCTGCCACCATCTTGTCCGCCATCTTGTCCGCCATCTTGTCCGCCATCTTGTCCGCCATCTTGTCCACCATCTTGTGTCCGCCATCTTGGCCGCCATCTTGACCGCCATCTTGGCCGCCATCTTGTGTCCACCATCTTGTCCGCCATCTTGTCCGCCATCTTGTCCGCCATCTTGTCCGCCATCTTGTCCGCCATCTTGTGTCCGCCATCTTGTCCGCCATCTTGGCCGCCATCTTGTCCGCCATCGTGTGTCCGCCATCTTGTCCGCCATCTTGTCCGCCATCTTGTCCTCCATCTTGTCCGCCATCTTGTCCTCCATCTTGTCCGCCATCTTGGCCACCATCTTGTCCGCCATCTTGTCCTCCATCTTGTCCGCCATCTTGTCCGCCATCTTGTCCGCCATCTTGTCCGCCATCTTGTCCGCCATCTTGTCCGCCATCTTGTGTCCGCCATCTTGTCCGCCATCTTGTCCGCCATCTTGTCCGCCATCTTGTGTCCGCCATCTTGTCCGCCATCTTGGCCGCCATCTTGTCCGCCATCGTGTGTCCGCCATCTTGTCCGCCATCTTGTGTCCGCCATCTTGTCCGCCATCTTGTGTCCGCCATCTTGGCCGCCATCTTGTGTCCGCCATCTTGTCCGCCATCTTGGCCGCCATCTTGTCCGCCATCTTGTGTCCGCCATCTTGTCCGCCATCTTGTGTCCGCCATCTTGTCCGCCATCTTGTGTCCACCATCTTGTCCGCCATCTTGTCCGCCATCTTGTCCGCCATCTTGTCCGCCATCTTGTCCGCCATCTTGTGTCCGCCATCTTGTCCGCCATCTTGGCCGCCATCTTGTCCGCCATCGTGTGTCCGCCATCTTGTCCGCCATCTTGTGTCCGCCATCTTGTCCGCCATCGTGTGTCCGCCATCTTGGCCGCCATCTTGGCCGCCATCTTGTCCGCCATCTTGTCCGCCATCTTGTCCGCCATCTTGTGTCCGCCATCTTGTCCGCCATCTTGTGTCCGCCATCTTGTCCGCCATCTTGTGTCCGCCATCTTGTCCGCCATCATGGCCGCCATCTTGGCCACCATCTTGTCCGCCATCTTGTCCGCCATCTTGTCCAACATCCCTGCCGCCATCTTGGCCGCCATCTTGTCCGCCATCTTGTGTCCGCCATCTTGTCCGCCATCTTGTGTCCGCCATCTTGGCCGTCATCTTGTCCGCCATCGTGTGTCCGCCATCTTGTCCGCCATCTTGTCCGCCATCTTGTCCGCCATCTTGGCCGCCATCTTGTCCTCCATCTTGTCCGCCATCTTGTACGCCATCTTGTCCGCCATCTTGTCCGCCATCTTGTCCGCCATCGTGTCCGCCATCTTGTGTCCGCCATCTTGTCCGCCATCTTGTGTCCGCCATCTTGTCCGCCATCTTGTGTCCGCCATCTTGGCCGCCATCTTGGCCGCCATCTTGTCCGCCATCTTGTCCGCCATCTTGGCCGCCATTTTGTCCGCCATCTTGTCCGCCATCTTGGCCGCCATCTTGTCCGCCATCGTGTGTCCGCCATCTTGTCCGCCATCTTGTCCGCCATCTTGTCCTCCATCTTGTCCGCCATCTTGTCCTCCATCTTGTCCGCCATCTTGTCCGCCATCTTGTCCGCCATCTTGACCGCCATCTTGGCCGCCATCTTGTCCGCCATCTTGTCCGCCATCTTGTCCGCCATTTTGTCCGCCATCTTGTGTCCGCCGTCTTGTCCGCCATCTTGTCCGCCATCTTGGCCGCCATCTTGTCCGCCATCTTGTCCGCCATCTTGTCCGCCATCTTGTCCGCCATCTTGTCCGCCATCTTGTGTCCGCCATCTTGTCCGCCATCTTGTGTCCGCCATCTTGGCCGCCATCTTGTGTCCGCCATCTTGTCCGCCATCTTGTCCGCCATCTTGTCCGCCATCTTGTGTCCGCCATCTTGTCCGCCATCTTGTGTCCGCCATCTTGTCCGCCATCTTGTGTCCGCCATCTTGTCCGCCATCATGGCCGCCATCTTGTCCGCCATCTTGTCCGCCATCTTGTCCGCCATCTTGTCCAACATCCCTGCCGCCATCTTGGCCGCCATCTTGTCCGCCATCTTGTGTCCGCCATCTTGTCCGCCATCTTGTGTCCGCCATCTTGGCCGCCATCTTGTCCGCCATCGTGTGTCCGCCATCTTGTCCGCCATCTTGTCCGCCATCTTGTCCGCCATCTTGGCCGCCATCTTGTCCTCCATCTTGTCCGCCATCTTGTCCGCCATCTTGTCCGCCATCTTGTCCGCCATCTTGTGTCCGCCATCTTGTCCGCCATCTTGTCCGCCATCTTGTGTCCGCCATCTTGTCCGCCATCTTGTCCGCCATCTTGTCCGCCATCTTGTGTCCGCCATCTTGTCCGCCATCTTATCCACCATCTTGTGTCCGCCATCTTGGCCGCCATCTTGACCGCCATCTTGGCCGCCATCTTGTCCGCCATCTTGTCCGCCATCTTGTGTCCGCCATCTTGTCCGCCATCTTGTCCGCCATCTTGTCCTCCATCTTGTCCGCCATCTTGTCCGCCATCTTGTGTCCGCCATCTTGGCCGCCATCTTGTCCGCCATCGTGTGTCCGCCATCTTGTCCGCCATCTTGTCCGCCATCTTGTCCTCCATCTTGTCCGCCATCTTGTCCGCCATCTTGTCCGCCATCTTGTCCTCCATCTTGTCCGCCATCTTGTCCGCCATCTTGTGTCCGCCATCTTGGCCGCCATCTTGTCCGCCATCTTGGCCGCCATCTTGTCCGCCATCTTGTCCGCCATCTTGTCCGCCATCTTGTCCGCCATCTTGTCCGCCATTTTGTGTCCGCCATCTTGTGTCCGCCATCATGGCCGCCATCTTGGCCGCCATCTTGTCCGCCATCTTGTCCGCCATCTTGTCCGCCATCTTGGCCGCCATCTTGTGTCCGCCATCTTGGCCGCCATCTTGTCCGCCATCCTGGCCGCCATCTTGTGTCCGCCATCTTGTCTTTCATCTTGGCCACCATCTTGTCCGCCATCTTGTGTCCGCCATCTTGTCCGCCATCTTGTGTCCGCCATCTTATGTCCGCCATCTTGTCCGCCATCTTGTCCGCCATCTTGTGTCCGCCACTTTGTGTCCGCCATATTGCTTCCGCCAACTTGTCCTTCATCTTGTCCGCCATCTTGTCCTCCATCTTGTCCGCCATCTTGTCTTCCATCTTGTCCGCCATCTTGTGTCCGCCATCTTGTGTCCGCCATCTTGGCCGCCATCCCTGCCACCATCTTGTCCGCCATCTTGTGTCCACCATCTTGTCCGCCATCTTGGTTGCCATCTTGACCGCCATCTTGTCCACCATCTTGTGTCCGCCATCTTGTCCGCCATCTTGTCCGCCATCTTTTGCACGCCATCTTGTCCACCATCTTGGCCGCCATCTTGGCCGCCATCTTGTCCGCCATCTTATCCGCCATCTTGTCCGCCATCTTGTGTCCGCCATCTTGTCCGCCATCTTGTCCGCCATCTTGTCCGCCATCTTGTGTCCGCCATCTTGTCCGCCATCTTGGCCGCCATCTTGGCCGCCATCTTGTCCGCCAGCTTGGCCGCCATCTTGTCCGCCAACTTGTGTCCGCCATCTTGTCCGCCATCTTGGCCGCCATCTTGTCCGCCATCGTGTGTCCGCCATCTTGTCCGCCATCTTGTCCGCCATCTTGTCCGCCATCTTGTCCTCCATCTTGTCCGCCATCTTGGCCACCATCTTGTCCGCCATCTTGTCCGCCATCTTGTCCGCCATCTTGTCCGCCATCTTGTCCGCCATCTTGTCCGCCAACTTGTGTCCGCCATCTTGTCCGCCATCTTGGCCGCCATCTTGTCCGCCATCTTGTCCGCCATCTTGTCCGCCATCTTGTGTCCGCCATCTTGTCCGCCATCTTGTCCGCCATATTTTCCGCCATATTGTCCGCCATCTTGTCCGCCATCTTGGCCGCCATCTTGGCCGCCATCTTGTGTCCGCCATCTTGTGTCCGCCATCTTGTCCGCCATCTTGGCCGCCATCTTGTCCGCCAGCTTGTCCGCCATCTTGTCCGCCATCTTGTCCGCCATCTTGTGTCCGCCATCTTGCCCGCCATCTTGTCCGCCATCTTGGCCGCCATCTTGTGTCCGCCATCTTGTCCTCCATCTTGTCCGCCATCTTGGCCGCCATCTTGGCCGCCATCTTGTGTCCGTCATTTTGTCCGCCATCTTGGCAGCCATCTTGTGTCCGCCATTTTGTCCGCCATCTTGTCCGCCATATTGGCCGCCATCTTGTCCGCCATCTTGGCCGCCATCTTGTACGCCATCTTGTCCGCCATCTTGGCCGCCATCTTGTCCGCCATCGTGGCCGCCACCTTGTCCGCCATCTTGTCCGCCATCATGGCCGCCATCTTGGCCGCCATCTTGTCCGCCATCTTGGCCGCCATCTTGTCCGCCATCTTGTCCGCCATCTTGGCCGCCATCTTGGCCGCCATCTTGTGTCCACCATCTTGTCCGCCATCTTGGCCGCCATCTTGTCCGCCATCTTGTCCGCCATCTTGGCCACCATCTTGTCCGCCATCTTGTGTCCGCCACTTTGTGTCCGCCATCTTGCTTCCGCCAACTTGTCCTCCATCTTGTCCGCCATCTTGTCCTCCATCTTGTCCGCCATCTTGTCTTCCATCTTGTCCGCCATCTTGTGTCCGCCATCTTGTGTCCGCCATCTTGGCCGCCATCCCTGCCACCATCTTGTCCGCCATCTTGTGTCCACCATCTTGTCCGCCATCTTGTGTCCGCCATCTTGGCCGCCATCCCTGCCACCATCTTGTCCGCCATCTTGACCGCCATCTTGGCCGCCATCTTGTGTCCACCATCTTGTCCGCCATCTTGTCCGCCATCTTGTCCGCCATCTTGTCCGCCATCTTGTCCGCCATCTTGTCCGCCATCTTGTGTCCGCCATCTTGTCCGCCATCTTGGCCGCCATCTTGTCCGCCATCGTGTGTCCGCCATCTTGTCCGCCATCTTGGCCGCCATCTTGGCCGCCATCTTGTCCACCATCTTGTCCGCCATCTTGGCCGCCATCTTGTCCGCCATCTTGTGTCCGCCATCTTATGTCCGCCATCTTGTCCGCCATCTTGTCCGCCATCTTGTGTCCGCCACTTTGTGTCCGCCATCTTGCTTCCGCCAACTTGTCCTCCATCTTGTCCGCCATCTTGTCCTCCATCTTGTCCGCCATCTTGTCTTCCATCTTGTCCGCCATCTTGTGTCCGCCATCTTGTGTCCGCCATCTTGGCCGCCATCCCTGCCACCATCTTGTCCGCCATCTTGTGTCCACCATCTTGTCCGCCATCTTGGTTGCCATCTTGACCGCCATCTTGTCCACCATCTTGTGTCCGCCATCTTGTCCGCCATCTTGTCCGCCATCTTTTGCACGCCATCTTGTCCACCATCTTGGCCGCCATCTTGGCCGCCATCTTGTCCGCCATCTTGTCCGCCATCTTATCCGCCATCTTGTCCGCCATCTTGTGTCCGCCATCTTGTCCGCCATCTTGTCCGCCATCTTGTCCGCCATCTTGTGTCCGCCATCTTGTCCGCCATCTTGGCCGCCATCTTGGCCGCCATCTTGTCCGCCAGCTTGGCCGCCATCTTGTCCGCCAACTTGTGTCCGCCATCTTGTCCGCCATCTTGGCCGCCATCTTGTCCGCCATCGTGTGTCCGCCATCTTGTCCGCCATCTTGTCCGCCATCTTGTCCGCCATCTTGTCCTCCATCTTGTCCGCCATCTTGGCCACCATCTTGTCCGCCATCTTGTCCGCCATCTTGTCCGCCATCTTGTCCGCCATCTTGTCCGCCATCTTGTCCGCCAACTTGTGTCCGCCATCTTGTCCGCCATCTTGGCCGCCATCTTGTCCGCCATCTTGTCCGCCATCTTGTCCGCCATCTTGTGTCCGCCATCTTGTCCGCCATCTTGTCCGCCATATTGTCCGCCATATTGTCCGCCATCTTGTCCGCCATCTTGGCCGCCATCTTGGCCGCCATCTTGTGTCCGCCATCTTGTGTCCGCCATCTTGTCCGCCATCTTGGCCGCCATCTTGTCCGCCAGCTTGTCCGCCATCTTGTCCGCCATCTTGTCCGCCATCTTGTGTCCGCCATCTTGCCCGCCATCTTGTCCGCCATCTTGGCCGCCATCTTGTGTCCGCCATCTTGTCCTCCATCTTGTCCGCCATCTTGGCCGCCATCTTGGCCGCCATCTTGTGTCCGTCATTTTGTCCGCCATCTTGGCAGCCATCTTGTGTCCGCCATTTTGTCCGCCATCTTGTCCGCCATATTGGCCGCCATCTTGTCCGCCATCTTGGCCGCCATCTTGTACGCCATCTTGTCCGCCATCTTGGCCGCCATCTTGTCCGCCATCGTGGCCGCCACCTTGTCCGCCATCTTGTCCGCCATCATGGCCGCCATCTTGGCCGCCATCTTGTCCGCCATCTTGGCCGCCATCTTGTCCGCCATCTTGTCCGCCATCTTGGCCGCCATCTTGGCCGCCATCTTGTCCACCATCTTGTCCGCCATCTTGGCCGCCATCTTGTCCGCCATCTTGTCCGCCATCTTGGCCACCATCTTGTCCGCCATCTTGTGTCCGCCACTTTGTGTCCGCCATCTTGCTTCCGCCAACTTGTCCTCCATCTTGTCCGCCATCTTGTCCTCCATCTTGTCCGCCATCTTGTCTTCCATCTTGTCCGCCATCTTGTGTCCGCCATCTTGTGTCCGCCATCTTGGCCGCCATCCCTGCCACCATCTTGTCCGCCATCTTGTGTCCACCATCTTGTCCGCCATCTTGTGTCCGCCATCTTGGCCGCCATCCCTGCCACCATCTTGTCCGCCATCTTGACCGCCATCTTGGCCGCCATCTTGTGTCCACCATCTTGTCCGCCATCTTGTCCGCCATCTTGTCCGCCATCTTGTCCGCCATCTTGTCCGCCATCTTGTCCGCCATCTTGTGTCCGCCATCTTGTCCGCCATCTTGGCCGCCATCTTGTCCGCCATCGTGTGTCCGCCATCTTGTCCGCCATCTTGGCCGCCATCTTGGCCGCCATCTTGTCCACCATCTTGTCCGCCATCTTGGCCGCCATCTTGTCCGCCATCTTGTCCGCCATCTTGGCCACCATCTTGTCCGCCATCTTGTGTCCGCCACTTTGTGTCCGCCATCTTGTGTCCGCCATCTTGTCCTCCATCTTGTCCGCCATCTTGTCCGCCAACTTGTGTCCGCCATCTTGTCCGCCATCTTGGCCGCCATCTTGTCCGCCATCTTGTCCGCCATCTTGTGTCCGCCATCTTGGCCGCCATCTTGGCCGCCATCTTGTCCGCCATCTTGTCCGCCATCTTGTCCGCCATCTTGTCCGCCATCTTGTCCGCCATCTTGGCCGCCATCTTGTCCGCCATCTTTTCCGCCATCTTGTCCGCCATCTTGTCCGCCATCTTGTCCGCCATCTTGGCCACCATCTTGGCCGCCATCTTGGCCGCCATCTTGGCCGCCATCTTGGCCGCCATCTTGTCCGCCATCTTGTCCGCCATCTTATCCGCCATCTTGTCCGCCATCTTGTGTCCGCCATCTTGTCCGCCATCTTGTCCGCCATCTTGTCCGCCATCTTGTGTCCGCCATCTTGCCCGCCATCTTGTCCGCCATCTTGGCCGCCTTCTTGTGTCCGCCATCTTGTCCTCCATCTTGTCCGCCATCTTGTCCGCCATCTTGTGTCCGCCATCTTGTGTCCGCCATCTTGGCCGCCATCTTGTCCGCCATCTTGTCCGCCATCTTGTCCGCCATCTTGTCCGCCATCTTGTCCGCCATCTTGTCCGCCATCTTGTGTCCGCCATCTTGTCCGCCATCTTGTGTCCGCCATCTTGTCCGCCATCTTGGCCGCCATCTTGTCCGCCATCTTGTCCGCCATCTTGTCCGCCATCTTGTCCGCCATCTTGTCCGCCATCTTGTGTCCGCCATCTTGCCCGCCATCTTGTCCGCCATCTTGGCCGCCATCTTGTGTCCGCCATCTTGTGTCCGCCATCTTGGCCGCCATCTTGTCCGCCATCTTGTCCGCCATCTTGTCCGCCATCTTGTCCGCCATCTTGTGTCCGCCATCTTGCCCGCCATCTTGTCCGCCATCTTGGCCGCCATCTTGTGTCCGCCATCTTGGCCGCCATCTTGTCCGCCATCGTGTGTCCGCCATCTTGTCCGCCATCTTGTGTCCGCCATCTTGTCCGCCATCTTGTGTCCGCCATCTTGGCCGCCATCTTGTGTCCGCCATCTTGTCCGCCATCTTGGCCGCCATCTTGTCCGCCATCTTGTGTCCGCCATCTTGTCCGCCATCTTGTGTCCGCCATCTTGTCCGCCATCTTGTGTCCACCATCTTGTCCGCCATCTTGTCCGCCATCTTGTCCGCCATCTTGTCCGCCATCTTGTCCGCCATCTTGTGTCCGCCATCTTGTCCGCCATCTTGGCCGCCATCTTGTCCGCCATCGTGTGTCCGCCATCTTGTCCGCCATCTTGTGTCCGCCATCTTGTCCGCCATCGTGTGTCCGCCATCTTGGCCGCCATCTTGGCCGCCATCTTGTCCGCCATCTTGTCCGCCATCTTGTCCGCCATCTTGTGTCCGCCATCTTGTCCGCCATCTTGTGTCCGCCATCTTGTCCGCCATCTTGTGTCCGCCATCTTGTCCGCCATCCCTGCCGCCATCTTGGCCGCCATCTTGTCCGCCATCTTGTGTCCGCCATCTTGTCCGCCATCTTGTGTCCGCCATCTTGGCCGTCATCTTGTCCGCCATCGTGTGTCCGCCATCTTGTCCGCCATCTTGTCCGCCATCTTGTCCGCCATCTTGGCCGCCATCTTGTCCTCCATCTTGTCCGCCATCTTGTACGCCATCTTGTCCGCCATCTTGTCCGCCATCTTGTCCGCCATCGTGTCCGCCATCTTGTGTCCGCCATCTTGTCCGCCATCTTGTGTCCGCCATCTTGTCCGCCATCTTGTGTCCGCCATCTTGGCCGCCATCTTGGCCGCCATCTTGTCCGCCATCTTGTCCGCCATCTTGTCCGCCATTTTGTCCGCCATCTTGTCCGCCATCTTGGCCGCCATCTTGTCCGCCATCGTGTGTCCGCCATCTTGTCCGCCATCTTGTCCGCCATCTTGTCCTCCATCTTGTCCGCCATCTTGTCCTCCATCTTGTCCGCCATCTTGTCCGCCATCTTGTCCGCCATCTTGACCGCCATCTTGGCCGCCATCTTGTCCGCCATCTTGTCCGCCATCTTGTCCGCCATTTTGTCCGCCATCTTGTGTCCGCCGTCTTGTCCGCCATCTTGTCCGCCATCTTGGCCGCCATCTTGTCCGCCATCTTGTCCGCCATCTTGTCCGCCATCTTGTCCGCCATCTTGTCCGCCATCTTGTGTCCGCCATCTTGTCCGCCATCTTGTGTCCGCCATCTTGGCCGCCATCTTGTGTCCGCCATCTTGTCCGCCATCTTGTCCGCCATCTTGTCCGCCATCTTGTGTCCGCCATCTTGTCCGCCATCTTGTGTCCGCCATCTTGTCCGCCATCTTGTGTCCGCCATCTTGTCCGCCATCATGGCCGCCATCTTGTCCGCCATCTTGTCCGCCATCTTGTCCGCCATCTTGTGTCCGCCATCTTGTCCGCCTTCTTGGCCGCCATCTTGTCCGCCATCTTGTGTCCGCCATCTTGTCCGCCATCTTGTGTCCGCCATCTTGGCCGCCATCTTGTCCGCCATCGTGTGTCCGCCATCTTGTCCGCCATCTTGTCCGCCATCTTGGCCGCCATCTTGTCCTCCATCTTGTCCGCCATCTTGTCCGCCATCTTGTCCGCCATCTTGTCCGCCATCTTGTGTCCGCCATCTTGTCCGCCATCTTGTCCGCCATCTTGTGTCCGCCATCTTGTCCGCCATCTTGTCCGCCATCTTGTGTCCGCCATCTTGTCCGCCATCTTATCCACCATCTTGTGTCCGCCATCTTGGCCGCCATCTTGACCGCCATCTTGGCCGCCATCTTGTCCGCCATCTTGTCCGCCATCTTGTGTCCGCCATCTTGTCCGCCATCTTGTCCGCCATCTTGTCCGCCATCTTGTCCGCCATCTTGTCCGCCATCTTGTGTCCGCCATCTTGGCCGCCATCTTGTCCGCCATCGTGTGTCCGCCATCTTGTCCGCCATCTTGTCCGCCATCTTGTCCTCCATCTTGTCCGCCATCTTGTCCGCCATCTTGTCCGCCATCTTGTCCTCCATCTTGTCCGCCATCTTGTCCGCCATCTTGTGTCCGCCATCTTGGCCGCCATCTTGTCCGCCATCTTGGCCGCCATCTTGTCCGCCATCTTGTCCGCCATCTTGTCCGCCATCTTGTCCGCCATTTTGTGTCCGCCATCTTGTGTCCGCCATCATGGCCGCCATCTTGGCCGCCATCTTGTCCGCCATCTTGTCCGCCATCTTGTCCGCCATCTTGGCCGCCATCTTGTGTCCGCCATCTTGGCCGCCATCTTGTCCGCCATCCTGGCCGCCATCTTGTGTCCGCCATCTTGTCTTTCATCTTGGCCACCATCTTGTCCGCCATCTTGTGTCCGCCATCTTGTCCGCCATCTTGTGTCCGCCATCTTATGTCCGCCATCTTGTCCGCCATCTTGTCCGCCATCTTGTGTCCGCCACTTTGTGTCCGCCATCTTGCTTCCGCCAACTTGTCCTCCATCTTGTCCGCCATCTTGTCCTCCATCTTGTCCGCCATCTTGTCTTCCATCTTGTCCGCCATCTTGTGTCCGCCATCTTGTGTCCGCCATCTTGGCCGCCATCCCTGCCACCATCTTGTCCGCCATCTTGTGTCCACCATCTTGTCCGCCATCTTGGTTGCCATCTTGACCGCCATCTTGTCCACCATCTTGTGTCCGCCATCTTGTCCGCCATCTTGTCCGCCATCTTTTGCACGCCATCTTGTCCACCATCTTGGCCGCCATCTTGGCCGCCATCTTGTCCGCCATCTTATCCGCCATCTTGTCCGCCATCTTGTGTCCGCCATCTTGTCCGCCATCTTGTCCGCCATCTTGTCCGCCATCTTGTGTCCGCCATCTTGTCCGCCATCTTGGCCGCCATCTTGGCCGCCATCTTGTCCGCCAGCTTGGCCGCCATCTTGTCCGCCAACTTGTGTCCGCCATCTTGTCCGCCATCTTGGCCGCCATCTTGTCCGCCATCGTGTGTCCGCCATCTTGTCCGCCATCTTGTGTCCGCCACTTTGTGTCCGCCATCTTGCTTCCGCCAACTTGTCCTCCATCTTGTCCGCCATCTTGTCCTCCATCTTGTCCGCCATCTTGTCTTCCATCTTGTCCGCCATCGTGTGTCCGCCATCTTGTCCGCCATCTTGTCCGCCATCTTGTCCTCCATCTTGTCCGCCATCTTGTCCGCCATCTTGTCCGCCATCTTGTCCTCCATCTTGACCGCCATCTTGTCCACCATCTTGTGTCCGCCATCTTGTCCGCCATCTTGTCCGCCATCTTTTGCACGCCATCTTGTCCACCATCTTGGCCGCCATCTTGGCCGCCATCTTGTCCGCCATCTTATCCGCCATCTTGTCCGCCATCTTGTGTCCGCCAT
The DNA here is from genome assembly GCF_943734755.1 of Anopheles moucheti. Lineage (NCBI taxonomy): Eukaryota > Metazoa > Arthropoda > Insecta > Diptera > Culicidae > Anopheles > Anopheles moucheti. The sequence goes on from NC_069141.1 coordinate 27,881,713, forward strand.
CTTGTCCGCCATCTTGTCCGCCATCTTGTCCGCCATCTTGTGTCCGCCATCTTGTCCGCCATCTTGGCCGCCATCTTGGCCGCCATCTTGTCCGCCAGCTTGGCCGCCATCTTGTCCGCCAACTTGTGTCCGCCATCTTGTCCGCCATCTTGGCCGCCATCTTGTCCGCCATCGTGTGTCCGCCATCTTGTCCGCCATCTTGTCCGCCATCTTGTCCGCCATCTTGTCCTCCATCTTGTCCGCCATCTTGGCCACCATCTTGTCCGCCATCTTGTCCGCCATCTTGTCCGCCATCTTGTCCGCCATCTTGTCCGCCATCTTGTCCGCCAACTTGTGTCCGCCATCTTGTCCGCCATCTTGGCCGCCATCTTGTCCGCCATCTTGTCCGCCATCTTGTCCGCCATCTTGTGTCCGCCATCTTGTCCGCCATCTTGTCCGCCATATTTTCCGCCATATTGTCCGCCATCTTGTCCGCCATCTTGGCCGCCATCTTGGCCGCCATCTTGTGTCCGCCATCTTGTGTCCGCCATCTTGTCCGCCATCTTGGCCGCCATCTTGTCCGCCAGCTTGTCCGCCATCTTGTCCGCCATCTTGTCCGCCATCTTGTGTCCGCCATCTTGCCCGCCATCTTGTCCGCCATCTTGGCCGCCATCTTGTGTCCGCCATCTTGTCCTCCATCTTGTCCGCCATCTTGGCCGCCATCTTGGCCGCCATCTTGTGTCCGTCATTTTGTCCGCCATCTTGGCAGCCATCTTGTGTCCGCCATTTTGTCCGCCATCTTGTCCGCCATATTGGCCGCCATCTTGTCCGCCATCTTGGCCGCCATCTTGTACGCCATCTTGTCCGCCATCTTGGCCGCCATCTTGTCCGCCATCGTGGCCGCCACCTTGTCCGCCATCTTGTCCGCCATCATGGCCGCCATCTTGGCCGCCATCTTGTCCGCCATCTTGGCCGCCATCTTGTCCGCCATCTTGTCCGCCATCTTGGCCGCCATCTTGGCCGCCATCTTGTGTCCACCATCTTGTCCGCCATCTTGGCCGCCATCTTGTCCGCCATCTTGTCCGCCATCTTGGCCACCATCTTGTCCGCCATCTTGTGTCCGCCACTTTGTGTCCGCCATCTTGCTTCCGCCAACTTGTCCTCCATCTTGTCCGCCATCTTGTCCTCCATCTTGTCCGCCATCTTGTCTTCCATCTTGTCCGCCATCTTGTGTCCGCCATCTTGTGTCCGCCATCTTGGCCGCCATCCCTGCCACCATCTTGTCCGCCATCTTGTGTCCACCATCTTGTCCGCCATCTTGTGTCCGCCATCTTGGCCGCCATCCCTGCCACCATCTTGTCCGCCATCTTGACCGCCATCTTGGCCGCCATCTTGTGTCCACCATCTTGTCCGCCATCTTGTCCGCCATCTTGTCCGCCATCTTGTCCGCCATCTTGTCCGCCATCTTGTCCGCCATCTTGTGTCCGCCATCTTGTCCGCCATCTTGGCCGCCATCTTGTCCGCCATCGTGTGTCCGCCATCTTGTCCGCCATCTTGGCCGCCATCTTGGCCGCCATCTTGTCCACCATCTTGTCCGCCATCTTGGCCGCCATCTTGTCCGCCATCTTGTGTCCGCCATCTTATGTCCGCCATCTTGTCCGCCATCTTGTCCGCCATCTTGTGTCCGCCACTTTGTGTCCGCCATCTTGCTTCCGCCAACTTGTCCTCCATCTTGTCCGCCATCTTGTCCTCCATCTTGTCCGCCATCTTGTCTTCCATCTTGTCCGCCATCTTGTGTCCGCCATCTTGTGTCCGCCATCTTGGCCGCCATCCCTGCCACCATCTTGTCCGCCATCTTGTGTCCACCATCTTGTCCGCCATCTTGGTTGCCATCTTGACCGCCATCTTGTCCACCATCTTGTGTCCGCCATCTTGTCCGCCATCTTGTCCGCCATCTTTTGCACGCCATCTTGTCCACCATCTTGGCCGCCATCTTGGCCGCCATCTTGTCCGCCATCTTGTCCGCCATCTTATCCGCCATCTTGTCCGCCATCTTGTGTCCGCCATCTTGTCCGCCATCTTGTCCGCCATCTTGTCCGCCATCTTGTGTCCGCCATCTTGTCCGCCATCTTGGCCGCCATCTTGGCCGCCATCTTGTCCGCCAGCTTGGCCGCCATCTTGTCCGCCAACTTGTGTCCGCCATCTTGTCCGCCATCTTGGCCGCCATCTTGTCCGCCATCGTGTGTCCGCCATCTTGTCCGCCATCTTGTCCGCCATCTTGTCCGCCATCTTGTCCTCCATCTTGTCCGCCATCTTGGCCACCATCTTGTCCGCCATCTTGTCCGCCATCTTGTCCGCCATCTTGTCCGCCATCTTGTCCGCCATCTTGTCCGCCAACTTGTGTCCGCCATCTTGTCCGCCATCTTGGCCGCCATCTTGTCCGCCATCTTGTCCGCCATCTTGTCCGCCATCTTGTGTCCGCCATCTTGTCCGCCATCTTGTCCGCCATATTGTCCGCCATATTGTCCGCCATCTTGTCCGCCATCTTGGCCGCCATCTTGGCCGCCATCTTGTGTCCGCCATCTTGTGTCCGCCATCTTGTCCGCCATCTTGGCCGCCATCTTGTCCGCCAGCTTGTCCGCCATCTTGTCCGCCATCTTGTCCGCCATCTTGTGTCCGCCATCTTGCCCGCCATCTTGTCCGCCATCTTGGCCGCCATCTTGTGTCCGCCATCTTGTCCTCCATCTTGTCCGCCATCTTGGCCGCCATCTTGGCCGCCATCTTGTGTCCGTCATTTTGTCCGCCATCTTGGCAGCCATCTTGTGTCCGCCATTTTGTCCGCCATCTTGTCCGCCATATTGGCCGCCATCTTGTCCGCCATCTTGGCCGCCATCTTGTACGCCATCTTGTCCGCCATCTTGGCCGCCATCTTGTCCGCCATCGTGGCCGCCACCTTGTCCGCCATCTTGTCCGCCATCATGGCCGCCATCTTGGCCGCCATCTTGTCCGCCATCTTGGCCGCCATCTTGTCCGCCATCTTGTCCGCCATCTTGGCCGCCATCTTGGCCGCCATCTTGTCCACCATCTTGTCCGCCATCTTGGCCGCCATCTTGTCCGCCATCTTGTCCGCCATCTTGGCCACCATCTTGTCCGCCATCTTGTGTCCGCCACTTTGTGTCCGCCATCTTGCTTCCGCCAACTTGTCCTCCATCTTGTCCGCCATCTTGTCCTCCATCTTGTCCGCCATCTTGTCTTCCATCTTGTCCGCCATCTTGTGTCCGCCATCTTGTGTCCGCCATCTTGGCCGCCATCCCTGCCACCATCTTGTCCGCCATCTTGTGTCCACCATCTTGTCCGCCATCTTGTGTCCGCCATCTTGGCCGCCATCCCTGCCACCATCTTGTCCGCCATCTTGACCGCCATCTTGGCCGCCATCTTGTGTCCACCATCTTGTCCGCCATCTTGTCCGCCATCTTGTCCGCCATCTTGTCCGCCATCTTGTCCGCCATCTTGTCCGCCATCTTGTGTCCGCCATCTTGTCCGCCATCTTGGCCGCCATCTTGTCCGCCATCGTGTGTCCGCCATCTTGTCCGCCATCTTGGCCGCCATCTTGGCCGCCATCTTGTCCACCATCTTGTCCGCCATCTTGGCCGCCATCTTGTCCGCCATCTTGTCCGCCATCTTGGCCACCATCTTGTCCGCCATCTTGTGTCCGCCACTTTGTGTCCGCCATCTTGTGTCCGCCATCTTGTCCTCCATCTTGTCCGCCATCTTGTCCGCCAACTTGTGTCCGCCATCTTGTCCGCCATCTTGGCCGCCATCTTGTCCGCCATCTTGTCCGCCATCTTGTGTCCGCCATCTTGGCCGCCATCTTGGCCGCCATCTTGTCCGCCATCTTGTCCGCCATCTTGTCCGCCATCTTGTCCGCCATCTTGTCCGCCATCTTGGCCGCCATCTTGTCCGCCATCTTTTCCGCCATCTTGTCCGCCATCTTGTCCGCCATCTTGTCCGCCATCTTGGCCACCATCTTGGCCGCCATCTTGGCCGCCATCTTGGCCGCCATCTTGGCCGCCATCTTGTCCGCCATCTTGTCCGCCATCTTATCCGCCATCTTGTCCGCCATCTTGTGTCCGCCATCTTGTCCGCCATCTTGTCCGCCATCTTGTCCGCCATCTTGTGTCCGCCATCTTGCCCGCCATCTTGTCCGCCATCTTGGCCGCCTTCTTGTGTCCGCCATCTTGTCCTCCATCTTGTCCGCCATCTTGTCCGCCATCTTGTGTCCGCCATCTTGTGTCCGCCATCTTGGCCGCCATCTTGTCCGCCATCTTGTCCGCCATCTTGTCCGCCATCTTGTCCGCCATCTTGTCCGCCATCTTGTCCGCCATCTTGTGTCCGCCATCTTGTCCGCCATCTTGTGTCCGCCATCTTGTCCGCCATCTTGGCCGCCATCTTGTCCGCCATCTTGTCCGCCATCTTGTCCGCCATCTTGTCCGCCATCTTGTCCGCCATCTTGTGTCCGCCATCTTGCCCGCCATCTTGTCCGCCATCTTGGCCGCCATCTTGTGTCCGCCATCTTGTGTCCGCCATCTTGGCCGCCATCTTGTCCGCCATCTTGTCCGCCATCTTGTCCGCCATCTTGTCCGCCATCTTGTGTCCGCCATCTTGCCCGCCATCTTGTCCGCCATCTTGGCCGCCATCTTGTGTCCGCCATCTTGGCCGCCATCTTGTCCGCCATCGTGTGTCCGCCATCTTGTCCGCCATCTTGTGTCCGCCATCTTGTCCGCCATCTTGTGTCCGCCATCTTGGCCGCCATCTTGTGTCCGCCATCTTGTCCGCCATCTTGGCCGCCATCTTGTCCGCCATCTTGTGTCCGCCATCTTGTCCGCCATCTTGTGTCCGCCATCTTGTCCGCCATCTTGTGTCCACCATCTTGTCCGCCATCTTGTCCGCCATCTTGTCCGCCATCTTGTCCGCCATCTTGTCCGCCATCTTGTGTCCGCCATCTTGTCCGCCATCTTGGCCGCCATCTTGTCCGCCATCGTGTGTCCGCCATCTTGTCCGCCATCTTGTGTCCGCCATCTTGTCCGCCATCGTGTGTCCGCCATCTTGGCCGCCATCTTGGCCGCCATCTTGTCCGCCATCTTGTCCGCCATCTTGTCCGCCATCTTGTGTCCGCCATCTTGTCCGCCATCTTGTGTCCGCCATCTTGTCCGCCATCTTGTGTCCGCCATCTTGTCCGCCATCCCTGCCGCCATCTTGGCCGCCATCTTGTCCGCCATCTTGTGTCCGCCATCTTGTCCGCCATCTTGTGTCCGCCATCTTGGCCGTCATCTTGTCCGCCATCGTGTGTCCGCCATCTTGTCCGCCATCTTGTCCGCCATCTTGTCCGCCATCTTGGCCGCCATCTTGTCCTCCATCTTGTCCGCCATCTTGTACGCCATCTTGTCCGCCATCTTGTCCGCCATCTTGTCCGCCATCGTGTCCGCCATCTTGTGTCCGCCATCTTGTCCGCCATCTTGTGTCCGCCATCTTGTCCGCCATCTTGTGTCCGCCATCTTGGCCGCCATCTTGGCCGCCATCTTGTCCGCCATCTTGTCCGCCATCTTGTCCGCCATTTTGTCCGCCATCTTGTCCGCCATCTTGGCCGCCATCTTGTCCGCCATCGTGTGTCCGCCATCTTGTCCGCCATCTTGTCCGCCATCTTGTCCTCCATCTTGTCCGCCATCTTGTCCTCCATCTTGTCCGCCATCTTGTCCGCCATCTTGTCCGCCATCTTGACCGCCATCTTGGCCGCCATCTTGTCCGCCATCTTGTCCGCCATCTTGTCCGCCATTTTGTCCGCCATCTTGTGTCCGCCGTCTTGTCCGCCATCTTGTCCGCCATCTTGGCCGCCATCTTGTCCGCCATCTTGTCCGCCATCTTGTCCGCCATCTTTTCCGCCATCTTGTCCGCCATCTTGTGTCCGCCATCTTGTCCGCCATCTTGTGTCCGCCATCTTGGCCGCCATCTTGTGTCCGCCATCTTGTCCGCCATCTTGTCCGCCATCTTGTCCGCCATCTTGTGTCCGCCATCTTGTCCGCCATCTTGTGTCCGCCATCTTGTCCGCCATCTTGTGTCCGCCATCTTGTCCGCCATCATGGCCGCCATCTTGTCCGCCATCTTGTCCGCCATCTTGTCCGCCATCTTGTGTCCGCCATCTTGTCCGCCTTCTTGGCCGCCATCTTGTCCGCCATCTTGTGTCCGCCATCTTGTCCGCCATCTTGTGTCCGCCATCTTGGCCGCCATCTTGTCCGCCATCGTGTGTCCGCCATCTTGTCCGCCATCTTGTCCGCCATCTTGGCCGCCATCTTGTCCTCCATCTTGTCCGCCATCTTGTCCGCCATCTTGTCCGCCATCTTGTCCGCCATCTTGTGTCCGCCATCTTGTCCGCCATCTTGTCCGCCATCTTGTGTCCGCCATCTTGTCCGCCATCTTGTCCGCCATCTTGTGTCCGCCATCTTGTCCGCCATCTTATCCACCATCTTGTGTCCGCCATCTTGGCCGCCATCTTGACCGCCATCTTGGCCGCCATCTTGTCCGCCATCTTGTCCGCCATCTTGTGTCCGCCATCTTGTCCGCCATCTTGTCCGCCATCTTGTCCGCCATCTTGTCCGCCATCTTGTCCGCCATCTTGTGTCCGCCATCTTGGCCGCCATCTTGTCCGCCATCGTGTGTCCGCCATCTTGTCCGCCATCTTGTCCGCCATCTTGTCCTCCATCTTGTCCGCCATCTTGTCCGCCATCTTGTCCGCCATCTTGTCCTCCATCTTGTCCGCCATCTTGTCCGCCATCTTGTGTCCGCCATCTTGGCCGCCATCTTGTCCGCCATCTTGGCCGCCATCTTGTCCGCCATCTTGTCCGCCATCTTGTCCGCCATCTTGTCCGCCATTTTGTGTCCGCCATCTTGTGTCCGCCATCATGGCCGCCATCTTGGCCGCCATCTTGTCCGCCATCTTGTCCGCCATCTTGTCCGCCATCTTGGCCGCCATCTTGTGTCCGCCATCTTGGCCGCCATCTTGTCCGCCATCCTGGCCGCCATCTTGTGTCCGCCATCTTGTCTTTCATCTTGGCCACCATCTTGTCCGCCATCTTGTGTCCGCCATCTTGTCCGCCATCTTGTGTCCGCCATCTTATGTCCGCCATCTTGTCCGCCATCTTGTCCGCCATCTTGTGTCCGCCACTTTGTGTCCGCCATCTTGCTTCCGCCAACTTGTCCTCCATCTTGTCCGCCATCTTGTCCTCCATCTTGTCCGCCATCTTGTCTTCCATCTTGTCCGCCATCTTGTGTCCGCCATCTTGTGTCCGCCATCTTGGCCGCCATCCCTGCCACCATCTTGTCCGCCATCTTGTGTCCACCATCTTGTCCGCCATCTTGGTTGCCATCTTGACCGCCATCTTGTCCACCATCTTGTGTCCGCCATCTTGTCCGCCATCTTGTCCGCCATCTTTTGCACGCCATCTTGTCCACCATCTTGGCCGCCATCTTGGCCGCCATCTTGTCCGCCATCTTGTCCGCCATCTTATCCGCCATCTTGTCCGCCATCTTGTGTCCGCCATCTTGTCCGCCATCTTGTCCGCCATCTTGTCCGCCATCTTGTGTCCGCCATCTTGTCCGCCATCTTGGCCGCCATCTTGGCCGCCATCTTGTCCGCCAGCTTGGCCGCCATCTTGTCCGCCAACTTGTGTCCGCCATCTTGTCCGCCATCTTGGCCGCCATCTTGTCCGCCATCGTGTGTCCGCCATCTTGTCCGCCATCTTGTCCGCCATCTTGTCCGCTATCTTGTCCTCCATCTTGTCCGCCATCTTGGCCACCATCTTGTCCGCCATCTTGTCCGCCATCTTGTCCGCCATCTTGTCCGCCATCTTGTCCGCCATCTTGTCCGCCAACTTGTGTCCGCCATCTTGTCCGCCATCTTGGCCGCCATCTTGTCCGCCATCTTGTCCGCCATCTTGTCCGCCATCTTGTGTCCGCCATCTTGTCCGCCATCTTGTCCGCCATATTGTCCGCCATATTGTCCGCCATCTTGTCCGCCATCTTGGCCGCCATCTTGGCCGCCATCTTGTGTCCGCCATCTTGTGTCCGCCATCTTGTCCGCCATCTTGGCCGCCATCGTGTCCGCCAGCTTGTCCGCCATCTTGTCCGCCATCTTGTCCGCCATCTTGTGTCCGCCATCTTGCCCGCCATCTTGTCCGCCATCTTGGCCGCCATCTTGTGTCCGCCATCTTGTCCTCCATCTTGTCCGCCATCTTGGCCGCCATCTTGGCCGCCATCTTGTGTCCGTCATTTTGTCCGCCATCTTGGCAGCCATCTTGTGTCCGCCATTTTGTCCGCCATCTTGTCCGCCATATTGGCCGCCATCTTGTCCGCCATCTTGGCCGCCATCTTGTACGCCATCTTGTCCGCCATCTTGGCCGCCATCTTGTCCGCCATCGTGGCCGCCACCTTGTCCGCCATCTTGTCCGCCATCATGGCCGCCATCTTGGCCGCCATCTTGTCCGCCATCTTGGCCGCCATCTTGTCCGCCATCTTGTCCGCCATCTTGGCCGCCATCTTGGCCGCCATCTTGTCCACCATCTTGTCCGCCATCTTGGCCGCCATCTTGTCCGCCATCTTGTCCGCCATCTTGGCCACCATCTTGTCCGCCATCTTGTGTCCGCCACTTTGTGTCCGCCATCTTGCTTCCGCCAACTTGTCCTCCATCTTGTCCGCCATCTTGTCCTCCATCTTGTCCGCCATCTTGTCTTCCATCTTGTCCGCCATCTTGTGTCCGCCATCTTGTGTCCGCCATCTTGGCCGCCATCCCTGCCACCATCTTGTCCGCCATCTTGTGTCCACCATCTTGTCCGCCATCTTGTGTCCGCCATCTTGGCCGCCATCCCTGCCACCATCTTGTCCGCCATCTTGACCGCCATCTTGGCCGCCATCTTGTGTCCACCATCTTGTCCGCCATCTTGTCCGCCATCTTGTCCGCCATCTTGTCCGCCATCTTGTCCGCCATCTTGTCCGCCATCTTGTGTCCGCCATCTTGTCCGCCATCTTGGCCGCCATCTTGTCCGCCATCGTGTGTCCGCCATCTTGTCCGCCATCTTGGCCGCCATCTTGGCCGCCATCTTGTCCACCATCTTGTCCGCCATCTTGTGTCCGCCATCTTATGTCCGCCATCTTGTCCGCCATCTTGTCCGCCATCTTGTGTCCGCCACTTTGTGTCCGCCATCTTGCTTCCGCCAACTTGTCCTCCATCTTGTCCGCCATCTTGTCCTCCATCTTGTCCGCCATCTTGTCTTCCATCTTGTCCGCCATCTTGTGTCCGCCATCTTGTGTCCGCCATCTTGGCCGCCATCCCTGCCACCATCTTGTCTGCCATCTTGTGTCCACCATCTTGTCCGCCATCTTGGTTGCCATCTTGACCGCCATCTTGTCCACCATCTTGTGTCCGCCATCTTGTCCGCCATCTTGTCCGCCATCTTTTGCACGCCATCTTGTCCACCATCTTGGCCGCCATCTTGGCCGCCATCTTGTCCGCCATCTTGTCCGCCATCTTATCCGCCATCTTGTCCGCCATCTTGTGTCCGCCATCTTGTCCGCCATCTTGTCCGCCATCTTGTCCGCCATCTTGTGTCCGCCATCTTGTCCGCCATCTTGGCCGCCATCTTGGCCGCCATCTTGTCCGCCAGCTTGGCCGCCATCTTGTCCGCCAACTTGTGTCCGCCATCTTGTCCGCCATCTTGGCCGCCATCTTGTCCGCCATCGTGTGTCCGCCATCTTGTCCGCCATCTTGTCCGCCATCTTGTCCGCCATCTTGTCCTCCATCTTGTCCGCCATCTTGGCCACCATCTTGTCCGCCATCTTGTCCGCCATCTTGTCCGCCATCTTGTCCGCCATCTTGTCCGCCATCTTGTCCGCCAACTTGTGTCCGCCATCTTGTCCGCCATCTTGGCCGCCATCTTGTCCGCCATCTTGTCCGCCATCTTGTCCGCCATCTTGTGTCCGCCATCTTGTCCGCCATCTTGTCCGCCATATTGTCCGCCATATTGTCCGCCATCTTGGCCGCCATCTTGGCCGCCATCTTGTGTCCGCCATCTTGTGTCCGCCATCTTGTCCGCCATCTTGGCCGCCATCTTGTCCGCCAGCTTGTCCGCCATCTTGTCCGCCATCTTGTCCGCCATCTTGTGTCCGCCATCTTGCCCGCCATCTTGTCCGCCATCTTGGCCGCCATCTTGTGTCCGCCATCTTGTCCTCCATCTTGTCCGCCATCTTGGCCGCCATCTTGGCCGCCATCTTGTGTCCGTCATTTTGTCCGCCATCTTGGCAGCCATCTTGTGTCCGCCATTTTGTCCGCCATCTTGTCCGCCATATTGGCCGCCATCTTGTCCGCCATCTTGGCCGCCATCTTGTACGCCATCTTGTCCGCCATCTTGGCCGCCATCTTGTCCGCCATCGTGGCCGCCACCTTGTCCGCCATCTTGTCCGCCATCATGGCCGCCATCTTGGCCGCCATCTTGTCCGCCATCTTGGCCGCCATCTTGTCCGCCATCTTGTCCGCCATCTTGGCCGCCATCTTGGCCGCCATCTTGTCCACCATCTTGTCCGCCATCTTGGCCGCCATCTTGTCCGCCATCTTGTCCGCCATCTTGGCCACCATCTTGTCCGCCATCTTGTGTCCGCCACTTTGTGTCCGCCATCTTGCTTCCGCCAACTTGTCCTCCATCTTGTCCGCCATCTTGTCCTCCATCTTGTCCGCCATCTTGTCTTCCATCTTGTCCGCCATCTTGTGTCCGCCATCTTGTGTCCGCCATCTTGGCCGCCATCCCTGCCACCATCTTGTCCGCCATCTTGTGTCCACCATCTTGTCCGCCATCTTGTGTCCGCCATCTTGGCCGCCATCCCTGCCACCATCTTGTCCGCCATCTTGACCGCCATCTTGGCCGCCATCTTGTGTCCACCATCTTGTCCGCCATCTTGTCCGCCATCTTGTCCGCCATCTTGTCCGCCATCTTGTCCGCCATCTTGTCCGCCATCTTGTGTCCGCCATCTTGTCCGCCATCTTGGCCGCCATCTTGTCCGCCATCGTGTGTCCGCCATCTTGTCCGCCATCTTGGCCGCCATCTTGGCCGCCATCTTGTCCACCATCTTGTCCGCCATCTTGGCCGCCATCTTGTCCGCCATCTTGTCCGCCATCTTGGCCACCATCTTGTCCGCCATCTTGTGTCCGCCACTTTGTGTCCGCCATCTTGTGTCCGCCATCTTGTCCTCCATCTTGTCCGCCATCTTGTCCGCCAACTTGTGTCCGCCATCTTGTCCGCCATCTTGGCCGCCATCTTGTCCGCCATCTTGTCCGCCATCTTGTGTCCGCCATCTTGGCCGCCATCTTGGCCGCCATCTTGTCCGCCATCTTGTCCGCCATCTTGTCCGCCATCTTGTCCGCCATCTTGTCCGCCATCTTGGCCGCCATCTTGTCCGCCATCTTTTCCGCCATCTTGTCCGCCATCTTGTCCGCCATCTTGTCCGCCATCTTGGCCACCATCTTAGCCGCCATCTTGGCCGCCATCTTGGCCGCCATCTTGGCCGCCATCTTGTCCGCCATCTTGTCCGCCATCTTATCCGCCATCTTGTCCGCCATCTTGTGTCCGCCATCTTGTCCGCCATCTTGTCCGCCATCTTGTCCGCCATCTTGTGTCCGCCATCTTGCCCGCCATCTTGTCCGCCATCTTGGCCGCCTTCTTGTGTCCGCCATCTTGTCCTCCATCTTGTCCGCCATCTTGTCCGCCATCTTGTGTCCGCCATCTTGTGTCCGCCATCTTGGCCGCCATCTTGTCCGCCATCTTGTCCGCCATCTTGTCCGCCATCTTGTCCGCCATCTTGTCCGCCATCTTGGCCGCCATCTTGTCCGACATCTTGTGTCCGCCATCTTGTCCGCCATCTTGTGTCCGCCATCTTGTCCGCCATCTTGGCCGCCATCTTGTCCGCCATCTTGTCCGCCATCTTGTCCGCCATCTTGTCCGCCATCTTGTGTCCGCCATCTTGCCCGCCATCTTGTCCGCCATCTTGGCCGCCATCTTGTGTCCGCCATCTTGTGTCCGCCATCTTGGCCGCCATCTTGTCCGCCATCTTGTCCGCCATCTTGTCCGCCATCTTGTGTCCGCCATCTTGCCCGCCATCTTGTCCGCCATCTTGGCCGCCATCTTGTGTCCGCCATCTTGTCCTCCATCTTGGCCGCCATCTTGTCCGCCATCTTGTCCGCCATCTTGTGTCCGCCATCTTGTGTCCGCCATCTTGGCCGCCATCTTGTCCGCCATCTTGTCCGCCATCTTGTCCGCCATCTTGTCCGCCATCTTGTCCGCCATCTTATCCGCCATCTTGTCCGCCATCTTGTGTCCGCCATCTTGTCCGCCATCTTGTGTCCGCCATCTTGTCCGCCATCTTGGCCGCCATCTTGTCCGCCATCTTGTCCGCCATCTTGTCCGCCATCTTGTCCGCCATCTTGTCCGCCATCTTGTGTCCGCCATCTTGCCCGCCATCTTGTCCGCCATCTTGGCCGCCATCTTGTGTCCGCCATCTTGTCCTCCATCTTGTCCGCCATCTTGTCCGCCATCTTGTCCGCCATCTTGTGTCCGCCATCTTGTGTCCGCCATCTTGTGTCCGCCATCTTGTCCGCCGTCTTGTCCGCCATCTTGTCCGCCATCTTGTCCGCCATCTTGTGTCCGCCATCTTGTGTCCGCCATCTTGTCCGCCATCTTGTCCGCCATCTTGTGTCCGCCATCTTGTCCGCCATCTTGTTCGCCATCTTGTCCGCCATCTTGTGTCCGCCATCTTGTGTCCGCCATCTTGTCCGCCATCTTGGCCGCCATCTTGTCCACCATCTTGTGTCCGCCATCTTGTCCGCCATCTTGTCCGCCATCTTTTGCACGCCATCTTGTCCACCATCTTGGCCGCCATCTTGGCCGCCATCTTGTCCGCCATCTTGTCCGCCATCTTATCCGCCATCTTGTCCGCCATCTTGTGTCCGCCATCTTGTCCGCCATCTTGTGTCCGCCATCTTGTCCGCCATCTTGGCCGCCATCTTGTGTCCGCCATCTTGTCCGCCATCTTGTCCGCCATCTTGTCCGCCATCTTGTCCGCCATCTTGTGTCCGCCATCTTGGCCGCCATCTTGTCCGCCATCTTGGCCGCCATCTTGTGTCCGCCATCTTGTCCTCCATCTTGTCCGCCATCTTGTCCGCCATCTTGTCCGCCATCTTGTGTCCGCCATCTTGTGTCCGCCATCTTGGCCGCCATCTTGTCCGCCATCTTGTCCGCCATCTTGTCCGCCATCTTGTCCGCCATCTTGTCCGCCATCTTGTACGCCATCTTGTCCGCCATCTTGTCCGCCATCTTGTCCGCCATCGTGGCCGCCACCTTGTCCGCCATCTTGGCCGCCATCTTGTCCGCCATCTTGTCCGCCATCTTGTCCGCCATCTTGGCCGCCATCTTGTCCGCCATCTTGTTTCCGCCATCTTGCCCGCCATCTTGTGTCCGCCATCTTGTCCTCCATCTTGTCCGCCATCTTGTCCGCCATCTTGTCCGCCATCTTGTCCGCCATCTTGTGTCCGCCATCTTGGCCGCCATCTTGTCCGCCATCTTGGCCGCCATCTTGTCCGCCATCTTGTCCGCCATCTTGTCCGCCATCTTGTGTCCGCCATCTTGCCCGCCATCTTGTCCGCCATCTTGTCCGCCATCTTGGCCGCCATCTTGTGTCCGCCATCTTGTCCGCCATCTTGTCCGCCATCTTGTCCGCCATCTTGTCCGCCATCTTGTGTCCGCCATCTTGCCCGCCATCTTGTCCGCCATCTTGGCCGCCATCTTGTGTCCGCCATCTTGTCCTCCATCTTGGCCGCCATCTTGTCCGCCATCTTGTCCGCCATCTTGTGTCCGCCATCTTGTGTCCGCCATCTTGGCCGCCATCTTGTCCGCCATCTTGTCCGCCATCTTGTCCGCCATCTTGTCCGCCATCTTGTCCGCCATCTTGTCCGCCATCTTATCCGCCATCTTGTCCGCCATCTTGTGTCCGCCATCTTGTACGCCATCTTGGCCGCCATCTTGTCCGCCATCTTGTCCGCCATCTTGTCCGCCATCTTGTCCGCCATCTTGTCCGCCATCTTGTGTCCGCCATCTTGCCCGCCATCTTGTCCGCCATCTTGGCCGCCATCTTGTGTCCGCCATCTTGTCCTCCATCTTGTCCGCCATCTTGTCCGCCATCTTGTCCGCCATCTTGTGTCCGCCATCTTGTGTCCGCCATCTTGGCCGCCATCTTGTCCGCCATCTTGTCCGCCATCTTGTCCGCCATCTTGTCCGCCATCTTGTCCGCCATCTTGTCCGCCATCTTGTGTCCGCCATCTTGTCCGCCATCTTGTCCGCCATCTTGTGTCCGCCATCTTGTGTCCGCCATCTTGTCCGCCATCTTGGCCGCCATCTTGTCCACCATCTTGTGTCCGCCATCTTGTCCGCCATCTTGTCCGCCATCTTGTCCGCCATCTTATCCGCCATCTTGTCCGCCATCTTGTGTCCGCCATCTTGTCCGCCATCTTGTGTCTGCCATCTTGTCCGCCATCTTGTCCGCCATCTTGTCCGCCATCTTGTCCGCCATCTTGTCCGCCATCTTGTGTCCGCCATCTTGCCCGCCATCTTGTCCGCCATCTTGGCCGCCATCTTGTGTCCGCCATCTTGTCCTCCATCTTGTCCGCCATCTTGTCCGCCATCTTGTCCGCCATCTTGTGTCCGCCATCTTGTGTCCGCCATCTTGGCCGCCATCTTGTCCGCCATCTTGTCCGCCATCTTGTCCGCCATCTTGTCCGCCATCTTGTCCGCCATCTTGTGTCCGCCATCTTGTCCGCCATCTTATCCGCCATCTTGTCCGCCATCTTGTGTCCGCCATCTTGTCCGCCATCTTGTGGCCGCCACCTTGTCCGCCATCTTGTCCGCCATCATGGCCGCCATCTTGGCCGCCATCTTGTCCGCCATCTTGGCCGCCATCTTGTCCGCCATCTTGTGTCCGCCATCTTGCCCGCCATCTTGTCCGCCATCTTGGCCGCCATCTTGTGTCCGCCATCTTGTCCTCCATCTTGTCCGCCATCTTGTCCGCCATCTTGTGTCCGCCATCTTGTGTCCGCCATCTTGGCCGCCATCTTGTCCGCCATCTTGTCCGCCATCTTGTCCGCCATCTTGTGTCCGCCATCTTGTCCGCCATCTTGTCCGCCATCTTGTCCGCCATCTTGTGTCCGCCATCTTGTCCGCCATCTTGTCCGCCATCTTGTCCGTCATCTTGTGTCCGCCATCTTGTGTCTGCCATCTTGTCCGCCATCTTGGCCGCCATCTTGTCCACCATCTTGTGTCCGCCATCTTGTCCGCCATCTTGTCCGCCATCTTTTGCACGCCATCTTGTCCACCATCTTGGCCGCCATCTTGGCCGCCATCTTGTCCGCCATCTTGTCCGCCATCTTATCCGCCATCTTGTCCGCCATCTTGTGTCCGCCATCTTGTCCGCCATCTTGTGTCCGCCATCTTGTCCGCCATCTTGGCCGCCATCTTGTGTCCGCCATCTTGTCCGCCATCTTGTCCGCCATCTTGTCCGCCATCTTGTCCGCCATCTTGTGTCCGCCATCTTGCCCGCCATCTTGTCCGCCATCTTGGCCGCCATCTTGTGTCCGCCATCTTGTCCTCCATCTTGTCCGCCATCTTGTCCGCCATCTTGTCCGCCATCTTGTGTCCGCCATCTTGTGTCCGCCATTTTGGCCGCCATCTTGTCCGCCATCTTGTCCGCCATCTTGTCCGCCATCTTGTCCGCCATCTTGTCCGCCATCTTGTACGCCATCTTGTCCGCCATCTTGTCCGCCATCTTGTCCGCCATCGTGGCCGCCACCTTGTCCGCCATCTTGGCCGCCATCTTGTCCGCCATCTTGTCCGCCATCTTGGCCGCCATCTTGTCCGCCATCTTGTGTCCGCCATCTTGCCCGCCATCTTGTCCGCCATCTTGGCCGCCATCTTGTGTCCGGCATCTTGTCCTCCATCTTGTCCGCCATCTTGTCCGCCATCTTGTCCGCCATCTTGTCCGCCATCTTGTGTCCGCCATCTTGCCCGCCATCTTGTCCGCCATCTTGGCCGCCATCTTGTCCGCCATCTTGTCCGCCATCTTGTCCGCCATCTTGTCCGCCATCTTGTGTCCGCCATCTTGCCCGCCATCTTGTCCGCCATCTTGTCCGCCATCTTGGCCGCCATCTTGTGTCCGCCATCTTGTCCGCCATCTTGTCCTCCATCTTGTCCGCCATCTTGTCCGCCATCTTGTCCGCCATCTTGTGTCCGCCATCTTGCCCGCCATCTTGTCCGCCATCTTGGCCGCCATCTTGTGTCCGCCATCTTGTCCTCCATCTTGGCCGCCATCTTGTCCGCCATCTTGTCCGCCATCTTGTGTCCGCCATCTTGTGTCCGCCATCTTGGCCGCCATCTTGTCCGCCATCTTGTCCGCCATCTTGTCCGCCATCTTGTCCGCCATCTTGTCCGCCATCTTATCCGCCATCTTGTCCGCCATCTTGTGTCCGCCATCTTGTCCGCCATCTTGTGTCTGCCATCTTGTCCGCCATCTTGTCCGCCATCTTGTCCGCCATCTTGTCCGCCATCTTGTGTCCGCCATCTTGCCCGCCATCTTGTCCGCCATCTTGGCCGCCATCTTGTGTCCGCCATCTTGTCCTCCATCTTGTCCGCCATCTTGTCCGCCATCTTGTCCGCCATCTTGTGTCCGCCATCTTGTGTCCGCCATCTTGGCCGCCATCTTGTCCGCCATCTTGTCCGCCATCTTGTCCGCCATCTTGTCCGCCATCTTGTCCGCCATCTTGTCCGCCATCTTGTCAGCCATCTTGTGTCCGCCATCTTGTCCGCCATCTTGTCCGCCATCTTGTGTCCGCCATCTTGTGTCCGCCATCTTGTCCGCCATCTTGGCCGCCATCTTGTCCACCATCTTGTGTCCGCCATCTTGTCCGCCATCTTGTCCGCCATCTTTTGCACGCCATCTTGTCCACCATCTTGGCCGCCATCTTGTCCGCCATCTTGTCCGCCATCTTGTCCGCCATCTTATCCGCCATCTTGTCCGCCATCTTGTGTCCGCCATCTTGTGTCCGCCATCTTGTCCGCCATCTTGCCCGCCATCTTGTCCACCATCTTGTGTCCGCCATCTTGTCCGCCATCTTGTCCGCCATCTTTTGCACGCCATCTTGTCCACCATCTTGGCCGCCATCTTGTCCGCCATCTTGTCCGCCATCTTGTCCGCCATCTTGTCCGCCATCTTGTGTCCGCCATCTTGGCCGCCATCTTGTCCGCCATCTTGTCCGCCATCTTGTCCGCCATCTTGTCCGCCATCTTGGCCGCCATCTTGTCCGCCATCTTGGCCGCCATCTTGTCCGCCATCTTTTCCGCCATCTTGTCCGCCATCTTGTCCGCCATCTTGTCCGCCATCTTGTCCGCCATCTTGGCCACCATCTTGGCCGCCATCTTGGCCGCCATCTTGGCCGCCATCTTGTCCGCCATCTTGTCCGCCATCTTATCCGCCATCTTGTCCGCCATCTTGTGTCCGCCATCTTGTCCGCCATCTTGTCCGCCATCTTGTCCGCCATCTTGTCCGCCATCTTGTGTCCGCCATCTTGCCCGCCATCTTGTCCGCCATCTTGGCCGCCATCTTGTGTCCGCCATCTTGTCCTCCATCTTGTCCGCCATCTTGTCCGCCATCTTGTGTCCGCCATCTTGTGTCCGCCATCTTGGCCGCCATCTTGTCCGCCATCTTGTCCGCCATCTTGTCCGCCATCTTGTCCGCCATCTTGTCCGCCATCTTGTCCGCCATCTTGTCCGCCATCTTGTGTCCGCCATCTTGTCCGCCATCTTGTGTCCGCCATCTTGTCCGCCATCTTGGCCGCCATCTTGTCCGCCATCTTGTCCGCCATCTTGTCCGCCATCTTGTCCGCCATCTTGTCCGCCATCTTGTGTCCGCCATCTTGTCCGCCATCTTGTCCGCCATCTTGGCCGCCATCTTGTGTCCGCCATCTTGTCCTCCATCTTGGCCGCCATCTTGTCCGCCATCTTGTCCGCCATCTTGTGTCCGCCATCTTGTGTCCGCCATCTTGGCCGCCATCTTGTCCGCCATCTTGTCCGCCATCTTGGCCGCCATCTTGTCCGCCATCTTGTCCGCCATCTTATCCGCCATCTTGTCCGCCATCTTGTGTCCGCCATCTTGTCCGCCATCTTGTGTCCGCCATCTTGTCCGCCATCTTGGCCGCCATCTTGTCCGCCATCTTGTCCGCCATCTTGTCCGCCATCTTGTGTCCGCCATCTTGCCCGCCATCTTGTCCGCCATCTTGGCCGCCATCTTGTGTCCGCCATCTTGTCCTCCATCTTGTCCGCCATCTTGTCCGCCATCTTGTCCGCCATCTTGTGTCCGCCATCTTGTGTCCGCCATCTTGGCCGCCATCTTGTCCGCCATCTTGTCCGCCATCTAGTCCGCCATCTTGTGTCCGCCATCTTGTCCGCCATCTTGTCCGCCATCTTGTCCGCCATCTTGTGTCCGCCATCTTGTCCGCCATCTTGTCCGCCATCTTGTCCGCCATCTTGTGTCCGCCATCTTGTGTCCGCCATCTTGTCCGCCATCTTGGCCGCCATCTTGTCCACCATCTTGTGTCCGCCATCTTGTCCGCCATCTTGTCCGCCATCTTTTGCACGCCATCTTGTCCACCATCTTGGCCGCCATCTTGTCCGCCATCTTGTCCGCCATCTTGTCCGCCATCTTATCCGCCATCTTGTCCGCCATCTTGTGTCCGCCATCTTGTCCGCCATCTTGTGTCCGCCATCTTGTCCGCCATCTTGTCCGCCATCTTGTCCGCCATCTTGTCCGCCATCTTGTCCGCCATCTTGTCCGCCATCTTGTGTCCGCCATCTTGCCCGCCATCTTGTCCGCCATCTTGGCCGCCATCTTGTGTCCGCCATCTTGTCCTCCATCTTGTCCGCCATCTTGTCCGCCATCTTGTCCGCCATCTTGTGTCCGCCATCTTGTGTCCGCCATCTTGGCCGCCATCTTGTCCGCCATCTTGTCCGCCATCTTGTCCGCCATCTTGTCCGCCATCTTGTCCGCCATCTTGTACGCCATCTTGTCCGCCATATTGTCCGCCATCTTGTCCGCCATCGTGGCCGCCACCTTGTCCGCCATCTTGGCCGCCATCTTGTCCGCCATCTTGTCCGCCATCTTGGCCGCCATCTTGTCCGCCATCTTGTGTCCGCCATCTTGCCCGCCATCTTGTCCGCCATCTTGTGTCCGCCATCTTGTCCTCCATCTTGTCCGCCATCTTGTCCGCCATCTTGTCCGCCATCTTGTCCGCCATCTTGTGTCCGCCATCTTGCCCGCCATCTTGTCCGCCATCTTGGCCGCCATCTTGTCCGCCATCTTGTCCGCCATCTTGTCCGCCATCTTGTCCGCCATCTTGTCCGCCATCTTGTCCGCCATCTTGTGTCCGCCATCTTGCCCGCCATCTTGTCCGCCATCTTGTCCGCCATCTTGGCCGCCATCTTGTGTCCGCCATCTTGTCCGCCATCTTGTCCGCCATCTTGTCCGCCATCTTGTCCGCCATCTTGTGTCCGCCATCTTGCCCGCCATCTTGTCCGCCATCTTGGCCGCCATCTTGTGTCCGCCATCTTGTCCTCCATCTTGGCCGCCATCTTGTCCGCCATCTTGTCCGCCATCTTGTGTCCGCCATCTTGTGTCCGCCATCTTGGCCGCCATCTTGTCCGCCATCTTGTCCGCCATCTTGTCCGCCATCTTGTCCGCCATCTTGTCCGCCATCTTGTCCGCCATCTTATCCGCCATCTTGTCCGCCATCTTGTGTCCGCCATCTTGTCCGCCATCTTGTGTCCGCCATCTTGGCCGCCATCTTGTCCGCCATCTTGTCCGCCATCTTGTCCGCCATCTTGTCCGCCATCTTGTCCGCCATCTTGTCCGCCATCTTGTCCGCCATCTTGTGTCCGCCATCTTGCCCGCCATCTTGTCCGCCATCTTGGCCGCCATCTTGTGTCCGCCATCTTGTCCTCCATCTTGTCCGCCATCTTGTCCGCCATCTTGTCCGCCATCTTGTGTCCGCCATCTTGTGTCCGCCATCTTGGCCGCCATCTTGTCCGCCATCTTGTCCGCCATCTTGTCCGCCATCTTGTCCGCCATCTTGTCCGCCATCTTGTCCGCCATCTTGTCCGCCATCTTGTGTCCGCCATCTTGTCCGCCATCTTGTCCGCCATCTTGTGTCCGCCATCTTGTGTCCGCCATCTTGTCCGCCATCTTGGCCGCCATCTTGTCCACCATCTTGTGTCCGCCATCTTGTCCGCCATCTTGTCCGCCATCTTTTGCACGCCATCTTGTCCACCATCTTGGCCGCCATCTTGTCCGCCATCTTGTCCGCCATCTTATCCGCCATCTTGTCCGCCATCTTGTGTCCGCCATCTTGTCCGCCATCTTGTCCGCCATCTTGTGTCCGCCATCTTGTGTCCGCCATCTTGCCCGCCATCTTGTCCGCCATCTTGGCCGCCATCTTGTGTCCGCCATCTTGTCCTTCATCTTGTCCGCCATCTTGTCCGCCATCTTGTGTCCGCCATCTTGTGTCCGCCATCTTGGCCGCCATCTTGTCCGCCATCTTGTCCGCCATCTTGTCCGCCATCTTGTCCGCCATCTTGTCCGCCATCTTGTCCGCCATCTTGTCCGCCATCTTGTACGCCATCTTGTCCGCCATCTTGTCCGCCATCTTGTCCGCCATCGTGGCCGCCACCTTGTCCGCCATCTTGGCCGCCATCTTGTCCGCCATCTTGTCCGCCATCTTGGCCGCCATCTTGGCCGCCATCTTGTCCGCCATCTTGTCCGCCATCTTGTGTCCGCCATCTTGTCCGCCATCTTGTCCGCCATCTTGTCCGCCATCTTGTGTCCGCCATCTTGTGTCCGCCATCTTGTCCGCCATCTTGGCCGCCATCTTGTCCACCATCTTGTGTCCGCCATCTTGTCCGCCATCTTGTCCGCCATCTTGTCCGCCATCTTGTCCGCCATCTTGTCCGCCATCTTGTCCGCCATCTTGTCCGCCATCTTGTGTCCGCCATCTTGTCCTCCATCTTGTCCGCCATCTTGTCCGCCATCTTGTCCGCCATCTTGTGTCCGCCATCTTGTGTCCGCCATCTTGGCCGCCATCTTGTCCGCCATCTTGTCCGCCATCTTGTCCGCCATCTTGTCCGCCATCTTGTCCGCCATCTTGTCCGCCATCTTGTGTCCGCCATCTTGTCCGCCATCTTGTGTCCGCCATCTTGTCCGCCATCTTGGCCGCCATCTTGTCCGCCATCTTGTCCGCCATCTTGTCCGCCATCTTGTCCGCCATCTTGTGTCCGCCATCTTGCCCGCCATCTTGCCCGCCATCTTGTCCGCCATCTTGGCCGCCATCTTGTGTCCGCCATCTTGTCCTCCATCTTGTCCGCCATCTTGTCCGCCATCTTGTCCGCCATCTTGTGTCCGCCATCTTGCCCGCCATCTTGTGTCCGCCATCTTGCCCGCCATCTTGCCCGCCATCTTGTCCACCATCTTGGCCGCCATCTTGGCCGCCATCTTGTCCGCCATCTTGCCCGCCATCTTGCCCGCCATCTTGTCCACCATCTTGGCCGCCATCTTGTCCGCCATCTTGTCCGCCATCTTATCCGCCATCTTGTCCGCCATCTTGTGTCCGCCATCTTGTCCGCCATCTTGTGTCCGCCATCTTGTCCGCCATCTCGGCCGCCATCTTGTGTCCGCCATCTTGTGTCCGCCATCTTGGCCGCCATCTTGTCCGCCATCTTGTCCGCCATCTTGTCCGCCATCTTGTCCGCCATCTTGTCCGCCATCTTGTCCGCCATCTTGTCCGCCATCTTGTGTCCGCCATCTTGTCCTCCATCTTGTCCGCCATCTTGTCCGCCATCTTGTCCGCCATCTTGTGTCCGCCATCTTGTGTCCGCCATCTTGGCCGCCATCTTGTCCGCCATCTTGTCCGCCATCTTGTCCGCCATCTTGTCCGCCATCTTGTCCGCCATCTTGTCCGCCATCTTGTCCGCCATCTTGTGTCCGCCATCTTGTCCGCCATCTTGTGTCCGCCATCTTGTCCGCCATCTTGGCCGCCATCTTGTCCGCCATCTTGTCCGCCATCTTGTCCGCCATCTTGTCCGCCATCTTGTCCGCCATCTTGTGTCCGCCATCTTGCCCGCCATCTTGCCCGCCATCTTGTCCGCCATCTTGGCCGCCATCTTGTGTCCGCCATCTTGTCCTCCATCTTGTCCGCCATCTTGTCCGCCATCTTGTCCGCCATCTTGTGTCCGCCATCTTGCCCGCCATCTTGTCCGCCATCTTGTCCGCCATCTTGTCCGCCATCTTGTCCTCCATCTTGTCCGCCATCTTGTCCGCCATCTTGTCCGCCATCTTGTGTCCGCCATCTTGTGTCCGCCATCTTGTCCGCCATCTTGTCCGCCATCTTGTCCGCCATCTTGTCCGCCATCTTGTCCGCCATCTTATCCGCCATCTTGTCCGCCATCTTGTGTCCGCCATCTTGTCCGCCATCTTGTGTCCGCAATCTTGTCCGCCATCTTGTCCGCCATCTTGTCCGCCATCTTGTCCGCCATCTTGTCCGCCATCTTGTCCGCCATCTTGTCCGCCATCTTGTGTCCGCCATCTTGCCCGCCATCTTGTCCGCCATCTTGGCCGCCATCTTGTGTCCGCCATCTTGTCCTCCATCTTGTCCGCCATCTTGTCCGCCATCTTGTGTCCGCCATCTTGTGTCCGCCATCTTGGCCGCCATCTTGTGTCCGCCATCTTGTCCGCCATCTTGTGTCCGCCATCTTGTCCGCCATCTTGTCCGCCTTCTTGTCCGCCATATTGTGTCCGCCATCTTGTCCGCCATCTTGTCCGCCATCTTGTCCGCCATCTTGTGTCCGCCATCTTGTGTCCGCCATCTTGTCCGCCATCTTGGCCGCCATCTTGTCCACCATCTTGTGTCCGCCATCTTGTCCGCCATCTTGTCCGCCATCTTTTGCACGCCATCTTGTCCACCATCTTGGCCGCCATCTTGGCCGCCATCTTGTCCGCCATCTTGTCCGCCATCTTATCCGCCATCTTGTCCGCCATCTTGTGTCCGCCATCTTGTCCGCCATCTTGTGTCCGCCATCTTGTCCGCCATCTTGGCCGCCATCTTGTCCGCCATCTTGTCCGCCATCTTGTCCGCCATCTTGTCCACCATCTTATCCGCCATCTTGTGTCCGCCATCTTGTCCGCCATCTTGTCCGCCATCTTTTCCGCCATCTTGGCCGCCATCTTGTCCGCCATCTTGGCCGCCATCTTGTCCGCCATCTTGTGTCCGCCATCTTGTCCGCCATCTTGTCCGCCATCTTGTCCGCCATCTTGTCCGCCATCTTGTCCGCCATCTTGTGTCCGCCATCTTGTCCGCCATCTTGTCCGCCATCTTGTCCGCCATCTTGTCCGCCATCGTGGCCGCCACCTTGTCCGCCATCTTGTCCGCCATCATGGCCGCCATCTTGGCCACCATCTTGTCCGCCATCTTGGCCGCCATCTTGTCCGCCATCTTGTCCGCCATCTTGGCCGCCATCTTGGCCGCCATCTTGTCCGCCATCTTGTCCGCCATCTTGTGTCCGCCATCTTGGCCGCCATCTTGTGTCCGCCATCTTGTGTCCGCCATCTTGTGTCCGCCATTTTGTGTCCGCCATCTTGTCCGCAATTTTGTCCGCCATCTTGTCCGCCATCTTGTGTCCGCCATCATGGCCGCCATCTTGTCCGCCATCTTGTCCGCCATCTTGGCCGCCATCTTGTCCGCCATCTTGTCCGCCATCTTGTGTCCGCCATCTTGGCCGCCATCTTGTCCGCCATCTTGTCCGCCATCTTGTGTCCGCCATCTTGTCCGCCATCTTGTCCGCCAACTTGTGTCCGCCATCTTGTCCGCCATCTTGGCCGCCATCTTGGCCGCCATCTTGTCCGCCATCTTGTCCGCCATCTTGTGTCCGCCATCTTGGCCGCCATCTTGTCCGCCATCTTGTCCGCCATCTTGTCCGCCATCTTGGCCGCCATCTTGTCCGCCATCTTGTCCGCCATCTTGTCCGCCATCTTGGCCGCCATCTTGTCCGCCATCTTGGCCGCCATCTTGTCCGCCATCTTTTCCGCCATCTTGTCCGCCATCTTGTCCGCCATCTTGGCCGCCATCTTGGCCGCCATCTTGGCCGCCATCTTGACCGCCATCTTGTGTCCGCCATCTTGTCCGCCATCTTGTCCGCCATCTTGTCCGCCATCTTGTGTCCGCCATCTTGGCCGCCATCTTGTTCGCCATCTTGTTCGCCATCTTGTCCGCCATCTTGTCTGCCATCTTGTGTCCGCCATCTTGTGTCCGCCATCTTGTGTCCGCCATTTTGTGTCCGCCATCTTGTCCGCAATTTTGTCCGCCATCTTGTCCGCCATCTTGTGTCCGCCATCTTGTCCGCCATCTTGTCCGCCATCTTGTCCGCCATCTTGTCCGCCATCTTGGCCGCCATCTTGTCCGCCATCTTGTCCGCCTTCTTGTCCGCCATCTTGTCCGCCATCTTGTCCGCCATCTTGTCCGCCATCTTGGCCACCATATTGATTGGGAAGGGGGGAGGGGGAAGGAAGATGTTACCTCTTGAGAGGCATGCTCTCCTGGTATCGGAAATCTGAAAACAGCTGGTTTGTATGAAAAGTTAGTGTATAAACATTGCATACCTTACGGCGGAAAGTTGGTTGCGAAGTTTTTGTATAAACATTGCATACCTTACGGCGGTAAATTGGTTGCAAAGTTAGTGTATTAACATTGCATACCCTACGGCGCAGTACCTGGAGCTACCTCTTCCGTGGATGCTCTCCTGGTACTATACATTCGGAAACTGGTAGTTTTCGAAGAAATTTTTAACGACCAACGGGAAAGTTAGTGTTTAAACATTGCATACCTTTCGGCGTTTTTCGAGTTTTTTACAGTTGCCCAGCTGATTCTATCATTGGGCAAATTTGTCAGCATTTTGTCAACTCTAGTGGCACATATTAATATGAATTTCAATCGTTCGCTTGATTTTCGCGTATCAAGTTTGATGCTCCAATTTTAAGTTTCTGGGCCGATCTCTTCGCTCATTGTGCAGACACTTGCGATCATTTCGTCACATTTACACTTGCACATTTACATAAATATGAAACACACTATGTGCTCCTAAGGCTCAATTTGATAGTCTTTAGCATATTATAGGTTTACAACACCACAAAGCACTCACTAATTTTTCTCAATCAAACTGAGTTTTCAATGCAAAAAAACGAGACCGCTTTCAGCACGCACGACAATGTTTTAGCAAGACTATTATGATAGGTTCTTCACTGAATACATCGTTTTTATATCAATGCATACTTGATTTACTTGATCATTACCGGCTTGCAAACTTGCAAAAATTATGACAATCGAAATACTAAACACAATACTCCACCACAATACTGTTTCGAAACACGTAGGCTGGACATTTTCACGGTTCAATCGGCGAGAGAAAACAATACCAATACGAGTATCGCAATGGCAATAGTTGGCGAATATTACGCAAGTGAAAACAAGCATGGTTTCTATTCTAGCATCTAACGGTAGGATCAATTACGAACAGTTGGAAAAATCCCGTTCAAGAAATAGAATACATGAATAGGTTGAAGTAAAAGGGCATATAAGGGTTCACGGTGTGGCCAGATGGTGTATTGTTAGCGCAGTCGGTCTGCACAAGACAGGACCACGGAAAAAAAATAATTTGGACCACCAAATCTTTGTACGCAGCACTGACTATCCTACGGGTAAGTAAAGTTAAAAAAAAACTAGAAATGGTAGGCTTAAACATCCTGAAGATGTCGTGCCGATAAAGAAGAAGGAGTTTGAATACACTGCATACTTCTCTTGCGTAGCCGTGTAACCGGGCCGATATAGCTAATCAAATATAAAAAAAATTATCTTACCAAGTATATATAAAATCTAAGGATATTTTCGATCAATTTTCTACCTTTTTAATTAGATTTTGTGCTATAAATTAACTCTGCTGCTAAATTTCCAAAAATCGCACAATCGGCACAAGTTGTTTGGGCCCCCAACAC
The DNA here is from genome assembly GCF_943734755.1 of Anopheles moucheti. Lineage (NCBI taxonomy): Eukaryota > Metazoa > Arthropoda > Insecta > Diptera > Culicidae > Anopheles > Anopheles moucheti. The sequence continues at coordinate 27,907,915 of NC_069141.1, forward strand.
GGCGAGGCCCTAGGCGACCGCCTACTCCGCCTACCGCCGCTGGTAACAATCGACCGACATCGACCACCGTAACAAAAAAGGCATATCAAAAATGTTTCTTGTGGAGTTTTATATGACTCGAAAATTGACGTTATACTTGTTATATCTTGTAATATAATCGTTTATTATATATTGTTATCAACAATGCAAAACGTCTTACTCCGGAATCCTGCAACTAAGACAAACAGTTTATCCCGTTTACACTGCGGTATTTACGGCTCCATCAATATTAATTCACTTTTCCCTTTTACTCGTTATTAATAAGTAACACAGAACGCGAGTTAAACTATGTTTAGGCTGACAGTCATTTGCAGACGATCTTAATGCCATTAGCAAAGCATCTTGCAAACGAAACGGAATCAAATTAGGCTTGTGGTTGTGACAAAACCATCATCGTTCGCCTTTATCATCGTGTAAGACGAATTACGGAGGATATCATCTCAAAAGGAATATCTGAAGTTACTTTGGCTTTGGTGTTGCGTTGCGGTACGAACAACGGGTCGTTTTAATTCGTTTAGAGCTTCGCCCTTCATGGGCTAAGATTGTGATGCGTGCATGATAGCGTATGTATTTGTTTGTGATAATTGAGAATCAAATAAAACCATTTATAAACCCTTTTAAAGCCAAGCATGATGAGCACGCTTTTTCACATTCGCCGTTGCATAATTTATGCTGTGAGCGAAGAAGCAAAAATGATCCAATTAAACGGGTTTCCCTTTTTTAATGAGCCATTGCAACGAGGGTTCGGGATGAGTCGCATTCTCGTGATGCCAGAGGTGTTTGGAAATTCATTCCCCATGAACGATCGTTTGCAAACATCGAAACTATTTAGCTGTCAGCAAAGATATTTCAATTCAGCGCAATTCTTTTCATTTCCAACCCCAAGAAAGCATCCATCCAAATGTACCATCAATGCGTTGTGTCCCCAAAAAGATGCCATCCGTCATGATCGGAAAGTTCGAAACTGCCAAGGCGGTACCTTCCCGGGAAGCCATTTTTAATTGAGTCAAATTTAAATAAGTTGAGTGATTTTATCCATGAATAATTCACCGCTTAATGGATGATTTCGAAACTTCAAACGAAAGCCCTTTTGTGTGTGTGTCTGTCCGTTGGCCCGCTTGTTTAATTTTATTTCTTTCTTCAGCTGAACGAAAGGATTTCCACAGGAGCATTTACTCTGATCCATTCCCACGTTGCTTGCCGTGGGCAGAAGCTGCAGAAGCGTAATGGAGAATTATGATCTTCGGTGGCGAGAAGAGTCAACAGCAATTGACAAGCGGACAGTTTACGGCAGGAAGTAACTTCTCGTTTCCACCGTACGGCAATGAATATTCAATGAGTATTTTATGGTGAAGGAGTAGGAAGAAGAACAACTGTTTTCTTACTCAAACTTTTCAGCACTAAGGTCTGCAGGACATTGGATAGTTTTCTTTTGAACTTTTGCTGTAGTGTGCTTAACGTTCCAAGGCAGGAAAGGTTTGCTTTGAACTTTAAATGCAAGCGATTCACCGTGTTGCATAAAACATCAGACATCCAATGATTAATTGGCATTTCAGCAGGGGCTGAGGTAAATTAAAAGCTAAGTAGCAGAGTAAATAATTAAAAAATGGTTTCATTTTTCATGAAATGCGAGATTAGAAACGTCAAAGCAAGGAGCGATCTCCTTGATAAAATCATACATAATTAAAATGAAAAAAAAATAGGAATACATAATTACAAAGTTGATGATTTGAAGGAATCTGAATTTTTTTTTTTTTCAATCACTAATTCAAGATATGGACAATATGGACTCTCACATAACTTCTATTGTGGAACTTGGTCTAAGTATGCCTAAAGCTACTTTGACCTTCATAGTATTAAAGATCTTTCCAAAAAGCATAAACTGAAGTAAACTTCCATATTTTTGTTTAATCCCCTTGTCGTCATTTGAAAATGCCAGCTAGCATTTTCGCGCACAGAATACATATACGTTTTTAACTTCACTTTTAATACCAGTCATTAGACTTTCATGGTTCAAGGTACATGCGGAAATTTAAAATCATGCGACAACGGTTTTATTTTCTACCCTGTCCACGATACACACGGCACTCTTTTCCGCTAACTGATTTTAATGTCCATGGTGGTACCAGTTTCGTATGCGTAATGCACCATTACTTTACACCATCAAGCCGGGTAACATGTCGCACTAAAAACCCATCCATTGAACGGTCGCAATAAAACGCATTACAAGGCGGCTGGCTGACTGGTGAAAAGATCTGACGTTCTCACAGGCACAATGCACGATCATAACCTTACCGTTTTATCCTTCCCGTACCGTAGTGCAACATTTTTTTTTCCTATTTCTGCTTTTTTTTAATTTTTAGCCAACCTGTAAACAACGCCCTCCACCAAGGAGTTCCGCTAAACATTTTATGCTGCTTTACGATTACAACTGTACAAAGCTCGTTGGTTGTGGTGCAATGCTGCCTTAACGGTGGCATCCCACCGACCATGGAGCGGCCGCAAACCGGGCGGGAGTGTTGCTTCAGCTGGCCTGGTACGTCTGGTTTTTGTGTTGTGTTTCATTTTTATTTCTGCACCGCTATTTCGCTCCATTAGTGATGAATAATTTATGCTGCACGAACATTAGAAAAGAAACAGCCAGCAGCGGCAGGATGCTGCTGTCGAGCAGCGCCGAGAAACAACAGATGGCCTCGGTTCTGGCGGCTTGTTTCTTCCACTTGTTTCGTTACCGCATTCTTTTATTTGTTTTGAAGTATGGAAAATAAAACATCATCGAAAAATTGCTCCACTTCGGTGCACGTGGCACAACATTTGACGTGCGACAACGGTTTGCGGTTTTCGTGTGCGTATTTGTTTTTGCGGGGTCGGGTTTTGCTATCATCGTGGTGTGTTAGCTTGTTCCGGTGTATTGTGTGCGGCTGTTGAATTTTTACAGAATATTTTGGAGAACTAAGGGGAAAACAGTACCCGAAATTATATTTTCTACTAGCCGTAATTCAATGGTGGCTTGTCAGAATTGATTTTATGCATAGTATGACTTGATATTTATTTGTGGTTTCACTTGAACAATGGTATGCTGACCTTTAAAAAGAAAGTAATTCCCCCAATTTACCAGCCAGTGGGGTATGGTCAAATTATTGACGGTTGAAAATTGCCATTCTTTCTACGTCTTTCCCTTGAGACGAATAATTATTCGAAAGAACATTCGAGAAGAATGGAAACATTATTATCATTATCGGTACGTCGTTGCTTTCCACGTTTCCAATTACCAAATTTACCATTTCTACATCATGAAGACTGGTTCGGAATAGAAAGTGAGAGCGAGCCAGAGAACAACTGAGCGAGACAGCAAAAACACCATCTTCTTCGCATCTATCAACGGCCCGACATTCACAAAGCAGCTCATGACAAAAAAAAACTAGGGGAAGCATTTTCTCGGGGGAAATTGTCGCGTGCTCACATTACGCAAAATGTTATCTTTCCGGCACAGACGGCGGGAGGACGATAAAAGGGCGCGGCAGAATATCAAATTCAAACAAATCACAACCTGTCAGAGTCTCCTGGGGCATTCCGTGACCGGAGGCATCAGGGATATTCTTCCCCCTTTCATTCGCCGCACGGTAACCGTCGTGATGGAACAGAGATCCGGCCGTCTATATTTGATTAAAGCCCTATCGACAGAATGGGCACCCGGAATGGAAGGCGCACGCTGCATCCGGACGGATTTGTTCATGGCCGCATGGGACGAGAACAAAAAAAGAGGGAAAGCATCGGTCCGGCAAGGGTGAATAACTTATGAAAACGTAAGAATCAAACGAAAAGAAACAAGCAAAATCAAGTGCAAATCGCTCGTGTTAGTGTTCGGCTAGGAATAAAAGACACTCCGGAAAGCAAAAACCAACCCCGGAAATGGCAGAAAATTAAACCGAATACACATACACCCACTCCAGTTGTGCGTTGCCATGGTTGAAGGGTGTAACGAAGAAGTACTGGGACAAACTGGTAGAGTTTGATCAGACTCGGTCAGATCGATTGACGGTGTAATGGTAATGAAGTGGACGCGGTCAATCACTGTGTAGAATCGGGAGGGGACTGAGGGTGTGTGTGTTTGAGCAGTTTATTGATTTTGCGTTGTACGGCATGTATGGGTACGATAAATAATCAACCGTTTCAGCATTATCGATGCATCCCATATGGTGGTTTTTCATCTACGACGCTTAAACTTTACCGGACACCATTGGAGGGAATAAAAGAGGGATGAAAATGATTAAGATCAAAGCGGGTAAGTGAGTAGGCTTGGATGGTTAGCTAAGGGGAAGGTTTGGGATAAGCGAAAGTATTGGTAAATAGTGCATTCACACATCAGTAGGCATTGGGTTTGATCCTTTGAAGTGAGGTTTCATACGTGACCGGCCTATATCTCACTTGAATTAAGGACGTTTAATTTCACTAAGGACACTAAGGACGTAAATGACACTTGAAGGTGTATACTCAAAGGGTGAACATTGGGAAAGTTTTTTGATGGTTTTTTTCGATATGACAGGACAGACTGTCAAACGATGTGCTATAATTCATTTATAGTCAATGACTTAAGCTGCAATATTGAGATTTAGTATACAAAACAATTTAATTATTTATTATTACATTCTGACGTCTCATTGGCTAAGTAAAATACAAATTTCTCAAACCATTTCCTCCTTGTCTTCTGGGCAAGCTCGGTAGAATACATAAAACAATCATAAGCATAGAAAAACGAATCATAAAACAGTTTAATATTACTTAAAACATCACAAAATCTCGAAGATGATTAATAAGTAAGATTTTTTCCTTGGATTATTTTTTTTCTGTATTTTTCTATATCGTATTTTAATTTTGAAACATCTTTTTGTTATGATTTATTATCGAATTTTGTTGGTTCTAATGATTCATGAAGAAACCTTAAGCAACTACAGCGTTTCCCATCGACTTAAGAAAAATTATCTAGGGGAAATTCCGTAACGTTAAATAGAAAAAATTAGCAATCGTAATGTTAAAATTTATAAGGATTTATATATTTTAACAGTAATGTAATTTCCTTCCAAACATTCAACTTTCTACTTTAATGTCAAGGTAAAAGAAAGAGATTTAAAAATAGTTAGTAAAGCAAGATTAAAAACGAATCAATCGGTTATGATATACTTCACAATACATTGAATGTGCGAAAGAGGAAACAACATTTTTATAAACACTTACCACTCAGTGAAGCTTCACTTTGAATCACTTAAGAAAGCAATTATAAATAAGCTTTTCAGTCCTCGTGGCCAGCCCATCGATTCACATTACCTCCAAGGATTATGGCCACAATTTCTCCGCTTATGGTGTGTCTCCACAGGGAACGCTCGAACGATATTAACTTTCCAGGATACAGACCACGCATGGCGCAATCAACCGTTCCTGGTGATCCCGGTCCCTAACCAAATTCAAAACGGTCTGCTTATCATCTCACATGACACTTTCATCAATCATTTGCGAGCCTACCTTACATCGGGCATTGCTTCATCAGCGTCCCGCTTGGGGATCGTTTGAATCATGATTTTGCCCTTTGGTCACATCCCCACAAGTCCCTGTCGGCGACACGCTGCATTTATAAATGATTATCCTTTACTCCCATCGCAGCCCGAACGCAGCGACCATCGGGTCACCGGTATCGTAAGCAGGGAAGGCGCACACATACAACATCGCTTGAAATATTCATACCGTTGGGTTCTAATGTGCTCTTGCGCCCGAATTAATCTGTTTTCGGCACTGCCCGCACTATCCATGGGTTTCCCAGGAGAGATATCAATATTCCTCACGCAGTCTGCAAATTGTTCTTTAGCTGGCAAAGCTGCTGGACGCTCCGTCCTCCGTGCGGCAGAAAGGGGAAATTGTCACATAAACACGGCCACACCACGCCATCCATCTCGGTCCCGCGTCCGCTGAGACAGTTTTTCATTTAGAAGCACAGCAATCGCCCTCGGGGAGCCGTTTCGACCTGTTTCGAGTTCGATGGCAATCCCAAACCGTAACTCGGTGCGGATTGATTGTAGCTGTGTAAAGTCACGTTTCGCCCAGAATTCGAACCCGTTGCACTGGTGGTGGAAGCGCATGGATTGAATAACGAACATTGAAAGCACTCACCCGGGGTACGCCATGGGGGGCAGGTCCAGCGGCGAAAGCACTGGTCTCTTCCGACCGGCAAAGCCGACAGGATCAGTTGCCTTTCCCTTAATGGAAAACGAATCAACTGCGACGGGTTCGATGCACCGTGGTTGCCCGCTCGTTTTGTTGAATGCTTTTCTCCCCATTTGCGAGCGTGTCCTTTGCGTGTCAGTTTTTATCTGCTGCCTCCACCATGCGGACGCAGGACATCGAACCGAAACCGTAGCTACCGATTGCATCCCGTCGATGGTGGAGGTGGAATTGAATGACCAACTCGATCTCATCGCCAAATACACACACACAAACTGGTATCATTGTCGTTCTGCCCCCAAAAATGCAGATGGACAATCATAGTCTGTGACATTCTTACCAGCCACAAAGTTCCACCGGTCCCAGGCTCGATTCCCAGCACCCAGAAAAGCACACGCAAAAACCGAAAAGTGTTGATCCGATTTGAATGATTTGCTTTTCCATCGGAGACGGATTCTCCAAGGCGGGAAAAATGGGGTCGGAGAAAATCGGTTTTGAATCGGACGGAAAGACGAGTGAATGCGTTGTTTGGTGAAAGGATGGTTGATACCACCTTCGCTGGTAGCGCTCGCTGCAGAATGCGTACATTTGAACATAGGGTGGCCGTTTCCCTCCAGCTGTTGCAAGTGTTGAGTTCGCTGGCAGGGCAAAATACTCTGATAGGATCAAACATTGACCGACGTCGAATGGAATCGAATCAAGCAGCAAAATGGGAAGCATTATTTTTAGCAAACTCCAAACGCTGGATGCTTCTTACCGTGAGGTATGATCGGAAGAAAGGTACAAACGATGGGACCAATAATGGGAGGGGTAACTTTCGAAGGAATGTGTTAAGATGACATCAGTTGAGCTATTTTCGAACTGAAAGTTATAATCTTGTTGCAGTTGAAAGCTAGAAATGAACTATTTTCTTTAAATCAATTTTGTGAAATCTTCCTAAGACTGTATCCTAATGTCCTCCGATTCCACCCACTGTTCTATAATCCTGTGTACTGAAATTTATATTTCCATCATTTAACTACTTAAATATAGGTAACATGATTATAGTTAGACTTATAGGTAACTAAATAACAAAAATGAATACGATGGTTTAAAACTGAAATATTTGTAGAAACTGTAAACCATAATAAAGAGAAACTAAACAATAACAATTTATTTTTTAACTTAAATGATTTCTTATTTATGTTCTCGTCAGATCAGCCACGTCGTATTAATTTATTTTGATACAGTCGCAGCCGAACAGTCAGTCTAGGATTGGGAAACGATCCGTATGGGGTGTTGCTGCTCTAACCATAAAAATACCCTAATAACACAAATAATAAATAAATAAATTAATAGGGAAATTTCAATAATCTCGAGAAAATGCAAATAAATATACACCAAGGAAGATAAAAAATAATATAATGTAAGGAACAGGACAAAACAAATAATAAAAATAAACATAACAATTATACATCATAAAAAGTACAACGTGAATAAGAAGTTTAGAAAGAAAAACAAACTATAGTAAAGTATTAATTAAATAACAATAACATCAATTCAAAATAAAGATACATACATAACGCATTACTGACAGAGTTGAAACCCAATGGACATAACATAAACATGATAAACATAAACGGAATAGAACATATTTTTTTCCAAAGTCTCCCTTCACAAGCAACTCATGTCATGACATTAGAGAAAACCCCTTCACTGCTCGTCGTTGTGCCTTCGTTGCGCCTACAATTGCAAAACCTTTCTTAGACACCACTTAGATTTTCCCCTTTGTTTATTCTTTCATTTTCTTTCAATTTCCATTCATCACCCAACTGGTCCTAAACCGCAACCACTGTTAACTGGTCGTACCGTACCCTTCGTCTTTCGGTCGGGACTCTGCAGCACCCTGTTGATCACAGCAATTACTTCTGCGCGCCGGCTTCTCATCTTGCTCGACATTATGACGCACGTCAACCAGAACAGCATCCTGGTGCTGCGAGAAAGGCCCTTGCGGGTGTTTTCCATCATGTTGACTCGAGTGCATACTTGATTACGGCAATGCTCCGAAGGCTGTTCGGCCTCGAAATTAAAGGGATGAACATCATTCACCAACCAATGCTGTCTTGTGTCTGTCTTTTTTTGCACTCACTCTCCATCAATGCTTAGCTACGCAACTGCCGATGATTATAGAAGGAGTTGAAGCATGTTACACTTGCTTGATTTCTTGAAAAACGAAAATCTTTCCTTCTCAGCAGGGACTATTGTTCGGTGTTTGCTGTTGTCTAAACGATTAAGATAATTGATGATTTTGAAACGAGTGTCCGGGCGTTTTGTTTGACTGGGAAGAGTCAATGCAAAAGGGGGACGAACGTTTGCACTGTACACAATGAAAATAATCAACAAATCATGCCTTGTGTTTTCCTTTTCAAGTGAAAAGAAAACAATTTTCAATAGATTTCCGTTCATTCACACCACACCACACACTGGAAGGCATGAAAGGAAACAAACAAGCATGTACGTACATAATTCGCTCATCCCGGTGTGCCCGGTGTTAGCCAAGAATCAAACCCTAAGAAAATATCCCCGTTCATGCTTTTTGGGAAGATTTTTATCCCTCGGTAAAATGTACCCCACGTGCTCGGAAGGGAGTGTGTGTGCGTGTGTGCGTGTGTGCTTGTCTCGCTCGTTCCTTCAGCAATGTTACCACCGTTTTTCCTATTCTGGTGAGAAAAGTCACCGCATGCTGTGGTGCAACCGTCGTGGCTCATCGTTCGCTCCCGTTCACACTCTCTATAACCGGTGAGATGAGCAATCTCCTGCGGCGTGAGTAAAACTCAAGGAGCCAGCAGCTTGCTTGTTGGTACATTTTCCGAAGCATCCAACGAAAGGGAAGCAGTACGCCACCAGAAAGAATGCTGCTGTGAGTTTTCTTTTCCCCACGTGGGAAAGAAAGGTGGGAAAGGATGAGAGCTGTTAGCAGCATCACACCATTGCTCTCTTTCTCGCCGTGATTTTTTCCTCACGACCGACGTACCAAAGCGAACAAAATACCCTTCCGAAACCAAAGGAAAGGCTGGAAAAATGTATTCGTTTTTCTTTTTCACATTAGTATTATTTTTTTCTGCGTATTCATACCAAAGTGGACAGCAAAGTTGTTATCTCTGCGAGTAGAAAGATGTTTACTAGCGCAACAAATTCTACTCTAAGCGTACACAATCATCAAACCGGCAAGAAAATTGAAGATGCAATAAAATGCAAGAATTTATTACGTTCGTATCGGGTGTACGATCAAACCCAGCCGTATTGTATCTGCATAATTTTATGGCACGCGCTATGGCGTTGTTTTCAGGGTGAATTTGATTCGCTGTAATAGAGGGGTTGTTATGGTATTATGGTCTTTTGCTTTGTGCATTTCGTGTAACGTTTATATAGTGCTTAGTTCTACGCTACAAATTTACAGCTTATGTGACGTATTTCATTGCCAAAAAGGATAAATGGAGATCATAAGGAACTCTGGTGAGTTGAATACAAGTTATTGGATTCAGACACGATGTACCATTCTCTCGTTGTTTTTTTATTCCAAACATTAAACCCTCGTTAGGGAAAATTCTGTAGAGAGTTCCAACTACTCCATACTTAAGGAACACATTGAATAATATCACTCTGATTACAAACATCCCAAATATAAATACCATAATAAAGGAATTTGGTGTTTGGAACAGGAATCTTGAAACTTCTGCTGCGTTCATCATCTTAAATTCTTGAATAATTTCACGTTCAAATTGGAAACAAGAAAAAGGCCGAAAGAAAAGAAAGAAAGAAAATAAAGAAAGACAGGAAAGGAAAAAAATAAAGAAAGAAAAAAAGAAAAAAAGGAAAAAAGAAAGAAAGAAAGGAAAAAAAATGAAAAAAAGGAAAAAAGAAAGAAAGAACAGAAATTTTGTTTTAAAAATGTGATAGCTCCTCTGTATGGTGGAAGGTGTAGTAAGATACAACAACACAAAAATATTGTTCGTTGAACAGAAAACACCCATTAGAAGAAAAAAAAAACACTTTAACACAGCAAAATAAATCCGCTTGTTGCCAGCTAACGAAGCTCTTGTAACGAAGATTCAATATCTACCTTGAGATCGCTTTGCATTGCTGCCCATAAACATCTCTACAGTCTTTTCCTTCTCTCAGTTGAAGATGTTTACATTGCTCCTCAAGGAAATTGATCAAGATCCGCGTCTGGTGAATGCAAAGTCAGCAGCAAACTTGCCCACCATAACGCTAACCACTTGTTTTGTGAGGAAAAATAAAACAATCCCAACCGCAACGCAAATCGAGTCAGCAATTTTGCCACCAGCGCCGAAGATTGTTGTGTTGTTGCGCTGGTAAAGCCTTCGAGCAGTGAATACAGCCCAATTATTACGCACCAGTTCCGTCTTGTAGTTGTTTAATTTGTTGATAGGAAAGCGCATTCACCAGCAACGCATCGACCGGGTGTTTTGAACCAATATTGTCTCGATATTGCGAACGTTGAATGCAAATCCAATCAAAAGCTCCATTTCCACACATCATCATCCGCAGCACATGCCCGATTGCGTTGCCGTATGCAGAGCTCATTAATTATGGTTTGTTTTCCATTTTCTTCGACTAATTGCCAGATGCGCAAACTGAAGAGTGCTTCGATGCTCATGTGCCCAGAGGTGGAAATGGTGTAGGGAAATTAGTCACTCGTACGCTTCCACTACTGTGAGTTGGTTTTCGATCAACGTGCGGAATGAAAAAAAAGGACCGGGAAAGAAAATACATTTCCTTCGTCAAGGAGGCATGTAGCACAACAATAAGAGGAAATGGCATCCAAGCAGGCAATCGGTGTCGGTGCTACACCATTCACCATATCATTACCATGCACATTCATTCAAGCAGCATACTGCAACGAAGCAAAATTACGTGTGGTTTTGTGGTGACAGATGAATTGGCACCAGAGCGGCAAACGGGTAGGTCGTCTATCGTGTTCAATCTTGAATTATTTCCTCCCACACTGCCACCCTGCCCTTCTTCCAACGATGACGATTTCATTAGAGCATTTCGCCAAGTCTTGTACAAATTCCATTCCCGTTTGGTTCGTTCCTCCATCCCAGCTTGATACCACCGATTTTATATTACAAATAAACCGAGACACCGTGGGCGAAACTAATTTAAATGTAAATCAAGCCAAATCATCAGTTCGCAACGGATCACCGAAGGACCAAACTGGACCACGGGACGATTTCATCGGAGCCCTCATCGGAGGCTTCTTGTAAACCCGGAGAACCGGCGAAAATGGAAAGGAAAACGCCCGGACGGACCTTCGTTCTACTTTATTTAACATTCATCGCGCACAAGCACAATTACTGGCGCAAAGACTGGCTGCCAACACGGGCCAAGGCTCGTTTCGCCGAGACCGTTTTTGACCAGTTTGACAATCGTAAAGACAACCGGTCTGAAAGACAAAGTTCGATATAAGAAGCAATAAAATGTAATGAACTTTGTGTTTTCCCCCTCTGCTTCTTCCCTTTTTGGGATAACAATGGCCAGAATGGTGGGTCTTTTGTGCATTTTTTGTGTTGTTTTTGCTGGACGAACGGGGTTTGTAACATCTTTTACCATCGGTATGGTCGTATGGCGCCATGCTGATGATTTCATCTCTTCATTCCTTCAACCAAATACAGCCATGGTTCATTTCGGTCCAGCGCATAAAGTTGGCGAAGAAGCTGGTTTCGCTTCTGCTAGAGCCACTCACCACTGCTAGCCATGACCCTACCGAAAACACATTCCACCACCGTTGACAATGTGTGCTGGGTGCTTTCTTTTGAGCGTTCCAAAAAATTACCCAAAGCGAATAGAAATGATACACATTTTTCTCAACCCACATACAAAAGCGAACCTCCGGGGGTTGCTTTGGGTTTTGGTCGCATACGTCCAACTAGCGGTACGGTTTTGATTAGTTTCAGTAACAAAATCAATAAAAATGGATCGCTCTCCGAATAGTACGTGATAATCGGTGGTGTGGAGTGTGTAAGTGTATGTATTGTATCTGCCGAACGCTATCACAAACTATCGAACGATTCGAGATGTGATCGAGCAGATCATTTGCGAAGGATAGTTATACGGAATTGACCCATTTGTTGTTGGGTTATGGTTTTGTTTGTTTTACGAAAAATGTAACACAGTGATTGACGTAAAAGTACGATTTGCGTTGCGTCGAAACAATGTAGTCAATGAAGAAAGTTATAGTTTTATTTTATTATAAACCTGATGATCTTATTCTTGAAATGTAAAAATTCTAGTTTCCTCAGGGGATAACAAAATAAATTATGTGGAGGTAAAATGTTTATAACTTCTATTCGATGTTGTGATCCTCAAGTTCTAGTCTTATTCCATTGTTTTCTTTTTCTACTTCTCAAGTGCTATTGAGACCTTTTTCGTGACTGTTCTGGAAGCTACAAAGCCTGCAAAATAATACAATAATCCAAAAATAAACTAACAAACTTCAAGTATTTAATACATAAACTAATGTCCACTTCCAGCAAATATTCCAATATATCGTTTTCTTGTTGATTATCGCTCGCTCGATCATGTTTAGAGAAGGTGAACATAATTTAATCTTTAGCAAACTTAATGCTCAATTTTAGTTGTTCTGTTTTAGCTCTTGTCTTAACTAAATGGTACAGGAAAATCGCATGAATTGCAAAATTGAAAAAATACACTCTCAGAATTTGATAATCACACATACACACACTGTAAATGTGCCTATTGTCTGTTATTACTTCTACATATTATGTCGTTGACGACTGCATAAAACTCATCAACAAGCCAATGAACAGGAAAGACTATCAAGTCAACCCATTTCTTCAATTTTCTTTTAAAGTCACAATCAACTCACTTCCCCAATTCGTCCGTCGATAAAACCAATTTGTCTGCCTCATCGACATCCTGTGACCCAGATTTCCCGGGTTGCCTGATTTGCAACCAATTACAGCAACTTATTCATACAACGCTGTCGCTTACAGACGACGAACTTTACCGTTGGATTTTGGGAAACGGAGCGACCCAGTACCATCCACCCGGCCAGCCGCGTGTGTGTGTGTGGATGTTGATTAAAAAGCATAAATAACAATGATATTTATTTGCCCCTGATTGCTAACGGTCGTCCCCGAAGACGCAACGGACACACATTCGACCTGGGGGGGAGGATAAGGAAAGGATAAACCGCTTTCGTTCTCCTGCGGGTCCTATTTGTGATGTAATTTGCTGCCATCGGGTGGAGGGGAAATTTGTCCATGAAGGAACGCATGGTCGGACGAGGTAAACCACAACCGGTGGGAAAGGGGGCCCAGTGGAGAAGGTTGATTTGAATCGAAAACCGTAATAATGCTGAAACCGCAACGGCAACTTGTTTGCCTTCTTCGGTACCGGCGCCATACGTCCAGCTTCAGCAACGATGCGAAGTGTTGATCCGGTTTTCCGAAAGGATGAACCGAAGGAACGCTTGCTGGAAGGAATAACGAACTTCTGGCCCACACACACACACGGGGGCACTGCTCAAGAAGACGGCCACCAACAACCGAGCGGAGTTTATTGGTTTGTGTAATCCAAAAGATTCAAATTAAATTGCTCAACCGTCCACCGGTCTGGCATCGTCGTGCGCCAAGCAAACCCGTGCCTGGACGGTTCTCTGCCGCCCTCGGTCAGGGTGGGCAAAACTTTTGCTCAACATCTTTCACTGCGTAATGGCACCCAAGTACCAAGCACGGGGCAGTGTTGTAAGATGCAACAAGACGGCACCAGAACGGCACCAAACCTAAATCCCTGACTTTTGCCTTATTTGGTGCCGTGTTAAGCAGGGAATGGCGTAATCCTGGCAATCCGAGCACCACCGAGATCCACCTTTTGGTTCGCAGCTAGGAGGGCATCATCCGATGCCCCAAAACCGGACACATTAAGAAGAAACTTTCAACTGGATTTGCAAAACCACCGAACCGACGCTGACCGCAAACAGTCGTCGTTTGTATAATGCCAGTGCAGTGGCATTATGTGCTGCATCGGAATGGGCTTTGCTGCAGGCGGGTGCTTGATCTATCGGGCCAGGCGTTTGGTCAGATGATTTCGTAGCCGTTTCGTGCTTGTGGGTTTCGTAGGGCTTTGCCCATCTTTGCATTCCGTGTGCTTTCTCCCGTGACGAGACGGGAACAGACGTTTGATGGAGTGATTCGCAACAGTATTGTGCTGCATAGCATCTTAAGACGTTCTATCCTGGAGTAAAGAGCTAAAAACTCCATTCTGATGACTTGCGATTCTAATTTGATTACAAAATACCTCGAATTGAAAGTCATTCATATCATTCTGCAGTCATAAATCCGACATGTGTCGGTTAATAAAGTTATCGAACCGAACCGAACGTAAAATAAACTGATCATCTAATGAACGCACAGCTCACATCTCACACAGTATGATCACATCTTCCACAGTATCTGCCCATCTTCTACACGACACTGTGCCTAATACCTGCCTGTACACACCACGGTAACAATACCTTCGGTAAGTGTTGCGAAAACTCCCAAGAGGTTAACCGCAGAAATTCCTCAAAAGACTATAAAATATATCGTACCCAAGGATTCTGCTCTATTATTTATCGAGCCTCGACCTGTAATCTATGGCATCGACGCACACCGTTTCGCTCCGGATGGCGCAGTCAAGTCTTCGCGTTTTTCCACCACCCCAAGCACGGCCTCATCTTTTATTCGCTCAAGATAGAGAGAAAGTTTTGCAAGCCCCCCAAAATCGAAGGTGACCTGGTGGGGGAGCGTGGTGCGTGGAACGTTTTGACGCCAACAAGGAACCACTCACAATTGCACCCAAAGGAGGCTGAAAACGATGCGCAACATCGGGCGCGGTTAACCGCAAAGGTCCTGCGATAGTGCCAGCGGAAC
Source organism: Anopheles moucheti (assembly GCF_943734755.1). Classification (NCBI taxonomy): domain Eukaryota; kingdom Metazoa; phylum Arthropoda; class Insecta; order Diptera; family Culicidae; genus Anopheles; species Anopheles moucheti. The sequence goes on from NC_069141.1 coordinate 27,923,106, forward strand.
CGGAAAATCGTGAAACCGAAACGGAGTTCGTTGCCAAAATTCCAACCTCCAAATGCCAAGTGGTGTATCGCGCGGATTATAAAAGGATGAGAATGGCCTTTGTGGCCAATGGGTCCCCCCCGGCCTAATTCGCGTGGCCAGCTGCCAAAGTGGGCGGTTCCTGTTTGTATTTTTTTTATGAAGCGGAAAAAGAACCGAATGGAACTGCAAGAAGACCAGTGTGGCCATTGTTTGTGCGGTGCTCAGTGGAGCTTTTTGTTATACTCGTGGCCTCTACCCTTACTTGACGACGCCATGCTGGCGGCCAGACTTTCCTTTGCCATTATGCGTCAAAGCAGGGCGCGTTTCTGCATTCTTATCGACTAAATCGGATGTGTGAGCAGCATACGCTATGTGCTATTATTAAGTACCGCCCGTGAAGGTCTCTTATCTTGTTCTCGCTTTTCGCCAACATCGAGCAGCAGCAATGTATGAATATTCAAATTCGTTACATAAATGTCGCCAATGTCGGCCATTATGTCGGGTCGATCAGTATTTATGTCGGCATTGTCCATCGATCTTGTCACTCGCTGTGATGACACGACGTGGTGAGTGAGTGTATGTGAGTTTGGATGGCGCAACACAAAGCACAATCATTCTTCACCATGCAATTCTAATCCGGATGCAAACGGAGTAAAAACAACAAAACAAAGGAAAAAAAACGAAACAATTGCAATGCCATTTTGCAGTGCCATTTCCCAGTAAGACACCCTCTCAGTGGGAAATCGAACCGGTTATCACACCGACCAGCATTAACTCGTAAATCCATCACCGAAAAACGACCATTGCTAACTCGTACCAGGGTGTGAAAGAGCATCATTCGGAAGCGCACAATACCGGGGACCCACAGAAAAGAACGCACAGCACTGGGCCCACACCGTGCCCGCCTTTTGTCACCGGATAAAACCATAAATCCTTCGGAAAACCGTTACCATTCTCGCACCATAAATCCATCGCTGGCACCGTGCAGCCGAAGATATCGTATCGTGCGTATGACACCGCGGCTTGCACTTCTGCTCGGTTCGGTTCCTTTGCCGAACAGCTGACCATTTTCACAGACCCACGGACAAACACCAGGCAGGAGATGGGACCACGCTCCAAGGGCTCAATGATTGCTCAATAAACAAATGGTACGGAATGAAGTTTCTTGGCTATCGACACTCGAAAAGATCGCACGCTCTGATCGATCGGTATTGGACCGTCGTTTTCTGGCGATGGCACTAGAAGCGATGGTCAGTAGGATTAGCAATTTGGTGTTTATCTTTCGCTTACCGTAAGCTCTTAAGCTCGTATGCACCATTCGCAGTGGATCGACCAGGGCCGGGCCATCTTTGCGGAACCAATTCAAGGGTGATTATTTTAATGGAACAAAGCTTGGGGGGAAAAAAAACTTGTATAACAGCTGACACGTGCATATGTGAAGTGTTTGGATATGAACGGCCTTTTAGTTGGATATGAACGGCCTCTACTTAAGGTTTTTTTTAAATACTTCATACTATTTGATTCGCTAAAAGCTATACCTAGTTCTTTTATTCATAACCTATCAATTTACATATTATCAATGTTACTTACTTACGTAGTTATTTTACTTACTTACTTTTTCACTTTTTTACTTACTTACCTACTTACGTACTTACTTACCTACTTACATAATAAAACTCAACAATAAATGTATCTAGTCTCCCTAGTTTTTGCTTATTGTTAGTCGTCTTTGGAAATCAACACAAAAACATGATTTTTTTTTCAAAAACTGTTATTTTAGATAAATTTTTTATCTCGCTTTTCTAAAAGTTATAACAAGTCGAATAGAAATTTGAAGTATATTGAAATATTGAACATAATGGGGGCGCCCAGTAGTTTAGTGATTTAGTAGCAGAACCGTTCCTACGGGTCTTCCCAAATGGGTACGACTAAAAGATAAAAAATTTAAAAAGAAACGAATTGTAACACAACTAACGAACTCCAAGTTATAAAGGCAACGATACATAGAAGAATTAAACAATTCTTAAAGACCATCACCAAATGTTAATATCGCGTTTCCACAAAGCTTGCATCGCCATAATGTTATTCCCTACAGTCATCTTTCTTATTGAAGTGGTTCGCATACATCCATAAATATCTTTTATCGAACCGTTCGCAGAGTTTAAAAGAAAAAAAAAGGTATAAAAACGCGATAATACTCAAACGCATTTTTACCCCCAGCGAGCACATTACTCGAACTGTGAGCGATTTATCACCGTAGGTAAAGGTTCGGGCCACCCGGTCACGGGAGGGAATAAAATATTCCTATCATTTTGTCAGCCTCTAAGGCAGCCAGCAGCAGTCTCAATCTAAACTCGAGCACGAGAATAACGTCCACATGTTTTAAAGTATCCGATAGCTGCACTGTTAGATGACAATCGACCGGATCGCACCACAACGGTAGCACCACAGAACCGATCGAATGGTAAAGTTATGTTTATTTTACCATGAATATATTGTCCCTTGGGAAACCGCAAAACCGTGGCGCAAGAATATACATTCTGTCCAATAAAGTCCTCATCGGCACACGTACCTCTTTGCATGTAGATCGATGTTCGAAGACGCTGTACGCCCCGGGAAGCCACGAACCGCACACACTGCCACGTGCATCTATTTATTTTTCAATTCGTTTCCCTAACCTGCCCAATGCCCCGATCGTACGTAATCGTCTTGTGCTAGATTGTGCCCTTTTTTCTGACCTTCGGTACGGTACGACGTGTGAACTTTTGCATTACGACACATCCCTAACACTAACACCGACTCGATTGTCTTCCGGAGGCATACATATTTATCTTGGGAACAGATCACACCAATGGGACCACACCAAAACCACCCAAAAAGCGGATAGTCGAAAATCTATTAAACCGAATTTGTGTTTGCATTGGAAAATTGCTGCGCCATCTGGTGCGGGGTTGGCGAAGCTTTAGCGTTAGGTGAAGAATAGCAAAGCAAGGCAAGGCATGTGGCATGTTGTTTTATTTCAACTTTTCATCTCATTCCACGTTTCCCATGGACTTCTGAACATTTTTCCCCATCCGGTGGGAAATATTGGGAAAGAAATTTATGTACACTTGTGGGCAATCTCGATCTTCAATTCGTTTTCTGCCGACAACGGCAAACATTTAGCCGGAACGGTGTGCTGGCTGGGTGAAAGGGCAACACAACAACAGACCCAAAATGCCATCTTCCCAAACTGCATCCCTGAAGGAAGCATCCCTGCGAAAGGTATCTCTTTTCCTTGTTAGTTGGTTCCACTGAAAAGCTTTTATCTTGCACTTCGCCGGAGAAAACAGAATCGGCTCAGTGATCCAATTGCATGCGAGATGCAGTTTTTCGGCTGGGGTTTTTCTCCAGTTGCAGAACTCCACCTGGGGATAGGATAAATAGGCAATATCTGTGCCTGTGGTCGTACATCTTGATATGCATCGTATTTGTTTCTTCGCCCCGTTTTAGGTTTGTTTGTTTGGTTTTTGTTTTACCAAATTACACGTGTTCACGTCAAATGCAAGACACAACTCTGAAGAAAACAGTTAAGGTAAAAAAAAACCAAATGGAACAAGCGAACATCTCCGTCTCCATGGGAACGTAGCGAGCACTGTAGAACCTAACCTGCATCAAGATACAAAAGCAACCGACCAGCGCAAAGAAAGGGAACGAAGAAATTGAGCATGAAATCCATTTTGCAAAAGGATTTCTTTTCGTTTCCCATTTGCCGGCAAACCCATTTGCCTTCGGTTGTATGGCTCTGGGAAAGCGAAGGGGTGTCTTTACCACGAGCAGCAGGCCCAGTGTACAGTGCAGTGTGCGGTTTTCTATTCAAATAATAGTAGCACCGATGGAAAGATTACCAACCTCTTTGCTGCAAGTGAAGAAAGAAAGAAAGAAAGATTGGAAGGTGAATCACAGACAAACACATACGTACACACACACACACCAACACATACAAGCAAATAGTACTACAGCATGAAAAGGTAAAGGGAACATTGCACAGCCCGTGTACGCTCGGAACGATAAGAGGAAACATCTTCTTGGCCGGCTTTCATCCCATTGGATTTGTCCGAGGTCATGTGGATTGTGTTGTAGTGTGTTTGGTTTTGCCAATGTTGATTTTATTCTCAACCCAACACAAAACCACCTTCTCTTTCCTTTCTTCCCTTCCTGGGAGGTTCCTTCCCATTCTATCAAGACTAGTGGAAAGTCTAACGGGGACGTGAGTTACGCGTAGTTCTGAAGAAATTGCAATCCCATCCCAACCATCCTTGCTTCCATCTCTCCCGGGGTTGACATTGCACTTGCAGATAGGGCGACGAACATGTAATCATGTGTGTTCCCGTGAACATCAGTACCATTTCCTACGTTTATCGATCATCTCTGCCTAATGCCTTGTAGCCAGTGCGAATAGAATGAAAGCTTTCCCAGCCCACTTTTCCGAACCCCGGAAGCGAAAAGCCTTTGCTGCCTCGCTACATATGCTTGCAAAACAAAGAAAAGAAAATCCTTTTCCAGCATTTCCGCTCGGGGCAGGGCTTTACTCGGCCATCGTCATTAGATTAAAAATCAATCTGTCATCCGTTACCGATTGCGACGAGTTTAATGAGATTATGGTTTCCATCTGGTTGACGGGTGAAATGACAAATGCTGACTACAATGTAATCGTACGAGGAGCGTGTGTGTGCTAGTGTGATGATTAAAATCTGTGGTTTAGTAACGGAAGGGACTAGAAATTTCTTCCTTGAATGTAAAACATTGTAGGTTTTATATGTGACTGTTTCGATAATTTTTTTTGTAAGACATTAAATAGTTGTGCTTAAGATTTGAACAGAGAATTAGGTAGTCACTGCTAGCATAAAACAAGCTGTTGTAGCGGTTTTGAAACATTCAAATTTGACAGATGTCAAATCGGAGGACAAGGATATGGAAGACAACCGATATGAAGACTATTTTTTGAAAAAATGTGGAAACAGTTTTACGAAATATTCGTTACTAGACTTTATTTGTTGAACTGCACCAACACAAGTTTTTTTTCATTCATCCTATATATGTGGGTATTACAATAATTAATAACTACTTTTTTCAGATGATGTACTGACAAGCTTGATAATAACCGCACTTTTAATCTGTTGAACCAACTCTACTAACAAGAACCATATTTCAATCACGTCTTAGAAGGCATGTATCTGCTTGTTATCACCATTAGTTGGCGTTTCAAACGATCCTCACTCTTCGTTAGCGGGTTGTGTCACTTCTTTCGCAGCTATTCGTTCCTCATTTGTCATCGCAGCTCGTCTATCTGCAGCAGTCTCTAATCACACATCACGCATGCACCGGAATGTGTCAGTAACATCATGAAACCGAACTCGTCTGTCACGGTGCGCCGATGTGCATCCGGAAATGGTACCGGGTAGATAATACGGTTTCTAATTGTGCTTGAAATATGATTGCCATCACTCTTCAATCAAATTTAAATTAGCACTTGCTTCATCTGCCGGCAAATCATTCGACATGGTATCGAGTTGAACCGAGCGGTCCGTACCGTACGGTACGAGATGTTCTTTGCATCTCGACGCATGGTTTCGCACGTGCACTTAGTGGATGTGTGCGAGTAAAAAGTATCCTTGGCTTCATGTTCTCCTCTGGCCGGGCACTGTGCCAGTGGGTTGGGTTTTACCTGGTTGCGAGAGAAATGCGACTCCGTCCGGTTCGCCGTACAAGTACGAGCTCTAATTGACCTGAACTTTTGAGTCATCGTCATCTCGCTGACCGATTCTACGCACCGTAGACGCATGAGGTTCTCTTTCCCACACACACACACACACCCTGGTGCACTCATATGCAGTGCCAAAGAGAAGCAATTTTAATTAAACTCCTGTGATTGTTTCCACTCTTTCTTCCACTGCCTCCTAACCCTCACTGGCCACCGGCACCGGCCAGAAGGTTATTGCAACCGGTTAAAAGGGTTCTAACGCATTGGCGGAAACTAACTGCTCCGGGGCAAAGGTAGTGATCAGTGATGCAGAAGTATAACAGCGCAACAAAAGCGGTTGGGAAATGTTGCCCCTGGCACTGGTGGACAGGATCAAAGCAGAATACGGGGTGAATACGCGCGTGCATCTATCAAGTTCCGGCCGCCCGGTGCTAATGGGTACAGATTTCACCGATGACGCACACGGCTGGAGTTAACTCGGTGAGGTGGTAGATACAGTCTTATACCGGGATTGGTGCAGCAAGACATTTGATGAACAATAAAGCTCCCCTTTCAGTGATCAGGAAGTGAAACATCGAACATTGGGAAAGTGTTTCATTAAAGAAGGACGCATTCATTCCTGTTACGTAGTGAAGGCTATACATTTTGATAATATCACCCAGGACGTTGCTAGTTTGTTGCATGAAATCGTTGAAAAGAAAGCCGAAAATTTAATAAAGAAATCAACTTGCCGGTCTGATGGTGCAATCGTTGCGAGTTTCTCTTATAATCATTTTTCCGATGACGTAATTTTACATTTTGTTAGGAAAAACAAACTTGTACTCCAGATAACTCGTCGAGCATTGAAACCACTAATGAAAAAAAATGATATAAAATCACATCAACCAATACCGAAAATTGCAATTTCTCTTCAACATTTTCATCGCGCATCTACCGCAAACGCAAAACTAATCATCTGCGGCAACGCAACCAACACGGTAAACGCAAAAAAACGCAAATTGCAATCGACGGATCGATTGCAAAGTAAACCGAATCGAATTACACGTAATTCTTCAAAACGCACAGCACAAAACTATTTCCACACCATCATCGCCGGGGCAAAGTGAATATATGCGCTGGGGATTTTTATTTTTTTCCCCCATTTAACAGCACCACGGAACATGCTATCTGTCATCTGGATGACAATTTAGTTAAGTCATTCTGGCACATAGAAATGTAAGCGGTAGGGAGTGGGAGGGGGGAACCCCATCACAGCCACTATTCGTGCTGCGAGCGTTTCGTGCTTTCGTTTTATAATTTTAAATATTTGATTTGTTCTTCTGACATTTTGATGCAACATTCCAATTTCGTTACATTTCGATTTGGTAGCGATATCAATGTGCAAAATCTTTTTGTTTTTTTTTTCATTCCACACATTCATTCAGCCAACGCGGAGAGGAGTTGAAAAAAAAGAAACAAACATTTTCCCGTCGGCGTAGGCTGGGAACACTATTTTAACCAGAGTGAAAGCTGGCTAGCGAGCGGTGAGGGTTTGAGCAGTATAACAACATGTCCTGTACAGGAAAGGGGAGAAAAAATGGTAACAAACAGGACCGTAAGTAAAGCAAACATCAAACCAGGCCAGTGGGCAGATAGGGATAAAACGACAGCACAAAAAAAAGCATCAACAACAGCAGAAACCATTCAGCACAAAAGTCCCGAGCGCGCGATAAGCGCTGGATATCGATAAAAACAATTTGCTCCCCATTGCGACTGTCAACTCGATCACGCATTTGGGACAAGCATGAGCGGGGGCAGGGGTTGGCGAACGAGTCTGCAGGAAAGCCTGCAACATAATCCAACATAGAATCAAACCCTCGCACACCAGACGATCCATTACCCCATTCAGGGCCAGCCGTATGGTGACCGTGCTCGCTGGATGCCAACAATCGACAAATATATTTCATTTATCTATAATTAAATCTAGCAAACTATGGCCGCTGCAGTCCTGCTCTATTTTGTGGTGCGCGATTTTCGTGTTTTGTGTGTATGTGTGTTTGTTTTTCGAGCGTTTTTCCTTTCCTCGTTCACGCCCCTCAAAGGGACAGTGCCAGCAACGGATCCCCCGACAAGGGCTGGTTAAATCCGTGCTCGAAAATCGTGTCTCATTTTTGGAGCCAGGTTTGGCTTTTATTTGCTCATTTGTCCCGCGCCAAAGACGAGCAAGGCAAGAAACACGCATCCTCCGGACCGTCCGTACTGAGGCGTTTCTGGGGGGGAATCTTCCGACCGTTGGTCATTTCTGTCACCAGAACGTGGAACAAAAGAAACTGCAACTCGCATGGGAGAAAGGTCCGTTGGCTTTGCAAAGCGTGGTTTAATCCTTCCAGCGCTTGTTGTCCATTTAGTCGTGGCTCCTTTCATGCGAGAACGGTTTTGACAAATTGCACGACGAGCAAAGCGGACGATGGAGCGAAATAAACGACTGTACAAATGCAACATTTATTTTGTCCAACATTAATCTTCCACAGCTCCGTTTTTTTCTGCGGGCCATCTGGGCACATGGACCAATCTCACAATGCAAGGACCCATTCCGAATCGGAACCCCGAAAAAGGGACACCAAAAAGGCTTCATTAGAGGGTGTGCGCACCCAAATTGGGTGTGCAATAGTACAATAGCGATCAAAATCATATATCATATTCGGTTCGTTATTTGGAGACCGTTCCATTCCTTGTGTGAACCAGCTGCCGTACTACTGGAGACCATCTTTTTTTTTCTCTCTCCGTTTCCGTTCACTCACCAAACAACGGAGCAAATATTACAATAAAAGCCTTCCTACTACTACTACTATGATCGGCCTGTAATTCCATCGACGCTTCGCACCGTAATTCCCCAGCTTGGACGAACATCGCATTCAGGGCCGATCTGCTTATTTGGGGTTTGTTTTGTCGACGCAGAAAATGCAAACAATTCGAACCATTTCCGGTTACAGAAATGTGTGGCGCGGAAACACATCCCGCAAGCGTCTGGACACCCGCACCGGTCCCACCAGAAGTCGAACTGGAAATTGGAATTTATTGCTGGGTTGCTTGATAATCAGTTAAATGCACAAATTTGATTACTTTTCGACTTACCGCGCCGGGAGGTTTTGGAATGGGCTGCATGCATGCGAAAATGCATATGCAGTGGTGTAAGTATGCGTTTTCGATGCATTTGTTCGCTCCAAATTCGAGTGGCAAAACGGAAGGGTGGCAAACGAAGGGGACAACAATTTTTGGCCCAGAGCAGGCTTACAGGCTGGGTGGTAAAATTAGACTTACTGTCCAGAAATCGTGTCGCCAGATAAGGGTGCGCTCCGTGGGATGAAATTGTAAAAACAAATCCGATTGCATAGTTTAATCAGATTAGGGGTTATGTTGTTTTGTTTTGTATCGGGTGAAGTGGAAATGTATCGTTGCGCCTAAAAAATATGTTTTATTACAGTAAGAGAGAGAATATGTTACGTAGGAATAATTACGTACATTTACACGATACATATCTTCAAATACAAATTTTACAGTTATAATAAAAGCGATACAAATCTTTTATGAGTATGTACACCTTTTCATGGCTACTGAGATCAGACATCGTTTCTTCAATACAGCTGAATTGCTCAGCGGCTGTCAAAAGCTTGCAAGCAAAAGATTTGTGTTGTCCATCAAAGTTGGCTAATCTTTTCTGCTCAAAAAGATTCGCCAGCTCTGCTCGAATACACCAACACATGTAAAGAAAGATTTGCAGAGGGTGAAAAATCGAGCAGCAATTGTATCGTGTTAACGTACCTAATGAATTCAATAAACGCAATAAATCTCAAAGAAAAAATGAGTAAACATATTTAGTGCATTTAACCGAGCTTGCTCGGGATAAGACAAATTGCAAGGAGGAAATGCCTTGTAAAATTGTACACCGCTCGACACCACGGTGTCGATAATACGGCGAAAGCCGTCATCATGGGAATGTAAATAAATAAATCAATCAACATATTTAGTACATTTTCAAAAGTACTAGGCGCCTCCATCGTTATGATCTTCTAATGTTAATTTGAAAAAAAGCTTGATTGTTATATCTTTTGTTTTATGGCTAACAGGTTTTTAAAATTCCACATTTGAAATAACTGAGATCAGATATTGTTCCTTCAGTATAACCGAATTGCTTAGCGGCTGTCAAAAGATCAAAGTTGATCAATCTTTTCTGTTCAAAAAGATTCGCCATCCTGCTCGAATACACCAACAAATGCAAAGAAAGATTGGCGAAGTTTGAAAAATCGAGCAGCAATTGTATCGTGTTAATGCACCTAATAAATTCCCAATCAAGAAATTAAAAAAAAAATCAGTACATTTTCAAAAGTACTAGGCGCCTCCATCGTTATGCTCTATGAATGTATATTTAGAAATGAGCATTGTTGTTCATTGTTACATCTTTTGTTCTATTGCTAATAGGTTTTCAAAATTCCAAGTTTGAAATTACTGAGGTCAGATATTGTTCGTTCAGTATAACCGAATTGCTAAGCGACTGTCAAAAGATTGCAAGTAAAAAAAATGTGTTGTCCATCAAAGTTGGCTAATCTTTTCTGATAAAAATGATTTTCCCATCTCTGATCGTATACGAGCAAACCAGGATTTGCAAAGGGTGAAAAATCGAGCAGCGATTGTATCGTGTAAACGTACCTATTAGGCATTTTCTAAAAATCAAATAATCATAAATCAAGGTAAGCCGTTCCCAGGAAACAAAACAATCTTACCTGAAATTAACTGGCTAGATTAAGCGTGAGTTGATTCTTTCTATTTTTTCTACTCTTAAGCTATTTTGCATCAACCATCATCAAACTACCAGAACGAACGTATTATCCAATAGCTGAAATTACCATCAAAGTGTTTAGTAACAAATTAGTGTAGAACATACCCGCACGCCACCAAAGAACCAATAAACTATCGCACTCGCATTTACTCGCTTTTCACGGGAAAACTAAACATCGAACGGATAAGCGGCGATGTGAGGTAGGTAGTTGGTTTGCTCAACTTTTCTCATAAACAAGCTCAAAACAGCAATCTAACAATCATTAAGCACGTATCGTGTTATCATGTCGCACCCAAACCGGGGAAGCAAACAACAATTATCGATACCCGAATGGGATCCCTCGATGCCAACCCACAAACTAGCAAAACCCCCAACTGTCGTTCGCCGTTGGTTTTGTTCTTGCGATAAAATGGTGCCTTCCTTTCCTTCCACCACAAGAACAGACAACCCCATGTGGTTGGTGCACCGCAAGGAAAAAGCACTGGGCTGGGCACTTTTTTACGTCATTTATCTTGCAGCAGTTCAATTTTGCAAAAATAAATTTAGCACGTAAAGCGACTCCGGTTCGTACGCGGGAAGGTTTTGCACGTGGGACACTGCCGCGCGAAGGAGGCGCATGGTGTCTAAACTTTCTCGGCTGGTTTTCTCGTACCGCCATGGATGGTCGCATGGTGGGATGTGTGTGTGTGTGTGTGGTTGTGTCGAGACGTGTATATTCTGAAGCACAACCACATCACCCACACCCATCGGTTCATGTTGACGGTGAACACACGTGTGACAAGCGATAATTAAGTTTCGACTTTCCGCTTCATGTGCAACAGTCTCGCTCGCTGCAGCGCACAATGCAGGTGGTAAACAATATAGCATACGGGATTTCGTTCGCTGCAACCGTGACACCGCGGACAGAGGCGTTGGGCGCACTGGAAACATGCGGGGGGAAAGGTGTTTCCGTCTGCTTGCTTTCTTACCCTTTCCGGTACGATAAGGGAAAACTTCATTTTCCTCCATTTTGCAGTAGCGAAAAAGGGAAAACTTTTCCTAGAACCACCTATTTTCGCCGTCCCCGGTGCTTCCATTAATTCCGCTACGCCCTCATGTCTAGCGGGCGGGCTGCGCTTCTTGATTTTCTACCGAGTGACTTCTCGAGGTGGGCATCGTACCCGGTTTCGCGGAGGTGACACTTTCTTCTCACGGAGAAAGCACCGTAACCCCGTAAGGAATAAAACCCACATACGGGAGACATGCCGGGGACTAACGGTCGCGGTTCCGGAAAATGGAAAAGCCACCGCAGCACCGTTGCCGTGTTGTCGCGGCATAAAACGCATTCTTGGTGAGGGAGTGAAAGGTGAAAAGAAACCCGTTTCTCAGTGGCGAGAAACATGGTATGAACTGTAAGGAAAGGAGGAAAACAAATAAAACTCGTAAGTCGTAAATTAAGTTGCACACAACAGCATTAGGCGCGGGTCGTTTTACCGGCTTTTTCACCCCTCCATGGAGGTGACCGTGTGTTTTATGTGATAGTGGACTTTTTTGTTGTTTCTGTGGCCAGGTTTGGCTTCCCAAGCTCCTTGTCCTTTCGAGGAGAGGCCTCGAAGTGTCCTGCAATCACAGAAGCAAACTCTTTGCTTTGCTACTACGTTAGATTCCCATCTCGATACGGGTTGCACCTATACACACACAAACATGAAGCGCAGCTCCGTGAATTATGACCCTGCCCTATATGACTCACACGCCCGTGTCGTTGAATTCGCTTTTTCTTTGGGCCACACTGGGGGTATTGCACTTACGGTCGTACAACACGTACCCGCAGCACATGGGAGCTCACGTACAGCTTCCGCCCATGGAGTGGCACCGGTTTGCACCGCGCCCAGGCGACAGAAATTGCTTACGAGCGCACGGGAAATTCATCCAATTAATCTAAGAAATAACGATCTTAATTACATTGCACCAACCATCCTGCGGCGGCAGCAGCAGCAGTAGTGAGCAGCTACGTACCAGCAAACCAATCAATTTGTATTTTGCTCATCGCATTTTTCCTCATCCCGCATAAAAAAGGAAAGCTCCAACCCATGCTTCGACCCAATCAACTTTCTTGTGAAGCTTTCGCGCAAGGAAGAAGCTGAGTGCGCGATGGCGATAGTAAAAAACAAAAAAAGACGGTTGCTTAGAAAATTACTACCGGGACGGGGTTTGCTGCAGTTCTTAATTGCACTGTAACGGATTTTTAGCTTAATTTTGTCGACGACCGTTGCCGGTTCGTGTCTCCGGCGTGTTCGTTAATTATTGCTGAGCAGATACGGTCATGTTTTTCGTGCTGTTAAAACATAATTAAATATTACCCGGTTGCTTGATCACATCGGGGATTAGCTTTAGCGTGCTTAGTCACCACGCCGGAGAATGAGGATGTACTTCTTAATTAGATAGCTTCATTGAGGTGATATTTTGTGGAATTTGTATCATTTTACTTGGCATTAAATGGGTACAAAGATTGTTTATAGCATTAAGGAGCTAAGACTTCTTTCAAAAGATGACGTAAAAAACAACTGAAAAAGTAATTAACTGGACTTCACTAGAATCAAATGTCAAATTAGCCTAAGAACCTTGCGCCAGCTAAGTCGAAACATAGCAAAGGTTCCCCTCCAAATCTTTAGGACGCTGGTTATTAACTTTCCCTCCGTTTTGGCTTCCAAATGATCTTCCTCTTTAGCTCTTGCAGTATGTAGTTTTGCCCGTTACAAATGATTTATTTATACTATTTTTAGGCAGCTGTCAGCATGAAATTTATTTACGTTAAGGTGCCTAATTGTATAAGCAGATTTATTAGCCTGAATGGCATTTTAATACCATTTTCTGTTAATTATACCTCATTGTTGCTTATTGTTTGCAAATGTAATCCCCGTTAATCAGCAATTTATGAAATTTACCATTCAGCACATAAAATGATTTGATCTCGTAGCATTACCACCATTTAAATGACCCTAAACATAAAACGCAATGCAGTAATGATTGCACCGGTTAGTACCGATGAAGTCAACGTTGTTGTTTCGGCACGTTTTTCCTGTCCAATATTTATCGTTCCTGCACCATTGAAACCATTACGCGGTGCATTCGCTATTCAATTACGGATGCAGTTACCGCTTGGCACCGCTTTTTGATTAGCACAATCATCATCACCAACCGACACCAGTCCCCTCCCTTATGGCCCCAAACATAATGCGCAAAATAGTTGCAATAGTTTTGCGCTCGTTTGGTTTTGATTTATGAAACGTTAATATTTGATTAATGTTTGCCACCACGAAATTAGGATGCAATCAAGAGCTAATTCGTCAATTATGATTATTTCACCAAAAACCGCAACAAACGGGCGCCATTTTGCGGTGTCCGGTTCACCCCGACATCGACCGACACGATGCTGCTGAGGTCGGTTTTATTTTGCGTTAACCTTCAGGCGAACCACAACCACCGGAACCACTTGCAATTGCAAATTCCAAAACCACCAACGATCCTGACGCTGATTAGCCTTCCTGCTTTCTCGCCAGTTCTCGAGCGAACGGTGATGAAAATTGGTTCACCTCGCCCACCCCTCCCCCAACACGAAACCATCCTTTTCGGGTGGTTCTCATTTTTGTATCGTTTCCGGTTTATCAATTATTCATCAATATCCTTTCGGAAAAAGCCGTCTCGGTGTACTAGCCGGGGTAGCTTGTGAGCGTGTTTGTGGGTTAGCTGCCATTTCGCTCGGTATTATGGAACCATTAGTGGAGCCGTCAGAAGTAACGCAAACTGGTGCTTCTTTTATTCATCTACCAGCACCAGAGTCGATTTCCATTTTTTCGGGCCAACAACGATGATGTTCCCACATGTTCTCAATGCCGGCCCTGGGAAGCACACCCCCCAAAGGGCTGATGATGGCTGACGAAAAGAGGACCCGTTTCGGACGCCACTGGAGCCACCGAAAAGGACTGCGGAGCGTTTGGTCAGGATTGGGACCAAAACAACAACAACAACAACAGCCCCACAGAGGACCAACCAAAACGACCGAAAGCAATAATTTTCTGGTTAATTATTCAGTTTCAATTACTGACTCGTGGTTTGGTGCTTTGAGCACGATCAGCGGCTGCGTTGTATTGTGCAATGATTTTCTTACTTTTCCGGTAAGCTGCCACGGGAGATTTTTTTTTCACTTCGCTTTCTATTAAAGAAGGGTTTAAAGTGTAGCATTTGGGAGCATTTCGGCAAGTGACCGGCAAGTTTTATTGAAGTCTGAGCAACAGGACCTGCTGTGGAGTTTCCGTGTACAATAGCAGAAATGGTTTAAGACACAGTGACGGGTCCTTAAAAGGCATTTCTTCCATTCACCTCAGTCAGCACCGCATGTTTGCTTCGTGGTGAAATCTAATTAAGGTTTATAATTAACAATTTTATGTTCCACCGACAGTAAACTGGAGACTCTCACTCCCACACTCTGCCACACGGCAAACAAAAATTTCCATTCGACCAGGGAACCCCTCCTACGGTATCGGACAATAAAAAGAGTGCACCAAAAAAAAACGGGGGCTAGAAACAACAAACATGGCCCCATCCATATTGGATCCGAACAAAGTGGGCCGATGTGTTTTGTTGTGGGTCTTCATGCTTCACAATCATTACCATTAGCTCGCAAACGAAGTGGATTGCAAAACCGGGAAGCTTCATCACTTGGCGCAGACACATCGAACACCGAAACGCCGCCCCGTCGGTGCTGCAACGCAACCGGCCCGAACGAACGGTTCGCGCTTTTTATCTTATCTAATCACCGGGCAATAAAACCGTAAACACCAGAAGTTCAAATTGAAATTAGATACATGACTCTGCGGGCTTCGGAAGACCCCTCCCGCGGGGGGAGGGGGGGGGGGAATAGCGAAGGTAAGCGCAACCGGGGAATGAAGAGTTCTTCCGGTCCTTGAATGTTTCATCCATCGTTAAAATGAACCCCCGTGCCAACAATTCCTGCACTATCCGCTACCGGTTGTGTAGAGCCGGAACCGTCGTCTCCGGCATCCACATTTCCAGCGAAACTACCCTGGCAGCGAAACCGCACACAACACAGCACGATATCCTGTTGCCTCGAGCGTGAAGTTGTTTTCATTTTCAATTAATTTCCATTCGCCTTCATTTCCTTTCCGGTGTTCTCGCCGTTGTGGCCGTGCAGGACTTACGGTGGGTTGGAAAATAGTTTATGCAATCTATCCGTGCGAAAGGTTTCCTTCGCCGATGGGTGGGAATGCTTTTAGCACTTTGTTGCTTCGCTGCAACAATCCCCGTGGATCTTGATCACGATCGACATCGTCCGGGGGGTTTGAATCGATGAGCTGTTTGAAATAAATTACAACTGATAAACTGTTTGCTTGCGGTTTTTTTTCTCTTACTGCCGCTGTTGAATGGGTGAGATAGTGTGCCATTTGAATGGGAAATGTGCTAAAAACTCAGCAACCATGGCGAGAGTGCACGACAGGGGTTGTCAACTGGTTGCTGTGAGTGCAAGCGTTATCCTGTGAATCGTTTCTTCAAGAACACTTCATAAGAGAGGAAAGTGATTGTAAAGGAGTTGTCCATTCCTGCGAGCATTCTAACCTTTAAACGATTTGCTTATGTGAAGCATTAGAAGTAAATAATTTGCATACTTTTGTAATAAGCAATTTTGGAGAAAAATTCAATTTTTGTTATTTTTGACAGTTCGTACTGTAAAAAAACTGTTAAGGGGATGCAACAATTACACATACATACCACAGTCAATAATTGAAAAATGCCAATTTCGATAGCCAACATTCCAATCCCTCCTCTTGGCCCCCAAAATTTAAATAGTATTTGTGTTATCAAAAATGGTTTGGGATTGTTCGCTTTTTTGTACAAAGCACATGCAAAACCTGACATAAATTCCCCGAAGCTAAATATCTTGTGAACGCAGATATTGCATGCTGATGGTACACCGTTTAACCACGAGTCAACGAACGAACGAAAGAAGAAGAGAACGATCTACTCCATAAAATTTTCCTACTGAACCGTTATGAGACGATAGGTATGATTTGTATTCACGCAGCCGTGGAACAAATTGTCATACTTTGTTCTTTTTCACTTCAATCAAAAGATGCCTGTTAAAAGGGGATGCTCTGAGCCAAACAAAAAAAAAAGGTACCTCAAGAATGAGAATACTCGAGCGCATGTTGACTCGTTTATAACGACGAAAAAAAAAATACAGTCCTTCCGTGCGGATGTAGTTGTCACCGTGCTCCGGAAGTTCAGCTTCAGCATAAATCTTACCAAAGCGGTGAGGTCACCGTACGGGTGACGGTAGTGCATACAACGTCACATGACATGACATCGGAACTCTCGAATGTCACCATCATATCAGCATCGGCGACTGATGACACTATCGCCATCAGCCCCGTCCGTGGTGGGGCAAGATTTTATGCTCACGTATCATCAGCCTGCCGTTTCGACGTTTGACTGTTATTGAAATGTGTGCCCTTTTGCTCTGCTTCATCGTGCAAAAGAATGCCCCATCGGAGCCGTTCCGTCACCTCGCCGATGGTAGCGAAAGTGCACTCGATGTATGGTGGAATTGAAAACTCATATTTCACATTTGCAGAAAAATGCATCACCATGACATAAAGTGCTTCGACGAGTGCTTTATTGAAAATCAATCATCTTTCGCTCGTCAGCTGCACCGTCACTGTCATACGATCACGACGCTGGTGGATGGGTAGGAGATGCGGATAAAGGGAGAATGCAGAATAGCAGCCAGTATTGATTGCGAATGAAGGTTCAGAAGGGCCATTTGGTGTACTTAAGCTCTAGTGCTAGCAGCACCAAGTGTGGGACCGAGCGAAAAAGTTTCCATATCTATCTGTAACATTCGAACTTACACGTGTTTGTTCACTTGGTCGTTTGAAGCGCTATTGTCTAGGCAGTGATTAATATCTGATAGATTTGGAACAGTCTGACAGTCTTTCAAACCTAAAAAAGCCAAGAAATAGGTTTCCCTCCTGAAGAAGCTTTCGCAGCAAAAAATAACAATCTGAGCAACCCGTTTATCACACCAACACCAGCGCATCCACTTCATCATTCTCATACCCAATCATCGATACTCATAAATCTTACACCGTAAATTACCCATTAAAAAGCGATAAAAATGTATCATCCGATTGTTCACTGCGGGCCAAATAAAACGAACATTATTGACCCTGTTTTATGGTGCGGTACGGTGCGGGCTCACCCTTTGCCGATCCCACAACCCACGCCATCATCGATCGGCCATCGGCCCGCCATGATGGTGGAATCATTAAAACTAGTGAAAAGAAAAATTGCCATAATAGTATGAATAATGGTCTATTTGTCTCGTGTTTGGAAGGATGCAGTCCTTGCAAGACGGCACCATCTTATCTTACGCTGGCCAGACGATGGTTTGGATAGTTTTGCGTCGGTTTAGTTGCCGTACGAAACCGGAGACACTGCCTTGCGCATCGATGCACATCGTTAAGCCCTGTTTATGCGAGCAGGATACTTTGGCTCATGCTCCGGTGAATGTCCTTGGTTCTAGGGTGGTTCCTTGATTCGTTCTACGTTCGAACGCATAAAACCAAACAGTTGTAGGATGGAACAGAGCAGAGGATATAAATCAAACAATGGTTGATCATGAATAATGAAATATAAATTATTTAAATTAGCTTTAATTCTTTCATTGAGCTTTGTCTAAAGAATCTTTAGTGGATACCAGTAACGTCATTGTAACGTCATAACCCGTCATCTTTTGAGTGGTGTTGCAGTTAAAGATACTATTAAGAATTGAATTCAAATAGCGAAGATGTGTTCAAAGCTTTACATATTCCAAACCTAAAGAGTCTTTTGGCTAGAGGTGGGTTCGTGTCTAATTGTTACGTTTTCTTATCTTCTTATTGTAGATATTTTTAAAAAATTGTAAACCTTGGCAAACCAAGCACTGCGTACCTTGATTCCTTTTCCCACCTTGGATATGTAAGTACCTTGCACGAATATGACAGTAGAATAGTCAACGGACGAAATAGAAGTGCTTTGCGCTTTGGTTTAAAATAAAAAGAGATTTACATTAGGAATTATCATTATTTTCTTCTTTTCTTTTTCATCTGTTTCTTCTAATGATGCCTCTTTTGTAAGATAACATCTATATATGCTCATGTTCTCATCAAAAGTTTATCAGACTCTGTTATGTCTAAAGGTTCTTGAGCCTTTGGTTGATATTGGTCGTACTTATATACTACTTCCGATATGTTTTCCAATTCGACTTGCCTACTGCTGATGGAATAATTTAATTCGAGCTAAGATGTTCAACAAAACATTGCCGACTTCCATCAGTAAGGAACCCAATGTTTGGTGCTGTTACAAAGCTGTTTGCTGCTATCGATTCGACCGTGTTCTCTAGTAGCACAACGAACTGGGAAAATAGATTTTTAATTTAGCAAAATTTAGGTCCCACCATTCCTCCCAAATGGCAACGAAACAAATTTTTTAATCTTGCCTTATTGTTGTCGATATTTTTTTCCCCACCCCCAGTGCCAAACTCCATCCTCCAGCGGGTCGGAACTTTACCGATCAAGCGCGACTTTCACTTAAGCACAAATAAAAACTTCCTTATTGACGCCTGGTTCGCTCCGGGTGGCCATCTTTGGGCCTCCGGGCAGTGGGACGCACTCGATGGGATAAATTGAGAAAATTTCTACGCCAATAGGCAAAAAATTGATTTCGCCCTGACGCACCACGTGCTACCAACTCCGTCGCGGAATGGCGTGGAAGCGCTCGAAACTTTACGGCAAACTCGCGGATTACTTTCGCAAAGTAACATTTAAACAGGCTGCCTATGTTTTTTATATGAACCTTAGGAAAGATTTCATTACGCTTGACTTCTTCGCCAAAGGTTCCAGTGCAAACTGGCAAAAGGTCCCCAGGCTTGTAAAATACCTCACAACTTGCCGGGCTTGGGAAGTTTATCTGAAAAGGCAAAGCAAATGGTTTTCTTTTAACAAGCCCCGAAGGTTCGTTAACGTTAGCACCATCATGGTCAGTTTTGTTGTAAGTTGCACTGTACTTTGGTTTAACTTTTATTACAGCACAATGCTAGTTTAACCTACGTACAAGTCAAAAGCAAAGATGCCATGAAGCGCGTGTTCTCGCTGGGGGTACTTGCTGTACAATAGCTTCGGGATCGTTGGTTAATTTGCGCTCTGGTCCTTACCGAACGTGATAGGAAAAAGATTTTAATACCTTTGCCTTTACGGGACGGACAACCGAGCTAATAGCCCTTTTTTTTGGGGTGAGGGTAATGATAAGGTTCAACTAGGGCGACTCGGACGTTAACACCTCACAATCACTTTTCGGCACTGCACACAGCATGCAGAACACTTCGGCGTCCATTCTGTTGCCAAATTGCTTTTTCTTCTTGGCCCCGGGTTTCCATTGCACCGGTATCGGTACGCGGGTTTCCATTGCATTTCACCCCGTCCGAGGGCGTGTGGTTCTGCTCGGGAATGCTTTCTTCTCCATTCCATTTGGTGATAAAAATTAAATAAACATCCAACCGTATCTATTCACCATTTACCCGCAGCACGAAACACGAACGGGTGGAAAGCAAATGTTTATGTACACGATAAAAATAAATATTTGATTCGGCATGGTTTTCGGGAGCTGTCGGTTGGTCGTTTGACCCGGGAACGAAATAAAACCCACACCGTCCAACGAGTGCCGTACGCGTGTGTATTATCCTGGCCAAGCATATGCTCTGCTAGATGGGTTATATTGTTTTAAGCTTCAAGAGAAAAAAAAACCCGAAACCATTCCGGTGATGGTTTGCAATATTGAGATGGTTATATCGGTTGCTTTGCCTTTCTTTTGTGTGTGTGTGTGCTGGGTTGCTGGACTCGTTTGGAACACTTTTCTTTTGCAGCAATTGCCATCTTCGAGGTGATAGTGTGTGGTAAGCGATAAAATTCACGCATACAAACCCCATCATGGCGATTGGTTGACCTTTTTGGTTTTAAAGCGACCGAAGGAGGCATCGACTTGTCAAATAATTTTATGGAAGTAGATAAAAATGGTTTGACATAAGATTGTTGAATGGGGTCATTCAACTGTATCTGAAGCGTTTATACATTTTACTGTAGTGCATCAGCGCTTGTGGTATATTTCGATAAAGAGTTTTCTTATAACTTATTTTTAATTATATTTTAACAATTTCTTCACAGTTTCTAAGGGAATTTGTAAATGAAATGTAGTTGAGAAATCAGACAACTTTGCTTTGGAAATTAGTAATATTTAAATTAAGCTCAATTGGTTAACTTTATCACAGTATTTCTGCCCAATGGAATATGTTACTATTTAAGCATTGCAAGAGAAACATTCCATTAACTAATGTTTTGGGTTTCGTTTACAAACCAGCGGGAGCATATCACCCAGTGGACACTTTCCATTTAATTGAAATCTGCTCCCATTCACCCATTCAATATCCATTGCCAGTTCCACTCCATCATCGTGATTTAAACGATTCCCTATTTTCAGCCTGACTGCTATCCAATTGCATCGAATGTCTTGCGGTTCGGTACCCATTTCGGTACCACTTTCACCCCAAACCAGACCCCCCGAAAAACTATCGTCACACAACAAGCATCACGAACGGTTTTTTTTTTTTGCAAAAGGAAGGAAGGAAAAACTTTTCCACCCCAAACCTACTGCTTCTGTTAGCTGCAAACGAAATCACCACAGGGTAGGGGAAAAGAAATTTAATATTTCACAATATGTCGCAATAAATCAGAGTGTCAATACCGAAACCAAACAATAACAACACCCGAACGAACGACGTTGGCGTTTCTGGGTGTTCGGGAAGTCAGCGGTAAGGTAGAAAACGGTCGTTGGTTACGGTGAGGGAAATAATAAAATTTCAATTTTTATAAAAATATACCGACCGTGGGTTTGTAATTCAATCTCACAATGCCGTTGGGCAGCACACAGGCAGGCAAGTCAAGAAGTAAGCCAGCAAAGTTAGTGCAGTCAGCGGTTCCATTGGGTTGTGCTTTATTTTTGTTGTTTAGGAAGCTTTCCCGTGTCCTGTGGTTCGGTGGAAACCGGATGCTGTGCTGTGATGTGACGAGGAGAAACTATTGTCACGTGTTTAACACATCGCTTCGACCAGTGGTTGGAGTTCCGTCCGTCTTTCCTGCTCGTATCACCACAATATGACTAAGTCCGGAAACAGACGAGAGCAATCAGGAAAAAAGGAAAGTTCTTCACTTTTGTCCACCACTTTCTTCTATGTTTCTTCGCTGAGTAGTATGAAAAGAGTGTTTCATTTGACGAAACGAAGCATCTACGACAAGAAAGACACTCAAAACGAACCACACACAGTGACGTGGGTGATAGGACACTGGATCGTTCTGTCGGAAGCATCCTGTCCACCTCCGGAAGCACATGATGATGATGATGATGATGGCCACTGCACGGGCCATTATAGATTGATTTGAAGTTATTTGTACGACGAGTACGAGCTAACGATTTGGCTTCGGCTGTTAACAGCCGGCCAGCACGTCTGCAGCATGTGAAGGATCTTAATGGAATCCTCTTAAAATGATAAGAAATGGGCACTCGAGCAGGAATGTGTGACACGCTGGCAAGGGAGAGTCGAGTCAAGTGACGAATCGTTCAAAAGCCACTCAAAAGAGTATTCGATCCATCATCGAATTGCGTTACCCGGACGGTGGTTTTATGGCGTTGTAAAGCTGCATATTGCAACAGCATTAATTGTGACATGTGAGTGGTTTGGCGCAGTAAAAGGAAGCTAATCTCGTTAAAGGGAAGTGTTTCAGATAAATTAATGAAGAATGTGTGTTAAGGAGAACTTCTTCGGTGCATTGAATTGGCCCTATAGAGGGATTGACACAAGCTGGCACTAGCCACTTTGTTGCTATCGAAGTAAACGATGAAAAGCTTACTTACACACAACGGCCAACTTCGATGCAATCGGCACAGCAACCCCGAACACCAGCTACCAATGGAAATCAATTTACCAACGAAGCAATCATAGCAAGCTCTTCCACTGGAGACGGGTCGAAAGGCACGACATAATGCAGGGGACGAACGAAGAACGAAAGCGCACAACGGTAGTTCAGTTTTCAATGTGTTTTTGCTACATGCCCGCTTACTTTTGTATCCGTTGGAAGGATGTGAAGCACACTTACGAGTGACTTGTAGTTTAGATAAGTGAGATTGAACGTACGGCTGTTTCCGATTTTGGGTGGCAGCTCTGTCGTCTGGAGACAATTTGTAAAATGGATCATAGAATGGGAGACACATGTTGTAATGACTTCGAGACACAAAAAAAAATCCACTTAAAGACGTCATCTTTACTTTGTACTTGCTAAATTTAAAGTCTTTGGCATCTTTATCGTGTTCTGTAATATTCACCGTCTTGCTTTTGGCAGTTAGGCAGTCTCCAAACTTCCATATGTAAATTTACCCATTTTCTTCAGTGTTTGCCTCACTTGTTTGCCTTTGGTTGCCCGCCCCCTGAACTGCTAACCACCGTTTATAACATGGTAATCAAGGTGAAAAACCACTGTACTGTCCCGGTGCTGCTTGGCACCTGATTGTCTAGACACACATACGTACCGCAATCGTCCGATGCATCGAAAAGAGTCTTCGCCCTGGGAGTTCGCGTTGGCAGTGTCTTGCCAGCGCTGGTTGGAAAGAATTCGCCTCGTTGGCTCGTTATCGGTCGATGTAGAGCAAACCGACTAGCAGGGGAGAGGGAAGAAAAAATAACGCCAAAGTCACTGTACTCCAACATTCACCCCCATCTGGAGGCAATATTGCACGGCTTGGAGTCGGTCGGCGTCCGCCGTATCGGTTCGTGGAAAATGAAATTGCCGTGTTATTACTTCTGCGAATTGTAATACAGCTGAACCGGCTTGTTTTGTTGTCTTTTGTGTGTGTGTGTCCCGAGGGGATGTCCCGGGGTATTCGCTAAGGAGGTGGAAGTGGATAAATGCATACCGTAAAGGTGGTTTAATAATGTAACAAGGCTATCAAACAAAAACAAAGGCTAGAAGTACTTCGTTTGCTACGGATTGGCCATTGTGGCAGGATGGAAAACGTTGAGGACGCACGGCTGGCAGCAGTTATAAGAAACAACAGGTTAGCGTAACATTTGGGTGGTGTTTTGAAAATGCTTCCAGCAGTACGGTTGACTTCGTTTCCGAGAATTGGAACTAGAGCGCGAGTAAACATTATTTGTTACATTTCTACATGAGCTCCATGTTCACAAACGCCATGGTTAAAAATTGTTTGTTATGATACCCTTTCAGAAGTAGAAATTCTGATCGTATACGCCTCAAATCCTTATGTGGCTTTAGTCAAGTCGACATGAAACACGAATTAAGACTGTTAGTGACATTTAAATAGCCAAGATCGTCTCAAAGTGCTTTTGTTCGTAAACTTAATTGTATTGAAGTCAAACAGAAAGGCCTTTTAATATATGTTTGATATACAAATAAATCGGACTGTATGACCCAGTAGAAGTATGCTTTTCTTAAATGATAAACTTATATTTATATCATCGACGAACCGGCGTGACACTTCGAACAAAATGAGCTTCAAAAGTTGTCCTTGTATTTCAAAATTAAAATACGTTGATCACTAGCGCCATCTCTATAAGGAATCGCTTACTATTCTACTTGGACACAGACGCGAAACTGTCAGGCTTTTGATATCACAGTTAACTGTATATAACTGTTAACTGTATAAGTGGACTGTATGTTGGAATTCCGTGTATGCATCTGTTAACAGCCACTCAACAACACTAGTATATTTTTTATAAAATGACAGATTGTAGAATACAATAACCAAAATAAGCCTAGAAAACCATACGTGACGATGCTTGAGTTGAAAGACAAAGTAAAAAAAGAGCCGAAAAATTCCATAGAATTTATTGTTTATAGATATTACAAAAAATTCTGATGATTGATAAGAGCAAAACCATTTTCTAATAAAACTTGAGCACCTCCTTTTTTATATTTCTTCTCCAATTCTAGAGATTCGCAATATTTTACCCCTTTCTCTCATCTTACTTTTTGGTTTAAAAACGTGCAGAATGATTTGCTTGTGTTTTTTACACAATTATTCGTACAGAAACTAGTCTCTCATTTCCCTTCCCATTTTGTATTTTGAACGGTTGTTTTCATCTAACCAAACGTCATCAGAGCCTACTTTGACAGAAGTCGTCATTTGAAAATGACAGTCCCTTCATATTGGACACATTTTACATTCAAATGCCACGTTGGATCGTCGGTGCCGATATGCCCAATTACAAAAAAGAGCCATCATTGCAGTCGCTTGTAAGAAGGAGTTATTTTATGCTCAACAAACTGGGTAAAGAACAAAAAACCCTCACACTATCGGATGGCTATCGTGTCACTGTAAAGAAATCAGGGCTTTCTCAAGATTTTCCCGTAGCTCTATGACACACGTGCAGACAAGAACTTTCCTACATGAAACTTTTCTTAAGCACATTTTCCCAGGCACCAACACTGTTGGCATAATTTTCCAGTACAGCAGTTTGCCTGCTCGCGATATTTAATTATACTAAGAAGCGCTAACTAAATTACGCCAACGCTGTAGACGACGTGTAGATGGGAAGTTTCGGGAAACATTGCTCCATTACATGGTGGATGCGTGGCGGATGTGTCGACTGCGGGTGACACGATGTCCCTGCAGCAGTGAATATTGTACCGGAAACTACCAAATGAGAATGGAAGTGCATCCAGTGCGGGTGGAAGATTGGGTTACGTCATTGGCACTATCTTAACACCGCGTAGGCTCCCCGATTGTTCACGCATCCTTTCATCCATGCATGTCTGGGTGTAATATGTCCCCGTGCAGACGTTCTGGTCCGGGTGTTTTTCCTCCGGACGAACATGAAAAACACATTAAGAGATTACGAAGTAAAATTAGATTTTTCCTTCAGGCAATCGCTACGAACACGCCGTGCCCAATGCCCCGACGGCAACGGAACTTTCTTCTGCGAACCAATAATTGAACCCGACGCGATACGATCGCATAATTTTCGATCCCATTCCCCACGTTTTCAACCCCCCACGCAGCAAAGCGTCAAATGCAAAGACAAATTTCCGTTCACTTCGCGGCACGTTCCACGATCGCTAATGAATATCCTTTCAACGTTTCGTAGCTGGTTGGGCCCCCCCGTAGGACCCCCCTCCCGGAAGACGGTGACGCCAGCCACCATCAACCGGGGCACAAGGAACCGGGTTGCGACTGCGCCTTTCATTACTATTCCGTCCGTTTAATGAACGACTATTAAAAAGCAATCATCATTTGTTGTCGTACACGAATCCATTAGATTGACCGATGATAAAGCGTTTCTTCCGAGCGTCCAACGCTCTAAATCAGACGCTTCGAATTCTTGTCGCCAAACACGTCAAGCTTCGAAACGTTTCTTGCCACCGTCGGTGTCAGGTTCTGTTGTTGCTGGTTGGTGAAGAAATGCAACTCGACGAGAAGTAAAGAAAGCGCCACAGCTTAATTATTATCACATTGGGCGTTTGCTGGGTGGAATGAAGAATTTCTAAAACGAAGGAAAAAAAAACCCCATCGCCTTGTGCTTATCTTGCAACATTAATCAACTAATCTCGATAGTCAAGTTTTTGCTGCACTTTTCTTTTGTACTTTTAAAAAGAAAATGAAGCAATTCGGCACATCATCTTTGTTCCGAGAAAATTTGCTTCAAAGGTACTTCAATTTCCAGACACTTGATTTACATGTCCATGGAACTCCCTTCAAAGCTACGAAATCTCCTCACTGCTCAGTGCACTTTGAAGTGAGTAATTCGGAATAGAAATAACCTTCTCACCTTGATTACAGGTCTGTCTAGGAGGGGGGCTGGAGAAAAAAAGAAAACCGGTACGGCCAAATGCAAATTAAACCTCCCACCACGAGCAACCATCCAAAACGAGAGCATATTATTAGGGATTCAATGAAAAGCGAGCGTTAAGAGGTGAAAGTCAAAACGATGATTTTAATCATACCGGGCAGCACCATGCAAGCTTCACTGGCCAGTTGGTGATCGACCCCAGGAAAGTGGGTTGGTACACCTCGAAGGCATCAGTTGTCAACCAAACTCACCTTGCCGTGCACTGGCTGCGAAACAAAGGGTAGCATAATTACAAACCATTTTGGAGCCGATTGGGGTTGGTGGTGGTGGTTGGAAGGAGGAAAATCAGCTCCCATGCTTGACCTGTGATTAAGCACGACGGTGCGAATATGTTCGAGTTACACCTGCTCGCAGGGTGTGTCGTTTCAAAGAGGGAAATGAGCATGAAAGAGGAGAATATTGGGAGCCCAGCGACAGTTCTATCCGTGAAGGTATGTTTGGTAGTTATTTGAGCGTGAGCAAACTTATTCTGGATAAACATTATTGAGAATTCGTTCTTGAGTAACCCGAAACTTTCGCCTCCTAAGTTTTAATGTAATATTTAGTATATTTTTAACTTACAGGCACGTAAGAATTTGTAACACAGGCACTAAGTTAGTGCGACTAGGTAGGTTGGCATAGGGAAAGGTACTAAGTATCTCTAAATGTTCTTTTTAAGTTTAATGTTTAAATTAAATACTAATTTTTTTAATTTCTTACAATCCAAACACACAAGTTCGGGTCACACTGTAAGCTGAAATAGCCAATGTTACAGGGAGAGTAATCATAGCCTTGAAGTAACTTTCATCCAGCAGGCGACGACGTTGCGAAGGAAACCATCGGGTACGATGCTAATTACCACGCAGTTCACATTTTATCAAGTCTTCCTATACGTGCATGAATGAAGCAATTGGAGTAAAATTGCATTCACTGCAGTAGATGAAAGGAATTGGTTGTTTTGGTTGTATTTTTCCGTTCCTGCTCGCCCAGCACTTGGATCGGGATCTCAAATTACTGGGAATAAAATGAAGATTGAAGTAAACAGTGTTGTGTTTTTAATCAAATGTACTTGAACTACATATCAGAACACCCATTACGACTGCAAGATGAGTGTGTATCGATAATGAATATGACTTGCCTGTGTAAACAGCCAGCATCACCATCGCCTATCGGGTTCGCTGGTTTGCTTTATTTGCATTGCCCCGTAGCTCCGAAATCGTTGCATATTTATTGCGATCCGATTCCAAGTGGACATACGTCGACTATCGGAATTGTGCCAGCATCATCAGCGCCATCATTATTATTCTCCTGGGCAACCTTCCCGCATGGTTCTCAAATACTCCGACACTGGCGATAGATAGCGGCCGGATAGATTGAAAGTCACGAAGCATCCGCAATGATACACACACACACAGCTCGAGCATGAATGCCGGCTCGTTGGTACAAGTTTTGGTGTATTCCGTGTTTTTTTTTTTCGTTGCCTCTTTTTCCGAAACGAAACTGCTCCCATGGTACTTAACTAAACATGTTGCTTGCCATAGTACAGGAAAAGCCTTTTTTGGGGGGGGGGGGGGTGGGAAAAAGCGAAGGAGAAGGGATGAAAAATTACCAAACAACCGATCGGGGAACAACAACGAATAGCAAACGGATGTACTAGTGTTGCTGCGGTACAGGACCCGCCGTGGGATCACACACTACGAGACTCGTACGAGACTGTGCGGTTCGGAGTTCCTGTCATAATGCGCAATTTGTGGCTCCGCAGTGTCTCACTTTATGCGTCCCTCAGGCGAAAGGCCTCATGGTGTACGGGGTGGCCAAAAATGGTGGCCAACAGGGGGATAAAATGAGTGAACGAGTACAATACCCAGCAAAAAGCAAACAAAAAAAATCTCTCCACCACGAGCCAGCTCAAAACCTACGAACGAATAATCCAATATATGTATACATTTAGTTTTTGAACAAGCGAGCTGCTTGATGGTGGCTGCACGACCTGGAAAGAATCTGCTTTGAATACACACTCACCACGCTCGGTACAAGGCGGTCCCTAACGATTGCTTTACCCTTTTTGAAAGGCAGCACCTTGTCGTTTGGGATTAACGAGGGATGGGAATAGGTACGCCAAACGCCTACGGGGCTGCGTCTGCGGTTGGTCTCATTTTTCCGCTACGCGACACTGCAGCGTAGTCCAACTTTTTCATCCCGTCGAAGTATGAACCATTCCGGTAAATGGAAAAGATGAATAAGAGAAGCGTTAAAAAAAACAAAACTGCCACAGCACTGCAAAGCAAATTAAGCCGCAAGAAAGCAAAAAAAAAAAATCCACATTCTAAACTTCGCCCAGTACATCATGTCATCTCATGCGGAAGAAACTCGCCTCAAATTCAACCGCGCTGTCAGACGGGCACATAATATAGTTCGTGCATGCATGCTGGAACCACAGGACCACACAGAGACACATGCGGAAGTAAAAAAAAATACAGCTCGCATATCCACGTCAGGTTCTATTTCACCTTAAGCTAAATCAACGTGTAGAGAACGTTTTCCCCACGATACTTCCGGGAAGCTGCCGGAAATACAACCCGAAAAAACAACCATAGTAAAGCTCCCGGCAAAAAATGGATTTTAGAGCAACATGGCAATGACCAACATGTCCACTCAACAGTTTTACGATGGGTGATTTTTATTTTTCAAAATTCAATCCACTCGCTTGCTTATGTTGATCCGCTTATGTTCTTCCTTTTTGGCCATTTTGTTTTTGCAGCAGTAAATGCCTGCTCGGATCCTTTTTGTTTTGCGTATAGTCCCCAAAGCACGGCTATGCATGAGGCATAATAATAGCAGTGAACGGTCACGAGGATTTAAGGGGAAAGGTATAAAGAAAGCTTAGCAAACGACACTGCCACGAATTGAAGCCGGTTTGAGGCATTGACGAATTATTCAAAATCCACACACCGAACAAAAACCGGCACCATTTCCCCGCATATGGACATGCTGGACATGAGCACTAAATCTGTAATTGACATAAATCAAAATCGCTTCCTAAAGCTCCACCGTGCGTGGAAATAACGAACAGGGAAAAAATGGGGATTGCATCGCTCCACAGGCTTCTTCCAGCCACCGGCAGTTTGATTCATCCATCATTTTGGTCCTTCAAACCGGATGCGCCATGTGTCATGTATGATCTGGAACTGGATGGTGTACCATGGCGAAAGTTTCCCTCCCATGGCCGGCAGCCAAATCCTTCCCGCGCCAGCACAATTCGTGGTTAGAACCAGTCGAAAAATTGAAAATTCTGACACCGTCGCTGTGCCTAAGCGTGAGAGTAAATATATCATGCTACGGAAACGGGGTGGATGGCCCCGACAGCAAAAAACTACCACACACACACACACAGAAATGGCATCATTCACTTCCGGTCGTTGATCGGTTGCAGTACGTGATGGGGATTTGTGAATTGTGATGCTTCTGGCAGTGGCAGTGGACCACACAATACAAAAACGACACCAATAAATCGATTGTAATGGGAAAGAGAGATTTGGAAAAAAAAAACACACACACATACACAGGAAACAAGGAGTTCCTTTTGCGGCATTGTGCAAAACGGGAACGATTAAAATTCTCGTGACAATCATTCATTACAGTTTGATTGAAGTTTCATTTTGCGCTTCCGTTGGAGTGTGCACGGTTCGTGTCGGGATTTTTATGATTTGTATCGATTGCACTATTGGCGTGTGATGGGAATGCGATCAAACCCCATTAGAAATGGACACCACTTTTGTGATTTCGATTTCGCATCCCGCATAACCATTTTGCACAGGAATGCACCGTGCGGAATGAAAATAAGCAGCTGCTCACGAATGTTTCAGTCCAACATGGCACCGACATATTTCGGGATGGTTTTTTAAATAAAATGCTTCTTTAAATCGAATATCATTTGTGGATCAATCAGATCAATTGAGCAAGAAACCATGTTAAATTTTAACGACAAATAATAAGTTGCTGGTAATAAATAAGGATCAAAATGAAGCCAGGGCTCAAACAGAAAGTAAGCTTTAAGTTGACTCTCGATTTTAAACACTTTCAGCGTCGTGTCAAAATCGCAATGGTTGCTGTGGAGCCGCTGTCAATGCTTACTTGTTTTCTTGTAAAGCACATCACTCATTTTTGGGTGATTCGATCAGGCGGTAACCATTGACATCACCCGAATTTGGATGGTACGGCGCTGAACGTGTATTCAGGCAGTCCCCCTATTATTACGGATCGCTTTAAATCGAGAAAAATCCGCGAAAATCGAATTTCTGCGTAAGTCGAATGTTGGTGCAATTTCGTTTATACTTCAATGGCACAGAGTCGACTTCCTTCTCTAAACTTAATTAATTCACTAAAACAGGCGATTTTAAGAAAGATTTCAGTTAAATAAATTAGAAAGAAATGTTTTATATGACAAAACAAAAATATTTTCGACAATGTTTCACCGACAATCGAAGATGACAATGAGAGGTCAACGTTGCAAGCATTCATATATATTTTTTTATATTAAAAATAATTGTTTATGAACAATATGGAACAATTACCAAAGAATTTAACTAGATAAACTCTTTAAAGACACTCTCAAGTTCCTCTCTGGCTATCCGGTTAATTGCTAAAAATTTTAAAACTATTCTACTATCTATCAATTTTTGAACTCACGGATAATCCGACTTCCGGTTAATCAGATCCCGGATAATCCACGTCCTTAACATAAAATTCAATCCCAAAAATTTACCGAAATCCTCCTCTGGTGTTCTTTTAAGCCACTTTGGAAACATACAATCCAAACACATCACTTAGCACATAAACTGAATAAACCACCGGAAATGGTATTTGCTTTCCTGCACACAACACTACATCCCCGGACAACGGTGTTCTTGTTGCACGGACCAAAAAACAAAACAACCTTCCCATCTTTCATTCCGACACACGGATCGAACGGTGAAACGTGATCGACACGATACCGGGAAGCCTAATTCGCTAACGAGCGGCCACATTATGCAAGCCACCGCTTTCCCTGGCATCTGATTTCTTCGCTGAAAGAGGCGCTTTTTCTCCCACCACCCCGATAACATCAATGGCGTGCTATCGCTGAATGATAGCAGTGATTGGTGGGATGAACGCGGGAACACTTCCACCTCACAGTGCTCCCCTATTGTTGCGTGCAGCCGGTTGAGCCGGACGGAAAATCGGGGCTTTGCTTCAAATTATACGTAAACGGAACCCGAGCTTTGTGTAGTTGCGTGTGGAGTTTTGGGGCCGGGTATCCTAATTGTTGTACCAATGCATTGCTCGAACGGCCCCACAGAGCAAGCACACGGCTCCGCGCGCTAGCGACTGGATTCGGTTTGAGGGTTATTAAATTCTCAAAGTCTACGATTTGCCAGCAATTTGGGAAAAACACGGTACCGAGCCTGTTGCCAGTTGAAATGCGATACACAAAACCTGCTAACTAGGCGCCAATGAACTATGCCGCTAGGGATGCTTCGAATTCTAGCCGGACAGGTGGCCGGCATGCTTAGCAATCAGCCAATCGCTTCCTTCTACTTGCACACAATTATCATTTCGGCGAGAAATAATAGTTGCTCGAAGGTGGATTCGGCGAATTAATTAATTCAAATACTGCCTGCCCGCATGCAGGAAATCCGTGCCGCTTTAAGATTCGGATACCATTTTCGGATTCGGGTTTTTATATTCCCATCCAAACAGTCATCCGTCCATCATTCTCGAAAGCACATCCAGTGCACGGTTCGCTTATTTTGCCAACTGTGTCAACAGCCTAGCGGCAACCCAATTTTTCCATGTTTAATTTCCCGCATCGCAAATATCATTTCCATTCGCTCGACTCGTGACGCTGACGTATCCGAGGGGCTCACACGCCATGCCACGGTAGCCGCACACGTGGACACTGACCCGCAACGCGGGATAGATACTTCCTGCGCGAACCGTGTACGGGGTACGTTTTTGCAATGCAATTTTCCCGAGTAAGCAAGTGGAGCGTCAAATTAAATACCATTTGCACTTCGCATATGGTTCCGTGGCGCATCCACGTTGTTAACCGTTTACGAGACGTTCGGTTTCGGTTATCCGACCGTGCATGCATGAAAGGGTAATTTAAAAATAAATATCATCCGTAACGGATCCGGTAGTTTGCTATATTTTTTTGCATCCGTCCCCGTTTCCTGGACCACCCGAAGATCGTCCGGTTCTTTCCCAGGAAAGTACGTGTATTTTCATCAAGCAAAGTCACTGATTTACTGCACTTTTGTGCCACCCACTTTACGCAAATGCAATTATTTGGTTTAATTACTTATCTTGCAAATTTCCGCCCATCTCACTCGTTGCGTATCGCTGTGTGTGCGCATTTAATTCGTGGTTCTTTCAATAAATGCGCACCGCACATACCGTTCCGTTCCCGGTGAAAGCGTTGCGGTGAAAATGCTTTCACTCGAATATGCGCCCGAAAATAAACTTCCAAACGTTACCAAGAGCCCATTTTTATTTTCGGTGGTTTTGTGAACTTTTATCCACCAGTGTTTCACTCTTTTCCCGTTGTCTCGCGGTCATATCATTCATTTATGCCACTTACCGTGTTTGTGTACTGCTGGATGAAATTGTATTAAAAAACTCCGGCCCTCAAATCCAATAACAACAAGCAACAACATATTGGAGTTGACGGGTAGGCACGGAGTGTAGTGAATGGAAGGATTCATGGTACATTTCGTTGGCCTGCCAAGCAACGTTTAAGTGCGTTACACTTAATTCAATCAACAAAATTGTCATTTTGGTTATAACGTTTTTTTGGTATTGCAATAAATGTATTTGGGTCAGCGTGATATATGAGAGGAGCCCCTTATTACAGATGGGCTTGCATAAGATTTAAATTCTATTTATGGTCTTTGTGCAAATTAACAACTCACATATACCGTGGAAGAACAATGTTAAATACGTTGAAGTAATACTAGATAAAATAATTACTATCAAATGTCAAAAAAATTATCAAATGTGAAACCATATTCCGTGTCCTTTATTGTTTCATAAACAGGAAATCTAAATTGGACATAAAAATTAAGCTAATGCTCTACACTGTTTCATTAAGACCTATCCTAATGTATGCCTCCTCAGTTTGGATTAATTGTGCCAAGACTCACATAAACGAAACTTCAAATATGTCAAAATAAGTATGTCAAAGCCATACTAAGCGTCTACTATTTTTAAAAAATGATACCTACTACTATCCAACAAAAAGGACCAAAGTAGCTTACAGATACATAATGATCTGCGTAACGATAAATAAGATTGGTTAAGATTAGCTCGGACTAGAACTTTTTCTGTTGAAAGAAACAATACTTTTTTTCCCGCGCAACTCTTTTCACTTTGTTCATTAACTAAATTCCATGTTTTATAACACATCGTCACTTCTCTTTCTCCTACTCTCTCTTACTTTCCCACAACTCCCCCATATCTCCCACAACTTACTATGTTTTAAGCCCTTCGTAGCTGTACATTTAAGAATTAAATCCAAATATGCTTTGCCGATCTCCAATTGCTTCCGAAAATTGCTCCAAAATGTGAAAGCGTTCAACAAAACCTGCCCCTTGGTATGAAATCCAATCAGCCCTGTATGCTGCCGGCACCGTAAGCCATAACGACCGTGCCGCTTTTGGGATTTTCACAAGCAATATAAAAGCCGGAACACAGACCGCACCGCTTCCATCGAAGCAATCCTGCAACAAGCACCCAGTTTACGCGGAAAGTCTCGTTGACCACGCGCTATTGCAGGTCCCATTAACCGGCGATGGGTTGTTTCGCCATTTTTGGAACTATCTCGGCCGTTTTAAATCCATTCGACAAGCCTAATCGTATCGGTAACCAATACCGTCGCTTGTTTCCGTTCACTTTCCGCCGAATGGTGCAAAGTGGTTGGTACGAACAGAATGAGAAAAAAAGGAAACGAAACACAGATAAGAATAAGGCTAGGTACGACAAAGAGAGAGAGAGAGAGAGAGAGAGAGAGAGAGAGAGAGAGAGAATGAGAAAAGGAAAGAGACATTCAACGTGCGTTGCTCACGAGGGTCGAACGCACCGGTTTCGATGCAACTGCAATTTGATTCGGCCAAATCAGAACACAACGGTAAATTTGAGGATTTTAGCTAAGCGAGTACCATCATCATCATCTGTGGTAAGGGAAGCAAACCCAACCCAAAAAAAAAAAGAAGGACGATAGCTTCCGGTTAGCGAGCATGTCCGAGTTTGCGATATCATCGTACATTATTTCCGGACAAAAGTCGGCCTCATTCTCCACTGCCAAACAATTTGGCTTACGCTGGAATGGCCATTTCGCAAAAGGGTAGTCGGCATGGAAGCGATGCGAGTGTCTCTTTTCGTTTACCACCGTCGGCCTTCAGTGACCGGATAATGGTCAGTTCCAATTTTGGGGTTTTGGGGACAGGTATTTTTCAATTTGTATGCACACTGCGGTTTTCCGCCCGGCACGAATACCATTCGGAACCCGATTTGTTTCTGTTGCTGTATACATCCTCCGCGCCCGTCCCGAACACCTGTCCCGAGTGCAGAGCGCTTATCGTGGAGGAAGAACAAGGTTAAGGCACATTGGAAACAGGCATTTCCATTACGGGGTTTCAGCCACCAGGCAAATGTATTTGCGGTTTTTTGTATTGTCCCACAGCCTCCAATCGCTCCCATTGCTGCAAAACCCATTGCCGCCATCGGATGTGCAATGCGGTTCGGTGGAACGAATGGTTGAATGGTTATCTGCAGCCTTTTTTCCACACAAACACACGCATATTAAACACCAGTGCATGATCCGGGGTTTGTTTCTAACCGAAGCTTTTAGGGATAATCGAGAAGGAATTTTGCTTTTTCCTGCCATCCGGTTCGGTGTTAGGGCGGTTCCCATTGTCGTCGCAACGGTACCGCGTAGCGTATTACCTTGAACACCTTGTGTGCGATCAAATGAACATGCTGTACCGACCACTTTGCAATGCATTGTTGCCCTGTGAAGTGTTAATTACCCTTGAGGCACAGGGAATAGGCAAAAAAAAAAGAAATCTGCACCTTCGCTCCGTAGCCACCCATGCAGCAAAGTTGTTGCTCGATGGAGATATTGCAATAATCGGTTCAACAGAAACACATTTGTGTTATATTCGGTACACCTCAATGGTACTTGAGGTGTAAATCCCAATGCACCGATAAGGTGCGCTTTGCAAATTGTCCAATCACTGAAACAGTTTTCATCCTTAATGCTTACTATTGAAACAATAGATATTCCCGAGGGAAATCGAGAATTGGCCCTCAGCTGTAAACGGTTCTCAATAGTGTGTAGTTTATTAGAACTACTTCGCTTCTATGGCCTAGACACGTCATGACGATGGCACCGCTAAGATCATTATTAGTGAAGTTACGTTGTACGTAAATAATAAATGATAACTTCTTTTAAAAAATCTAAAAACAGT
This sequence comes from Anopheles moucheti, assembly GCF_943734755.1. Lineage (NCBI taxonomy): Eukaryota > Metazoa > Arthropoda > Insecta > Diptera > Culicidae > Anopheles > Anopheles moucheti. The sequence goes on from NC_069141.1 coordinate 27,959,177, forward strand.
ACTAACATAGTACTACGTGTACTCTCAGATACTTCTATAGGTACGATTACACGATACAAATCCCACCCTTACCACCACATACAGTACTAATAAAAAAGATACAAATCTTTTATGAGTATGTACATCTTTTCATGGCTACTGAGATCAGACATCGTTCCTTCAGTACATATAACATCCCAACCAGCAATTGGACTCCTCCCATCCATTTTTTATTCGGATCTCTCGTTCTGGCCTACATGCGACGCGAGATAAAAAATCGAACACACACGTGATACACACGCAAAATCACGGTACGCGATCCACGCCCTCCATCGCGCGTATACGGATATCGCAACGCACCAACACATTCAAAGCAACCGACCGACAACGCGTGTGTCGACAGGTACCAGTGTACTGTGCTCGCGTCTGCCGACTTAGAGTTAAATTTTGTCCTTGCAGCTTACGCGCCTATGTACGCATAGGCGAACACATTCAAAGCGACCGACCGATAACGCGTGTGTCGACAGGTACCTGTGTACTGTGCTCGCGTCTGCCGACCTAGAGTAAAATTTTGTCCATGCAGCTTACGCGCCTTGCAGCTCAGCATATGCGGCTCGAAGCCCACATATTCAACCTCTCATTTAAAGCGTCCAACTGACTGGCGTGTGTGGATTTCTGCATTTAATCGTAGTTAAATTATTATTTATTTATAAACCATCGGTTGTAAAGTATTGGCAACACTTTAACTAAACAATTGGAACACTTTTTCCTAGGATATTTGAAGGACAAGCGCACAAATTCAATGATCAAAACTAGGTATAATTTGATACATTCGAAGACATTGCTTTGTGGCGATCGGTAACACACGGGAGTATTTAACAATAGCAGGAAAAGTTTAAGTGTTAGATACATACATTGTTCTACAAAGTGGTTAAGAATAAGAAATGTAGTTTTTCTATACATATTAGTGGTGATTTTTTCACAATTTTTACATATTTTTAAGAATAAATAGAAAAGTAGCAGAGATAGATAAAAATGATGTTCTACAAAAATGTAAAGAATAAAATAATACATCTTTCTATGGTGTTTGAAAAGTTCTAAAACTTATACCAAAAATTTTTTTTCATTATTTTTCAATGCAAAAATTATTTCAAAATGCCTTAAATTTTATGTTTTATTTAAAAACAGCCAATCGCCAAGCCATTTGAATGTTTTTCAAAATTTTCAATGACAAAAATCCTTCCCGTTAGGCTTTGTTTATAAACCGTTAGCAACGCACGTGAGCCAAGCTACTCGCGCGACCCTGAAGGATGTACCTATTGCTGCTGCTCGACCGACCTTATCCAATATTCTCTTTCATTACAGCACTATCGCCACGCAAATATATGGGGAAAAAGAGTATCATTCTCTGATAACGGCTCTCACGAGAGAGCCAGAGAGTGGTGCTAGTTCCCCCACCCCCCTTTTTTTTGCATAGAATCATATTTTTGCTACGATCCGGCGTAGGTCCACACGCTGCAAAAGCCGCCGGGCGACTGAAGCGGGCGTGGTTACGCGCCGCTTTATATACCATGCGGTGAGAGTGTGTGCGTGAAGGTTGAAGTTCGTCTTCCTGTCGGTTGTTTACTCGAAAGAAACTTGACTCAAAATTTGACTATGAGAACAAAAGAAACTCGACCAAGAGACTCCGCCTTTGCATAACTGGGATATTCAGTACATTTTGAAAAGTACTAGGCGCCTCCATCGTTATGCGCTATGAATGATCATTAAAAAATTAGCCTCATTGTTGCATCTTTTTTTCTATTGCTAACAGGTTTTCAAAATTCCAAATTTAAAATTACTGCGATCAGACATCGTTCCTTCAGTACAGCTGAATTGCTAAGCGGCTGTCAAAAGATCGAAGTTGATTAATCTTTTCTGCTCAAAAAGATTCGCCATCTCTGCTCGAATACACCAAAACATGCAAAGAAAGATTTACAGAGTTTGAAAACTCGAGCCGCAATTGTATCGTGTTACGTATCTAATGAATTCGATAAACGCAATAAATCCCAAAGAACAAATAAATAAACATATTCAGTACATTCTCAAAAGTACTAGGCGCCTCCATCGTTATGCTCTATGAATGATCATTTAAAATTGAGCTTCATTGTTATATATTTTTTTTCTATTGTTAACAGGTTTTCAAAATTCCAAATTAAAAAAAACCAAGATCAGATATTGTTCCTTCAGTATAACCGAATTGCTAAGCGGCTGTCAAAAGATTGAATGCAAAAAAATTGTGTTGTCCATCAAAGTTGGCTAATATCTTCTGCTCAAAAAGATTTGTTATCTCTGCTCGAATACACCAACATATGCAAAGAAAGATTTGCAGAAGGTGAAAAATCGAGCAGCAATTGTATCGTGTGAACGTACCTAATAAATCTTACGAGTCATTTTGAGCTCATTTCTTACAAAAAAAGAAAGCAATTTAAAGAATAAAATAATCAAAAACATATGAGTAGAGTGTACAGCGTTAGTGTGCATCATCGATTTATGTTGAAACAACCATCATCGTGGTGAAACAATTTTCAATGAATATCTTCCAAGCGGTTCACAGCAATTCCCAGTGCTTGAATAAAAGAGCACTCCCAGGCGCATACTCTCTTCCCAATCCGTTCCGCCTTAGGGACCCTATTGCTTCATCGAGGAATCTTCACGTCACTGGAGAAATATTTCTCGCATTGAAATGCTAATTTTTCACTCCATGCAGCACAATTTAGCTCATCCAACATACGGGCTATTTGATCGGGATGCACAGTGCTCCCTGCAAATTTTCTCCATCACGAACAAACGGGACGACGCCCGAAGGCATGGTTCGGGGAAAAATATTTTCGGAATGTTTCGAAATGGATATTTAATTTCCATCCATGTATGATTTTCTCTCGCGTAACCGTACAAGAAGAACGAAACGAAAAACGAAACGGGAAAAGATGTTTCACGGATAAGCCTGCCCATACCGATTGCCTTATCATTGCCCGCAGTGCCAACGGGAGGGCAATAAAATCTGACACTACCGCATGTTTCACCTTCACCCAGAGGACCTTTTTTTGCTACCAAAGCTTGGGACGCTTTCATCACATGTCCGCAGACGAATCCGTATGCCGCAGCAAATATCGTGGCCGACAAGGTTTTTTCCCTAATCTTGAATCCCAAAATGCATTCCGCACGCTGGGAGCGAAGATACTCTGGGGTAGGGTAGGGTTATATTGCGCCAACTAAAGGAGAAAAATGGTGCTAGACGGGATGCTAGGGAAATATAAACCAGTGAAAAATCTGCATATATATTCAACCGGCATAAGCAACAGACACACACCAAAGCCAAGAAAAATGAATCAAACCAACACAAAGCAACAAAAAAAAAAACACATCCCAAACTACCCAAGAAACTCCTGTGTGTAGAATACGAATAAATAAATGCTTTTTGCATTTCACCATATATCTTTTTATTGGTTTGCCCGTGTGCTGCCACGATCGCATACGAGCTGTCCGAAGCGAGCAGCCGGCAGCCTGGGAATGAACGAGTGCTGGTGGCAATTTTTATCGCTGCCCAAGATTTTTATGGTTTTTCATATGAATATTTAAGTTGCTCCTTTCGTCACTTTCCACCGGTAGGAATGGAGTGCGATAGGGGGAAGGAAGAGGGTTCTTTTATCTGTGCTTTAGCTCACTGCGGTACGGGTTTTATTGGACGGTTAATCCTTCCATTCTGCGCCTGATGCTGATGCTAGGAAAGGAAGCCTTTCTGAACAACAAATGACTTTCGTAACGATTTTATTAAACTTATGTTAAGTTTTAAGGTGAGTTACCTTTTTAGAAATTAATTCCTTTACAGCACTCACGTAACGTATAATTCAAAGCGTAATTTACAATGCAGGACGGTTACGTAAATTGGTGTCCCATTGACCTAATTAACATCCCGCCGTGATAATGCGATCCCATTGCGATGGGCAATTTATTGCATTTTTAATCTCCTCCCCGCCAAAAAAAACCCTTGAAAGCCATTGAGATTTAAATTACTTTCCTCTGATGGTGGAACCGTCTGCTACATATCTCACATCGGGACATAATTTTAATAAAGCACGCTTTTAAATTCCCGAAACCCGTAACTTTGCACTTTTCTGTCAAAGTTTTCGGAATGTATGTTTGCGTTTTTTTTTGTTGCCAGTTCCGATCGAAAAGCCGGTTGACGACAGTTAGAAGATGGGCAAAAAAAGTACGGAAAGCAGGACAAAATATGCTCCCTGTCACCCACTCAGCATGAGGACGGTGGCAATAAAAAAATCGTTTGTCCCCCGAATGCTCATGTCTCTGCACGTCTGTGCGGATACCTTTTCTGTGCGCCAGAGAAAGAGAATTGTCAACTCGCCTACAAATAACATCGAAATATGCAGGCCACCCACCTTCTTCAGTGGAGGAAAAGAAAACATTCAAAAAGAACGAGATCACGAACACGAAAACTTCCGGCAAATGCACTTCTTGACAATTTTTTATCCTTCCCTTCCATGCGGACGCGTGGAAACGGAACGTACGTCGAGTGGTGGTTCCGGTCGTTTCTGGTCTCTTATGCTTGCTTCACTTTATGTGCTGCTTTCCGGCCAACGCCATTGTTTCCCATACCATCCAGGACTATTCCTATGTTAACCCGTTTCCGTTTTACCGAATCGCAAATCGGAATCGGGGGGGGGGTGGAAACAATATCCATTCGGGGTCCAAGTTTTGCTTCAACTTTTTCCGCTTTCTCATCTCATGTGCTATTCTCTCTTTTTTTTTACCACTCCTAAGACTCGCTGGAGCGTTCTTCCGTTTGTGTCACATTAATTTTCAACTTCTTATTTTTTTTCTTATGCGCTCGTTGTCATTTGCTAGTGCTGTCCCTTTCTATTCGCCCTTCTTTCGAGATTGGCATCAGCTTGAAATGCAAAAGTACGCCACGCTACCACAAAACAGATTAAAAAAGAAGCCAAAACCCTCTCAAGATAGTGCAACCTGACATGCGACCGAATGCGATGCATATCAACGCGATCGCCGTACGGCAACAGTGAACCGACGAACGGTCCCGACTATCAGGAAGGAAGCCATGCTGCCGTCCATGATGGCCACACTGAATTTGCATACGGAAGAGCGCGAAAGACATAAGGGTTGACAGTTGCTCAATGAGGTGAGGGCTCTAATTGCTGGTAATCCGGCGGAGTAAGCATTGCTTAATCGCTGTTGCAGGCTAATTGGCGTGTGGCGGCACTGATAAGTCCATTCGTTCTAGTGGAAATAAACACATTAGGTGAAGGAATTTATGATTATGTCCTGTTCACACGAGCTGCAGGCGGCTGTTGTGCAGTGTTTATGGGCTGGAAGAACGCCAATGACCTCGTGCGAGGTCACGAAGATTCTTAATCTCGGTGGGTCTTTAGCCTGTAAACAAAATAGCAAGCGTGGAATGTAAATTTTGTCGCTGCTTTCAAACATAATTAAGAACAATTTTCATCTGAATTGTAATATTGTGTGGCAAAAAAAACAATTTCCATACCGCTTTTCCACATCGGAGCACGGAGCGAATAGCTGCCAATATTACATTTATTGAAATACCGTAACGACTCGTCGCAAAAAACACACTCCGACAGGAATGTAATTTTGAAACATAACCTCAAATAATCCAACCGAATCTTTTACCGATGCTCCCAGCAAGCCATGAAATTGACGTCATTCTTGCTTCGGAATAGCAGCATCACCATCCAACTTGTGCGACTACTCCCACCATCACTCACAGACCCAAACTCGGACCAGCCTTGCTACCGGCCTGCTTCGACTGTCCTTGACAATATGAAACTTTTCAAGCACACACTTGACTTGACTTACGCCGATGTGGTATGGGATGGGTGGCAGACGGAGTGAGCTTTTTCTTTCGCTCCCCATTTCTTTCTTTCTTTGTTTTACTTCTATTCACCGAACAAAACCTCCCAACTTTACGATGGTATCCTGAGCACTTTTGCCCATTTCTCGCGCTTTTCACACACACACACGCTTATAAAGCGAAGGACCGTGGGGTCCACAGGCACGGGATCTGCTTCTTTTTTTTGCTTTCCATCACACTTCTCACCCGCAATGCTCTCCACCCCCATGACCCGCATTCCACAAACAAACGGAAACTGACAGCACAACCTTTCATTCTTTCGCCACAAATCGTTTCGCAAGTGTTTCCGTGAAGGGCATAAAATTTATGGAATTCTGTGTTTTATTTCTTGCCGCTGCACTTCTGCTAGGCGTTGTGTGCTGTTTGGTTGCCGTTCTTTCCTTTCTGGCACTTTCTTTTGTTTCTGTTTCGAATGGTCACGGTTGTCGTTTCTATTGTTTTTCACACTGACAACTGGTGGGCGGTTTAAAGTTTAATAACATTACAAACAATGAGAGAGATAGTGAAAGAAGCAAATAGACAAAAAAGAAAACCACTGTGAGTAAGAGGCTTTATTGTTTGAGGTATGCAGTATAAAAATAAAACTAAATTTACTACATTTTTCAATTTATTGCATCAAAAGAGAAGTAAAGAGCACTGAGTTAGGAGAAATTAATTTATTTCGTACAAATTCTTTCATGAAGCATTAATTTTTAATTAGATCTAAACAAATTTGCATGTGTCCGTAGAAAAACCTTCAATCTTTCTGTATTTACTATTTTTTTCACATAATCTTTCTCCAATCACTCAAAAAAGCAGTCAGTTTTACAGAAACGTTCAAACTATTCGTAAGATTTATTATTTATTCGATAACAATGTATTGTATGTAACAATCAAAACTACAAGATTTATGGATAATAAAAATATTAACTTTAATTAGCAACAAAATCAGTTCAGCTGGTTCAATAAAGTTACGTAATTATGGAGATATTTTAAAAAATAGTTAAATTTTATTTAAGAGACGATTAACTTGTGTTTTTCATCCAATTCCATTCCGTTGCTCAGTACAGCTTGTGGCCCATCAGTAAACTTCATTCAATTCCTGTGTCACATGTCGCACGCTTTACTGTCAATTGTCTCTTTTCTGCTCCACAGCAAACCGTCCAGAAGTCAAAGTTCCATGACTGGACCAAAAAGGACTTGCGTGGTAATTATCTACCTGAAGGATGGACAAACAGATGGAAGGTAAAAGTTTAGTGATAATTAAAGAATTCTTTGCCACTGCAAGACGGTCCGTTCACCTTTCTTTTACGGACGATTGACTTCCGGACGTACGAATGGTTCGCTAAAAAGGCGGGCAGACAGCAGCACAGGGAATCGGTCAGGATGACTACTTAACAAAAATCTTACTGTTACTGCCGCACGTTGGCTGCGACAGACGAAAGGTTTCCGTCAAACGGGCGTGAAAATGAAAGATCTTAAACAATAAAAGAAAGCGTCTTCCGGGCGCTTCTTTCACTGTTGTGTGACGAGTCACGGGAAAAAAAAACACCTTCAAACAAAGAACGGAACGGATGTACGGCTGCAGCAGAACGTGATGCCCATTAGTCGCCCGAAGGATAGAATTAATTAAAACTAACCTCAAATAGACAAGTGAAATTTCGCTACCGGGCTCTACGAGATGGCCACGGCGCATAAATAAGGGAAATGAGCGTTTAAAGTTGGACTGTTTCGAAGTATTTCCGCTCCAACCGGTTCTCCGCTCGAATTTTATTCCATTTCCAATCGATTAAGTACATCAAAAGCAAACTCCCTGGTTGGCAAATGCTTTTGCGCGAAGCCCGACTTGGGTCGTGTCTTTTGTTACTTCGGCTGGAACAGCGTGCCCATTAGATAATGAATTGCGATTATTGCTGGACGAACCGCAGGCCAGTACGCGCAGGGTTTTGATGTAGCCGGGCGATAGCGCTCAAACAACAATAGCAATACCGATGCCGTGTACAACGGCATTTGTTTGCTGCCAATGTTGTGGCAACCACGGGGAGAGAAGCGCGACCGGAATCGGGTGGAATAATTAGTTAATGGATTAATAATTTTAACAAACACATGCAAACTACCACACGTAATGGCTGACGCCGTAAAACCGGACAGCGCTCGATCAATTCGCCGTGTTGACCGATTGTTTGACAGGCGCGTTCATCCTTCGGGTGACGTTGAAGCGGTTCCTTTTATACTAATTGGGATGTAATGAGCTGTTCCAAATCATGCCATTTCGATCGGCTCGAGTGGTTCGAGGGGCTGGCTTTGCAGTGTGCGGGCCTTCACCGTGCAGAATAGGCAATTTATCGTTCGTCGTAAGATAAATAATGTAAGAAAAGTCAAACAACAAGCAGTTGGTTGGTGGGAGGGAAGAAGGCTTTTGTTCTTGCGTCAGAATGATGATAAACAGTCGCTTGAATCAATTATTTTAAGCATTGCTCCGATTAGTGAGCGCGCTGGGTGTTGGTATTGAGGGTTGATGATTCGTATATGATTTACTTTAGTGTGCGCAAATGTGTGATGATTACCTCTTAACTTAATTGAATATTATCTGCTACTCTTAATATATTTTAGATTGTTTAGGTACGACCTTTCATAAAGACTTCAATAAAGTGAAGTGCTATGAATGAACTGTTTGAATTAAAATCACTGTATAACCCAAACATTGTTTGTTTAAAATAGTCTTCGTTAGAACTTGTATAAAAAGTTTCAATTTAAGCTTCTACTATTTAAATAACATCTTCAGTAAGCGCTTTCAACCGTTTTAGACCTTTCGAACCAAGTATGGTTTGTTTGTAATTTCGTTACACTATCTTCATACTTATCAAAACAGAGCTACCTTTTCTTTGTTCTGTAAACGTAAAGAAACGTCTGCAATCCGTTACATTAACCACACGGATTACATATGCTTCACGTCAAAATCTTTTTTCATGATTATTTTTCCGCCTGGGAAATTTGCTTTTAAAATTAAACGACAAAACCGAGCCGAAACTGACATTCATCACACGCCCTACATTTTCCCGGCTACATTCAAACGATGACAAATGCAGATTTTGCAAACAAATCCGTCCAAACCACCACCAGTCCAATCTTGCATGTGAGAAACTTGCACGGGGTAAAGCTTCCACATCATTACTCACGGAGGAAACGGAGTGGTAGCCCTAAATTCACCGGGCTAATTTCCCATCCACACAAAACACAAGGAGTGGCCTTCGCGTGTCAGTCATTGTCACTGTGGAAATCCTCATGGGAGTAGGAAAAGGAGCCGGCACATACCATTACCACGATGACACTTTCGCTAGCAACAACCTAGCAGGCTGGGGAAAACTCACCAAAACAACAAAACAATGAACTCCACTGCTTTGCTGAACTCGTACTCGTACACATTCCTTTCGTTTTATTTTTCACTGGCTGCTGCCTCCTTTTAAATATTACCCTCGACGATGACGGGTATGGCGAAATTACTTCACACAAATGCGGGGATTTGCAAATGATGCGAACACGGAACGACTCGTGAAGAAGGCACGAGGGAAAGTGCATTTTTCTTCTGGCGGCAAAAAGAGAAACATCATGCGGATTTGTTTCCATCCGTTCGTCGCGAGCTACTGCGACTCAGCATCATCTGCATACACCGTACAAGCCGTACGTGCCCGAAAAACATCCCATCTCAGCAACCCGAATTGTAGCACACGATGCGCGGGTTTTGCACCCGGTTGGGAAAACTAAACGTTACCATCTTCTTGCGTCTCTTCTTACGATGCCTTTTGCGGTAGCAACAATATAACAAACAATTTTCAAACAAAACGCAACGACATCTACAAAGGCGTGGAAAAAACAACGCAGCACGAACGAAAAAGGTGGAAACAAAACGAAAGGAGTGTAAAGAAAAAAAACTAGTCGACACATTTTTCATACTGCCTGCCAAGTGCCAGTTCCTGTGGTGAATGTTCGCAGAGGCTTCCTATTTGGGCCACTATCGTATTGCAGCGTCGGTGGGTAGAAAAGTAACTGAGGCTGAGGACATGTTTACAGAGTTTTTTTAGTTCAAACAATGTTTGTTTAACATTTTTAGGTTATTTTAAAGAAGCGATAAAAAAGTAATATTAAAAAGCAGGTCATGTTTTAACAAAAGAAAAGCTTAGTGAGCTGTCATCAGCAAAAACTGTATAAAGCTTTCATGAAGAAAATACAAACAAAATTATTTTCTACTACTATCTTTCTCTCGAATAATCGATTCTACTATCTTCTACACTTGTTCCGATATTGTAATACATCTCTGTACCAAGAAGAATACAATAACAAAACATAATAAATTAATATAATAACTTTTATACTCTGAGCCTTAACATATTTTCTCTCTCGAAGAAGAATATTGCGTCTTTTTAGTCATCATGGTTAGGAAGTCTTTCTTGAAATGAAAAAAAAAATATTATCATAAACAGACAGGTTTATTGACAGTAAACTTCTCAAACCTTTTGTATGTTTGGAAAAGAAATGAAATACCACCGGTTCTGCCCAAACATTGGAGAGGAACGAAAGGACTATCCGACCATAGGTAACTTTCATTCGCAGAAGCATTTTATTTCCATCTCGCCACAATGGCAACCATTTGCCGAGACGGCGCATAAATAAACAAAACAAATGAACACACTCCTTTTTTCTCGCAACAATCCGCAACACTAACCACACTTCACACGGTACCACGTTGTTTGGTGGCGAAACACACACACACACACAACAATGCACGAAAACGGAGTGAAAACTAGCATCATTTTTCATTCCGGTAGACAATATTTTCACCCGGCATTTGTTCCCGGTTTACTGCCAGTAGCTGCCGCTACCGTTTTCTCATTTTAATTTTGAAGATTTAATCTAAACTACATACTGCAGCGTGTGTCTGTCGGAAGGGCGGCGAAGAAAACGTGAGACACCAGGCGTCTCCACGATCGGCACAGGGTGATCGGAAGAAGAAACGAACGCGCCATTTTTGCCACCGGAAGCACACTACACGAGTGTGTATTTATTTATGTTTTTCTGGCACTTGGCCACCTGCGGCGGCCACTTATTTATATCAACGCCAACTTACCCCCGTGGAGTGTTCGTTTTGTCGACGGAAATGAAACTGACAGCGAGGGGGATTGGACCGGGCGACGATAGATGAATAATGGGTGCGTCCCACCTGAGCATTTGCAGCACAGTGCAGCTTTGCCATTAAGCGCAACAATATTTCTGGCCTGTTAATTATTGACACGGTTCATTATGAAGTATGGGTTGGGATATTAAAAAATGCATTCATCCATCAGGGACATTCGTCTCGCTAGGTACCGCGAATGTGGCATGGGGAATGGACCAATCGAACGCAAAACGGTATCGTTTGTGACAGAGCAATATAAACAAAAATAACACTTCAGTCACCGCAATGGAAACCGCTTGGTGGTGACCGCTTGCCGTTATAAATGGTGCTTCATTGCGTACTTTCATTGTATCGCGTTTGCTGGCAACAGCAGAAAAAAAAACATGACAACAAGAGAAATTTTTTAAAAAATGGGAATAAAGAAAATAAAAAAAAAACAAAAACAGTTTTTCATAGTAAAGCGATCAGTAAACAGCCATACATTAAGTTGGTTTTATGTGAATAATACAAAGCACCAAACGCGATTAAATATGTTTTTGACCGATTCAGTGAAAATAAACAATATCATAACACCGAGCAGCGTATTTTTTGAGTAAACTGAAACATCACCCAGTTGAGTATTCTGTTTTGCTTTTCGTTGCGCATTTTTTTTTCTCTCGCTCTTGCAGTTACTTCCAGCATAAATATTCATATTGCGTTTAAATACAAAATTGAAATGCAAACGCAAAGAGCGCTAATCAATCAGTATCGATTGATTTATTTTTTTTTTCAAATCACAGTTACTCGTCACAGGTTTTATCACAATAACAGCACTTTTATGATCACACAATGACCTGAAGGGATTGCGTTGTCAATAAAACACAATAATAATAAAGCAATACATAGTACATATAAAAAATGTGTCTAAATAAATTCAACAAAATGGTGTTTAATACTGAAAAGGATTATTATTGACAAGTGAGCTTAGCTGAGAAAGCTAAATTACACAGTACAGGCAGTCCTCAAGATATGTGGTTCCTCTTATACGCGAATTCGGAGATACGCGGTTTAATAGAAATTTGACAAAAGAGCAGGTTTATAGCACAAAATCTAAGCAGTAAGGCGAAAATTAGGAGGAAATAACCTTTTGTTGTTTTATAAAACGTTTTTTATTTAATTTTAAAATTTGTAATTATTTTAATGTATCGTTCCTAAAATTTGCCTGACTCGCGGAATATATTAAGTGCAGAGAAGGAAGTCTACTCTTTGACTTTGAATTAAAAAACGAAATAGCATCAGGATTTAACTTACGCGGAAATTCGAGTTACGCGGATTTTTCCCGGGTTATAACGGTCCGCTAAAATAGCGTATCTCGGGAACTGCCTGTACACACTTCGAAACGAAAATTATAGCAACCAATTATAGAGTACAAAAGAGTAAATTTTATACGTACAGTGGAGCGCCGATTATCCGTGCTCATCAGGATTCGATAGTTGCCGGATAATCGGATAATACGGATAATAGGCACATATGCTATTTATATTAAAATTAGCGCATAATATGTCGTAGGTAAGGCTTTTTTGTAGAATAAAATTTATTTTCCCTGTGTGTTTTATTGTTGCAAAAAAAATGGAATTGTTTCCTGTTAAGAACTTGAGTTCATTGGATCATAAACAATTGGGTCTTTCAATCCTTTCAATACGTCATTTTTTTCTTTTGGAACAGTCATTTCCGAGCTGCACGGATAATCGGCGATCTATTGTAGTTTTATTGTGGATTGCTCATTAGAAACTGAAACTTTGTTACAATTGTCTGACAAATAAAACGAACTTCAGACGCGTTTTCAATATTATGGTTTGACCCTCATTTCCTTCCTCAAACGAGATGTTCAACCAACCAATGTGTTCTGGCATTCTGTCCAGAAAAAGCAGATCGATCGGCCTCAAGTTGGTCAAAAATCTGTTCAAACTTAGTTGTAAAAATCAACAATTCTTGCTTGCTGTTATTCCAGTTTTCTCCACCGAATGCACCTGCCCGAATGTTGTTGCCAACTCCAAATATCCCCTCTTTTGATGCCCATTGTAAACAGCGTAGAGCGTGGAATAGCATGTTTATTTAGCTGATTTCTTGTTTGCTGCCAAACCGTCCCGCGTGCAAAAAACCCACAAACCGAAAACCCCCATTTACTTTGTGCTGAAAATTCCGATTGAATATATCGAAGCGTGGTTGCCATCGCCATCTCAACCATGGCCGGGCAACCATCCACCATCCGGGGGGTTGGTAAAAGGTAAATAATAACGAAGTCAATACGGTTCCATTTCCAATAAGCGAACCGCAGTAAACGCTGCATGACAGTCCAAACGCCCAAAATTCTAAACCTGCGTGCCCGAAAACTGTCCGTTGCGTGTGTCCGTCCGTCCGTGTGCGTGGTTGCTTGCATGCGGTTTTGTGTGGATTGCATGCGGCTGAGAGTGAAATCATCCTTTTTTTCTATTGCTGTTAAAACAACAACAAAAAAGCACAAAACACACAACACACACAAACATACATGCTACCCATTACCAAAACGCAACGGGCGTGGACGGTTTGGTTGCCGTCGATCGAAATTTCTCGTCCATGAAGGACCCATTCAACCGTACAGGAACGGACTCTCCGACTAATAATCGACGATACTTTCCAACTGCCCGGTTCCGCTGGGAAAGGAAGAGGTAAGCTGGGGACAAGGTTGTTGGAAAATTGGAAAATGTGTTTTGATGTTTTTCGGCCAATGGTCCCAATCAAAAGTGGCAAAGTCATTGGTTACGGTATTACGTGGGGGTTTTTCCAACCGGCCACCCACCGACCTAATTGGACGTTTGCTCATCCGAGATTTTAATGAACGCATGGGTTGGTTTGGGGCGATGGTTTTGGTGGCTTTGGTTGGGCGCTTGGGTCCTCGGACCATCTCGGGCCACCCGTTGCGGATTCCTATGGTAACACGTCGCACGATGCGTTTGCGGTGGCGTCACACTATCTATGTTCTGCTGCAGATAACAATAACGCAAACCGAGACGGATTTGCTGTAAAATTGCAATGCTTAAGCGTAACATTTTTTGGTCCCGATTGTTTAGTGACGTGAAATTGTATTTTTAGAAAAAGTGGTAAATGCACCAAACAAACAATGCATAAGATGAACATATGATGCAACAGCGCAAATAACTCCAGGATCCAAATTGATTTAATTGAAATTAAATTGAATTGTATTTAGATTGGTACAGAGCGTTTTTTATCTAATTTTCAATTTCAATATTGTATTTTAGGATAACGTATATTTTTTAAAATTTGATTTAAATCAACCAGTTACAAAAAAAATCAGATAACAAATTGTATTAATCAAAGATGGGACTAAGGACTAGGACCTCTGTCCTATTCCCTGGTCCTCAGGTCCAGGTTAATCGTGTTGCACTGGTAAAGGACTTCGGTGTATGACTTGATAGGTGTCTCCCCTTAACGCCTCATATAAGCTCGATAGTTTCCAGGGCTTGGAAAACTCTTGGTACTATATAATATATTGCCCGTGACTTCTCTCTCCCAATGTGTTTGAAATCGCTGTCCTGTTCGTTCGTTAGATCTTTGGTAGAGTATAGCCCAGTAATCTGGTCCGTTCTTTGTTACGATTCTCTCTTTAAATCCTAGTCCCTTCCAATAGTTTCCGCTCCTAACTCTTAACGCAGGCTTAATCTTAATTTTAAGTTCGTTATAAGTTTCCATGTTGAGCCACTATGTTGAGCAGGCAAAACCAGAGTTCACAACGCTATCTCCAATCTAGAAGGTACATCAACCAGTAAATGCTCCGGACTTTATTCGCATCCTCAAGTAGCACAGTCACTTGAGTCCGCGAATCCCATCCGCCCGAAATACTGATTGAAAAAACCCATGACCAGCCAGGACTTGGGTGAGGAAGAAGTCGGAATGAGCCTCCGAGTCCGTGTTTCGAAGTATTTCGTTCCTGTTACCAGGCCCGGTGAGAAACCTCTCGCTCGACTGCTGAGCTCTGGAGGAGGAGGATCGATGTGGAGGATGTGCAATAGGCACATAGGCAACGAAAGGCACAAAAGATCCGTAGTTAAGACACTTTGGATATGGTATAATGCTTTGTTATAAAAAAAATCTGATTCAAATACAAAAGGATACATTCACTAAGATTTTTCAAAACCTTTGTTTAGTTTCTGTATAGAGGGGTTTTATTAAAAAATAACAACACATCACACCATGATTCCTCCATGTTCCCCGACACTTTAAGTTAGTTCACCATTGTTGGCCCTTAAACCGACTTCACCGTAGCATTCGCTGATTGAGCCATAGCTTTAACAGCGGAGGCTCGCTTCCCATACCACCACCATAACCACATTTTTACGAAGAATCACATTCCCATGATGGATGATACCTTTCACGATGCGATTAAATCCCAAATGGTGGCGTCAGTCTCAAACCACAAACCAGCGCACACTATCCCACACCATCCGTGGCCATCCATCCGCGGTGGTAAATAATCAAAACATTCGACAACAGCCATCGCATCTCCAGCGCAACATTACCCAGCCCCCCGCCCCGGAACGCATCATTCCGGCGTTCCGGCGCAGTTCGGCACTGGGTTTTACTACCCTGCACGCATTAATCTTGCTAATTGCCAATTAAATCTGACAGATTAATCGTATTAATAAGTCTCCAACGTACCGTTCCGCATGGCAATCGGGGTTTGAACCGAGTTTCGAGGGCGTTAAAGATCGGTAATCCACTTCCGGTTGGGTAGTTTTAAGCTTTGGCTAATCTAGCGTACGGTTACAACAGTTACGCCAACAGTGCGGGCGCCACAGTTTTTGGGGCAAAGGTGTCAAAATGCCACGCAAGTGGCTAGCCTTAATGTGCTGTTTCCCGCTCTTTTGGGGCACGGTGATCAGTCAGCCAGAATGTCCAAAATGTTTGTGTTTATGTGGGCTTAATCCTATTTTTTCCACATGAGCAAGATTATGACACCTCGATGTGTGCTCGCTCCATTAGCTTTTGCTAGTGGCACGAGTGTTGGCTAAAGTGTTTGTGATTCTATTGAGGACATTTAAAGGACAATTTTCTCGAGTTGGAATGCTCAAGGAAATTCTGTCATATCATTGATCTCACCAAAATTAACATCTCGGTATGTTTCATTAATGATAATGATGAAAAATTCATCGCACAAACACTGTGTCACTAGTGTCCTTGCTTTAATATTGCTGCATTTACTGGGTTCAGGCGATCCCTTGCCAAAACTGTTCAATTTCCTTAGGTCAATTACTGCATCAACAGCGTACTTGCAAACTCAATTGTCTTGCAAAGCGTTCGCGCTGTAATTTGATTGTCCTATTAGCTAATATTGAATTTGTCCCACGATTCATACACTAACCCCAGCCTCACTGCCTTCTACAGCAGAGTAGAACCGCTAATCCCCGTCCGTAAATTACTTACAGCACAATTCCTACACACATTTCTTGCGCACGGAGTAAGGAAGAAACTCCAGCGGCCGCTTGGAATGCTGCATGTATCGTTTCGCCGGAAAGCCTCACAAAGGTTTTTGCATGATTAATGCTGTGCCTACCAGCACGATGGTCTATTGTTTGCACATTCTTCGTGTTGTTGCACTGCCCGTATGCAAATACACAAACTGTTGTTCCGCTCGGTAGTATCTCTCCATTTCTCCCTCGCTCTCTCTCTCTCTCTCCCTACCACTGCATAAATAACAACCGGTAAGTTCAATCGGCCGAGAACGCGCAGCTGGGTTTGCAAAACAATGGACGACCGGAGAAAAAAAACCCCACCCCGCCGACAAACACACTTACACAAACACAAGCTGACCGCTGGAAAGCAGGCGGTAGCCGAACCGAACCGAACGCCTGCCACTGATGAATGCGCGGCCATATTTTAGCGAATATTTATCACACACCATTCCACACGCGACCGGCCAGCGACACGCACCGGATGCGTTCGGGAGAGTCCTTGTTTATTCGGGTGGGTGGGTTTTTTCTATTTTCATTCCTTGCCAGAAGTTCGATTCTGGTCGAGAGTACGCATTCCTGTACGTCCCATCCCAGGGGCTCAAATGTTTGGGCCAGTTTCGATATAATTAGCCGATGTGTGTACGAGCTTGGCTCCTATAATTGGCTGTATAAATCATTTATGTTCATTTGCGAGCGTGGTTCATGGCTGTCGGGAGGTAAACAAGCAGTAAAATAGGCGAAGGAGAAAGGACACGCTCGTCTTATTCGTTGCTTTGGATGTTAGATAATACTTTTTTCTTAACCTATTCTAAACGCAATGAGATGGAACGAATGAGTCAAACAATTGATTTTGAATGTGTTCAATTATAAGAAATCAATTATTATAAATCATTTACTTCATTTAACTAATCATTTGCTAGTCTTTTGTTCAATTTAACATCGTCCAAACCATCGGTAGAAGTAAAGAGAGTTTTTCGCTAGAAGACTTAAAGTTTCTGCCCTTGAATGAACTACTAACTAACCTATATTGATCATTCGACAGTCTGAGTAAACTTCTCCACTTAAAACACGTGTCACAACGAACGAAGCTGGGACTATATAAAAACTTATATAGTTCCAGTACTCACATACGCCCCTGAGATATAGACTTGTCCAAAATTTACGAAACCCTGTTAGTCGCATTAGAAAGGAAGATACTCCGAAGGATTTCTGGCCCTGTATGTGTGGAAGGGGATCCGGTGATGTATTGGTAGCAGCGCCGGTCATTACACGACAGGACTGGTCCAAAATCCCATCCGGACCTGTTCCCTCCGTACGCAGGACTGACTATGCAGCTTCGGTTAAATAAAGTCAAAGAAAGCCAGCAATGGTAGGTCAAACTTCTCGAGGTTGTTGTGCCGAAGAAGAAGATTTGTGGAAGGACAAAGGAGAGTCACTACAATGACGAGCTCTAGAAGCGGTACGGAGAGCTTACTGTCGTCGTAAGGCTACGGTAGGTTGGTCACGTCATTAGAATGACACCGAACGACGCATCCCGTAAAGTCATTTTAGGTTGTCCACAAGGACAAAGGAAACTTGGTAGGCCCAAATTAAGATGCAAATAAGGATAATGGACTGGCAGACGAAGCCGCTTAACCGTGAACGGTTTAGAGGACTCCTGCATCAGGCCAAGACCGCAAAGCGTTTGTAGTGCCGGATAAGTAAGTAGTAACCCTTAATGAAGCTGGGTTTGCTCTATACTCGTGAATCTTCCTTCTAGAACATTTTCAAGACCAACGAAATTAGCACTGAAAGAATGGTTTTCAAGAGAAATTCGATTATTTGCTTATAATTGCGCTTATTAAGCTTGTAATTTACAGGTGCAGTATTGTAAGGATGATTTCATTTATCAGTAGATAAGACCGTCATGAATAACTGCAGCTCTACTCGGGTATGGTAAATGCATTGGAAATATCTACTGTGCATCCTTTTTACCATACATTTATCAAAGTCTTACGAAGTCTTTTAAATAAGAAATAATAAATAATAGAAATAAACACCATGTAATGCCGAAAAGCTGTCGAAAACGACCTCACTTCACACCCAAATTCCAGTGCAATGATTCATTTTGCCACTCATTCGTTCCACCGGTAAACGGAAAACAAATAAGCGCCATAATTCATTTCAACATTCCTGTCAACAGAACGGGACATTCAACCACATACACTCAAACACAAAGAATCTAAAGACTGAAGGACCCCCGAATCCGTGGTGTCATGTTTTAAGCTTCTTCTGATAGTGGACGACCGAAGAGTTTCACCGTCATCGCCATCGGCATAAATTCAACCTTCTCGTTTCCGGCCCGCGACAAACCGGACTAGCTTGGTGGTCCGAAGGAGACTAAGTCCTCCGGTAACACTTAATTTATGCTTCATTAAATGAATATGCAGATAAAAAGCGAGCTTCCAGTGCACCCATTATCGTCACCGTGCCGAGATGAAACGGTATGTTCCTAGGCGAATGGTGGGAATATATTTTCGGACAGAAAATCGTCCTGACTAGCCAGCAGGAAGCAGAAAAAAAAGATACGCACACAGATCACGCTCTGTAACCGTGCAAATAGACATGCAGCGATTTATCTCAGTGCGAAATTTCGCAAAGTAGCTCAATCTTGCAAAAATCACATTTCTCATTGGAGACAATTCAGCGCCTACTGAGGCTGTCAAATAATTACATCGACAAGCCGTTTTTTATATATGAACTTATCATCGCATTTCATCGAATAGCATTGCGAAATTTCGCACTGAGAAAAATCGCTACATGTCTATTTGCACGGTAAGACAAAAAAAGCTTTGTGCGGTGTCTTCTAGGAAGTGTGTACTTTTACCATGTTTTCCCCTGTTCTTTTTTTTCTAGCTACACTCTTCGTAAGGTTCGTCGTTAACACAAGCAACCGTTTCGAAATGAAATTACGGTTTGCTTTTCTGTGTGTCGAAGACACTGGATCATGGCCTGCTGCATCATCCGCT
Source organism: Anopheles moucheti (assembly GCF_943734755.1). Classification (NCBI taxonomy): domain Eukaryota; kingdom Metazoa; phylum Arthropoda; class Insecta; order Diptera; family Culicidae; genus Anopheles; species Anopheles moucheti. Next base: position 27,978,752 of record NC_069141.1, read on the forward strand.
GTAGAAACCAACCAACCAGCATAGTAATGAGTGTGTGTGTGTGTGTGGGTTTATAACTGAGTATGTGTTGGTCTCTTGGTGCTGCTGTTTACTTTGTCATGGTCAGTACCGTTGCTGGGTGGACAGCACGGCACAATCACCCAACGATAGCTTCATTCGCAATGTGCCATCCAACCCCCTTGTACCAGCACCACGCCGCTGCGGTGCGGTGATATTGACAACGAATTCAGTTTGTAAAACACCGACAACAATTTGCTTCATAATCATGCATATTCATAAGGACCTTCCTTATGAAGTTTTCCCTCCAAGGTGTCCTTTCGCTCGTTTCGTCACACTTTTTTTTCGTGTTGCTGCTTTTGGCTGGTGGAAACACTTTGGTGCTGAGTGCTGAACGATGAACATTTCACCGCGGGTGCAATTGCTGTCTATTACGATAAAGTCGGATGTCAGCAGCAGAGATTCGAAAATGTGTGAAAATGGGGAAGTAGCGTATCGTTGGATACAGAGGCCAAATTAAAAAAAAATATCATCATTCATTTGCATACTGCTCTTAACATTTTAAGCTTTAAGCGTAAATGAGGGTGAAGAAAGATTCATTTAATTGTGTTTTTTTTTCATTTATTCTATAATTTGTTGTAATAAAACACGGTTTACACTAAATCAAAATTACCGTTAAAGCTTTCTCCAAAAAACACTCATTGGATTGGACAGTATTTGTCTTCAGGATCTTTATTTGTTTTAAAGCGCTAGTTTATAGTAGAATAGAGCGAACATGTCTCAAATGTTTCTTACAACCGGAAATATCAGCCATTTCTTCGGACAAATCAATCAAACATCGTCTTTAAAATCGGACATTTATGACTGCTGAAAACATAGTAAAACCATCGAACAGCTACGACCGTCGGGACAGTGACACATAGCTGAGAGCCATAACGTTATTTACCTTAAATAATGCCATTCTTCATCTCACAAATCCATTCCGCATGGATATGGCTACACTTACAGCTTCGATTGGGTATGGATCATCATGCATTACATTTACGCTCGACCAATAAATAAGTATTTAAATTAGCTTCATCAGCATTCTGTATTCCCTGCTACGGCAAACCACGGTGCGGCACATCGTAGCACTAAATTTTGCCATACCCTTGGCCCGCATACAAATGCTCCACTGCCATTGCATCATTCCAATCAGCATGGTAACAACCCACGAACCGATCATCAATTTCTTCATCACGTCATCGAGAGAGGAAAATCAAATCTCCCCTTTCTTCATGGTACTGCATAAATAAAAGCCCAACGGACCACCGGTTGGCACGAGCGACTGTCTGCAGCCTGTTCCCAAAACCTTTCAAGATGCTTCCTTGCAGTACGGTAGCGTAAAGCCAACCACCGAGAACGGGCTGAGATGCTGAGGTAGGCACGGACAGGAACACAACACTGCTCATCGAAAAATGTATGAAAAATTGGACAAACATGGTGCGGCACGGGAAGATGTTCGAAAATGAGGATCTACTGGTGAGCTTATGGCAGAGCAGAAACGGTATGTTCTTACACGAGCAAATCCCAACGCTCGTGTGGCCCAACGTTGAAATGGATTTGCGCCCGTAGATGGGGAATGCTCGGGTACCCTAGGTGCCGGAAATGAAGTGTAAAGGAAAATATTAAAAAGCGATGAGTGTAGGGCAATCGTTCCACTTCCATCCCCTGGAGTCCTTAGCTTTTTATTCTATTTTTTGGTGAGTGGTTAGTTAGCATTCAACGGTTGGGTCCCAAAGGATAGAACGGGAATACGTGCTTTGGGGGTGCTTACTATACCCAATGCCGAAGGCAACCGTTGACGCTTTGGTGTTTCAAAAATCTTACAAGAGATTTGTTCTTTTTCTGGGTGAAGAAATACGTTCAAAATACACACAATTCATTCCTAACTGAGTTTTCTCTGTAAGCAAATGTGTGTACAACTTTCAAGAAATAAAAACACACATTGGAAAGACAGCAACAAAAGGGTAAGGTGCAAAACTACTCCGTCTAATGCTTCTATCTGCTCAATACATTCTGTATTTGGTCTCTTTCGTACTCGTTCGAACGTGCTGCTAAATTATGCATTGCGAAATCGAACCATGAATAGAAACCCACATGGCGCACACGGGATAGAGCAGCAGCTTGCCCCTTTTTCCCACTCCCAACAGCAATACTGACAGTGATAGGATATTTGGCGAGAAATAAAATGCTTCCATGACCGTTTTGCATGATACTGATGGGATTCTGGAATGGAGCAAAATAAATAAGAACCACACTAAGTAAGGAATTCGTTTGACAATGGTGCTGCTTGCCCGATGGAGACAGTCAGAAGCGCACGAAGCACAATCATAAGGCAGCTTAGGAATGTTCTAGCCACATCAAGCATGATTTCATGCTAGCTTGCTGATGGTAGTTCTGTTTTTATTAATGAATAAAGATGAAAGGAGTTGACGATGATGAGAACATAAATTTGAAATATGTAGGGAAATATTAATTATGTACGAATAGCGTATGACTTTTCTCATTAATGCACTCATTCTTTTGATTTAAATAAAGTTGAAAATTCAACAAAAGGCACTGGCTAGTCATGATGAAAGCGTAATCGTACCATATATTTCTGGTACGTCACACTCTACAAGAGCGTACTAAAAGAGCTTTTGATATAAATTTTCCAACAATATTTTTTCTGCAATATCAATTCATTCATTCGAATTCGTAAAGTATACAGGGTTTTCCCGAATTACGCGAATAATGCGTGCCAGAACGATTCGCGTAACTCGAATTTCCACATAACTCAATTTCACTTTATAATATCGTTTATATTAAGTATTCAGGGATCGATTTTTTCTTCTCACGTTAGGCAGCACATCAATAATTGATATTTTTACGTTTATTTCGACAATTAGAGTAAATTTTCTATCAAAATATATGTTCTAATATTAAAATGTATTTTTGAGAAAATTTGAAATTACACAAATAATAATTTGAATTTAATTTAAATTTTATTTATATTTATTTTTATTTTGAATTTTATATTTGAACAATATAAAAGCAATAATGATCAACATTCATTGTGGAATTCGATGCGAATAAAATTAATTTATAAACAAAAAAAAAACACGGCTCAATTTCTTTCTTGCCTTTTCCAAAATCTCCAAGCATCAGCGTTCCGAACTGCTTTAATCCCCATTTCAAATATACATTCAATTAAAATCGCAACGTTTCAATTAATCGAAATAATCGTATTAAAACTCATCCTCAGCAAATTTTTTTCCCTTTGATTCTCTCTCTGTGTGTACGCACAGTACACGGGTGTATGAGCCCATTATGCAATGACGAAAAGCAAGTGCATCAAGCATTAAGCAGCACAGTGCAGCGTACGCTTAATGGCTTTGGTAGCTGGCAGGTAACCCCCGGGTCAGGTAAAATGCGCCGCAGGTTGTACTACAAAAGCGTGTATAATTAACAGCATTTTGTTGTTTTCCATTTCGGGTCGGGCGAACAATGCCAAAAGTCCCCACCGTTGCACTCGTTTTGCACTTGGCCCCTTTTCCCTGCGGGATGATGGATTGGATCGAGCACAAAAGCACACCCGGATCGACCGTGGTCATCGTAGGGAAAGTAGCGGAAATTAAACTACACCAAACAGACGGTGTGTGTGTGTGGGTGTGTATGGGTGGCGTTGGCCAACCGCTCCATAACCGAATCGTTATTACCGATTGTCGAACTGACAGGCAGTCCCTGAAAAAGCAAAACAAAACAAAAAAAAGCACAGTTACAAACCCACCCCGCATCGAGGAGGCATTGGTGGATGGGAATCAATGATTGAACGTGGTAAAACATCCGTACTCACCCGCGGGTGATGCCAAATGAACGTTGCCACGGTAACAAACGACTAAAGGGTTTTACAGAATGGCGTAATGGTGTGCATAAAAACGAGCGACAGAGTGAGAGAGAAAAGACTCAGATTATCAAAAAAGAAAAAAAAACAGGACGCAAAAAACCGGACGGGAGAAGAAAGTCGAGTTTGAGGCAATCGGGAAAAAGCTTTCATTTCGCATCATTAACATTGTGTGTGCATCCCAACCAGCGGTGACAGAAGCGTTAGGGAGGAAAGCACCGGAATACGATTACACACGATCAGTTCGTAGTTCTGCTGCGAGTGGGAAATGACACAACGAACAGCAACCAAATGAAAATGAAACACCGTGATTAACAGCGTGAAAAACGAACCGATTGCAGTTGTATTTGGGCGCATTTAGCGATGCAAACGCTCTTTTTTTCTCTGGTGGGGGGGGGGGGGGGGAGTTGTTGTTTGTAATCGAAAAAAAAGCTCGATCATTATCGTTTCGATTGGGGAGGGAGCTAGGATGAGTTTGTTAATTTATTAACACACAGAGAACGATCTGGCAACGCTTAACAGTGTTAAGCAATCAATGAACACGTGTATGTAGCCAGTGGAGGATCAATCCCCTTGGAGGCCCAGGGCGGAATTATAGTTGGGGCCTCTAATTTTAAAAACGATGCAGGAGATAAGGGGGACATTGAGGGGACTTGAAATGAGACAAGGCGAAAAGCGCAGTGAGAAGGGGCCTACTCCGCCTACCGTTTGATCCGCCGCTGGACCGTTCCTAATCATCTTCTTCAAATGGTCCGCCAGGGCCATCACCATCTTCGAATGCAATATCGGAACCGGCTATATCACCACCAACTCCAGTTACCACTGCATCTGTACTCTTCTAAATGTTCTCTTCTTTAAAAAACACTCAAGCCCCAGTGGTAGCACGGAATATACACGGAAGATTGTGCTGCAACATTGTGCTACAGGATCCTTAAGGCCAGTGTATGAGACCATCCAGATCATGCGTCCACTACAGTACCCGATCCTGTTTCCACGGGGTGAAGCCGGTTGTACTCATGGTATGTTTAAGATACGTCGTCGAGGAAGACAGCCGAAACAATCGAGCACGGGGACAACACAGATAGTGGTGCCGTCATCAATGAGGATGATGCCCAGATGGAGCCGAATGCAGAGGAAAATTCATCCAATCAAATTACTCCACGTAAGTATGCCGCGTATATATTGCATATCCTGGCGGGAGATCGCTCATTCTCTGACGCATTGTGAGGGGTAATCACCTGTCATACGTTTTGCGATACAGAATGAGCGAGTTACTAAGTTGTGAATTTAGATTTTTTTTGTTTATTTATTAATTAGTGGTTGTTTAATGTTGTGTATCCCATTAAACAAACAACGCAAATTTTATATATGTAATAATAATAATTTGTGTAATGCACAGTCGGTTAGATTTGCATAGCTTTTAGCATTTGAAAACTAAAATCCTAGGTCAAGTTTTTGTGTTGAAAGACTACCTCCATGATCATTCGCTCACGTCGATGTTTTAGACGATGAACAAAAATTAACGGTTGATTTCTGTGGTGAGCTTCTACTTACTGAACTATTTCGACAATTGATTATGTTTAATAGCATTCTTTGATCCATTAGGTGCAGGGCCACGAGAGTTGACAAAATGCTGACAAATTTGTCCAATGACCAAATCAGCTGGTCAACTGTGAAAACCACTATACCATAGCCGCGCACACAATTGTTTTCAGATTTCCGATACCAGGAGAGCATGTTTTTCAAGAGATGGAATAAATTTGCGCTGCAGGTGGATTAAATTTGCCCATCACTATTGCATTGCATACTATCAAACCCGTAAGAGCGTTCACTAGTTTAAGGAAGATGACCGGAACTCATGAGTGACCGGAACTCATGAGTGACCGGCACTCATGAGTGACCGGAACTCATGAGTGACTGAGTGACTGAGTGCCTGAGTGTCTGAGGGTCACCTCTTGAGAGACATGCTCTCCTGGTATCGGAAATCTGAAAACAGCTGGTTTGTATGAAAAGTTAGTGTATAAACATTGCATACCTTACGGCGGAAATTTGGTTGCAAAGTTAGTGTATAAACATTGCATACCTTACGGCGGAAAATTGTTTGCATACTGCATACTTCTCTTGCGTAGCCGTGTAACCGGGCCGATATAGCTAATCAAATTAGAAAAAAATATCTAACCAAGGATATATAAAATCTAAGGATATTTTCGATCAATATTCTACCTTTTTAATTAGATTTTGTGCTATAAATTGACTCTGCTGTTAAATTTCTGTTTGATCCGCCGCTGTATGTAGCTGACGAATAGGTGGAGCTTAATTAAGTTGTTACAGCACGCGTATTACTTGTATTCACTTTAGCTTTCGTCATCAAATAATTATTTTTTTTATATCACCAAAATTTGTTTAAAATTAGGTACGAATATTTACAATATAAGCAGTATTCATCGACGGTAGCAATCTTCCACAAATAAGATCGAAGTAAACATTGTTGAAAATATGCAGGCAGTTATAAGTAAGAGTCGAACCAAGTTGGCATTTGAAGCGACGCTGTTGAGATTAATGTTAACTTGAACCGAGAAACGATGTAATATAATCGGGTTTTAAATAGTTTATTTAATACCAAACAATACATTGATTGAAGATATTCAATTATAAGATAATTTAATTTAATAAAAATGCTTTCCAGAAGGAAAATATTCTCTCGCATGGCGTTCACACATCCGAACAAATTTACATTCAAGCTTCCAACCTAGTCTCAGCTGTCGGCACTTTTATTGATTCTTAAATAATGTATATTTTTGCACGCTTTTTCTTTCCTTTTCAACGCCCGATGCCAATATATTCCAATAAAAGCGGCCGGCACGGAATGTGAAACGAAATGCATTTGGATTATATCGACGGCACGCTCTGGTGCGTCTTTACACACGCACACCGATCGCCGGTCCGAACGGAACGCAATTTAATCATAATCCGGTTATACGGCACCGGATGCAAAATGCAACAAAAATGGATAAAAAATAATAATAACCAAAAAAACAAAAAAAATCACGCACCACCCACCGAGTGACTAATACTCGTATCAACATCCTGACAATTGTTTATACGTTACCGCGTGCATTTATTCATGTTCACGTTGATAAGGGTTGCGGGGACGTCCTAGCCACCATGTGGACGCAACATGCATCGAAATGGCAGAAAGAAACAACCCACTCTATATTCTACGCTACGAAGGCACAAAATGACATTCAACAATGGGGGGGTTTCGGGAGATTCGGGGATGAGTTTTTTATGAGATTTTTAAAAAAATCGTACGCGCTAAATCTTCAAACGTGAAGTGAGTTTTTGTGTTTTTTTTTGTTCGCTCCTCCGATTTCGTTCGGTTTTGTTGGAGTCCATTTCTCATTTATCCTTCGTTTTCATCCGTTTTATTCTACAACCAAAAAAAGAAAAATACAAAACGACGCTATCTTTTATGACCCACTCCGTAATAAATATTTCATCATCCAATCCCGGGTGTCGTCCGGAGTGTTTTTTGGTCCAAACCAACCACCGACAAAAAAATATATCCACCCGAATGGCAATGAAACCGATTCATCTCCCGCTCGTGATAGCAGTGGCCAGGGCGCGCAGGGAATTGCATCCGTACCCGTACGCGGGTCCCTGGATGGCAATTTTGGGTTAGTCCCCGGATGTAGCAGCATTGTCACAGGTTTTTCGGTCGGCTCATATGGATGGTACCAATGGCAATGGGCCTTTCCTTTTTTGTCAGTGTTAATGGACCAACGGTAGCTTGTGATGGAAAGGTACAAAGTTGTAACTGTAAAGAAGAAGTACTTCAATTTGGTTTTATTTTTCAAAATAAAGAGAAAACCTCGTGATAACCGAAAACGATTTCAGTTTAAATAAAACAACAATAAATTTTCTCTGTTTGGCTTATATACTTTGGCTTATACAAATAGAAGCTTTTAAATTATTGAAATTCAATTAATAAAGAAAGGTTGCTCGATGGAGTATTAAGAGCGCTGATGGACCAATGTCCCGTACGCTAGACTGACTATGTAAATAATGTTTATAAAAGGTAGATTTACCATTTGTTTAATGAATCTATCTGTACAATACAAGTATCGCATCGGAAAAACTGCCCATACAGTGCTTTATTCCTCTTGTATTACAACAAATTTTTATGCAATAAATAAAAAGATTTAAAATAAATAAGAGATATGTACATAAGTTTACACAATCACTCAACTTTTGCAGTGTTGCACTGTTTTCGAAAGGCCGAAACAATCTTTTTTTTTGTATTATTTCAACACTACCACAACTATTCCCTCATTTTTTTTAAAGGATTGATTTCCTTCCTTACTACACTACACGCTTTTTTGCGCATGGTTCAACTTGCCATCCACACAACAACTTGATACGTTTTGCAAACAGCTAACTGTTTGGATGTTTGTTTTGCTTTTGGGGCTTTCGAGAAGGGAAAATGGGCATTTTTCATTTCAACATTTTCATCTCGCGTAGACAGCGCAACAGCAATCGGAAGGAATTTGCAAAACCCACAAACTCACTAGTGAAAAGGTGCAGGATTTGTATGAGTGTGTGTTGTTATGTGCAGCTTTGTGCCCGAAACAGAAAAAAAACTTCCCAATCCCGACCGACTCGCAATAAAATGGATGGAAAGAACAAGTACGAAAAACAAAGAACCGACAGGGAATGAACACTCTGATGAGAACATGCTTCACACTACAACAGTCGGTGTGCCCAGCGAGAGATAGGGAGAGTTACGCAGTGGTCCCATAAATTATACGTTCCTATCTGGAATTAAAACAAATAAAATTTGATAACATAAATCATTACAGATAAAGGAATGGCACCGTTGGGAAATGGGTGAGAGAAAAAAAAATCTAGCCATGTTATTAGCACTACCGCATTGAGCTGTCCGTAAGTCCGGGATGGGGTCTGAGGAAATAAAAAAAAACTGCACACGGACAGGTGCAATTGCACATTGCGGCAGTGAGCTGGGAAAGTGCATCCGTAAAACATGACAGTGAACATAACGAAAGGGGCTTAAGCGGAAAGGAAGCGGCATGTGGCAAAGGGTGGGAAAAATCATCACAATACTGTATGAATGAAATGTGCAACTTCTAAAAAACAGAAAAAAAACCCTTTATTCATGCAATTCACCATGAGGAAGGATAGGGAAAAATCTCGCTCGGAAAAACAAACAAACGTATGCGAATGGGGGCTGCATCCGAAGCGGGATGGATTGGTTTGAATAAAAGAAAGCTCTGTTTTTGGCTATACAAATCTAAAGAGTGATGACCAAATGGCATATGAGGGAGGGGAAGACACACACACACACACACACCCACGCACAATAGACAGTCAAAATGGAGTATACAGCAGACCGAACAAAAGCAACAAGACAGATAAGCCAGACGTCCCATTATTTTTTAGTGCAACGTCTCCGACCTCCCGCAAACCGTTATTGGTGTCATATTCAATTTCCACCTGGCATTATTATAGCGTGCTTTTATGCTCTACATATATTATTTCCCCCGCTCAGTCTGTCCGACCTCCGACACACCCTCCCTTCCGTCGTCCATCATGAACCATGGTGGTCATATGAAACTAACCGAAACAGGATACAATTACACAAGCGCATTCGACCCCCCCAGGCACCCACCAACAACGGGTGGGACACCGGTCACTTCGTTCCATATGTTTATATTTGCCACCTGTGCACCGATGGTTTCGGTCGGCCGGTGCTGATAGAATAATCATCCGCTGCCAAAACCAACCAAAACCCAAAAGCTTTTGTTTTTCGGGCCAAGCATAACCCATCTAAGGGGGGGTTCCCCAAACTATCCCGACCGTCCATTGTATGGCCAACCGGGGAGATTATTATTAATCTGTCTGCATAAATATGTGTACATCATCGGGGTTTTGGATGCAGCTTTTTTATTGTCGTTGTCTTTTTTTCCACCGTTGCTGTTGTTTTGCTGCACTCGATCCATACAAGCTGCCACTTTTCGATGCACATTTCACTCACCACCGGCCTATTATTATTATTATTATTATTATTATTATCTCTAACAAGGAACAGTTTGTTCAATGCTTTTTTACCGTTTTCCTTCTGGTGGGATAACAAAACAAGCGCTTGTTCACTTTACACACTTCAGTGAAAAGCAAGCACCAAACTGCACTGCCGCTGATGTCCCGTGACAGTGCGGATGTGTATTTATTTGAAGCATGCTTTATGAGATTTAGTTCACACACACACAAAGGCAACGCATGCTGGGGACGTAATGTTGAGTTTGTTGTTGTTTTTAAACGGCTGTCAAAACAAATGCATTGTGAGGTTGTGATTATGGTTGGAGATTTAATTACCATTCCACGAATGCTCCTGTGCACTCTGTGGTCCATTGTATTTTGGTACGCACAGTTTGGTAAATGAGTCAACGGATGAGTGTTTGTGGAAGAAGAGTAATTACCGTTGACCCTCTTATAACGAGTTTAATCAGTGTTTCACTCTTCACTGTTCATGTTCTTTGACGAATCCGTTCCGCAATCTCACAAATGATGTTTATTGAAAGTTTAAATAAGCTGTCTACCAACCAAATTAAATTAAATCAAATATAAACATAAACGCTCTAAATTCTTTCTTGATTTTCGTGTTGGGCATCCGGACAGGAATTGTTGTTGCCATTGTGCTAATGTTGATTGAATGTGAGAAATAATATTGCTTGCTTACAGGACACGCAAGAAATCAAAATCCCAAGCGTTCAACACCTGCAGAATACCTCCGGTTGATTGAGGATTTGCTCTATCCCCTGGTGCAAACAAACTTTTGGTCTTGACATTAGTAACTCCAGGAATTCAGGAACTTCATTCAGGGGTTCTTGATGCGTTCCGTTAGAAGCTCCTCAATATTATTGTTTTGTTTTCAATCAAACTCATAAGCATTTAAAATATGGCTTTTTTGGAAAAGAAATAAAAACTTGTATAACTATTTTATAAAAAATTCAAACATTCACCATTACAAGCAATATATTATGTACCATGAGTGTCTTTGTTAATCAAACTCTTAAACATTCAAAATATGGCTTTTAATATATGGCTTAGTTTTTAATTGTAATAGCTTTTAATATAACCAGAAACTATTGCTAAATAAACTCAAATGTACACCATTACATACAATATATTCTATATCTAGAACGACTTAAATAAATTTATTGCAATTGCTTACATTGACTCTTCGCTTTCCTTTACTGCTGTAGAAAGATTAAATAGCCCATTCCATTCTCCTTCTCAAGTTCTTAATTTATAAAACTGGCTTTGTTCGACTGCTTTTCCCTTCCACAAAGGAAGCACATCATTTTCAATTGCCAAACACTCACTCACTGTTAGTCTTGGCACGATTATCTGCGCAATGCGTAACGGCTGATTTCTTCCGATGCGCTAAAATATTTACCGAACACATTAGCATCCCACCGATGCGTAGCCTTAATCACGCGCTGGAAGCGATCGAAATTACGGTACACACAAAAAAGCGGCAGCACGTACCGAATGCGTGACGCAAATACGAGCTAGCGGTAAGTGTAAAGGCAAACGAAAAATCACAAGAGCAAGAATAAATATCAATTAAGCACCGGGAAAGGATTTGTACTTGAATTTCGTTATTTCCCCCCCCCCCCCCCCCCCCCCCTGCGGTGCAAAGATAAATAAATTAAATCCTAATCCCATCGAAGCAGATCCATCGGTTCTCTGTTGTGGTAATACGGGAGAGGGCCACATTCTTCTCACCAATCTGGCATCCATTACCGTGGTTACATTTCAATCAACAAGTATATCGTAGGCTGCTGTACGAAGCTTTTCTTATCGAACAAACCCCCTAGATGGAAGTGATTTATGCACCGTTTCCTTACGCATCGATACTGCTCAGGAACTTTCGCTACGTCGAAGAACCCTGCCTGTGCAATGTGGGTAGAAGAGGTCGTCGCATAATATTTCACAGTCGAACGGATGGGAATGAATGTCGGTGAAAAATAAAGAAGCTCCGGAAACTTTTTGCTTCGGAATGCTCCGGGGACAAAGTAAAATGAAATCACCCCTTATTTTACCCTCGCAGAAGAAGCCACACCGGTGTAAAGGGATGGGTCGCTTCTCCCCGAAGCGAAAGGACACCAACCCGCCTAACCATGTTGTCGCTGTTGCTTTATGGAACGACATATTTCCACCCAGTTGATCGCAATAATTTCCACGGTCAACTGGCGCTAACTCAATTTGCCGTATATCTCGCTCACATGCACCACCGAAGCTAACTCCCTTTCGGGTCCGTGCGTAAGCATCATGCGTGTGGGGGGCAGTGTACGTATGTGTGCGTGCGTGAGTGTTACGATTGCTCTGGGGAATTTTCGATCGGAATAGAAATTTCTTTTACTCGGAGGCCAGGAGAACAAAAAAAAAACGCCGGTCCCGGGGACGTGACCTTTCAATAAAGAAAGCAGTCCGCTTTGGCAAAGTTCCTCCAAAGAACCCACAATTCCACAACGCAGCCTACTGCGGATGGTGGGATGAGTGCGCACCGAAAATATGGCTACTGCGATGGGATTTTGATTAGCTTTAAATTTGATCCAATTTTCTCGCCGTTGGCGAAATGAAGCGTGGCTCGCTGGGCGAGGACGGAGTGTTCCACGTGGGGCTAGATTTCCGTGCTATTTCTGTGAAACGAGTTGACGCGCTGTTTTTCCTTGTGGCCGCCCTGATGGGAATTTGAGACAGTTTTTTTACCACCAATCCTCCGTGCGCCACCAGGCGCCTCCATCGGAACGGTCAAAAGACGCAGCAAAAACAATTCCAGCACGCGTCGGATAGCGTTCCGCTTCTAGCGCACACACACACACACACACTGAAAGTTTTTTCCTCCAAAGCGCACCAAAGCAAACTGTCACTCTCTACACTCTCCCGGGTATTTGAAAGCTGAACTCAATATTCGATTCCCGATATCCCCGGGACAGCGAGACGTTTGATGTGATGCCGTTCGACTTCGGGCATGAAGTTGCGCGTTCCAAACAACGGCGGCACAAACTCGTCCGCCTCTCAGGGGAAATCGCGCGTTCCGAAATGAGAAAGTTCAGTAAATTGAATTATTGACAGCAAACAGTTCCAATCGGAGATTTCGCGTCGGAACTGCACACTGCCAGCGTCCTTTTGTCTTCTTCCGGATCGTTACTACCTTCGAGGGAAAATTGTCTTTATAAAGTGAAGTTAGCTTCACCGTTGATGGTTTTGGTGGAAAAATAAATGTCTTCTCCCAACTGAGCGAATGGCTTTCGTTTCTCGTCGTTGACTATCGCACACCATTTAATGACATATCTCGAAAAGTGAATCACAAGAACAAATGAACAAACTTTCACCAAACGCGACCCACTCTCACCTACGGCAGCAACATTTCATAATCATTCGATCGAAAAATGTGCCTTCCGTTCGGCTACTCTCGGTGGATTTTCCCGTGCTACCGTGCTGGGCCAAGCAATGGAATAGTTGCCGAATGGGAAGTTTTTCATCATTTTCACTCACTCACTCACTCACTTGCTCCTGTTACCGTATGCACTATGCGGCAATGCATTAGGGATTTTTCTTGCGTGTTTTCCATCCGACTTCGGTATACTTTGTGCACGTCTAGTAACAAAGAAAAATGACTGTTCCCTGATGATGGCTCTGGTACTGCTTTCAGCGCAGGAAACTGGCTCGGTCTGCACGAGTGGCTACAATCGAGGGGGGTGAGTGAGTTTTATGATGCCTTTCATCGTTCATCAATTCCGGTGTACGAAGAGGCAACACCCAACGATAAACAACCGAGCGCAAGTTTACCTATCAAGAAGCATACCTCGGGTAGCGCTACCTTCACGCGACGTACGAGACAAATGTAGCAACTTCGTCGCTGAACTGCTGATGAACCATCCCGCAACTGATTGAAGGATATTTTCATGCAAATTCGCCCTGCATCATCAACGCGTTTCCAGTACGCTTTTTTTTTGGCGAAAAGAAGTGTTTCGTTGCACTGTGAGTTAAGTTGCTTCTTTTAAGTCGCTAAATGGAAGATTGTTATCGCGTTAAACGATGGTGTATTGTGTTGTGATTTGCCGTGAGGTAAGTATTGCGATTTGTATGCAAGTGTACATTCTGTATGTCACATGTATCACAAGGCAACAAATAAACTTTTTTATTTATTTAAGTATTTTTCTGAAAGGTTTTTGATCCTCCTACTTAACCTGTTACTATTACGTTAACCAACACTAATAACAATTTTTAATAAACATATTTAACACATTTTTTATAAACATAAAAGAATGCCAACTGATGTTAATTAATGCCGCAAAACAAGTTTCGTTTGAAACTAACTTTTTCAAAACAATCACATTTACCTGAAGGTTACTCGTGCGAGAAAGACGTCGGGAGGTAAATGTCGTAGGTTAAACTTCCTGCTGCACCACCATCCCAGCCTTTAAAAACAATCCACAAACTACAAAACTTGTCCATTAGCTAACACCACAGACCGAGAGATGTGCTGGCGCCAGCGTGTTGCCTAGCATTGTTCAGCATCAGCATGCAACCATGCATGAGTTCGCTCAACGTACGACAAATTTATGCATTCGAATAATTAAAATTAAATTACCCTCAAGTGTAATTTGTTTTACTTTCGGCTCGGAGTGGTCTGTTCTGACCCGTCCCGGTTTTCGCTCAAATCTCCGTGCCAAACGGAACGAACGCTGTGTGTACGAAAGGATCTATTAATCGCATTACTTTCGATTCACCGGTACGACTCACACCAACCATCTCAGTATGGAGAGGAAAGTGAGACGGAGTTGTGAAACATGCGTTCACTCACACGGTGAGATGAGCTGAAGAAGGTACCGGTTGTGATATGCACGTGTAGCGTTAAGATCAAATCGGTTTAAAACGGACTTTTTATTGGTGTAAAATATCATTCCGACGTTACGTATTGTGGCCATAACTCATCTCCGCTCACGGTGCTCCACAGCGTGCGCCGTACTGCAACATAGTTAGGTGCACGAGTGAAGAAGTTGCAAAACTGCTACAAGGAAAGTAAGCATACAATTGCTTTACATTAGCATGCATTTCACACACGTTCCCGTGTACACACGTGCGGTGTAGCTGTCGGGCTCAATTTACTCCACTTTCCATTCGAATCCTTTCCGGTTTATTTATACCACGTTTTTTGGCTAAAGTTTGAGACCTCAAAACATCCGTTTCGCACGGCGGAAAGGCTGTTGGTTGATGGAATCACAAGAAGATGAGTTGAAGTAAAACACCTCTCGTATAACCTACACCCTCGAATACGGACGCCAGTTTGCAAACCCGAACCCGAGCTGTTTCTGAGCATTCCCGCACACAGAGAACCGGGTGACCGCCTGCAGGCAGTTCCCGAGGCGGCTCCGGCCAGCGTCTGTGAGTCTTGAGATATGGGTACAGTTTCGTAATATTTTATTTCCTACCACACTGCACTCGGTGAGACCGGTCCGACGCAGCACCGGCACCACTCACCGGGTGGAGTTGATGGTTCGACCGCAAAACACTCCAGGCTCTCGAGAATCAAGCTAGAAAGAGATCAAATTTCATAGCACTCCACAACACCAGCGAACCGACCGGCAATGAAACTGGAGACTATTCCTTCCGGCATGTCGTTTGCACCGTACGGTGGGGGGGGGGAAGTGGCACCGACAGGGAAACGCCACACGGTTCGGAATGCTGCTGCACCGGAATGCAGGCATAGCCGAGGCACAAGTTGCAGAGTCGCGGTTGAAGTGGTTTACATTGGTGTACGAACGCTGGTGTCACAATTCTTAGTGACATTCCGATTTGCCGAGTGTCGGTTATGCGATACTGCTTTGGCTCTCGCACTCACCACCAAGAAGTAACTATTTACCTTGGTTGCGTAAATCCTTGTAGAATGTTGTTTGCTTGCTGTGAGCAGAAGGTGGAGGAACCCACGGGGAAGGAACAGGAATCGTATGGTACTGAATCGCATCATCACGATGTTCGTTTCTAGTGTTATGAAAGCGGCGAAACGCAGGGTGACAATACACGAGCGTCATTTACAATTTGTATGTAACGTATTTAGATTAACTTGGGAAGGAACATTTCTCTAAAAGAATGCTTGCAAAATATTTAAAAATATGTTAACCCACATTGATAATAGAAATTCGACAGTAGTATAAATGCCTATGCAATTCTTGCAAGGAGTGAAGAGAAACGAAACGAATGAAAGATTATTATTCCCTATTAACAAACAGCGTTGTACAATAGAGTAAACTTTCGAAAAAAAACATTAGAATGAATTATACAAATAAAGCACAATGAACTACGAAAAGGAAGTAAAACGATTTAATGGTACTTTATTAAAATCACAATAAAAACATTAACAGTAAAAGTATAAAATTGAATTAATAAAAGAAAAATCATTGACAATACTTCACAAATGAAGCATATTGTTACAAATTGACAAAACAAAGAAAAACCAAATAAAACGCTCTTGTTTATAGTACTTTGACAAAAAAAAAACAACTGAAATCAACAAGAACAATAAAAGGAACACCATTATTTAAACGTTAAAATCGATATCTTACGCACATTAGCTAACTATATTGATTATGTTTTGCTATTGTGTAACGGAATTGCAGGAACCTCGGAGTAAACGAGAACTAAACTAAACCAAATGGATAATCGAATTGTTTAGTTTCATGTGCCATAAATCGTCAGACCGTGTCAGATCGTGAGAACTTGATTCAAACCAATAAACAAAAGTAGAAAACTCCTTCCCAACAAACCACAAAACGTCTCTATTATAAATCTTTACACGGAAACAAAACAAAACAAAAACACATAAAGGCATCACAATAAAAGTCCACCAAAGAACAGAAGAAAGTGTTAAATGACATAAACTCCTTCACAGCATCAGAAACTTGAACTGCACGAAGAATCACACCGTCACAATATTTACAACAACTGCAACGGATTTTCCACCCAAAGCACATTCGTTTGGTCGTACACCGCATTTTTGCCCCGTTCGCCTATGGTGCGGCCAAATGTGACATTATAATTCCTTCGCGAAGCGGTTTGTTTTATGCTGCGCAAAACGCTCCAGGGCTCGGTTGGTGCGGTTTGTGCGAAGCAAATGCTAAAAACGGGTTCGTGCATGGCAAACTTCCTGTTCATTGTATTTCGGGTTTGCTTCCCTGACTCGTTTTGCTTGGAAAACTTTTCTATCGGTTTGTTCCCGCACTGCACTTGAAAGATCATCCTTGTTCTGGTGCCCACACACCGACCGCGCCCGCTGCCGAGAATGCATGATGTTTGTGTTTTGTGTGCGGTGTGTTGTACAAGTTTTGAGCGTGGGGAATGTATGACACTATAAACTTCTTTCCCAACCCGGCTGCTGGGAAAGTGTTGGTAAAGAGAGGAGAGTTTGAAGAATTCACTCCAACACACCGCACACAATGAACCACATTTGTCTTCTGCATGATTCTTCTGCGTGTTGCGGAAATCATCTATTCTATTCATTCCCCTTTTTAAACGTGAAAACCATCTTTGCTGCTATACCATTAA
Source organism: Anopheles moucheti (assembly GCF_943734755.1). Classification (NCBI taxonomy): domain Eukaryota; kingdom Metazoa; phylum Arthropoda; class Insecta; order Diptera; family Culicidae; genus Anopheles; species Anopheles moucheti. The sequence goes on from NC_069141.1 coordinate 27,996,306, forward strand.
CCAGGCAGCAAGGCACTATTCCATGTCAAACAGGAAACTTTTCGCGCAGGGATGAAGTTTTGATCATGCAACAGAATAAGCTTTCTCACTTCAAACAAATCACCCACCCGGTTTAGCATGGTTTTATGAATGTTTGACTAATTTCGTATTCATTTGCGAAAATGACTCTCTACACATTAGTGCTGCTTTGAAGCCATTATTGCGGTTGTGATGGGGATTTCTTGTATTATTATTTCGTTATATTGATAGTAAATATTATTCTAGAGCTGGTTAAAATTAATAATATCCGTTTTTTTTTGTTCATATATTTTAATATCTTTATATCAATAGTTGAATTTTCCCAAATAAAGATTACAGTCCATCAAGTTTTAATGGTACTTCCTGTTATGCTTAAAATTCCATGTATCTCAAATATCCAATAAAAACCCCGCCAAAGTAACCATTGGCTACATGCTTTTTTGTATGGCGCCACCTTTCGGTGGGAAGCAGTACTACTTATAACAGGACTTTTTTGTTCCTCAGGGAATCGTTTTTATAAAAACTTTATTGAGATTGAATTATGTCGAACTTGTGGAAATAAGAAAAATTGAATGAAGTAAAGCAATAGTAATTCTCTTGGCTTCATTTAAAAAAACAGTTTAAATATTTAAATGAACAATCTTCCACTACATCTCACACTCGCTCCATTGCTGCAGCACAAATCCTTTGGCTTACCGCGAACGGGCATTAAGTGGACCGTATCCATCCAAAAACCCACCAAGCCCCCGCTCGCGACCGCGACAATTCCCGTCCGTTGTGTTTCAATAAAAAAAAGAACGACAAACCCTCAATTTCAATTTGCTACAGCAAATAAAATTCACCGCCCGATGGTCACCGAAACCAGCCCCCGGTGGGATTTACATTTGATGGAAAATGGGTGAGCGTGGCACTGTAGTCCACATCCCTCCATAACGATTGTCCTCCCTTTCCCAGAGTGCGAGTTTCTTAAGCTCCTGCTGCTGGCAATGGACGGGCTAGCTAACAGTCCCAGTGTGCTTTTTTGATTTGCACTGCGCGTCTCAGTCCACCCGGCAACTCCTGTCCGACGCGCCGTGAATCGCTTTAACAAAGCGGAAAAATTACTATTACTTCGTACGCTGTGTGTTTATTTTTACCTTTACCTTCATTATTATTATTCGTTTCCAGTTTTCTCCAGAGGGAAAAGCTTTCGCTTCAAGTAGAAAGTTACTTTCATTTTTTCGCGATTTGCGAAACGCAAAACCCCGTGAGGGGAATTCGACGCAGCGCAACGGGGAACAGGTACGGATCGCAAAACCAAGTTGACAGTTTCGGGCGGAATTCGTTCATCATCAGGCAGTGACAGACTCATTTGTTGTTTCAATGGTGCCTTCCACTCGCGCCCGTTCCACAATCCAGCACTGGCAAGACGATGTTGATTTTGATTGCTTGGCACAAATTTGAAATAGCAATTTTTGCGCACGTCACAAACCAAATATCAATGCGTCGCTAGTCAAGATTCTTTTCTTCTTCCGAGAAGTCGCTGCCAGAAAGTCCGGACTACGGGTAGGGAATAAAATCGAGCACTTTCTTTCAAACGGTTTTGTAATTAACGTTTACGCTGATGTAGTTATTATTCTTAGCATTATCATTTGTTGCCAGCTTGAAGGAATACTTGGCTCAGTTGACAAGAATATAATGAGGAATGCGACGTTATTCTTGTCGCAACACAGAACTCAGCCAAAGTTTACTTCCGGGAATCCGCCGCCCCGGCACACCGGAAGCACGTTTCTTCGTGACATTCGATCTCTTAGCATTTGTGCAGATTCCGAAGCAATTTCATCTGATTGCTTGTTATTCTCACCAGTGCTGATGGAATGTTATCCACTTTGAACACACATTTAAAAGACATTCACAAACGGAAACCGATTTCCAACCATTCCAATCTCGCCGCCCAGGGCTCAATGATTCCCATTGCCGGCGACGTGTTCTTAAGCGGTGTTTATTTCGCTCGCAAGAAACGAGGCAGGGTGGGTTTTCCCATCTTTTACAAAGCACCCTCATCAACCACAGAAAGGACACACGGGTGTGGGTGGGAAGGCAAGTATAACCCACAAACGCATGCACATAGGTGTTATCGATTCTCATTAAAATTGTTTACATTTTCCAATCCTACCTGGAGACTGTCGCACCTAGCAACGACCGTAAACAGGCGTAGCACTTGCATAGAGCTTTCATCTGTCAGATATCGGTATTGGAGTCTTTCCGGAAATAGCGAGGGAAGGGATCGTTTCTATCGGGTGCCGAATGCTGGCGGTGAGTAATAAGAAATAATTTATCTTTTTCGAGGAATATCCTGGTAAATTTACTTCCATTTCAACTAAATCCAGCCTTTGAACTTTTCTACGGTTAAGGAATAGTTGAGGAATCACAATAATAATACTTTTCCTCTCAAAAGGTATGGCATAGCAGTACAGCAGGGGCTTTGTAAATAATGAATACCTTTGGAACTGTCACGTGACTCTCTTTTCAAGCTGAAGGACAATGATATTTTAACGATTAAATTTAGAGCAATGTTCGGAAAAGCTAGAGAACACGACGATCATGCTGCCATTTCTTATAGCACCCAAGCTAACTCCTTCACTGAAATCAAACAGCATATGGCAAGGGTTCTTATCAACCAAATGAAACTAGTTTTGTCTTACAAATTGCATACCCTTAGGCGCAAACCAATCAACAGCTAAAGCGAATGCATTGTAACTTTGTTGCATGTTTCTCCAACGACCGATTAAGGTTTCGGTTTTTCTAAACATAAAATCCCAAATTTTGTTATATTAAATTCATTTTAAGCTACCACAAAACCAACGTACTTCAGTGCAATTTTTTTATGCCGGTAGAATAGCCGTCTGTAACATGGTAACGGTAGTGAAAAACGAATTTCATTATGTTTACCACCGAACGAGATAAAACGAGTACCATTCTATTGAGGTCGTGCCTATTGGAATGGTCGATTTCATTAAGTCGTACAGCGTGCCATCCAAGCACACCATGCGAAAGCCACTCCAATTCCTAATAAGAACCGCTTTCAAACGAATGTTTCGTTTCGTGTTACCGGTTACCAACCCACATTGATTCTCCCAAAAAACAAAAGAAGCACTAACAACCAACAAATAAAAATAGAACACTTCCCACCAAAGCTCCATGTGCACTATAACGAGTTTCATTTCATTTGTCTATGCCCGGTGCTCCAGAACGGAATTTCCCTATGAAAAAAAAAACCCGTAATCACTGCTCATATTTTGTACCGGGTACTGTGCCTATCGGTTGTTAAGGAGATCGGACACTTCTTTTGAAGTACGCCACTGTGCTTTAGTGCCGTACCGATCGGCCAGCCCAAAAACCCAGCGTCGGACTTCAATCGACTCAAACAGCAACTGAAACATAAACTCCTTTTCGAAAAATAGGCACCGGGAATGCAATATTTTCCCGCTAGTACCTCCCGGTGAAATTCGTTTCGCGAGGCGGTGCATGAAATCAAAATCAATCGAACGGAGCAATGAATGGTGGAAAAAGCTTTTCCCTTGTAGCTCGCTTTTATTGTGCTCATTTTCCTGCCTAGCGCGCTAGTGAGGCACACGCACAAATGAGCCACACAAGCGGCAGGCATTCGATTGAACTTCATCCGAGGCTGTTGTATTTTGAAGTGTTTTTTTTCTTCTCTATTTTCTCTCTTTTCAATCAAGTTTCATCGTGTCGCGTGCAACATAATTCTATCCTGTATTTTCCTCCGTTTTTCTGTCCGGTTTCCACTCTTCCACCGGCCTTAAAAGCCGATTCCATTCAGCAACTCACGGACTTCATTAAAAGCAAGTTCGAAAGAATAAATTAAGCTGCAGTTTACGTTTTATGGCGAGTGAAAAGCATGGAAAGCAAGATAGTTTTTTATTATTCTGTTCCACTAAATAGAGTCACGTAGTTGATTATTTATTTTTCTTCCTCAAAAGGACTTTTCTATGAAAGTGCACCACAAATAAAACTTATCTACAACTCTCAGCTGCAAATTGCATCGTAGTGCATCCTGCTATGTACGATTGCAATCAATTTGTTTACCGCAACTTGGAAATGGAAATTATATCCATAATAATAACCTTCCATTGAAAAGGATTAACACAAACTGTAGTGTGCATTACATTCGTGAGCAAACATCCAGGAGCTTTTGGGAAAGCTCCCACACATCCCCTGGGCCACAAGCTACAAGCCTCACCCATTATGGGTGAGAAACATTATTAACCGTGTGCACTGCTGCTGGCCAAATGTGCCCCTGTGAGTACGAAACCCCTCGGTCGTGGTGAAGCAAAAACGGGGATTAAGCTTAAAATCTTTACCACATTCACCCGGTTGCAAGAGGGTGTGGTTTCTTCAAGGAACTTTTGCATATCACACACACACACACACAGACACACGAACACAAATCTTCCGCCTCTGTCCGACGGTAAAAGGATCCTGTATGGGGCCACACTTTACCGTGGTCTGGGCAGTCTTAATCTATTAGGAAAACTTTTGGCCGCTTTCCAGCTTTGTTGGTAGAGCGGTAGGGCGTTTCGACCAACCGGAAACGGATTCTGCCTGTAGCCGTTAGATAAACACATTAAGAATGAAAGTTTTTCATCCACTTACTTATTGTGCTTTTTTTACTAATTTCAATTATCGTCCATCCTTCTTGTGGGTGCAATACATTCACGATCACATGAACTCTTTAGGAAGTTTTTTTAGATTAACTGTCATTCATCAACGACAAGTAAAAACGGCTCAATCTATTCTTCGAAGACTTGTAATCCAGCTCCAGTAGGTTGAGTTTATGCGCATACGTTTACCTGGGTTCATCAAGATCCCAAAAAATATTATGTTCAAGAGCTTAAACTTCATCAACTTTCACTCAAATCTGCACTAGACTATGTCAACTATAAAAAGAATGTTGATAGGACAAACGCTAACTAAGACCAGAACCTTCCCCAAATGGTTAATAGCGTGTCGTAGTTCGTTTAAGGGAGAATCCTGAAGTTTGCTGTCCATAAAAATCACTTCCATGGCATTTGCAGCATAATCCTCAACTCAAGTCACTAGAAGTCACTCAAGCCCATTTTTAGAAGAATAGAGCTTCAACCCTAGCTAGAGAAACTTTGATACTTCAGATGTCAGCTGGACCCCAAAATTTATCAAATCCGAGAGAGGATAATCTAGAAGAGCAGTACATCTTACAAACTAAATAATAAGCTTACCTGCAAAATCAGCTCTTTTGCTATTTACGATCGTTTCCACACGTTCGATCAGTCCCACAAGAACTCCTAATAAAGCATTCTAGCTATCTTTTCTTGTCGTTGACAGTTGACAACTCAACCTATACCCTATCCATCCAAAGAACCTTTTATAGGAGTAGGAACTCCTTCTCACCTCAACTCATAATCGTAACCGTGAACGACTTTGAACAGGAAGCAGTTGATTAGTTTGCACCGAACTTGTGCAATTGCATCGTAAAAAGCTTGTCGAACAGGGAGACGAATCAACCGGAATCGGAAGATGCTAGTCTAACATTCCATTCCACATTCCATATAAAAAAATGGGAGACGAAGAAATTCGTGTCCAAATCGCTTCAAGGCTCCCCGTAGAATATTAATCCCGAACTCGAGTACATCGTTACGGAGGATAGTCGACCCGGGACCAATATGACGATATCCTCCGAAAATTGTTTTTTAGCCACGAGGATCCGTGTGGAACGGACCCATTCACCAAGCGAATCGTTAAATCGCTAAATGTTTGGACCGAGAGGAAAATGCCCTGACAGTCACCCACTAAGCCTCCTCACGACAATAAGCCTCCGGTGGAAATACTTTCCATACATTTGATTGAATATTATCCCTTCCGGATGGTACACCTGGGAAAAGGATAGATGTTTTTACTACTTTTCTTCCAACGAAAGTTCTTGCCAGCCTCATTTTACAATCTCATCTTGCTGAACTTTTGTACCAGGTGGACTAGTGTCTGTATTCTTGCACCAAACAGTCGTCTCGATCAAGCATCACAAACACGGGAACACTAAAACAATTTACCCGGCCAATTGGGTTGGGTTTGGTTTGATACCGCACCATCACACACCAGTTAAACGATCTTTATCTTTACGAGCTTTCCGCTCGATAAGCGTTTACCTGAAGGGTTTCCAAAACCTAGCATGCGAGTTTTGGTGCCGTTTTAGCTAAATATTTGCGCCTGGTTTAAGACTGGTAAAATGATACCCTGCATGAAGGGAATAGGCAATCACTACGCTAGAGTGATTATTACGGCTTCAAACTCACTTCACGAAATGAAACAAGTTACGATGGGCAATAAAACGATTTAATTTCTGTACAGTTCCGTGCAAAGTTTTAGCACTACATAAAGCGTCAGGTGCACAGATTGAAAGTTGTAATTTGGGAAGCATTTAGTATAACTGATTTGTTGTGTAATAAAGTTAATTTTTTTTTTATATTTATACTGTTTTATTATTACACAACAGCAATTCATCTTAATAAGCATCATTTTTTGAAGGCCACTGTATGCATTGCATACATTTAGGCGCGTAAACCACCAGAGAGAGAAAGAGAGTTCAACTATAAGTTCCCAAAGTAACAATGCTAGAAGAAACACCTTTTTTCACCTTTATTATTACCTCGTAATGAGCTTAAATAAAATAATACTCCATAATTATAAAAATCCCCCTTTTATGAACAATTTTAATTGCACCACTTTGCATTGACTTCGTTACAAATATGCTCGCCAATAAAGCTTCAATTTGTGGGCAATTTGAGACTAACTTTTATGGCATGCTTGGATCCATCCATAGTTAGCATACGTTTAGCCCCATCGTAATACACGTCCGTGGCATCTCCTTCGGCGTGGCAACCGCTTCGCTCAATAAATGTCAGAAAATGTAATACCTGCTCGGCAGGACGATATATTGATGGAGGTTTTTGCTTCGCATCCGGACCAGGCGGTAGAAGTTCGAATACATCAACAACAACAAAAAGCTGCTTGTTGCTCAAGCAACCTTTCATTCCTGCACTGGCTTCAACTGACCCTAACCAACGAAACGGGGTTCAATATCTTGGTAATTTCATTTTCCATTATAACCGACCGGTAAGAAGGATGGGGATCACATTTCATGCGCTTCATTGTAATGCAATTCTTATTTGACAGGGCAGGGCAAAAAAAAATAGGGATCGAGCTGTTGAGTGATAACAAAAAAGCAAGTTAACCCCCCAAGGGAAAATAGCATCCCGTTACGGTGGCCACTGCTGGGTGGAGCTGGTCGGGTAAAGGTGAACCTTCCCCGGGGCAGCCGTCCGACAGCTTTCGAAATTCAGCTCAATATTTCATGTCAAACGGAAGCGAACATGAACAAAACATCGCGGGCTCACGTTTCGGGGCCAGGATGCAGCACATCCCCTTCGAAAGAAAAAAAATCACCCCCATGAACCGGTGTGAACTTTTCCTCCCAGTTCTTTGCAGAAAAGAGTGTAGAAAACTTCTTCAACTTGTTTCATCATACGACAGGATAGAGAGAGAGAGGACAAAAAAAACAAGGAAATACAATTCGAAACGGAACATCAATTGGCGTTTGAAGAGCCAAGGAAAGTTTCCGAACGAAGACAATGCGTAGGAAAATGCGCGTTCCCGGACAGCTTCCCAGTTCGAAGTCGAAGAAAAACTGCCACTTGAACTTCCGGCTGTTCCGAGAGAGACTCTGGCCGTAACGATGCTGGAAAGGAACACACGCACACACCAAACCCTTTCTCCTTTTGTAGCCAGTCGTTTCACTTGGAATTGAAATAATGCGCTCCGGAAGTGAGGAGGGAAATGTTCGCCGATCGGTTTCGAGTTCGATGCTTTACCCCGTGGCTTCTTCCCAAGGGTGGTGGTCGTGGTGGTGCAACGATGGTAGAAAATTGTCGAGATGAATGGGAAGAAACTTAAATTTATTACCGACACTCGAGTGCCGGCAGTACTGGCAGTCCTTCATGCCGTTTGCCACTTCAGTTCTTTTTTCCCCCCTCCACCGTTCCGTGCCACTAGCTGCATGAACTTTTATTTATTACCACTTGTTTGCAAGCATCGCGATTCCGATTAATCGAACTGTGAGACCCGGCCTTACCCTACTCACCTCCCACCCCACCCAAGTGTACTGGGTGGCAATAAGTATCGTAAAGAATTGGTGACAATGGCTTCACAAGCTTACGCGGGCGAAAGTCTTCCACCGCCACGCGTGTGCTTTGGAGGGGATGGTGAAAAAGTTTACTCGCTTTGGAGTCCGTTCGGGTTGGATGAGTGCTGCGGCCACGGAAACAGGGTGGAAGGGCCAAGCAGGGGATCAGATATCAATTGACGGACGAATTGATGGCTGCCTGATATTGTCGACTGATATAGCCCGATAGTTCCTCGACGAGCGCGCACCATTTGACGTGAACTTTTTGTTTACGACCTTCACGTGCCTTTGTGTTGTTGCCGTCCCTCAGCAGGGAGAGAACTTGTTTTTATTGCGAAGTATTAATTGTAGATAAGCTTGGAAGGAAAACAGTTAGAAAATGGCAGTCTCTGACAAAAAGGGTACTAAAAACGTGTTGTTTTGTTCTAAATCTTATCACACATCATGCATCTGGTCAGTGAAACGTGTGTAAAAATTAATAAACGCGAGTAAAATGTTTATGAAAGCGTCTAAGAATGTTGAATAAAGGATTATGGAATATAATTACTTCGTTTCATCTTTCTGGAAATTATTTAAATTTAAATTTTGTCGATGTGGACGACTTAAAAGGACTTTACGGGCTGGGTCGTTCGGTGTCATTCTTATGACGTTGGCCCACCGAAGCCTGGCGAGTTTAATCCGCTGTGAACGGCAGTGAGATCGACGTACACCTCCTAAAACTCGTCATTGCAGCGGATCCTCCATTGTCCTTCCACACATATTTGGTCAAAAATGCAACTGAGCATCTTCCTCTCGAACGCGGCTTTAGTCAGTTTTGTCCAAGCCGCAGAGGTGTTGTAACTATTTAAGTCTTATTAAGTCACAGCTACGTTCGTTCTGACAATTTTTTTAATTAGAGACGCTTTCCTAAAATTGTAGAAACACCAGTTGGCAACTTCAACATCCATGCCTTTGTCGGCACTGACCTTTGGTGCAATATAGATGAATTGTTGGATGACTTCTGAGGTGCAATCTTTTTCACTTATTTTCAGGATGTTGGCAATTCAATCTGCCATCTGTATTTCATGAGCCACAATAAACATTAGAGAAATCCTGTTGGGTGATCTGTTTAACTGTTTGTTTTCTAAATTTAGCCGTTATTTGTCGGACTTGCAAGCAACGTCAACGTTGTGTGCAAGCACCGCAATGTTGTGAGCAATTGGTCTAGTGAAAAAACTACACCAATACTGTCAGCTGTTGACAGTTGAATCATGTCCCCATGAAAAAGCTTCTCATTTCATACCAAATGAAGGGGTACTAGCTGTATCATCACCAATCGATTTGGGAAATTAGAACGCTCGTCCCTCTATAATAGTTTCCTGTTTGCAAACAACGAAAGTTTGGGAACGTGCATGTGAAATGTAAACTGTTTTAAAATTTACATGAGTTAAAACCCATTGTTTTGCTGGCGAGCTTTTTCTCTATCCTACTGACGAACCCTGCCCAACATAATCATTCGACATATTTACAAACAATACAGCAAAACACAAAACATCTGCATGCGTTTCGCATCGTACGCCGTTCCGTGTCGAGTGATTCATTTGTCTTCAGCACCTAAATTCTCGTAAGTTGTAATTGCTCTTTGTGCTCGGTAGGACAAACAACAGTCGTCACATTTGTCCCCTCTCGATCGATCAGCTGATGTTCGTACACACTGAATCAATCGCTGCACTGGCTCTGCTGGTGGTGCTGCTTTGTGATTGCGTGCATTTTACAACGGTACATCGTTACAGTAATTGAAGCCCGCATTGAAGCACAAACACACACAGATACGTACTTAGCCGATTACATACCGAGGAGAAACTTCTAACATCGAAGACGATACGGGTGCCCTTCACGCTTTGCAGCGATCGGGAAGTGGTAGCACTGGTGGGTGTTGTTTTGTTATCAGTAGCTACAATCGTGCACATAACGCACTCCGAAACTCCGACATCATCTGTCCAGCAGTGAGAGAGCAGCCTCCAGTCTTTGTTGCGAATCGCGAGAAACATCACACAACGTTAGGCAAGCGCCATGGTTTAGTGACGATAGAGTGCCAACCCGCCCATCGATCGATGACTAACAACCGAAGCCTAGCGAGACAAGCTTGTGACGAGTGAAACAACACCGGAAGCAGAACAGTGTGCAGGTCAGATCGGGATGGATTTTGCTACGAATGTGAGACCGCTACTGCAGGACACCGACGACCGGGAGACGGACAGTGATGCATTCCTGGATGATGAGTACGCCGGATCGATAAATGCCTCGACCAGTAACATTCCCGATCCGGCGAAGGAAAATGCCACCGAGACGCGGATCATTGCCGGCGGACATCGGATTGCACCGACCGACAAGTTCAACTACACGTACGCCGTGTTTTACCTCATGGGCATGACGACGATGGTGCCGTGGAACTTTTTCGTCACGGCCGAAGAGTACTGGCAGTACAAGTTCCGGAACGTATCGTCCAATGATACGTCCGCGCTGACACCGCGCCAGCTAGAGTTCCAGTCGGATTTAAGCATTGCTGCGGCCGTCCCGGGCACTGTGTTTCTCATCCTGAATGCCTGCATCGGCCATAAGGTTCCGCTGCACGTGCGCATGCTTGGGTCGCTCATGTTTATGCTGCTTATCATGATCGGTACGACGGCACTGGTGCGCGTAGACACCGACCAGTGGCAGGATGCGTTCTTTAAGCTCACGATGCTATCCGTCGTGGTGATAAACAGTGAGTTCACCATCTGCCCACTAACTCGCATTTTATACTAAGATTCACCATCTGTTTTGTAGGTTTTTCAGCCATTCTCACCGGTGGATTGTTCGGTATAGTGGGACAGTTCAGTGCCCACTACATGACGGCCGCCGTCAGTGGGCAGGCACTGGGTGGAATATTCTCGGCCGTGGCCGACATCATCGCGCTTACCTTCGCCAGCAATCCGTCCACGACAGCGTTTGTGTTCTTCATCGTCGGTTGTCTTGTGTTGGTGCTGTCCCTTGTCGCGTACGTCGTCATGTCGAAGACGCTATTTTTCAAGTACTACACCTCCTCGAAAACTTTGATGAAAAGTTCACTGGAAGCGAATCCCGCAACGAGGGAGATCTGTGCCCGATTAGAGCCCCGGTTTTCGGTGGTAATGCGCAAGATTTGGATTTACGGGTTCGCCGAGTGGTTAGTGTTCGTTACAACGCTTTCGATCTATCCGGCCGTAACGGTGCTGGTGGGATCGCAAAACCATGGCCGACCGTGGAACGATGTATATTTCCTACCGGTTGTGAACTATCTCCTCTTCAATACGGGCGATTACTTGGGACGTGTTTTTGCTGGACTGTTCGAGTGGGTAAGTACCTTCGAAGGCTGCATTGAAGCCAGCTTAAACTAATCTTTACGATTGTCCTTTCCAGCCGTGGAATAACTCCATCCTGATTGGTGTGCTTACGATCGGCCGGATAGCGTTCGTTCCAGCGATGCTGCTGTGCAACATAACTCAGCATCACAACTTCCCCGTCCTTATACACTCGGACTACATGTTCATCGTGCTGATGGCCGCATTTGCCCTGTCGAATGGATATCTTGCCAACATTGCGCTCATCGGTGCACCGCGAGTCGTGGACGGACATGAGAAGGAGATGGCATCGTCCATGATGGCCGCCTTCATGGGTGTCGGACTGGCGTGCGGTTCTGCCATTAGTTTAATGATCATCGAAATGATCAAGTGATACATATTTTCCTTAGACCAAATGCAAAGTTGCAGTTAGTGACAGAGTTAAAGACAGAAAGAGTAATTCCCGGTTTTGGATGCACTCGATGAAAAAAACAAAGGTACGTTCTCTAAGCATTATCCCACTCTAGCTCTAGCAGGAACTGTTATACACAATATTGTTATACACTGCGGGTACTATTATTGCCGCCTTCGTGATCGTGATCGTGGGTAGACTTTATGTAGTGACAATTTTATGATTTTCATCGTTCGAACACCGCGCGCTAGCTGTAGTGCGAATGGTCACCGGAAAAGGGATTAGGGACCGAGCAAAGTTAACTATACATTATACACACATCGAACTCTGTAAGATACTTATTTATATCAATCACGATGTCCAGCCCATCGAAAAGGGAATTCCCTTCTAGGTGGCAGAGGCGTGATGTGATAGTATGCATCATCACATACCTGTACGGGAATTTAAACATAATCCAACTAGACCGAGAACAGATGCAAATTGAGCGTGCAAACGTGACGCAATAAATGGTGCTCATATATGTAACACTTACCAAACAAAACAGCGCAGCTCCATCCGTGGTGTTTCTTTCCATTTATATTTTTGTTTCTGGGTGAGTGGACCACTTGCTGGCAAATGTTTCGCACACACTCTGTCTCTCCCTTTTCACTGACAGCTGCCCGTGACCGAGTTATGACCTGACCCGATTGTGAACCATTATGCGGCGCATTATTGCATTATAATTGGCAAGACAAACGCACTGATAAGCAAATCTGCACACTGAGGGAGGTGCACTGATCCGCAGCAATGCAATCGGTATGCGTTCTTTCATCCATAATCGATTTCATTTCACAGTCCAATGGTTGCTTTGCTTTAGCTTTTATTCTTTAGTTGTTTAATGTTGGTTTGCTTCTGCTTTCATCACAACAATCAATACTGCCACATCTCCGGTGTGCCGGTTGATTGTCGGACCGGTATAGAGAGGACAAAACCAGGTGGTAAGTGCGTCTTACATGCGTATATTACACCTTACAACTGTGCAACGGTAGGTTTCTGTTCTTTGTTTGTAATATTCTGTTCTTCTCTGTCTGTTTTAGTTTTCTACTTCGGCCGTTCACGAGTGTCGATCAAATCGAGCTTTGTTAAAGCCTTCCCCGCACTGGAGCACTGTGTTCTGTGGGATTTATGTTGCCTTGTTCGGTGGAAAATAAAGGGGGTAAGCTTTAACCCCTCTCCCAAAAGTGAATCCGCTCCTGTCGTTGCAAATAGTGTTAAATAGGTTCTGTTTCTGCCATGTTCATATCAATTATTTCATATCTATTTGTTTACACATTAATACAATAGCTGCAAATTGTTGTTGTTTTTTTTTGGTAACTTTCGCTCTCTGCTGTTCACTGTTTCGCTATCCATTAACATATGTGTTTTTCTACCCATTTTGATAATTTTTTTGTTTTCTCTTCTCCGTTTTATTTCACGAATTATCAACTATTATGAAACACCTTACACAGTTAATATAATCAATAAGTATCTTTGCTTTGTGTTTCTTGCTTAGTTTCTTCTGGTACTTCTTCTGCGTTGTGCCTTCATTCTTGTAGGCTGCCAGTTATGTTCCCATCGATGGGAAGAAATGGTAGCCAATAAGGGATAAACAGCAGCAGCATGATACCCACGGTCAAACATTAAACCTACAAAAGTGTGATAGGAAAGTGAAACACCCCGGGAGCAACCGGACAAATGTGTCCATGGCGGGCATGTCGACACACTGGCCACGGTGTCCGCTGATCGCTTCAATCACATGTGTTGTGTCACAATAAGATACTGTCGGTTTTTCCTCGGATACGCACACCCCGTCTGACCAGGAGATAGGCGCAAGATCCGTTCGGACCGTACACCGCAAATCCTGTGAACCCGGGGGTGGTATACGATCCGATTCGTAATGTACAAGAGATCTCGATTCGCAGAGGAGAGCGAGATCGATTCGAAAACAAAGAGATCAGTCGATGAGAAAATGGTTATGATTGCACCGAACTCCGAAATGGGGCGGTGAAAGCGTTTTACCGATGAAAAACGCTCCTCCCGTCGTCATCCGAATAAACAAACAAACAAATCGAGCGCTCAGCCACAAACAACGATCGAATCTAATTTCCAATTTTACTAACATTAGTGTGGTGTTTTAAATGGTTTTTTTTTGTTGGTTTTGTTTTCTGTTTCGTTTCCATCTCTGCCACCATTCCGTGTTAAATGCTACCTGTTAACTCCACCCGAGACGAGTTTGAAAACACAACTGTTAACAGTCTAATAGTTTGCTTATTAACAAGTTCCTCCGTTCCTTTCTACTGCACACCGTTAAGATACATGGTTTGTTAGTTGCATATTGTTTTACCTTCACTATAACGTAGATGAGGTGACGCGTGTGACGCGTGTTTGAAGTGTGACATGAAGTTGCGCTTCCAAACAGAGGACCACGATTGAAACGATGGGGAAAGGAATTCATGAAATGTGAGCTTTTATGTGCGTATTATATAGTTTTTGTTTTCCCGTTGAAACTTTTGTGTTCGTATGGTTGTTTTCATTTTTCAACGTTCAAGGCACATAGAGATAGAAAGTGTAGTATTTTTTTTTTGTTTTTCGGTTTCGGTATCTTCAAGATGGTTTCTTTTACTCGTTTACCCCTTCAATAAATACAGAAAAAAAACATTTATAATAAAGAATAAAGGTTAATGCAAAGTTCTAAAGCCCCATATTCCTGTTCGTCTCCCTATGGTAAAGCATTGCGTTGTTTGCTTGGTATATAGCGCCTGAAAGTATGCAAACGCTGTTTAACGAGTTACTTTTAGTCCTGTTTAGTTTCATCCAATAGTTAATTTATCAATTGTGGCCCTATCATGTGGCCCTGCCGAAGCTGTTGACTGTCCTTTAACTCAATTTACAGCTCTCTTGTTGTAAAAATATTTCAAGAATTTGCTTTCTAGTGTCAAACTCTAGAACTGCCTAGCTGAAGAACTGTTGCTTGATGGACTTTCAAGAGTAAACAAGTTTTATTTGCATACTTTAAGGTGTTTTGGTTTAATACCGTAAACACAACTCAATGATGAAGCACCGGGACCTTCTCATCTAATTTTACCTAGTCAAACATTAAATTAACAAAATAATAAAAAAAATTGCAAATAACAGCTTGGTTTTTCCTCTCTCTTTTTCCCTTGTTAGTAGCTGCCCGTTACGAGATTTACGGCACGAATCTTTCGTGTTTGGTAATAGCGAAAGCCCTAGTGTCTTTCTCATAAGATGACAGTGTCATTGATTGTCTTCGTTTTAAGTTTTACTTCTGTTTATTAAACGTAAATGGGAAACGTAACATATAAAGATATTTAAAAAAAATAAAAAAAATGTAAAACAAATAAATAATACATATTAAAACTAAACGAAAACAATTTTCCCTTCACAGCGATTTTAATTTATTAGACGTACCGGTCACGAATCTGCTTGTCGTGTTCTTCTATGAAGAAACCTATTAGCATACCTACATCCCTTTTTCCTAAAACGAGTGTTGCGATCCTTCTACAAGTGATGGAACAATGTGGGAAATGTATAATTTTTCTCAACAACTAGCTAGAAATGTTCCTACAAACACACACGCGCGCGTCAATACACACATACATACGATTGGTTGCACAAACACATCGTTCCGGAACGGAAACGAAAGAATGAAAGCCCCAAAAAAACAAAAACAAACCCCTCCCAACGGTTCCGGGCCAATTAATCCCTTAAGGGTGGGAAAATTTGCCCACCGATATTTCCTACTATGTACAACCCGTTCAACCGGTTCACAATTCGTCCACCCGTTCGGACATTCCACCAAGGTCCATATCTTGTGGAGAGGGGTGTGATCAATATGTCTTGTAGCTAGAAGAAACCTACATCAGAACAATACATCAACACTACGCGTCGCATCGCGCACAATAGACGAAGCGAATGTTGTTCCCATCACATCCACCACAACCAAACCAAGCCCCAAGATCACCCGCTAAAAATTCCGATTCCGATCATTGCAGCTTTCGCTGGCAGCGGTCACCCCGGTGCACGTGCGACGACACGAATTACTATAGGTATGATACGATTACGATTGATATTCCGTTACGGCAAATGTGTGATAAATATAGTTTGCTTGTTTTAGCTACAGTTTCACCAAAGGTTGTCCCAGGTTGTCCCCGACGATCGATTACTGCTGGCAACGCGATACGCTCGAGACAGCACACGATCGACGTCAACAGGTCAACAGGGGTTGTCAATTCAAATAGTGCGTTGCTGTATTCGTTTCCCTTTTTTATCGGTCCACTCTGCCCCAAAACCAGGTTCCATTCGTCCACCGTTGTAATGGCGTGAAATTCCGTCCCAAAAGATGGCGCTTCATGGTTCAGCCACGTGGCTGTTACTACTATACAGGTTCGGGTTTCCCCTCATTCCAAGATGGCTGTCCCCTCTTCGCTTCTACGTGAATGGTGCCCAAGAGGAGAAGCAAACACGTGGAGTTACACATCGATATTCGTTTAAAATGCATTTCATTAAAAGCTACAGTGATAAATAGGGAGGTTTTTTGGGACGTTCGGTATAACGGTTGGGCCAATGCACCAGTTTGCTTCTTTTTGCTGTACACATATTCTTCCTTGCAGAGATGACTAATAAATGATTGTTGCCGATGCGTTACGTTTCGCGGCTAAGTTACGGTTTGGATAGATTGTGTTGCTTTGCTTATTAATCTGTTTGCTCAGTAACTGTTAACATGTACCTTGTGGTTACATATACATCTATATACGTGTTGTGGATCGTTTGTTTTCGCTTGTTTAATGCATAATGTGAAAAAGTGCAACCACTTTTGCACTTTTACTGTTGATAATCGAGATTTTTTTAATGATAATACGCGGACTCGTATTCACTTTTTTTTGCCGGAGACGGAATGTGACAGTTGTTTGTTTAATCGTTATCCTCCGTACGCCTTAAAGCTGTACCTGTACTGCATGCCATCTAAGAATGCCATGTTCCAAACCATTCACGCTCTGTTAACTTATTCGAGCACGGGAGATGATGATGGAAGGTTAAATTCGTCCAAATGAAAAACAAAACCGTAGGATAGTGAGCTACTGCGATCACAAATTACAAAAATTCCGCCCTCACTAGCAAATACATCGTCGTGCAACAAAACTAAAAGTAAGTATCTTCAATTCTTCTGTTCTTCAACTTCCCGTTTACCTTCATGTAGAGGTAAAATTTATAACGATAAGATTTTTTCTTCCACGTAATTTAAGTATAAAGTTGATAGTTAGGTAAAACTGTTCCTCACAGCATAGACTCTCTCCGCCTCCGGTCTCAAAAGGATTCCCTCCATGATGGCATTTTGAATTTCCCACCAGAGATTCTTCGCTCCGAGTTTTCAAAATCTTTGATTGCACGCACCTCTCTAAACGAATCGATTGCACATTGTTAAATATGTTTTAAATATTACATCGCAATATTAATATGGTTTCACGAGAAACGTGTGGCACTTACAGTGCATTACCTTTATCGACAATTCCACGCCACCGTCCGAAATAAAAAATAAAAAAAACACTAAACAACAACAACAGTGTTGGTAACAGACACACGCACACGCTAGTTTCGAGATTGCTACTCTATTGTTTCTAATACCCTTTAAGTTACCCGTCAAGTGAAGTGTTGAATAAAAACTATGCATTTGCGCGCCGGTGCTTTCGGTGCCGGGGCAGCATAACACTCTGTTAACTTCAATCCAAACAACTGAGTACTTCCTACTTGCCACGTCCACAACCAAAACCCTTCCTTTCGAAGCTTTTAACGTTGTACCTGGAGTGCCCTGTTTCCGGCACGAAATTCTCCATTCCCAACCCCATCCCGTTTGACCCAGTCGAGTTAATTAATTCTAGCTCTATTCGAGTGGAAATAGGAAACAATCAAACACAACAATTCGAAAACGGCGTTGACGTTCAACGTTTCGGCCCCCGGGCATCGGAAAGCCGCCGTTTTCGCCCTCCCGAAAGTGTTAATGGGGTTTTTGTTTCTGTTCCGTACTTCCTTTAAAGCCCTCGTCCCGTTTGATTACTCCCGTTCCCATTACCTAAATATGCATTTGTGGTGAGATTCAACATTGACTAACGATACACACGATTATGGCTCCCCCAGCGGTGACTTGTGACCGGAGCAATAAGATCTAACAAACACCTAAGCTTACAAACGGTAGTAGGGCGGTTACACGTACGATATCAGACGAGTCGCTCGATTTTCGGGAGAAAAAGGTTTGGGCCAGCCCGCTACCACGAAACGAGCGCTTGCCGACTTTAAGATACGACTACCCGATAATTACCAGCAATACACGATAACAGTAATTAGGCCAATAGAGTTGGTTTTGCTAAAGTAGGTTGTGCTGTCGAATTACAAATATGTATACATATATATACCGCACCGTGCAAACAAACCTTCCGCGCTACGCCTTGTTCTCCGCTTAAACTCCTTCAGTGACACAAACCACCGCGAACCCGGCATCTTCGCTGGCAAAGAAACAAAGGCTCCGAAATGCAGAAGGTTTGCCGCACCGTTACCGGTAAGCTCAGTTCCGTTTAGCTCCTGCGGCCCACGTTCTTGCCCTGGCCGGGTTATGCGTGAGCATTGTTAACGTTGTTCTCGTGGGTGGTGGCACCGGTGGCACCGCAAATGTTTCCGCTCGATACGGACGTCGTCGGTGGATGGTTGGTGGTGGCACCGACCGACGAACAGCTGGTCGTGCTGTTGCTGGTGTTCAAATGCGCCAGGAATGTGTCCGAAATGAAGGCATGCGATTCTGCCTCCCTTTCCAGCATCGACCGTGCCTGGCGTGGTGTGGGAAGGAGCGATACAAAGAGGCATGAGATTTTTTGTTTTTTCAATGTCGGGATGTGGCAAACATTTTTGAAAACCGTCCCGCATACCTTCAGCTTGTGATCCTCCAATCCTTGCTTTACTGCATCGTGCTGTCGCTGTAGCTCGTCTCGCTTGCGTTCGTAGGTAGCCGTCAGCCGGACACGCTCGGTGACGCCTTTCTCCACCAGAGTAGAGTCCACCTCACGCTTCATTCTGGTTGCGTTGAAAGAAACATAACGGAGATTTTGATTAGTTTATATTATTAATTAAATTTCAACAGTGATGGGAAATCTGGAATCTAGAATCAGGAATCCACTCAGACTTTGATCCACAAAATTTGATTCCGAGGAAATTCCATAGCCTTTGTAATTTTTGAATTTTTTGGGAGTGTTCGAAATACGATGTCCTGGACAATTTCAAACAACTTAGGAGCGAGTCGCACTGCTTCGGACTGTTCGAGCAACAATTCCTGATAATTCGTTAGCGAGAGAAATCTCAGTTTTTATAATTACTTCTCTGGTTATTTCAAAGTTAGGAACTGGGGGCAGAGAAGTTCTTCATTTCAGCATTGATCTGGAGTTCAGAATAAATCAGGAGTTCGATTCGGAAATGATCCAGAATCCTGAGTAGGTGCGATATTCGGTGTAGACTAGAAATTTGGAGCTGATCCGAATATTCTCGGCCGGTGAATTCTTAATTGATTATAAAGTTTCTTGGAATTTGACTACGGATGACTCTGATCAAAGAGCTCTTATACCCAAATTTGAATAATAGTATAGTAAATAATAGTAACTACTAATATTGAGATGATCGCTACTAACCTCTCCAGTTCGTCCTTATCTTTGTGCACCATTGCCAGCTGCTTTACTTCACTTTTGCGCGATAATTGTAGCTGTCGCATCACCTCACTCGTTTCCCGCTCCAGTTGCGTCTGCCGAAAAACGGAAGGTAACTATGAGCTTGTGTTTCTACTCTCCAAACCGTTCCCGCCCACTTACCTTCAACTGCTTCATCTGAGCATCCTGCGACTGGCGCAACAAATCTTCTGCCATCGTGTAGATGATCTCGTGATACTTTTCCAGCACCTCCCGATAGCTGCCGGCATGATCGCGACAGATCTGTCGCAACCGCTCCGACTGCGCATCGCCCGTCACATCCGCATCGGACGCCGACGCACACGGCGGCACCTTCACGTTCATGTCCGCCATGTTTTTGCTACTGAAGCGCTTCACCAGCTTGTTGCCCATGCCAAACTTGGACTTCTTCACCGGTGCATCACCCCCCACGTCGGTGCTCTTCTGGGCCGCGTGTATCTTAAGCTTCTCCTTATCGTGGCTCTTCTTCAGTGCCTTCAGTTCCTTCTCCAACGCTTCACGCTTTTTGCGGATCTGCTTATCGTCGAAGATTTTCTCCAGCGGATCGGCTACAATTTTACCACCATCGGGATGGTTTGCCGAATCACCGACACCCGCGCTCGATGTGTTGGTCGTCGTAGTGATGATGGGACCAACCGTCGGCTCTCTGGCAGTTGATTGCTTTGAAGCAGGAATGTTCGGATGGTCAACGGACGATGATTGTGCTACTGGCAGAGCAACCATCTTGGTGATTGCCTCCAGAGGTGGCTCACGTTCAGCGTCACTCTCCGCCGTTCCGACCGTCCCGGCCGCTCCATGCGACGATTGATTTCCAGCCACGGAGCGTTGCCTCGCCGGGCTGCTGGTGGTGTTGTTTTCGCTCGACTTCAGCGTGTCACCCTTTTTGTTCGTACCTAAGGATACAACGACAACTGGTCCACGTTAGGATGGCAATAGATGGGAGATAGTGCGGGGAGCATAAAGTGGGGTCGAAAGGATTAGGAGGAAACAGAACACAAGAAAACAATAAATAAAAGCGAACAAATGGCACACAGAAAGGCATCGAGAATGTAGAACTACAAGTCCGAAATGGTTTGGGTAATGGAAAGAAAACACACACACGAAGCACTCGTCTCAAATCACCCTTACATGAGTCCTCCTCCGTCGGTTCCATGTCTTCCTGCAGCACGGCGAGCTGCTTCGAGCGCTTCTCCTGCTCGCTCTGGTACTTGATCGGATTAGCAAGTGCTTCGGCAAAATCGGACAGCCCATCCGGTACGTAGTCCTTCACCACGATGCACAGGAAGAGTGTGGCCAGCGGTATCGGTTGCCCGACCTCCGTCCGCAGCGTCAGATGTCGATAGCCCGGACACAGCCCGATCACCGGCAGCACTCGATGGCCAATAAGTTTGCCACCCTCCTCGTACGCCGCTATCCGTATACTGGCGAGCTCTGGCAGCACGACCTTCTTGAACACGAACGGTTCCTCGTCGTACACCGGGTTGATACCGTTGTCGCGGACGATTTTGGTGCGAAATTTCTTACGCACCGTATCGGCCGGTAGCCCAAACATGTCCACCTCCACGTACGTGCCCACCTTCTTGTCGGTGAGAAACTGACCCGATATTACCGTCACCATTACCGTACCCGCGATGATACCGTCCACCTGCCAGTAGAGAGAGAGAGAGAGATCCGGGAGATTAGACACTCCCTAGCATGTGTTCCGAGGGGCGAGTTCTTTCCTTCTACTTACCGTACTCTCGGCAAACGGGTCCAACCGACGATCCTTGCGACGCATAAATTCGGGTTTCAGTATGTACCCACACCGGTGGTTGTACTCGAAAATGCCAAGATTTAGCTGCATCGCTAGGTCTAGCGTTTGGTAGTTTAATGCCACTAGCTGACAACCAGCGTTCCAGAAGAGCTGAAAACATACAACAAATCGTTTAAACAATATCTCCTTTTGTTTAGTGTTCATTGTTTATTAAAAATATTTCCCGTCCGCCACGCCGGTTCAACGAGAGCATCAAGATATAATTAGAGTTCCTGTTCCTATATGTTCTGGCACTCAGATTAAAATCAAAGGAGCTCGAATAGTCCTTGAAACGACCCGTCAGTATGCTCATAAGTTCGTGTCATAAGTTCGATATCAAGCGAGGGATTGAGAAATTAATGTTGTCAAGAGACGTGTGCTATCAGATCTAACACTTTAGCACAGGTGCATACTGATGTTCTGCTCCGGTAGTTGATTGACAAGATTTGTGCTTGTTTCTTAGGTGAAAGAATCTCAGAGAAGGGTTTTGTGTAGTGATGGAAAGATTGGGATTCGGAAGATTCGAAGATCCCATGAAGAATTCGATCGAATCGGATCTCAAACGACGGATTCTAAAAGGACTCGATCCGATTGGGATTCTACAGCGATTAGATCCGATTGGACTCTTAAAAGGATTCGATCCGATTGGGATCCTAAAAGATTCGATCCGTTTTTCATTTTGTTGGGGATTGACCTCAACCAATGTGCTTTCGCACTATGACGGGATTGATTGTTTGTTAGACAAAGTGAGACAGAATGTTGTTTTGTTTTACTGTTTTAATGGCTGTCCGTATCTTTCATCAATATAATTTGTATCATTGGCATGTACCAAGTTAACTAAACCAAGGTTAGATAGGTTCTGGATAAAGATATCAATTTCCAGAAGACGCTTCGTGTACAAGACTTCAACAGCACAAATCCCAAACGATTCATTCGCTAATCGTCCACTGAAAAAAGCTTAAGAAGCTCGTTTGAGAGTTTACATTACATAGTACCATGGCGAATCGATGTAATCTATTAAGAAAAAGAATTCGTACGTAAATTATTTATCAGTACTATTCCTTATTTTTCCAGCAACCTTTCTTTTGCGTAGTTGTCTTCTATTATTTTTTTATTATGAATTCACTTTTTTATTCACTGACTAACTTTTTTTTTAAACACAGATTTAAAGGTTCTAAAAAAACTGGTGAAAGTATAAAAATTTTTTTTTGATAAAATAGATTTAGTGAATAATTTTCAGCTTAACACTCAATGGAACATCAAAAATTTAGAATGTCAATATTTGTTAGGCTAGGCATTAGGTTATGGTGGTTGGCATTTGGTGTGGAAAAAACGGTTAAATTGAATCAATAAGCTTCTTCAAATTCAGCACATTAAAATCAACTATTTTAGCTGGTATGCTGACTTCAAACACGGCAACCACACCGATCATGATACCACACGTGTTGATATTACTAGTGTTGAAAGTTGATCATTGAAACGTGAATGAGCGTACAAGCACTAAATGATATTGAATAATGATTGATGTATGATTGCATGAAGTTCTTTAAGATAGTGGATAACTTGGATGCATCATTATGAGACAGTTTAGAGCTCTTCAATCTAAATTTAAGGTTCATGAGACGAAGATGCTTGTTATGTGATTATGGATGCAAACTAGATCCACTACTACACACAGGAATCCAAAATCACCATCTGAGTGCACACCAAAAGTCTACAATGAGCGGGAATCCAAAGATACTAAGAAACTAGATACCTTTAAATAATCGACAAGTAGATAGGTAATATGGAATTTGCATAAAAATCCCTTAAATAAGTTCATTTTTCATACATAGACTATGAAGCGGGAAACTAAGTATAATCTTATTTTATGTTACGTAACAAAAAGTAAAACCCCCCCTCCCCCCTATGTAACAAATCGTAACGCTGGTACTGACCCCCCCTATTCAGCGTTACGTAATAATTGAATGAGCCCCTATCAGAATCCGATGAGTCCCAAGTAGGATTAGGATTCAAAGATTCGAATCCCTTCATTCAGATTCCATCCCTTCAATTATCACAGCACTAATTTTTTGGCCGTTGTGAATTTCCCTCTATTCTTGACTACATTCATCGATACCAATACGGGTAACATTCAAAAGTCCTGCCCTAGCAGGTAAAGCTCTTTGGATTGAACGCTAATTCTACCTCCAATGCAACTACCCCTATAAGCCATCATCTGCTCACTAAGCATTCATTAGTTAGTCATTACACGAAAGCACAGCACAAACGTAACTCAATTTGTGCAACCATCAAACAGTTGCCCATCAAATCGCATAACTAAAACCGAATTATATCGATCCCATGTATACCCATGGAAAACACCACCATAAAATGGACACATTTTATCCGCAGCTGAAATCAATTCCGAGCAGACAACGGTGCAGCCACAATCGATTTACAGCGCGGTCATTATAATTACACTGCCACCGATGCCAACATCAACAGCGGCGGGTAGATTGGGTTCCGCGGGCATGCCGATTTGTTTCTCTAATCCAATTAAACCACTTCTATTTGATGCTGTCAAGCTACCACTAATCAGATACACTGTGTGTGCGGGCATCATTATGCTGCCACTAGCTGCTTCCCTGTCCAGATAATAAATGTGATGCACCCTGTATATGCATGGATACAGACCCGATACGGGATGCCCCGCATTGTACTTGAGGTTACAACATTCGCGACTCACCTGAGGCATAAAATTGGAACTGTCGAAGCGTGTACCGGCGGGATAGACGCGCGATAGCTGATGCTTGTTGTAGTTGACGAACTCGATGGGACGCTCCTTGAGCAGTGTGGTCGCCTGCTTCTCATCAAACGAAGACATCTCGTAAAAGCGTGCCTTTTCTGGTAGTGGAAGAAGATACAAGGAAGAGAGTATAGGGATTTGATGTTACGCCGCCTATCGTCCGACCTTCAACCTGCACCCGTAGTGAATTGGAACGGAAAATTGCAACGGGAATACGGTCCCGGAAAGGATGGAAAAGATCCCCCGAGATAGTTTGGGGGTGTGATTGGTATGGGACAACTTTTTAACGGTAACATAGTGGGGCGTACATACTTTCCGAATTTTCGAAGCTACTGAAGTGCACCGGCTGTACGTAGTTGACGAGGGCGGAAATTTCCGCGCCCGCTTCAGTCTCTTTGGTTTGGGGCACCTTGTCCGCCTCGTTCGCACCGATCGGACCGACCGCCGTACCCGGCATGGATTCGTCATCGCTCGAACTGTCCGTATCCGACGAGCCGGTGCTTTCCTTTGAGCTTTGGCGAATTTGCTGCGAATAGGGGTGGAAGCACAAAATTGTCTCGTGTTAGTTGTCTTTTGCCTCTACCACGATTAACGTTTGTTGGGGAATTTGTATAAAGTTGCAAATAATTTAACTACTTTTAAGTAGCACACGTACAACAACAAACAGAAACCATGCTGCGACAATTTACATCTCATTTTCCCGGCTGGCTGTGCACATTCAACTGTAAATTGATCCAAAACCACCCATCCATTGTCGTACGTGAACATTCCGTTCCCGCAGAGTTCGGTGCAATAAGTTCGAGATAAAATGGCTGGATAAAGATACCAAATCGTCCCCATCGTCATCAGCCATACAATCTTTCCGTACTGTTGCAGCGCTTCCATTCTGAGCCAGCCATTTGTCGATATCTTCCAACGGGTTTTCTTATGCTTCTCGAGACTTCCTTATCGCGCGAGGCAGCTCAAGAAGGAAGAGCCGTATCTTCTACAAGAAAGTACCGGATGCAAGCCGTATGAATCGGACCGGAACCGATAGTATGCTGGCAGCCGGAATGGAAAACTAGCACACTAAAGCCATCGGTGCTGTGGGAAGGAGTGTCACGGTGCATGTGTGTGTGTGTGTTCGTCCCCGGAAGTGTAGTACCTGGAGTGGTGGTGCATGGTGCGGTAGTTCCCCGTTTCCGGTTGCTTGCTGTTGCTGTGCTGCTAGTGGTGCCGCTGCCGTACCATTGTTGTTGCTGACGGGGGCCGGGTTGCCGGTGCCGACGTTGACGTTACCATTAGATTCATCTTGCTGCGACTGCTGTAAGCTTGCAGTTGCTGCTGCCCCCACCAAGTGGTGATGGATGGATGACGATGCATTTGCCGTGTGGTGTGTGGGAACGAAAAGAAACGGAAAGGAGGAAGAAAAAAAAAACAGGCGTGATAAATAAGAGTGAACTAGGAAAAGCGTGCAGCTGCAGACGCGAAAGTCATTTAATGAAGCAGGCACTTTAAGGAGCGTCATTTCTTTTTTCCCCCACACAAAATCCCGCGTACGTGCCTGTGTACGTGCCATTCGTGTTTACGTCACAGCTGGAATTGATGTGATAAAAATTGGGATACTTTCTTTGCTCCATCCCCCCCACCGACACCCTCGCCTATATCATAACACAAGCGTTGCACTACACACGTCCGTACGAAGCGGGATGTTGCAGTGCAATGCACCCATTGCATCCGGTGCACAACAGCTTCCACCGTGAGTGAGATTTATGCGGTGGAATGCGTTTCTCCTAAGCCACCAAGCACAGTGCCCAGGGTCGGGAGTGAGATTTGCTGGGATCTCGCTCGGTAATGGAACTAAATCGCTGTTCATCAATTGCTAAGTGCGCTCCGGCAGTATCAGCCTGGAGCGTATGCAAATAGCAATACATTTGTTTGCACAGCTCTTTAGCAGTGTACCCGAAGACAGATTCGCTTGCGGAATGCTTAGGTTTTTGTTCCACGAACGAGAATGTGGGTAATGGTTGCTGCAAGAATGCAAACATATGCGAGCTGGTGAGAATTGTCTCCGACGGACATGTTGTACGGACATGTTTTAGAGGAGCAAATTAATTTAACACTTGGATGTCAATTCTTCATCCTTAGTATATTATTAATAGTCTACAAACTATAATTCTTATTAAGTCTCAATAGAAGTCTATTTATTTTCCTATCATTCTAAGTCTACCAGCACACTATTAGCACTTACTTCCAGCTCCTGAAAGTATGCAAGCTCCTGAAAGTATGCAACACGTTTTCTGAAAAGCTCTCTAAACTTTAAATACTTTTTTTAAACAGAATAATCAAGTCACCATTGCACTGATTATTCGAAACTCTATCTGGAACTAAGTCTATTTTAGGAAAATGATTGCATACTTTCAGGAGTTGCATGCCAGTGACAATTACATCAAAGCAGCTTCAGTTATATATGTAGTCACACTAGCAATTATTTCCTGTTTGGATTAATTTCACACCTTAACCCATCATTCCTCTACCCTCGGGGATGATGTGGATTTGATTGCTAGCAAACACACGTCGCAGAATCTCCCTTACTCTTTGCATGGTTATCCATTTCCACCCCGGTGCGCTGCACCAGCGCTTACAAACATTTCCTCCGGTGCAATTAAACTTTCCCCTGCAATTCGATGCAATTTCCAATTTACCATTCCATCCACCTGCTACACACACTCAAAGGATATTATTCTCCAAGGTTTGACACCTACAAAATCATCCTAACCGTTTGATCATCGGTTGAGCACACCGTTGTGCCGCACGGACAAACAAAAGCTCTGTAGCAGCTCGGTTGCATTAAACTTTCATTCCAATTCCTGTGCATGTTCTTTCATGTCTCCGGAAACTATCACATTGACACTTTTCGACAAAACCCCTCTGTGTGTGTGACTAGGAAAAGTTGAACCAGCATATAATATGGCGATGACGTTGTGACTTTTCCCCTCATTTTCCCGCAGACGCAGGTAAAAATCGATTTGCAAATACTCCCGCTTTCGGCCGCACAAAACCACGTCCGCAATCTGTAAATGGAGGAAAGAAACCCACCCACCCCTTACGCCCTTTTGCCACCCGCGTCGGGGCCATGTGCTTGCCTCGTACCGCATTGTCACATCCCGCATTATCATGCCACAGTTGCCGAGTGTCATTATTCGGTCATTTAAAATCGTAGCGCGGAGCAGAAAAAATAAGCAACAAGACGAACAAAACAAACCGGGTCGAAAATTCCACCCTCCCATTACCTGCATTTGTACTGTTGTTGTTGATGGCCGGCATGACCCCGGTGGGTGAGTTGATGGTGGTGGCGGCGACGGTGGCGGCACTGCTGTTGTTAACTGTTGTGGCATGTGCATTAGCTGCGATACTATTATTGCTGACATTGTTGCCAACCGTACTACCGGCCGGGGGTAGCTGTTGCTGCTGCGGGCTCGACACAACGGTGGCCTTTTTATGATGATGATGGTGATGGTGGTGATGTTTTTTCTTGTTTTTAATTATAATCTTGCGCTTCAGTAGCGCCGGCGGTGGAAGTTCGACGTTCGATTCGAGCGGATGCGAATCGAGCGGCCGGTCGAGAAGCATGTCACCGAATATCTCCCGACAGTAGTTTGCTATCTTGGCCTGCCCGGTGGGAAAGATAAAGTTGTCATTAAAGGTTGGAACTCAGCGACGAGAAACGGGGTTTTACCTGTTGCCGCGGATTACAATGGTTCTCGAAGCTCAGTATCACAGGAAATTCGGACGTTTTGAAGGCGGTTTCCGCTATCGCTTCCAGCACGTCCTTGGCGCAGATCTCCGGTACGAAGGTGTAGCCGTGTACGATCACCGGCTCCTCAGTGCGTCCGTTCCAGAAATCGAGCTCCACACACCTTTTGCCGTGGCAGAAATAATTAAAAGCGAGTGCGAGTTTAGCTTCATTGCGGCCACTGCACGGTGCAGCCGTGTACTACTTACCGACAACCGGCCAGCAAACTTTGACGATAGATTTCGACCGAACTTTTGCCGGTTAGCTGATGCCCGGTCAGGTAGGTGTTGTGCGATGAGTTGATGAAGTAGTGCGCCATCGGTTGATCCATATCGTCGGATAGGTCTAGTTTAGTTGCCGCCATGATGGGATTATCCTCCGACATCAGATACCTAACGACAAGAGCAAGAGCAGTTAGTAAAGACCTTTTGCTACGGGTGGGGGGGGGGGGGGGGGAATCACACCGTACCGTAGGAAACCGTCGAAGCTTAGCTGTCCTTTTTGGGCGTTAAACTTGTTCGGTTCGTACTCCTGGATGAGATCACGGGCCCGGGCCGTGTTGGCGTACGGGTGCAGGATCTCGTTTAGCCGTGGATCCCGCTGGGTTTTGTTCAGGAAGTCGACCAGCTGTGACGTTGACATTAGCCGCCGTTTCGAGGTTCCGACACTGCAATGGGAAAGGGACACAAACACAATGGATGCAAACGAATGACCTGGATTTGCTGAATGACCTGGCAATGTGCTGCAGTTCTTGGCAAGATCGATCCGATCGAGTGTACGATCCACCCGACATCCCGATAATCAATCTTCGTCGTTCGGGCGAGCAGAACATATCAGTAAATTGTTTGCACAGTCAAGTTGTTACTGGCCGCCGAGTTCGAGAAGGAAAAAAATTCAAACGGAGGATAACTTACGATCCATCCTTCACATTCATTTCAATTCCAACCGGGATGACTTTTCGCCACTTGCTACCCCAAAACCTATCGTACCGGAGTGCAAAACAAACCGACCAGAAGCGGTTCGTTACATCCATCGAATGTTTAACGACTCAAACTGGAGAACGCTCCCAACCACCCTGCACGGCCCCATCGTTTGTGGCAAAATCAATCACTGTCTGCCGAGCGGTTCCGGTGTGATACGGTGAAGTGTATAAGCTGCATTCGATCTGTTCTGATTACCATCCACCCGGGATGGCCCAAGACGGTGCTGCTACCGGGGACAATAATCAATATTTGCGGTACTCAGGGCATTACTTTTGCCAAGGCAGAGCACGGTCGTTCGAGTCCGAAGATAATCCAAGCTGAAGTACGCCGCACATTGCCTTGCAGACAGATCAATCTACGGTCTCATCTATCCGGCAGCAGCACCCACTTAGCACACAACCCTCCATTACACTTACAGCTCATCGTACACCTTCTCCACCTCAGTTCTTTGGGAAAGGTTTTTGTACAGATTAAAAAAGTCCTCGAACTGGAACTTGGCCAGCGCGAGGGTATCGCCTTTCCCGGACGGCAACCCCGACACGTCCAGTGCCTTCTCGACGCGCCTCCGGTCGTCCTTGTTGGTGGCGAACGTTTTGATGATGCTGTAAAGACAGAATGACAGAAAGTAGAAGCAGAACGTGTAAGAACAGTGTGGAAAGTACCGTGAATTAAATCGGGATAAATATGCAAACTGAATGTGGCGACCGAGCGACAGCGTATAATGGGGAACCTGATGCGAAACAAACGTCAGTAATCCGATCAACCGCATTTAAGTTGTTTCGGGGCGTTTTTTTCCCTCTTTCCCTCTTTCTTTCCATTCATTTCAGAACGGTTTGGTTTCGCTTTACTGACTTTTTTTTTTCTTCAAATGCGCTTTTACCATTACTGCTTCCGTTGAGCTAAGCGCCATGCAATTTCGAATCCATGCGATTTGGAAAGAATGATTGAAAGCGGACACTTACGTTTTGGCGCTTGATGTAACAACCTTCCAAGAAAAAACGAACATTTATTCTCGATTTTCATCGGATAAACAAATCCCACCTTCGAATCGTTTCGCTTATGAGATTATTTTTCAAACAAGTAGCAAAAAAAAACAAACGCCCAGTGGCACAACGGATTGACTGATCATCACTTGATCGTCCATCACGCTTAAGGTGCAATAATCAACTTTACGACCACTAGAGTTTGCCTCTTCCAAACTGGCTCCGGTTGCTCCTGGTTGTGTCTGCCAACCAATTCGACCAACAATCAGGGTTCGCAGTCGGATGACTTATGGTGCAACATTACGAGTTGTTCTCTAGCCCCGTTCGCCAGTAATGAAAGTCATATATTTCCCGCTCCCACTCGCCCGCTACCACAATCGATTTCGACCGCAATTTCACAATTCTTTCGGGGATAAAACTTGGGGACGGGATAAAAAACTTTTGACCTTTACGTTGAAACGTTGAGGGGTGTTTTATGTACGCAACAGTATTGGTCATGGGCAAGAGCCGTACCAAACACGCCCTGCTGGTTCAAGAATTCGTTCAAACAATTTCCAGCAAAAGCGGTTCATGGCCTGGTCCGCCTTGGTAAGCCTCGCGGGTGCAATAACGAGTCTAATGTTGGATTTCCCGTATTACCGCTTAGCACGTAATAAACGCACCATTACTTGGCTGTTGACACCTGAACCAATAAACGGAAGCATTGGTACGACTGTGACGATTCGTCGCGTGGACGCTTCGACTTCGGAAGGAACCAACCACTGGATGCAGTTATTAAAGTACGTTGCGTGTGGAAACTTAGGTGTCATAATCCTTGTAAAGGAGTTACTTTACGTATAGTTTAATACCGGAAGTCCGTTGGATTATGTTAGAGGGGCATTAGCAGGAAGTGGAATTCCGAACATAATTCTAGCGGATGCCAGGGGAATTCCAAATTGTGGTTAAAGCTTGTGTTGTCTATAATATATATACTTCCCACTTCATACGTCATGCATACCTATTTTAATCTATCTAACTGCAAGGTAGAACGTAACGGGACATTCTGGACGACCAATTCTATCTTTAGCAGGGCGGCCGGAATGTCATCATTGCTGTTCAGCCATCTAAACCTTCCCATAAATGAAATGCTAAAGATAGTCCATTAGCAAACATGACCTGAATGGCAGGCGTATTCGGTATCGTGAAACATGAAAAAGGATGATCGTCATAGAGGAAGCCGGGTCTGCAAAAACAAGAGGCAGCACAAATCTCGCAATATGGTGGCCACATCAGTGTGGCATTCTATTTTCTACTAAAACCGTGTGTTAAGTTCACTTTCTGTATTCCATACATTGCTCAAAATGTTAATATATAGTCATGTTCTTTGCGGATGCTCCACTATGAAAAGGGGTGGTTTGGAGCAAAGGTCCGAAAAAGTCATTTCAGAGCATGTAATAATCATTCTTGATTTTATCCTGCAACATGTGTGGGCCGATACAAGCCATGTTGGCAATTGGTTGTGTAGAACAGTGCTAATGGGTTTTCGGTTCCATGGTATAGCTATTTATTGTCCTGTGATGTTCTGTGACAATGTAGAACCATGCAGAAGATGTTCAAAGTTAATTTATTTCGGAACAATGAGAAGATGCAATAGCAACAACGATCATGCTCATATAGTTATTAAGAATTTTCATCCGAATACTACATTTTATTTATAGACGATTTCTAGCATAGAAGAAGGTTACGCAGCGAACAGGAAAAAAATATATTTTGTACCCATGATAAAGATGGCTTAAATGTCAGTCGGATGTTTTGCGAAAGATTTGCCAAACAACTTCCTCACATAGAATGCCTTCACAGCACAGCCAGAGCTTCTCCTCCTTGGACTAATGCCAGAAAAATTTATCACTCTTACCGACAGGTAGGCAGCCATTGTTTAGTTCAAGTTAGCAGCACAAGAACCCCAAGTCATCAATTCAGCTCAACCACCATTCATTTTGAGCAATCGACTTATGGGGGTGGGTTTTGTGGGTTTTCCTTCACAAATCATTATATGTATCGTGCGCTTATACACCGGCCGCCATCCAATTGATTCTTATGCATTTGCTATACATTCCCTTTCTTAATGGCAAATTATGGTCCACTGCGAAGCAGCTTACCGAAGCAGCGAAACGAATGTTTTTTTAAAGCATACCGAGCATGTTTTTTGTTTGCACTCTGCGTTGCCGAAGGATTCCATTTCAATTTACATTAATAAGATTACAAACCACCGGGCGTCTCCATTGGGGCAAAAGCACCAGGCGCCTCCATCCATTTGGTTCCAAACACTGCAGAACAACGCAGCAAGAGCAATCATAATATAATGGGACCGTGAAATGATGTGATACAAATATTGTGCCTTCTTTTTCGTTGTGAAACGTAAAACAAAATGTCGCTTTTTGGCTTATTCAACCACACAGGTGAACAACAAACATTGCCCCAAAATAATATGGAACGAAGCTTATGTGACAGATCAACTTCACGTGCTGGTACAGTCTGGCTATTATTTTATAAGTTTAATGTGTTGTTTATGAACTAGCAAACTTCGCAGTTACCAACAAAACCATGTCAATTGCCTTACGGTATTCTGCGATAAAAATTTTCTGCAACAAAAAAATCATGAATTTCATCAAGAAAATTCCGCTGTGTGACTTCTACCCTTGCTGCTATGTGACTTCAACTAAGTAGGCCACCGCAAAGCATAAAACATAAGAACCCATTTTGGCAATGTGCAAGACATGCGAAATTTAAAATCCTTTGCATCACCAACCCTCAGGAGGATGGAAACCCCAGCGGCACCGATGTGTGTGCGAGCTTTCTCGTGTTTGTGTGCGGGAAATACAACAATCGTTGTCATTTCATCAACCCCATCTCACCACGTACCGTACATGTACACTGGTCGCAACCATTAGACTTAGCCTTTTTTTTTTGCTTAATTTCGTTCACTTTCCCTTCATTACCGTCGTCATTCTTCCGTTGAACCATCATTTCACTCCATCCATTAAAAAGTCCTCAATTTTCCTTGCCGACCCAGCGTTCGAGGACAGGGATTCGGTAGCACCGAACAGGGGTGCACCAGCCAACCATTCGAGAAGGTGCTGATGGCCAGACAATGATGGGCGAGCACAGAAATCTTATCACCATTTATGCAACAACACTCGCTGCCAAACCGAGCGTGGAAATCGTATCATAGTTGCCCGTCATGCCGCTGGCTTCCGGTACTAGCTTCCGGGCGAATGCTGCTACAGCGAAACAGCCATCTCGTCCCTGTTTTTCTCATTTTAGGGGACGTGATAGTACACCGCTCGTCACGCTCGGTTACGCGGTGCACCAAAAACGGAACGCAAGGGACACAAGGAACCAAACGAAAAAAAAAACGCCCCACCACCACACACGAACTGAGGGGAAACCTCACTTGCGTCAGCGAAAAAGATTTGCAACCATTTAGAAGCTTCTACTACTACTATGGTAGCGGAAGGTTTTCATCTTTTCAACATGGATGGGCCCCGAGTTCACGGTGTGCTTCGCCGGGTATGATGAACGCGCGCGTACTCGCGTTACCATTGAAGCATGTCCTAGGAAGCAACCTTGGAGCCTTTTCATGGTTTCCCTCAATTTGCGTGACTTTGCATAACTTGTTGTATCACCCCTCGGTCGGTGATGTATGTGTGTATGTGTGCGTGGTGTGTTTTCTACCAGCGTGGGAAATTCCTTTCCACAGTCCGATCAAGTTCCTTCCGAACAAGTAACCAGCCGAGTTTATGCTATGTGAGCCATTTTACGTATCTGGTGAAAATATGTCTGTGGACACGATAGGGACGAACAGGACACAATATAACTAAATGAAATTTTTATCGTACGTAGGGTTTGGAAGTATTTTTTAAATTGTATCGTCATTACGATTATTTTTAACCTTATCTTACTGGGACAACCTTTTCCCCTCATTCTTTATGGAAAAAGAATATTTTGATAGCTTTTAAATGAGTTCTTATTGCATAATACATACGTTTACCTTGTATTCCTTACTTATTGCAACAAAAAAAATAAGATGTCGATAAATCCAACATATCTGCAATTAATATCCCTAACATGAGAGTGTAATAAATCTGTTTCAATGTCCAAAACATAACATCAGTGTAGAGAAAACATAACGACACAACTGTCAAATGCTATTCTATTCGACCTATAATAACCTTGGCCATCGTTGGCGGCAGCATGAGCTTGCTGACAAAACCGCGAAACTACTAACTCATCGATTGAATTAGAACCAGGAAGTGACTTACGGCAAACCTTCAATAACCGTACCCCCGAAAAAAACACACGCCTTTGTCGTGCTGTTGCCCTTATGGAACTCGGAAGCCAATCGATCACCTGCGCTAATGTAATTCTCGTGTTCCGGTTGACCAAGCCCATTTATTAACCTGGGCCCGCACAACAGCCGCATGCACAAGAAGTATTTGCCTGTTGAGAAAGTCTTTCTCCTATTCGTTCGCTTGAAAGTAAAACCCGGGGAATCCTTGCCGACGGGGCGCATCCAGCGCTGGACACGACGCTTCACACACGCTTGCAGAGGGCTTTTATGTGTCCATATATCATCGCTATCGGCAGAGACACCGGTTAGATAGATTATCTATCCTTCCGAAGTGCCGGTTTTGTGTGTGGATATTTTGCCAAATCCTTCCGAAAGGTTCGGCCGTATGCTTTTGCGTTGACCTTTCCCTTTCGACGGATTTCATTGCATTTCATTTGTAGTGACCTTCTGCCATATTTGCGCCACCCATTTTCGGTGCCACGCCTCGGTTCCGTGCATAACGAAACAGGCTGGTGCGGGCTGGAGCAGCGACAGACACAGCTGCTTCGGAAGTTTGAAGTTGCGAAATCGATTTCCGAAACCGTTTTGCATGGAAGCACTTGGATTTGAATTAGGTTTCGGACCCGCCATACCCACGTCCGGTGCTTAATAGACTTGCATACTTCAGACGCGCGTGAAGTGTTGTTCAAATAAATGATCTCCAATCTGGCCTGAAGGTAAGCTGAAGATAATGTACTTTCTTTGTTCCTGTGGTGGAACAAAAGAGGGAAAAGGAAGGAAACAAAATAATGGAAAACATTCGTAGAAATTGGTCGTTTAGGCTTCATTTTGTGATTCAAGAAATTATGCCAACATGTTGCAAAGGCCGTATGTCTAGAACGAAAATAACTAAAATGGAAGCTCCATTTTAGCTTTGGAGTTGATCGTTACAAACAGTGTACACCATGTTGGGAATGAAGATACCAACATTGTTCATTCGGAATCGTTTCGGAAGCCCTTAGCCTTCTGTAGCCGCTTTAGACGTAGTGTGATTTAACAAAAATCCCGACATTTGGGATCGGATCACGTAATTCTGTAAAAAGATCGGATCGGAATAGATCACCCGTTCCGAATAGAACGTAAAGGAACGTGAATCGGATCAGATCAGCTGACTACCAGCCAACTACTCCTGAGGGCTGCTCAAATTAAATCACTTTATTTATTATTATTTTCAACAAATCTGCGCTAGCGTCATCAAAAATTAGTCATCCCTTCTTACAACATACTGGCAGAAGGGAAATTATTAAAAGAATCGCTAGGATCCGGACGCTTCACCGAGATCTAACCTAAACCAAAACCAGGCGAATGTTGCAGATTATGCTACAGGGCGGAAATTATGTAAATTATTCCACCCAACCCAACCGCAAACGTCACTAATGCCAAGCGGACAAGCATTCAGCAACCAGTACGTTCGGGCACTGGTGTCAAACCATCCAATAAGGAGACGATGATTGTGACGTGCGAGATGAATGTAAGAAGCGAACGAAAATGCAAAAAATACATCTGCAAAAGTAACAGAAAAAACGCATTTCCTAAGCGACCTAATTTGACACGATAAATTAATATGCGCGGTTTGCCCGGGTTGGTGGGTAAAACTTATTCCAGCACGCGTTTCCGGTCACATAGCAATGCGCCACGGCTGCCCCGGGGCTGTATGATGTGGCCCCGCGATGGATTGAAATGGTAATAAAAATAGGAAAATTATATTTCACCTTCCTTTTGCTCCCGATCGGAGTGCAGGCGACAGTAACGTTGGCCGTCGGGCAAAATATCTAAACTGCAAACAATCATTGGGCGCTTTCGAGTGTGCTTGTAAGTGGGTATAAGTACAAAAATTAAAATAACATTTCGCGCAAGAAATGAAACTAAAATCAAACCACTTCACTCCGGGCAAATGCAATGCAACAGGAAAAGCCGGTGAAAAGCGTACGATGAAAAGACGCAAAGAAAAATTCCCTTCACCCATCTTTCGACGTACGACCATAAAATGAAGTCGTACAAACCCGCACCGGGGCGCGTTGGACGGGAAATGCAAATATTTCTCTACGTCCACTGCCTTTTTTGCCGGGCAGATCCTCGCTTTATCATCTTGTGCTATTTTTTGCCGTTGAGTACACTGCCACCCATTGCCACCGGCGGCAGGGTTGAAAACGATGGTTGACTCTCCCGCAGCGGTTTTCCCCGAAATGGTCGCGAATTCTACTTACTTCTTCACCGGGATCTTGCCAGTCTTGTCAACCTGCAGGCAAAGTTTGGTGTATGCCTTCTGGAGAAACATGATCGCCGGACCGTTCAGCTGGGTCAAGTTGTACGCCATCCGGATCAGCTCGTCGCACCATAGCTGGGGAAGGAGAGTGTGTGAGATATAATTAATGGCTGTAAGTTCTAGTTTTGAAGGAAGGTAAACATAGTACAGGAACCTGCGAGAAACGTTACAGATGGGTGCTAAATAAATAGCAACAAACACCGTGACACACACGCCTGAGGAAATGGTTTAATTAGGCACTTCAGTAATGTCGTTGACTTTAGACACTAAATTAAACTTAGTACTGCGATAATTTACTTCAAATGCTTCACTTTAGAAGTAATAAAAGACCTGTCATAAATTTATGCTTTATTTGAACTACTATAAATTGAGACATTTATAAAAAAATATCACAACCGTGAAAAGTTAGGTACAAATAAATAGTAAATATTTGATCTCGTAATTACTTGCTGCAAGCTCTTCAGATTTAAAAAAAATGTCATGATAAAAATGTTATTACAAAAAACAAACATTATTACATTATCTTAATCTACATTTTTGTGGGAAACTTTAATTAAAAAAAACAGCGAAAACTTTCTCTCCAAACCTGTCAGCTTCCAAGTTCCAAGTTTACGGTGAACACCACACCACCGAACCGGAATGATGGAGGCTGCAAAAGGCCTCAATCTACCAGCCGTTTAGTAAATTTATTAAAACAAAAACAAGCAGACTACACAAAGCCATTGCGGATGAAAAAAAAAACCCCAACCCACCACGACCGCGAAATGAAACTTTTAATTAGTGCCAT
Source organism: Anopheles moucheti (assembly GCF_943734755.1). Classification (NCBI taxonomy): domain Eukaryota; kingdom Metazoa; phylum Arthropoda; class Insecta; order Diptera; family Culicidae; genus Anopheles; species Anopheles moucheti. The sequence continues at coordinate 28,033,795 of NC_069141.1, forward strand.
TTTTCAGCTGCCTTTGCCGGATCACACTCTGGGCCAGCGTTCGTCGTATTTAGTCGAACGGTGGTCGCGGCGGCGTAAAAAAACATCCAGAACGAGAGAAGATAAGAACGGAGCCGGTGTAATGGTGAGCTGACTGACGTCATCAGCCATCGAGAGTCTGTCCAGGCATGGGCTCGCACACTATACGCCACAGGATGTGTTCGGTCTGTGCTCCTCCCGCACACACGTCTCGCAACAACCGGAACCGCGTTGCGTTCAAACGCGCGTGTGAAAGGTGGACCGTTAAATATGGTTACACGGTTGTTTGGTGTGTGCATAGTGGCACACATCTGCGCATCTGCTCATTCCACGCAGCAATAATCGAATTCTCCGACCACCGAGGTGTGGGGGTGTAAGATGAAGGGAACCGGCATCCCGGTACAATGGTGCGGGCTTATTGATTTTTCCTCCACAATTTTCTACGTCAAAATGGAAGGCTTGCTCACAATTTCGCAGCTCATCAGTTAAATTGAGCTGATGAGAAGGTATAATCATAAAAAATGGAGCTCGCCTCCGCCCCATAATGGGTGCTAGGATTCGCGTTATCGCGGTGCGTACATTGTACCAATGTTCATTACCAACGCTTGATGGAAAATGATTGCTTGTAGTCTGCATCGATGTGGTTCAGACGGGGTGGAGAAAACAGTACGCACTGAGATCTAGTAGGCATTGTATTCAAACGGAAAAAGGACTTTGCCGGAGTTAATTTATCCAAACATGCTAAAGATGCTAAAGTTTGAATATAAATTTATCATCTTTCTTTAGAATATTTAAAACATCATTTAAACATTCTAAACCGACTACAATACTACAAAACACAGACAAACGGTGAGACAAGTTGGACTAGTTTTGAGCTGGAAGCTCTATTAATTGACAGCCGGGTTCGGACCACAATTCCATCGAATTCCCTGCAGGAAGGAAAAGGTAAATATTTTCCCTACCAACCATCCCAGCCCAGGGGGAAAATAACAGTTTGACTCAATGGCCGTAAGTCACACAACCAATCCTGTCACCGAGAGCGGTCGGGCGAAAAAGGAAATGATAGAAACTACTTTGCATGTGCTAAATGTGAATACCTTTCGTTAGTGCGGCTCGTTATCCATATGCGTTCTGTGGGGCAACGAAATCAACAAAGAACAAAAAAATATGGTGTCCACTCACATTCAAACCCAATCGTATCGGGAAAAGTCAAACCAGTAGCTAGAAATGCGAATCCATTTAGAAGTGTGAGAGAGAGAGAGAGAGAGAGAGAGAGAGAAGAGAGAAAGAGTTCCAGAAGAAAACTTTTGAATCAGCTACACACGTCAAGCTGGTGTAGCTGGTGCAAAAAAGGGACTACGCCACTATACGTCGAGCAATGAGCAGTAATGGGACAATGAGACATGGTTTTTCTGTTCTTCTTTTTGCGTTCCCGATTGCCCAGCGCTTCCCTGACCTACATCAATGTTTATCTACACCGTCCTTTACAGTGTGTGCAAAGGCGCAGCAATGTGGGCAAATACATCCTGCCCTGCACATTGCAGCCCGGCTGCGTGGCAGCCATTTGTGCAGTGTAAATTGAACGACCTATCCAGCTAGCCTTTTGAAATTGACTTTGCGTTGTGGTTGTGGGAACCATGGGGGGCGACGTGGGCGGTGTGGGCGGCCAACTTTGGACGTACACGGAGAGGAAAGTTGGTCAGTTTTGGTTTCACGTTTTTGTGTGCGGAAGTCAGTGTTCTTTTCATGCATCCACGTTTATCGTGCAAAGTTCTCAGTACCCTTTGAAGAGGGAGGGTTAGGGTTTTGTGGTGGATGGTGAAAGGACGAAAGAAAAACATCATACACCACTTCTTCTACCTTTTGTAATTGCTCTTGACGTGAAAGAGAGGAAAGGAGTGAGAGAAACACGCATACACACGCGTACAATGTTGCACAGTGATTGGCATTACTAAAGCTTCTTGGTGTGCTTTTTCATGAGAATTTATGTGCATGTAATACTGCGACGATTATTTTCTTACTAACTCCCCAACAAAATAGTTTATTTCAATGCGAAAATATAAACAGCATACAATTTTTTATTGTCTCTTTTAATGATTTAATGACGCAAGACACTTTACAATATCCTATGTCCCGAAAGAGTGCTGTAGAAGAACGTTTTTCTATGTTTATGAAATAGAAACGGTTTATTCAAAATCAAATCCGTTAAAGCCAGGGTATGCCTTTGGTAGTAAAGTATTATTTATCGTTGTTTATTAAGTGTTCTCTGTTTGAAGAAAATTCAAAATAAAATAAAAATTTATTCAACAAACTATATTTATAATCCATCAAACCGACCATCTACTAAAATATTTTCTTAAATATGTTTATCCGGGTAATTTCACACAAAATTCACTGGAATGAACAAAATTTATGCACAAAAAATCTTTCTTTTTATTCAGGAAGAATGGCCAATCTGATTTGTTAAGCAAAACAATTATTTGCTATTTTTACGATAAGAATTCAATTTAGGCACAACTAGCTTACAGCTCTGACTAAACAAAACCAAACGAACTTGGTTCCTTAAAAGCAGTTCCGAGTGGATAATAGTTTTAAAAAGGTATTTTTCCACCACCGATGTCGACACAACCGACCTGGTTACTGAAACTTCACCCACAGTAGTAACTGCAATCAACCGAATCCACCGCTTCGCAAAAGCTTCAACCCCACCTGGTAGAGCAACGAAAGCATGCAACATGTTCGCCCTTGTACCTCCGCCATCCGCGCCCAAACTGCGTGCTGCGTTCGGTGCTACGTTGATTAGTGGCTGCGGTAGTGCTTGGGACGCAATATTTTACCGGCGGAAAAACCTTCGCCGTGCGAGTGAAAGCGTTTTATAGCTAAGGAAGTAGCAGCAACTTTCCAATCGAATTAAAATACCGGTGGTGGTACAGCAAAAGTTTTGCAAGCGCTCTGTTTTCCACTTGACTAATAGTGCCCTCAGGGCGTGTGCCTGCATGGGTGTGGGCTTGAGGTAAAACCGACCGTGTAGTGATGGTAGCATTTTTATTTCTCATGTTCGTTTCCGTTCCGAAAATCCTCCACCCTACAACTAGGTTATTTAATAAACTTTCACAATTTTATGTCGACAGCATTGCTACGTAAAGGTTTATTGAGCCATTTGAAAGGAGTTACACACTAATTGATAATGTTGCCAGCACGATAAAACCGCCGACAGCAACCTTCCCAATCCCCATTTAGCAACTTTCCACACTCGGGATCACTTTAAACCCACCACAAGACGCATAGCTTTCACTTCCATTTCAATAATTACCCTTGCCATTTTTAAAAGGCTCCATAATCCCATTATCCTTGAATGCTTGATGGTTCTGTTACGCTAAAGTATAGCTCACCCTCCATCGTCCTACACCTTTCCAGAGTTTCTTCCTACCAGTAGTTGTTGATTGAAGTGATTCTAAATTAATCCGATACTCATCAACCTCTTTATCCTTTTGACCCTACTCACGCAACCGCCAGGAAACATGGGTCCGCCGTACAACCTCCGGAAGCCACACTTCACACGTACCGGGCGCGACCCGGACCCGGTCCCCAGCTCGGTCTGGGTGCATTGTCATGGTGTCCCTCCCCCGACTAACATGGCCAACTAGCAAACCCCACCGCCATTCATACGCACACACATTGCGCTAAAAGGGGTGTTTTTGCGCGACCATATTTATCTTGCACCGACAGACCCGCACGGGAACGCCATGCTTTATGGGGTTATAAATATGAAATTAGAAATCCTTCACAGTGCAGTTTTCTCGCCGACAAGAGAACGCGACGACCATGCCAGTGCCGTGGAACAGCAGCTTGTTATGTGTTTGAATGGACTTTTCCACACTTTCACGGCTCTTAATGCTTCAAAAAAGGAGTAGTTTCGCTTCGTGCAGGGGATGGCAAATTAGTTTGCAAAATTTGTCGGATATTGGGATGAAATGCATGACAAAATTATATCAACTACTCATTAATTTAAAAAAAATAGAGGAGACTAAAACAATCAGAGCAATTATAATGATTAAATTACCTTTTGGTAATTTTGTACACAACTTTCTTTTTGATAAAAATGTAAATTTACGGCATTTTCGCGCTTTAAAAAGCTGATTTATAGTATTCTGTGACATTTCGATGAAATTTAATTTATTGTTCAATAGCCAACGCTCAATTTTTTTTAAACGTCAAAGTTTTATTTTTATAAATGATAAAACATGAATTGCCAAGATTTTACCAAAAAGTTGGGTGTTTTGGATATGAATAAAACAAAAAGAATTAAATTGTAGCGCTACAGGTCCAGCACTAATCTTAGCAACCTGTTCTGGTATACTGTCAAAAAAAGTAAACAGATACAAATGTCAAGTGATGTCATTCGGTTCGCAAATTTTCGATAAATTTTGATAATACTGATGTACACATGTTTAAATATTAAGCATAACTCTTTATGCCCGGAGATTAATTTAGGCTTTGGCCTGTGGTAACGTTATATGACGGTTTGTTAATTTCTTTCAGATATCGAACTAGATATATTCAAGTTTAAGGAGATGCGTAACTACAAGAAAACGACAAAATAAATATTATTTATTTACTAATAATATGGATGCTATTTCACCTGTGAAAATCAAAGGTAAATTCCTTCATATGTTTGAAAAATATGTAGAAAAACTTTGCGCTAAACTCGAATAGCTTAATAGCTCCATCGTAGACATTATCAACCCGCACATTGTCGACCACTGCGCTAGCGGCGCATCCTTTGGCGAACCTTGGCGAACGAGCACACCAACCGTCTCGTGCGTATGAAGACGCATATTTCCGGTTCCGACAGTGGACCTGACGGCGGATCATGCGAGTATGAGTACCGCCCACCGCAGCTAGCGCACGACCGCTTGTACGCTACTCCTCCGCAAGTCCTGCCAATAGTCGCGTCTAGTGCTGCCGTTGCTTTTTCTGCAACTGACAGCCTGCCAGATAGCACTAGAGACTAGAGGTTCCTATTTGAAGAAGGGCATGTAGGACCCCGTTCCCTTCGCTCTTACCCCACCCACCCAGCGATGCGTACGGTGCGTGGGACGGTGTCGTCAGACGTCGGTACGGTTGAGAGAACAAATTTTCCACCGGAACGAACCAAATGAGCGCCACCGTTCGTTCCGTGCAATCGTCACTGGGAACTGGGGTATCTGCTCAGGTGTTGATGGCTTTGTTAAAGCGGCGCACGGTGGCTGAAGAGAGGAGGGGAATGAAATTGAAGCCCTTGACGCACCGTTCCGTACCGGCTGGCCGTCAGCACCTGTCTGCACGCGGCCCGTTTGCAGCAAGCAAGGACGCTTGTTGTCGGCGGAGTCAGAAAAATTATGCTCGAACATCGTGTCAGGTTGAATTTTGGGTGATGTTGCCTGGCTTGGCACCGTTGTTTGTCGGTGCGTTGTTCCGAAAAGCGTTTAGCTAAATTATTTTCCGCGCGTTGCGATTTGCGCACGGTGCAGGCAGTTTCGGGGAGCAGCGAACACCACGTTGGCCATTGTCCAATAAGAAGTGCAAATGTAATTAACATTTTGCACATAAAGCTCGCGGCGCATCTCCGAGTGCCATTTTTCATTTGTGATAATTGAACCGTAGCTCGAGAGAGAGGACTTGAACTATCGCACCAAAGTGTTGGCGCTTTCATAATTTTAGCTCCTCCAAAAAAAAAACCATCCCCTTCAGCAACAAAGCAGCGACTCATTAGCCTAACGCAACAAGGGGTACAACATTTTATCCCCATGAGCATCGTTTGGAGTTGGGCTTGCAGTACACCAAAGGCAATCACTTTGCATAGCAATGGGCCGCCAAATTTTCGAATGTGGTTTCTTGTTTGAATCGCCTCGCCGCCCGTACTCTGCCCGGGGCAAAGTTCGCATCCCTTTCGCATCGATGACGCTGGGCTCAGGGTTTCCCAACTTCCCAAGGGCAGATAAACATTAAATTAATTATTTAACTTTCTTCATTAATCAACTTTCGAGATGATTCCTTTCTGCGGGGCCAACCCAAACACCGAAGGACAACGGCTTTGCAAAGCAAGTGTTTTGCAGTAGTGGTAAAGGCGAAACATTGCTGTACGTGTGGTTCCCCGCTTCGGCGAGCTAATGCCTGCTGCGGTAATAGTATCGAGACGGTGACATTAAACATTAAGGGATAAGTTTAAGCATTTAAAGTTTGCTAAACACCAGGCAACGTACATGACAAACTACCGCTGCGCTGCGGGTGAACTACGCGTATTCATTAGGATGATTATTAATCTTTGCACAGATTATTAGGTAGGTTGGAAGCTTTTCTTTTTTTTTGTTTTTATTTACAAAGTTGTAACATAAATCACCAATGCTTGAAATGGTTACTGAAGGACTTTAAAAGGAACTTTTTGCCAGGGGAAACTGGATACAAATAAGAATAAACTAACAGCTAATTAGCTGATATCAAAGGTACATAAACCGAACGTTACAAATTGTTCATTGCTTTCACTTTATACCGAATGTCCTATTCTATCATGTCCGCAATATTAATCCATTCTTAGATTCCATTTCCTGTTCTAATTTATTATAAAACTTATTGTAGATATATTGATTCTTTAGCAATTTCTTCTTAAGCATTTAAAGTAAGGTTTATTTTAAGGTCATATAAAGTTAGCTTTTTGGATTTTTTGTTCAGTAATTAGTAAAAACAATATGCTCATAATATTGACTGAAGTTAAACTCATGTATGATGTTTTTTTTTTTTGGTAAATTTCTCATTTTTATTATGTACATTTTACTTCATTTAGAAAATTCTCAAACCTGATATATATATACTCTTTCTATCAGTTATGGGGGAATGTCCAACACAACGCAACGATCAACCTAACTCACCGACATAATGTGCGCTCGTTATCTATTATTCAAGCGCGCTGTTCGAAATAATGTCCATACCGACGACGCCATTGTCTCTGTGCCAATTCTCATTAGCAGCACCGATGGGGGAATTAAATTACAGCCTGAATTATGTGCTCGAAAAGAATGATCGGTACAATCATAATTAGAGCTTGGTCTTGGTCGTACCATATTCCATACCAACGTATTTGTACCGCCGGGTGAAAGAATACCTTTCGTTAGGCTAATACCACAGAATACATTTTCCCTCAGCCGCACTCAATTTCTTGCGTTCTTGAGTTTTGAAACAATGCCATCCATTTTGAATTGCAATTACAAAGCAAAAACCCTCTCCCAAATGGTGCTTCCCACCCGCAATTCATTCCCCCATTCATTACGGTTGCCTATGCAGTGCGGTTCCCAAACAGCCTGCACTCGAACTCTCTTGATCATGGTTTCTGTTTGCTTAACCGACCACCCCCAAAACCAACCGATATTTACCGATGCCACCATCCTTCCGGAAAAAAGTCACGTCCCAACGCTCAACGGCACGGACAGCACTAATTCGCTCGGCAAGTCACTCCCGGTCCGGCCCGACTCTGGGTGCAAACGCAACAAGCGAATGGTTTCTGCTTCTCGTTCCAGGGTTCGTGACACGAACCACGGCCGTAGCAATTTTGCTCGAAGCCCCTGTTTTGTTTATCTGCAATCGGACGTAAACAATCGTTGCAAATGGTTTAAAAACCTACCGTACGGGCAGAGTGTGGCAACTTTGTTGAGTGCGTTCCATCACCTAGAGCGAGCGGTTGGTGACGGTTGAGAGTCTTTTAAGGATTCTTCTGCTGGAAGAATAGAGCTGTAATGGTGCATTTTAATTACACCCCGGAATGGAAATGCTTCGGCACGAAACACATTTCCACAATGCTGGCGCATCGCTACACTTGTAAGCAGTAAATTAATCATCCACAAGCACACTTGAGCACGGAGAGATTAAACTGGCTCTTGTACACTCGGCAGTGTATTCATGGTTCTACGCCGTGCCACCCTCCACCGACGAAAGACCCGGTGAGTACGCTTCTCAAACGCATTAAGTCTCATTGCATTACTGCATTCTCCGCAGCTGCATTAGAACATCCATCATATCAGACAATCAGATTCGAGCAGGATAATCATTTGCGTTGTTCCGTTACTCGTCGTCTCTGCTCTTTCGGTCCGTGGTATCAACAAACTTCCGAACATGATACAACAACTGCCTCCATTGCTATTCACCCTACACCAAACACCATCAAAGCGTGGAAAGGGGGAGGGGACTGGAAGGCAGCAGACGGCAAAGACAAAACCCATTTCGTGATGACGGTTATGTGGCACATCACAGTCAAGGCAAATCAACAACGATCGGGTTGTCGCTGGTCCAATACGGTAACAAAAAAAAACCGTACAATAACACGGAATCGCTTTAAGCGTAAAACCAATTCCCATTTTATGACGAGCGAAAGCGAAAGAAGAAGAAGGAAAAAAACAATACCAGAAGAAACCATTCCATTCCGTAAACAAAAGAAATACACCGTTGGTAGTCGAAAAAAAAATGTAGGGTAAACAATCCGATGACTGTTTTCATTCGTAAAAACAATGTTTTCCACTCGTCGAATGAGCGTAACGGAACCGTGATATATAGGGTATGGTAGAGCCAAACGGAAACTTTTTATTATTGAACAAAACAATGTTTTATGATCCTAACATTTGCAGCATAATGATAAAAAATAAAAGCTTAATAAAATAATATACTCGGTAAACATAACAAAAATGCATGACTGAGCATGATTTATCGTGATTAGTTATATACTTAATCAAAAATGTTAAATATATTTTTCCAATGTTTAAGCATCTTTTGTTATCACACATTTCATAAAATTACATTTCTTTTGTAATCATATTTAGGGGCCAAAATCCCTCCTGGTCTTGACTATCAAACTACATGGTACAATAAATCTAGTAGTCCAGAGATGGCAGGCATAACCATAGTAGGCCATTAGTTACGCCAAGAAGAATAACTAAGAATAGCATTTACTGGGACGGTCTCGAATGAACTAATGGGATGAGTGATTGTAGTTAATGTCAGGATAATAGAATGAATATCATCAACTTTGTATTAGAAATAGAAATAGATATCGTAAGAGCATCTTTGGAAATTAAAATATATATTTACAATGGTGGTAATGGAAGTAGGAAAAGTTTACCTATGACAACATAACATAAAGCCCCACTGTACTCTACATTAAATTTCATGCTTCACATTCGAACGACGCCATAATATCTCATGCTGCCTAATACAACGACCATGCATCATGCTTCATACGCACGCGTGTGACGAACATAACTTGTTTACAGAGAGCTTTTGTTTTAGCTCAAAATGTTTGTGCTGCCACAGATGATTGGTATGACTTGTTCGCTTATCTGAGCCTCTGGTTCCTAATTTCTTACAAAAACAAGGTACCACAGTGAATTGTGCAAAAAAGGTTGTCCTTAGGTGGTGTGTGAGTCGACCGGATAAAAAAGATACTGTGAGCTTTTTGCCGCTGCGTTGCAAATGAATTATATTAATTTATTATTGTTATTTTCGTTCGGGTTTCAACAAGCTCAGTTCGAACATTATGTTTAAAACTGTTTAAAGTAAACATTTTTTTTTTGTAACAGTGTACCACAAATACTATTATCTATTATTTTTTCTTTAACATTGATTAAACCGAATCTCCATGTAGCAATCTCACGTTATGTTCAACGTTAAATAATTTAGCTATTCCAACAAACGCTACTGCCTCACAAAGTCCTGCTACGTTCAGTCATTTCACACAGTTTCACAATGTAACATTACGGAAACGATAACGATAGCCCGTAAAACATACATATTGCATCGTGCATACCGGGCGCCCCACACATCCATCATGGTCAAACACCACATAAACTCGGATTCCCTGGAGGACAATTTCTGAAAATCTCAACTTTATCACCATGTCAAAGGCATATTGTCAATCGTGTTGGGGCCGCGTCGGATGATCTAGGAGTGTTTTATAGATATAATAGACCCTCCCATCCTACGCTCTGCAATCTGGGGTTCTCCTACCTACAATGGCTACACGCATGGCAACCCTTTGCCAACCCTATCCTCGGTTAATTTCAGTCAAAATGTTTATGCAAAGAACGCCATAAAGGACGATAAACACCGTACAGTGTGTTCGCTTCGCATACGGATGCACCATTTGAAACCCTCTCGCTTTATCCTGCTATTTTCTTGGACTTTATTAGTCATATATGTTGTTGGCCATCGCAATCGCATAGTTCTCGATGTCCTCGATGTTGTTGCTCCGGGATGGGAAAAAAAAAACGACCGAAGAAGGCAAAGCCGTGACAACCCATCATCATCATAATCATCAACATCATCATCCTGCCCAACCTGCCATCGATCATTGCCGTTGCTTCCGTTCGTCTGCATTGGTTGCAGGACTTAAGTAAAATACATCACACAACCATAAACCATAACGAGCATCTGCAAAAGCAAGCAAGAAACGGGACGTAAACTACCACCAGAACAACGGCTTAGATCGAGCGAAAGCTTTATGAAACCGATTGCCCTCCGTGGTGGAGACGTGCCCAGGAATGTTTTGCCATTCGCTGGGCAAACAGTCGACAAAACTATTCCACTTTTACCGGCATCTAGCAATAAAAGAAAACTCGGACACTGCAACCAAGGCGAACGGGGTTCGCAGGAAATTGTCTGCCCAATCTCCTTGCGCCACCGATGCCCCGATGGCACCACTCAGCACCACGGGAAATTATTATTCCTGCCTAGAAGAGACGGCGACACGCACACAATTCCACTGCTGGTCAGGGTCAGTCAATCGATTCCATCTCCATCTGTCCTTCTGTGACTCTGTACAGTCGTCGTCGTTGTCGTCGCGGAATTGCCCGCGGCAATCGGAAGAAAAAACTGACCCTGCTGTGACACCGTGATTGAATCGTAAAAGAGAAGCTTATATTGTTTATCGCCCTCGCTCTGCTTCTCGAAGTTTCACGCGTGCTGGGGCTCGGTATGCGTTTCTGCGAGAGGTTCCACTGTCCCAGCATGTTATTTTCGCTTTATCCGTACCCTGCTGAAGGTATTCTTTGCGTTGCTCGTGTAGATATCGGCATCTTTTTCCTTGTTCGCTTCCACACAATATTCAACAAACAAGCAAGCTATCCTGAATCATCCAGACGGAGAGCAAAAATTGATGGGATGCTTATTTTCCTTCGCCCGAGGCCACCAAACAAGCGTGGGGGACAAAGCGGCCACAACTGATGAAAAGGTTAAACCGAAAGGTCAAGGCGCAGAGAAGTGCGAATTATCCCTGCCGGCCAAATCAACAAAAATGATCGATTACAAGGACTTTTGTCCACGTTTTTCGGTTCTCAGCTTTAAACAATTGCTCCGCACTGTAACTCTATTGTGAATAAATCGTTTGATCAACTGAGATTATTATAGTGTACAATTGTTTCATATCCACCAAAACGATTTTTAATATAAATATCGCTTCTTTCAGATTACTTCCAGATAAATCAGACCAAGACTTCATTAATAACACAAGAAACGATATTATTAGTAAAAATCGTGCCACTACTATACATTCTCAACTTTTTTTACATGTGTCAGTTATGACGACCTTCAAAGTTAGATAGAATTCGTTATCACATAATACCAATGAAATACTTTGCCTGAAATACTTTATGTGTTACATAAACGTTCCTTTCCATGTACTATACATGACATAATTTTGATTATTAATATAATTTAAAAACCAAGCATTATTAGTTCTCAGTTTACTACCCATTACCCTTACAGGGTGTGTTACCCTTACGTTGAGAGATACCTAATTTAATGAATCATCTACCCTGTAACCGTTCCGTGGAATTTGACACAAGTGTTAAGATTTCTTAGATCTATCCTCAAGACATATCTCTTCCAGTTCCACACCTTAACATCTTGCCCATCAGTCGAAAGATTAACAGCACCAACCAGAACAACAGCAGAAGGAACAAACTTTTTCCCGAATGGATGGAATGGATTTGAATAAGAAAAACAAACCACCCACCCCCAGTTGGTGATGATTATAACTTTGCTCATGGAATGCGACACTGAAGGAAAGGACAGAAGCATCTTGATAAACGCGTGACGCGTTAGGGAGTCATGCAGCAGCAGCAGAAGCCTTGCCGAGTGCGCAATTCTCCCCCGCAGGACGAATACTTTGCAATGGTGTAGGGCAGAAAAGCACGCATGAGCTTTCTATTTTCATTCTTAATCCTTCCCGGTTAATTCAAAACCATGGATTTTTGCTGCTCTTCTGACAGCGCGTTTCTCGCGGCATGCTTTGATCGTCAGAAGCTTCCAAGTGCTAACCGTTGCCATTAAGCGTTGATTTTGTTTATTATTGCTGTGGTTAACGCTTTCGCTCGCCGATTCACTTTCCGTCACGCCTCACGTAACCTAACCGGTACCGTTTAATAAACGTCATAAATCCTACAATAAGGTGCGTTACCATTCGTTTTGATGAAAACAGTGTTTTAGTACATTTTAGTCATTGCAATCATGTCTCCAACCAACCCCGAAGCCATTATCGTCCCTACAAGAGCTGTCACATTTTAAGCACGCACCATTCAAATATTAACCGACGCCTTCTTCAAATCATAAATTCTACGACCGTCCAATTAATGTCCAATTTAGATATCTCTCGTAAATCCCAACAGAAAACTTACTGCCACCCACTGCTGCCCTGCCCCGAATAATGATTTCGGGACGGCCCGGAAAAAGTTTTCCACCTTCTTTGTCACCCTGGTTGTCACCATGCCGATCCATCGATGACAAACCTGCTGCGTGGTTCTTTCTGTGCGCAGCGAAACACCTGATGCTCGTAAAAAGCACCCGTGAGCCCGGTTTTGACGTGAAAAAGGGGTGGCTTAAAAGTTTACGTCAATGCGGCCACACGCCGTTGGCCCTTTTTCTTTTTGTTTGGAGGAGGGTTTTTTTTGTTCTCTTCACCCGGTCGGGCACAAAAACTTTGCCCAACTTTGGTTGAAGAGCAATACCTGCTCACATCGCCCGAAGGTCCATCAAAATTTCAACACCTTTCCAGCGGGTGCAGCACTCGAAGGATGGCCGATATTTCAATTAACCACTGTTCGGAGGTAAGGATTCACCGTGAGCTTTATTTAAACGAGATGCTCCATGTGCCAGGAAGCTTCATGTAGTGCAGAGCTGGCAAAATTTTGATGAAGGATTCTTTTTATTTTCACCTTTCCCTTGCATTAAATTTTCATATTATCCCGCGATTTTATGACGATCTAGGGCAGTATTATGTGACTTCCTTCATGGTGATATCCATCGACAACAGTTAATGATTTAGATTAAGGTGAATGAACCATTCATTGTGAATCAAAGGTATTGAAAAATAAAGGTAATAAGCATATGAGTGTGGATGAAACAAATGCCTTAAAATTGAAGATCGCTTAAACACTAAAAAGCTACTAAAATTACGACATAGAATGACATTCTTGTAACTGTAATAGGTTTATTAATCAACGGACCACAGGGCCCTCTCGATAGCACAACAGATATATACGAAACTTTACATCTTTACAGCTCTGAAGACGACGCACAAAGTACATTAATGTGGTTGACAAATACTGAATTCGACATACCAGGCTCGAACACGATGCAGACCTAATTGAAGTTCCGGCACAGGAGCATCAACGGATCGGACGAATCAAACACAGTTCACCGATCATCCACCGCGAGCAAGGACCGGCCCACCAAGGACGTAAATGTCGATGGCTGAGAGTAGTGCAGGAGACTCTATGCGACCATTTGAAAGCCCCGCCACGCACAATTGCCTGGCGTTAAGTACCCTTTTCTCGAGAGGCGTTAGTCCGAGCAACAAACATTTCGTGCTATAATCCAGGTGATGATTCCAAGAGCGCATATCAAAGCGAGTCATCTTTCGCTGGATGGATTCAAGACGTGCTAGTGGCCGAGTGACCGAGTAAGAGTACAGTACAGTATCTTAGCACAGAGAGGATCACGGAGTTCACGGGTAAGATTGATAATTAGACCGACAAGCCGATTGTCCCTGGCGACAACGTGTTCAAGATGATCCTTAAAGGATAGCCTAGAGTCCAACAGGACTCCGAGCTACTTAACGCACTGCAAGCGATCGAGAGCATGGTCGCTAATTTTGTTCAGTAATCGCTGGAGCTCGCGATCGGCTGAACGTTAGTATGCTGCCCTTTTGAGGATAGAGAGCCAAACCATTACGTTTTCATCAGGAATTAAACAACTCGAGCGATTCCTATAAAAAGACATGATCGGCAGGAAAGCGAATAGCACGGATTTTTTTTTGCATCATCAGCATATAGGAGATGGTAGTTCTGCGATGGTTGTAGGTCCATAGAATGGCACTGGTCAAGTTATTATTTTTTTAAATTTTAAATTATTATTTTATTTGTTTGTTTGTCTTGTTTTCGCTATTTGTTATTTGTTTTATTTTATCTATTTGTTAAAAATTTTATTTATCTTTAATTTTGTTTAACCGTCTATATACATAGAGGCTGAATGTGTCTGTCATATCCAGCATTACTAACAAGTCTACATTCTACCAATACCAATCCATACATTAAGGATCTACTTCATGCTCCACAAAAGAGCTACAGGTTAAAGGTGTCTCTTTCTACGATGGACAGTAATTCTCCATTTGCATTTTCACAAGAACACCTAAGAATGTTTCCCGATCGTACAAGTTGTGTGCTCATGAAAGGTGCAAACTTTTCATTCGATCCACAGAATTATAAACGTTTATCGAAATGTGCCATTGAACATTACCCCAAGCATAAGGAACCCCAAGGAAAACATTTCCATTTAAATTCGTTATTCGTTACCACTCGAAGAAGCGTCGTCGATGCCAGCGAACAAGAGCGTCGATCGCGTAACAAACACCCCCGACAGCAAACGAACACGTCCCATGCGCCCGATGAAACAAAATGAGCCCCGTGGCTGCCCTTTACGATGTTGCTCGTCCCAACACTCGACTACTTCCTGTGCCCAAGGAAAGGCACTTCGGAGTGACATCTCGAACGATACACCGATGGTCCTAGCCACGCTGTTGCCCCGCGGGCAGCACCGAGAACAGGAGAACCGCTACAGAATCAATTTTGTCCCCACATTATGGGTTGCCGGGTTGGTGGATGGGATGGGATTTGCTGTTCATTTTCATTTTCTCAGCAGAAGTAGAACGAACTTCCGCTTCCGTTTTGCGCGGTATCGCCACTATTGGCGCGTCGAGCGCGAGCAAACCGGTCTAAGGTATTCCTGGCATATGCTCGGAAAGGTCGGCGACAAACAACGATAAGAAAAATGGAAAGATCCCTTCGTTCAAGCACCAGTATGTGTGTGTGTGCAACAAATGAAAACTTTCATGAATATTGAATCCCCTTTACGAATGTAAGCAGTTTAATTCGAACTTTTGTCCCGCTGTGTTTCCGTTTGCACCCGGTGCAGATGGTGGCGGTTAGGGAAAAGAAAAGAAAAACAAATTTAGGGAAAAAACCCATCATCACCGTGCTCATCATCATCTGGAGGAATTCTACGTTTGTTTTATTTCCTCAACGCCGGGCAGCAAAAAAAAACGATCTACTTACTGTTGAAAGCTTTTTTCTTGAAACTGCGGAAAAGGCGTTTTACGAATTTTCTTGCATTTCAATCGACTTCGAGCGTGGCTTCTTGAAGTCGATTGCCAATCGAGTTGCCTTTCACTGTTTCCATTATTTTTAAGCTACACACTTTACGCCCACTTAACACCGAGATCGGCTACGTGGGAAACCCATCTTTTTCCCTGCGTGTGTCACGTGTCCGTTGCGCATCCTTAATCGCGCGCTCGGGTTTCAATTCATCCAGCCAAGCCGAACGTTTTAGGCAAAAGGCAGAAGGAAATTGATTTCAATACACGGAAATGGATTTTCGCGCGCCAAGTAGCCACAGCCGCAGGCCGATACGAATTTGTCCGCATTACTTACCCGAGCAATTTCCTTGCGCGTACAGCAAAAGTTGATAAAGTTGACGTTCACAAAGTCGGCCCCGTAGCACACGGTGACCGTTTTCTCCTCGAGCGTATCCTGCGAACCCATGGTCACGATTTGTCGCAGCTTCATATCCTAGAGGGAAGCGAGGGAGATAGAGAGCGTAAAGGTGAAAGAAAATTAATATTTATCATTGTTGCACAATAGAGAGTTTGACAGTACGTATGTGGGACACGCAACCTTCAGCCAATCATTTTCACTGAAATGACGGATATGGATGACACAGATCGGTTGCAATATTGTGGGCCTCACAATAGATGCATCGTGTGTACAGTCAAAATTTTATTTGTGGCTTTTGAAATTACACAGCAGGATTAATATCATCCCCGGCATGTCATGACATGTCGGATGTAGTCGTAACATAATTTTCAATTTCAAGCCAATCACGCGATCAAACAACTCGATGCCGAATTATCTTTCGAACGTATTGGACCTGACAGTTTGATGGAGTCATTCGATATCCGAGCAAGTTATTGCTTTTCCCTTTTCATTCCCACGAAACTGGAGCTGTTACTTCGGAACTGTATGGCAATGTGGAATTGGGTTTGACGTTCGGCTGAAAGCATTCCGATGTTAAATAATATTCCTAGAAGTATAGCTATGCTGTAACGATTCTTCAAAGCACCAACTGTATCAATTCCCTACCATTCTGGAGCTATCCGAAAACGGTCCAGCGAACTCCGCTCAAATATAGTTTCCACAATTTCATTTACATCGCACCAGGACGAAGCAAACGCAAACACTTTGGGACCTCAAACAAGTAACAAACTTTCGCCCGAAATGCAATCGAGGTAAAAGTGCTTCATCAGCGCTTGGAACTGCTTCATTACGGCAACAAGCCACACGTACACAACCCACACACACACACACACCAGCCAGCCAACAAAAAAAAAGGGACCGATTGGTTGGTTTCCCAAGCCTTTCGCAAAAGCAAATATTCGATGCTGCCCTGGCAAGAAGTTCGGTGCGACGAGTCAACAAACACGGCTACCCGAAGCAAAGACGTCACACACCGTCACAGCGCCGTAAAGGAAGATCCCCCCCCCCCCCCCCCCCTCCCAACGTCACACCCGTTCGCTTGCGCAGGCAAATACTGCTCAATATTATATCGGTAACTTGATTTAAGCAACTCAATAAAGCAAACATAAACTCAATACATGTACGCATGCATGCAGCGGTGAAATCTTTCCACAGGTGCCCCCATGTCACAGGGGGCCGAGCGCATGAGTTATCTGTATTTTGTGTTTTAGGTGAGCGTGTTTTTTTGTCCTCCCCTTCGGTGTTTTTGATATTCTTCAAAGAATCGAAGGCTGTATGAAGACATCCAGAACATCGGCTGGTCGTCTCGCAGAGCGGCGGGAAATATTGACAATCGCATCAACAACCCAACTCGTTTGCGCTCTACGGTAGAGGTAACGTCTTCATTGCTCGCCGTCACCAAAACCGAAGGTTGGTGTTTTTGATCGATCATTTTCGCTTGGAAGGTAGATCTCACGTTACATTACCCGCTCCACAGCATTGCCAGTGCCATGCTGAAGAACGGGCTCTTGTTACGCCATCCGATCCCGAGGTGCTACCTTTCGTGAGGTGGTGGGAAGTTAGATGGTTTCGTGCCTTTGCTCACTTGCCTCAAACGTATGGACGCACGAGGGATGCCACGTTGGATGGCTGGTGGATTCGGTTCGCAGCAGAACATCTAAATCTTCAGTAGCGCACACGCTCCCTAATGTCCCGCCGTTTTGACCTCCGGGCGCTATTTGGCAGTAAATGAAACATGATACAGTAAACGAGGCAGCTACGCTCGCTGACATCCCAAACGCGATCGCGCAAAAGAACATGATGAACAAGCGCCTCAATAAGTTATTCGCTTTGTATGGCAGCCATGCTCGTGGCAAAAAAACATCCCTCCAGGTGACGGGCAAACAGTGCTTCATATGGGAAATTGGGAGGAAAATAAATTGAATATATGAAAATGGAAAGTGTGCTGCAGGCACATCTTATCTCGGGATGTTTCCGTTTTTTCGCACAGAGAGAAAGAGAGAGGGAAGGAAAGGGACACCAAACGGTGAAGAAGATCAACAACAGCACGAACGCCAACCAGAAAGGAAATCAATTTGCACACAAAAGAATGGAAAATTTCTACACTCTTTTCATCGCGCCCGTACGGCAAAGCGCCGCTAGCGAATGTGCTGCTTCGGAAATTTATGCCTAACACTGTGGTACTTCGCTTGAAGGGCTTGCCCAAAATCGAAACATCGTCGGTACACGATGGTGCTGCTGCTGAGGGGTGGCACAACAAAAAACACATCCCTGCACGGTAAGGAGGGTCTTCTTCGCGCCCGGTCTCGCAAGGAACTCTTTCGCAGCGCTCGCTGTTTACGTGCGTTGATGATTTACGAAGCATTTCTGTGTTGCTTCCGTGTGTTGTCCTATTTTGCAGCATGGACGATTTACGCCTCGAGTGTCATAAATCAACGTGAGGAAACAATGGTTTGTGTCAACGTGTATTTTTTCTCCCAACTCACGTTCAATTCAAAAGTTATTCAATCAATAAAGCATGATTAATTCAATGAGCATGATTAATTTGTGCCTTTTTCTCATTAAAATATCATTAGAAACTCTTTTTTCCTCGTTCTTCTAATAGATATTGATTAGAATTTTTCTATTAAAGCACATCCTTTTCATGGAAGTTTTAATAGGAGTTTAGGAGGAAAATTAATAAAATTTAAAATTAATATTAATATTATAGAAAATTAACTTAATTAAATTAATTTTTCATAACGAACTAAAATAAGCAAAACATATTGCTCTATTCGATATATTGCTCCTGGTAAACAAACAAGTAAAATTATGATAAATTATCCAACATCGTCTCCTTCTAGTGTCCATACTCTTTAAATCCACCAGACTTAATAAGTAGCGGGTTACATTAGATTAAAGAGGTGATAAAAATGGACATCTTTATACTTCCTCTCGTGTCGCAACGCATGCACAGCCCATCGCTGAGTTCTTCAGAAAGGGTTATAAGCACATCCCAATAAACCAAAGCTCACAATAGACCCGAGATCTCGAGTCAAATTGGGACGTAAAAGCACATGAAATAATTTAACCTTCCTTCCAACACTTTACCCACCCGTGGACCCGGAGGTGCACCCGTCCGTGCATAAACTAACGCCGGAATACCTTAAGCCCCCTTAACGCAAACTCACCACAACCTTATCCTTTTGCATAATCCTCCACATCATCACTAATAGCTGCGGAGCAATGCGGGAGAGGCGGAAAAGCGACCAAAACAAAAAAAAAAACAATCTGATACGAAAGCTGGACGAAGAGCAGCAACAACCATTGCGGCACTGTTTCCTCACACACACACAGTATCTTATCTGGGGCACCACAACACCGGGGCCTATCTTTTAAGCTAATCAAAGCTTGGCGAGAAGAATACCGCCCGGATTATGGGAGCGAAAATACGACACAAATGAAAGGATTTTCGACGCATACACTAACTTCGGCGAACGAACAAAACCGGCTCTAAACACGTAACTTTTTACGATCGTCCATTCTTGTGGGACACACACACACACACGCAGGAAGGTCGTAATGGAACATTTGTTGTGGCCGGACCAAAAGGGGAGACATCTCCACTATGATATTACTTTTTATCCATCGGTAAGAGGATCTCATGCAGGGAAAATCTCACCCTAGGTGTTGTCCGGCATGACCAATGGGTGGTACGGGCCAATGTGAACCATCCCTACGAGAGATCGCCAACGAATTTTCATCTCCATTACAATCAACAGCAAAGGGGTTTTTCCACCACATTGACAACGACGTTTGCATCGTTTAGCTGGCGGAGATGCGTTTGCGTGCGAACCGGGAGAGAAAGTGGGGAGATAAAAAATGAAAAATTATCCTATCTCCCCCAGGAGGCTGAGGGGAGGGGGTGGGGGTTTGAAAATTGTGCGAGAAGGGATGAGCTTTCCATTTGGCATTTTTCCATCCATTTTCTCTCGGGTCCGTCAAGATTATTGCCGACCCCTACCCTCCCTGCTGCCGTTGTTTGATCGCGAGCGCCCAGCAACGCGAGGGCTGTCCGGACAACGTTCACCGTCCGGGACATCCGTCCGGGCCCGGGCAAGATAAGGACCGGGCAACAAACAATACTTTCACAAATGTTCATCAACAGCGCGAACATCCTAAGCAAAAGGTGCGGTTGTAAAAATGGAATATAAAGTACGGTAGTTAAATTTAATTGGATTGGAGCACGGCGATGATGTGGCCCACAGTGTCCACAGGACACTACAAAAACCCGAGGCAGGGGGGCTGGTAATGAAGGACATTCCGTGGCAAATGAGAGTGTTTGTAAAATAAGACAACGAAAAACAAAAACGGCTCACATCAAAAAGGTAACACCAATCCCAGCAGGAGCACGCTCTCCTGGAGCAATCTAGCATGATGACGGGATAAGCGATGAATGATCGCATAATTAATTCGTGCCTATTTAGGCCAACCATCCTACCGAAAAATGAGTGGCTGGCCCCACAGCCGTATTACACTCCCGAGACCTATTAAGCAGCGCAGTGAAGCGTTGTAAAGTGGAGTGAAGTAAGGCGCAAAAAAAACGGACACACACCCGAACGCTTCTGTCCGTCGTTCGCGTTCCTCCAGCCAGAAGTTAAATTCCAGACCGTCGCCATGCCGTTACTTTACTCCCCTTTTGGGACGAAAAATGTCACAGACGACGAAATTTGATTCAGTTAATTAGTTTCCATTTCCGTCTCAACTTATTTCAGCGACTTTTCGCGATGGTGCTACCCTTTAGACCAAAGGTACCCTTTTGTTTCCATGCCCCGGCTTGAAGGTGTTTTCCATTTTCCCAAAAGGTTACGTTCGCCGCTTCCGATACCGTTGATTTCGGGCGAGTGAAATTTATGGCGATCGTGTGAACAAAAATTACCATCACCAGTACGATGGAAAATACCACTTCAACGGCATAAACTTCATTGAAATTTATCATTTTCTATAAATTATTACCTACTCTCGAATGAGCAAAAGAATATCCCTTCCGCATGGGAACCATTCCATAGATCAATTCGGTATTGAAATTTATCGCCATTTTAACAAGAAAATTTTTAACATTTCTTGCCTTTTTTGTAATGTACTTC
This sequence comes from Anopheles moucheti, assembly GCF_943734755.1. Taxonomy (NCBI): domain Eukaryota; kingdom Metazoa; phylum Arthropoda; class Insecta; order Diptera; family Culicidae; genus Anopheles; species Anopheles moucheti. Next base: position 28,055,045 of record NC_069141.1, read on the forward strand.
TTGTACTTTGCTCCTCTGGTTTATGTTCATAATTTGGATTACAAATGTCAATTTCATTCAACACGCGTAGTGATTTAATTGCGTCCAGTGCTATGGGCGATATATTTATGTGTGCAATAAATCAATTACGATGTGCTAATTAGAAATAAATTATTCATTACTATTTACAACGACGATTAATCACAACAGGGTGTGAAGAACATATCAACGCTAGTGAACTTTCAATTGTTGATAAACTTTAGCCATGACTATGGAAGCTTTAAATCGTATGTAGCATTCCTTCTACATTGCCGATTCTTGATTGTTTAATGGTTTTTGTTTTATTCCAGTTTATAAAATTTTTCTATTCGAAAAGTGTTTATATAACTATAAATCAAAACATTGACTAAATGCGTCATAAACTCTATAAGAAAGCAAGAAATAGTTTCACAATCTTAATTTATCCTCACAATTCCGGAACAGCTCGTTAGATAAAAGCATACTGCAAGCAGCTAATGGAAGTAAAAGCCAAACCGTACCTAAACGCTGTTTCCGCCAATCAATCTCACCAAGCCGCAAAGTAAAAATAATCTACCGACAATCCCCACCCCCCTGTAGGGTGCTCAGCAAAGGGTCAATCGGGGTTTCCCTTTGGTGGGGACCAGCGTCCCATAAATAGACGCACGCTTGATCGAACTTACCCTCGGCTTCTTGGCGTACTGTCCGGTCCGAACGTCGCGAATGGTGGCAATGTCCAGCATGTCCATCTCGTGGTTCTGATCCACCCAGTACAGAAAAAAGCCCTTGACATCGACCCGCAGCGTCACCGGTGTACCGTTGCACGAGTCCTGAAAATAGAAGACGCAGAAGGGAGAAATGGAAGAAGAGAAAAAAAAAACAAACGTGTCAGTGAAATTCCATCCTTTATCCGGCAGCAGCGAGGGCAAATGGTTTGGTTGCGCGTTCGATTTGGTGAGCAGTGTTGGAAATTTATGTCACGCGGAGCTTTTACCATCTGCAGCTGCTTTTTCTCTCTCATTCCGACTCACTTTCTCCCGCATATATAGAAAAAAAAAGGTTTGGCACACTGCTCGCCAAGGTTGGGCGCACACTTTACTGCAAAAATTACGACTAAAAGCTTTTCGCAATAACCTCACATTTTAACCTTTTGCCCCGAACTTGCGATGCAGAGGCCAATCCAATTAGGTGCTCTGTGCAGGCGCTAGTGGCATTCCATTTCCACTGGCGGATTCTGATTTGACCATTTGCATGCAGAACACGAGCATCAGCCGGGTCATCGAGTCGAAGCAGCTGAAGCTCCTTAATGCCCTTCGATTGTTTGGGAATCGATTATCTTAATGTGCACAGAGATGGAAATAGCGCAAGTGTGTTGAAACGAAAACTAACCCGATTGTCCGGTATCAATTCAATCTTACAAACGAAAAATTGATTAACACCTTCATGTAGAAAAAGCATAGAAAAAAAAGGCTAATGTTATGATAATGATCGATACGAATTTCTATAGGAGAAAGCCATTATAAACATATACATAAATATAAATAAACCAGCCATTCAAATTAGAAATGCTTTCCCTTCGCTTTCAATGCATGAATCACCGCTTTCACAACGTAACAATGCACGACACATCAGGACTTCTCCTTGGTGTTATCGATCCCTCACTGATCCTAGCAAAACTTCGAGAACTCCTCAACCACGGTTCATTTGCCGTTGCGTGGATCCGAAAAACCGTATCCATCCGGTACGGCAACCATATTCCGGACGACTTCCGGCTGCAGGAAATGACCAGCAGGGCGCGCAAGAGACGGGTATCGACACGACCTCGATGAAACCACTGCCGGATCGGAGTGTTTTGGGTGCTGGGTGCTTCCCGTCGCAATCGGCAGCTTCTTGGGCGGTAATAGATGGCTAAGAATTCCCACATTCCCGCACCCCCCAAAAGGGCGACACAACCTCGCGCTGGTGATTATGTTGGCTTCCGGTGCGAGGGATTAGATAAAGTTCCAGCCAACCATCGGAACAACATTAACGCGACGCGCAAAGCCACTGATTGATGCCCACATTTTTAGCTCGATACATTATGCACGAGCAGGAAAAAGGTTACACTTATGGTTCCGCGCATTTGGACGTGACCAATAACAACCCTTTTGTGAGTATGTATGAAGATAAGGCAAGAGCTATCATGAGTCATCATTTGAGGTTATATTTGGACAGGGTGAGTTACATGAAACTAACTAGGAATTAAAGGACAACAAAATATATTTAAACAACCTATATCAACAAACTGCTACATTTAATATCATCAATGGTATTCGATTCCGTGGAAAAAGTTTCTCCCAGATCAAAAGTCATTCGGTCACCTAACTAGCTATTTGTTTGTAGCTGTCCAACAAAACGGCCACAAACCCCAGCAAAATGGCAACCGAATTCGGGAAAAGCAGAAGATACACAGTTGCTGGACCACTTCCGCAGTTAGATATCGCCACAAACATTGATAAAAAAATCCTCACAGCAGTCTCCTAAACCACACAAACATACAATGTCCTGGAAGCGAAACGAATTCACCTGATGCGCCACAAATAATCCAGCAAAAAAACGGACCCACGATACGCTGTATTTCAATGTATTCCCAGGTGCAACGTTTTCATTCACTGTTCGCCCACCCTCCACATTCCGGAGTGATTGTGTTATACATAGTTGTTTCTTATTTGATCGGAACTCCTCGAACTGCAGCACTGCCCCGTGGCGTATCTGTGAGCTTTCCTTTTACGATTGAGAAGGTTGTAAAAATGCACACATGTTGATTTACGATCCCCGGGACGGTACCAGGGGTGCTAAAGCTTTCGGTATGCTCGGCGGGTGGAAAATTGTTGTGATACCGCACAACAGAGGCAATGCGTCGTGTATGGGTCTGCCATGGGTTGAACACGGGCTGGAGACAAATATATCCCATGGTGCTAAAGCGCCATTTCCGTTTAAAGGCAGAAGCGTCGATAGATTCTATTAAACATTTGAGTGATGTTGCATGCAGCGAACAATGCAATTCTCCCAGTAACAGGTAAATCGTAAATCTCACGGCATCAACCGTATTTCAGCCCGTTGATTCATTGTACAAAGCGATTTGAAGTAATATTAAAAGCAGAGAGCGATGGTTGAAAAAATATTTACTGTCTTTTGTTCTTCATTTTTATCGACAAATAAATAAAATAATTAATGCGAAGTTATTAAGGTTATAAATAAATAAACAAGAAGATTATAAGCCCAAAAAATTATGTTTTTTTCACTCAACGTCCCTCCTCCATACTTTGCACAGTACAGAGCTTTTACAAGCGCCTGAAGGTATGTATATCATGCGCTTCTCATTCTGCAGAGTTTGCATACTTTCAGGCGTTACAAACCAGACCCTGATATCGGAATTTCACATCAAATGCAAACGTAGTAAATAAAATCTTAATTAATTGAGCGATAAAATTGAAGTGCATGCCAAATTTACACCAGAACGCCTGAAAACAATCGTTTTTCTCCGTAAGTCCAAAAGGTATTTCCTTAAAATGCAATATCATTCTCGCTCCAGCCACACTACATTGTCCCATTGACTGTGACGTAATTTCCGTACATTAAACCCAAGTTTACAATACCGACCTGCAGGCTGCAAGTAATCCATCGGAGCAACTTTTCAGTGCAAAAAAAAAAAAGGCAAACCAGCTTTTACCGATATCACACTGGTAAATGGTATTCCTTGTCTAACCCCAGTGCCGGTAAACAATAGCCTACGTCGAACCTGAAGCTATGCAATAATGCCATCCATAAACCAAAGTATTCTTGCCGGCTCACGATAAGATATTGCTTTTCTAGCAAAACAGGGAAGCAAGGCCTTCATTTAACTTGGCATGGAAACACTCACACCCTGTCCGCAACGAAAGCATGACCTATGGCGTAGGATACTCTGTAGGGCGTTTACACTTTGTGGGTGTAGCGTCGCTCCATTGCTCGTACATCGATGCATTCCTTTGAACGAGCAGAGATATTTGGCCACTAGCTGTTACTGCCCTGACGCAAAATGAGCTGCCGGTAGAACAATGCCTGCAGTCACGTCCTTACGTCCTGTATCCCGATCGCTTCCCTCCGTACACTCTAACCTAACCACCCACCGAACGATAAATAAAAATAATTCCCCTACAAATGCTTCGTAACTGATTTGAAAGTAATTGTGCCCGGCAGTACCTTCATGCAGGGAGGCAGATGTTTGCTGGGAAGATAAATTAATAACCTCTCCTCGACTAACAAAATTCTATGCCTGTGTGCTAACTGGACTGATAAATGGAATTTTTGCTGCCTGTGAGAGCGAGCTCCTTTGGAGTGTTTCCCAGAACTTGTAGCAGCCGAATATCTGCGTAATCGGAAACTACAATCCTTCCACATGCACTGCTTCATCTATTGGGTGCGCAGGCATTGTGAGGCTTTCCGGTTGTGATCGATTTTCTACGCTACACTAGCCCATTTTCTATGCCAGCCAAAGTGAGTGCCAAAGTAATTTAATGCAATTTATGAGGATTAATGATTGGGCGAGAAGAGAGCAAACAGGAATACTTTTTCGTACCCAGTACCGAACGTACACATGATCAAGCAACTAGTTTATTGGCGAATGAGAACAATTGATTACAAGGTAGGAACATAGAAGCGTAACACGATTGAATCAATCGCTTGTCATTACTCAAAACCGTTCGTCTTTTTGGGAAAATTGAGGAAAATTGGTTTCCGACTTTTGCGATTTCAGCCGAATCATAAATCCTGGGTAGCTTCGCTATCTTACCAGAAAGTTCATGCTCAATTGTCAGCGATCAATCATCATTATGCATCAAACATGAACTGAGGGCGATCATTATCTTTCTCCCACCTACTCTTCATTGCGTTGAACAGGTGAACAAAGATTAATAAATGGCAATGGATAGAAGATTGATATTACAAGCGTCAAGTTCTCTGGCCAAAAAAGAAAAATCCCGTGGAAAAACAATTGACCAGTATTTATTTTAAGCAACAAACAAACAAAAATGACAAAAACCATTTACCCGCATTAGATGACAAATGGGAAGCGAAGAATAGCCAGATCGGATGAATTAAGAGCACGAAGGACGCATTCATGCCTCCAGCACGACCCCCGGTTCGTGTGTTGCTATGGACCTGGAACTTTACAAACATTCTGGCTTGGGGCCGGACCCCAAAACCCCCCCCCCCCCCCGGTGGCACCCGAAGAAGGGAAGCGACCGTTGTTTGAAAACTTGTTTAAAATAAACAGACACAGAACCGAGCCCGGAAAGTAATTGCCAACGCTGAGGCGAGCCTGCCTGGCTGCCTGCCTGTCTGTCTGCGCCTCAGCAGCATCACTGTCAGCTTCGCGAGGTTTTGATGCGCAACATTCCACGGCAAATATTTCGACGGAGTAGTTAGTTGTTGGCGATTGCTCGCCGTACTTCAGGGGGTGTAGCAGTTAAAGCAGGATACCGGGAGCGACCGGAACCGGGCAACAAGCGGTGGCTGTGGAAGATGTTTGTTGCTTCTTTGCAAACAATTACCATGAGAGAAGCGTGTCGTGTGCATTGTCCGGACGCGGAGAAGCTACCTAGGGAGCTAACCTTTGGTTCCTTTTTTTTTTGCTTAGCTACTGTCAAGGCCAGCGGTTATCTTCCGCTTAAGAAACTCATTTGAAATTCCATTTGACAAATTCATTACAAGCGAAAGCGCACGGTAATTTTATGCGGCAAATTCTTGTCGGAAGCTGCTCTTCAAACGCCGTGGAGAATGTATCTCATATCTCAGCTGTTTTGCATACTTTACATTTTAGACAGAAGTGTAAGCTTGTTATTGCTTACACAGCGCTAACTAAGTTACGCTAGAAAAAGGCCGTCCAGAACTAAATCCTCACGCAAATGGTGACGATAGCAACAATGCGAACTCCGGTGTTATGTTTTTTTTTATTTCGTTGTTTCCATTATCACCAATCGGATTAGTTTGTTATGGTACAGTTTGGAGGACGGAATGATAATCACAATAGGTTTTGTCCTGTTTCAATGGTCTACCGGGGGATGGAAAGCCTCCATAAGCGAACGGATCACCTTCCTAATCAACGGATTATCTGATATGTCTTCCCTCGCTGTGTCTGACATGGCTCCACCCTGATCTCCATTCTGACACTCCCAACCACTATTCCGATGTTGTTTATTGAACGGCAAACAGGACAAACTTTTGCAAGCTCATTCTAGTGGTTACCAGCAGCTTATCCTTTCAGCCTTTCTTCGAACACTAGCTAATGGACCCTTTTTCATCAAAAGTATGTCTGGTTTGGAAGGATCATTTCCTTTTTCTCTGCACCATGTTAAACATTCATAACGAGCTAACGAGCTCGGGAAGGCACAGAGAGCCGGGCTCCACAGCATGGATGTAATTTTTTAATCCACTCAATCAAATCGTACTTCAAACCAACGGAACAGCTCATTAACCAATTCTTTTACAATACATTTCACCTATCAATATGTTCGGTTCGTTTTTTTTAACTTCAAACACGTAAGCGCCCACTTCCTGCATATATTCCACTCGCCAGTTGGTGGTGAATGTATATAATTTTCCAACCGAACATTAAACAAAACAAAAAACGGATCGGATAATCTGCAACGCAGCATTACTTCCGGCGAGCACACATCAATCACATTTATGATGCAAATAAAGCAAACGATTCTGTGTGCGACAAGCAGAATGAGAAGATATCATTCAATTTATCGCAAAACACCGATTCCCAGGACCCAGAGCTCAGTCGGACGAGGAGCAGAAAACCCCCGGCTTTTCGCGGTGCCAAGTGGCAATGGGAGGCAAAAATTGTTAATTAACCCAAAGATTCGATCACGCTCCAGCTGCCACAATGTGTGCTCACATTCGCTTCTGCTGCCAGGCAAGTGCACAGGGCCACAGTACCACCTCCGCACTGGTGCCATTTATTGCCAATTGATTGATTTTATCGTGCCACTCTTCAATCGGCACATAACCCCTACACGCACGAACGAGCAGCGTTCTGTGTTGCGCTCTCACCACCAAAAGCGAGTCTCGTTCGTAGAAGATGCTGATGGATGAACTTTTCCTGCCATCACCACACGTAAACTGCCCAACGTCGAATGCTGCTACACGATCCGGGGGTCGTGTGTCCGGACGCGACGAGGATCCGGCGGGAAGAAAATATCTTCACGCGCTAAAGCCGCTTGCAGTCGGGCCGATGAAAGGCTAGATGTGCGGCTAATTGATTCAATTATCTCCATGGTGAAAGGATTTCGGAATTGTTCGCCATTGGAGGGCTTCCCCCCCCCCCCCCTCCCCACGGGCCCGAGGGTATCAAAAGCTAATTGTTAGAAATGGACACCAACATCAGTCGGCTGACATGGGGCAATGTCGTATACATCGCATGACACATAGCAGCGTGTCGGGCAGAGTTTATTGCCGCAGCAAGTTATCTCACAAATGCATATTTCGCTTTTTCATCAATTGCCATTCCAGTGGAAAACCGTTGTTCACATTCTGCCGTCAATCAAACGTCCAGCCAGATCAAAATATGTCAGATTGCCTTCCGAAACCCGCTTTACATCTGAAAGCACAATGCATTAAAGATAAGGTCTTTTACGGTCGAACAAAGCCCATAAAATCCCCAAGCTTTTTAGAAGCTTTTGTTCAGTTAAGAATGGAAACAAAAAACTTGCCAAAATATACCAGAAATTACCACCTCGTGCGAACCACTGCTGCGATGCATTGGTCGTAAAGCATGTTGCCGTTTTTATGACCAACCATCCAAATTCCAATTAACTATGCAAGGAAATAATGGATGCGGCATTTACCGTACCCCCCTCCCCCCTAAAAAAGTTTGTTGCTTTTGAATGTTTGCCATTTTCTTTTAGCGTTTTAAAACCTGCCAGGAGCAAGCAACTTATGCTTCCGAATGGACACGGTACGGTACAGATCTGCCGAATGGTCCGAACCGCATGTATTCTGTCAGTCGTTCTGCATAACTCCATCACGTCCAACACTCTCAGGACAGTTTACTGCAGCATCCGTACACAAGTCCTAAAGTTTGCACAAGGACAAGTTTTCAGTACATGAATAATAATGGACAAAATTGAAGAAAAAACAACTCTTCCACCAGCGTCACACCCATTTTAAGCCCCGTTTAGCCATTCGACCGTGTAAGCATGTAAAATCCCAACCACCTTCTCATTCACGTGACGCATTCAGGGCCCCCAAAAGGGCGCCGGAAGGAATTTAAAATTTATGAAATTTCACCACCGTTACAGCAACAAGCCTTTTCGGCATCGGGCATCCGTTCCATCCGAAAGGCACGGCGCTCAACACTGTGCTCCACCTATGCCACACGTGGCGTTAACGTGTCATAGGCATACGAGCTCAGCTTGCGGGTAACGTTAACCATGATTATGAGCCATTATGGAGCAGCTGGGCGGGTACGCTGGAGCACCGGTAGGCGACGTTTGATGCCGTCGCAATGGCAAGCAAAGGGCGCAGGGAGCAGAAGAAGTATCGCTTCGACGCCAAAGTAAAAGCGCTTAATTGAATCCGGTACCTTCGCCGGAGGTTCTTCGCTTCAACTTCAACCACTCACGGTTCACAAGTGGCAGAAGCGCAGATATGCCGAAACAAATTAATTATCCCTTTAATTGGAGAGATTGGTTCGGGCCCGCAAGGGCCGCTGTGTAGCTCGCAATGGTTTTGCGTGTTTTGTTGTTGGTTTGCGCGTATGAAAAGTTCGTTTGCTTTGGTTCATTCCCTTAAAGGGAACTTTGCTCGTTGGGAGTGCACGAAAGGTGGATAACAAATTTTCTGCAGTCTAACCGGTCGATTAACGGCACGAGTAAAGCGACATGATTTTGAGAATGTTTAATAATATCGGAAAGTACTAACTGCAATGGATCGTTAAATGGTTGCATCCTCATTAGCGCCTACATGTAGGCAAATCGCTTCGCAAAAGGTAATTTGCTTCTTGTACCAATCAGCACAGATATTGTTGCAAAGTTGATGGAACACCTTGACAAAAATCTCTCTCTCCCTCTCTGTCTGTCTAATAAGAGCAAAACGTGCTGAAAGCATACGCAGTAAAAACTGTCTTGCAATTCCATTCCCAGAAGTGGCACATAAACATTATCGCACGAAAGCTTTGGGAAAACCTCAGTTACTGGGAAAACTTCTTTCAGTAAAAAAAGCACTCGCACACATTACATTGCCCAGCATTGACACGAGCGGTAGCAGACGACGAGTAGGCATGAACATGACACTTTTTCTCATTAACATCGCTCCAAGTAACATTCCTGCTAAATCTTTCGACCATAAAAGTAAACATACCAAACCGGCAGCATGTAGTAGACGCGACGGCAAAGGCTGTCCAACCACCCCTCTCCCCCGTACACAAGAAGCCGTGTTCGGGGCTAAGCAGCCAACTTTATCGTGTGTATGTCTTTCATTTCCAGCGACTTAACGATCTGTGTGTTTCGGGCAGCAAACAAACCATCAAGACACCCAATCTCCATCCAAAGGCTGTTTTTTCCTCGTTCTCGTCCTTGACTCAAACCATAAACCCGCCCGACAGTGGTACCAAAGGCAACGGAAAATAATTAGCAGTCATCAAACTGGGCTTCGTCAAATATTGACCGACCAGACGTCGTCTAGCGATCGCCCCTAAACGTGGCCGGAGAAAACGCTCCGAGCGGAAAAGGAAAAACGGCGGCTAAAATACGCAATAAAAGCGAAGCGAAAGTGAGAGAGGTGGAACAGTTTCAATTTTTCTACTCTGTTTCCCTTCCACCGAACGCAACTGGAGGTGCACGAATCGAATTCCAACCACAACAACAAAAAAACACACACAGTTCCAGTATCATTTGGTCATCGAAATAGTGAAACATTAGAAACATTGGGCGCACAATGCTGAACTGCTAACAGAAATTCCAATCGAAGCTGCTATAGCCGTGCACGTGAACGGGCAATCATTTTTTGCGGCCGCTTTTAGTATCACCATTGGAGAAACCCCCAGCGACCCGAGCGGAACACGTTTGGGAAATTTGTTGGCGTTGTTTACGATACGACCGTAACACGGACGAAACTCCCGATCGTTTCCGATGGGGCCAAAAATAAGACGTGGAGTGAGTGGACCTGCACGATAAAGTTATTTATTTTACACCACAACATAGCACGTGCTGTAAAATAAAACTGTGTTCTTCACTGGTAAAATTCGCTGACACAAAGCAACCAAAAACCCACCCCTCCTGCACTGCATGTGGAAATTTCTTCCAGGAAATCCGAACATACAGGATATTTTCACCCATCGCCAGTGTGAAAAAGCGGAAAAGAAGCAGAACATAAATTAAACCATGTGTTCACAGTTTGAATGTCCAAATTCAATCGAGCAAGCATTAAAGGGTGTAATTTTTCGAAACTATTCAGGTGAAAGAAGAACGAAATGAAGAAGAAAATGCAGTTAATAAAGGGCGTATTTCAGTGTAGTCCATTAAAGAAGTATTCTATGAAGATGTGAAAAATGACAATGCATGCAGCAGAAAATCTATTACAAACCAGAACTTTACCAATGTTGCAACGAGGATGGTAATTTTTAAGAGGTCTGAAGACATTATTCAAAACTATAAAGTGAAGACTTATAGAGCTTCAAGGATCTTGAAACGATAAATCCCAAAACTTCATTTAATTTAAGCCATCTTAATGGACAGAATCACGTGGAAATCGCAAATTTTAAAACATTTATTCTATTAGTAAAGAAACGTTTATCAAATGGTTGGTAAACTATGGTCAATTTGTAGAGATTTGGCTCTCAATTTTGTCTGTTAAATATTGGCCGGAATCATACTCATAATCATAGTTTTTTTGTATGCGTTATGACGTTTCCAGACTTATCCGCTTACAGCTCCCCTATACCAATGGCAAACCAAGTTTAGCCTAGGAAAAAAGGATTAGATTGTTTACCTAATGAAAGACTCGGTCAGCTGCTCAACAAATGTCAAAATAAAAATGCTTTAATTTGCTTGCTGGTCTGAACCACGTTAGGCCATGTTTCCCGTACGCCCAAAATGTAAACAAACATGTTTTATGAAAACAATAAAAATATGATTATTGAATCAAATTTTAGAATGTTATTAAAAACCAGGCTTAAAATTTGTCGCAAATGATTTAAATTTAAAGTTGACTTGTTAGACGATTTTTCTTTTTTTTTTTTCGACTATAGTCAATTTTTCTCTAATTGGGGTTCCGCGAGGATGATCCCGTAAGTCATTCTGTCGATTATTTATTTATTATTTTGTTATTATTTATTTATTATTTATCATTTATTTATTTAGTTTTTTTTATTTATTACTTATTTAACATTTATTCCTTTTTTATTTATAATTAAGCGATTATTTATTTTAAATTTATTATTTAATTTCGAGTCAATATTTGACAGATTCAGACAGAAAGCTTACGCTTTCTAACTTATGGTATGATTTGGTATGAAATTTAAAAATACACAGATTGTGAAAGGTCATTGTATACAAAGAAATCATTGTAAATGGTCGGTGGCCGCACAATCTTCAATCTACATACCATTTTTAATGCTACTGAAATTCAATTCACTATACTAGTCTGAATCCGTTACTCCACGCAATCCAAAGTCTTATCTTATGTTTACCCAAAAAAGGTCTTACTGGGCCCGCAGTGCGGTATTCCAAACATCGCATAAAGGAAGAAATTATGAGCATTCTTCCGCCTTCAAAGTGATCGGTAATTTTGGTACGAAAACTTGCCCCCCCGGCTTGTTTTCACCGGCCATCAAACGAAATTTGATATTCATACAGAATCGGGTAAACATTCTCGTACTTGTAAAGCTCATTTCCTCACTAAGTTAGGTTCAGTTTAGGCGGTATGAAAGAAACTCGTAACGGATGGATGATCGCGTGTTTGCACACAGATGTTCGTATTTCAAACGGCAATAAATGAGCAGAAAATGGAATGTTTTCACTTTTTTCTTCTTCAAATCGGGCATAAAATCGGATAGGATAAAACCGAAACGCTCGCACGAACTCGCCCAGCATTCGTAGACAAATGGAACGTGTCAGAATAGATTAATTGGATGCTCCATAAACAGTTCAACCCCGAAACGATCTGGCTGCGTGTTGGTTTTTTGTTGATTTTTTTCATCCTTCTTTCTTGTTTTTCCGCTTGAAATCTCATTAACAAGGGTTACATTATGATCCTCTAAGCGGACAGCTTTGCCTAAATATTTACCACCTTAAGGTTCGTGCATAACGGTGAGTTGGAGGAAGTAATGTCCATTGGAGAAAATTAGAAATGAACCAGCAATTTGGCAAATTGACACGGAGCTCATAAGTCGATTGTGTGATTTCCTTTCAAGCAAACCGACCGAAACTCGGCAGACTACGTTCATTTATCAAATTAAATCATCTTCTTCGGTGCTGTTTTGTATGCACACAACCGGTGTGACGAACTTGAACCCCGCATGATCATACCGCTAATTAACTTATATGGCAACGACAGATACGCAACACACGCACGGGATATCGCTTTTGAAGCGGTTAGTTACGCTGCCTCGCTCATTTCGCTGTCAAACTATTAAACAGCAGTTAACGCAACAACGTACTCCCGGGCGCTTCGTGCCAATTTGTCTCCTGGTATCAAATTAATCACGAGACACACTTGCCCTCCCCTTTTAGCTTCCCACTCCGAAGGCGGACGGTAATCGTGCCCGACACCCACACGACATGATCGCGAAGGATCGTTACCTGCAAAACAATGGCAAACGCATAAAACGCCCATGTTTAGCGCCCACACAAACAGACCGTCGGACGGTCGGACGCCACCGACATCAATAATTCGTCATTTGATGTAATCTTAATGGGGCTTTCCTGTTCACTTCCTGTTCACAAGTAACACACTTTCGCTTTCTCCTCGCCAGCTCGTCCCACGCGTGCCACCGATTTTCGAAGGCAAGCCCCGCTCGCTGTAATTAAAATCGTATTAATAAAACATTTTATCACCTCGTAGAGGCTGACGCTGGCACTGGTGAGGTGAACAATTTGATACGATTCTAGGGAAAGGAAGCAAAAGGAAAAACAACGCTGCACCCATACGTGAGAAAATGCTGTAAGTATGATTTTTTTTGTTCCCCACTTTCCGGTTCGGTGTGCTTTCGTCCTTCTCATCTGGGCTCGGTTCCTTTCGCGGTACGGTTGTCGAAATGTAAATTTGCTCCCTTCAATCAATTATGCATCGTTTTATGACGAAAGTGCCATTTTCTTATCATAACCGTGTCCGTGTTCGTGTCTCCCTTCGCTAACCAACCGGCGAAACTCCATCGTCAAATGGAATGCTTGATTTTTCCCTGTTCAAGCACCACCAAGCAGGCTGGGTGGCTGGTGAACGCCGAGCTACCGGTAGCACTTAATCATGATGGTCCCACGGTAACGCAGGTGACAATCGTGCCAAAATGCTATGTTAGCCGGTCGCTTGAAAGCGGCAGACAGCAAGCATAGCTTAACGTCGCTAGGTTATGCGCGACTGGGCGTCTCCATCGAGTGCCATCGACGCTTACCGGTTGGCTGTTTATAATGCTGGCGCGGTGTAATAGAGAACAGTTCCGAAAACTGATAAAAGTTTAATGTGAATGGCTGGTTCTTATGGGTGTAGTAATTCCTCATTTTCTCTCACGCTATATGACTAGTATTAAACACCTTCTTCTTCTAACCGGCATTTTTTCCACCACCCTTACCTATTGGCCTTAGCCTCTCTAATCTTAAAAGACATTCAGCGAGCATCCTACGGGTAGCAGTTCAACTTGAATCGATTACCCGCATAAGCACCACGGAATTGTGCATTCCGTGCAGTGTACTGTAAGCTGTTTATGCAGCACACGATATGCCAATTATGTGAACGCAGTTCAAGCAGCTTGCGAGGTACAGTGCACTCCCGTGCCAGCCCCAACCCAAGCGCCCCAACATACGACATGCAAATACACAAGAATTGTCCCGTGCACAACCAGAACCAATCTGCATACGACCCATCGAACCGTACGGAAGAGGAACGAATTGTTCACCGTACCGTTTTGACAAATGACAATGGTGAGTTCCCTGACAAACGCACCAAGCAGGACAATGGGACGGGTGAAATATGAATTTTAAACACACATGTGTTCTACAGCGTTTGGGGCGTTGGGAGATTTAAATATGACAGCCTTGGGGCCTTCGGTTTTCATGCAAATCACAAACCCATCACAAAGCAGATCCTTGTGACCGGCAGCGGTAGATAAGGTAAGAAAGGTAAATTAAAGCGACTAGTGGCACGAGTGGCCACTCTGGGCGAACCACTTTGCTCGGGAGAATCAAAGTCAACTAGCAAATTTATTGCTCTGCGTTCAATGCGTGAAGAAAGTGTTCTTTCAAGCATTAATAAAATAAAAAAGATTATCATATTTTCAAGCACGTTTGTCTAAAGCTTATTAATACCTTTCCTAAAAGTGACGAAATTCGTACTACTCCAAATATATTATTATCAAGCTAGATAAAACCTTGTCAGTGGTTATTGTTTGCTAACCATGTCCAAGATGTCCAATAGGACTAGAGGCATGATTTCACATATTTTAAATTAAATATTATATTTAATTGCTTACGTCAATACCAATAGGCGCTACGAAGTGAATTGATTAAATTCAACCGCATTTTCGCATCTTTTACCAAATTTTATACAATCCAAAGCTCGATAAACAATTCCTATCACAAATAACTTCCATTATCGATTGCCGATCGTCAGATCATAATGGTTGAATTCTTACGAGCTTTGTTTAAACAAAATTCAGTCTACAGCAATTATTCTTGCTTAAACAGCTTTGAAGTTCCATCAGAGCCGATGGAATTCTTAACAGGAATGGGAGTTCTATTAAAGACCGGACTCGTGTTACGAGAAGTTTAAGTATTATCCAACATTGTTCCGTTCTATACAGTCCTCAGAATATCAGCTGAGTTTGATCTCTTTGTTTCGAGCTATAAATGGAATCTTGAAACTTTTTTTAATTCTCTGTTTATCTTGAAGGATGGATGAATTGAAATTTGTAACTAGTACAAAGTTTTCTACCATCTGCTTTAATTTTTGGTATCTTTACTGATCTTTCGGTTTGTGAGCTGCAGAGAAAATATGCAAATATCATCTCGCTACATTTACATCTCAGAGCCTGACTTGTTCTCGTGCGTCCCGTGCCTTCAAACCTTCAAATGGCAGCAAATGGCAGACAAAGCAGTTGACTGTTTCTACTTTTCGGGAAACTTAATTTTGCTAATGAATTCATCCTAATCCATGAATTGTCTAATCCGCGACACACCTTCCAAGAATCCATCCAAACAAACGCCCTTGTAACGCGTCGAAGTTCGCATCGCATTGCCCGTCTACTTATCATTCGAAGCGAAAATCCAACGTAGTAATATAATGCACAATAAGTAACACACCAAAGTACCTCTCATCGGTGTATATTTCGATGGCTATTGTTTTGTAAACAAAACGCAACTTTACCTACTTCCACTTGCATTGGCTACATAAATACTAGCGAATTTTCATGGAATCAAAACAGGCACCGGCTTCAAAAATCCACTAAGCCGAATGTTTGGCAACACATAAAAAACCAGTACATACGATACCGGCAGCTCTCTTTCGATGTCAAGCGAGTACGGGCCAACGGTACGGGAAAGAAGGTGGCTGCGTCTTATTAAGAATTCCAACGATCACGTAAACACACTCGCCAACCAGCATCACCCACAATTATGCATAAACTGAACTATCAAAATACCTGCCTCCTCCACTGCCCTGGTCCCACCAACATCCGTAAGGAGGAGTTAGGCCAGTAAGCAGTAATCATGAAATTAAACATGAAATTTGTTTATTCCCTCGGAGGCTAATGGTTCCAATTACGGTGTACGATTTCTGACGATCGTTTCAGAAGTAAGCACGATTTTTCATCCTTTTTTCATCCAGTAGTGTACACTGTGTTTCCTTCACGAAATAGTTTACCAAACACATCCTTGAAAATCCTATCCCTTTTGAAGAACACCGAATGGATGTTCGTTTCGATGTATTCAACAATCTGCACGTACTCGGCCAAACGGCACGACTAGCATCATTCCAACTGAGCGCCTTCTACCGCACGGAACTAAGGGTGAGACGCCGAGTGGCGAAGGATACCCTTTTTCCGCACGGCCCAAGTGGTAGTCAAAACAGTTTTACATCTCACGTACCAACACCAACATCCATCCATCGTCGACTAAAGGTTTGACCATTCCGTATCATCGTAATTTCTCTCACACGCAAAAGGGATGTAACTGAATTCATTTTTCGTTCGTGCTCTGTTTATGAGTGATCGTGTCTTTCCCGCTTTAAGCTGGAAATGTGTTCCCAATTGCTTGGAATGCTGGTAATGAGCAGATCCCAATTGATCGAATTGATGTTTTTGCAATAATTTTATTACCAACCGGGAAGTGGTTTAGCACGTTTTTACTGGTCACGCAAACAAATCCCCCAGCGGTTGTTTGCTAATAAATCAGGAGTAATGGAATTGTGTACATGTTTTCCCTGGATGTATTTTTCACTATAACTAATGATCATAATCCTCATGATTTTGAGAACGCTTGTGATTCGAATGTCACCGGATGATCTATAAGTACAGAAGGGGTGTAGTAGGTCCAATTTGAAGGGGAGAGATCAGCTGTTCATCAGAAACTAGCGATTGACGATCAACCGTTCAGAGGACTTCCTCCCGACTCGTTCTACGTGAACCTCGATTGGTAAAGGCCATTTCTCGGAGAATATGTAAATGCTCATACAAAAAACACTTTGTAATATTCCAGTTTTAACTGAGGTGATCGTTATTAGTCTATAGCAATCTAATGTCTATATTAATTATATGAAAAATAACCTACACAACTACACCATTCCAAACACTTCCTTGGACGCATATTTCTTGCTCAGCAACGAAACACTCCTCACTTATTCACTCACGACTGTAAAGAATAATTACATGTTTACTGTAAACCACCGATTTCGTTTTATGTTTACCGTACCCTTGTCGACTACTGGCACTGCACCCTCTACCCCAACGACATCCAACGGCGAAGTGTGGTCTTAATTTCCCTTTTTAACCATTTTTATTTACAACCACCACCCCCGTGTAACAGGTGTTTGGATTTTATTAATAAATAATTTATGTCAGCGGTGAGCGAGTTTCACGCAGAAGAAACCGAACCGCGTTACAAGAAATCGGGCAAGAAACAAAACGGAAGCATTTGTGGGCGGGTAGTGTAGAAGAACCGTAGTAGAAGTGTTGAACGTAGTTAACAAAAAAACACGAGAGGCAATGGGGGAAAAAAGAAAGGAAAAATGGAATGGAAATTTGCTTAAGCGTTCCCCTTTGCGCGTGAAATCCGTTACCGCCACAAGGAAAACGTTAACGGGCGGCGGTAAGTGTTTTTCTTTCAATGTCCTTTCGGTAGAAAGTTCGCCAGGTTCTTGCAATTGCTTAATGTTGTTTTGACTACTTCGAAACGGCCGCATTTGGCGTCGGGTTGGGCAGGGTTGGGAATTAATTAAACAATTGTTCGCGCTTTCCCAGCAGGGTTTTATGTTTTTATGGTGACGAAAACGGAACTTTCCACCCCAGAAGGTGGGTGGACATTTTTTCCCCCATACTGCTGTTCGGCACGCTAAAACTGAATGCATAATGCCGAAACAACTACTTGTTGACGAAAAATGGCACCAGCGCGCGTAGAATCTACCTTTTGCCGGTCGGGCACAAAAGCAGCAAAGCGAACTGCAATTACGAAGTTTTGCTCGTAAAAAATGTGTGTATAAATATATTTATATATAAAACCAACAGCAACTTGCCGCGGGGTACCGATTTGACGGATTGGAAGCGAGAAAAGAAACATAAAGAAAGAACCATATTCCAGTGGCCTCCCCTTAAAACGACTTTCAGTGTCAAGGCACCGCAAACTGGCGTGCAACTTTGTCTCTCTGGAAAGTCCTTACGGAAGACCGGCGAGTAGCGTGCCATTCCACGAACGATGCAGACCAATAAAACGCGCCGAAATAAAATAAACTAACGCCATAAATCAATTCAGCATATGGTGTTGTTGAAAAATTTTCTGCACACTTTCCCTGCTGCTGGGTGGTGGTGCGACCGGGAAGGATCAAGGTTGGGTTGACTTTGCCAAAGCGATCTGTCCCATTCATCACCGGTATCAACGCGTGATCACAATCCGATATGTTATTTCGGGGGGCAAGGATTTTAATCTAATTTGAATAACGGACACCTTCGAACTCGCATCGAAGTACCGGTGCGATAAATCATACTTTCGTCTAGGAGAAATAAATAAAATATAGCCTTATCTTGGAAAATAAGATGTTACGGTATCGTAACCCCGCACGACATACGGGTAAATTCATACAAATCATATTGTCTTAATTTTTTGCTTAATTTGCTTTTTGTTTATTTCATACCCTTATGTCGGTTGAATGCAGCAGTTTAGTCGGATCGCCAACACGATAAATATTAAATCGAAGTCCCGATATTTAACACTAGAACTACCGCGAAAGTAATTTTGACTAAAGCGAAGAATTTTAGACACACTATTAAATCGTAACTTTGTTCTATAGAGTAATTATGATTATATGTAAAAAAAATACACGGTTAGCAGCAATAAATAACAACATCATTATTAATATATTACACCGAGAGCACATTCAAATCAGCCACGTCTCAACGGTTTGGATAAAGATTAATTCGAACCCGTAACCTTTCTCGTGCCCGGTGCTACACGTTAATCTGGCTAAATCTGGATAGTAGAACAAATCTCATCACCGACCGTTCCCATCAATGACACCCACTGGTAGCGTCTAGCTTGATATTGCTTAATATTTACCAAACCTTTCATCAAACACAAATCATCTCTGCACGAAATGTTACCAAAATATGAATGATCCTCTGCCAGATCGCACCGGGGACTGGTCGTAATTTGTGATAAAAACCGGCGGCACCATGCACTGCGCGTCACTACGTCATGGCGTTGAAAAACAGGTGAAGATTTATAAATAAGCGTTCTTTTTTTTCGGTTTGGTTCTTGCTCGGCGTTACACTTGACCAACATGAACGGTGCAAGCACAGCTGTCCGCCTTCGAGTCGAGCGCGCGAGTAAACCGGGTATAGCACCAGACGTAAATACATTCGACTCTACGCAAACGCGTCTCCCGGTACAGCTTGCTTGCCCACAGCGTTCCAGTTGTTACAGGATCGTTTCTCACAGTGTGTCGTTATTTAACGCCTTCATCTGATCGTCACCGGAGCTAACAACTAGACAAGAAGAGAAACCCCATCGGACCGTTGTTTCTAGTTTCGCTTTTTGTATGTCGGCATTTGCATTTCTTTTGCCGGATTGTTTCCCTGCCATTGCCGTTTTTTTGTTTGTTTTCCTCTATGTTGTACAAATTCATCTCTTACAGAGAAATAGAAATACACTAAGACCTGACCCGAGGACAATCTTCGCTGTACCCAACGCGAACAGTAGCAAATGCTGCACGGATCTATATGGGCAAAGCGAGATACATACAAAAAAATATATACACGAATGATGAACGATCCTCGTCGAGTTTTTTCAGCTTCCTGCAGGACACGCTACATCCAGCTTTATTACAACTTTTATGAATCTTCTTATCCCATGATACAGGCAATAAAATTTAATCCCATCCACTGTGCGACGCAGCACACCAGGGGGAAAAACACAAAAAAAAAAATGTACACGAATAAGGAAACAACTAAAACAGAACAAACACGACAAAAACCCACTGCGAAACGAAGCGATGGAACGAGTTCGCATTCTCGCTAATCCTTCTTTGGCTGATGATGTAAAAGAAGAGGTTTTCCGCAGCGCAAACGAAGGGATACACAAAGGCTTCCGGGCATGGTTACGATCCGAGGCGGAAAGCGATTGTTCTGAAGTCATAAATTACAACTGTCAGATTGCATCGGACACCCGTCTCTTATCGCTTACCGCTGCTGCTGCTGCAAAACTTGTGTTTGTTTAAAGCCGGCAAATAGAAACAGCCGCGCGTGAGATTAAATGTGGAGCGAACATTTTCAGTAAAATTAAATTAAAATTCTGTTCTAGCATTAGAAATTATTTAATATTACATTATAGTTTTTTTTAATTCAATTTATTTATTTTTTCTTTGCTGAAAGCCATCATCAGTCGAGAGAATGCTTCCGCATGTATCAAACCAAAACAGATTCTCAGACGAACTTTGGCTCTCTTTCTCTGTGCAACTGTTGTAAGGTTTCGCGGCTCGCAGTTCACACGGCTCTCTTTCACGCACTCACGCAGCATTGCTTGTGTCAAACCAGCTAAGCGACCGCATGGTTGGCGACCACGTGCTAAGGGCAATGTTTTGATTCGTTGCCTGTGCACTGTTCGCCGTACGATCTCGTGTGAAATCAAATTGAACCGCCTCGTAGCACCAGCGCACAATATTGCATTTTATGCAGCTGATAACAATTCAACGTCCGCATGGTGGTCCGATTGTATGTTTTCTAATAAATCGAACCGCATGCGCTGTATGCAGGTGCCCAAGCATGATCGGTTCTCTGCCCAGTCTTTCTCACGTCCATACCCGAATGACGTACGCACGTCACGCACTGCTGTTAACCATCGCTAGAGCGATACGCTTGCCCTGGATGCCGTGAGCGGATGAAACGGCGATAGAGCTAAGACTGTGCTTCATAGGATCATTTCTATAGGCAAGTTTTCACCTCTACCTTTCCGAAAGTAGAGCTTTTCCAACCCACGATGATGAGCGGCAGTGGCTGTCCTGGAGCGTGAAACTGTCGGACCCGGCTGCGTCTCTGACGTGTCGATCTGTACTTGATGATCGTATCCTTTCGAAAAGGGCAGACACATTCTGAGTGGTGTTTTACAAAACATAAACTAATTCTATTACAGAGAGAGCTACCTTAACAGTAAACCATCAAATTAACATTGTACGATATCATATTGTATTAATATAAACGACGATCTCTTTCAAATCCGTATTTGCGTTAGGTATAACTATTTTTTTTATATCCCAGTGGAGAGAAGGTAATCTAATACTTCAGTGCATGACTTAAAACATTCCAAGTCGTGAGATTTGTTTAAGTCGACTACATGAACTGAAAATAAGGATTAAAATTGATTAAAAACCGCCCGTGAAACACTCTTTCAAATATATTACAATGCATTTTATATTATTTTGCTCTACAGAACTATCAATGTCCTCTCTTTACTATTAACTCTCAACACTAGTAAAAACATCTTCATTGTTCAGGTATCACCCACTTAACAACGCCTTTTCACGCTCTCTTAAATAATAAAAAAAAAACGTCATTTCACTTAAGTAAAGATTGAGGAAAACACAACGTCACGAATACGGTAAGAAGCGATCTCAACAGGAGGTAACCCCGTTATCGCTCAAGCATTCCCGGAAGAAAGATGCGGTTTACACACATCTGCGGCGCTCGCACACCCACAACATATGCCCACCACCCACAAGAACAATTCATTTTCTTTGAACCCCACCCCATCAAGAGGGGGTTTGGCGCACGAGGAAGAACGACCTGTTATCGACCCTCTTGTCCCAAGTCGCTAAACAAAATGATAAAAAAAGAAAGGATTCCAATATTACTCACATGCGGCCAGAACATGCTTCGCATGGTGCAAGAGAAACGAAACGCCCGGTGTTCGTTTCTCAAGTGTTAGTCGGCTTTTTCACTGCCGAACGCTTCCGAAAGGATGTCTGGCGCACGCCAGCCATAAAAGAATTCTCATCGCTCAACCGTTACCATCCGGTCCGCGTTCAGCATGGTGCCGGGAACGCTCCACAATCGCGCCCCGAAGTACCATACGCCATCGTTGAAGGCATTGCTTAAGAGGCTGCCGAGCACATCCTCGAGCCATTTTGCGATGCTTTTTCCTTTCCGTTTTTGGGTAATATTTTTATTTTTAGTCCCAACTTACGGCACGTGTATCCTTATCCAAACACTTTTACTAGAGCTTTGTTTCCTCTTGATCGTCGGAAGAGGCAAATCAAGCAGTACGCCGCCTCCCTTGTCCCAAGGAAAGGAAAACTAGCATATACGAGCACCCCCAACCGAGCTGGGGCTCGTGTTTGGTGTGTAATCAGGTCGTATAACGAACCGTCTGGGGTGATTTCTTTAAAGGCGCGGCTCACCCAAACCCATCATCATCATCATCACGATCATCACCATCACCGTCTTTGCACAGAGGCAATGCAATCGATGAAGACGCGGTGGGAAACTCAAATTCAACCCATCCGTTCGTTCGGAGAAAAATCTCCAACCATCGCTGGTAGACAAGATGGACCGAATGGTAATGAATGTCTTGGGATTGAGAGCTTGCAGTAGAGCCACAAAACCAGACACACCTTCACTGTTCGGCTTTGCCGTAGGAGAACGCTTGCGTACAGCTACACAACCATGGGAAGGTACCAGTCAAGATGACAAATTCATTTTCTTCCTATCGAGGGAAAAATGTATCATTTTTACGGCAAATTGCAAGAATGGCACTGTCAGCAATAGAAAGAAAATAATATGAACATATTTTTGTGGTCTCCTCAAGCTTCTAGCTAATTTATGGTACTGTTTTCAAAGCAAGCAAAAATTAATTTCAATCCTTCATGGTGTGTCATGATTTCATGATTACACCACCACCGTCAACCGATTGCGAACTTCATTTGAAGCTGATAACAAATTAATACCACACTCTAACCATATTATTTGAGCACGCGCGCACGTGTAGCAAACAGGGACAAAAATTACAGCTCGATGAATATACATTCAGTATGAATATTCATCAAATATTTTGATGTCCAGCTTCAGGCAATCAACGCATCATTTTCACCGAACTGGGCGCACACATTGGATATTGTCGAATCAATGCAAAAATATGTCCAATCGAAATGGGGCTACCGTCACCGTAGTTTCCACGAACTTTACCATACATCAATCCAATCAAATACTCGAGTTTATTGGGGGTTTTTATCAGCACGCGGTTTGTTGATTTAATGACTAAACAGATATGGTTGTTTGTGTGTTAGGCATATTTGAAATTTCACCCAACGGACGGGAGTGTGGTTCCAAATTTAATTCCCATTTTCATGAGCAGCTCTTTAAGGTACTTTAATTTTATAATTCTTCGCCACGGTTGAGGGACCGCATGTTCGTCGGGAAAGCTGAGATTATGTAAAATTGGGAATTAATACAACAACCACAATACAAAAAAAAACTCCCAGCCACAACCTGACACAACCATCCTTTCGCACTCTAGCCAGCGGTAGCTTTCGCCTGTCGCCAATTTGATTGACACCGTAAAAATGGTCATTATTGGAACGTATGCGGAAGTGTTCCGCGATCCTGCAACGATGCAAGTGTGGGAGCAAAATGGAGTCGACAATAAAAAAGTGGAACCATCCTACCAGGAAAAAATCAAATGAACACACACGCACAGATACTGTCATGCGTGTCAACCGTTGATTACCCAATTGTGGCCAATCGAAGGGGGTTTGTTTTTTTTTTTTTGATTGGTGTATGCTCTACCAGTGATTAATGCTACTTGTGACAGTTGCGAACGTCCCTCGGCACGATCACGAACTTTGCACCCTAGGGGACAGAAAGTAATTATTACACAATCCGGGTGTACAATCGTTCAGCAAAAGGTGTAGCGGGTTTGCACTTAAATTTAGTTTTATTATTGCATTCATTAAATTGCGCTTCATGCGGGCTCCGATCATCAATATGCAGAGTTCATATTGACTGTCTCTTTTTTTGTGCGAGCAAATAGAAACATGAAGCTAGTTTGCATGTGCTGTGAACGTATTTAATTACGTTTGGTAATTAGAGGAGAGAAAAAAAACATATTTTGATTTAATAAGTCAACCTAGTGAATTTTACCAGGATCATCATCAACCCAAAAGGTCGCTGTTTCAACTCTTGTGAAGTGTGTAGGTCATTAAAAGAGACAGAAAGCTTTACCGGAAAATGTATCTGGGCAGACGACTAGCAATTCAGATGTACATGCCTCTTACCGTATCGAATGGGCTGCTTTTCAAATTATGTGCACCTTCAACATCTTCCAGCGCAACTCGTTATGAAGTTTATAACCCGCAAAAGCCCCTGCTAAAACCCTTACCAT
Source organism: Anopheles moucheti (assembly GCF_943734755.1). NCBI lineage: Eukaryota > Metazoa > Arthropoda > Insecta > Diptera > Culicidae > Anopheles > Anopheles moucheti. The sequence continues at coordinate 28,079,356 of NC_069141.1, forward strand.
CCATCCAAACCACGCAACAAAACCACAATATCACTCTAATTTAGTTCTCAGTTCTTTTTTTTTGCACTCTTCATTTCGTACTGCAAACACCCGCACCACAAACACACAGCAAAGATGAAATGTTTCCTGCGTGGTACGTGTGCGCCTTTAGCAAACCGCAAAACCGGGTAAAAGTTTCCCATGTTTCTGCACCTGGGAACCACACACGGCCGGGCTTCCGCTTACATTTGCCCTATCAAACATTAACATATGCTTTATTCACTTGCATTTACAGACATTTCCATCCGAATGTTCCATACACCGAGCGGGGAACGCTTTCTCGGTCTTCCAGCGTCGATGGAAAGCCTGCACCCACGTCGTCTGGTCGTCAATTCCGGGCTTTCCTTACCTGAGGATGGTAGGCAGACAACAAAATAGGGGAAGGTGAGACGACGTCAAAATGCTGGCGTTATCTTCCAAACTCATCCCTGCCGTTGCCGTCCAGGAAGGACACCCACAGGTAGGTAATGCCGGAAAGCATCCTGACACAAGCATCCGAAACAATGTGACCGAAATGAATGAACAGATGAAATAAAGTGGTAGGATGGGGCCAGCAATGGTGTAACAAGGAAATGCACAAACAAAAGCAAAACAACAGCTGATCCAAAGCGCACCCTCGCCGTACGATGGCTGAGATTATGATGCAAATGAAAAAAGACGTATCCACCCAAGCAGCACATTTGCTTCCCGTCTCGTCCCAATGCTCCACGACACTAGCCCCGGTTGTAGAGAGAACGAAAGCAACAACAAAAAAACGCCACTCGTGTCACTTTACCTTCCTACCAACATCACAACTTTATCATTCGCCACTCATGCTGGTGGAGTTTGGGATGTTCCGGGACGAAAGACGAATCTAAAGCTTTTGCCTATCCAAACCCATACCTGCCCAATGCTCGTACACTCGGCGTTTGAAAAAGGATACCGCTTAGCTGCTCACCATAACCTCACTTCATCTTGGGGCTTTAGCGAGACAGCAGTGCCATTCGCAACGGGTTTCGGGTGGAGCGGTCGGCGTGGTCGGTTGTCAGTGACACCGCGCCCTACCCCAACACAGATGAAAGGAAACGGAGGCACACATTATGCTCCGGGAGAATGCTTTCAGGCATTCGGGGATTTGTTGTATCAACAAGCGTATGTAAACACCCGTGCGCAAGAAAGCGTGGGGAAAGCGAATGAGATGAGTGCATTTGGGAGTGCTGCTGCTGCTGCTGCTACTTCCCGGTTCATAGTGAATGGTGGGAAAAAGATATTTCTTTTCCATTCGGTGGGAGACATCATGGTAGATGGTTCTCTTTGACTTAAGCAAATCATATATTTGGAGCATGCTGTCGAGGTGTCCGAGACAGTGTACCGATGTCCTACTCTTCAAACCCTACAGTGCGTCGAATAATATTATGTGAGATATTCGTGTGTAATTATTACCAAAATCGAGCATAAATGAAACTTTTCAGGGGCCAAGGTTCTTTAAAAAAATCCATAATAAATGTTTATATATCCTCTTCTTCTAATCTTCTTCGTTATCGGCGCAACAGGCTCAAGAGGTCTAGGCCGGCCATTTCTGGCTTTCTGTACCTTTATTTACCCGATGGGATGGGATTTTGGTCCGGTCCGTTCGTGTGAAGACTGGTGCCACTACCATCCAGGCACCGGGCACCGGGAAAGACCCCTGCTTCTAATAACTTATTCAAATTCATGACCATTTGTATGTAATAAAAGACCAGCGAATAGCTAGTAAATATGACAGTAAATTGTTTACACTATTACAAAAAAGAACATCATTCTAGCAAATACAAATGATGAAGACAAAAATTTCCTTTCCTTCCTCCTTTTTTCAACTAAGTTTATAAGGATTCATGCATCAACATTCAAGCATACACACAACATTTGTTTTGGGAATTGGAAGTACAAGGTTAGATTAATCCGAATTGATTATTTCATTCAGCAACAAAAGCAACTTCCAACAACAAAATCTTCAGAGTAGATTGTTAAATTTATCAATGCAGTATTAGATACTATCATTTGTAAACGACTGCCCTCAACACAAACTGTCCTCGAAGTACATTTAAATTATACTATTGAAACATTATTTTAATGGCCATCACTGTACCAACAAATCATGTGACCAAAAAAAGTAACGATACAAGAGTATAGAAAAATGAAAGAGAGAAAGAGAGAGATCGAGAGAGAGAGAAGGAAAAAATACTATCGTAGAAAATTTAGTACGAGGGACATATTTTGCGAGGGTTTCGTTTGAAGTGGCTCGTTTTGCTGCCAACCAATGGTTTTCCTAAGGACTTCTAAAGGACGACGCTTCAACCCTATATATATATATATGGACGAGGGTGTTGGGTGGCTAAAGACACCACCCCGTTGGTGGTATCAGTTGCAGCTTGAGGACAACGGCAATCCAGTGATTTATGTAGCGCATATGAAAAAAGATCGTATGGAGGGTATATGAGAGGATTACAATGGCGCTTGAATCACACCATCATATTCGCGAGATGCAACCACCATCCATTTCGACATTCGTCGACAGACAACGCACACTAACCTCAGGCTTACCGTACTAAATAAAATGCAATTCAGTTTGTGCTTGCTCCATTTTAATTCCCAGAACGAATTTTACTCATTTCAATTATGTATAAAATTGAAATAAAATTAGAACGCTTAAGGTTAGCATAGTTTTGTTTTACTAAAAATAAAACAAGGAAAATTACAGAAAATTATGTTTTGATAATTTACGATTGATTGTACTGATTAAATTATCAATATAAAAACTAAACGAACGAGTTCGCAGTTTCCCGCGTAATGCGGATAATGTGCGGATAAATTGCAACACAATCTGCAAACGCCACGCGTAACAGCGTGTTACGCGATTCACCAGCACCAGCAGGCATGGTTTTGGGGTTAGATGTTGCGGTTTGGCAAGCGCGAATCCACCGAACCGATAAAAACGTGCATCAGCGTCCTTTGGGTGAGAGTACCCTGGCAATTACGGGCCTCGGTTCCTGCCGAGCGGTGTGGGATGAGAATTTCTACGGATCGATTAGCGCATTGTGGCTTTGCGCATCTCGAGAGGCTGCTCTCGCGGTATCGGTATCGGGCTGTAAGCATTCCTTGCACAAAATCACTGGCAGTAAGTAATTACCGCATTCCGTGCAACCATCGTTGGATTTTAATATCCCGCCCTCGTCCCCTTTTAGAACGGCCGCCGAATGAGTTCGTTGATTGCGTACTGAGCATCGCAAAAGTGGAAACTGTCATCATTGCGTGTCGAATCATTCGAAAGCACTAAGGCAAGCATCAAAACAGAACAGGACAGAATGAAATGGGGCGAGCAAAAAATCAATATCTCATCATCCAAACGACACCAAAACCATCCTTCAGTGTCGTTCCTGTCCGTAAAGTGGCAACGAAAATCGGTCCCGTATAGGTCCATCCATAATTATTATATACAGCTCCAGCTCAGCACCACACATTCCACAGCACTCGAACACACACGAGCAGCAAAACAAAAAGCGTAGAGAAATTGGAAAAGCTACCAATGTTCCGTCGGCAGCGGGTTGATAGAACCCCGATAGGTCGATCTCCGTTCGTGTGGAAAAATGCTCTCGCAAGCAGTAATTCCCGGACCCTTGTCCACGCCTTGACCCGCCAGAGGCAGAGCCATAATCTTGGACGAGCAGGATATCCAGCGTTCGCTCCATTTATAAAGTTCATAAATAGCCTTCTGACGAAAAAAAAACAGGGATATCTGGAATTGGGGGGGGGGGACTACTGGATTCCACCATCAACATCAACTTCTATCGGTATTTACGCGTATCAACCAAAGTACCAAAACAAGCGAAACACGCGAATGCTTTTTCGTTTGCCAAGAATTCCAAGAACCGCATCGGTTGTAAATTATCATCGCAATGGCGCTTTCTCGTCCAAGGTCAGCGGGGTGATGATGCTGACACAGCGGGAATGTAACGGATTTCTTTCAATACGGAAGTGCTTTCCAATCCGTACTGTTGCCCTTATTATTCTGTCAGCTTGAATCGTCAAACGATCAAAGGTACACCAACAATAAAAGCCCCCAAACGCAGAGAGCAGAGACTGAGCTGCTACTGATACAAACGTTACATACGTCAATGTGCTGATGTTTAAGCATTCTTCAGACGCATTGAAGTTATTCATACATTCCCGATCAGCCGCTGGGCGTGCGCTTGACAGACGGCTGTCAACTGGAATTATCTTCCCTGGTGCACTGTCCAAACGGCACGACCAGAGGGAAAAAAAGAAAATCAAATGCAAATAGCCCCCCGCAACAGCTCGAATACATCCCGACCTCGACTTACCTCGTCCCATTTGATAAATTTCTCACCGTCCTGGAGCGCCTTCGGGACATCCATCACGCCCAGTTTGACGGCGGTTGGGTTGTTCAGCGCCACCGTCGTACTGCTCGCGGCTGCTGTCTGACCACCGGCATTCGCGCTCGGCGAAGCTGCATTCCTCGGCGAACACGATGACAGCGATTGTGGCGACTGAGTTTGCTGTTTGCCACCAGCACCGTCCGCTGCACCCGACGTTGCACTTGCCGCTGGCAATAGGGAGGCCATCTTTCTGCCACAAATTCCCGCCAACAATCGCAACACACACCAACACACACACGCGCGCGCGGAAACACCGACGGATGACCGAGGAGGAGGGGGATCGATTGCCGATAATTCAATCAATCTCCTTTTTTTCCGGAATGTCGCCCGGATGCACTTACACAATCACTAATACACGTTGACGTGGGGCGCACACACAATCACACACGAGCGCGCACGAGGGTAACTCTTTTCCTGGAAGTAACTTTTCTTTTTCAACGCAGAATCTCACACAAAATGGCGAACCAGGCCGATTCGGATCCGGAGGATGTGCAACCGAGACTACATACACACGCACACTAGTGGGTGTGTGTGTTTAGGGGGGGAAGGAGGTTTAATATACAAGCATACACACACACACACTCGCGCACACGCACCCTTTTGATGGGCGCACACTCAGCCACACACGTGCCTTCGCGACACACGTGCCATTGTTGCCGTTTTAATTAATATTTACACCCGATCGGATACATTTTCCATTAATCACCAGCCCAATCGGTCCTGCCCGGTGAAACCCGTCCAAACTTCGATTGGAAAGCAGAACGAAAAGCACTCCTCCTTTCACGCCACTCCTTTTCCGCCACAAGCCAAGCTTCCGCTCACTGTCAGTTCAGCGCCTGTCTTTTTATTGCGGGAGTGCTCAAATAGGTTTCAATCAATTACGGACGTCAGTGTTGAAGCAAATCTAAAAAAGAAAGAAAGAAAAGTTTAAATAATGGACCGACATGACAAAATAGCAAATAAGCTGTTGCACAACTGCTGGAATTGTGCTGCCTTTAAAAGCGAGGCCTACTATGTCGACTAATGCTGATCCTAGAATAAACAATTATTTGCCACCATTTGCATATCCACCGAACCGAAGTGCGCCCTTTTGAATCGTGTCTAATTCTAATTCGCGTAATCAGCGAGAACGATTCTTTTGATCAATACAAATACCCACCGTGGTCCAATCGACAGGAATCGATGCCGCGACCGCAAATCGACGGTGCCCCAGCAGCACGACCATTTTTGTTGCGGATGGCATTGGTGGGACACACAGCTTAATTTATGCAAACAGCCGAGGATACGCTGTGTGGCCGTTGTAGATCGGCCGCACGAGATTACCGGAACGAATGAATGGGTGACAAACGAGTAGATTTTAAAACCACCGCTAAAGATGCTCGCCCGGCCGATGCCGTCGGTGCCCTTCGGCGGAGCACGTTTGTCCTTTGAGACGAAAGATACATCTCGCATCGGTACGGTACGAAGCCCCGATACAGCTGATTTATGGTAGTGGCTTCACGCGTAAAGCAAGTATAAATTATGTCCCTGGCTGGAGCCTCTGCTGCACACGGGTGGGGGCAATGCGCAGTACACAAGCAAAACAAGAGCGAAAGCGGAACGCTTGCAGATGGAAGTAAAAACGAAATAAATAGTCCAGCCATCGCTTGTGGTGAAAGAAGAAATGCGCTGCGGCAGATTGCAGCGCGCAAGGAGTATGTGTGCTGTGGCTGCTGCTTGTTGCTTAAGCAAAACACTTTACCCATCCCGAGGTAGCGCGCCCCATAACAAAAAAACAGCAGTGGTGCTGAGTCTGCAGTTGCTTGCATGCCACTACTACTACCACTACGCCATCTCAGGATACTACACGGCGAAGGAAAGGAAACCGCCGTACGACCGAAGGCTGCTGCCGCTAAGTGATTGATGATGAATGGACGTCAGTTCGCGCGTGCAGACAGATGGAATGATTTGATTTTCGACGTATAAATGTTTTGCGGATTTATTTCTCATTCTCTTCGAATCTTCCGGTGATGTGTGTGTTTTCTTGAGATATTTTTCTTTTCATTTCTCATGACAGAGAAATTATGGCAGCTCTTGCTGTGCCCGGTTTGTAGATCTATCTATTGCTGTGATGAATAATATTGAATAAGTTTTCGCTTCACGCTGCTGAGCTAACATGTTTTCCCGTACGGATGCGCACATAAATCATGCACTATCGCTCTTTTTTACTGTAATTAGATTGTGGAGTAGAAGATTTTGTACAAACACAGCTGTTTGACAAGAGTCTTAATAACCAATACCTATATGACCAGCCATGATTAACCGTACTGTCAACAACCGCCTACCCGCGTAAGTTTGATGCTTTTATGCTAAAATATCTTTCGTTTCGGAAGACGTACGAACTTGATATTCATAGAATGCATAAATATTTTATATATATATTTATTTTAACCATTTCAACCAAAATATATATTTTAACCATTTCGTAAAGAAACTATGTTTTTATAGCAAGTTTAGTATTTTTTTAGTAATTTTTTTCAACTTGTACCCCTAAGTAAGTCTTAAAAATACAATAAAACTAATAGCATAACAAAAAATAGAATCATTAGAATAACTTTTTATTTATTTTAACTACAACATGAAAAAGGTACCATGTCCTATATAAAATATATTACCAAATTACTTGTGCGAAAAAAAACAAAATGAATAAAAGCAGAATTTCTATAATTCTAAACTAAAAGTAATTAGTTACATAACAATTTAACACAGCTACATTGTAAATTTCAAATCATTTCCACGACTAGAATAGGAGATATAAGGTAGGCAGTTGTTGAACAACGTGTATTTTGGGGATTGTTGACACTACGGTTAATCAACAATTAATCATATCAGCGAAATTATTTGGACAATGTAGAACTTTTGTAGAAGAACTACAAAATCCACACAGATAAGCATCGACATTGGCTGGGTTGAGCTTGATACATGTACGTCAGCATATACGACCAGCTTTAACAATGAAAACTGGAGAATTATTTCAAGCTGAGTTATTCCATTCTTAGTAATTGAATACCTAGAAAATTTGACTTTATCCATGACTTGAAAAAGCCTTGAAAAATAAAAAGCTATCAACAGGTGTTGAAACACTGTATACACTTTGGAAAGCTTTTACAGGCGAACTTTTACGAAGGAGCGAAAAGTATCTCTAAAATATATCTTTGGTATGATAAATAAGTGACGAAAGCTTTCTCCACTCCGAAAAAAAACCGAACTACAACTACAACTTATTTTTATCAATTAGCAAAGCATTAGAGAAAGAGAACGGTTTGACTGTTGATAGCAAAAAGGTTCTAGAAAGTACCGCTGATAGATTCTCATACAAATTTATAGCAATCGTTGCAAAATGAAGATGACGAAATGAAATTGTAGATGCTTCAATTCAACGTGAAATAAAAATTAATGTTTAATTATCCATTTTTTCAGTAACGGAAATGGCATGGAAATGGAATGGAAATGCTATGTATCGAAAAGATCGGAAATAATACAATATTTCCTTACTACCCATCACCATGCAATGTGTAACAGGTTCAAACTTTAGCTCCGAAAATCCAAAACACAGGATGATCATTCCGTTTGGAAACGCCGGAGGAAATTGTTTTAGAAAAATTGTTTTTCCTGCCACCGTCAGTGTCGAACGCTCCTTTACAGCTTCAGCCACTAGTGCTAAAGATGCTAGGCACCCCCACCCCCAACCATCCACGATGCGTCCACTAAACAGTCCCGGATCAGCAGCACTGAGATTGCGTTCATCCGGTCACCTGTTGTCGGTCGTCGATCCGTCGGTATCCGGTTACTTCACACCGAAACGAACACAGCCCTGTGGTCGATGGTTTCCATTGGCAGTGTAGAGGTGCAAAGCAAGGAAACAGTGCCCCGTCGTAACACAGTAACACTAGGGCACTAATAAACCGATCTACAGCAACATCATGAAAAAATGACGCTTTGATACGGTCGAAGGGTAGCAGCGGCTTCGGGCTTCGGGGTAGGTGCAATACGTGCGCTCGCCATACCGTTGCTGCTCGCCTTGGCGCCTTTTCGGTTGTGTGGAACTGATTTTGCACTTCGCTGAGCTAAGACATTTGCCACCCGAAACACATATCCCCCGAAAGCGCATCATTCGGACGTATTATTTGTCGTTGGATAGTGGATTTCTTTTCTACGCTCACGATTTTACAACTTCCTTTCCGTCTGTCACAAACCATGCTCAATCGAGAGCACGCTTGTGAATCGCTGTTTAATCGCTTTCCTGCTCACTCCCCCCGAGGTGCTCTGTTTGCTACATTACGAATCGAAGAAAATATGATCCTCTATTCAAACCTTTTTCAAACCGATTTCAAGCACAAATGGGCAAGCACGGATCGAATCGCATCGGTTTCGGTTCGACGGTTTAACGCCACAATTTCGCAACGCGTTTCGATTTCGCAATACGCACGATGCGTGCGTATTTATATGGATGGTGCGTTTAGATTTTCCCACGAAAATCGCTCGACCGCATATAACGACTACGACCGATTGATCATGATGATGATGATGATGATGGCGGCGATGAGGGTGGCGCTGATACCGGCTGATACCCCAATCCTTCACCATCATCGACCGGGGAAAAGCGACCGCTTCTGTTTTGCACTCTCTCCTTCCAAAACCGAAGCGGAAAAATGGGTGTGTTCGCCTGTGTGAGCGCACACCATAAACGGACTCGCACTCTTGCTCCGTTGCTCCGTTGTGGCCTTGTGGCCTACGCACCCAGCGTTGGGGTTTCACCCCTTGATTGGCCCGATTGGCAAGTTTGACAGATTTGAAATGGATCCATCATCTGTTACGCCGAACGAGCCTTCGCAAAAAAAACATACGCACACGCCAGCCAGCTACTTGTAGGCGAGCCATTTATAGCCACATATGCCAACCCCGGATTCTCCTTTGGCGGCGTCATCGGTTGTTGTTGTTGTCGCGCTAGCGTAATATGAGCACCAGCTCGACGCCACCCGCTCGAAACCGCGTTTTTCCAACCCACCACACCCAAGCCATCGAAACGAGAACCAGCTAATGGTGGGGTTTCGGTTTTGGCTGATTGAAAACCTTCATCTTTTCTCAGATCTGGCTAGCAGGGGAGGAGATGCGAAAGTTTTCTCGTGAAAAAACCCACTCCATCCTGCACCATTTTATTCGGAAAAATCACAAGAAACCAGCTACACCTTTCGCTTCATCCATCTCAACCATGTGCTAAAGATTGGGGAAACTAAAACTATTTCCACATTGCTAACATTTCATAAAGCGTTTCGCAAACAGAAACCTCAAACAGTTCGTGTCGGTCGATTATAAAACTGCTCTTAAAATTTATCCTATTCACGCAACTAAGCGAAACGAATAAAAATACGGTTTGTAAAACATTTCTCTCCAATTTCGACAAACCTGAACCGATGGCGAAACTCTCTTCACATAATTCTAAAACTTTCCGAGAGAAAATATGGAAAATAGATGGATATGGTGAGTCGGGCTCTTATTTTTCAACTTCCGTTTCAAAAACTACAGAAACAGCTTGCACATGGAATGCATAATCGATAGCCAACGGTTGGTTGGTTGGGTTTGGCTGAAGTTACCAGCAGAAAGTTTGCCAAGCAATTCGTACTACTAAACTAAAACTGCAAATGAACAGAAGATGGAAAAAAACCGCGAACATGCATTGTTCAGTTTCCACTCTGTTCGCTGTTGGGCAAATTGGGCGAAACTACAAAAAAACAATCGTAAAAAAGCTAACTGAAAGTTAGATTGGCAAGGATGGTCAATGTTTCGCTGATAAAATTGCTTTTTTATTGTTTTTTTGTATAACTGTTCAGTTCATGGTAAAATGCAATAGCAATTTAAGATTATTATAAACTATCAATTTCTAAACTTCTACCCATTAAAGTTTTCTGGAACTTTGGATAGTGAATGTACATATTATCTTTCCTTACATATATTTAATAAAGAAATGTTGAACAAAATTACCCTGCTTAATAAGATTCAAAATAAACAGTCTCGACCACATTTTACAAGCGCTACCCCCATAAATATCATCCCAGAAAAATGTTAAAATTACAATAAATTTGTAACTTGTGAACAAACAAAAAAAGACAGTAAAAAGGTCTATTTTATCACTTCACCTTCATCCTTGACGCACGACACTAATGACATTGGGTAGCCACCCTTAGAATGAAGCGGCTGGTAAAAACATAAGATGTTTGTATTAGTTATTATCAACCTTAACGGACACCCTCTCAATTAACCAACTTGAGGCGAAACAAAATGCTGGCCTGGTGTAAGATATATCTGCAATCATTAATAACGTGTACTTTCATGTACGTAATTCATCGGAAAAGTGTGTAGAAAACGATTACGAAATTATTATTAATACTTGCACTCACCTACGTCCGGCCGAAGGCGACAGACTCGTGTGTGAGTGACCTTGAATTACTTAAAGCGTGAAAAATGATAAGTTTTTCCCTCGTATATTTTTTTTTTTTTGCTTAATAACTATTACTCATCCTTCCCATCCAGCTGGCGTGCACTAACACAAAACCCGAGCGCGGACAAGGATGAAAAATTGAAATAATTTATGACCACATTTTACTAATTGCAATTCACAGATCTTGTTTCCCTACCAGATGCGAACGTGATGAATGTGATTCTAGGGGAAAAAATATATCTAAGGAAGTCTCTCTCGTATTTTCTAGCGTATTTTCTGCTTGCTTTCTAATTGGGAAACAAACAGGAAGAGAAGCTATTTTTCATCCTAAATCCGATGGTAAAGACATCAATTTGCTATCCGTACCCTCGTGTCACACGTCGAAAATCCACCGCAGTGGGCTAAAAATTGTGGTACGATGAGTAATCGTACAAGATCAGCATCGGTTGATCGTGTGACGCGGTTTGTGTCTCGCCCCGAAACCTCATCCATCCGACCAACTAATATTCCTACTCAAATGCGCTTCAGAACGGCGTTAATAAAATGATAATAAAAATATACATACACACACACACCCATCACATCACATCACATCAACCACACAAACCACCGCCCACGGGGTTGCATTTAGCACCTGCGCTTGCGTTTAAATGCGACGCACGCCAAGATGCATGTGCATAAATATATCGGATCACAGAACGCTCGGTGTGGCGTTGCAACGGCAACACGCGAACTGTGAAGGCAGTGTGATGCTGCAGGGCTTTTCGTGTATTCGGGCCAGGGAAGAGGTTTCAACCTGGAAATGGCACTGGTAGCGTTTTACCTCCCCACATGTTTTGGCTCATTAAAAAATAATAAAGAAGCCAAAACCACCAACGCGCCAGGTGCATCTCGGATCGAGGTGTGCATTAGCACCCTACACTTCACGAGTGTTTGGCTTTATGATGCTTAGATTTCAAAGCGATCGCGTAATTTAATAGCGTGTTGATTGCGGTTGGTTTTGAGAAGCGAACTACGACAACTTGAAACTTTGTGCTGATATTGATGGTGCTGATAGCGATGAGCGAACGAAATAGGTATAAAGAGCATGTGTAATCTGTTCACTTTTGAGGCAAATATAAGCCTCTAAACGCAGCCAAACAATCGCCTATTTTTAGGGTTAGTTAGAGAACAGTTCTTGCGAGGCTCACAATACACCACACGAAAATGGTCCCACCAAAATATTGGCGATTAATGCAAAAATAATTGCTGCTGCAGCAATTTTTACAGCTTTCGACATTTTAAAGATTAATGTTACTTTTATTTCAGAAAACATAAAAAATAAAGATAGATAATTTATAATATAGGAGAAATATTTAAAACACATTTTTCTTCAATAAAGTAAAGAAATGAAAAATGTGACTATAAATCATTAAAAAAAACAAAGTGCAAAGACCAACTAATCAACTTCAACACCGTTCCAAACCCGAGGTTACACTTCTGATGCAAACGGTTTTGTAAGCAACCTTTCAAATGCACACCGATGCCAAACTGATGCAAGCCAGAACTGTCAGAGTGCAGCGATCCTTTTGCACCAAACGCAACATTCATCGATCAAGATCACTTAGTTTTAAAATAAAATTCCATTCGCCTTGCGTGCACCGTGGTAAGACCTCACTACCCGGGTGTGTGTGTGTGCTTGAAAGTAAACGGTTTATATTAATAAATGGTCGCGAGCGGGCAAAATGGGGAACGACTCACTGCCAGGGCAGAAGGAACCGTTTAAGACACGCGTACCGATGCAATTTAGTGGCAAGCGCTGAGTTCTAATGCAAATATAGCCAAATGAAGGGGGCAACACCAACATCTGCTTGTAAGATGGGGGAATAATGATCACCTCCCGTAACTCCCGTGTCTTCCCATCGAAGGGTGATATTTGTTTGTTGATTTCACGGAAAACTCTCGCTCCAAACGTAGGTGAGCTGGGAAAACCGAGCAAGGTGCAACGCCGGTGGAGCAAAACAGGTGTAGTTTACGCAAATAAATCGATGCTACTTTATTGGACAGATGGTGGTTAAAAGAGTTCTTGGGATGTTTTGGGAGTGTTTAAAGCACCGATCCCAATCACCATACGTAGCACATTGCGATGCTTGCTAAAGGCGACGGGCGAGCAGCTTCTCCGACACTAGCTTACCCCGCATGAATAAGTAAGGACGCTGCTATTCGCTGCTACGAAAAGAAAAAGCGTCGAACCATGGCCCCATGGCATTCTATAGATGCTAAATACACTTGACTTAATCTGCACCGACTAGCCGAGCGGTACATGAATTATTAAGATCGATCAAACAAAGCGGCTCACCGTGCTACTGCTGGGAGGACTAGAAGAGATATCCGTGCCGGTTGTAGCACTGCCGCAGCACTGCCAATCCTACCATTTAAAGTTTTTCATCTTGGCGAAATGAATATTGCATTAGGATTATATCCGTAAGCACCGTCCCGGACGGAGCTATGTATCATCGCGCTATTCTGAATGCAAATGTCTAACAACCGGCAAGGATCTTTGGATTTGGCCAAAGAAGCAAGGTATGCTGATGGATAAAACTATTAAGAGTATGCTCACTTTTTTCGGACGAGATTCCGGGAAATCATTCAAAGTTTCTTTGGAGAGTGTTAGAAATATGGTTAAACTTTGGCTTACACTGTTGACCTTTTTTCAGCGGGTGTGAGTGTCCCCTTGCTTGCTGACCGAGTTGGCGGAACTTTGGAAACACTTCGTAAAGAGCACTTCAGGAACTTGTTCAAATATTCATACTGACAAGGACCTCGGTTGACGACTTCAATCGTGCGGAGCGAGCGTGTCACCAAACAAAACGTTACCTCTGTATTTTTTTCTTTTCACGCACCACCTGTTCACGTCCAAATCCAACACCAAAATAACTGACCTACACTTTACTGCCCAGAATGGTGCTGATGATGACGTCGGCTCTGGGTAATTGAGGGGGGAGGGATTGGCGCGCACAGAAACACTAGCACCTTACTAGCAAACTTACAACACACCAAGCGAATGCGGCTCGGATCCTTGTCACTTGTGGCACACTACGGCGGTTTTAGCTTTGGTGTGCGACCCAGACCCACACGGCGTGTACCTGAAATGGCCGATGATTGTTGAATGAATGAACCGTGCTGAGATGAATATGTTTGAAGGGTCTGCCAAGCCCTTCAAAAGCGAACACCCCCAAACAGGGATGCATCGATGGAGCTCTCTCTCTCTCACACACAAACTCTCTGTCTCTCGCGCACGTTTGGTCGCATAAAGGTTTGGAGGAAGACAACCTTGAGAGAGAATACGCGCGACAGAGCGAAAGAAATCCGCGAGATGTAGAGAATGAGAGTACGTGCACCTAGCATGAGAAAGAGAGAATCATACACGCGGCACAATCATCAGTATCGCATGATTAATCCCCCAGGGCCACCCACCACAACCAACCCCACCCCCAGCCACCCTCACAGGAACCAGGAGTCCACAAGTCCAGGGTTTCGGAACAAAACCGGAGCTGGAGAACAGAATGGCAACAGCGTCCTTAATGGTCACTCCCAACTGCAGTCGCTGGACACAATCCGTGTCCAGTGAGAACGACGGCTAAACAGAAAAAAAAATCCAAAAAAACAACCAAACAAAAAAAGCCATGGTTGTGGTTTTAAGTCTGTAATAACATTTGAATAAAGTTCCCGTGTTGTTATGCTATGGGGACTTTTTTGAGGTTGCTTGGGCTCGTCTAAAAGTCCCGTCTTAGGTCCGGTCCGGTGAGTCTCCGTCACCAAAATGCCCGAATGTTTACACGAGACGGACAAAATGGGGGCCTTTTTTCCCCACATCAAAAGATTTCACTGAGCGAGCCACCCCGTGTGTATCAATGGCGCGCTGCTACAGCACGTACATTGCAGCAACGCAAAGGTAGAGACACACGCAGTAGGCCACGGGTATGTCTGGTGAGGGTTTTTTTTTTATCTTCTCTTGACATCTCATCGAGATCCCATATGTGTGTACAACACCTTTTGGATCATTGGGGGGCGCGCACACACCACGTACGCAACACGAGGATGTCAGTGCGTGTATATATATGGCAGCTGCATGTACGTAGAGGGCTGTCGTACACGATTACCTATCTGCAACCCACCAGCACTCCTCCCCCACTGGGGTTCGTTCCGTAAGATCCTTCACACGATGTCTGCCATCCAAAACATACACGTGAGCGAAGCGTTGCGACCCCTACTATCTGCACAAAATGATCGCGCCCCAACCGAACCACCGAGAAAACCACCTCCGAGTGGCCGTCTTCTGTCCCTTTTTGCTTTCGCTGATAAGCTGCGGAGAGGGTCAGACACACAAACACACGACATGTAAATGTTTTCAGTGCCAGACGCCCTAAAACAATAATAACGTGTTTTTACAGCAGTGTGTCGTATACGCATTCGTGTGAATCACGGGCCCCGCAGAGTTTAATGTTTTAGCGCTGTTTTAACCTACTAGATGGTTGCAATTTGTGGTCGCAATAAAGTCGCCCGAGACGACCAGCTTTACTGTCTCCGCTCCGGAACCGGATCCCCACCGGGTGGCTGTAGAACGGCACACAGAATGTTGGTATATGTTTCATTGTTTTTCCCCCCTTTTTCGCGCCGTCTCTCCACTGCGATACGCTTGTTTACACTTGCGCGCGTCAAACCTGTCTCGCGCGGAAGATCGCACCCGTTTCATAACACATCTCGGTGGATTGCTTCCTATCCCCGGCTTGGTGGCCGACAACGTTTAGATCGTGACAAAAGCACACATATCAACACTGCTTGATTAACACTTACACAACACAACACACACACACTCACGTGTACTCGAGGCAAGGATGTTGATGACGCGCGATCCATCAAACGTGTTTCCATGACAACGAGCACACTAGCACTGGATGCTACACATAGCGTAGAGAGCAGATTAACTGACCAACTTTCTGACGGCAAAACCTCCCCCGGCACACCCTACCCAAGCAAATGATAATGCAAGTGATAAGGGGACGCTTTTACCCGGACGAAACCCATCTCCATCTGCACAGACAAAAAAAAAAGGGAGAAAACCCCCCTGAAAAGGTAAATGGCAGAGGAAAAATGTCTCCCGCGAACGCTAAAGGATATTGAACAAGATAAACAAAATTTGCCTCATTTCCTTTTGCAAGCTAAAAGTTTTCTCTCTTTCTCTCTCTCTCTCTCCCTCGCTCTCTCGTAGCATCGCTATGTTCAACAATAGACACAAAAATGATGCTTCCTATCATTTTACTGCACCAACCCAGGTGGGTGGGTTGCTAGGTAAAATTGTGGAGAAAATGCTGATGCTGATTGCGCGGGAGAAAAAAAATCAACAACGAACAACTTGACCTGAGATTTGGCTATGCCAACATCAGGAGGGGTGGAGGAAGGAAGAGGGGTATACCGGGGGGTTCAAAATTCCCTTATGGGAGTGCAAAAAAAAACACACACTCAATACCACAATTCCCGGGGAAAAGATGTCGATTTCAGGCAGCTCCAGAACGACCAGAACTGCGCCCCCCGTGTACTGTGCGATCCGATGGTTACTTTGTTGTAATGTGTTAGTTGTTTCTCTCTTAAACTTCCCTCACTCGCCAATATTATTGTTTGCATTCTTTTCTTTAAGGCGGTCGGTTCGCTTGTACACTGACCTCCACGAAGTCTTTCCAACCCCTTATTTTTCAGTCCCGTTCGCACCACTACACACACTCTTGCTCTTGGCCGCTTTTCGATCCCTCGCGCTCTCTTTCTCTCGCACGCACTCGCTTCACTTTGGGGTGGTTTGGGGGATGACGATCCCCTTTAGCACCTGAGGGTGTACACACCAGAACTCACTTTGGGTTCTCTTACACGACGTGTGCAGCTTCATCAACTCCCGCCCGCCTTACGCCATGCTCGGGGTGGCAGATGATCTAATAATGGTTGATGCTACACATTATGCGCTCCTTGCAAAACACAAATGCCGCGGAGGATGCGTCGCCTTCGTGTGCTAAACGTTTCTGGCGAGCCTGGCGTTTGGGTCAGTACGCTGGAGCACCAGAAACCGTTCGGTTTTGGTCCACTCCGCACCGTGTGCGAGAAAAGCGACAATGGGAGCTCACCGATGGGGCCAATCGGGAGAGATAACCGAATTCTCATCAAGAAGAGATAGAAACACTACAAAGTCATGCACGCACTGCAGTGCGTACCATAGTTATAGGGGAAGCCCGCATCATTAAGAATATGGTAGGTTAATGTTAACCCAACATTAATTGAAGCCCTGATTCTCTGGCATCTCGTGCGAAGATCGTGCGTTCATTCAAATAATGTATAAAAAAGTATTATATGTAACCGAGATTGCATTTACGGAGTCATTTTATTAAGAAAATGTTACTAATTTTTTTCTAGAAATTATTCTAATTTAATATAATTGCATCTGGAAAAATTGTTAAATTTATCTGGATACTATAATAATACTACGGATTTTACTGACATTATTTCAATATAATTGCAAAACATAAATAATAAACAGTCAATTTACGTTTAACGCAACGAATACTACTATCACGCGACACACTGTACGATCCATCCCACATGACCACCTTTTTTTTGGTGAAACGCACCCTGTGTATCAATTTCTCACGTGTAGAGAATGCGTGAGAAAGCAATGAGAACACATGCCACGAACCTTCTCCACTTGGCTAGTAAATCGCTCCCCAACAGTAGAGCTAGTGTGAGAAACAGAGAGAAGCGCCATCTCAGTAAACAACCCGCTTTTTCTAGAGAAGCGAAAACAATCCACTCACCCTTACCTCACCCTTACCTCACCCTTATTTTGTCCACCATTTTACTCACCCTGATTTACGCACGCAGTGAGGTAAACGTTTGGGGTCTTCTTGATTCCATTCGCATAAACACAGTGCGTTTCATGTTTTCTCGTCAGGTTTCGCATTTCTATTTCTGTTCGTACCGGGGGGAGGCGACTTCAGTGTTAACTATGATTGACACTCCGCAAAGAATTGCAAAGGGTTGAAAGATTCCACACTTTTAGCACTACTACTCGCATCACCCCAACACGTTGCCATGGATACCATTTAAAACAATCTGCCTGACTGTTTGTTCCACAATTACAAGAACGGATGAATTCAAAGGGTTTTTCCCTTTGCAGGTTGAAGGTGTGAATCAATTGCACCGTGGGCAGGTTTTTGCTAATTATTATTTATATATTTTACGCAAATTACTTTCACTTGTGAGTATTCTTTGGCTAGAGGAAGTCGACAGATTTGAAATCATAATTTACTAAACCTATTATGCATTACTAATGCCGGCATGTACCGACCCTCTAAAGGTGCCTTTTATGGGTTTATGAATGAAAGAATCATTTGAAATGCCATTTCACTAGCGCACACGTTCGGACCGAATATTTGTCCTGGAGTTCGAGTATTTAGAATTCCGTCACAATTTCCTCCTCTTCATGTCGTCTAATCGGATCTCCCTTCAGTAAGGCGATTATCATACTGTAAAAGAAAGAGTTTTTGGTTGGCTTTCAAGAGAATCGCACTCCCACTGTATACTCACCAGTAAAGATAAACGAAGAAGATAATCAAATAAAAACCCAATCCTATCATGGTGTCCCGCAGGTGTTTCTTCACCATGCCTCGGTTGTGGATCTCGGCCGGATCGTAAATGCCAATGTTTCCGGCAGGCACACGATACTGTTCCCACACGAGCCAACCCACCATGGGCAGGTTCACCAGGCACAGGACCCAGTTACCATGAATGAGCAGCAAGAAGGTCAGAAACCCATGGGCAGCCAGCTTGGGAATGGACCAAAAGTTGAGCTTCGAACAACATTCCTGTGCGTTCAGATAATCACATTCCAGATCGGACAGTATAATCAGCTGCGAATATTAATAGTGTTAAGGAAACCCACTGCCAGATTTGGCGCATTCGGTATGCTAAATATTGGAAAAGGATACGTAGTAAATAAGCAGAAATAGGATGGCACCCGTGATGAACAGCGCTAGCGCAAAGACCAACGTTTCCGGAAACATTTTATGCCGTTTTCTTATCCTATTTACATAAACAGATGGCGTCAATAGCACTAGCGGGACACTTGGAACTCTCCCGCACTTTCTCGTACGCTAAACGATGTACTTTTCATACATCTTTTCGAGCCAATTACTTATATGGAAGAAAAATTTGCTGCACCAAGCAGCAATTGTTTTCCTTTCTGTTTGTTGTGACAGTTCCGAACGCACGCAGGGAAGCTCAAGGTGAAGAGAAATTAGGTGAGCGAAATGCTGTCATTAGGTCCTTATTAACCTTGGTGCGATGTATTTTGTTCGTTGCGATGATTTTAAGTCCAGCGTGAATAAACTTCGTATTTTACAAACAATTTCTACACATTCTTAATATTAACGTTCGCAACTAGCATATTATTGTGCTTTACATGCTTAAAATGTCTTATTCAATAGCTAAGCTATTTTTGTTCGGATTCAAAATGCAACCAAAGGAAGACACACATTTAAATTCGCAACAAGATTCAGAAGGTATGGAAATTTAATGAATAGATTACCCGAGGAGCTTTTAAATACAAAAAAATCGTTAGCTTGGCGTCGTTTTACGTATCCTGCTCAGCTCTATTCCGATAGCGTCAGGTTGAAAAGGAGGGGCGACTATTTTAGATTCATTATACAGCTAGGAGAGTATGCGTAGGTAATGACTTTCCTCAAAGGACTTTACGCAAAGGCATTAGAAACTTAACGATAGGTAACAAATATTCGATCGCTTGTTTGCTTCGTTTCAACTGGCATTCACTTCCACGTTATTCAACCAATATGCAATCCCTATTCTAAAACACGTTGCACTCACTGTCACTGTTGGTTGTGCTGTATGTCAGTGAGTGATGAGATTTGAATACAATAGCAAACAGGAGGACACACGTTGTGAGAAGCGTCGATTAAGTTGCGTGCTTAAAGATCCAGCAGAACAGGTTTCGTATCCTTGGCACACTTCAGTATCGAATGCATTAGCTTCACGAAACCGGTATCTTTCGGTTTCTCGAGCCCACGGAGCAGGCGATTCTTCATTACCGCTACAAATTCCCGATTGCTCAGCTGTCCGTCCACTGTGGAAAGGTTAAAGAGAAGCCATTTAATTAAGAACCTTCCGCAAGATGGCAAGTAGTTCTCTTCGTAGCTTTACGTACTGTTTTCATCGAAGATCGTGAACACAACATCAATCACGTGGCTGGAAAGCTCCACCAATGCCACCGTCCTGGCGACGTGCTTCAGCGTATCCTGATCAATCGAAGCACCAGCAATGTGGTAAAACGTTAGCGCCGTGTCCACGTCATTGATATTGTTGAGAAAGTGGAAAAAGTTTAAGTAATCCTCCTTCGAAATGCCCGATCCATGATCACGGAACCTAAACAGGGCGAATCGATTAAAATTGTTTTCTACTTTAAAGCACGCAAGAACAACTTCATCCTTACCTCTTCTTCACACGCTTAATCTTCTTCACTTTCTTCTTCTGTGGATAGCCGGCGTACGCTAGCAGCAGTTCGGCAAAGTCCGCCTCGCTAATGTTGCCATTCTCGTCCGGGTTTTTGCGCAGAAACTCGAGCGTTAAAATTTCACGCTGCAGCTGCTGCTGGAAGTCAAGAAACTTCTCGATCGTCAGCTTCTCGTCATTCTTCGGTCCGAAGAAGTAGGTCGTCAGGGCTGAATTAACACCCTGTTTTCGCACAGGAAGTTTAACGCAAAACAACCAAACAAACAAACAAAAAACCGGAACCGAAGGAAAAGGGAAACCAAAACAAAAAAAAACAAAGATCCCATTAATTCAGCATCAATCTTTTAGATAGTAAAATTACTTTTTTTACTTTAAACGTGTTGCCCGTGTTCGCGTGATCTCTGTGTCTATTACCAATACTCGTTTGCTGCCGGATCAGGTTGGCAACCTTTTCAAACTCTTCGCTGTCGACGTCACCGTCACCGTTCAGGTCGAACATCCGGAAAGCAATTTCAAAGTGCCGCCGGGATGCTGTGGATGGAAGCAAAAAGGGGAAAAAGAAACAGAACGAGAGGGAAGAAAAAGCAAACAGAAATGGGAAGAGAACAATGTTTAGTAATATCCAAACTCGACAAGTAATATTAACTGTAAAGTAGTAAAAAGAAGTAGCAAACATACAGCGAGAGAACGTAAGAAGAATAATAAATGTATAAGACATTAAAAAGTGAACGTACAAGAAGTATAGTACAGGAAGAGAATGTTATCTAATGTTTCTAACCAAAACAAAAACCAAAAAAAAACATACAAAGACTGAACAAAAAAATCATTCATCTACAGAGAGTTGATCAAAAACACTAGACACACAAAAGAAGTGAATTTAGTACCAACAAAATAGACACATAATAATCAAACAACCTCTAATACGCAAACCGCAGCCACCACACCGCCGATACCTTCGCTTCTGTTATGTTCCATGTGAGCTTTAAATGTATCGTTAAATATGCAAACACAAAGAAAAAGCGGCCAGCAAACATCTTGAACCAAACTACCGATACACAAACGCAAAAGGTACGCGCAACAGCCTGCACAAATCACTATCTCTACATGTAGCGCGGAAAGCTCTTTTGCTTGCGTGTTCTTACTGGTGTGGAGGACCGCTCCACAACGACGAGATTTTAGCTCCACCATATAGCGTGTTCCGAAAAATGGATCAAAAATTGCTTTATTTCCTTTTCCTGTTCCCAAAAGTGAACGCGAAAAACCCGCCCGGCGTAACATAAAACTGCCACCCTTTCCCTGCGCTACGGATGTCCGTACAGCTTGAAAGCTTCGGTGGCGATGTTTCGTTCTAAGGGCGCAGCACACAGGAAATTGCCTCATCTGCTACTACCACTGGGAGGGGATTTCCGTTTGACCGAGCGAACCGACCACCGAACCGATGATGACCGATGACGTTACGGGAGCGTAATTAATACCCAAAAAAAAAAAAGGCAAACCCTGCAATCCTGGCCACAGCAACGAGCAACAATATTTCGCCGCCCTCATTTTCTGGTCAGTTGCTCGTCTCTGTATGTGAAAAAAAACTCGCTTTGCTGATGGAGTTAGCAAAACATGCTACGCTATTTCGAATGGAAGAAGTAGCACAAACGACGATGCAACCTTCAGCTTAACACAAACATGAAATACGACCAACTAGGTACAACCCCGATCCACATCCCCCGTATTGCCCCAACGATTTGACACCCCGTTTAAAAGGCGGTGTTCTATTTTTAGCGCTTCGGTTTTAAGGACACTCCCGGCACGGTCCCGGTCACGGTGTGGTAATGGGTAGTGGGGTGCAGCAGTTTCCTGTTTCCTGGCATCAAGGAAAAAAAAACCGCTCCCAGAAGGACAACGACGTTCGTCGTTAGCAGAGTCAAACGCTTCTTTCCGTTCGCTTGGTCGAAGAAGAAAGGTTGCATTAGATGCAGAATGCAACAGAATGGACAGAAGAAAAAAAAACGACTACAACAAGAGAGAAAACAAATAGCAACACCACATTCTGGGCCAACAACGCTGCCTGACATTCAAGAGTTTCCTTTCCGTGAGGTTTTACTTTTTTTTATTTTTGGTTCCTCTCATCCGGTTCACCGAGCGCACCCGAGAAACAAATGGAACGGAAAATGCACGTCGACGAAAGGCACGGCCAACAAAAACATCGGCCAGCATATGACAAACCCACGGGGTACGCTTCCCCCGTTTTCTCCCCTCCACGCCCCCTGGGTAGGCAAGGCCCGTTCCGTTTTGTTCCGCCTGCTGGCACACTGTCTGGAAAGTTCGCCATGTAGTGGTGTGACGTTGGATGATTTTTTTTTTTTTGCTATTCCCATGCCGACCGAAGAGCTTTCGCTTTGATAAGGAAGGATGCAATTTCGGTTCGGGCTGTGTTTGTGGTACACACGTACACATGTGCGTGTGTGCGCGCGCGCGCGCTTCTGGCGTTCGGGAAAGCTTAGCGTTCGTAAACAGTGTACCACTACCAACGGAAAACGGAAGGCATCTACGTGGAAAGGATCGTACGTACGTCATCCGAACGGCTTCCTCTCTTGTGTGTTTTTTTTCTTTTTGCAAACACACTTCAAACAGTGCCTGGCCCACGGCACAACACAAAGCAAAACAAACCGCACACGGTAAGATAGAAAGGGGAACTGGGAGGAAAGGGGAAGATTCCGGGTTCCGGTTGTATGCAAACGGCTGGTGCAAACGGAACACAGCGTGAACATTCCTCGATGCCACACGATGCCAGCGGCAGCATGACCAGCATTCCAGGAATTTCGCGCGCGCAGGTCACAATCGATACGATGGAGACGCCTAGTGTTTTGTACGCCGATAGCGATAGAACCAGGAAAACTTGTGGCACAACTACAAGAAAAAAGGGTGAAGAGCGAGAAGGGAAACAAAAGGGATAAATGGATGAACGAACTCTAGGAAACCGAAGCACCGACAACAGCGAAATGGTGCAAAAAGAAAATTTTGTAGCGAAACCAAAGCGAGCAACTTATAGAGGAAGAGACAAGGAAGTTACTGAAAGCTCGGCTCAGCTCAGCATTGTTGCCGGGTTTTTGTTTTTTCGGCACTGATTAACCAACCCATATACTTTATCCCACGTTTAGGCTTTCTTGCAAAAGCAAATGAATACTGACACGAGTGGAACGTACGTAATGGGCGGATAATGGCAAAATCGTGTGTCGATTACGTTGATTATGGTGATAATATGGAGCAATAAAGGCAAAAGGGGAACTGTGGGAATTCGCTGGATGTACCAGGAAACGGTGGAAACGACCCACCAAAGGAACAGCTCGGGACGGAACAGAACAATGCACTCCGTGTAACATTTAAAATAGAACTTGGCGTGACCTTGAAGCACCAACAAGCAAAACAAAAAACAACTTCTTGGCTACGGTGGTGACATGAAACGCAAACCCGCATAAACAATCAATTTTCATTTAATAGGGCTTGAACGCAAAACAAAAAAACCAAAACGCTGATCGATTTAAAGCGCAAATTATGCTCGTTTGGAACAAGATCAACAACAAAAAACACAGTTCTGTGTGCGAGTTGAACTTAATTAGAACAGAGCGCAAAAACTTTACTGGAGCTAGATACTGAACAAAAAACATGGAACGTATTAACGGCCAAGCAAAGTGGGGAGTATAGTTCTGGTGTATCCTTCCCGGTGGGATTTATGCCCCGTCATCAAACTAATCATACACAGCCACGTATGATGGATCGGTCGTGATTCCCGTACCGCAACTCCGCGCCATTCCAGCGGGGAATTTCGCTCGCCTTTTCTAGCTTAATAGAGAGAGCCCGCCGTCCGGTACACGCATGGAAATCCTTCCCTAATTAGATCAGAATCGTTCGCAAGCACGCAAGGCCATGGGCAAGGGTAGGTGGAACGTACCACAGAGCACCAAAAAGGATGCGCGTGTGAATTGTTGAAAAAAAAAACAGAAACTTTCATTTCGATCAATCTAATCAACAACGAGAAGCGACTCCATCGAACAACTCATCGAACAACAAATCGTCGTATCCGCCCCAATTTCGTTCCATCAACTTATGAATGGTTCTTAAAACAATCGAAAGCCCTGCACGGTACTCATTCGTCTACAAAGTGTCTACACACGGATCCCTAATGTGCCTAGTGTGCCGATAATTTATGATCCGTTCATGTGCTGGATTGATGCCAAAACGCAGCCTCCACCACCAAACCAAACGTTGGCGGCGGATGTGCCGAAAAGTGGAGCGAATCCAGCAGCCTCACACACACACACACACACGCACACGTACATTGAACGTGATCGAAAGTGAATGTTTTGACTCATCCATTTGCAGCGACCTCGATTATTTTCTTCCCACACAAAGAGGCGCTCCTGGGCAATAGGAGGGGAGAGAGAGAGATGTGGCGCGGACCTCTTTTTCCTTTTTGTTGGTGTGAATCAATTAAATTCTCAGGCCACTCCATCAAACAAGACTTCTTGTCGATTCTGTGGGCCACGTCTACACGCATCGCACGTTTTTTTCTTGCTTGTTCAGTGTTCAGTGCTATAGTCCCGCCGTTTTGGCTAGCAGCCCACCCAAAAGTGGCGCCAAACGGCGAGTGTTCGGTCCTGCTATTCTGCCTGCTTGGCTGTACACTCGATGTGGCCACAAAATTTCGTATTATCATCGAGAATGTACAAACGCGATGCTTTCGAGCATCCCCGCCGTTTGCACCATGCCGGGACGAGATATTCCATTTGGCGAACATTCGGAAGCTGGGAAGGTGGTCCGACTACGGAGAAGAAAAGAAAGACGAATTAAGCGTTTTAGAGGAGAAAGTGAATGCGATAGTAGTTTCCGTGGTTTGGAAACTCTTGTTTCTATATGCGTGTGAGCAGAGTTCGCACACTAGTGCACCAGGCAGGTCCGGGAAGCGCATTCGGTCGCTTCGGTGTTCGCTGCTGTTGATATCGTCGTCCTTTCCGATAGCGAGTCACAGGAAGCCACACACAGCCATAGGGGGTCGAACACAACACACACAATATCCCCCCTTTTATTCCTTGCGCGAGTGTGCGTGAGAGCGCTTTTCCGAACAGAAACAGCAACACGGCGCTGTGTGCGTGCGTTCCGATGCGAAGGATGTGTAGGATACTCTACACAAAGGGCGCACGATAAACCGATGGGAAACGGACTTGGGGGTTCGCATGTCTCTGGGTGTGTGTATAGGTACGCCAATTGCAAAACCCGAACACACGGGTCGTCCACCACACCGCGGGCACTGGGAAGCATTTGAACTTCGGCCCTGCTGCATTCAACAAGGTGGTGGCATCGGTTCCACAACACGTAGCGCTGGCAGCCGTTTTGCGTACAGCGCGTAAGCTAACCTCCAACATATACACAGGTTGCACACAGTTGCTTGATAAAGGAACCGCGCCAACCCATGTGGACTGTGGTGCGGAACGGCTTGTTTGGTGAATCAATCCCACAGTGTGTGTTCGTCGTGATTAAAACCTAAACCACTCACAGCGCCTTTCTGTCCACGCAATCGATAAGAAAAGCTTCCCCTCTCGGCTCCCTCTTCACGCCCAACGGGCAAAAGTGCGACGGTGAAGTGCAATCTCTTTATCAGCTGTAAATCATGACTCATCCTTCAGTAGCCTTCCTAAAGGGCGTAAAGTAAAGAGAAAGAAGGAATGCTCAGGGGAGAGCAAAAAGGGATTTATGTCCTTTTTCTGCTCAACGCTTTAAGCTTTCGGCTGATAGTGCGAATGTGGTTGTGTGCATCGTGTCCGCGTTGTACGTTGTACGATACGATCAATCTTCCAAAAAGGACCGAAGACGCATCGATTTGCGCGATTGGTGATTGTGCGTTGATTTCACGATGCGATACGGTGCACGGTGCAAGTAAATGTTGCCTTTACAATTTACTATCAATCTTGCTCAGTAAAACAAATCTAAGGAGTGTTTTAAAAGTACCAAAACAAATACACACTCGTGGGAATAAATTCTCAACACTCAGTAATTTACCTTTCCTTTTTTGTCACTTAATTAATGCGGATGAAGAAATGCTTTTTAAGCGATATTTCCCTCTTATTGAACAAAAACTTCAACTTTAAGCTTTTTGGAACTCCATTTCGTTCCACTACACTTCAATCCAATTAACACACGGTGTGCCGTTCAAGCACTGTTTGCAAACAAACTCAACCAAACAACAGCCCCCGGGAAACGATCCCCGTTGGTTCGTGGAGGGGTGATTTTCCCTCTTGTTTTCCCCAACTATAGCCCACTAAATCCGACACAAAACACGAAACACGGGACACACCAACTCTGCGTGTCAAAAGCACGGAGACAGGCAAAACGGTGCCACTAAGCAAAGAAAAAAAAATATCCGGAGCCCGCGCGAAGGAGTTGAACAGTTTTAGGTAAAAACAAACAAACAAAAACCCTTTTCCCGCTCTCGCTCCATTTGCCAACGGCGGGGCGAAAAAAAAAACAAATCCCTTGACACACAGTGGACACACACACACACACTCCTACCCCGTGTGATCGTCTGTTTTCGACTTTACGTTTCGCAAGGGACGAACATTTTAATGGCTCAATTAGGGGATGAAAAGCTATCATCACCACCGAAAGGGGTTTGGCCGTGTGCAATTGTTGTTCCACCACTGTTTCGACCCAACCGCCCTTGCTTCATACAGTGGGCCGCGTAATATTTTCCCTCCGTTACAGCTTGGGCATTGTGCTCACCAGTAATAGTGAAAAGTGCGCAAAGAATGTGTCCGTGGTGTAGTGTCTAAAAAGAAAATAAAAAACCTCAATCAGTGTAAGACCTTCCATCCTGCTGGGGATGTGACGAGCCGAATATTCCAGGCGTTCCGTGATTCTCGATGCGAGTGCACAATGTTCCACAAGTCCACCTTTCTGAAGGGTGCGGGTGTTGCCGCAACGGCACTGTGTCCCGGTGGTGCCGGCAGCATAGGACCGGCTGGTGGTGCTTGTTCCACCGGTACCAGCGGTGGTTCCATGGGTGAGAAGCAACGGTTGCGCAAAATGCATCTACTGCTGCCACCGGTCAAGCAGCTGCTCACCAAGCGGCGGTGCTACCTGTGCATTAAGATTGCCGTACTGGTCGTTGTGTTTGGACTGTACTTTATGCTGCTGCTTCGGGAATCGATGAGTGCCCTGACGGGTTCATCCTCCTCCTCCTCCTCCTCCTCCTCATCGGGATCTTCCGCACCGTTCGCGTCCTCGTCGTCGATGCCCTCGTTTGCGGCACTGGCATCACGCGCTGGGCTTACGAAACAGGCTGGCGGCGGAAAGCTAGATGGGGTAAGTTTATTTCTTTATCTCACACCGATTGGTATGCGGTGGCTACATTATTTAAATCATCACGATTCGCAAACACATGCGATCATCGTTACGATCATGGTTCAATCAGCCATGGTCTGGGGATAATGTTGTCATATCGTAAATAAATTATTCTACTCCTATGAGGCAAACCCCCGGGGCAGAAATTCCCATTCTCTCTCACTCTATCTCTTCAACCATCATCATCACCATCGATCACTCCCAGCGGATAGACAATGCCACTAAAGGGACGGGCTGTAGCCTTTCAGGAGCTACCACACATGGAAGGATAGCATCATTAATGGAAGGAAACCTTCATCAGTCGCACCAAACGGGACATAAACCATTCTTTTTTGTCCCTTCACACACACACACGTTCTTACACAACAGTAACAAACAACAACAAAAAAAAGCAGTCCGCCCATATAATGTCCCTCATTGGTTATCAAAAGGATCAGCACACACACACACAGCCAGGGAAAATATTTAAACGGCAGTTGGAAAACGACTTTCACGGGCCCTAGTGCTTGCAATCGACAGCCACATGTCTATTGGGTTCGGAAACGTTAAAGCTCGTTAAATATTTAAATGCGAATTTCTATCCCTGGGAGCTTCACTCCGCAGCTTCTGTACAGGGGCAGGATAGCGAATCTATGAGTTGGTTCGAACGTTAAGTTTGCAAATGCCTCTTGCTCTACTCTTCAACTTGGAAACACGACAGACAGGGCAGTTCATTGGTGGAACCGTGTGGTTTGGATAATGAATAATATAAAGAAAGCACATACTGGGGGCTGGGACACAGCTCACCACTAAAACCCAACAAAATCCATAAGAAACAACCACGAGCCTTCACGAGGCTTTCTGCAATGAAAATGCAAAACTACTTCAATTTCCTGTCGCCGTCGCTGCATTGTCCCCCAGTAGCGGGGACAGACACACACACACACACACAACCACCATCGTGATGATTCACGCTCCATTCTTTGCGGAGACACTGTGTCGCGGCGATGAAAAGTTGATGGATATTTGGCCTTCGTTACAGCTGCACGGTCGGGGGGGCAAGCACGGTAGTAATGCGGTCGGTGCCGAGGGGCGACTACCGCGACTACCGCTGAAGATGATGGCGGCCGTCGGCGGTAAACAGCGGCACCAGTTTCCACCGCAGCAGCAGCCATCCGATGGTAGCAACCATTCCACGCTGAATCCGGTGTACGAGTACTCGGACGAGATGAATGCCGCCGCCGAGACGGACTTTAACGAGCGGCGCATGATGCTGTGGAACGTTTGTGCCGACCATCGCATCGTCGGCAAGTATCCACCGAATGCGTGGGAATTTTTCATCTCACCCGGCCACGGTATCGCGTGGTGCAACATCTTCAAAGCGGCCAGCAGCACATGGATGTACTATTTCAACATACTCGGTAAGAAGCGGATGTGACAGCGGGGATGCCACGTGGGGGGGCTCATTTTTAATTCGAGTCCTTGTGTGGTGTACCTTTACAGGTGGATACAGTGTGCAGTACCTGCAGCGCACGAAGGCATCACCGATCGATCTCGCACGGAAACGTTTTCCACGGCCCACCGCTAACGAGCTGAACGATTACATCTCCAACACGATATCGTTCCTTATCGTCCGGGAGCCCTTCGAGCGGTTGCTCTCGGCCTATCGCAACAAACTCGAGGGATGTCGCAACAAATACTACAAGCTGCTCGGTGAACAGATCGTCAAAAAGTTCCGCAAAGCGCACCCACTGAAAGGAGCGGTAAGAATCCGGCAAGGAGCCTAAAGATGTTTTGGTTTTGATTGGCGATTTTTCTGTTTTTTTTTTTTTTGTGATAGAAAACACCCCACGGGCCAACGTTTCGTGAGTTTCTGCAATTTCTCGTCAGCCATTACCGTTCCGGTGGACGGTTCGATGAGCACTGGAGCCCAGTATACTCGTTCTGTACGCCCTGCAGCATCAACTTTACGCTTATCGCCAAAATGGAAACGTTCCAGCGGGACAGCGAGTACATTATACGGCAGGCCGGGCTGGAAACGCTGCTGCTGAACAAGATGCCCCGGTACAAGGCACGCTGGATAACGAACCGATCGGCAAGCGATACGCGGAATCTTATACCGAGGTAAAGTCTTCCTCATTTTGCTGTCCTAATTATACGTTACGATTAATGTTATGCTCGATATCTCTCTCTCTTCATATCGACAGATATTTCGCACAAATTGACGAGAAGCTGCTCACGGATGTGTTGGAGATTTACCAGCTGGACTTCGAGCTGTTTGGGTACAACAGCACCAAGTACTACAGCTACGTCCAATCGCCCGACTATGGATAGCCAACGATCGGCACGTGAAGGCGCGGCTATTACTTAAAAGACTAAGCAAAACCAACAAAACAAGCTGGCAGTGAACAATACCACCACGTGTAGAGATCGAATCCCGTCGAAAAGCGACCGGAAATAGGGTGTGTTGGTGTAAGAGTGTCGATAGAAATGAAAGTCGCGTAGAAAATTGTGTTACGAATCAACCGAGATGAATGTTTTCCTTATACAACCAACAAGTATACACCGATATATATATATATTATATATACACCACAAACAACACAATTCTTCATTTATTGTGGGTAGAAAAGATAATGTACCAGATCGAAACAGAACGCACGTGTAAGAGTGTATCCTCTTGGAATATCTTGGAGTAGTTCTATTTTCGTATACCGATACAAACACATGCTGACCGTGATAATGTAGTTCGTCGTACATTTTGCGTTCGATTCACCGCTAGAAAATTAATACTACCTAAGAAACGTGTGATTTGTGCTAACTGGACCTGATTTGACCTGCGTTTTGTTTCGGTTTTAGGTGATTAGGTTAGGAACTGTTCAGTACGCACGACACTAGCTTTGTAACGTGAGAGAGCTTACGGATTTCCGATGATGGAAACATTTTACCACCGGACAAAACGCAAAACACCTGACCGATAACGACACACCCAAACGCGAGGTGGTAGTGTGTAGGCAAGTAGTAGCAATAGCAGCGACGATTCGATGCAACTTCTCAATGCTTGTTCTGCAATCATGTTTTCTCCAACTCCACGATCTATTGCGTTCGTTCTTAACAAACGGTTCATTTAATCGCAGACAAAAGGGTGACAACAACAAAATGTGCCCCAGAACAGAACCCACTGTAGTTGGAAACGGAAAGCCCCCCGCCCGTTCGAGGATTAAAAGTGCCAAACGCGAATGTTAAGAAAACGATGGAAAGCCTGCGATGAGGACGATCGTGCAGAGGTGATACGAGTTGCAATACGAATGACACAACGGTGGTAGAAAGCGTAGAGCCGCGCAACACAGCAAAACTCCCTTTTAGCGCACAAACGTTTGAGATGATACAGTTGGACAGATATATAAGGATATGCTGTGAAAGTAGTGAATAACACATACAGAACTAATCTTTCCATCCCCGTCACGTGGCGAGATGAACGAACTGGTAGTGAACAATGTAGACGGAGAGGATAGGAAGGGCTCTGATAAAGAAGCGTAATGTTTTGTTTTTGAATATCCCTTTAAAAAACGGAGAACTTCTTTTCTCCCTCCCCGCGAGAAGAGGGAATTGATCCGGTCATGAGTACGCGTCTAGAATAGTGACGAAATATTTACACCCAACAACTCAAATGTAATTGCACCGAAAGTAGGAACACTTCGCAACTTCGTGCGATAGTCGTTTGATGTTGCACCCTCCCCCCCCCAATAGTGCGTCATTAAAAATTGTAACGAAAAACCTTTCACGTGGGCGACAAAATGAGCCATGAAAACAAAAAAAGCATAAGGAAGAGACTAATAATGGCCGTGGAGGAAAGGCAAATGTAGCGAGACGAGAAAACAAAACTAGCGCGAGTGGATGATTTTGATAAACATATTTAAATAACGTTCGGAAACCGAAAAACAAAACGAAAAAGAACAAATCAAAATTCTAAATTTTGAACCAATATGTACTTGATTTACGTGTTTCTTTGCCACCAAGAAGAACGAAAAAAAAAACGTTTAAAGGGACAAGAACTCGAATACTTATCGTGTAACGGTGTAGCTAGAGGCACAAGAAAAGGGAGAAGAATTTGATAGGGAAAGCCAAAAAACAAAACCATATTTCCGGATTGTAAAGGAAACGCAACGGAGCGAAGGTGAGTTTGCGAAGGGGAAATATAACAAAACCAACCTTGATGCTAGTGACTATATAAAAACACTACACGTTATACACACATAAAAAATATTATAACAAAAGGAAAAAAAAACAACATTTACAACCCTCTATCTTAATCTGTAAATCAATTTAACACTGTTTCACAACAACCAAACCGAACGGAATAGCATGAAATAAACGATTATTAGTACACGATGTAACGATGTTTGACATACAAGACAAAACAAATATAAGGAGAGAAAAACAAATACAAATGGAACGAGAACAACATTGAGTAAGAGAAACCCACTGTCAAACGGCAATAGAATGAGATAACACATAAGGAAAAGCATTCAATGATAATATATAAATCTCCATTGCGTGTGAACAAGAGAGAATAAAAGAGATGCACCATACAGCTTACAACAACAGTAAGGTAAAACGAAAACAAACTTCTATCCACACAATTGAAAACAAACAACAACCACAAAGAAAAACGGTTCATACATAGATATAAAATACCAAAATATATGATCCATTGTCGTTGTCAACCATGTACCTTTGATATTTCAAACAATATCCCAACATTCAAAAACGAAGAATAACGAACAAATTTAAATACAAAACATGTACGAATAAATTGAATCTGAATAATCCCACTACTAGACGACAGGTTAACAATGGGAAGGTATAAGACAAAAAAACTATTCTACAGTTCAGTAACACATCAGTAACACACTTTAGATGAAAACAATTCCACAACAAAAAAATATCTGCATCGATAAATAAATACCAAGGATCGCTCGCTAACCACTTCACGCAAACAAATAGAACAACCACAACAACCGCAAAACAGCAAATACCCACGAGGTTCGTGCGAGGGCAACAGCCAGCTACAAGTGGTAGGTTAGCGCAACAAGGCGAACGTTGCAAGAGTGTTGGATGTCTACCGATCGAGCGCAACAAACAGGTCGATAGAATAATGCATGATACAATTTGGATAGACTGATTCAATAAAAGTACGAAGCAAAGAACCGGTTCCGTTGTCGTTTAATCTGGCGGTTCAAACTATTTCCTTTACAGTTCTTTTTTTTTCCTCACAGCATTCCGCGCTCATTTACAGAGATACAAGGTGTTGGGAAAAGGCACAATACAACAGCGTGACATATCGGTTGTACTTACTCGACAGGACGGTCAGCAGGAAGATGTAGTCGGAGAACGAAATAAGCCCGTACGCACCGAGCTTGTAAAAGATGCTATCGCTGTCCAGATGGAGATCCAAACGGCTGGACACGCTCTAGAAAAGGAAACACCAACCGGAAACGGAACGGAATTAGTGATCGAAACCGTGGTTCACCGCTTACATGCTACGGAAGTATTTCTATGTTAAGAAAAACCAAAGGCATTGCGGAGCGAGACAGGCGTAGTAGTTGGGAAACGGGGGTAAACGGGTTGGGAAAACTGTTAAGTGAAAGCAAAGCAGAATAGAGTAGTAAAGTTAAACTTTTTTTATTTTAATTTCAATCAGACTGGGACGCTGGGACGCTTGTACGCTAGGTAAATAGGGGAAAAGGGAATGGATGGAGTGAACAGGAAGAGGGAGGGAAAAATCATTTCCAATATTTATCACATAAACAATTGCTAACAGAAATCTATACTGTGGCCACTCTCGGCTCTGCTTGAACGGAGGAAAACTGCCTTTTTAGTACAACAGCGTTATTATTATTTTAGTACAAACAATGAATAATGCATTTTCTTGTGCATCATGTGTTTTTGCTCCAATTGATTCCCCACAAACTAGCAGAACGAGGAGAATTAGAATAGAAGTATTGATTAAACAGCAGCTAACACTAGTTAAATATAAAATCGCTTAATAGATAGAAACCCCTATAATATCACTAACAAATAAACGGTGTGTGCAATTGATTATCCTATTTCAACGACACAAAATGCACACACTTTAACACGCTGGTGGTGGCAGGTTACGCTTTCAACCGCGCATGTTTAAACAAATCACACCGAAACACGCAGAAAAACATCGATGCGGCGAGATTCATGACGATAAGAAACTTTTAGTACACAGGATAATATAAAATCGAACATGATACTGAGGAATAGCGGAGGTAGAGCTTTATAAAATGATATTCCGTCCCATCATAAAGGAGCAGTGCATAGGCGTAAAGTAGCAATGGATAGATGAAGTATGGTGCGTTTCGTTTTTTTATTTTTCCAAAGGAATTCATGTAAAGAAGAGCGATTAATTCAAACTGCACTATTTAAGAATGATTAGGATATTTATGCAGAACATGAGTTAGCATTAAGAATGATCCATTTTTATATGATTTATAACCCCACCCGCCTACAAGCCACCAATGAAAAAAGATCATGTATATAGTGGCAGCTCACGCACATGCACCAAACTAGTAAGATATGCTGAAGAAGATCGTGCAGAATAATTAAAAAAATTAGCCATATACTTCATTCTGACAGCTAGAAGAATGAGTGCACGGTAATAAAAAAAATCAATCAAATCATTACAACTCTGGTGCACAAAATACACGACAACGTATTGAATCATTACTATTTCAGCTTGTACAGATCAATCCGGAGTGTTTTGAAATGCATTTTTTTTTCATTGTTTTGCAATATTTATATCCATTGATTGCCGAAATAGCGCAGAGAGTATAACATTAAATTCGGCGCACGCAGAATAGAGAGCTGCAGGATGCTATTGTTACTTGGTGCCACACTTAACGCCGATCTCTAACAGCGTCAATAACAAAGTAATAGAAGTAAAACAAAAACAAAAACGACAGCATTCACAACGCGAAAACAACCATAAACATTGGAGCATGTTAGATGTTACAAAGATATAGAAGAGCCAGCAGCAGAAGAAGTAACAACGGAATATGTAATACAGCAGCATTCAGCAGTTATAAAAATAATAACAATCATAATAACAGACAATCAAGTAAGGATAGAAACGGAGCGTTATGAAGAAAGAAACAAATAGACAAATAGAGAGATTGATGAAAAATAGTTGTATAGTCAGCGAAGAAATAGGGGAGATACTGGCTTTGCTTTTAGGTTTGCGGTTTCGCGTCTGAGCGATCTTGGGAAGGCTTTTATTCTTTCGTTCGCGTTTGTTTTATTGCTTTTAAATCCCCCTTTTTATGCAATACCTCTTCAATGCTCTGAAAGTACACGAAATTAAATTTGATTGAGCATCAAAAGCAATAGATTAGTTTTTATAGTGTACAGGCAAAGAAAAACAAAGGAAAGAAATGAAGTACACGTAGTATGGATGGGCGCTATCGATTACAGAAAATGTTCGTGGCGAGTAGAAACGAAGGATGAGACAATCATTTGCCTGGTGAATGATGATGGATTTAAAATTTTTTTTTTTTTTTCATACTTCTATAATGATGTTTGCTTTTGTTTTAACGTTTAATATGGCTTTTTATCTGTTTGCCCAATTTATTCCTTCTCGGGTGGGAAATGTGAAAATGACAAAAATAGATGGGCTTAACGGCATTACACATTGTTTGCTGAACTCACGTTCATAATGATGAAAAAACATAACACAATAAAACTAAAATTAAAAAAATGGATTAATGGAAAAAAACACAGACAAAACAATTCAAACCCGCCATTCTCAATGCGAACGTTTACGATGACACAAAAACACAATAAAAAGCAATAAATATGATGATGAAGAAGCGTTCAAACACATCGAAGTAAAATTCGTAACCAAAAACCAATAGAAATAAACGGAAAGTAGAATGTACGACACTCGCTTTTCAGGGTAAGACTTGTTGAAAGAGTTGAAAACACAATTAACCACATTGCAGGATTAGTGTTCATATAAAATAGACAAGAGAAGAAAAAAATTACACACACATTTATGATTGAAAACAAAAGCAACAAACGGTAAATAAATACAAAACAAAGCGAACGTGTGATAAAAGTATAGGAAAAAAATGTGAAGGTTGTAGAAAAGATACATTTCTGGGTGGTAAATAAAACAGAAACTACAAGAAAACTGTCGACTGTTTCGGCAACAGGGCAAGTGTCCGTTCAAGTAGTAGTGTGGCAAGAGACGCAAGTGTTGGAAAAAAGTATGCTCAACAAATTAAATATATTGTGAAGTGATTGTATTTAGAATTTAAAAAATTTGCGACACATTTTTGCATTACAAACAGAAATAGTTAGAAAGAGAGATAGGGAGAGATTGAGATACGGAGAGCAAGAGATCGAGATAATTGTTTCGATCTACAAATCTAGCTGGTGACGGGATATACGGTAAAATATGTGTCCAATATTTAGAGTTTTAATAAAAATACAGACAAAATATTGACAATAACCAAAAGAACATGATAAAAGACTGTATGTAAGTAGTGAAATGTGTGTACACATGTGGTTGTGTGACAGTTCGTGTGGTTGTACTAAAAACATCTAGTGGAGAGGATCGACGGAACAACGATCGAACAATACCCGTAAAACATACCTTGGCGTCATACCGCTTGTATTGATCCAGTCCAAGTCCTGATATGCGTACAGTTGGTACAGGTCCCGGGGCGTCGTATTATACCGCATTTCGATGAAAGAACACAAACAGAACGTTAATATGTTATCGGACTCTTTTACGAAACCGCACCATGTTAGGGTAAGTGTATTCAGACGAAGCATGCCTATTAGTCTTGTGAATTTAGTTAGGAAACAAAACCAATACTGGAAGTAGTAAAGCGTTAACCTTTGTGGCTTAGGGTTAGGATCGAAAACTGAGTAACAGCGTGCTGAAAATAGGTGCTCTTAAAAGAGAACAATAGGAAAACAGTGCTTGCGTGAAACAAAGGAGTGAGAAGCATACACAACAGTAGCAAAGGTATAAAAAGACGTTCACTACACGCTACAGTACTCTAAATACAACGAGTAATTCCAAATACCCTCTGGTTGCTTCATTCCCGGTGTCATGCTAGTTAAGAAGTCGATCGGAGTCATGAACACCTCAACGCCATCGTGAATGGTGGCAAAATAGCGGAATACCTTATCCGGCGTGCTGTACTGACGGATGCGATTCTCATATTCGATTATCTGCCAAAAAACGTGGTTGATTCCAAATTAGACAGCATGACAAGGCATGTACGAGGATGCTTCATTTTTCAATGCGTTTAAACCAATGATCGAGTAATGATGATGATCATGCAAAAGAAAACATATTTGTAATGAGGGCAGTATTAGAGCAACCAAATTAAAAAAAAAATATCCGAACTGGAACAGTGAATTATACAAAAAAGACGTAGGAGATAATGTCAGGACAGATGTCCTCGTCCAAAGGTTCTGATTTAGAAAACAAATTCTCCCAAACATGCAATACATTATTGAATTATTTTCTTGTTACATTTTTTTACCTCACGTTTTTGATAGTTATTTAACAAGTTTCGTACTGTCAATCGGCTATTGTTCACGGTCCGCTAGAAGCAACTCTTCTCTTGTAACATTGTAAAACATTTAAATCGGTTACACAAAACCAATAGAACATACAATTACTCTGCTAGCCTATTTACTACTACCTGGTAGCATGTACACACCTATACACCAGCGCTAGTTGTTAGTCGACACGAATGTTAAATAATCTAATCTGCTTTTCATGAGCCATTTGGTAGGGTTTTTCGACCGCATCTTCACAAACTATGAGCTATTACAGTCTACTGTTAGTTAGTCCACTTTACACAAAACACATTTGTTAACGTACGAGTTAAAATTAACAAACAAAGCAAAAAACGGAGCAACATTACCCTCCGGCTGTTTCATTCCCGGTGTGATTGCGCGCAGAAAGTCGTACGGTGTCATATAGACCGTGGACGTTTCCCCGTGTAACAGCTTGATGGTGGAAAAGTAGCGAAACACCTTGTCCGCCGTTGCGAACGTGCGCAATCGGTTCTCGTACTCGATGATCTTTACGTACGGCGGCGATCGGTGCAAGACAGCCAAAATGTACGCATTTACACAAGCGCACGGAGTGATGATCGAGTGCACCAATTGTGAATTGGCAGAATGGTACAGTGACATTTACAGTGAGCAATAGGGACCGTGATGGTTCGAAAGCGGGCGTGCGAATTGATCGGAAGCAGTCGTACACATAGTACATCGACGCGGGATACGTAAACCCGAACACGATTTTCGAGGTGTTCGTAACAAAGAGATTGTACAAGAGGAGAAAAAAGAACGTAAAATAAACATGATAATTAACAACAACGAAAATGAGTAAGTTAACATGGAAAACAATTGAATAGTGACACAAATGAAAGGATCGTTCGGAACGTTTAAACATCCGATTCTAATGATAAGAAAAGCGAACGAAAGTATAACGATATACTTTGCAATTAGGTATCGATGAAGTCTATTTGAGAACTAGAAAGTAAAGGTGATCTCTAAAGGATTGATTTCGCATTATCATCTCTTCCGTCTCCTCCCATTACCTTCCGATCACGAAACC
The DNA here is from genome assembly GCF_943734755.1 of Anopheles moucheti. NCBI lineage: Eukaryota > Metazoa > Arthropoda > Insecta > Diptera > Culicidae > Anopheles > Anopheles moucheti. The sequence goes on from NC_069141.1 coordinate 28,117,877, forward strand.
CGATCTTTTCCTTACGACTTTTCTTTTTGCCTTGTGCGTCTACTTCACTATCCGAGTCTTCCTCCTCTTCCTGGTCCAGCTCTTGGGAGCTGGAGGCCTTCTTTCCCATCTCTACACCAGCATCCGCGTCAACCTTTGGCCAACCAACCGCTGCTCCAAGTCTACAATTTCGAGACGAAAAAATGCATTCAATCAAGCCAATGGGTACCACCCGGTCACTATGCTCTCACTATGGCATTTACTTACTTCTTCCAATCAAGGCATGCACCCACCATTACGGTGGAAAGAAACATAAGGAACAGCTTCGTGTACATGGGTTCCTTTTCCTCTTGATGGCCGAAATTTTTATAGCCCCGTCGCTTGGAATTCTGCCAATTCCCGGGCACTAGCAGGGTGTCTGCTCCAGCCGCGATACGTCCTTGCCTCGAACCAGCACTCAACGACGACAGGAGTCTCAAGTGCGGTGGGTACAATCCATACCTTCCGGAAAGCAACGGATATACACCTTTCGATAATGCTCCGGTTCGGTTCAGCACTCCGGATATCTGCCTGAGCAAGGCCATGATGTCCTGTGCACTGCTGCTGCTGCTGGTTGCTGCTTCACGCACAGTAGCAGGATTGTTTACGCTGCTAACAATTACACCAACCGCAACACACGTTAAACACACAACGAACACTCGCAACACGCACGCATATTTTACCTTCAAACGCCCTAGAAACGGAGTAAAAATCTCACCAAATGCAGATGAAAAAATCCTGGAACGATTGCCTATCGAAATAATCAATTTTTTGCACGTTAAAAATAGAACACCAACGAAAACATTACCCATGACAGCATTTTGACAATCACACCGCTCAAGGTTACTTTATGTTCAGTTTTGCGATTTTATTTTATTCGTTTTTTTACATCAATTGACCATTTTATAATGAAGTTTGAAACATTTTTCGAACAATTTACGTGTATTTAGCACTCCTTTCGCTCCATGTGCATAAGGTCCCTCCTTTGACCAGGTTTGATGAATTAAATGGAGTTCTTTGGTCGATCCCACCCTTTCATAGCAAGCTCGGTTAGAGCGTATACAGACATTTCCATACTCCTAGAATGATCTCGTTTTCCTAAGAATCAGAAACCGGCGGCCGCGTAAATTTTCACCAGCCAAAACAATTTGTTTCCCGTATCTTAGCAATCTGTCACGCAGTCAATCGACCTCAAGGAACCAGTTACAGGTACAGTACGGAGAAGATTTTATTGGAAAATATTCCTGCAAAGCACAGCACGCATCAATTAAACGCATCGTGTTTTTCCGCCGTACAGGGCGTGTTTCACAGCAAACATGGAGTGTCCGATCTCTCCGGCCGAGGTGCAATCGCTCAAGGCGCTAATCAACTTTTGCAAGATAGCGCCGCAGCTACTTAACTTGCCACAGTTGGATTTTCTGAAGCAGTTCATCGAAAGTTTGGGCGGCAAAGTTCCGGAAGGTCAGCCCGATCTGAACGCGCCGAGCTTCAAGCAGGAAAGTAAAGTTGACGGTGCATCAGCGGAAACGAAGAAAGAAGAAGAACCAAAAGAGATGGAATCCGATCCGGAATCAGAACTGGAGCTGGATAACGAAGGATGCGTCGAACCGGACTCGGAACCGAACCAACCGATGGGCGATATGTCGAAGGAACCGACGGAGGAGGAGTTCGACCAGGCAAACGATTTCCGATCACAGGCGGCTTCAGCATACGGCGAACAGAAGTACGACGAAGCCGTAAAGCTGTTCACCGATGCCATCCAGCTGAACCCGAAAAGTGCTTTGTACTATGCGAAGCGAGGCCAAGCGTATCTGAAGCTGCAAAAACCGAATGCTTGCATCCGGGACTGTAACCGTGCGCTGGAAATCAACCCAGACTCGGCAACGGCCTACAAATTCCGTGGCCGTGCCAATCGTCTGCTCGGTCACTGGGAGGAAGCGGTCAAGGATTTGCGACAGGCCTGCAAGCTCGACTTCGACGAAGAGGCCGACGAGTGGCTAAAGGAGGTAACACCCAACGCGAAAAAGATCGAACAGCACAAGCAGAAACAGTCACGCCGTCAACAGGAGCGTGAGTTCCGCGAACGTCAGGAACGTGCACGCAAAGCTCAGGAAGCGAACCGTAAGGCGGCGGAAGAGGCTACGGCCGATGAGGGTGCTGGATTAGGTGCCGGAGCTGGTGGTGCGCCTTTCGGTGGTGGCATCCCAGAGGAGCTGCTCAAATCGTTTGCAGATCCGGAGATCCGCGACGCGATGATGGACATGTTTAGCAACCCGTCCAATATCTCGAAGTACATGAACAATCCGAAGGTGATGTCGGTACTGATGAAGATATACTCCAACGAATCGGGACAAGGTGGTTTCCCCGGATTTGGTGGTGGCGGTTTCCCAGGCTTTCCCGGATCGGGGGGTGGTGGTTTTCCGGGTTTCCCTAGCGGCGCTGGCGGTGCTGGATTCCCTAACTTTGGTGGTTCGGATGGTGGAGCAGGTGCGGGGGCAGGAGCTGGTGCAGGGGCTGGCAGTGGCGGTAGCGGCGGTGGTGCCCGTGTGGATGATCTAGATTAGAGAACATGTTAAGAATGCGAGTAGGAATGTGTGACCTATCTAAGGCCAGTTGCATTTTAATCTTTTGTTTATATCCAGAAGCCGTGTGCCAGCCAGCTCTAAAAGCTAATTAAGTTTAGATTTTCTTCCATTCTACTTCACTTTAACAACAAGCAGAATCATCCAGGACAAGAATTTCCCGTAAGCGGATACACTCATCCGAATCCGCGAACCTCCAGAATAGTATGTGAAGCACAGGTTAAGATGCACGAAGCTTTTGCAGAATTATAAAGACGAAGAAAATAACAATATTTCCACAAAGGCTCTTACTCCCAGGCAATGCAAAACAAGCGGAATAAAACATTTACAGCCAAGATATGTTGGATGAGGACAATAACGCCTTGATAACCTGCAACAACTCCACACAAGCGTTATCCGTAAGAAGAAAATAGGAATTTTTGGACCTTCTGGTGCATAATTCAACCTCCAACCAGAAGTTTTCGTAGAGTCCCTTGTCCAATTACGTGCGTTCTGTATAAAACATCCATTTCCAACATTTGTACTAACAGCTTGTTAAAGAACTGCAGCAATAAAATAACTTTAAACGCCAAGTTGGTTTTGTGAACTTTTTTCCATTTATGACACAGTGGGTAATTATCATTACCTGGTAGTCGAGGACAGATTCTTGGTGCAACGACCTGCTTCTAGGTCATGACTGGTTTACTAGACTTATTTTTAACCGCGTAGCCAGTCAGTCAGTTCTTGCTACGGAGGAACAATCCGGTTGGAATTTGAGACGACCGGATCGATATCGGCGACAGCTACCGGACAAAACAACAAAATACATTTATGTCGCCACATATAAATAACATATCCATATCGATAATTGTCTTAGTAGCCTATAAAAAATCTTTCACTGATCGAATATGTACGTCGGCTGCGGGTTCATCAGGCTCGGATTCAGCACCGTCGAGGCCGACATGCTGTAACACATATCGTACCCACCGCCAAGCTCGTAGTGTGTTTGCTGCGTGCTTGGTAGTGCCGTCGAATGATACGGTGGAAGATATTCGGCCGAGTAGAGATTCGCCCCAGGTTGATTAACCGCCATCGACTGGTGCATGATCGGTTGCGAATGTTGATGCGCGTGTGGATGATGGGGGTGATGATGATGCGGGTGATGTTGCTGCTGGTGATGCCGATGGTGGTAAGGATGAAGCTGCTGCGAGGCCGCCGCCAGATGTGAATGATGTAGATGGTGATGTTGATGTGGTACGTGACTAAAATGTTGCGCGGATGGCGGCGGTGATGTAGGTTGTGGAACGAAGGTTTGTGCGTACGGCATTCCACCGTACGAGAAGGATTGACTATCCATCAGCGATGTTGCTACGGAAAGCTCCGAACTGGCGGCACTTTCAAGCGAGCGATTTTCATCCACCTCGATGGACAATTCTTCCGGTTCGCTTTCGCGAGCAACGACCATTGGGGCCGGTTCCGGGCTCGGGACTTTTGGTCGATGTTGCTGCCGCATGTGACGCGTCAGGGCGGACGATTGATTAAACTTCGCATCACACTCACCGCACTCGTACGGCTTCTCCCCTGTATGTATACGCCGGTGCGCTATCAGGTTGGAGCTATTGGAAAACTGTTTTCCACACTCCTGGCAACGGTAACGCTTCAGCCCCACGTGGACAGTGTTTTTGTGTGTGTTCAGATACGATTGCTTCACAAACGCTTTGTTACAAATGTGACACACGTAGCCTTTCTCTTCGCTGTGCGTTTCGCTATGGCTTGCTAAATCTCTCGACGTCCGAAACGCTCGTTTACATACGCCACACACATAATTCCTTTCCTCGGTGTGTGTTTTTAGGTGCGCATGAAGATTGCTGGACGTGCGGAACAATTTGCTACAGATTTCGCACTGAAAGTTACGCTCATTGCTATGTATCCGTTGGTGCAGCCGTAGGTAACTGGAACGACTAAACCGCTGCTGACAGACGGAACATTCGAAAGAATTGGCTTCATCGTGGTTTGGTCGCTTTCCCAATTCAGCAGCCTTCCGCACAATGTCATGCTTTTTGCCACCCAATAAACGCTTCCATTGGGTTCGTCGTTGGTGTATCATTTTGCCCTTCGTACTCAACCATAGCTTTTCCTTGTGCTTTTCCAGCAACTCGTCTAGTTGTGCTTTTCGTTTGATTTGTCGCTTTACCTTCACCTTCACCGGTGGTTTCGCGGATGAGCAACCTTTCGACGGTTCTTTGGTAGTTTCGTCAAGCAAATTGCCCAACGTTTGGGGAGTAATTATAGACGGTTCTGCTTCCTCTTCCGGGCCAAATATTTCCGACATAGCAGCATAAATATCATCTTCTTTGCTACGGTCTTCTGTTCGCTCGTTCATTGATAATAGTCTTGAACAAATAGAGCATAAAAATGTTTTAAAATAGACAAAACAGATAAGCGCGGATTGCCGCCTTTACTTACAATTCATTTTTGCCATCGCCATTGGGGATATTATGGTACTCGCGCAGTTTCTGATCGGATGATTCACATCGATTGCGAAATTCAAATGCCGTTTCCAGTTGGTAGTAGCAATTGTTGCACATTCCCGAAGGTAAGCCATCTTTTTCGTAGATCTACAACATGAAGAACAGTATTTTTTAAACATTCATTTTACGAAATATCCGGCCAATGTGTTTACCTCTATCGTTGTACACCGGTTAATCATAACCAGCGGACTTACGGGGAGATTTATTGTGAACAGATCCAAAAATGAACCATCCTGAAGCTCATGCAGACACAACCGACATATTTTATTCACGTCGAACGAGAAATCTTCCTTTTGCATCGTTGCGGAACGAACGGATATGGAAGTGTTTTCACTGGTTCAGAACTAATTCTAGTCACACTTACACGGTAACACACGGTATCAATCAAACAAGAACCATATTCCAAAAGGCAATTAGTATCTGGATAAATAAGTAAATAAATAAAAAGAATAGAATAAAGGGAAACAATCGAATTAACATATTTCTCTGTTTCCCACTACGCTAGACATTGTTTTCGTTTGTTTTGGATGCTGTTTGTGTTGACAGCTGTTAATGCACAAGGTGTGTATACACGGAACGCTAAAATTATAGCATGCTGCAACATTTTTACTAAGGTTCGTATAATATGAGTTGAATTTTTATGGGACGCTCTGCGAGGAACAAAACCGTTAATTTTTATGCTGTTATGCTTTATGTTGAGTCATACATTACTTTTACTCTCGTTCCTCATCACAAAACATTAACGGAGCATATGTTGAGTCAATGACCCAGTAGTTCATCTATCATAGGTCTGTCGTTTTACAGTTGTGCTTGCTTATCTCTTCTTATGCAGGCTTACGATTTCTGGGTGGTTCGATACTAAAGCCATTGGTTAATTCAATCCCTTGCTCATAAACACATCCAGTAGTCGGTCTTTGATTTACTTATCTGTGTCTTATCTTGCGATCAGCTTCAAACTGCTGATTTGAGCGGCGAAACTTTCCGAAATTCCAATCTTTACTGTGTCCTTCTGGCGATAACCGTAGCCAGATTATCAAGTCGCTCACTTCTTATGACGTAGTACTTGCGCTGGGTTTTCACCTGGTAAGTCCAACTTCAGACGAGATTTGTTACGTGATAAGTCTGATAAGTTCTTGGTAATCATAATATAAAAGCGATCGTCAAAGCGGGGTGGACCTGTAGTTGCTATTTTGCTAGCGAAAATGAAATCGGTTGTGGCTCTGCTGTGTCTGGTGGCTCTCGCAGCCGCTGCACCTCGTAAGTAGTGGTTCCTAATTCGATTTGTCTGCTGTTGGACTATGCTCCTTACAATGGCGTTGCAATATAATTTTAGGCTCGGTGCAAACCAAGTATGGCTTCCCCAGTGGACGCGTCGTCGGAGGAATCGATGCACTGCCGGGCGAGTTCCCGTCGATTGTGTCGATCCAGCGTGTGATCCTCATCGTATCCGCTCACGTGTGCGGTGGTAGCATCCTTAGCAACTTCTGGGTCCTGACCGCTGCTCACTGCATCACCGAAAACCCAGCTACGGCTACCTTCCAGATCTGGGCCGGTGCGCACAACACTGCCATCGATGAGCCCAGCCGTCAGGTTATCGGCGTTGCCAGCAGCACCGTACATCCGGACTACTTGGGAGGCGTGAACCCGACCGATATCGCTGTTATGCGTCTGGCTTCTCCACTTACCTATACGGATCGTATTCAACCGATCGTCCTGCCCGCTCCCGGCAGCACCCCGACTGGTCCAGCTACCCTTGCTGGATGGGGCTCCACCGGTGGAACCCTTCCGACCCTGCCCAACATTCTGCAGAAGGTTACGAAGCCGCTGATTACCTACGCTGAATGCGAAGAAGCCGCCGGCATTGACTCTCCGCTCGGACCGACCAACATCTGCACTGGTCCGCTGACCGGTGGAGTGTCGGCATGCTCCGGAGATTCTGGTGGCCCGCTGTACACGATCCAGGGCGGACAGCAGGTACAGGTCGGTATCGTGTCGTGGGGATGGATCCCGTGCGGTACTATCGGTTTCCCATCGGTCTATGTCGGTCTGTCGCACTACCTCGACTGGGTCCAGGACAACACCAACTAAACGCATCGCTAGTGCATAACAATAAGCTAAGCAATAACAATAAAACACGCCCCGATCAATGTAACGAAACGCAAATGGAAACTATTCGATGAATGTTGTATTGATAAGAACTGGACTGGTGGTCTGTTGGGTGACTGGTGCGAAGAAGCGGCTTATAAATAGTACGATATCGTGCGGAATTGGTGTCAGTTGTGAGTACAACTTCCAACCGAAGACGACCATCGAAACGATGAAGTTCAATTTTTGCTACGCAATTCTACTGTTTCTTATCGGGGCTTTTACCCTGTCCCAGGCGGAACCGACGGGAAGAAGAGTTCGAAGGCAGAATATGGAGCAGATAAAACCTTGGATGGAATGGGGTTCCAAGTACGGCCAAATCAGTAAGTAATACTAATCGGTAAAGGAATGGGTTCACGTTGCTTTGCCCTGACTGAATCTGCTCACTCTTGATATGCAGTGGCAACGACGGTCATTATGCCAGCAGCTCAGGAAGCGGCCAGTATTGCATCCGCTGGAAGGGAAGGCGGAGATGGAGGTGAAGGTGGAGGGGAAGGACAAAGCTAGTACAGATGTTTGGCCCGCAAAGTGATGCTAATCGTGTAATGGCTAAGAATCTATATGACTTTTATTATAATTCTACAAATAAAATATAACTATTCCGAACATTGGACGCGAATTGGCTGTTACGTAGTTCAGATCTGTGAGTTTAGGTTGATCCATTCGACAAATGCCGACACACGTGTCGTGATACTGGGAATGCCCGGTTGTCCGCAGGGTGAGACCTGCCACGAGATGATACCGACGATCGTATCAAACCCGGCTATGTGCTGTATGGCCGCCCCGCCTGCATCACCAGTACACGCACCAATTCCACCAGTCGCCGGCCCCAGACAGACATTACGCTCCGTAACTGGACCGCTGCCGATCGAACCACCCATCATGATCTGACACAGATCGTTCGCTACGATGCCGACCTGGAACATTTGCAGCTGATCCGACATGCTCGGCAGCAGTCCGTTCGTGGTCGTACCCCAACCGGCAATCTTTACGACTCCTTCCGGGATGGAATCAATCGGTGGCAAAACGATCGGTGTTATGTACTGATTGTAACCGAACGGTGATGCCAACCGGACGGTCGCAATGTCAAATGGGCTGGCCGAACCATCGTACAGTGGATGCATCGTGAACCGGAGCACGTTGATCGTCTGTTCCGTAGGTTCGAAGCTGTTCAGCAGCACCTTGCCTGCCTGCACCCGGTAGCGACTGTTCTGGTTGGTGAAGAAGCATTGGGCCGCGGTCAGCACATGGAACTGGTTCAGCACGGTTCCACCGCACACGTGGCTGGCGCTGATGAGAATTAGCCGTTGGATGGACACCATCGCCGGGAACTCACCGGGCAAGGCTCGCACACCGCCAATGATGCGTTGTTGCGCTCGCTTGTCATCACTGCCGGAAGCTGCGGAGGGACGAATCGCTTGCTATGTTAACAGGCCTGCATGCTGGTCACGTCCCTAAACAACTAACCTGCAGCGCAACCAAACAAAGCCACCAATAGAAGAGTGAATATTCTCATCCGGAACGCCATATTTTGTCACCCAAAAAAAGTGTCCCGAAAGTTGAAACGGTCACAGCACAACTGATACGATCTGTTTGCTCGCTGTCCGATGATATAGCTGTAGCTTAATCCGGTGCAGCCACGAGTCGTGAGTAATTGTTATTACATGGATTTATATCTCCATTACCTGGAGTATCTTATCTAGTTGCTACAGTGCACCGGACAATTGACGGAAGAAGTTCATCTGTCAGAGCACGTGGTTTTTTCGATAAGATTGTGTGTTGATTAATCGATGGGCGAATAGTTTCGGAAAGAAGAAAAGGTGTGATTTGGTATTGAATTCGTCACGTACTTTAGCTATGAGTGGAGCAAAACGGTATCGTAACGTTGATAATCTATAAGTGCCTAAAGGTATGCAATGGAGCTCTTAATGTTTCATGTCGGTTCAATGAGTTGTCGTGCAATGTAAATAGCATACCTTTAGGCGCATATAATTTTATAATCAGCAAGACAAACACCGGTCGACAAATGAAACCATTTCTTTATTCATAATTCCGATAGAAGCGAGAAACAAATGTCACCATTGCTGTCCTTGCCCGTTTATATCTTCCCACTTCTACAAGGCCGAGTTCGCCTGTATCCAGTCGGTAAACGCCGACACACGGGTATAGATGGATGGGGTGTTAATCCCACCGCACGGCAGCACATTCCACGTAATGATGCCGACCTGCAGGAACACATCGTTCCCGAGATGCTGTACCGCGCCACCGCCCCCATCACCGGTACAGGTCGAGATGCCACCGCTCAGCGGTCCGGTACAGATGTTACGCTCGTCGAACGGGCCACCCGGTCCACCGAGAACACTGAGACATTCGTTCCAGGGCACAATTAGTACGTTGAGTTTCTGCAGCACGTTGGAGAAATTGTTCCCCGGCAGGATGCTGGTGCTGGTCGAACCCCAACCACCGACACGCACCAGCCCGGATGGGAGCTCATCGTACGCCGGCAGTGTTACCGGGCGGATCAGCTCGGTGAAGAAGAACGCGGATGAGGTACGGATCTACGGCAAACAGGAAAATGGAAGGGTAAAATGTATCTGCCTTTCACAGTATCGACCAGACACAGTAAGCGTACCACTGCCACATCGAACGAGCTCGTTCCACCGGTGTATCCCGGGTGCATTCGTATCCAGAACACACCGAGCACTTGCTGCGTATCGGCCGGTTGGTCGATGCGTAGATTTCCGGCCACGATTTCGAAGCGTGACGTTGAATCGGTCCAAAAGCAAGACGCCGCCGTCAGTACGTGCAGCGGGTTAAGAATCGTACCACCGCAGACATGTGTCCGGGCGGTCAGAAAGGCACGCTGGATGGACACCTGGTACGGGAGCTCCCCGGTGAATGCATCCGTGCCACCAAAGATTCGACGCTCTACGGATATTTGTGGTGCGGGGGAAGTCAGATTTGCCTGACAAGTGTTGACAAAGGTGTACTAATGGTGTCTTACCGGGAGCAGCAGCACCGATGGCAGCGATACACGAAATCGCCCACAATACGCCCAAAGTAATTGACTTCATGTTTGCTAATGCTCCAATGCATTTTGCATTTCCACCAGGGAGCTGATCGCTTACACCTCTTTTTGGTTGGATTATTGCATCCAGTGTTTATTTTTATTTGCGTTGGCTTCAACATTATCTTATCTACTGCCACAGTGGGCGATCGTCGATAATACAACCTAAGGAGCTGGATATCTTCTACGGAGGTTGTATTTTTATCGACCTTTAATTGACTCCGATTATCGCCAGAATCCAATCGAGATGTGGCGCAATGCGAACGTGCACTGAAGGGCCCGTTCCACAGGGGGCCAACGTCCAGGAGGGAATGGCCAACAGATTGTAGGGTTGCAGTTCGGTGGCAATCATTACCGGGCCACCAGAATCACCGAGACACGTTGACGTACCGTCTACTGTTGGTAGTGTCGATTTAGCGTTATCGGTGCAGATGTTTACGTCTGCTAGGTAGGCAGACAGAATTGGTCCCAGACGCTGCCGACACTCGCAGGACGTTAGTATCGGTACATCGGCCATCTGTTCCGTGGGATGAGTGGAGTGAGTTACATTTGCACTGGATTCATATATGCTTCTTTCAATTGGGGTTTCAATTCGGAATCCAATTGCTTCAACTTCACCCGTTTAACTTCTGATTTTTACTAAACGCTTGTTTAAATATTTAATGCCCTTGAGATTTCCTTCTGCAAGGTTAATCAAGATATCGATTCGTCGGCTACCGACTTCCACACATCGAAATACCGTACCTGCAGCATCGGATTCCAATTCCAATTCGAACCACCCTCATCTCCTGAACGGGACGGCTCATAACCAACGATTGTTGCTCGCCAGACCATTCCATCCGCAGGGACTTCCGGGCCATCGTACAACGGAATTGGCTGTACGTTGGTCGTAAAGTTGAGTGCCTTTCGCATTTTGAGCTATAATAGACGTACACCAAGCTATGCCTCAAGCACGGAAAGAAAGCTCCTCTTCTTGTCTTACCAGTGCGAGATCGTGTCCGGTCCATCTGGAAGCGTCAAAGTCGGGATGTGGCACATTCTCCAGCACGGTGCGATACATACGGATACCGCAAACGATTGAGATTGTATCGATGGGGAGATCGATAGTACAGTGGCCAGAAGTTAACAACCAGTTCGCATTCAATATGGTCGCACTGCAACGATGGACGGTTCGGTACCGCACGGAGCAGATGTGCGGTAGGTCAGACTGCGATACCTCAGCACGCACGTTCCCGACGATACGACCTTCCGGTGAACCTTTTTTTGTGGACCAAAGCCAAAGAAGAATCCTGTCAAACGGGGGATAGTGTAGTCGGAAAGCACTGTTCTTACCATCGCAACGATAAACGGAACCAAAAAGAATTGTTACAACCGAAAAGGAGAACGCCCAACGTTCGGGCATGTTTATTCATTTGCCGCAGTAGCACCACACTGAATGAGTAGACCCACCGGTCACGAGGTGGGATGCTGCGACCGAAAAGTTTTGTCCACGTTGGCACAGTAGGGGGATATTAGGAAAAATGGGAGGTAATTCGCAAATTGCGTAGCGCTTGGTCTCCGAGATAATGGTGCTCATCAGTTGTGCTGGTTGTACCTTTGCCTGGCAGGTAAGTGGAGTTGCTCCCCAACGCCGTGATGCGTGATGCTAATAAGCGGACCTTTAACTGCCGATCTTTACAAGGGTCGGAACCCTTCCTCGCTGCTTCCGTCGTTTGATTTGCTTTCGTCGGAAGAACTATCACCGACGGCACGCTGCTCGCAATGGAAAATGGAATGGACCATTAGTGGATGATAATAGTTTGACCGCTGCATGGTTGTTTCTTACATGGAGCATATTTTTTATCACCTGACGCGTGGTGGCAGGTCGTTTGGTTGGTTGTGCATCGTAGTAATCGTCTACATTATTCGATTCTAAGCAATCGAAAAAGAGTAACACCAATCAGAGATAATCTCTTCCAAGCACAGTTAACACTTACCAGCTGCGTCTAGCTGTACCAAAAGCAACACCACCAGCACGGCAAACATAAACCCCTTCCAACAAAGCATGATCGATAGTACGATGATCGACACAAGAAACAACCGTATTAGTCAAGAACTCTTTAAAAACTGACTTGTGCTGAAGCTCTGCAGTAGTCCGAGGGTGTGCCTCGTCGAGTTTCGCTCATGATAAGGTGATCACTTGCGAATAACACGCAACAATTCGGCAATCGAGGATCAAAAGGTTATCACGTTTGGCATACTTTGCATGCCTGAAATTTGGAACGTGTATTGCGGAACGTTCTATAGAGGCAAATAATAGAATAACCTAACCCCGAAATAGAACTAATTCATGATGAAGAGTAAAGTTGAGTGATAGTTAATCGGTTCAGTAGCAAGAACGAGACGTTCGTTGATGTCGTTTTCAAATAGTAGCCGTTTGAGCAGGGATGTCAAACCCTGGCAAAGCGACGCAAAAAGAAAGTTTCAGAAAAAGTTAAGGTTTTAGAGGGATTTATATGACTATGTCTACTTACCTACTCTTTACCTAAAGCATTAAATAAAGCACATGCAGCAAATCATCTAACGGAAAATCATGTGATCTTGAGAGAGGATCATCGTTTTGGTATAGTTGGGATTTAGAGGACGGAACGTAGCATTAACTTCTGTCAACCATTTATGGATAAACTTAGGTAGATTTTTAATGTTAAATAAAATATTCCAACTAGCAAACCAAACGCTCGTCCTGCAAGCAATACGCATCCACCTTACTGCAACAATTTTAAGTACTATTGTACTAAAGATACGAAGTTCCGAAGTTCCTTTTTGTTTCTTTCCATCGCGAACCTCAACAGCTACGATCGTCTTTGAAAACGAATTCCGTGTATAGTTTGGATCATTTTTATTGCTGCATCTTCAACTCGCTTGATCCACGCTGAAGTACAACGAAAGTAAATGCATACTGCGCTAAAAAGGAAAGTGTCGCATCTGTTCTAAACATTATGGCAGTGTTGTTTTACATCGCGACTATCGTTTAAATGTCGCTCGTTGGGATAATTTCATTCGTTTTTAAATAAATGGCAGTATACTAGTTCCACAGTGTTGCGGTGTGTAAGACCTTAAGCCTTCTTCGCCTTGACGGCGGCAGCCTTGCTGATCTTGTTCATCTGCTTTAGCAGCTCCTTGATCGCTTCCTTCGCTTCCTTCTCGTTCGAGATGGATTCGTTCGAGTGCGAATTGCTTTCGCTACTGTTGGAGTCCACCCTTGGCTTGGATGTTATGTCATTTCGTAGCTCCTCATCGCTGCTCGATTCGGATGAGAAGCGTACCGGGCGGTTTAGTTCCTAAATAACGAGAGGTAGATAAACGGAATTGTTGTGTCAGTAGATCGAGATCACAATCGGATAGCTCGTACCTGAATAAGCTTTCCCCTGGAGCTGCGTCCCGAGCTTTCCTGGAAGGCTGCAGCCAGTTCTGGACTGATCGAACCGAGCGGTTGATTAGGATAACGTACATAAACCGGCACGTAGCCTCCCTTTTTCGGGTAATCCTTATACTTATCAGGCAGCGCATCTGCATTTCAAACGGAAAGGTAAAAACATTAGAATATATGTGGACTTTGACAACTTCCAAACATAGTTCTCCAACGGTTACAAAATAGTACAGTAAACGACACACCAGGTTTGGTCGGTTAGCTCGCCGGGCAACATTTCTTTATTGGTATGCTCGATCGTTGCGATGCGGACATTTTAGTGTAAAATAAAAGAGAAAACAACACACGTCTGTTGTAATGCATGTAACGAAATAAATAACATTGAACGTGTGTATGTGTGTGCATCAATTTGCACAGAGGTAACTGTGCCGGGTTAGTTGCGTAACGGGTGGGAGAGGGTGGTGGAATGCCACGTTCACTGCCATCTTGTGCCCCAGGCTTTCACTTCCTTCAAACGGTGGGTGCATGGGCTGGAGCCTCCGCCGGCTTTTTGGCCGAACCGGCCAACAGAACCTTTTCATGCTCGTCCGAGGCGGAGTGCGAATCGACCAAGCTGGACGAGTGTGCGACACCCTGATCAGCTTGCAGTGCCTGTACATGTGGAGGGAAGAATGGTGTTAGAAGAATGGAGGATGGTGAATGGGGGGGTGAATTTACCTGCGCGAGTTCGGCACGACTGACCCGGCTTACCGGTTCACGGAATGCGGCCGCCAGCTCCGGATTAATGTCCGCCAGTGGTTGATCACCGAGCCGGATGTACACGGGGACGTAACCTTCCCGGGGCTTCAACACCTGATAGCCTGGTGCGGCGTCTGTAGTGAGAAGTGTGAGTGTTGTTTTTGTTTGTTGGAGATTGTGTTCTAAAACATGTCGAGTGGATCTGGTATGTTCTAAAGGATGTTGGCAGACTGCTCGATCCCGCCATTCTTGGATGAGTGAAGTCTTTTAAGTATCTGTACAGTGTTTAGTGAATCATGCGGGGAGTGAGTGCGTGTGTGAGTTAATGGAAGTGAAGATACGGGTGTTGAGGTGTGTGAGAAGGAGCTTGAGATTCCAAAGTAAGTGCAAAAAACGGAGTTCTTGGTGAAGAAGCTGACTATAAAGAAATCTTCGATTACAAAGAATTCCAACTCATCCTGTCCAGACCGAACCGAGACTGATCGTCGAATGATGAATTCTTCGCCATACCCAGGTGATTCAAAACTACCACAAAGCCATCCACGTCTATCAATCCCCACGATCCCACAGATTGAAGCTGACGAGCTGATGGAGACTCTGGTAAACGTTCCTCTCCGAACCATCCGACAAATGCGGTTCGACAAAGTCACCGACCGGGGCGGAAATTTTATTTGCACTAATGACGATAATGATGGTTACGGTGGTAATGATGATGAAGAACATGATTTCATAAAAAAAAAAAAACATTAATGTGGCTGCACTGGAACGCCGGTGTGGTTCGCTAGCGAATAATCATTTTCGGACACACTTTAAACATGCCACCGCGGTCCCGTAGTGTGACGACTTTCGTCGATGACGTGACGTTTATTGGAGCTAGGGTAGGGACGAACATGGCGTCATCATACCGAGGTATGACATGGTCGCAAAGAGCGACGGTTTTTTTTTGCTTTAAATTTCCTTTTGGCTTCGTAATTCTTCCACCGGTCCAACCGGTAACGGTGGTTAAATTGTTGCAACTCTGTTTAGCGGGTCTCAATTTAATAACCATTGTGCGGATCACTCAATTGACGCCTAAATGGTTCTGCGATCGTACTTGGGAGACGGACACCGTTAGTCACGGTGTTGTTGCTTGCTGTCAAGGGTTGTCCAACGGGCAGTGAGGCCGTAATACGATCACGAACATCGTGCTTTATGGTGAAGAATTTATTCGAGCAACGCTTTTCCATAGAACCATTCTTATGCTGCATCACCGATCGGTGCTGTTAGAACGTAAGCAAAACCAGGCAAAACATTATTCGCCTTACACTGGTAATTCGTCATTCCGAGCGGTCTATTTCCTGCCCCAAAACCGGAATGATAATGCTTATTAGCACTCCACTTCGACTGTTGATAAATAAAATCCTGTACAATCAATCAATTAGCTTAGTCCCCACGGCGTGCTCGGTGCATGGAAATGTGATCATTTGCAAAGCAAAACCCTTACGCCCTTTTCTGGCAAGACCTGGTGCCCTCGTGTGGCCTTCACGGGTGTGGAGTCAACGGATCGATCGTGAAACTAGTTTATTTCCCGCCACCGCACGCCCACCGGCACCGAGGATTCATACGGCCAGCCACGTTCTACCAGGCATTCGTAAGTTCGATCTCGATTCCTTCACCCAGCCGCGGTGCCACGGGGGACTTGTTTTTGTGTGATAAAGCAAACTAAAAATAATGCGCAACCAGTAACCAGTTTTAAGCACCCGTTTACTGCTGCGCAAAAATGCATCGTACGTTGCCAACCATTTGCATTAGATTGCAACGGGCGTGTGGGTGTGGGTTAACTCCCCAGCAAACGGGTGACATTGACCACACAGCGGGCGTGTGGGGAAAATTCCAAACCACGATAAAGCTCACGTTACTTCCGACTGTGGCGCACTGCCTTGCAGGAAGTCTACCGTGCAAAAGTTGTGTATCGCAAGTGTAAGTTATTCTTTCGGTGAAACAATTTATACACTGCACATACGCGCATTCTTGCCAATCGGCATGGATACGCATGGTTGGGTGGTGGGCGGTTCACTTCCATGGCGCCCATCTTTTGTGCCAACGTGTCTGTTTGTGTGCGCATGGTAGGGGGACAATAAAAATGGCCCATCAACGTAATGGGTTGGAAATAAAATCAGTCCCGAATGCAACCGTGGAATGCAACGGTGAGGCCATATAATCGACACCGGTCAGCTGGAACCGGTTTCATTTAGTATGTGTTTTTTTTTCTTCTCCTTTTCGTGTGTCCAAGACTGGCTGATCGAGTTAACGAGCCGCGTCATCCGGAGGTGTTCAGCGGTGTTTCCCGGGTGGGCTTGTTGGTCCGGGTCCGGAACTGCTCTGGAGCACGCATTGCATGTTGCAAGCCAGGGCTTCATTTCGCAGAAGGAATTCTATTCTATTTTTTCACGATTTAATGCAAAAAAATGAAAAATTCTAACGCCCTTCACTAAACCGCTTACATGGGAGCTTTGGATTGCAGTTTTGGGTGGTGTAAAACACGGGCGCAAGCTTACGTTCGATAGAAGCAACACAGCGAAAAAAGTTCTAACCTACAGTGCATGACGCGATGTCAGAGAGACCCTTTTGTTTGACAATTTTTTTAAAGGCAGTCCTCGAGATACGCTATTAAAGCGGACTGCTATAATCCGGACCGCTACTCGGGAAAAATCCACGTAACTCGAATTTCCGCGTAATTCAAATCCAGGTGCAATTTTGTTTATACTTCAAAGTCACAGAGTCGACTTCCTTCTCTGCGCCTAATTTATTCAGCGAATCAGGCAATTTTTATATTTAACGTTAACGTTATATTTTGTAGTCGTTTAAAATCTTTTAGCTGCGATGTTTAAATCAAGTCAAGCGAATAGCAATGCATAAACCAGAGCATACACTTAAACATAATTGTATGTAGCTTTAGACAAACTTATCGTTGTTCCAAACATCAGTTTCCATGAATAAAAATTATTCATAATACCCAGCGGCGGATCAAACGGTGGAGTAGGCGGTCGCCTAGGGCCTCGCCGTGTTGGGGGCCCCAATAAATTTGTGCCTATTGTGCGATTTTTGAAAATTTTAAAACAAAGTTAAATTATAGCAAAAAAAAATTAATTTACAAGGTAGAAAATTTATCAAAAATATCTTCCTTGGTTATATAAAACATTTTTTTCTATGTGATAAATTAAATGCAGAGAAGAATATCGACTTTGTGACTGTGCATTCGGAAACTGGTAGTTTTCGAAGAAATTTTTCACGACCAACGGGAAAGTTAGTGTTTAAACATTGCATACCTTTCGGCGGTTTTCGACCAAAATTGCTGTACTAGGTGCTACCTCTTCCGTGGATGCTTTCCTGGTATCGGCAATCTGAAAACAGCTGGTTTTGTATGGAATTTCGTACCAGCTAATGGCGATCCAAGTAGTGGCGTTATCGTTCTCCTTAGCGCATACAAACGTTTATATATAGAGACTAGCTTACTAGGCCCGTTTACAGGGCTACGCAACAGAACTCTGAGATGTACGCAAGGGAGCTTTCTTTCCGAGACTTTGCTGGTGTTGTTACATCATGTTTGAAGTACATCTCCCTAACACCGATAATGCCGTAGCAAAATTATGGGCCCCCCTTGAAAAATTCAGCCCTGGGCCTCCAAGGGGATTGATCCTCCACTGATAATACCCTTACAAAAGCTTATTATGTTATAATACAGTCATTTCATCATTACAGTCATTTTTTTTCGTGATACGTGATATCTCAAAATGCTGACATTTCGTGTAATTTTGTAAGTGGAATTCAAATATATATTAGACAAATATCAAATTTCCCCAAAATCAAGTTACATTCTGCAATTATAAAAACTACTTTTAGTGAAATTTTTGCTCCAACTGTTGAAATAACCGAAGAAACCCTATTTTGTATATGTTTTGTATCGTGAAAAAATATTCGATCCCTGAATATTAAATATAAACGATTTTATAAAAAGAGTTCTACTTACGCGAAAATACTGGGAAACAGTGACTGTACACCATTTACCTTAAGTGTTATATTAAAAATTGTAACAGACATCATGTTTCAATCATGTTTAATATTTAATGACAAGAAAAGGATGTTGGCACTAACACTCTGTAGCACACTGTACTACTCAGATCGGCGGGATGCTAGTCTACTGCCCACCCACTGTCGGGGTAGCCCTCGGTACAGATTCGCCATCGTGGCGCTTCGTTCGCCCACCAAGATTGCTTTTCGGGATAATGTAATTGCCCTCCTAAGCGATATGCCAGGCGGTCAAATTAGGGTGAAAATTTATCACCATTTGCCGTACCCATTACGGCAAGCCGACTCAAATTGGGAACCGTGCAGAAATTGTAGTGATTTGCCACGATGTACGATGTGAAGAGCACCGAGTTCGAACTTGTGCACTTGTGCAGCTTCGGTTTTACGGTTGAATCTCTTCGGTCACAAGCTGTTCGTTAGCCCCGCAAACCGTAACTATAATCTTGTGCCATCCCACCAGAAGGCTAAGCCATTGACCGGCAAGCTCGTTCGATGTTCTTGATGCCTGCCTGCTTAAGCCTTCTTGCTTGCAATGCTACGATCTTGTCCCATCCTTCGCCACACCCTTCTACAGCTTCCACTCCTGAGCGAGTGTAAATGAAAGGAAAACAAGAAGCCACTGCCGTTGTTTGCTAATTATTCCGCACAGTTCCACCGTTTTTAATGCCGCGACCACGTACGGTGTGGCCAATGTTTAGGGTTGCGTTTACTTTATTTCGCTCATTTTTATTGAGCTTTGCCGTATCCGCGGATGCTTCCCCTTCGTACTGGGATGCTGGGTGGATCAAACCGACCAAAAAAAAAACTCCAAAAGTGGTAAGAAAAACAGAGGAACAGCAAGCAAACGCAATAATAAAAAGAGAAAAACCTGCCCCCCAAAACAGCCGCTTGGCGCTCGGGCTATAGTTTCGCGAAACCGGCAAAACACGAGAAGGTAACGCGTTTTGCGTTTTTTTATGATGCTTTCGTGACCATGGCAACCGTGTCGCTCACCCGGGTTGGGGTATGGGTTCGGCGAGACTTGATGCGAAAAACTGCTCGTCCGCTTGACGCAATAATGGTGGCCAGCGGTCGGAAGAAAATGAGCTTCCTGCTTGGCCTGTCTGCCCGGAGGCTAATTATCGGGCACCGATCTGGTAGTTTTGAGTTCTTTGCTTTGCTTTCGTGGTGCTGTACAAGGAACTTTTAACGAATCATCATTTTAAGCATAAAAAGAAATTCATGCTCAAAGCACTCGATTGCTGATGTTCCTGGGAGCATAAATAATAAACTTCATAATCAACGGGGTAAGCTTTAAGCTAATTAATATTTTGAACGAAAAACAAGCTCACATAATGGTTTTTTAAATCCGTTTTTCGTATCAAATAGGGACTAGCTCTAAGTGCTTCTACAAAAGATGATATTCTTGTGCTCTCAATACATTTTTTGGAAAATGAAACTAAGTTGAATACATTCAATTGGTTTTACCATTGGTTCAACCACAACGATGGACGACACGATCACATCGCCGGCGTAAAGTACGGGATGCTGCTTCGAAACGCCCTGCAGCCATAACTACACGACCTTGGTAAGGCACAAGGCTGCGGCAACGGAATAGCAATGTCTATCGAAGCGCATCAGAAAAAAACACCCCCAGATACTCACCCCGTAACAGATTAGTGTGGTTATTAACTACTTTTAACAACAGGAAATAAGGTGGACCTAGTCTATTCGGTACGCTTGTGTGCAGCAGCTCTTCTCTGTCTGCATTCCAACCGTTAGGTCACGTCACGAACTGTTGGGTAAAATATTCATCATGATTTGATGTATCGTTTTCGTCCACCTTCCGTCCACTTTACGTTCGTCTCAGATTGATCATGCGAAGCCGTTATGAACCCCCGGTACATTGACATGAATCATCGATTCTGCCGATCTCTACCAGGCACGGTCAGATGACCTTGTCCGTGTCGATCGTAATAAGACAGCACAGCACGGCGGACGGTTAATGGCATCATTTCTGCAATATGTACAGCAACACTCAATGCTCATCGTCTGGCTCACCACCACAAATCAATTGTAAAAGAAGTCAGCAAAAAAATAAGCGAATAGGAAACAATTGATTCCCGTACAGCTTCCTTCACGAATCAATGCGTGTAGCGTGGTGGTGATTGGTGCCAAAATTTGACTCTGTTCCTGTTTTTTATGGAGTTTTCTACAGTGGTTGTAATTGTTAAAGGTGGCAAGATTTTTTTTTTAAATTTAACTAGTTACTGCTTGAAATGTCGAGAAATATAATAGTTATTAAAAAGGTAATTAATTCACCAAGAATAAAAAATTATTTAAGCAATACGGTCTGGCATTCATGAAAAAATTTAAAATAATATTTAAATTAATTTATTATTTTAAAAAATCAAACAAGATCTAGTTTTGGTCTTATAAATATGAACTCAGGCTAATCAAAATGACACTCTACAGTAAAATAAATTCCGTAAAATAGCTTTTAAAGCGTGTTCCATTTACAAAAGTGCTCATGGACTTATATTTATTCCACCCACTGTTCTTTGGGCCGGCAATTATTTTGCGTGAAACAGTAATATCCATATTTCTGTCGACGGAGTTGAAAGAAATCGTTCCACAACAAAAAGGAGAACACATTAACAAATTGATTTCATTGTTGGGAAGAGATGGGATTTCACCATGAAAAATAACAAGCCGATATACAAACTATTTACAAACATGCGCGCAGTAAATCAAGCACGAAAGACGCGCTTCGCAAAGCGTAATCTTCTTTGTCCTTTTGGGTACATAGAGCCACCAACATAAAGCCGGGTTTGGCTCCATCGCAAACGAGAGCAAAAAATAAAAATAAACGCATATAAAAAAGGAAAGCTTCAAATAGCTCCTCTCCTAATACGTGTTTTACGAGCGTTGCGTGTGAGTTATTACCGTAACCTTCCGGTTGGCATCGCTCTCATCTATCATCATAACGTGTCTTACCGGCGTGTGCGCCGGCATACTGTTATAGTTCAATAAATTTTAACTTCCCTGTGCGTAACATCATCATAAGGCTGCCACCAATTCCACCAACTTTACACCATCCTTCCGGCACGGGTTGCCCAAAATTTGATCGTGTGAAATTCCCCCACCACGCAATTTCCCTAAACAGCTGTATAAAAATCTACCAAGCTGGTGAAAGATGGAAGTGCAAAACGATAGATGTGGTGTGAAGAAAGGGTAGGTGTAAATTTGGCAATATCGATGCACTTCTAATTCAATCGACCACAGCTGGTGTTTTCTGGGATGGGGTTGTATGTAACGTTTTTTTTACATTTTATACGGAAAAGCTGGATCGGAAAATGAAAATTCTACGTGAAGACTTATTTACACACATGCGGAAGAAAGTCACCGAAAGAAAACAATTGACAGATAGATAGCAGAATTATACAGAGAGAAATATAAGAAGTGAAGAAGGAACAAGTTGCTGATGAGATGTCGTAGATCGTGAAGATAGTATATGTACACTAAACACGAACAGTTATGGGATGCACTAATTCATACACAAATCACTATTTACACTCGCAAACACAGGCTCATACACGCGAATGGAGAAGATGCCAGGAGGCTAAGTGGTGTATTTACAGATGGTATGAAGAAGGACGTCATGCAACATGCAAACACTTACGCTTCCCCGTGACTAATGATATATCTAGTGCGATCGGTGCACGATCATGATGTTGCATGTAATGAAATCCCACAATGAACGAACTTACCGCCAGCTTCCAGCATCATGGCGATAATGACCAAACAGCTCAGAATCATCCACTTCATCGTGTTTGCGTTTTCGATGCACTAAACTTTTAACTTTCCAGAGGTCACTCACTCTACCTTTGGGTGGATGCGCTTTCCAATACGTCACGGTCACGGTGAACTTGTCCACTGGTAATACGCACTGCTCACACGGCACAATCTCAGACAAACGGCGAAACGGAGTCTCGTTACGAGCAAAAACACCACAGTCCAGTAGGCAGGTTCGCGAGTCAATGATTGATCGTGACCAGATCGTAC
The DNA here is from genome assembly GCF_943734755.1 of Anopheles moucheti. Classification (NCBI taxonomy): domain Eukaryota; kingdom Metazoa; phylum Arthropoda; class Insecta; order Diptera; family Culicidae; genus Anopheles; species Anopheles moucheti. The sequence goes on from NC_069141.1 coordinate 28,140,458, forward strand.
CAGTCTTTAAGCCTTCCAAACGGTTCCAGTTGCGAGAGAGAAATAGACGACGGACGAATGCGAGAACAAGCGAGGAAGAAAGATCACACGCCAGATCCGGCGAAGAAGTTGGGATTCGTTGGGGAAGGTGTATCACGCAGGTCGATCGATCGATCAACTTGATCGCGATTCGATGCTGACTCAGCAAAGCCGCAAATCGTACCCCAACCCCCGTTTTGCTTTGCTACACGTGCCCTGAGGCCAAGAATTCGTGGGGAGCAATTATTCGTTCGCTAAATCTGCACAGTTGGAGTCTTGTTTTTTTTTTTTTTGTTGTTGCTGTGCCAGTTCCGTTTTTCACTTGATCTTCGTATCTGTAAGCGGAGTTCCAGCGTTTAGAGTCTTTGTCCAGCCATTCGCTCGGAGTCTCACGCACTGAGAAGATGTTTGTAGTTTGGAGCTTCTTTTATAAGATCTCCGCCAGTGCTATCTCTCCGCTGGTCGGAGATCGTCGCCGGGGACACTTGTGGAAGAATTTCACTAACAGCCCGAAGTGGAGCCGGAGAGAATGCCTGCCGTATACGTGGCCTCCGTAGTACGCGAATAGTTTCGATGTTCTTTCTTTGCCATTTTGCCATTGTTTTTATGCGTTTTATGCTCTTTTTATGAGAGCTATCTTTCTCTCTCTCTCTCCTCTCTGTTCGGGAGGTGGTGGTCAGTGTCGAGAATAGTGAAAGGTATGAAATGTTACTGATGTTGTGCGGGGAACTAGACTGAGCATAAAGTAATCGGTTCTTCTCCTCCCTGCTTTTTGTCATTCTGTTGTTTTCCACGCGCTTTATGTTGTTTGGAGCACTTCTGGAACGGTTGTGGGCGCTCCACCTTGGCTCATTAGCGAATTCTAGCGTGTCGCCCATTTTCGGCGGGTACCTAATCAGTTAGATAAGAACTAAGGAAGAAGAAAGTCCAGTTAACCTAGATTTATGACACTTGGCGTGACCGTTTGTAGCTTCGGAGTTCTAGCAGAGAATTGAATTACTCATAATTTGTTTCCTTATGTCTCCCGTCTTTTTCCTGGGTACGAGTAAGGAATCGCATGGCATGCTTTGCACCGGCATCTTGACAGTACTTGACCTGTGGACTGTCAAAACAAAAAATGGTGCGCTCACACACACACACACACACAGCCATTTAACCGTTTACAGTTAAACGCAACGATGGTGAAAATGGATCAAAAGTGAAACATGAAGACGAAGAAATAGCCCCGCTGTATGGTGGCCGTCTCGTGATGATGTTGGGGCGGGAAATGAAAGCACGTGCAAAGCGTGTTCTCGATCATCGCTTCCTGGAAGTGGTCGTGCAAGTGGAAAGATTTGACACATCGCGCACCAACCGATGAGTGGCTTCCGACACCGATGGGAAAGAGCCCTGACAGCACTGACCTACCGGAGAGCTCCGGTAGGTTTCTCGGGAGAATGGGAAACACATTGAAATGGACTGTCTGTTTCTTTGCTTCTCGATTGTTACTGACGTTCTATTTTTTCTTCTACCTTTCAACAGGTGAATGGCAATTTGTTGGGGAACGTACCGAATGCCAGTGTTCCAGCCAGAAGATGCGCTAGCGAAAAACATTTTCCGCCAGGCTCTTGGACTCTTTAAGTGCATTACAGCACGAACGATCGTACGGTGTTTGGAATAGTTGCGGAAAGAGCGATTATTAAAATAGTAGTGGCCGCGCGTTACGATGCCGGACGAACCAGACTGATGAAACGCTTCCCGTGCTAATCGGTTTTGACATCGTTTTGATGGTGATCGTCTGGCAATGTGGAGAATGTTGCCCGAACGATCGTAAGCGAAATTAATTCCCCATGTGCACCATGCAGACACGGTGGCTTCTTGTGTCTGAATGTTAGAAGTAATTGACACCGAGTACGGGAAGATGTCGAATAACGGTAGCCATTTTTTTCTTGCGCAAAAGAAAGGTTAAACGCTACCATCGCTTGGGGTGTGAAAAAAGCGAACCTCAAACCATGTCGTTCGATTTTATTTGTCCACAATTTCACGCTGATGTCCGGCTCTTGAGAAAGGGCTGTAAGGGTGGCAATAAACGGGAAGCAAACATGTAGGCAAACAAATTCAATTAGGCTGATAGTTCGCGCAGCGTGAAAGACGTTGCCGGCAGACATACTGTGGGCACCACATCCGAAGCACCGTTTAATTGTTGTCTTTCCATTAGAGAAGAGTCCTTGTATTACTATCGCACCTGTGCCGTTGATGGTGATGGTGTGTCTATTTGACTACTTGATGGTGAAACATTCCGGCTCATCAATTCATGAAGCCGAGGAGTGAATCGCACGCAATGACGAAGCAAACTAGAAAAGGGGCAGATTTGGCACGAATGTTTTCCCATTCTATTCCCAATCTTCATTATATTGCTCTTGTGAAGGGAAATGGATTCCTATCCTACGAAAGGATAGATGAATTGGCATTACCGTCAGCAATCTTCTTCCAGTGCTGGGGTAGGGATTCTTCTTTGTTCTTCAAAATTAACTTCTCCCGTATCGGTGTTACGGTCGGAGCATTGGAGGGTTATCGTTTATGCTTTCACATTTTTATTACTTCATACTTAGACGATCGACTCCTCTACACGTACACCACACACACACATGTGTGATGTCTTGAACTTGGATGGCAAATTAATAAATTACTCATATTGTACCGCGTGCGTTCGTTTGTTCGAAGATGAGCCCGCGTTGTTAGTACCTCCCCCGTATGCTGCTTCGTCAATTCCTCCAAGATGTGGCCCTCTTGCCACGCTCAAGCGTATTCGTATGTAGGCCAATTCGCCGTACGGTGCGTATGGAAACAATTTGATAAACGGGTGACATGTGGAATATTATCATCATCATCATCATCATCATCCACACCGCCAGTTTTGCATTCGCGTTCAGTGGGCGAGCACCAAGTCAAGCATATCACCTAAAAGAGGAAACGAACTTCCAAAGCAGAAACATATCAGCAACAGTGCACATCCGTGAAGCACAGTGGAGAGAGCAATAGCAGCAAAAAAAACCTCACCCATTCTCTAATGGACTTCGCACACCGCTGGAATATGAATATGAATGGGTGGTGGGACAAAAGGTGACAGATGTAGGCAGGAGGATGCTAGAGATGCTGGAGATGGTGGATATAATGATGATGTTAGCGACTGGTGATGATAATGATTTGCATAATGGAGGAAATCCAGCTAGATACGCCTGTTTTGCCGCTGTTTCCTGATACAGATACAGTCAGCAGCTACCCTCGCTCACTGCTGCAGTGGCACTGTTCGCGGAGCAAGAGTATTATCCCGTCACGTACCGGAGTTGACCGGAATTGGATAGGAATTTAGTTTGCTCTGTTTGCTCCTCTCGGTGTACAGCGGAAGAATAAGAAAAAAAAAGGACCTAGTGAAGGTAAGACATGTTTCCTCTCATATTTGCCTGTTTGATACGAGAGGCTCGTAGTGTGGATGTAAGGTTCTTTGACATAAAAATAGTCAATAGGAATTTAAAGAGAACGAAGATTGAAATTTAATCCTGGTCACGGCACCAACCAACATCTAGCAAAATTATCAACGTACGAGCTCTTGCGATCTTATGTTGTTTTCTATTCGCTTATTATAGTTGTACGTAACATATTTAATATCCTTTTGCCCCGTAGCCAGTAAACTGGTCTCGTAAACTCGTAAACAAAACTTGTCTCCCGTTATCCCTATTCTATTTCAATTCACTTTGACCTCCCGAAAACAGTTCCTAATCTTGCCCCATGAAGTTACGAGCTTTATCGTTCTCACTAACAGAAGGCTTACAAGTGCCGCATCACTGCAACGGTGGAAGAAGCATCCGGTTTCACCTTCCACAACCGACGACGAGGGCTCAAAGACCAAACCAGCTATCCGAACACCATCCGCCACGTCATACGGAAAAGGATCAAAGTGTAGATCGGTATTAGCTTAGCGCTCGCGTTACATGACATTATTGCACTCGGCTGCATCCGGAACTAACCTTGCTACGACACTGGTGATAGCAAAGCCGTACAGTTCGTGCTCTCAAAACCCGGGAGTTACGTTGAAGATTAGGAATGCAATTTAGTACCCCCGGGGGTTGGTTGGAGTGGCTTCGTGGTAGTAAGCAGCTCGCACCAGGGTCACACAAACGGGTAAACAGTTGCGTTTTATGTGATTCTGGTTCGATCATTTACTGTACCGAATGTGGTGGAGCGAGCCGGTGCGATACCACGGCTGGGTATGTTGGAATCTAAACCAGGCTGGCTGGTAGGCTTCAAGAGCGCTCGAGCTTCGTGGTGCGGAACAGAAGGAGCCCGTCACTGGGGCTCGTGCATAGAGCTGATGAGAAAATACGAGCCAACGTTATGGTAATGCGATTAGCCTGCTTTGCTTCCTATATACGCGGGCAGACTTAACTTATGGAAAGCGCGAATTTATCTCTTAAGCAAATACGGTGCAACGCTGGTGATGGGAAGAAGATTGTATTGCGAACGGTTTTTCGATGGGATTTTGCAGCTCGTTTTGAGGTGTATTGTTTACTGGATGCGTGAAGGAGTCTTTCATTCATTATTTCAATTCGGTTCGGTTCCATTTTGAACTGGTTATTTTGTTTCGTTCAGCGCGCTGGGAAAAAAAAACGTATCAACAGAATAAGCATTTTACTAAAAAAAATTTCTAAACATTTTTTTGTACAAAACCTTAAACTATTTAATAAGCAATTTACATATTTTATAAACAACATTCGGATTATATGTTTTACATTTTCTTCTCTTATTTATTCGAAAGTTTTAGTAAGAGTTCTATATGAGGTTTCTACAGTAGAGCGCTGATTATACGGGTAACATTTAACCGAGTGTCTGATTATCCGTGCAGCTCGGAAATGACATTTACCAAAGGAAACTTGACATATTCCGGGCAATACCTTGACGGAGAAATTGAAAGACCCAATTGTATATGATCAATTGAGCTCAAATTCTTAAAGAAAACAATAACAATTTCTTTTGAAACAGTAAAACACACAGGTAAAATAAATTTTACTCTAAAAAACACGCTACCTATGGCACATTATACACTAATTTTATCCTAAATAGGATAATTTTATCCTATTATTCGTGTTATCCGATTATCCGGCAACCGTAGAGTCCCGATGAGCACGGATAATCGGCGCTTCATTGTACTTCAATTTTGGTCGAAAAAATCGTAACTGGATTGTTGATTTTTAAGCATTACTCGTACACAAACTACGCAATACATCAGCAACGTCCAGAATTAGTATTATTTAGCCCATACTCATATTGCTCAATTGTGACAATAAACACCAGAATGAGTTAACATGTCTGATTTAAATGAAACACATGACATGTTATAAAACTTTCTAGATAGGTTAGTCCAGTGGAGGAACAAATATCCCTTGCATACATCTCAGAGTTCTGTTGCGTAGCCCTGTAAATGGGCCTAGTAAGCTAGTCTATATATAAACGTTTGTATGCGCTAAGGAGAACCATAACGCCACTACTTGGATCACATTTTCTACGATTTACGTATATTTACGATTCCTGATTAGTCCAACGCCTTCTACGTTTTTTCGCCCAAGGTACAGTTTTCAATCGGTTTACTTTACGGTAACAATCAGAGAAATTTCTTAGAATCCTGTTTCGCTCATGTTGATGTTTTAGGCGATGAACAACATATTTTTTTTCTGATTTGCGAAACCAGGAAAGCATGTTTGCAGGTGACACCTGCAGTGTGGAATAAATTTGCCCATCACTCAGCGGCGGATCAAACGGTAGGCGGAGTAGGCGGTCGCCTAGGGCCTCGCCGTGTTGGGGGCCCCAAACAACTTGTGGCGATTGTGCGATTTTTGGAAATTTAGCAGCAGATTTAATTTATAGCACAACATGTAATTAGAAAGGTAGGAATTTGATCGAAAATATTCTTGGATTTTATATATCCTTGGTTAGATTTTTTTTATTTGATTAGCTATATCGGCCCGGTTACACGGCTACGCAAGAGAAGTATGCAGTGTATTCAAACTCCTTCTTCTTTATCGGCACGACATCTTCAGCCTACCATTTCTAGTTTTTTTTTTTACTTTATTTACCCGTAGGATAGTTAGTGCTGCGTACGGAGGTTTGGTGGTCCAAATGAATGATTTTTCCGTGGTCCTATCTTGTGCAGACCGGCTGCGCTACCAATACACCATCGGGCCGCCCCGTGAACCCGTATATGCCCTTTTACTTCAACCTATTCATGTATTCTATTTCTTGAACGGGATTTTTTCATCTGTTCGTAAATGATCCTACCGTTAGATGCTAGAATAAAAATCATGCTTGTTTTCACTTCCGCGCTATTCGCTAGCAATTGCCATTGCGATTTTCGTGGTGTGGTATTGTTTTCTCTCGCCGTTTGAACCGTGAAAATGTCCAGCCTGCGTGTTTCGGAACAGTATTGTGGTGGAGTATTGTGTTTAGTATTTCGATTGTCATAATTTCTGCAAGTTTGCAAACCGGTAATGATGTTAAACCGACACAATCTGTCAGTGTACTGCGACATATGAATATGAATAAAATCATATTGCAATCATTACAACTCTTTTTTCCGCTTGATTTTTGATACTTCATGGTTCTTGGAATACCATTTCAGATCGGATTATTACTTAATCGAAGCTGGATTGTAGGTCCATCTTGTGTCCGCCATCTTGGCCGCCATCTTGTCCGCCATCTTGGCCACCATCTTGTCCGCCATCTTGCCCGCCATATTGTGTCCGCCATCTTGACCGCCATCTTGTCCGCCATCTTGTCCGCCATCTTGGCCACCATCTTGTCCGCCATCTTGGCCGCCATCTTGTGTCCGCCATCTTGTCCGCCATCTTGTCCGCCATCTTGTCCGCCATCTTGGCCGCCATCTTGTCCGCCATCTTGTCCGCCATCTTGGCCGCCATCTTGTGGCCGCCATCTTGTCCGCCAACTTGTCCGCCATCTTGTCCGCCATATTGTCCGCCATCTTGTCCGCCATCTTGGCCACCATCTTGTCCGCCATCTTGTCCGCCATCTTGTCCGCCATCTTGTCCGCCATCTTGTCCGCCATCTTGTCCGCCATCTTGTGGCCGCCATCTTGTCCGCCATCTTGTCCGCCATCTTGTCCGCCATCTTGTCCGCCATCTTGTCCGCCATCTTGTGTCCGCCATCTTGTCCGCCATCTTGGCCGCCATCTTGACCGCCATCTTGACCGCCATATTGTCCGCCATCTTGTCCGTCATCTTGGCCGCCATCTTGGCCGCCATCTTGTCCGCCATCTTGTCCGCCATCTTGTCCGCCATCTTGTCCGCCATCTTGGCCGCCATCTTGTCCGCCATCTTGTCCGCCATCTTGTGTCCGCCATCTTGTCCGCCATCTTGTCCGCCATCTTGTCCGCCATCTTGTCCGCCATCTTGTCCACCATCTTGTCCGCCATCTTGTCCGCCATCTTGTCCACCATCTTGTCCGCCATCTTGTCCGCCATCTTGTCCGCCATCTTGTGGCCGCCATCTTGTCCGCCATCTTGGCCGCCATCTTGTCCGCCATCTTGTCCGCCATCTTGTCCGCCATCTTGTCCGCCAACTTGGCCGCCATCTTGTGTCCGCCATCTTGTCCGCCATCTTGTCCGCCATCTTGTCCGCCATCTTGTCCGCCATCTTGGCCGCCATCTTGTGTCCGCCATCTTGTCCGCCATCTTGTCCGCCATCTTGTCCGCCATCTTGGCCGCCATCTTGTCCGCCATCTTGTCCGCCATCTTGGCCGCCATCTTGTCCGCCATCTTGGCCGCCATCTTGTCCGCCATCTTGGCCGCCATCTTGTCCGCCTTCTTGTCCGCCATCTTGTCCGCCATCTTGTCCACCAACTTGTCCGCCATCTTGTGTCCGCCATCTTGGCCGCCATCTTGGCCGCCATATTGTGTCCGCCATCTTGTCCGCCATCTTGTCCGCCATCTTGTCCGCCATCTTGGCCGCCATCTTGTCCGCCATCTTGGCCGCCATCTTGTCCGCCATCTTGGCCGCCATCTTGTCCGCCTTCTTGTCCGCCATCTTGTCCGCCATCTTGTCCACCATCTTGTCCGCCATCTTGTGTCCGCCATCTTGGCCGCCATCTTGGCCGCCATATTGTGTCCGCCATCTTGTCCGCCATCTTGTCCGCCATCTTGGCCGCCATCTTGTCCGCCATCTTGTCCGCCATCTTGTGTCCGCCATCTTGTCCGCCATCTTGTCCGCCATCTTGTCCGCCATCTTGTCCGCCATCTTGTCCGCCATCTTGTCCGCCATCTTGTCCACCATCTTGTCCGCCATCTTGTCCGCCATCTTGTCCACCATCTTGTCCGCCATCTTGTCCGCCATCTTGTCCGCCATCTTGTGGCCGCCATCTTGTCCGCCATCTTGGCCGCCATCTTGTCCGCCATCTTGTCCGCCATCTTGTCCGCCATCTTGTCCGCCAACTTGGCCGCCATCTTGTGTCCGCCATCTTGTCCGCCATCTTGTCCGCCATCTTGTCCGCCATCTTGTCCGCCATCTTGTCCGCCATCTTGTGTCCGCCATCTTGTCCGCCATCTTGGCCGCCATCTTGACCGCCATCTTGACCGCCATATTGTCCGCCATCTTGTCCGTCATCTTGGCCGCCATCTTGGCCGCCATCTTGTCCGCCATCTTGGCCGCCATCTTGTGTCCGCCATCTTGTCCGCCATCTTGGCCGCCATCTTGTCCGCCATCTTGGCCGCCATCTTGTCCGCCATCTTGGCCGCCATCTTGTCCGCCTTCTTGTCCGCCATCTTGTCCGCCATCTTGTCCACCATCTTGTCCGCCATCTTGTGTCCGCCATCTTGGCCGCCATCTTGGCCGCCATATTGTGTCCGCCATCTTGTCCGCCATCTTGTCCGCCATCTTGTCCGCCATCTTGTCCACCATCTTGTCCGCCATCTTGTGTCCGCCATCTTGTCCGCCATCTTGTCCGCCATCTTGTCCGCCATCTTGTCCGCCATCTTGTCCGCCATCTTGTCCGCCATCTTGGCCGCCATCTTGTCCGCCATCTTGTCCGCCATCTTGTGTCCGCCATCTTGTCCGCCATCTTGTCCGCCATCTTGTCCGCCATCTTGTCCGCCATCTTGTCCACCATCTGGTCCGCCATCTTGTCCGCCATCTTGTCCACCATCTTGTCCGCCATCTTGTCCGCCATCTTGGCCGCCATCTTGTGGCCGCCATCTTGTTCGCCATCTTGGCCGCCATCTTGTCCGCCATCTTGTCCGCCATCTTGTCCGCCATCTTGTCCGCCATCTTGTCCGCCATCTTGTGGCCGCCATCTTGTCCGCCATCTTGTCCGCCATCTTGTCCGCCATCTTGTCCGCCATCTTGTGTCCGCCATCTTGGCCGCCATCTTGGCCGCCATCTTGTCCGCCATCTTGGCCGCCATCTTGTCCGCCATCTTGTCCGCCATCTTGTGTCCGCCATCTTGTCCGCCATCTTGTCCGCCATCTTGTCCGCCATCTTGTCCGCCATCTTGTCCACCATCTGGTCCGCCATCTTGTCCGCCATCTTGTCCACCATCTTGTCCGCCATCTTGTCCGCCATCTTGGCCGCCATCTTGTGGCCGCCATCTTGTTCGCCATCTTGGCCGCCATCTTGTCCGCCATCTTGTCCGCCATCTTGTCCGCCATCTTGTCCGCCATCTTGTCCGCCATCTTGTGGCCGCCATCTTGTCCGCCATCTTGTCCGCCATCTTGTCCGCCATCTTGTCCGCCATCTTGTGTCCGCCATCTTGGCCGCCATCTTGGCCGCCATCTTGTCCGCCATCTTGTGTCCGCCATCTTGACCGCCATCTTGGCCACCATCTTGTCCGCCATCTTGTCCGCCATATTGTGTCCGCCATCTTGTGTCCGCCATCTTGTCCGCCATCTTGTCCGCCATCTTGTCCGCCATCTTGTCCGCCATCTTGTCCACCATCTTGTCCGCCATCTTGTCCACCATCTTGTCCACCATCTTGTCCGCCATCTTGTGTCCGCCATCTTGGCCGCCATCTTGGCCGCCATCTTGTCCGCCATCTTGGCCGCCATCTTGGCCGCTATCTTATGTCCGCCATCTTGTCCGCCATCTTGTGGCCGCCATCTTGTCCACCATCTTGTCCGCCATCTTGTCCGCCATCTTGTGGCCGCCATCTTGTTCGCCATCTTGGCCGCCATCTTGTCCGCCATCTTGTCCGCCATCTTGTGTCCGCCATCTTGTCCGCCATCTTGTCCGCCATCTTGTCCGCCATCTTGGCCGCCATCTTGTCCGCCATCTTGTCCACCATCTTGGCCGCCATCTTGGCCGCCATCTTGGCCGCCATCTTGTCCGCCATCTTGTGTCCACCATCTTGACCGCCATCTTGTCCGCCATCTTGGCCACCATCTTGTCCGCCATCTTGTCCGCCATATTGTGTCCGCCATCTTGTCCGCCATCTTGTCCGCCATCTTGTCCGCCATCTTGTCCGCCATCTTGTCCGCCATCTTGGCCGCCATCTTGTCCGCCATCTTGTCCGCCATCTTGGCCGCCATCTTTGCCGCCATCTTGGCCGCCATCTTGTGTCCGCCATCTTGGCCGCCATCTTGTCCGCCATCTTGGCCGCCATCTTGGCCGCCATCTTGTCCGCCATCTTGTCCACCATCTTGTCCGCCATCTTGTCCGCCATCTTGTCCGCCATCTTGGCCGCCATCTTGTCCGCCATCTTGTCCGCCATCTTGTCCGCCATCTTGTCCGCCATCTTGTGTCCGCCATCTTGTCCGCCATCTTGTCCGCCATCTTGTCCGCCATCTTGGCCGCCATCTTGTCCGCCATCTTGTCCGCCATCTTGTGTCCGCCATCTTGTCCGCCATCTTGTCCGCCATCTTGTCCGCCATCTTGTCCGCCATCTTGTCCACCATCTGGTCCGCCATCTTGTCCGCCATCTTGTCCACCATCTTGTCCGCCATCTTGTCCGCCATCTTGGCCGCCATCTTGTGGCCGCCATCTTGTTCGCCATCTTGGCCGCCATCTTGTCCGCCATCTTGTCCGCCATCTTGTCCGCCATCTTGTCCGCCATCTTGTCCGCCATCTTGTGGCCGCCATCTTGTCCGCCATCTTGTCCGCCATCTTGTCCGCCATCTTGTCCGCCATCTTGTGTCCGCCATCTTGTCCGCCATCTTGGCCGCCATCTTGACCGCCATCTTGACCGCCATATTGTCCGCCATCTTGTCCGTCATCTTGGCCGCCATCTTGGCCGCCATCTTGTCCGCCATCTTGGCCGCCATCTTGTGTCCGCCATCTTGTCCGCCATCTTGGCCGCCATCTTGTCCGCCATCTTGTCCGCCATCTTGTCCGCCATCTTGGCCGCCACCTTGTCCGCCTTCTTGTCCGCCATCTTGTCCGCCATCTTGTCCACCATCTTGTCCGCCATCTTGTCCACCATCTTGTCCGCCATCTTGTGTCCGCCATCTTGGCCGCCATCTTGGCCGCCATATTGTGTCCGCCATCTTGTCCGCCATCTTGTCCGCCATCTTGTCCGCCATCTTGTCCGCCATCTTGTCCGCCATCTTGTCCGCCATCTTGTGTCCGCCATCTTGGCCGCCATATTGTGTCCGCCATCTTGTCCGCCATCTTGTCCACCATCTTGTCCACCATCTTGTCCGCCATCTTGTGTCCGCCATCTTGGCCGCCATCTTGGCCGCCATCTTGTCCGCCATCTTGGCCGCCATCTTGGCCGCCATCTTGTCCGCCATCTTATGTCCGCCATCTTGTCCGCCATCTTGTGGCCGCCATCTTGTCCACCATCTTGTCCGCCATCTTGTGGCCGCCATCTTGTGGCCGCCATCTTGTTCGCCATCTTGGCCGCCATCTTGTCCGCCATCTTGGCCGCCATCTTGTCCGCCATCTTGTCCGCCATCTAGTGTCCGCCATCTTGTCCGCCATCTTGTCCGCCATCTTGTCCGCCATCTTGTCCGCCATCTTGTCCGCCATCTTGTCCGCCATCTTGTGTCCGCCATTTTGACCGCCATCTTGTCCGCCATCTTGTCCGCCATCTTGTCCGCCATCTTGTCCGTCATCTTGGCCGCCATCTTGGCCGCCATCTTGTCCGCCATCTTGGCCGCCATCTTGTGTCCGCCATCTTGTCCGCCATCTTGGCCGCCATCTTGTCCGCCATCTTGTCCGCCATCTTGTCCGCCATCTTGGCCGCCACCTTGTCCGCCTTCTTGTCCGCCATCTTGTCCGCCATCTTGTCCACCATCTTGTCCGCCATCTTGTCCACCATCTTGTCCGCCATCTTGTGTCCGCCATCTTGGCCGCCATCTTGGCCGCCATATTGTGTCCGCCATCTTGTCCGCCATCTTGTCCGCCATCTTGTCCGCCATCTTGTCCGCCATCTTGTCCGCCATCTTGTGTCCGCCATCTTGTGTCCGCCATCTTGGCCGCCATATTGTGTCCGCCATCTTGTCCGCCATCTTGTCCACCATCTTGTCCACCATCTTGTCCGCCATCTTGTGTCCGCCATCTTGGCCGCCATCTTGGCCGCCATCTTGGCCGCCATCTTGTCCGCCATCTTGGCCGCCATCTTGGCCGCCATCTTGTCCGCCATCTTATGTCCGCCATCTTGTCCGCCATCTTGTGGCCGCCATCTTGTCCACCATCTTGTCCGCCATCTTGTGGCCGCCATCTTGTGGCCGCCATCTTGTTCGCCATCTTGGCCGCCATCTTGTCCGCCATCTTGGCCGCCATCTTGTCCGCCATCTTGTCCGCCATCTAGTGTCCGCCATCTTGTCCGCCATCTTGTCCGCCATCTTGTCCGCCATCTTGTCCGCCATCTTGTCCGCCATCTTGTCCGCCATCTTGTCCGCCATCTTGTCCGCCATCTTGTCCGCCATCTTGGCCGCCATCTTGTCCGCCATCTTGTCCGCCATCTTGGCCGCCATCTTGGCCGCCATCTTGTCCGCCATCTTGTGTCCACCATCTTGACCGCCATCTTGTCCGCCATCTTGGCCACCATCTTGTCCGCCATCTTGTCCGCCATATTGTGTCCGCCATCTTGGCCGCCATCTTGTGTCCGCCATCTTGTCCGCCATCTTGTCCGCCATCTTTTCCGCCATCTTGTGTCCGCCATCTTGTCCGCCATCTTGTCCGCCATCTTGTCCGCCATCTTGGCCGCCATCTTGTCCGCCATCTTGGCCGCCATCTTGACCGCCATCTTGACCGCCATATTGTCCGCCATCTTGGCCGCCATCTTGTCCGCCATCTTGGCCGCCATCTTGGCCGCCATCTTGGCCGCCATCTTGTCCGCCATCTTGTCCACCATCTTGTCCGCCATCTTGTCCGCCATCTTGTCCGCCATCTTGGCCGCCATCTTGTCCGCCATCTTGTCCGCCATCTTGTCCGCCATCTTGTCCGCCATCTTGTGTCCGCCATCTTGTCCGCCATCTTGTCCGCCATCTTGTCCGCCATCTTGGCCGCCATCTTGTCCGCCATCTTGTCCGCCATCTTGTGTCCGCCATCTTGTCCGCCATCTTGTCCGCCATCTTGTCCGCCATCTTGTCCGCCATCTTGTCCACCATCTTGTCCGCCATCTTGTCCGCCATCTTGTCCACCATCTTGTCCGCCATCTTGTCCGCCATCTTGGCCGCCATCTTGTGGCCGCCATCTTGTTCGCCATCTTGGCCGCCATCTTGTCCGCCATCTTGTCCGCCATCTTGTCCGCCATCTTGTCCGCCATCTTGTGGCCGCCATCTTGTCCGCCATCTTGTCCGCCATCTTGTCCGCCATCTTGTCCGCCATCTTGTGTCCGCCATCTTGTCCGCCATCTTGGCCGCCATCTTGACCGCCATCTTGACCGCCATATTGTCCGCCATCTTGTCCGTCATCTTGGCCGCCATCTTGGCCGCCATCTTGTCCGCCATCTTGGCCGCCATCTTGTGTCCGCCATCTTGTCCGCCATCTTGGCCGCCATCTTGTCCGCCATCTTGTCCGCCATCTTGTCCGCCATCTTGGCCGCCATCTTGTCCGCCATCTTGTCCGCCATCTTGTCCGCCATCTTGTCCACCATCTTGTCCGCCATCTTGTCCACCATCTTGTCCGCCATCTTGTGTCCGCCATCTTGGCCGCCATCTTGGCCGCCATATTGTGTCCGCCATCTTGTCCGCCATCTTGTCCGCCATCTTGTCCGCCATCTTGTCCGCCATCTTGTCCGCCATCTTGTGTCCGCCATCTTGGCCGCCATATTGTGTCTGCCATCTTGTCCGCCATCTTGTCCACCATCTTGTCCACCATCTTGTCCGCCATCTTGTGTCCGCCATCTTGGCCGCCATCTTGTCCGCCATCTTGGCCGCCATCTTGGCCGCCATCTTGTCCGCCATCTTATGTCCGCCATCTTGTCCGCCATCTTGTGGCCGCCATCTTGTCCACCATCTTGTCCGCCATCTTGTGGCCGCCATCTTGTCCGCCATCTTGTGTCCGCCATCTTGGCCGCCATCTTGGCCGCCATATTGTGTCCGCCATCTTGTCCGCCATCTTGTCCGCCATCTTGTCCGCCATCTTGTCCGCCATCTTGTCCGCCATCTTGTCCGCCATCTTGTTCGCCATCTTGTCCGCCATCTTGTCCGCCATCTTGTGTCCGCCATCTTGACCGCCATCTTGTCCGCCATCTTGGCCACCATCTTGTCCGCCATCTTGTCCGCCATATTGTGTCCGCCATCTTGGCCGCCATCTTGTGTCCGCCATCTTGTCCGCCATCTTGTCCGCCATCTTGTCCGCCATCTTGGCCGCCATCTTGTGTCCGCCATCTTGTCCGCCATCTTGTCCGCCATCTTGTCCGCCATCTTGGCCGCCATCTTGGCCGCCATCTTGGCCGCCATCTTGTGTCCGCCATCTTGGCCGCCATCTTGTCCGCCATCTTGTCCGCCATCTTGGCCGCCATCTTGTCCGCCATCTTGTCCACCATCTTGTCCGCCATCTTGTCCGCCATCTTGTCCGCCATCTTGGCCGCCATCTTGTCCGCCATCTTGTCCGACATCTTGTCCGCCATCTTGTCCGCCATCTTGTGTCCGCCATCTTGTCCGCCATCTTGTCCGCCATCTTGTCCGCCATCTTGTCCGTCATCTTGTCCGCCATCTTGTCCGCCATCTTGGCCGCCATCTTGTCCACCATCTTGTCCGCCATCTTGTCCGCTATCTTGGCCGCCATCTTGGCCGCCATCTTGTCCGCCATCTTGTGTCCGCCATCTTGACCGCCATCTTGTCCGCCATCTTGGCCACCATCTTGTCCGCCATCTTGGCCGCCATATTGTGTCCGCCATCTTGGCCGCCATCTTGTCCGCCATCTTGTGTCCGCCATCTTGGTCACCATCTTGTCCGCCATCTTGTCCGCCATCTTGTCCGCCATCTTGTCCGCCATCTTGTCCGCCATCTTGGCCGCCGTCTTGTCCGCCATCTTGGCCGCCATCTTGTCCGCCATCTTGTCCGCCATCTTGGCCGCCATCTTGTGTCCGCCATCTTGGCCGCCATCTTGGCCGCCATCTTGTCCGCCATCTTG
The DNA here is from genome assembly GCF_943734755.1 of Anopheles moucheti. Lineage (NCBI taxonomy): Eukaryota > Metazoa > Arthropoda > Insecta > Diptera > Culicidae > Anopheles > Anopheles moucheti. The sequence goes on from NC_069141.1 coordinate 28,156,036, forward strand.
TCCGCCATCTTGGACGCCATCTTGGACGCCATCTTGTCCGCCATCTTGTCCGCCATCTTGTCCACCATCTTGTCCGCCATCTTGTCCGCCATCTTGGCCGCCATCTTGGCCGCCTTCTTGTCCGCCATCTTGGCCGCCATCTTGGCCGCTATCTTGTCCGCCATCTTGTCCGCCATCTTGTCCGCCATCTTGGCCGCCATCTTGCCCGCCATCTTGTCCGCCATCTTGCCCGCCATCTTGTCCGCCATCTTGTCCGCCATCTTGTCCGCCATCTTGGCCGCCATCTTGTGTCCGCCATTTTGGCCGCCATCTTGTGTCCGCCATCTTGTCCGCCATCTTGGCCGCCATCTTGTCCGCCATCTTGGCCGCCATCTTGGCCGCCATCTTGTCCGCCATCTTGTCCGCCATCTTGTCCGCCATCTTATGTCCGCCATCTTGTCCGCCATCTTGTGGCCGCCATCTTGTCCACCATCTTGTCCGCCATCTTGTCCGCCATCTTGTGGCCGCCATCTTGTTCGCCATCTTGGCCGCCATCTTGTCCGCCATCTTGTCCGCCATCTTGTGTCCGCCATCTTGGCCGCCATCTTGTCCGCCATCTTGTCCGCCATCTTGTCCGCCATCTTGTCCGCCATCTTGGCCGCCATCTTGGCCGCCATCTTGTCCGCCATCTTGGCCGCCATCTTGGCCGCCATCTTGGACACCATATTGAGGGGTAAGGGGGGGAGGGGGAAGGAAGATGTTACCTCTTGAGGGACATGCTCTCCTGGTATCGGAAATCTGAAAACAGCTGGTTTGTATGAAAAGTTAGTGTATAAACATTGCATACCTTACGGCGTAAAGTTGGTTGCAAAGTTAGTGTATAAACATTGCATACCTTACGGCGCATTGCTTTGCAAGTTGGTTGCAAAATTAATGTCTAAACATTGCATACCTTTAGGCGGGCAAAATTACCAGGAGCTACCTCTTCCGTGGATGCTCTCCTGGTACTATACATTCGGAAACTGGTAGTTTTCGAAGAAATTTTTCTCGACCAACGGGAAAATTAGTGTCCTGGTCCTGGTACAATTTCGTTTATACTTTAAAGTCACTTAGTCGATATTCTTCTCTGCATTTAATTTATCACATAGAAACAAATGTTTTATATAACCAAGGAAGATGTTATTCATCAATTTTTTACCTATTAAATTATTTTTTTTGCTATAAATTATCAAAACTCGTATCTGTAAAATTTTCAAAACTCGCACAATCGGCACTAATTTTTTGGGGCCCCCAACACGGCGTGGCCCTAGGCGACTGCCTACTCCGCCTACCGTTTGATCCGCCGCTGGGTTAGTCACACCGAACATCAAACAATGGTAAAAGTACATAATGGTTACAGGGAAAAGTTCTTCTCATTAACTGCAGTACCTTCACATTACGATTCATTACTGTTCCTAACCATGTTTAAACTGTTTGGAAGAAAGCAAGCAGCTCAGTTTTACTGGAAAAGTGTTTAACCACTTATTTATCTCCCGTTATGCCGTGTGTCATTTCATCTTCACATACTTGGCAGATCACTTTTCACTTTGTAAAGTTGTCCAACTTTTCCCGCAATGGTTTCACCCTCAATGCCATGCGATAATATTGATGGGAAAGATGACGCTGATGATGCCGACGATGTGGAATAGACGGGCTAATCACGATGATGACTTTTGCTGTACGGATATGTACCGCAACACAGCACAACAATAAAATAAGTCCTTGCTATCGCTTTATGTCTTACTTTCTTTCTTTAGAAGACGAATGACAATACACGTAATAATGATAGCGAAAGATGGTTATGCCGCCATTAGGGTTATGTGCCGACACACGGGTGGGCTGTTGTTAAAGAAAGTGGAAGAGAAGGTAAAAAAACAACCACCCGGGCCATACCAAGGAACGATATCCGAGAGCGTTGAAAATGGAGCAGCATGGATAATGTGCCGTATTTGCCCGAATTACTTCACCACCAGACCAGGACGCGTAAGGATCAAAAGAAAAGTGGATCAGGTTTCTGCCTTTAATCTTCACAGCGTCTTTGTACACACAATGCGTTGATGTGACTATCCGGTTGGTTCGTTTCCGGAATGTACATTTCCCCTTCGTTAAGAAAGCTCGTAACGCATGGTGCAGTTGGGAAAGGTTTTTGCATCCAAACGGAGCAAACGGTGGATGGCACGTTGGTGATATCGCGATCAATGGCGTGTATGGTGTTTGGTGGTACTGCTTTGTCGTGACATGTGTATAGCCTCGGAAGGTTATATCGCACCGGGATGTGTATTTAATACGCCCAACCAAAAACCACGTGCAAACGTAATCGAATTCGGAACGGCTTCTCGTGATCCACAACAAACAGCAGAATATCGTTGGGGCTAGAGATCCTTTGGTGGTGGTAACGGCCAGGCTAATGGAATTGGGAGCAGAATTTCCATCTCAAACAGGTAGCAGATTGTGGTGTTTACCAATCGTAGCAAGCACAATTGGCTCGAGAATTGGTCCCCGTGCGTTGGATGGAGGTATTGAACAAACAGCGCAGGGCGAGAAGGAGCGAGCTTCATGAAATCAATTTCCACATACTGTGTGGTGCAATGCAATTTTCTGTTTGTTGTGGGAAAAGCGAATGGGAATGGTGGTTGAAATAAATTAAGCATCGCTGATAATGAAGCTTGTTGTATAATCATAACACTTCAATGCCAACCAAAAAGACATAAAGAAGGCCAATAAGGAGTTGACAAATTTCGCCATTTTTATTCCATCCACCAGAAATGGGATTGGAGAAGGAATCCAGTTCCATTAGTCAATTTCGAGTATCATATAGGATCACTCTTTCTGGGAATGGTTTCCATCATCAGTTCGAGTCGTGGTTTGATGGTTGAAATATTTCAATGTCTTTTGCGCTGATGTGTGATAATCCATCGAAGCAGAGGTCGAGTCTTTCGAGGAAATTCTCCCGTGTCAGATTGGTCTTTTGGTTGATTTATGAAACGCTTTTCATGCACCTGTGTTTCACGTTAGAAGACGATGAGAAGCAAGAAATTGTTCCGATGTGCTTAACGAATCCATCACCCCAGGTTATAAGCTAGAAAGGTTGAACCGTCCTGTCCAATTACTTAAACCGAGGCCAGACTAGCGTTGAGTTTCCAAGATGATTGAAACGGAACTCAGCATGAAGGATCCTTTCGTTGTGTGGTTGTGTTTGTCTATATTTTTACCACAACTATGGTCCAATTCTACCACGAAAGCTCGGGAAGGAATGTTTTCGTTTGTTGGTGTATTCTTTAAACTGTCGTACAGTATCGTATTCTTTAAACTGTCCTTCTCTACGGTAATTGAATTTCTCTATAAAACCACCAGAATCAAATGCAATTAAGGGAAGGATTTCAAGGCCATCGGGATTGATTTCCGGTTTTCTTGGTAAATGGGTGATATATTTAATTTGCCACCATATTTTAACAAGAAACGTTGTGTTGGAGTACACAGATGGTTCGGATACATCACATCAGTGCTTTTTAACCCAGCTAGATGTTCGATTTACAAAAGAAAATTTTTTTCACAATTGGATGGAAATTGTGAGCCCGTCCCAATGAGGCAATCAATAAAGTATGCAAAATTGTAAAAAATGGCAAGGGAAACGATGTTGCTGTAAGATTAACATTTCTAATCACCAATCGAGCGATTGTTGGTGAACTTTTATCATACTTCAAAAGTTTGATTGAGTTTGCAACGACTTCTGCTCTCCCTGCGTTCAACAAGCAACGTCTTTTTCGAAAGATATTACCCCACGCGAATGGAAACTTTTCAAATCACAGCTCTAGGTGGCCATTTGCAGACGGCTAGACGCTACTATCTACCCCCAATGAGTCTCTGGTCCTGCACAAATGCACAATCACACACAATCACGATTGCAAAGTAAAGAATCGCTTCATTCAACCCTCTGCGAAAGGAAGAACGACCACCGATATTTGTTTCGTTTTGCCTTCCAATAATTCACAGCAATAGCTTACAAGTGGTCTAGCACATGGGATTGAATAGCACACAAAAATGAGCCATTTTCATCATTTCCATCCAAACGCTCATCACCTTCATCGGCGGTATCCAATCGAACAAGTTTCTCACTCACGTTCACGAATCTCGCTGGTAGGTAGATTGACATTTTCTTTTACGATCTTACTCGTGTGTGCGTTCTCGCGCTGCTGGGACGACTGTATGATTGGGTTCGATTAGATTTTCGCACCCATTGCGTTTTTTTTCGCCCTCCCGGTTGCGTGAAAGTTTTTCGAAAGTGCCCGTAAATAACAAAGGCAACGAGGGTGAGATGACGGAGAATAGAAAAATATCCTCGTCCTACTGGGGTGGATTTTTGCATTTCTATCTGTTCTCTCTGGTCTGCAGAACACTTGGTGCAGATATGTTTAGGACAGGTGTGTTTGTCGTGGTTTTTTGTCCTTCCCCGTTGTTTTACGAAGCGTCTAAAAACTTCATCTATCGAAACGAGCCAACCAACCTAACGGTCGATAGCAAAAAATCGATCACTTGTCCGGAATGAGAGCATTGTATGCGTAAAAAAGCAGCATAAAGTAACGCAAACTTTCACCATTTTCCACGCTGCTTCCATTCGCTATGCCGCTCGAAACACACCACCAACACCATCGAATTTTCTGGGCTCCGGGCTTTCGGATGTATAAACGTTCACACCCTCTACGGAAAGCGAATAGATGCCCATCTGTACAAAATACACCGCACGTCAAAATCTTCATGAAATACAGCCCAACGAGGCTGTTACAATCCAATCGACAGGCCCGTTTATAGACAAGCGGCAGGGCCGTGGCAACATCCTTCCGGGTGCTACATACACAAAAAACAAGTGTAAATATGAATGCTAATACGCACAAAATAAGCAATCTTGCCCAAACAAGGTGTGCACATTCTGGCAGGGAAATAAACAAATGTCTTGTTTCTCTCCTTTTCTTCATTTTTCCCATTTTCCTTGTGATATTATTTATCCCACGGAAAATCACTACCACGGCGTTGGGATTGAATTTCGCGTTAAGGATTCGATTTTATTGCTTCTTTTACGGGGGCTTGCTATTCAATAAATAATATTCACGCTCGGTCGGGGGATTTCGGGTGTATTGTCGTGATGATGCTGATGGCATCAAAACACAGCATCAAATCTTTTCCCTCTCACATGTCCATTATCTGCTTTTCGGAAGGCGGCACTCACGGTTGAGCGAGAAAATCAGTAGGTATCTTACAATGCGTCCATGGGCACATTTTCATCCCCATATCATCCACCCAATGTGCGGAAATGTATTTATTTATTGGCACCAATTCACTTTTTACGTCCACGTACCCACACACTCGCTGATGTGCTTTGATTGTTTGCCGTTGGAAGTATCGGTAGTGAGTCAATGATCGTCATATTGAGCTGGATTTCATCTGGAGTGATGGTGTTATCTTATGATCAGGGAATAGCAGCTTTCATTTTACATTAACTGCTTCTACATGCAGGAGTTTTTTGAAAATACACAAAAAAATAAGATACACAAAGATTATACTAAGATTATGTAAAATTAAATTTCCATTCACTTACAATTTCATAATGTATATTAATAACTTAACAAAGGGAATAAATAATTCCTCCTAGCCATTGGTTGCTTGATTTTGTGGCGCCATTTATTAGAAGGTAGCAGTAATAAAACCCTTGGAGGATTCATACATGCATACACAAAAAATTAAGAATAATTCCATTGTTTCGTTTTAATAGTTAGAATGTTTTAAGATAGTTAATAAATTAATACCAACAGAATATTATTTCATTTGATAGGTTGTTCATCCCTGCCTTGATATGTTGAGTTATTGTTCCAAAGGATGTAATTTTATGATTTTAGGGAGCGAGCATTTGGAGTTCGACCCGATATGTATATCCTTAACGAGGTACATTTGATGTGTTTTTTTTTATTATGATTATACCTTTGTGGATGGTGTGTTTATGTACGTAACCTGACGCTAATTAATTTACTCTTCAATACAAAAAACGACATGATTTATCGTACTGTTGTGTTTATTTCCTAGGAAACATAACCGTAGAGAGTACATAGGAAATGGAAAGAAACCACCATAAGACAAGATACTAGTTCCGGAATCTTCGCTGTCACACGAATCAGGAAGACACATTTCAACCTAAAGTGGCACGAACATCACGCGACATCGATACGTAAGTTGCAGATAAATGAATCTGTATCACCTTGAGGAAAAGAACCTTCGGTAGAAGCACATCTGTCCTTCACGGCTTCGGTGGATGACACACTTTTCCATCGTATCAAACCGAGACGAGAAGGAGATTCAATTCGCCCGTTCATTCACTAGCACGACCAGACACCCGTGATACATATGTTCCACGGTGTCTTAGCGTCTGCTGCTTAAGCTTCCGGTCTGGGGGAATATATCCTTTCCCAGGAATCTATGGGCAAAAGATTTCAGCAACATGAATGGCAAATGGAAAAAGGATCTTTCGCTGAAATCTTGTCTTTCCGGTTGCGTTTTTACGCCCCAACTTCCCCAACAAGCTTTCGCGCATATATTTTTGTTTCTTCTTCGCAAGGAATCATTTCTTTAAGAGCATTTAGATGAGCATTTTCGAGCTTCGAGCTGTTCGCCGTTTTCGCCTCTGCCCACTTCCTGTCCTTTAACCACCGTATTCGACACGGTTCAACAGTTCCATAAATCTTCATATCACACACACGCGCGCGCGTGGACTTTAAGCTGATGCAAGGAAAACGGAATCGAGAACCGGAAGTATAGACCGGAAGGTTGAAAGCGAGCGCTAGTGCAACGATGGCACATAAATGTGTGGATTAGGAAATGGAAATTGATGTTTTAACTGAAATAGCGGGTACTTCAGTTTATCAGTACCGTCGCTGAGATCGTCGCTCTCCCTGGTGCGCTTTGCTGCTTTGGATGGTTCGGTGCAGTACGTTTTTACGCGAACCTCTTAAATACAGCGTAATGGTGTAGCTGCATCCTTCGGATCGGATTGTTTCCAGCGAGCTGCGGGATAAATTTGAGCCATAAATAGCAGCGCGAAAGTATCTATTAAAGATATTAAAACAGCGTGTGCGGGTAAAGTTGGTCGGGTTTATCGCCGGTATCGAGTGCAGAGGGTATAATATTTCTTTCATGGAAAATTAATTTGAGTTTTGTATGTGCAGTGGTGCGCCTCATGCTCAAACATTAGGAAAATGTGCGATGGAACGTTTCCTTTGTTATGGTGGTTCAAAATATGTAGCTACTGGAACTCCGGAGTAGATTATATATATATATATATTTCAAAATATATTTCAAAATTTTCTTGTTGTGATGGTCCATCGAGAGTGTGATATTTATATAATATAGTTTTTGGAGAATTAATTATATTACGCATAATTAAAGTAATAATTTACAAGAAAACAGTCAAAAACACCCATGAGAAAAGAAATACATGGCGTGTGCGATGCTGAACTTGACACACTGTACAATACGTGTCATTCGCATTACCTACCTTTAGGCGCTTTTCGAGAAATTTAAAAGTTCGGTTGGATCGAATAAAACACGCCCATGATAATTCCAGTGAAAGTTAAATTTGCATGTAAAACAGCTGCTTTCGTTCACATAGATCAAGTATTACACTTCCTTCACGCAATTGTGATTGAATTTTCTCTCTCATGCATCGCAAAACGATTTCGGGAAAGCATCGATTGAAAAAACAAAAACGATTTCTATAAGCTTCTTTGCTCGAATTGATGTAAACCAATATCTATTCAAGATGGAAAACAAAGCCGATCCGTGTGGGGGGAATGGTTTTCTTTAATCTGACGAGAAACATACAACAGCTTAAGCGGACGAGATAAAACAACGCCGTAGAGAAAAGGAACGAAAAAGAAAACAAACAAACGCACCAACTCAACCCATCTTGAATGGAATGATTTGCGGAAGCAATTTGGTGTGGGGCAATGATGCAATGGTTCGCAATAAAAATCTCCTCGAGAACGATGCAACGAGTCGTCGAATGTCGTACCGGATGCAACAGTGCATTATCGTTCGTCCGTCCCTGGCTTGTCCAACCCGGCACAATGGGACAAATCGAACCATAGTCAGATTGTCACACGAAAAGGTCGGAAGGAAAAAGAGGACCGTACAAACGAGGATTACTGCGGGCGTCATCTCATGCCCATCTCGGATGCACTTAACTGGGAGTCGAATGATGAGAACGGCTGCAGCGGAAAACCCATCACTTTATACCGTATCGTTACGGTTGCACCAAGGACGGAGAAGAAATATAAATCGTACCGAATGGAATGAGAAATGTGACCATTATTATGATTTCATTTTCTACGCTTTGGCCGCTCTGCTTACCGTGGTAACGGCGGGGTTCACATCAAGTGGAAGTAGCGCGCACAGGACGGTTCTTGGTTAAATGTATGCCTTCAATACAAACGTAACTGTACTGGCATTGTACGGAAATGAAAGAGCAATATTTTATCGTAATAATTCCCTTTCGCATAGAGAAAAAATTCGTCCCAGCTAACGCAGGATCCTGAAGAGTTTTGGAGAATTCAATCAATTGAGAAATCGCTATGAGTAAGTTGGCCGTGAAGCAGGTGGCCAACTCATCGTTTACCATTAAAGGAAGGAGGAAAAAATCATTACATTTCGTGCATTTAGCGATGAGAGGTGGACAAACAGTGAAAACTTTTTAGGCAAAACATTAATAAAAAAAATGTTGAGTTTCGATTACAGTCAAGCAGGTCTTCCCAAGTATAATCCATTGCAAGCTTTACCGTCCCTTCAGGTGCACCAATTATTTACGAGCAGGAGTAATCGATCGTTGGATCAGCTCGTTGATAAATACTTGTTTACTGGACTGTGGAATAAGCAGCAGACATTTCTATAATTCACATAAAAAGTGTTTGAAGTACTGTAGGCGATACATATTTATTCCCTTTTTGAATACCAAATGGCATTGCAATGACCGCCAGTTAAAAGGCAAATATTGGTTTCCTTTTTCACTGATCCTTTTAATGAACAAAGCGCCTGAGGATGTTAATGTTAAAATATTAATTTTAAAATTACTAGCTGACAGAGTGTGACTGAACGAGCAAGTGTAAAATGATGCATTCACTTCATTTAAGCGCATCAATTAAAATGCCAGGATGTCGTATCGATTGATTAAAATTTATAGGTTACACGCTCGTCATGCGGTGGACTTAACGGTCGTTACATAATTTTAATAGCCAGCGTTATGCACTGTTGTGTCATCGCAAAAGTAAAAGTACACACCGAACTTTACTGTCCTTTAGCTTCAAAATCAACTCTTGTTTTATTAAATACTCTTGCACTCATTCTATTTTCCTCCCTTCCATTCGTTTCACAACTCTAGCATTAGTTTCCTATATAAACGTTATGCTTTCGCTTTCGCCACGAACAAACATACACACATAGAGAATACAACATACAACAGAATAATAATATTTCCCAATTGCACTACTCTCACTCACATCACGGCCACAGAGAACGTAAACAAAAAAGGGGTTAAAGAAAGAAACAAAAAAACACTTTATAGTTAAAATTATAACAAGAAAACAAAACAAAACATATACACAACACACAATATTTAGAAATACGATACGAGACACGTGTCTGTGTTCTTCAGTTCCCCCATGGGGCCGCAATACACTGCTTTCCGTACAGCTAATCGGGCATTGGAACCATTTTGACTATGCGTTGGGGTTGAAAGTTGCTATCGAATCGATCGTGCTTATAATTATTCATGCCACTTTGAAACGCAACGCAACATTGGGCAAGGGCTCGACAATAATCTGCTTATCGGAAAGCGAACTCGTACCACTCGACTTCTCCACCCACACCACACGTACCGGTGGATGGCACAAAAAAGCACGCAGCACGTTAATTATAATTTATTGTGAGAAAATAATCACACACTAACACACACCCACCCACACTAAGCGGCAATGTGTATCACTCGTTGCAGGCAGTTCAAATGAATCACAAAATTAGTGAGGCTGAGTGTTGAAAACATTTGGCACTGATCGCATCCGTCAGTCCGCTACCGCTCTCGGTACTCCATTGCTCGATTGTGCGTGTAAAATTCTAATCCATCTGCAAGCTTTTCCCAGAATACGCGGGGTAAATATGCGACGTGCATGATAAAATTATGTTAAAACAATAGGCGTAATACCCGATCCATCATGGCGAATTAACGGGGCAAGATAAACAATTTATTATTCGATTTGGCATAAAAATTTTGCTATTTACCTAGAGCGCGGTCCACATGCGGTAGATAGGCGGACTTGGATGTATACGCCAACACGTGTTTGCATTTCGGTTTGCATGCTGGCAGTTGGCTGTCAGTCTCTTTAACACGTGCCCGTGCGAATGAGCGGTTTGATGGTACGCATAATTGTGAGTGAAATAATAACCGAAAAACGTAATCAGGGTTTTTTTTTTAGGTGTTTGGCAAACGGAACATTAAGGAACACTGTTTGTCGATGACTACCTCTACCTCGAGCAACACATTAAATGGTTGATGATTTTTACGCTAGAGCGCTTGAGCGTTACCGGTTTGCCGATTGTGATACGGAAATGGTTGTCAGAGAGGAGTCGCGTTTTGCGTCCGTCGACACGCACCGCTCCAGTGAAACGTACACCATTAGATTTAAAACGAATTCGCACGGATGCAAATTATCTACGAGAACAGTCCCTCCAGCAGGTGCAGCGAGATGCACAGGAAGAACTTGAGTATTTTAAACTTTAGTCAAACGGAAGTCGTGATCTGCTCCACCACCTGAATCGGCCGATTCGGGCGGCAGAAGTTGACTCCGTTCGCGGTGGTCCAGTGGCAGTGATTCCAGTGACAGTCGCCCCCCGCCCCCGGTGGCGCACCCCCCGCACCGGCCCGGCCCGCGCCACCCAACCCTTCGGGGACGCTCCGGCTGCGGGAAGGATGGTACTGCAACCCATTCGCCGGGTACGGTGGCAATGGGTGATGGTGTGGATGATGTTGCTGTTGCTGCTGCGGTTGCGACTGCTGGTGACCATTGTGGTACTGATGGTGGTGATGATGGTGCGGTGTTGACGGTTGCTGACCTCGGGCACTCACATGACCGGTGTGTCGCGGTGTCTGTCCACGGCTCGAGGCACGAAAGCTGTGCTGCCGGTTGAGTGTGTCCCGATGGACGGTGATCGGTGCGGCCTGGGATGGGTTGTGCAGTTCACACCTGCCGGTACACCGGATGATGCCGGAAAGAAGAAGCGGAAAGATACGCAAAAGAATGATTAAAAACTTTCCCAGGATAGCGCATACGTTTCGTGGAAAATTGATTGCCCATTGTGTGTTTTTTTTTCGGCTATCTTTTATTCCCCACAACGGTGATCACGGTTGCTGGTGGGAATGAAACAAAAGCGAACTTTTATCGTTCAATTTATTAATGCCTTCTAGGTCGATAATTGACGTTGATCTATGATGGCACGTGCGCGTACCCGACAAATGTGTCGCAAAGCATGAGGGAATTGGTTTCCATTGCTTCCTTCTTTCGCAGTGATCCAAATGATAGAAAAAAGGAAGAGAGAAACAGTTGCGAAATGCGTTAATAACCAACTGTGACGGTGTCAAAGTGTCAAACAAAGTTTGATATACTGCTTCTAAGCTCCCTTAAGATTGTGTACTAGCTTCAACATGTTACGATAAATATGCAATTAAAATAAAATAAACATGAAATATGGCTAGCTTGTGTCCAGTTTTGCTTAGTTGGGTCTTAAGAATCACGTGGTAAAAAGTACCCAATTAATAGCTTTAGAATCGTTATTGGAATACAATCCGTAACTAAAAAGCAGTCTTAGTATGCCCTTTTTTAGCACTTTGTAAAATATTGCATACTTTGGGGCGTAAATTTAAATTGACATCTCTCAAGGATGGTTTGGTGAAGAGAATAATTTTAACAGTTTAACAGTTTAAAGCATACTTCCTAAACTTTTTAACAAGAACTTAAACAAAAACAATTAAAATACAATCCCTGAGTACAGTATTTTATTTGGTCACCATTCCACCAGTTGCGAATCCACAATGTCTACGGACACACTTGTTAGACAAGTGTTTCTGTCAGTCAAACAGTAAATCTAATCTAATCACACCGGCAATTCTCAGAAAACATGCCAAATTACACCTCCAAACGGCAGGCAAATGCAGCCAAAACACCCGTTTTCTAAGGCATCGTTCGTTTGTCTGCACTCGCGTAGTGCAGGATAATTGGAGTAAATTTATATCCCTCCGTGCTCCTACACGCCGTTACCTCAATTCTGGTCCCCAAAAACTCGTGACATAACGGCTAACAAAAGCTGCATTAAACTAAGCGAGGTCTAGGACACTCCTCCGCTAAATGATTATTGACGGTACTTTGGTGCACGGTTGCAAACGCTAGAGCAAGGTGTCCCGCAGCACAAGTGTTTAGCGACCGGTGGCAAACGATGAGCCGCAAAACCTCTTCACCTTCACCACCGCCTCGGTGCGCATTAATAAAAAAGGCAACATTTACCGAGCAAGGAACTTTCCGTCCCGATCATACAAAACTCCCTGCAGGAGAATTCCCAGAATCACAGACGCACAGTCGCTTGGTTGCGGACTGACACCTTTGGGACCGAAAGGGAAAATGCCTTTGATCCCTTGGAATGCCTTCGGTTGAAAAACTCCGGTCTCGACAGCAGTTGCGAACAAGTTGAGCAGTTGTTGTGAAAAGGATATTTTCGCATAATTTCATCTTCATTAGCCTTGTGGCCGGCGATGCTGTGCCCAAAAATCTGAGTCCGTAGCAGATGCGGACGGACTTGAGAAGATTCTGCAGTGGTGCCTTAAAGCTACGCAGGGCTAAACGCTGTACGGTGGTGGCTTTAACTCTTTTTCGGAAAGTTCACCCGAACGAAGCTAATCCTTGCGTTTAATACACGCCAAAGGCTTATCCGTGGAGGCTTTGGTACGGTACGCGGTGCGTGGTCGCCATTTACCGTGACACAAAGCTGCTAATTCAAACGTACCAAAGGAGCAGTCGAATGAATGTCAGCATTGGAGGATTATAAATGGAATCCCTCACTAGCTGAAGCATAGGACGGTTGTGCCCCATCTGGAAGATTGCAAATTTGTCATCAAAGATCAGCTCGCACCGGAAACACCACGTTCTAATTGGGTCCAATTAAACGCACACGACGTACCTGGAGTAGCACCGGCTCGGTGGTGGGTAATCGGCCGCATAGCCGGACGCCTGCTGGCAGGTGTGATGTATCGGATCATCACTGAACATCGGTGTCTGGAACGCGAACGATAGGCTCTTGTGCAGGCGACCGTGCGGTTGGCCCGCGGATTGGCCACAGAACGGGCTGTGGTAGCTGAACCCGGCACCGGCCTGTCCGCTAGTTGGATTATCAAGAGATTGACTGTTGCCGAGCAGACGGGCACCTGGGCCGGCCGTTGTCGTGGTCGCTGACGCGCTTGGTCCAATTCCGCCCGAGGAGAGATTAAGCCCGCCGTTCATGAATTGACTCGTGGACAGACAGCGCTGCAGGCCCGTCCCACCGGGGTACGTACCGGATCCGTGACAACCGTTCGAAAGGTTGGTCGCGTGCGTGTTGTTGCCGTACCACTGTGGGTTGTTGTAGCGCTGCGAGGAAAAGCTTCGGTCCAAGATGTGCTGACAGTCGCTCGATGAGGTTGGTGCGGTGCACCGCGATGTGATGGAACTGTGAGCGAGGAAGCAAGCATGTTTATTAATACACACAACTAAGGAGGTAGATTGACGATGACAAAGTTATAGTGGCTCTCTCGGGGCAATACAATCTGTTTAATCGCTTGAATGTCAATCGTTTGAACTAAAGCATTATATATTACTGTCTAGAAGTAAGCAACTTTTATGGGATTTTCTTAATGAATTGTAATGTAATAAATAATTATAACTTTAAAATATGTAAACTTAATTATGTAAATGAATATAGCTTCCTTGTAATATGGAAAGACTGTTAGAGTTTTATTTATTGTTTTTTTGTTGACTAATTAATCATTTTTAACAAATTTTCACATTTCAGACGTTATTTTTAAGTAATTTCTATGTTTCTTTAGATATTATGATTGAGTAGCCGAGTATAGATGACTTAAAAAAAAAACTAGCAATAAAATAACCAAATAAAATAAATAATCCGAATAACCTTTTTTTCTCACTTACCCATTGGTAGAATATTTCATGTTACGCCCGTCCGGGTATCCCACGAAGAACAGAATAATAGCCGAGATGGCCGCGCTGGCGGCACATATGTAGTAGCCCGCCCGACCGTACCGGTGCGAGGAATCGTTCAGGAAGGCGCACAGTGGCACCCCGAACAGCACCGGCAGCGATTCGGCACCCTTGATGAAACCCCACGCCTTGGAGAAGTACTTGCCCCGGATGCGCTCGATCGCAAGCATCTTCAAGGTGTAACGGTAGCCGCCGAGCCCGAGCCCGTACGCCCACGCGGAGAAGCACAGGCCCCGGTAGTCGGCAACGGCCGATAATACTAACAACGATACTGACACTAACGTAACACAGCCCTGCGTAAAAGGGGTTTGCGAATCGCATTAAGACCGGAAATTGTAGAATGTACCGACCTTGCTTCGACCTACCTGACAAACATATTGACGCGATATCTGCACCTTCCGGAAGGATATTTCCAGCGTCTTGTTGATCGATGATCCGCTAAACACTATACCTAACGCTATCGACAGTCCGAGAAAGGTTTGCAGCAGCACCAAGTCCTGCATATCGTACCCTTCGCTAAACCCGTGCAGGGACTAGTTCCGTGGGATAGAAAAGAGAGAGAACGAGAGAGAAATGAAGCGATTAGAAATAGAATCATGACTCGATTAGCAGAAATGGAACGGAAGGAGCATTAATAATGCATGATTGCCAAGCAGTACGTACGGGAGCCCGTATGAAACCCGGGAACGACGTGTTACTATTAAATCCTCCATAGCCATCTGCAATGGCTATTCGATTAGCCCCGGTTTAGGGTCAGTGTGGATGATTGTTTCCAATAAATAAACCGTACCGGTAGAGTCGGGCTAAAAGCTCATCCATACGTTCCAGTAGTAATTTTTCCACCATTAGTGATCTCGTGCTTCGTTGATACGCTTCGTGCCGGTACTATGCGGCTTATCTACTACATCGATGTGGGATACATCTCTCGATTTCCGCTGTACAGGAATGGCGATTAAGTTTAAAGAGGATTTATTGTACACCAGACCTTTTATTTTTATATTCCACACATGTTTTTGCTGCACGGTGTAGGTATGAAATATTTTCCACTAATCCAGCCATACGACCGGAAAGAAATATCCAACACTCAACTGGGACATAGCTCCAACAAAGGTGCAGAAATTTTAGGTGTTACAAGTGCATGTGTGTAAAACTGCACCCGTACACAGCAAATTGGAACAGTACCAGTCGAGCATCGTGATCCGTGCGGTTGGACAGGACAACCGCAAATGCTCTTATTGTTTCGAAATTGAATCGGGGCTTTGGAAATTGGAAAACGCATTCACCACCAACCGCTGCTGTAGCACATCCAACGGTGCAGTTCGGGATGCGGTTGGTTATCACATTGGAACAATGCGTTCAATTTTGGGCGACCCGTTCGGATCTGACGATGCGCGACAACAGTTTGAATTTAATTCAATTTTCCCCGTGGAACCCGTTAGCTTGTGAGTGAGCTAATTTCATTTCAAAACTGGATGGAGCTTTAGTTAACTAAGCGAAAAGTGCAAGTGTATTGAACTATGATGAATTTTATTGAACCAGATAAATGCATTACCCAAAACGGCATCGGTTGAGGTGGGAATAGAAGAGTAATTAGTGTTGTGACGTTTACGTAACGCTGGGGAAAATTGTTTGACAGGCAGCGTTATACGCCTTAATGTATGCAATGCGTTTGTCAGATGTGGTGTTAAAATCCTATAAATTGCTTCACTGAAGTATGTTAGGTCATGTAGATCTACACCATGTTTTTTTATTGAAAAAAAAATCACTCCCTCAGCAAATGGATAAATTGAAAGTAAAAAAGTCACAATACTTGTTGCATAAAAAACCTCCGAAACAGCTGCTCGAGGGTAACCTGTCCGAAGCTTTTGCAAGAAAACATTTACTCGGGAAAAACACGCCCTGTTCGAGATCATCATCAGCTGATGGGGAAGAGCAAGAAACCTCATCTCGAAAGCTCGATTTATGTGGGCGAAATCAATTTTCCCTTATTTCATCCGGCAAACCCTATCGGTCCCAGTGGGACGGTTTGCCGAACGGCTACGTTTCCAGCTGGCTATTGGAACGTTATTGCGCTTACGGAACTCCAACAGCAGAACCGACCGATTTCGTTTTCCCGCTGCTAGCCCCAAAGCAAAGCTGGGAAATTGAAGCGCATTAGTTCGCCTTAACATGGGTATCAATTTTTGTGTTTTGTTGTGTTGTTTGGACGGGCATGGGGAGTGAACACACCGTTGCCCTCTGTTTCCGGCTGCCGGCCAACAGGCCGAGGTGAAGATAGGTTCGACAGTTCGAGACGGACAGCACTAAACCCAGGCTCAACTTACCAGGAAAAATATGGGCGAATAGATGCCTAGTGCGGCCACCGAGGCCGATATTGACAGCATCCGCACCGAGGAGGATTTTAGAGGCGTAAAATCGAGGAACGGTGGCTTCGGCGTACGGACGTGAGTTTTCTTTTCCTTCACCTGGAAAATGATAGAGCAAAACATGTGTGTGCACGAAATGCACTTTGAATGAGTGGGTTTTAGTTGCTTGAGAGAAATAGGGGAAACGCGGTGAACCGGAATGGATCCGCTCGGGAAGCGTTTGTGATAAGAAAAAATATTTGTAAACGATTTTGACTGAAGGTTATTGAATTCTGGAATTAAAACATAAAAAGGGAGCTGAAAACAGCTTGATTAAATCCAACGATGTTATTTTCCCGTAAAAAAATGAATTTTACTGGATTGAAATGAATTCCTTATGTTCACGATCACATAAAGCTTAAAACACAGTGCTCATTGATGAATTTCCATGTGAAGTATTTCGTTTTCCGATATTTCCTTTGATGTAGCGGAAATTCGGTGAAATAATCTCTTTACCGGAAAAAGCTATAAAGCAAGTGAATAATTTTTGATGAGATTGTAACGATTGTAACGCACAAAAAGTTGGGAAATCAGTGCAAAACATTAAAGGATTAGTTACGTTTAAGTAAGAAAGATTTACAAAATTTTACGGTGAAGCAGCTGAAGTAATATCCGTTTCATGAAAGCGTTAAATAAAATCCAATACTTTCGATAAAATCCTGCCCTGGAAGCCGTACAGATTGGGATCATGTTGCAAGCAACCGTTTGATTGGTCCACTTTAGCGACGCTTTGCGAGCGTGCACGAAATTCGATAGCCTGCTTCGCGATAGCGTCAAGCTTCAGCCCGAAATGCTGTAAAAGCACTTTCGATCTCAGCCAGCCAATAACCCATGCTAGCCGCCTGTTTAAAAGGTTTTTCCTTTGAGTTAACTTTTCCCGGGGTAGCACGATTGGAGTTTGCTTTGCGGTCACTGGAACGGTGGCCTCAGCTTAAACAACTAACGGAAGCGATATGTTCATCTAGCAAGCGGAGAAGTTGAAAAGCCTTTTACGGGTCCGGCTTACTGGCCCCCGGGGCTGGCATGTGCACCGGCGTGCGAACAAAGCAACAATCGGCACCGTCCGGCGGGGTAGGTATGAACGGAAACGGACTATACTACCTTTTTCCTTTGGTTTTTCAAGTGTAGTATCGCACGCCGCTGGGGATGATAGAGTGACGCCGGCCGGTAGAGCAGCCCCATGAAGAAGCTGAACGATACGAGCCCTGTGACCGCTTGCAGCCCCAGGCGCCAGCCCATCTTCCTGCAAAAAATAGAGAACGAAAGTGAATGACAGCACTTGCTATGGGGTCGGAAAACTGCAATAAAAGGTATGTTGAATGGAGTGGACAATAAGAAGGGGGAAAACTATCATGAATTCTTCGTCTTTCTGACGGCTCCAATCGCCTGCAGGGGTTAGAGCACTTGATTGATGCAAATTATTCCATTCGAGTGTTTGTGTGTGTGTGTTGTGTGTTTGAATTAAACTTGCATACATTGTTTCCTAAACCCTGACTCTGGGTCATTCAAGAACCGGGTAAATCATATCCCCCGAAACGGTAACTAATTTTTCACACACCGAGGCAAACGTATCAAACCCTTCTTTTGGAGATTTTTCCCTGAAAAAAGGATACGAAAAGGGTCTGCGCGTGATAGATTGTGAAAATGGGAAAAACAAATCTTGTACAACTGGGTTTGTGGTAAGAAGAACTTTTTTTGGAGAAAAAAACAGCTTTCAAGTTGTTTATCTTTTGCATTAAGATTGAATCAATCCTGACGGAATCCTTTTCTTTTTGCCTTTTTTTTTTGTTTCCTCGCTTACTTCCACGAATTCTTTCGAAATGTTACCATACCTCTCACAAGCATCATTTAGCCGGAGGGGCTCTGAAATAAACTCTGGATCAGTTTGGCTGACTACCTACAATTAATCGTCGTTTCGTCTATTTTTCACCGACCAAACCCAAGCCGAAACTTCCTGTTTGAAGTTAACAAAACAGCAATAAAGCGCAAACTACTTCATCGAACAAATCCACTACCGCACGGAACGATGGTCTGCAGATGGAAATGATAATGAATTTCCTGCCCTCGAAAAGGTTCAGGACCGGAGAAGCGGATTTTTTTTCTACCTCTTCCCGCTTGGTATCAATCAACCGAGCCGCAGACGTGTGTATCATAGTGTTGATTAAAGCTACATCGCCATCTAAAGCCAGTAAGTCGCGTTCGGTGAAGCATTCTCATGAACATCGTCCGGATTGTATCAACCGAACGATGGCGCGTTGGTCGGAATATATAAAGCTTACGGTGAAGTTTTCTCGCTCGGCAGAGGGGGAAAAGTAGTTTTTCCGCATGAAACAGTTACAGTGCCGGACACGCAATAAGCTTTTCTAGTGAGAGATAGGAGAGGACAAAGCTATAAGCAGCGAAGTGAATGAAGCCTGCTTCGGTGGAAAAGCAAAGTGGAAAGGATTATTGTGCTGGATTTGTTGATTTATCTTGATTTAATTATGTTGCATCAATGTTAAAGAGATACGTGCTAGAGAGAATTGTTTATATAAATCAAAACAAATTTGAGTTGTTTTATGTGAAATATTTCGAATAAATGTGAAAGGTTTACTAGAAAAAAGATAATAAACTACAGAAAATATTTAATCGTTTCTATCCCTACAAAAGCGCATCAAATTTCATTAAAACCCTGCCCCTTATAATGGTAGCATAGTTTATTAAAATCATACTGAGTTCGCCAACTTACCCAACGCCTTCCTTAAGGATGACGGAAAACAGCGCCACACCGACACCCTCACCGGACATGGTGATCATTTCGACAAATTGTCTCCGCCGTTTGAAATAATGGCCCAGCATAACGGCGGCCGACTCCCGTACCATGGCCGACCCGATGCCTACGATGACGCCTGTGATCGGGCGAACAAGCGCACCCGCCGGTTGATGTCGATAGTGATGTCGGTCGGTTGACGAAAGATGACGTTCCACCAGGTCCAACGTGACGGTTGAGCGTAGATGGAAAGGAAAGAACCATTTGGCGTAGTTATTAGTGTGCTGAGGGAATAGAAAGGACTCCCACCGAACCAATGCGGAATATTTAGTCAAAGGTTTTCGAGCGGAAGAGGTGTTGCAGGAATGGGACCCGGTATGCAGTAGTTTTCCTTCCACCGCAAGATCCAGCCAACAGGCCAACAAGGGGCTGTGGCATTCTGCTGGTGCAGTGACGGTGGCAGGAATTAGGTAACAATGTCCCAAGAACGGGCGAGGAAAAAAAAGGTAGGAAAAAAACGGCATTGAATTCCATGGTCAGCGAGATGGAACCGCATCGAGCAACCGGCACCGGAAAGTATCTGGGTTAATCGTACGCCTGCCCATTCTTTCGGGTTGGATGCCGTTTTCTCTCGCCCAAACTCGGTCACATGAATGAAACGAACCGTGCCGCGGGTATGGGCACGAACGGGCACGAAATGTAAGTAGAACGGTTCGTGGGTCTATTGCTCCTCTTTCGGGCTGAACGCAGAAGCCAACCGATGGAGGAGCGCACACAGGAAGCAGAACCATAATCCATAACAAGGCCCGCTCGCAATGGTGAGCATTATACCACAACCGTACACGACCTTAAATGTAGCATCCTTGCTGATGAAGATAGTGTCCCGCAGTTCAAAAACAGTGTATTACGCGTCGGGTAGAAGCGGTCGGTCGTACATGGCCCCAAAACGCAATAAAACAAATCGAACCACCAGCACTATAGCCATGAACCGGGGCAGATGGGTGTTGTAACAGAGCAAAATATAAACTCTCGCATAAGAAAGGGACACACTGCAGCGTCCGAACCAATACTATCAAAGGGGGCCCCATAAAGCTTACGCAATTGAGTGCTGGCATAAACCAAGCGCAAGAAGGAAGTGTTCGGACGGTACTTTACACCCCCGAAAGGTAGAGACAGGTGGCAACAGCACTTCAACTGACCATAATTTCTGTGAAACCGAATAAAAACCATTCCACCTTTTTTTGTGTGTGTAGGTGCCGCCTTTGTCCCGGGGCAGTGTCATGAGAATACTTTTGTAACACAACCCTCACCACAATGGGCATCCAGGGTGGGAAAGATGTACAGCTTTTGGAAATGGCTTTTTAGCAGAATTGGGGTAAAATGCGCCATAAAGCAACAGCGTCGTGCACAATGGGCCTTTTAGAGTTGCATCCAATCCGATTTTGGACCGTACCGTGTCGATACTGAGTGCAGTTTCAAATGCTTTATGTTGTTAGAGACCGATAAGTCAGATAGTAATGTCCGAGTGAGATGTAGATGGAGACACCACTCATATGCTTCAATGGTTGCATTGAGCGTTGCTGAAGGTGTCGAATGAGGATTTTTCTGTTTGCAGGGCAATGGAGTGAAGCATATGATGAATGTTGTAAATTGATACAACCAACTTGATTAAGTGGATGTGTTATTTCATCCAAGAGGAACTCGTACTCGTTAATACTCGGAATACATGTCTCACTCAAATGGAACAAATCTTTCAAAAGATAATGGAGATACATTCATCCAAATCTTCAATTATTCTGAGGATATTAAGCGATTCAAAACTGCAGTTTCCGTACAATCATCTCTGATAATTTATTCCTGAGATGCATTATAAGTGACAGAGAGCCCGAAAGTATGCAATTGAAGCGCTGGATCGTAAACTACTGAGAGCTAGAAGTGATGCGAAGAATGTATATTGCATACTTTTAGGCGATTCCATTGTGAAACAGCATCAAGTCCAAACACATCGAGAAGCAAGTGATATAATGATGCTCTAATTCCTATTATAAATGTTTAACAACGCATAAGCTTCGTACGCCCTGAAAGTATGCAATGAGACACAATTTTCTCTTTAATCTCATTGCAACCCACTTCTCATCCGCATTTAATTACACAAACAACATGCTCGCTTTCAGTGGAATATTCATCATCTTCCACCGCACCTCAATCCTGCGCAATGGAACTCAGGTGTGCATGGAGGTTGGAAATTCGTTGGCTGTTAATTTGCCCGGCGGCTGAACTACTTCAACCAAAGGCGCGTTGGTAAAAATCATTACCAAGTGGTATGTTGCATGAATAATTGAAACATATAGCGCATACATATTCATCGTGTTATTTAAACGAGAACACCCAGCAGTCACGGAACTGCACACACCACAAATGGGATAACGGCACCCAAAACCAGAACCACATCGACTATTAGTGGGCACGATGCCAGGCGGGTGTTCGCTAGCGAGCGCAGTTGTTTTTGAACGGAACACCGAACAGCAAAAGGATCGGACAGTATCGCAAAACAATAACATCAGCATCGGGTATGAAACGCAGGCTTTATAGTGTCCCAAGCACAGCAAGTGCCCGCAAGGTGGCTTCTTCTCACGGAGCTAATATCGTCCGGGGCACGTCTAGTGTGCTCCCTCATCCATTCCGTCCTTGCTACTTCGTGCGTAGACGTCTTACGTATTGCTGTTTTTATCTTGCCAGTATCGTACCATGAAAAACATTCTTTATGGGCGCTTTGTCTTACGGCAGTATTGGACAAGTATAACAGCTCATAAACATGCAAATAAAACATCCCTATGGCTGCCGCACCTTTTCGGTTGTCGCTGATGCTGACTCATGTCGTAAGACACATCCTAAGGGGCGGAAACCAGCTCCACGGAAGGACACACACACACACTTACCATAGCTGAACGCTACCTGATGCAGCTGGGTGGCGAACGATGTGAACAGGATGCCCAACGCAAGCACCAGCCCCCCGAGCACCGCCGTCAAACGGGTGGACTTTCGACGGCAAAGCGCCACTACTATCGTTGCCGAAAACAGCGACATGGCCCAGCTGGCAGGCCCGAGCC
The DNA here is from genome assembly GCF_943734755.1 of Anopheles moucheti. Taxonomy (NCBI): domain Eukaryota; kingdom Metazoa; phylum Arthropoda; class Insecta; order Diptera; family Culicidae; genus Anopheles; species Anopheles moucheti. The sequence continues at coordinate 28,178,651 of NC_069141.1, forward strand.
AACCTGAAACGATAAAGAACCGAAATGGAAGCGTCTCTGCGTAAATAAGAATCGGTAATAGAATTACGAATCATGCTGGGGGTATTTTTTGGGTGTTGGAACTGGAAAGAAGGCAACCAAACGAAACGATCATCATGCGCTTTAGGAGAAGATTTCGAAAATTGAAATTATCAAATGCAAAGACATTTTCTCGCAAAACATTTGAAACACGTGATGCGTAGGTTTCACTGTGGGGCGTTTTATTTGCCACCGTGCCACAGAAAAGCATTTGCTAATGCGTAGGAGATTCATGCTCACGTACCGATTTTTCGGAACGTTCATTTTCGGACCGTTCCCAAGCGTTCTGCGGCCAAGTGCGGCTTTTCAATATGAATTTATATTTATTTATTTATTCGTCGCATTCCGTTTCCGTGACGGCCACGAGTTCCGGAACATGGCGAAATGGATTCATCTAATTCATGGGTTGAATTATGGATACACTTAAGCAACAGCAGCAGCAGCAGCAGGCGGTGCGCGGACGATCAGGAAAAGGACAACACGTTTTCGCAGCACGGTGGCTTTTCGTGCCATTATTTATTTGCATAAATTTTCAACTAACTAGCCCAAGCGCGGTGGACGTGAAGCGTGAGAAAGTGGTTAACAGTTTGTCTTGGGGACAATTTATGGTTTATACGGCTGTGATGTGTCCCTCGGCGAGCCGACCGAACGATGGTTTTGTGATTTCTTTTCACCCCGCACGTACGCTTTTGAGTAGGCCGCACAGTAAACGGTTGTGATTAAGGGGCTTTTGATGGGGCAAATGTTTACGTTGCTAAACGGCGATTTCACGAGCGGAAATGGAATGAGTATTTGATTTTTGGCCCAACGCATCGAACAGGGTTTGTGGGAATCATTAGCCAAAACGGGACATTAGCTGCTCGAGTGCTGATTGAAATGGATCTTTAATGGATGGTTTTCGGCTTGAAGTGAGCTGCAAGTGTTTGATCGCGATGTTTAATTGAAGTGTGTTATACGCAAACAATCGTTGGGAAATTGAAATAATCTATATTCATGTGCTATCCAATTATAGGTATAACATATGCTAAATGTCTACCATTTTGTATTATGTAAATGAAATACAGGGTTCGGCAAGTCACTTTGCCTCTTGCATGGCATACTTCACCGGTCTTGAAATTCATTTCATTGTATTGCCTCCCGCTACAATATGATTTTAGCGACGATTGCTGTAGTTTTTTCACTGGGATTTCGGACTACACCTGGACGTTAGTTGCGCCATATTTTCAAAAATAATTTTAACTAGTTTTTTGGCATATTTTTTATAACAATTTATTTTTTGAATATGTATTATTCACAATATAACACTATTTTACAAAACAGTGCCACCCTCAAAGTGCCCGAACTCCCAGTGAAAAAGCTAAAGCAATTGTCGCTAAAACCATACCGGGCCGGCAGATTTACATTTTGAGCGGGAAACCAGGAAATACTTTATGGGATAAGAAATGCATTTAAACTACCATGCATGCAAATGTTCTTACGCGTATTGTTGAATCAACTAATTATCATTCAACAGTTTTTTTTAGTGACATGTGACTCGATGAAACCGTTGATGAAACCATCATCATTCACAACCAAACTGCGCTAGTGTGTGGTACAACAAAACATGTTTGCTGACACAAAGCAAAGTGCATGCATTTACATCAGAAGCATCACCAGGGCACAAACACTGGCAAAACATGCAGCAAGCACACGGTGCATGAAAAGATATCCCAGCAAAGCACATTTTTCTCGCGCCCGGCGGCCAACCAATGACTCGCAGTGGCAGCAAATGTGCACCCGAATGTGTGCTGCTGAATCAGACCCCCCACCTGAACGTTGCCATTGTCGTCAATGTGAGCGCAGCATGCTGTGACCGCGATTCGTGCCCAAACCGTTCCAACGGAAAAAAGGATATTCATTTCAAGAAAACGACCCACTAAACGCAAAAGGTATGGTTTATTTTCGCTCGCAACGAACATAGCAGTTCACAGCGGGATGCAGTGGGATCCCGGTATCCCGTAGGAAGAATCATTTCTTGGTACCGCACAAAGTGTTTGTTACACTAGCGTCCCAAACATGCATCGCACGGCTGAACAAAACCCCACCAGCAGCGTGTAGTTGGGGTGGGGTTGTGTGGTTCCTGTTGTTGTTGTGGCTTAGCATTGCCCTCGGTATTTATGGGATCACAAGCCACACGGCACCATGGTATGTGCTGTCACCATGCCTGGGGATCCTGGGGGTTCAGGGTGAAAATTGACATGAAAAATCCTGTTTTTGACTCCCTTTTGTAACCGGGTCGCACTCCGTTCGAAGCGTTCGGAAGCATTAAGAGCGATCGAAAGGATGCATTTTGTACACTCGTTAGCTTCTTGCATCGTTGCAACCCGTATCCGGTCAAGCTATTTCGTCTTCTTTGAAGAGATATGGGATACGGGTGTCTGTGTCTGTGTGCGTTGATTTATGACGGAAGCTAAGACGAAAAGAGCCAGCGATGTCTTACGATGTCTTGAAAAAACAACGAACGCTTGTTTCTACTTTATCGTCTCAGGGAACGCCGTAAAGCTAATGTTGTAGAGCATTTTGTCAAACTGTCGAACATTCATCGTCCACGAAGAGTGTACAGATGGGATTACGTTTTATCTCAGTGCAGCTACACCCGTTTGATGGGAAATTTTCCAGAGTATTGCAACAACCGGATACAGCAATGGGTAAAATTATTCCAAGTGAAAAGTGACACATTTAACTTTTTTCTTCATATAGATTTTTTGGATTTTTTAACAACGTAAACATTTATATGTACATTACCATAAATGTGGCAAACAAAAAATGACAAAACATAATATAATATATATTAGTGTAATTGAAATTTTGAATAATAAATATTATAATTGCAATATACCAACGATTTATACTTCTACAGCATGTTTCCAATTACCACCAGAAGTCAGTTTTTCCTAAGAAAAACATTATACAAGTCCTACGACAATAAGCTAGCAAAATCATGAATTTATTAGTAAAAATCATTAGGGGAATTCTTACAGTCACCCAGTTATAATTTTATGATAAACTAGTATAAGGATCATTATCCTTAAACATAATTCGAGTAGATAAAATCCTTATTCAGCTGAATTGTCTCTGAAACATATCAAGAATAATACACACAAATTGGAAAATCATTCATCATTAGCACCGGCGAGCTGAAGCAGGGTCAAAAACAATACGCGTTGCGATTTCTCGATTTCTGGTCCTTCATGTTTTAAAACGAGCGCTTCGTCAGCAGTAAAACACTACCCAACCACAGCATCAAGATCACTCGTTTTACAAGACCCCGCTGGATAATTCCCAACAATAGGACTTTCCAATTTAAAGGCACCTCAAACCATATCCCGCCGCCGAGCTCGCATTCAATAAGAAACCGTTAAGTGTGCTATCGTCTCTTAGGAAAAGCAACTCACGAGAATACTGTCATCTTTTGAGCAATCGGGCGTATTTCATGTAGAGCACAAACCAAAACCACCTCCACCACTGGTTTTTCCAGGACGGGAGACTGTTTTCTGGGACGGTTCGTTGTTTCGTGTGGCATTTATTTTTTTGTTGCTTGCTTGCCCCAAATTGGAATGTGGTCAATGTGGGAAGATGTTTTCTGCGAAGAAACAAAATGCCAAGATGTGTCGTAAAAGTGTGTGTGTGTTTGTGCCGAAAAGGGCGTAACGGGGGCAAACGGGAGCAAACAAGCGTGGTGGCATATTTATTCCTAGTAAAAGTGTTGCAAAATTATAATAACATGACATGGGGGATTTATGATTGGATTCGTGGGCATGAAAATCGATCGATACGAAGCATGGGCTGGGTCGATGCGAACCCGATGATGATGTTATGATTCCGTAAAGATTTTCGATGAGAAAACAAAACACGTTGGAGTTTCTATTTTAGATAAGTAAAATAACCGGCACGGGTAACTGAGACGAGCTCGGCAAACATAACGTATCGCCTGTTCTCAAGTTCCAAGTGAATTGTTGTTTATTTTGGACAATATTGTTTTTAAGTAAAATATTCGTTACATTATAGCAACAGGCAGCGGGATCACTACGACGCCTTTGTGAATATAAAAACAACAAACCGAAAGCATGGCACACTGAAGCATTATCGAAAATAAATAGCAAAAAACACCATGCGCCTCCATCTCTGGGTGAAATTTTTTCATACGGAGTGAATCAACTACCAGGCGCCTCCATCACGATTCCATCACTAAACGAAAAATAAAGTGGCTCTTCCAGAAAGGTGTTCCTGGTACAAAAAAAAAACAAACTTCCCCGCAGGCACTCCCAAAGGTGTCCTTTCGCGAAATAAGAAGGCATTGTAAAGGATTCCCCTCTATCTTCACACATGTGCAACTCTTCAACCCAACGCTAAGGTTCCTGCCCGGGAAAATGTGATTGTGTGGTAAAACGGCACAAGCCTACCGGTGGTAAGAATAAAAACACAATTCCCAGCTCGCAGATTTGGGCATCTGCACGGCAAATAAACCCTTCGCCGTGATGTTTCGCTAGCCGCCTTTTTTTGTTACTCCCTCCCAACAATCCGAGTAGTCACGCGTGTTTGTGCTAACGATCAAATCAACGATCCCGTATGACTGATGAGGTGCGTTTGCAGAAGTATTTCTGTGACACAGCTGCTAGCAGCCGGTTGCTGTGTTTTCCATGCTTTTTGTTGTGTTTTCTAGTGGCTATGAATGGCTTCGTGCCAAATACTTGTTTGTACGTTGTATTCGGAAGGCTCGCTCCTCGATGGTTGTTACGGGATCATACCGTCGTTGGTACTTTTTACACAGTCGAACGGGCCGAAATGTCACCCCTGGGAAATGAGCGAACCCCGGTTTGCTGTTTCGTTTTAATTCCATCGCGTTACAACCGAAACATAAGGTGCCGGGCTGCTGTTGCCGGTTGTCCCGTTGCAGTGTGAGCAAACCGGGCTGGACTATAGGATCGTATTTGTTGGATGAATTATGGCCATAGTTTTGTTTGGCCGAATGCCATGGGAAAGGGCATTTGTCAGTGGATTGGTATGTTTTGGGTCGGAAAGCCTATCGTCCCATCCGTTTTTCTTTCCGGGCGGAAGGAAGGAATTGAATTTGATGATGGAAAACGATGGTTAAAAGTACACTTTGGAAAGTGTTATGATTTCCTGGGAGGAATATGTTGCAACGGAAGTGATGAAATGAGTTCTTATTGGGGAGTTGAAGAATTTATTATATGAGTAAAATGTAATAGCTTTGATAAATACTGTTTGTATTAAGGGCAAGTTTTATTCCAATTTAATAATAAAATTTTATGACGAAGGTGATTTTCTTTATTGGAAAATAATAATCAAAATTAAAATTCATTATTGATATAATTTTAAAATTTAATCAATAAGAGTAGACTACATCAATAAAATCCTAATCAAATCGTCATATAGAGATCCCTCGCTAATTTGTAAGAGAAATTTATTTCACGTATCGAAAACCATTTTGCACCATTTATATGCTCCAAAGCTTCCAATATCCAAAGATCCAACAATATCTATCCCCCCCCCCTCCCCCACCATGTGCTGCAAAACCAATCGCAATAAAACTCACATCGTCGTGCAAGTAAATCTACCTTGAGCTTTCACTTTATCTCCGCTGATTTTGCTATGTTGTTTCAACGCACCACCGCGAAAAGCTTTTCACTTCTGGCGAGATTAGCTCAAATACGCTGCGTACTAACGATATAGTCATCAATCAATCGAAACGACCATGCCACATGTGGTTATGGTTGCGAGCGCGCCACGGAGTGAGGATGCGACGCACTACATACACACACCTCCCAACAAATACCAGCGCACCCGACACGGTAAGAAAGCTGTCAAATTTGCACGTCCTATCGTGCCGCGTTCCGGTACATGTGTGGGATTTGTTGTGGCGACGAATCCTTTCCACTTTTAATGCTCCCAATGATTGATCCACGATGGATTGCCGACCCACCGTGCGAGTGTGGTAAGTGGTGGAGCACTGGTGAGTGGTGGTGGTGAATTTTTTTTGTACCACCATAAACCGGCGTTAACATACCAACCTGTAACCAAAGCCCTGTCAGGCGAGTTGACGCGAGGTGGCTTCCGGAAGCATTTCAATTCGATTAATTTTCCACAGCGTGGTAGAACATTTAATCGATCAGTGCGGTGAGTTAGGACGAGTTAAAAGTGTGAGACTAAAAGGGAATGATTGAGTAGTTATGTAATTTGTGGAATTTGCTCTCAATACGCTAGAAATCTAGGATGGTTTCGGTGCCGATAATGTTTTGCGGGTTTTGTAGTTGGAAAGTGAACATTATTGAGGGAACGCGTAATGGCGAGCGAACAATAAATATGTTATCTGTGGTGCGTGTTTTCCGCTAGTCAAAACAGCAACCTTGCAAATGCTTTCATAATGAAGATGTTTCCCGCGACCGAGAACTTCAACATTGTTTAATAACTGTCAGAACTATGTAACGCAGTCGGAATGTTGAAGGCAACTGCAATATGTTGCATTGTTCTTTATTTCCCCCCAAGGAATTCTAGCAGCAGCTGCAAGCGAATGTTGCACATTTTCCATTTCCCAAAGGAAACTCAAACCGTAAGTTTTGATGCTATGGGCAGCGCACACTACATCATGTGGCTCGTTTTGCCCGGAGCTGCCTTCGTGTGCAGCACAAGAAAGTGCACTAAAACTAAAGTGCAAAGAAGTGCACAAAAACAACAAAAATACATGATCAATGTTCGAAAACGGAAGCAGAAACGGAATGAAAACAAAGTTAACTGAAAAAAAATGAATAAAACAGGATAAGGATTTTAATCTTGTTTTACGCTACGGGAGGTTTTGGTAAACTTTTTTTTGCCCTTTATTTTGCTTCATGCTTCATGCAGCAGATCGGATGTAGGGAAAACTGCTTCCCGTAAATACTATCATTTGTCCGTTCTCTTCTTTCCGGAGTTTGAAAAGTGTTCATTTGCTTTATGTTTTGCTCATGTTTTGCTCACTGACAGCTGGTGATGCAGGGCTACACTTCCGAATGGGATGGCCGGGACATTTGTGTTGCGATGTCATCCTCTAATGCTTCCGGTCAGTGTTTTTGTATTGGATTAGCACGGGATATGGAGAATCAACCCTTGCACTAGATCAGAACAGAAAACAATCACTCTGTCCGACTGCTGGTGCAATCTGTGCTGTGATACGGTTGACTAGAGTTGTTATTGTGCTACGAAAGCTTTCTTGTTTGAATTGTTTAAAAATATGGTAGGATTAAAGGATCACAAGGGCTGTTTGTACTTATTTGAGGGATAATATAAGTAAATCAATGTTTCAAAAACGAAATCTGTTTAATTTAAATACCATAATTGAGTAACTTGAATACAATTTGTCCAATCGTAAACTATCGTGCGACATTTTTTGTTAAGTGTTTAAATTTCGTTGTTTTATTGGTTATTGTTTCATCCAATTGTTTCTGCCAATATAATTGACTGGCTGTGGTATGAGGAAATAAATACCCTTACTAATGAAACCAATTAGTGTCGCGATCCATGAAGTAATTGAATCACCGTAGTGCCCATTAACTTGTACTTACATCCCGTAGGATACTTTAAGACACGCAGAGACCGATAGGCACGTCCCAAATCATACGGAAATTGAAGTGTCAGCATTTTTCGATCGATCTCCACCGCTTGATAGCGCTGGCGGCACGAGTTTGCCTTCGTTAAGGCTACTGTAAGCCATTGTAATAAGTTTCTATTTATTTCAAGTCCATTACTGTGTGCGGCATGAAGTACGACACGTACAATAACCTTCCCGCGTACTCAAGCTCCTCCTTTGGGGCCATTTTCCTTCCCCGGCACGTAAAAGACCGACAGCCATAATAGCCATCGTGGACGATTAGCTCCACTAATCCCAACAACTAAAGCAGCACCATCTACGGGTGTTTCCCATCGCTGCTGGCTGCTTTTTTCCCCGGCACACCACCACCTCAGCAGCAACAGCGCGCGCAATGCAATAAATTAAGTTATAATATTTATTTATGTCTATTTATTACCGAAACGTCCACCAAATGTGATAGTAAAGCGTGACGTTGGTGTGTGTGTGTGTTGGTGACGATGGAACCAAACACACTATCGTCAACGCTGATTTATGTTACCACTCGCTCCAACGGTACGTGAGCACGTTACCGTGCTGTTTGTGATGGAAACGGAAGAACCATAGCACAGCTTTCGGTGTGAAGTGTAAAATTCATGAGAAACTTTATCTATTTATTTATTTTTCACTTCTTCTGCAGTGGAACCCATGATGGCCAGTGGCAATATGGAAGCAGAGAGAGAGAGAGAGGGAGTGAGAGAGGGTAATGGAAAGTTTTCGAGTACTAGAAATAAAAAGTTGTTCGTGTTCGCAAGGACGAACTTTACTGACTGAAACACAACGCCCAGTCAGAGTAGGCAACGGGATAAAGTTCCCCTAATCTGATATTTAAAAGCAGCACAAAAAAAGGACACTGCACACTGTAAGCTTCCAAAGCCAGTTATCATGTTTGACGCTTTAGTTTCAGCAGAAAGTTTCCTGCTCGTCCGAAACACATTACAATCGTAGTAGCCGGGACAGTACAGTTTGTCTGGGTTCGCAATGATAATGACACAATAAGTGGTTTAAGCATATGGTTTTGAGTTATGAAGTTATGGATTTGAATAAAGTTTCCGTTTGGTTGGTTGAATGTTTAAAAAGTGAAATGAGCTCCGTATTTAATTCTTTGGCTAAATTTAACAGCACGATTTCCAGGGGAAGTTAAGGACAAGGTGATGCATATCATAAATCATCACCTCCTGTACACAAACGGTGAATGAAACATTGTTGCGCAGATTGTACCACATTAAATAAACCTTTTTGGCCAAACAGACAGAACCACACATGCCCTAAATGGAACACGGCTGTTTATAGTCGTGTCCGTTACATACGTGTGCTGTTTTAGTTTTATAACTCCTTTTTTGCAGAACGCGATCGAAACGCTGTAACCTTGAGGAATCATACCCAAAGGGGTTAGAAGAACTGTGTAAATGTTTCATATTTGAACAACACTCGCACCGATACCGGGCGTTTGTGTGTTGCGCTGTTCCGAAGTGATGGCTCTGCCACATTTCCTGCTGTTTGTATTCCTTACGGCTACGTGCTTTGCAAATGGACATTCTAAATATTTTTCGCCCCGTTTTGCCCAGGATGGCCGAGTCTCCCACGGGGCGTTACGGAGCACGAAGAGAATCACGTTGCACACTAACGAAGCGCAAACGAACACGGGTAATGCGAAGGAAATGGTGTATCGAAAAAACGAAAACGAAGACAAAAAATGGTAACAAATTCGTGCGTTTCTAACCTGCTTCGGTATTCACCTCGTGACCCAGATGGCGTATCGCGTACAGCAGCAGCAAGCCGTACGACAGCTGGAATCCGGTGGACAGGACGTGGGCCAAAAATGCGACTCCGCACACGATCCATCCCCAGCCACCGTCCGGATAGAAGTGCTGCACCGCGTGGTCCGTGTTGCATACATTCAGGCGAGTTTCCCCGTTGCAGAAAGAAAATGCAACCGTGCGCGTGTGTGTGTGTGTGTTGTTTTTTCCGTAGTTCGATGTTTTGTTATGGGGAAAAAAGAAGGGAAAAGGTAAAAACAATCAGAACATTTTCGTTGCAATATGAGCTACTCTACTCGTGTCGGTTTTCGACTCAAATGGTGCGTGTCAGATGGGTACCATGCGTTGAGTTTTTTCTGCCCAAAAGTCACAAAAGCATGCTGTGACATTTTAATGCACGGTATCGCTCAATCGCCCGTCCTTACCTGTCGGATTGCGGTCGTATCGACACCGGCTCGTCGTAGGGCGGGAACATTCCGATGCAGCGAGTGAAGCTCACGTTCCAGCAGTGCCGGATATGCGGAGTCCTCCTCATCTAGCAACCGATTTCGATCGTATCCTGTTTTGGGGTGAGAAGGAACGGAAGAAGTAGAAAAAAAAGCAAATCAACGATGAGCACATACACGCACGAAAGGACAGTTTAATCGAAATCGATAAAAAGAGCACAGACAGGAGATGCGCGTATCAAATTTCGATCAAAAATTCATTTACCATGTACGTGGCGATGCGGGTTGATCGTTTGCGCGAATCGGTCCCCGCCGAAAAGATTAAAGAGAATCGCGCAAACGATTCATATTACGCCGAAATCATACTCACCCCAGGCGTCTTTCTGCCTGTACGGCATTTTGTGCTATTTTTCTTTGCATAATTCTACTGAGCGAGTTTTTAATATTCTTTTGACGCGAGTACAAAAAAGTACAGAAATCAATGCGTCACACAGTTTTCGCTGGGTGTAGTGGAAATGAAAATTTCATATTGCTCCACCGTGGCACTTTGTGTACCGGGTGTACCGGAAAGTTGGCAAGAGTTTAAAGCGTTTATCAACGCATACTTTAATGTTGGTTTTGTTTTACATGACAGAAAAATGAGAAAACGATTATTATTTTAAATTGTTGTTATACACTTCAAACAGACAGGTTTATTTTTACTCGATTGTTCCTTTCCAAGCCAGAGGGTATGTAAATTTTTCAATATGGTTGATTTATTGCATTAACGCAACACAATCAATGTGGACGATGTGGGATAAATTAGCATTCATGGGTACATCCAATCAGCGTACTTTAGGCGGCGTTTGTGTGGTTTATCAATCATCTCCATAATCAAAACCGCCACCGGATGGACAGGATACATGTCCGGTGGTTAATATTATGGTCAGATAAAGGTGGGTCCCCATTTTCAACTATTTTGTGTTTGCTATTATACTGCACTTGATAAAAAAAAGGAAACAGTACACGGTTTGCACCTTGCGATGAATAATACAATTTTGTAATTATTCTCGCGTTTACATACCATAAATCATACTCCTGTTCCATTTCCTCTGAAAGGAGCACCTTCTGGAAGATTGCAGTGCTCATTTTCACCGCCACTCGCAACAAATGGTGGACCATATGCATAAGTGATAAGCGGACAAAAGTGTTGCAACGACTTTTCACTGTTTTTCCATGCGTTCGGAGGTACTCCGATGGTTTAGCCAACCCTACGAATAACAGCGTGCCTGTGTACGAGTGTGTGTGTGTGTGTAAGGAAACATATAAAAACCCTACGCTACTATTTTACGAAATTCTAAAACTTTTTCTTAACCACAATTTACTCGTGGTTCGGATGTGTGTATTTTTTTGTTAGTTATGCTTGCCGCAAAGGAGAAAAGTTATGTGCTGCAACTTGAGGTTGAGGAAAGTCACAAAACTGGCGGACACACATACACCCATAGGGGGGGTTTCATTTATTCTCATGAGGGAAAGTTTCACGCCAGTGACCTGTTTCGCCGTACTCTCACCGCAGGTTATGAGTCGTAATCAAAAACAATTTCATAACGAACCGGTGGCCGGTTTTTAAGCACCCGCGCTAGGTACCTAGGTTGTAAAAGTCTCGTGAAATGAATATACATTTTGAAGGAGTTCACTGTTTTAATCTTATTTCACGTACAAAGGGGGCACCATTAATTAGCTGCGGTTGTTCCTCAACTGTGCAGGAATAGATGAAAAGCCTGGATGTTTGTTGGGTTCGGTGGGAAATTGTTGAAGATGTTTTTTGTAAATTTCGTAGACTTACAATGTGAAAAGTTAATTTGTTTTAAATTCATTATAAAATAGCACGTTTAATAAACTAATTTAAATTGCAGTGAAATCTTATTTTTAGTTAATAGTTCTAGTTAATACTTTTCCATAATTTTTAAGTAAAAATCATACAATAAGAGCAAGAATGAGACTCAACTTTAGGCACATTTGAGGTACTGGCTCTGGTAAGTTAAAAGTAAGCAAAAGTTTAACAAGTCTCAGTCTCCTTCGGAAATAGGAATGGAGATGGAGAACTTTCCAAAGTAGTTTGAGCTTCCGAATAAACTTTCAGTATAAGTTTGTCGGTGCGGTTAAGCGAGTATCATTCACTAAAACTAGAAGCGAACTCTCATCAACATAATGAGAAGAAATTAGAAGGATTTTTTTCCACTTATTAGGATTTTTTGTATTTTGAGTGGAAACATTACAGCATTACGAGCTCCACGGTACCATTGGTGAAAAATTTAAACTGCAACAGACTTCATGAAATTTTCTACAATCATCGTAGAATAAAACAAAATGGGTTAAATAACCCAAAATTTCATACTTGAATATTACAACAAAAATAAACCTTTTGAAATGAAATACATCACGTATAAAGTTAAAGACGTCTCAGTTTGTACTTCCGCACAGGTGTGAAAAAAGTTTAATTAATTAAATTGCGTGTCGTGGAATGAAGCTAACCCATATTTCCCCCTTTTACTTAGGCACTCAGTGCACATGAGCTTTTCGGCTAGCTTCTACAACTGTTAAAACGCTTCCTAAAATTAAGCTTCCCCGCAACGCAAAACCTAATTTATCATTCCACGCGTAACAACTTGCTCACACTGCAGTATCGCATCAATTTGCATGAAAATACTCGGTATTTCCCCATTTTCACACTTGATCCTCCATTCCATCCCAACCTTCAGGCAGTTGATCTCACCGACGCGCGGCATCCGAACACATAATTGAGCGCTTTTGTTATGAACTCAAACATCAACGGCTACTATTCGTGGGTGAGAGGTTTCGGGAAGTTTATGGGTCGTTAGAATCGAAATTGCTTGCCTTGCCCGTTGTGCCGGCACCTACACCGGAATGCTCAACCGCGATGGATGGAAAAGCTCAATGGAATGGCAAAACCAGCATCCAAGCGCGAAAACTAGTGTGACATTTGTGCAATGGCGTTGCCTTTTTTTTCGAGGGAGCTGCAAATATGGTGTGAAGTATGTGTCCACATGCTCTCCCACTTTTGTCCGCATGCCACCGAGCATATGAAGCCATATTCCCAACCAAAACGAACCATTCGCTGAATGAGTGAGCCTTGGGCGCTGAAATTGTCCTCCGTGGGGCGCATAAATTTAATCCAATTCGCTATTTACGACAACATTCCATCGCTGGCAGATGAGCCTTCGGTTGAGCAAGGATAGAGGAGAATAGTTTAAAGCCTTTACCTTGAAGAGGATTGCCAAGAGGATTGCCGACCATACGCGTACGTGCCCGAAGCTGCGCTTGGATTGCACGAAAAGTTAAATGAACGTTTTTGATGCCATCGTTTGGGGCTAAGCTTTGCCATTTTTGGACTGGAATATTAATTATCGCAGACGAATCTGCACCGTCAGCCATCAGACGGCTTGCGCTTGGGCAAGTCCCCTAGGATGGGAACAATTCGGTCAGCACCTGCCGGACCTGATGGTGTAGGTTTCGTTTTAGGGACGCCCGGTGCAAATTGATACATCAACCCTATCATTATCTTCATCACGATATGTCCGTGGCGCACCTCGATAAGTCTCGCCGCAAACCGAATGAATCCAATTCTCGTAGAATGACGCGCAGAAGCCCGCAAGGATTATACGCGATATTATCATTGTGCTGGAAAGCTCGTCTGGAGGCACTCACACTGTCCGAGGCATGTCTATTCAAACAACATAATATGACGAAAAGCTTTCCCAGCGATAAAGCGTCTTCTACGCTGAAGTTACGCTATACAGGGCATCCTTCATGCACGATGTCTGCGCGATCTTTTCCACGGAATGATAATCTTTCCTCTGTATTCGAAAATTCTTCAAATATCCTTAATAAGACTCAGCTTTGCCGCAGGATGGAGCTCATTTCTGCACGCTGTTTGCGGACATGGACAACATTACAGCATGAATAAGAAACGAGCAGCGATGTTTGCTGCGCTACCGTACATGCCATCATCATTCTACCATACAATTTCATTCAATTTCAAACCAATGGCCGCTTCGGCCCGGGACGCCGAGATATTTGTACACGTATAATCCCCACGCATCGTTGCATTCTTGTCTTGTTTCAATTCAATAATAACGGGGGCTTGGGAAATTAATTATTCATGAGATTGTGTCGTGCGTCGGTTCGAACATTGGATTCTTTCCGTCTACCGACGCGCAGTTAGAATTCAAGACAATGAGTCCATTTTAATTTGATTCTCATTTTAATCATATTGCTCAGAAAGCGGCGGTCCTGCTCCAGGCAGGGGGGTATTTTGTGTGTTGATTTTTGTCGCTTCGTCTAAGTCCATCATTATGTTTATGTCTTACTGAAGCTTTCGCTTGAGCATCGGCTTATCTAAGGCACTGGATGGAATGGGAGCGTGTCAATATCATACAGGCTTCTTAGGAAAGAAATCAGTAAAGATGGAATCATTTCTCGATTCTTCTTAAGCCAAAGTTTAGCATTTAGAGATAGATATGAAATTCTTCCACCATTCTTGAGCTTTTGCAAAGCTTTCTCAACAAGCACAATTGCACAACATCCAGATATGATGGATATGTAATTTTATAAAGCACTAAAACTCATTTTATATTTAAGTTTATTCTAGTAGTTTGCGAAAGACTTCAGTTAACATAAAAAAATAAATAGATTCAACTTTCGCACTGGAACTCGAAAAACCCTGTAAGCACACGTCCAACACTGCCCGGAAGTTGAGCAGCACAGAACCTAAATAACTCGGCGTGTTTGCCACATATTGAATACCTACCAGGATACGTGCCGTTCCCAGTGCCGGTGGATGGGCCCGTTGCCGTAACGCCACCCGCCGTATGCAGATGGCTCGAGCTGGCCGCCATATGGTTGCGCTCGAGCGTTCCCCCGTTCGTGGTGCCACGGTGGGTGCGGGGCAGTGTGCCACCGCCTCCGACCGAACCGGACCCAAGCGTACCCGTACCGCTGGCCAGATGTGGATGGGAACGGTTGAGCGTGGAGCTAGCGGAAGCCATCGAGAACCGACACCGCTGACAACCGTTCCGCACGGGTGGTGGCAGTGGGGGTGGTGCCGGCGGTGGTGACGCAGACAGGCCCGGTGAGTCCACGTTCGGATCGTCGAGATCGTCGTCATCGTCGTGCAGCGGATCATTGCCGTGGGGTTTACCGTCAGCCACGAGACCTAACATTTCTTCATCCACCTGCGATTCCTGGTGATGCTGGGTTGGTCGCGATGGACCGGAAGGGACCGCCTGGGTGGGTTGCGTTGGTGGCGAAGGTATCTGCACCCCGACGGCAACGGTGGACGGGGTGCGCGAGTGATGGGTGGAGGAGTTACCGCGAAAACGGGGCAGCGAGGAGTAGGACAGGGGTGGATGCGAAGGAACAGTGTTGCCAGCGGCGAACGACACACTCGGCGGATTGCGGATGGAGGAACGGCGCCGGTTCAGTGTCGACGGGGCCGATGAGTGTAGGGTTTGCGAGGTTGAGTAGAAGTATCCCAACGCACTCGACGACAGACAGGTGCAGGTAAGGTTGATGTTGTTGTTGCAGTAGTAGCAATTGTTTTTCTTCGCCGACTGGTACGGGCTGCCGCCGGTGCCGGTGCCGGGTAGCTTCGGTAGGGACTGTTGCGTCTGCCGGGTGTAGGTGTGGGATAGTGGTTGTGGTGGTGGTGGTGGAGGTTGTTGCTGATGCTGCTGTCGGTAGCTGTAGTGTCATGGAAGTGTCATCGATTGCTGGGGATAGGCAGCAATACCGGTGCTCGGACGGCCGGCGAATGGGTAGGACGACTGTTGGGGAAGGTTCGGGTAGCTACGGTACAAGCACTGTGGTCCACCCAAATTACCTAATGGTGCCGTCGGATAGTTCGGATACATCTTCACCTTCTTCTGGCAGCTTCAAAGCGGTCTTGGTTATTGCCTTTGTGAGTCCTTTTTCTTTTGCTTCTTGCGACCGACCGTGTGCCGAGCTTCTACCGAAGGTTACTACTGACGACTCGTTCGTTGCCTGCGATGGACTGTATCTGTCAACCTTTTGACAGGTGAATTGGTGGTGCGAGCGGACACCTTATATCAACCACCGTGCTCAGTAGAATGCCACAGTAGCAGTACTATAGTGGTAAGTGCACAGCTGCCGTATCACAGACACGGGCGCCCCGACTGTAGACAGCTTGATGATGTTGGCACCCTTCGTCAACTCCATGTCCCGGTCGACAAGGTGGCCGGCATGCGGGGTGGCAGAACAGTCAGTGCAAAGCTGCGCGTTCGTTACGATACCCGCTGACGGTTACCATTTGTTGATTCGTGATTCGCAACTATTGCATTGCCACGCGAACCCATTTGCATAATGGTTGCGTAGAATATTATCCCCGACTCATCCGAAAATGAAATTCAATCAGTGCGATGAGTTATGACGTGCCGCTGCTAAGTGTGTCTGGAATGGCGCGCATGTATGTCGTTATATTCGGCTGAGTGTGCTACTCTGGGTAAATCACACAAAATCACTTTTTTTTGCGGACCACATCAATCGGGTAAGTGTGTTATATTACTGCCCGTAATGTCCGTTGTTGCAACGTGCTCTCGTACGAATGGCCACTGGAGTGTGATGCATGTGTGCCGCACCGTCGAGCGCTTGGGCACTAAAATTCTATCACAACTTTAGACTCGCTAAACTGTCTCCACATCGTATGCGCCACCCCGTTTTTCCTTTCCCGTTGTGCCCTCAGTACTCAGTGCGTGACGCCATTCTGCAAAAGAAAAAATGGAAAAGAAACGAAGAAAAAAAAAATACTGTAAGTGACTATCATTTGCTGCCAAAAAGGTGGATGGGACCGGATTTTAGATCGACCAAAGGCACACACACACATGAGTGCGAAGCACGAAGAAGCAATCTAGTAATTTATGGCAGAATAAATTTCGCTTAATGCGACAGCGACAACGGGAGAACATGGGATTTTGATAATTTAATACACACCGCCACCAGTTGGAGCCGGAGCAGCGAAGAGGCAAGAAGAAAACGGCTGCCTTTTTTTTACCTCTCAAAACAATATGAACGTAAGAAAGAGAGAAAAAAGGAGCCAAACGAAGCATAAGACAGAAAACCACCCTCCGGGGGTCAGTGTTGCTACGTGGGGCGTCATCGTCTGTCCTGGGAATGATTCTGTGTGCCTTTTTTTTTCGCCCTTGCCTTGTGTATACACGTACGGAATTGCGAATGGACGCGGTTTGCCCGCCCGTTAATTTTTATGTTTCGCGATGAATATGTCTTTATCAGTTTGTTGCACTAATTTAATAGTGACTTACGATAGCGCTGCATTCATCATACGGTGCCGGGGTGAGTATCGCGGGCAGCGGGAGGGAAGGAAGGAAGGAGGGGAAAAAAACAAGCAATTACACTCGCACGACGCCATATCATCCCCATTTTGGCTTTGGGGGTAATAATCATTAAGAACATAACTTTCGGGCAAGTGTTCCTCCCTTCGCCGACGCTGTGATTCCTGGGTTTAGCTTAACGCAGGCGCACCTTCCCCGACCGGGTTGGACGTGCAAGCGTTTTGTTGTGTTT
This sequence comes from Anopheles moucheti, assembly GCF_943734755.1. NCBI lineage: Eukaryota > Metazoa > Arthropoda > Insecta > Diptera > Culicidae > Anopheles > Anopheles moucheti. Next base: position 28,196,173 of record NC_069141.1, read on the forward strand.
TAAATGGGCAGCTCAATTTGTAATTTATTCGCTCGTGTGCAATATGCTGTCACTTATGTGCTGTCGCTGTGCTGTCCATGTTCACGGTATTTGGCCCCTGTCCGACAACGATTGCTGTCTCGCCCATTGAGCATTAATGATCCGATAAAGATGTCTGTTGAATGGTTTTGTGAATATGTGTGTGTGTGTGTGTGTGGTTGGGGGCAGGGGTTTTTGTTAATTCTTTTTCGAGCGATAATTTTCGCCATCTTAGCGCTTTGTTTGGAGGACCAGAAGGAACTTGAACCTATGGGAGCGCACAGAAATCGATAAAATCTTTAACACTCCACTAGTAACAAGAGCAAAGTGTAAAGTTAATCCAGACGTGCTAGTACGGTCGTTATTTGTAATGCTACGCCTGGGTGTAGTACAGTGGTCCTTGATCCTTCAAATACAGGTCTCGAGACATAAATTCGGACATGCAGAAATCGGCCAAATGATAGTGTCAGAGGGTAATTCGTGCCGATATGAGTTAAAAAAGCAAAAAGGTTCTATCAGTCAAATAGAAAGTTTATTGGAACTTGATAGAAAGAAGTCTGTGTGGAAAGTGTAATTTAATAACAGTTTCTAACAATTTAGTGCGCTTATATTGTTTTTCTTAATAAAACTTATTCATTCATTCAGATTTACTTTTGACAAATGTTTTGTCCATAAGAAAAGGAAAGTATAAAATGAATAATAATTATTAGCAATTAATATGTACAATAATTAATCAAGGATTTATTTTTTTCTAAAAACTAAATAAGAGATACACTACGATGATATGTCCTTTAGGACTTCATGACCTTTGTTATGAATGGAAAATTGAAATCCAATTTCATAAAACCGATCACCGTTTTCGTCCAGGTTTACCTTTCTAGCACTGTAAATACACAACCCGAAACATTCCAACGAAATTGTGTATAAAATTATGGAACCGATACCAATTTAGAGAGAGGCCCAAAACTTTGCCACTAGCGCACTAGCTATGCTTTTGGGTAAAAAGTTGTTGCCCATACCTCCAAAAGAGGAGTACTTCCCGAGAGTTCACTGCAAAGTTTCAGTGGTAAATATCTTCGATATTATTAGCATCATTATCTTTCCAGCACAGTAGGCAAATGGGTGACTTGGGTTGGTTCGCTGGTCGGTCGGTAATGCCCAAGTACCAGAGAGACCGTGTATACCTTCCAGCCCTGGGCGTTACTACCGAATTCGTTCGCGTCTTATCTGACCGCGTTGGCCTAATGTGTGTCACTCCATTAAGCGGCGGTTATTAATGCAAACGCTGGGATTTTGCAAGCGTAAGCAAAATTTCGATTAAAGTTCCTTTTGCGTTTTTGTTCTAGAAATTGATAAAAATGCCATTTCACCAGCCAGCACCAGCACGACAGCTGAGGGCCGAAGGGAAAATTGAATTCTGATATTAAATTTACACCCTGCCTTTGTGAGTTGCAAAAGGTTGCAATGGAGGGTGAAGATTCCTTTCTTTCTTGGAAGGATGTAATCAGGTCACAGACAGAGCTGAGCTCACTGACAGCTCAATAGAACGAGCCTCCAACGGTTTCTATCGTAGTACAATAATAACACTAATAATAATAATAATATTGGCCGGATCACCTTCGGGCCTCTGGGAATGGAACAGCACGGTCTGGTCGGTTTTTGCTCTCCGTTGTGCAAGCTGGTGATAGTAAGTTTAATAATTTTCTAATTATAATTTTTATGCCCACAGCCACAAACTCCCACGCGGTTCGATCCCATCGTCGGGTTAAGGTTTTTTGAAGTGTGTGCTTCTATTGAAGAGTGCCAGTCGCTTAAAGTTGTCTAGGATGCGAAACGCTCGAGGAGAACCATTTTTACCCTTTAGCTCCGTACACAAACAACGAACCACTGTTGTGTGGGAGCAACATCGAAATCATTGAGCTTTGCGGTTTTACACGCGGCAAGGCAATCATCGAACCGATCCCTTTTCGCAAAGTAGGCTAGGCCTTCCCCGGCGTTAGTTCTGCACGAGCGTAGCAAGAGGAGAAATTTAATACGCCTTTAATGGTCCAATTATCTGTATGATTTATCGGTGCGATGTGTTTCCGTCCGTAATTACGTTTAGCAATGCTGGAGCAAGCGAAAGATTGTTTGAATAATTGTCATTGTCAACGGTGGTTGTGTTCCGGGTTCGTTCGGCTAATGCGGTTGGTTAAGGATCGTTGGGGCGAAACAATGTTCTCCATCATCCCCGACCGCGGGCTGTTCAGTGGATCGCTAGCAGCGGAAGTTGCTAGCACAGCGTACAATTTCCTGTTACACCTGGAGTCTTGCGGCGTCTCGCGGCATCCTCATTCGCACCGAAAGCGAAAGACAGCTCGTTCGCTAACGAGCTGCACTGAAAAGAGTTGCACGATGCCACCATGCACATTTGCTTCAAGTACAACCCACATAAGGCAAGTGATGAAGAGGAAAGTTTTATCGGTATGGAACGTCGAAAGGAGAACGTCTACGTGGACGCGACACGCGAAAGGAAGGAAGCAAGGATGGAAAGCTTTTTTACCCCGTTGTATGCTTCGACTAATTTTGTAACCAACTGTCACTGCTTCCGAGCGTTGCTGTCCTGTTTAGTCATTTTTCTCTGCTTTATTTTATTTTTTCGCTTTCTGTCTCTCTTTTACACTCTTACACTCCTATCTGTCAGTTTAAAACATAGTTAAGCTGAGCTGTTGAAATTTTTGCATTCTGTGCGCCATTGTGCCGTTCATGGTTGTGGGTGGCGTAAAAGATGCTAATTCCTTTTTAGGTTTTTTTTTGCATTTTATACTTTTTTCTCCAATCTTTTTTACTTTCATCGTGCACTCGCGCAAAAGCTCATAAGAGCAGACACAAGCCGTAGTTTACCATGCGGATTACAACTACGGTTAGTAACAGGAAAATAAAGCTTTAATTAAATTGAGAAAAACTAGGTCACAATGTGGGTCCTAACCAGCACAAACAGTTATTTATAATTCGACATAATGAACCTATTATGCACCTCCCGAAAGCAAGCTTGAAAAGAATGTTGTAGTTAATTCATTAAAATTTCAAAACAATTTAAAATAGCTTGAAGCGAAGCGTAACTTATTTTATGCACAAAGAAGAGTTTCATACATTTATTACTGGATGGAAAATTAAATAACAAAGAGACATACGATTCAAGCTGCTTGTTGAGCTATTAGACTTTCTTATCTACTTAGCATCAAATCAGATCATACCATCTTCGGAAATATGCTGAAAATAAAATTAACAGCTTTCAGAAAGATTCTTTTCGATAGTTGACATTAAATTAAATTGTGTATTCATTCAATAAAGTATAGCTCTAATGAAACATCGTGAAATTGCAAGATATACGACTATGCTGTACACTAAAACTATTTCCTCGAAACTGTATTCAATTTGTTTGAGAACGTGTTAAAAGCCTCACCAAAGCTCTATAATTCCTCGGTACGTGACTGTACGCAACCTCCAAACTTCACGAACCATATCCTAGCAGGCGGGTGTTATTTAACATGCAAAGCTCACGTCTTAAATATCGTTTGCGTACTCTTTGCGATGCCTCACATTCCGCATTCTAGCAGAGGATTTCATCAGTGGCAAGGTGTACCGGTATGATCTAAGCAGCTTTATGCTCAACAGAACAACGCAACCATCACCCGCAACGATTTCTGCTAAAGGTAAAATAAATTAAGATAGTTGAAGCACCCAGCTTTTCCATTCACTTACATTCATTCCAGCCACGCTGTGGAGACGTAAGTTCTCACAAATGGGGAACCTCTTTTCCCTGGGTTTTTGTTCTTGGTAAAATACGATTGGGATTCTGTCCTTTCGTCCTAGGATCTTTCGCTTCGTCTGCCACGGTGCTGAAGGGCTTAATTGAATAGTCTTACAAAGCGTACCAGGCAGAAACGAAGGCCACCGCACACACGTCGCGTTCGTTTTCGAAACCTGTGGGTAATACGAGTGAAATCACTTTACACAAACGCCGTAAGCTGCACCTTTCGTGCGTTGAAGCAGCACTTCAGCGATGAAGTGGGTAACGAAGGTATACGATTTAATTCTTCGCATCGTTCACACCGCAGGTGGAAGAATGTCTTGAGGTTTGATTTATTAATGACATAACTTTGTGCGGTATTGGTATTGGTGGTGGAAGGCTACGAAAGCATTCTTACGTGATACTTCCATTTATTTTTCGCTTCTTTGGAAATATTTTGACGAGAAAAAAAGGAAAAATAAAGCATACCGAAGAACGCGTTTTGAAGAATCACCTCAAATGAGTCGTTCCGATAGTGTTAGTGCTGTTGCTGGAAAAGGATACTTTTTGGTCCTTTTTCCCGTGCCAAGTCCAACCTACCGTGTAATGGAAAATGCAATTCCAGATGGGAATTTACCAGCGAAAGACAAAAAAAAACATACATTTCGCATCCTTTCGAGCAGCACACGAGTCGCTTGGAGTGCAGAAAAATATTTTTTGCTGATCTTTCGCTGGCAAATCATCTGTCGGTTCGCTCGTAAAAAGGCACTTTTGTGCTAGCAAGGGCAGATTAATGCTGCCACACCACCGAGCAACAGGAGAAATTTCCACCAACGGCAGATGCCCTTCGGGACGTCGACACATAAAATGGCTGCTCGCACACCATCGACATGCACATGTATTATAATTTTTCACCACATTAAATCACAGTTGTCGTCGTATAATCCTACACCGTCGCTTTCTAACGATTCCGCACGTGGTTTGGGCAAACTGACAGACCGACCTGTTTGTCTGCCATTGTCTTTGGCTTGCGAGCAGCGTTTTGTGGTTCAGTGACAGTATGTTGCCCGAATTTCCCTTGCCCATTGTGAACCACTTTTCCATTAGCCCTTTCCATTGACAAGGCAGAGGACGGTGTGGGAAAAAAGATGTAAGGAAAGAGGACCCACCATAATTCCCTTCTCAAGCTGAAGAAGGCCATAAAAATGGAACACCCTTTCCCTGAAGCCCGTCCAAACTCCCCCGGGAAGGATATCCCGCAACAAATCGTGCACTTACAAAGTCGTATGCATAGCATAAAAATGCAAAATTCTATAGAACAATGTACAAACTGAAAGAAAAAAACAAAAGTCCCAAAAACTCATATCATTCCACGGTTGGTCTCGAAAGGCATTGTCGTGGTTGATGTGAAATAACCCCACAAATTGTTTTTTCTCGCCCACTGGGTTTAAAAAAAACGGAAATAAAAAACGATAAACCATATTATAATGTGGTTCTGCTTCGCGAACATACCATCGGTTTGGCTTCAAAAAGCGATTGAATTTATTTTTGCCTTCCCGGAAAACGGGTACTGAAAAAGGATATTTTCCAAGTTTGAGAATAAAATTTAATAATACCTGTTTTTAATGGTTTAAAGAGCAGTCCATTCTTCTACCAGATTGGAATAGTTTTCTGCGCTAATTTGAAGCGATAATAATTTGCGTGAAAGGATGAGATGCCAGTCCTGAAGTAGAATGCTCCCATAGAAGGACATACGAAGGACACTTTTTTTGCGTGATGAAAAGCAGCTGCTTCGCTATCGCTAACAACGTTACTTTGACGTGCATTCGGAACGGATGAGGTGGATACAGGTTCGAAGTCGCTTCAAGCAGGAGATAGTAGCGTAGCAAAACCCATCTTCCGCTTTTATAGTTTGTCAACTAGTTTCTCAAAAACTAATTACCACTAATCGCTTTTCAACAGGGATCTATCGAGGGTTCTTAAGGAGAACGAAAAGAAGCAGCAGAAGGATCACCATAAACCAGAACGGATGAACCCCCAAACGACGACAGCGCTCGTCGTTTGGCTATGAAAATTATAATCTTTATCGAATGGATCGTTCGGATCGGTCCTGCTAGCTTTAGGCGATTTATCCAATGCTTCGGTAGCTAGGGAAAGTTTAATTACAGTTTTATAAACGATCAATTACAGTTTGTATCGGTGATTGAATAGTTTGTAATTAGTTTCACCGGTATAATCGATGGGAAGGGAAGAAAGTAGATAGGAAGGATAATTACGACATTTCTCAGGATTGAAGGTATAGGACAAACAAATATAATTTAATTAGCAAGCTGAGCAAGTTAACATTACATCAGTGTGCTAACATATATTGAAAAATTAAGATTAAAAATTAAGACTCACAGAGAATTACTAATTGTACTAATACTAATGGTTGTATATACTGATGTACTTGTATCATTAATGTAAAAAAGGTTTAACTTAAGCTCTTCAATTAAAGTACAATTATAAACGCTTTAGTGACATACAACAGATATCAATATTGTAGTAATGTATAGATTTACTACGCTGGATAAATTATTGCTCTGAAGACGCAGCTCTGTTTTGGCAGCTGTAATATTTGAACTATATCAAACTAAAGAAAATTATGAAAAAGTGTATTTTCAAGTAATACTTAATGCTGTAACAGTTTTAATGCTAGAAAACCATTAATTAAGTATAACTTTCTTTAGTAAAAAATGTAATTTTGGAAAATGATGCCTAGTGGCTCACCTTTTTTCCACCACAATTATTTTTATTCTAATAACAAAAAACTTACGCTGCACTAGAGTGAAAGAACCCGCAATCTGGTTTCTCAAATTACAAAAGCAGCGCTCCGGAGCGAAACTTCTCGTAGCGTATTCACCGTTTCCAACGCAGGAGGCAACTACAAGTGCGTACAGAAATCCTTCCTGACCCAAACGGAACGGTACAGCAGGCCACTCATCTTAACATTAATTTGCGGGCTTCCGCTTTGCTATCTTAATCTCAATCTTAGACGAAACTTTTTCATGTACCATTAAAACTTTAACAACTTCACTCCATGCCTCTTGCGGCCGTTACCCTGGAAACGCAGATTTCCCGGAACAAGTGTTGCTTCCACCTTTTGTAGCCGTGTTTTGAAGTGTTGTGGTTGCTGCTGCTTGTGGGGGAAAAATTCTTAAACCCAAAAGGAAGAAAAATCATTCTCGCTTAAAGCGTGCTCGTTTCTTTTCGGTGCAAGTGTGAATAAATTGAATTTTTAACATAATCTCCATCCTTATTACTTCCTGGGTCTGATCCCAAAATCGACACTTTAGCTTCGGTAACGAGTCGTGTAACGGCTAGCGGTGAAATGGGGTCGCTTGGTGGGTAAGAAAACGAAACGAATGGAATGAAAAGTTGTTCGAACAATGAATCCAGTTTGAGTTAGCGTTTGAAGGAGCATATTCACTGCAGCCAAGAAGCTGGAGTGAACTGCCACGCAAGCATCTGTCCGCTGCGATGGAAAACTTGTTGGCAAAATGTTTCAAACATTCATTCAATCACCAACAACGCTCCTTTGGTCGACCACGGTCTGGCAAGCTTCCGCCCGGGCGGTTTGAGTGAAAATGAAAAGCGAAGGAAAAAGTTCATCTCAATTTGGTGGACCGAAAAAAAGAACCCGGAACTTGTGTGAAGTAAAACCAACTCGCGAAAAAAAAAAACCATCATCCCCACGCTCAGCTGACCAGGCGTCAGAAGAGAAACTTCTCCAATAATAGAATGTTGCGGTGGGTAGCTAAAAGGAAAAGGAAAAGCCCTTTGGGAAATGCAACAAATTATCAACAAATGCTTAAACTTTACGTTCACATTTGTCTTCCATTGCCTTGTGTCAAAATTCCATGCTGTAACCTTCGCGTTAGAGATCGGGAGGAAAAATTGAATTGAAAACAAACGCAAACTTTAAACAATGGTACATAAGAGTACACGCTTTTGCATTATTGATTTCACCGTGTTTTGTCTGACGTGCTGCACGTTTTCATAATTAACTGATAAAGCCAATAAAATGTGAAACAAAAACTGTGTACTAAAACCTTCCTGGGCCCACCAGGGGCAGTTTTAATTAGTTTATGATGTTTTTTTTTCTCCATCAATTTCCTTGCTCAAGTTTGGTGGCAAGTATTTCTCGCTAATGAAGTTATTCACCGATTGGTGGCTTCCGCGTGTCTCCATTTAATATCCACACCCGTCTGCTGGCCACGGGGTCTAAAACAATAAAAATCTTAACGAAGATAAAAGAAAAGCCGATGCTGCTTATTGCGGCCAGCAGAATGAACTGGCCAAATGGGCAAATGGTAGGAAAAAGAAAGCAAATAAATATTGGTATTCGTGGTGATTCCTTGTGGCCGCTGGCAATGGAAACACAGAAACTCGGATTTTGGGGATTCCAATCAACCGAACGGATGGTTGATCTCGCCGGGCGTTTGGCTGGGTGTGTGTGTGTGGGTTTTGCACGTGGCCAGAGTTGCGAAATAGGTTTTGCTTTCGCATAAGATTGCGAAAGGTTTTCGTTTGGCATCGATACAATCCAATGTGGCAGAAGGTAAATGCGATTAACGTGGTGATGGATGTAATTGATTTCATTGGATCAGTCGGCGAGCGAAACGTTGGATGGTGCGGCGAATTTTAATGAATCCTTTTGTTACACGAAAAGAAGATGCATTTGGTAGGGGACAATTAAGTTTCCTTGGGAGAGGAGATATGAGCATTAAGTTTTCTTATGCGGAAAGTTGATTATTTTGTTACAGCTTTCCTTGAGATGGTGTGGAACATAAAGATGGTGTGGAATCTTTTTTATTTTTTCATTTCGTTATTTGTTTGTTTATTCATTTCTTGGTTCAATTTTTATGTTTTCATTTATTTATTTATCATTCCAGCAGCAAGCATATAAAATGGCCAAGTATTTAAATTCCACGCATATAGCCAAAGGTTACGCAAACCCCTTACGGTGCATTCCCAAATTTAACAGCTCGTTGGTTCTCTCTTGTCTCTGTTTGTGTCTGTGTCCCGTATTTAGCTGCAATAAAAACCAAACCGTCCCGCCCCAGGTGTGCAATTAATCGTACAATTTATCACCGACTCAATCAAGCCCACAGGTACGCGGGAGGTAAGGATCATTAAAGCTCACTTCCCATCCAGGACCTTCATACACGGCGTACAGGATGTGATGAGAAGCTGATGAGGAATGTGCCATTTGTTTTTGTTTTAATTTAAGTATGCCCGATTGATATACGGTCAGCAATCGAAGTGACCTCCGAAATTAACCACATTCGATTCTCACCCAGTTCTTCTTAAAAAAAAAACCCCAACTGCAATGCTGATGCAAGTGCAAACGTTGGTCACGGAAAGGGTAAACAATGTAGCTCGAACTAAGTGAGTTTAAGTAAATTCTTGCACCACTAACCACTGGTGCAACAGCGCTGACATTACCCGCACAGTGAGGTGTAACTCGTTAATTTGTGAAACGTTCACCCCGGACCGGTGCTGGCGCAATTCTGTCCCGCTGAATGGCGGAGAACAAAAATAACCTCGCCCGAACACGATCGTAAAAACGGACGGCAACACTTAACAAGCGTTTAATGAAACCTATTCCGTATAATTTCATTAAAAGCGCTCGCGTTTGGCCCGCCGTTCCTGTTTGGCCGATTGGCCGATGGTTCGCCGGGAAACGAACCACGATCGCAACGACGATAAACCATTTGCATTCGAGCAGGAATGGCAGCCCCGTTCGGACGATGATTTGCTCCCCGCAACCGTTCCGGGCGTGCAGAAGGATGCTTGCTGTGGATCGAGCTTGATGAAATGCATTGAGCGGAATTGGTATTGCTTTATCAGAAGCAGAAGCACATAGCTTCAGTTTAAGGTATACATATAATAGATGAACATATAACGTGGCCATGCTTTGCTTTGCACTACAGGCGGGATGTATGAAGGCACTGCTGCATTCACGGATTCTGCGTGCAATGCAATTTGTTGTTCAATCAACCAGATAAACTGGTGATCGAATTTAAGTGGTCTTTTATTTCAAGCCAAGCTTTTAGTGCAACTATTCCCCATGAACTTCAACGTGGCCATAGTTTTTAACAATTGCTTTATACCTTGTTTGCTTTGTTTGGTTTGTAAGCCCGCAAACATAAAGCTCCATTATTTTATTTCTTTGTCTATTATCAATGAATGTGATCATTTGTTGTTACCATAAACCAACTTTCAGCACACAATACAGCAGCGGCACCAAAGGAAACACTATGCAAAGGAATGACGAGAAGGAAACAACAAAAGAAAGGAAGCTGCACAAGTAAGTGCCACTGCTGGAAGGAATGCAACCCTTCCCGGGCGACAATGCAGGTGAAAATTGCTATCCGGAAACATATCTTGCACTTGCAGTTCACCGACGGGAAAGCGAGCACACCGAGTATCTTTCTCCTGGCACACTCCAAACGTGGCTTCATTCCAGTGGCTAAAAGGAACGTAAGATACTTCCTGCGCAGGATGTGCGAACGAGCTGCAAGGTTACGGTTATTGCGTTTTTTTCCGTTCCGAACTGCGAAACGGATGAAGGTGACTGATGCTCGCAAACCGTTCGTTTGTTGCACTTTTTTGTTAACGTGTTTGAGTGTGCAGCACGGAGCGTATTACCATCTACTGAATGTCAATCATGGCGATGTGCACGGGTTATCATTTAACGCGAGTTTATAAAAATCGGTTCAATCGATATAAAAATTCATAAAGAGAAACAAAGCAGATGGAACAATTTCAGAAAATCAGATAGACTACAGAAAACCCCGTCCGTGATTTTACTTGTGTGAGATAAATAGCGAAACATTCACATGCTATTAAACTTAATCGGGACGGCAATTATACCGCAGCACAGCCCTTCATCCCTTCACGTGTTGAATCACGGTCAGTGCAGGAACTGAATCCACTTTTATGATACCTCTTATCGAGAGAATGAACCGAAAGTGCACTAAACACAACTCCAACAGGTCTTGGGTGGGGCTCGATTAAATCAGAGTCAGCATCCGAGAAAGACTGGGAATTTGCCACAACATCCAGAAGGACAAAAAACACTCACACACACACATAGTTCCAATCGTAAAAAAGCGGAAACTACACGCTTCAACAACTATGGAGGAAATTATCCGTTTAATGATCCATTTCAAACTGCACTGCTGGCAGCACGGTTCGACGCTTCGATGCTGGCTTAGAACGGGCAGATGGGGGCAGTTGTTTTTATCACTCTGTCTAACCGTCTAACCTGCTTTATCGTTCTGATATGCTCTGCACGGGTCCGGCAAAGGGGCGCATAGTGAGGTGGTAACATACAAAGGGCTTACGGTTGAAGATAACATTGTTCCAATCGATGTGGAGCACGTCGATTACTCGGGTTGCGTTCGAATGCGGAACAAAGAAAACCAACGAAAAAAAAACGAAACAAGATGTCTTCTTTTGCATCATGCACGATGTGAAAGGGGGGGGGGGGGGGGGTGTATATAGCTATATAACATTTAGCCAGCAAAAGATGTAGATAACAAGCAGGAAGCTCCGGCCGCATGGGGCAGGAGGAGAAAAAAGGGCACACATTAAAATGCACCAGTATGCTACCACACGTTCGGTCAACAACGGTGAGCCGTGCAATGTGTGCACTACGGACTTGCTAATCTGGGGAATGGACGGCAACTCTTTTGTGATAGTGGAAAAATAGGGTAGAGCTGAAAGCATAAAATAAGATGTTAATTTTTAATTATTAACAGATAAGACATGAGAGTAGCGTAAATACGTAACACAAGGTAAATTGTTTAATTTTCCTTCGCATAAACTCCTTGGATTAGAACTCTGGATTGTTGCTTGGATGTTGCTACCCTGCTAACGCATTTCATTACACAACCTACTATGCTTATGATCGAAGTAGCCTTCTGTATCTTTATGCTGAAAATAAACAGTTGACATTTGATCCAAACATTGCGTTCGCTACCCAATTTAATTGACTAGGCTTGGTGAACGTGCTTTGCCATACCGATGCATTGTAAACTAAAAACGCTTGTGAGGGGTTTCAAGCCTTGCAAAACGCAGCAAACATGCAACATGTCCATCAGAATTAGATCAAACGACCCGTTCGCACCAGGTCGGTAACGGTAGCGATAGGTTGGTGTTTGGCGACACTCAATGGTATACCGGTGGGCCCTTTTGTTATGGTCCTGCTCAATGGCTACATTGCTGGGCGCAAAAAGGGTCAAACATAAAAAGGGACGGTAAACACCGTATAAAAAGAGCAACCAGACCATGTGTATATGTGTTTCTTTTTCCATAAAATCAACCAGGAAGTTACCCGCATCCGGAGCTGCTGCAGTTCACGGTTAACATGAGGGCCGCTTGAGCTTTGAACTTCAATCCCTTTTGCAGGGGATGCGATGCGAAAAAGCACACTGTGTTCGAGTTCGATGATGCTCACTGCGGTTGGTTTGTGGCATCCGTTCCGTGTGCTTCGCTGATGGATTGCAACGAAGCAATGGTGCTTTTGGGGTCCCACGTGGGTACGCTTCATTGGTGCTTCCGGAGTAAAAACAACATTTTTCAATTTTTATCCACGGTGTTGTGTTTTATTTTTTGGGGCGAACCGTTTGTATTCCCTAGCGAAGCAGAGTTATTGTTGGAAAACCGCACGAACTTTCGTGTTGTTCGAGCAGAATGTAGCATTTGTTTTTGGGAATCGAAAATAAATGAGCAATCCTCGACATGTTTTTTTGTTATTTCATACGATAACAACTAGTGTTTCTACAACAATCTGAGTAAATCTTGAATTCTTGGTTAACTATTACTTACACCTAGTTATAAAAGAGACAAAACTCCATCGTAAATTGCAATGTTACTGCTGCTCCGTTCAGCCATATCTACTCAACACACGCTCGTACTCATCGAAGGACATTGCACCAGCGATAGGTTAGTTTTGATCGTTAGTCATAATTAAATTTTGGCTTCTCCTTCTATGAAGTTGCTGCTCTGTCATCAGTCTGTCGTCGTAACTCAACTTTACTATCTCCCGGTACGCAAAGGCATATCACCATGGGCAAGGAAATTAATTTCCCTCACTGTTTGCGAGAAATTCGTGCAAACACTGCGTCAAATTCCGCTTCCGGGCGTCTAGTGTGCCGCCAGTGAAACTCATCACTCCCGCTAGAAGCGAGTTAAGACAGTCAGGCATGTCGTGAAAGGCATTTCGCTACGGAGCAGATCTGTCTGGTGGGCAGACAAAACATGTTGCGTGAAATTAATCGCAAACATGAAGGTTTGGTACAATAACAACCCGCCGATGAAAATTCATTTGCAAACAAATTGATATCCCAGTGTGGTGAGTATTCTCGTTTGCTTTCTTCATAAACACAAACATCCTTTCTCTTATGAAATTCAGTACGTTTCTTCTTCAACTGTTCTTTGCAGCAGCCATCTTAGCATGACGGTATCGATTCTTAAATTTCGGGAGTACTTTATCAGACGCCGATATGGTTGAACTTTAGCTACAATTTAATGATATGGAACAATAAAACTACCCAATTTATCCGCTTCTTGGGATCGATGAAATGAAACGTTTCCCTAAATTTGAGCACGAGAAATATCGTTGCGCTTTTTTTTTGTTTTCGTTCCTATAAATATCCTACATTATTATAAAGTTTGTTGACGGTGACGAAACGGTTTGGCCCGTTTTCCGGTTTGTTTTGAAAGCAGGTTCGCAGGCTTTATTTCGTCTAAAGTGATGGCGGCATTCAAAGTTGGCTTTTTTTTTTAATATTGGGCAAAAGTTGAAACCGGGTGCCGGTACAACCAGCTCAATTCACACACACACACACACCCATATCTAAAATGGCTTATGAGTTTCGGGATTTACAATAAAAGGCAATCTTCCATTTATGCGCCTTTCCTAAATTGCTTCTTAACAAGCGCATGGGAATCTGGAGGGTGCCCCCGAAAGAAGAAGTTAAAAAAAACACAACACATTCACCATCAGTTAAAGTTTCAGCACCAATCCGACCGGGTGATGGGCGACTGACGAGTTTCGACCAGAATCGGACCATATGCATGGGCTCCAGCTTGTTTCGCTCGGTCGCCCGGCAGCCCGGACAGTTACCAAGGTGCAATAATAAACACAAATTTTCGAAGAGTCTGGCGCGTCCTTTCCAGCGATCATAAAAATATGCCTCCCCATTAAAAGCTGCCTGCTTCGTCCGCAGTGGGGTGAGGTTGAATTAAATGAAAAGCTTTTAAGACCGCAGCATCCGAGAATGCGATTAAATTGTGCCAGGAATGGGAGGGTGGGTGAGAAAAAAAAGAACAAAACACGTTTCCAATATAAATTTTATTAGCAGGGTTGTGTTGTGTGGCGATACGATCACCGTAATGACTGACTTATCGTAACCCGCAGACAACCTACCTGTTGTTTTTTTTATTCGCGGTTTCCATGGGTACCATCAAAGAGAGCCAAAGAGAGAATTTCACAAACGCGTTGGCGTTTCGATGCGAAATCCCTTCTTCATCATCAGCGTAGTTGCACCTAACGAGTCGATTTGGTCACCTGTTCCTGTTTGCTTGCAGTTGGATGCTGCACTCCAGGTGAATTCCCATTTTGGGTTACTTTTATTACGGATTTTGATCAAATAATTCCATAGCAAAACACAGGAAGAAATGAGACTCAAGCACACGCAGTGCACGATGCAACAACAGCAATAACCGTTTCGTGATTGCATTTAAAATCACTCTTGATCATGGTGGTTAAATGTGCTTGGAATGTGTGTTCGTGCGGGCTATTATGTACCAGTCTCTCTTTCACTCTCAGACGCCCCGCTTTAGCGCCTTAATGCACCATCGATAGGTGAAATAACCCTTAAAACCTTCGGCCTTTAACCTGGCCCGTTTGCATTCGGGAGGAGGCTGGCAAATGTTTAGCCAACACACGCGGGTCACACTAGGTGGTGAGGTTGCATTTAACGGTTTATTAAATTTACGCGACACCCTTTACGTTATCTTCGTGATCGGTCATCGATCGGTTTTTGGCACGATCGAGCAACGCCTACCGTGATATTACGGGGAACCGTCACGATGGCAGGGTAGAATTATATCTGTTTTGTTTTTTTCTTCTTGCGTTGCGCTTTGGAGGTTCAATAATTTACATCACCCTCATCATCATGATCATAAGCATGAGCGGCACATCGTAAACTGTACGTTTGCTCGTGCCCTTAGGGAGTGGATAGAATTTTTTTATTTGCGATCGGTGGGAACTATGAACGATGCGCGAACTTGCATCCATACAGCTGATACGGTTTATTATAAGATCATTTTCCCTTAAAAAGTATTAAATTCCATTTGATATAAAAAATAGAAATAAATTACCGAACATAAAATTCAAGAAGGAAATAATAAGGCAATTAAAAGCAAAAACAAAACAAATCAAATTGAAAGAAAATGTAAAATGGAAAATCGTATGTATGATTATAAGGGAAATTTTTTAATAGAAAAAAACTAAAAGAAAATGACAGAAAATTAGCTGTAAATAACAGATGTCATTAAAAAAAAAACAATACTTCATAAACCATAAGCTTAAAATAATCCTCAAGAAAACAATGAAACAGTTAACACATGTATCGAAACGACATGTATCGAATCTCATCGGGAACGCTCATCAAACTATGCATGAATGCATTTAAAAGATTTAAAATAGTGGTAAATAATGTTATATTACAATAACTTGGAATCAAACGAAACCTTAAAATGGATATCACCTTGACTTATTTTTATTTATTTCCACACTTGGTGGACAGTGCATAACTATCAGTAGAAAAAAATCATTTAAAAATGTTTAAGCGATGCAAAATAAGGAGATTAGAGATTCTCTTTAGTTAAACTCTTCCAAAACCCAATATATAAGTAGTAATTTAAATAAACGCCTTGCCAACGGCCCAAACAACCGACGCCAACAAAAACCCTCAAGTTCCGCACCGTTTGATATTGGACCGAGTTCAAAAGTTGGTCTGAGTAACTTTTCCCACCCCGAGCAGTGCTGCAGCATAACCGTCGGTAAAACATTTCGGACACCTCCCAGCAAACATTTCATCCACTCGCCCCGGAATGGCTCGTGCATAATATAACGCCCACAGTGCCACAAAAATTACAAGGCACAGTGTAGCAGGACGCTTACGGTGTGTAACGGGGAAGTAGGGATTTAAAGGAACGCAGATATGCAGCCTAACCGCAGAAACGATCACAGACGCGTGGAGGAAAAAGGACCCAACGTGGTGTGGAACGTTGCAGTACTTCGTTAGAAAGTGTTTGAAACGGAAAGTTAGTGCTTCTGGGTGCTAATAAAACCTGTCACCAGCAAACCAATAGTTTCCTCGTTTTACTTCATTCCAAGTTCGTTAGGGAATGTTGGAGAAATGATCTGCAATGCGATTGAATTTTTTCCTCAATAAAAGACGTAAAAAATAGTCAAAAGGACAGATTTAGTAAGTTAAAGAAATCCACAGTTATGATTAACAATAATTTCAAGAGATTCCCACACTAAACTCCATTGTACTTTGAATCTGCCTGCAATCTAAAATCCTTTCCCCAATCAGAAATGACACCTCAATTTACAATCTTCCCCTCCCAGAGCGGGTCTGTCCGAAGTTGCCACGCTCGTGCCGCAAAGAGCACGCAGGACAGGTGTGTGCTTTGCTACCGAACCGAAACGAAATTGAAATTCTCCACGTTAATCGAGTGGAATAAATTCAGCGTACACTCGTTTTCATTAGTAAACGGGGAGGTTACGTTGAAGACGTACAAAAATGTTGTAGGAGTCTCGCTTGGCTATTATACTACCATCAACCCACCCCAAAAAACCTCTTGCTATTACAGCGACGCACCACGGATTCATAAATTCTTTCTTTCCCTTTCCTGCTGTACACCGACGATTGCGATTCCTCTTAAACCCGATGCTGGCAGAGCACGTTTTGCCTTTTTCCCCGTCGCTCGAGTAGGAGTTTTCTTGGAGAGCAAGAACCAAGTAAAACCGAGTTCACATTAACCTCGTCCACCGGCTGCCCTCGTGGCTGCCCGGAATGTAATGAATTCCTCGGCCCGGTTCCAATCTTCCAGTGCCGTTCGTCTTAAGGTACTCTTTTTTCCAGAATGCTTCTCGATTAAATCCTCCGTCAGCCGCATTGGAGCATTTTAACTCCCCCCTCCCCTAGAACTCTCGTCGATAATACACGGGTTTTCTCACCTTTAACGAGACGCGATGGAAAACAGCCAAACCAGGAGAGTAAATACGCGCTCAAACGGTGCGCGTAATGTGGTGCGATGAAAATTAATTATTTGTAAAACGACACTAGAAGCTACTCCGGAACGCTTGCGTAAGCATTTCGGTTCGAACCGGTAATGAATTTGTCTGCTTTGCCACGCTCCAGATGGGAACAAGCGTGACCGCAACTGTTCCCCAAACCCAATGGCTTTACAGACGAACCTTCCACCGGGTTTGCATCATCGGTTCATGCCCATGATTGATGAATGCAATGACACTTCGGGATGAAAGTTTCAGTGACTGTGAAATGCTTTGATTAGTGGTTTAAATGGGACGTTGAAACGCAAACGAATGGGAAAATGGAGACGGGAGCGAAGAAAATGATTGAATGTTCATTATGGTTTGCGGTGGAAAATTCGCTCAATAAATAGAGCACAATGCATGGAAGAGTAAACAACACAGTCCAATACTGAGAATAATTACAACAGTTGGAATCTGATGACAATATAAATAATTACGGTCAAGTCTATTTTAAATTAGCCCACATGAAGCACAAGACTTTTGTCTTAACATTTATTACGCATAAATAGTCTTCATACATTCGTAGATCAAAAATAAAACAAAATATTATTTAAAGCATACAATATTGAAGCTATTCTAAGTAATTAACTATTAGCAACAATGTAGAATTAAGAACTTTGTTCTGCAGAAAAACAAAACTCCAAATTTCATGCTGAAGCTGGTAAGGGGCTTTTAGGTATAGCATATTTCATGCTTTAAATCTCCCTCACAAGCTGCTTCCCAGTTCCGGCAGCAATCTCATAAAATTCAGCTTTAACGCAAAATCTACCTAAACCCTCAAATCACCCATTGCGCGAACACACGAGAAAACCGTAGAAAAGTCAACAAATCAGAAACCCATCGTGTCGCAAACAAATTTTATACCATCTTGTGCTTCCCGCAAAAGGTCTTTGCTCGCTTGCGACACCCATCTGCACCAATGAAAGGGATTCGAATTTTATTTTCTTTCCTTATCGCTGCTTTTTAGCGCAGAGTGACGAAAAAAAAAGGAATCGAAATCCAAAAATCACTTGCAAAACCATTTCCACGCGGAAGAAACAATCGCGATGCGCCATCTTACAAACTTTGCTTTTATCGCTTTTTGGTGCCTATCTGTTCGGTATTTAAATTTGGCCGTACGGAATATATGCATAAAAGACTCTCTCTCTCTCTCTCAAGGACATTTGAAAATGGTGGTTTGCAACAAAAAAGGGCGAAAGGGCCACCGGTTGGGACAAGTTTCATGATGTTTTCTTCGTGAGCAAATTCATTAATCAAACATGGGTTACATACTTTATTTGTTCACCTTTTTTTTTTGCCTGCCACAGCTCGGATGAATGGTAACATAAGCTGCTTTATGTGTTTACCTTTCAGACTGTGGCGGGAGATATAAATATTAGGATGAGCCAGTAGTGGGGCCGAGCAATATTAGCTCCATCGCTCGGCTGCTATACGGCTGCTATACGCAAATGGAGAAGCTTTAAATTATTGCCAACAAAAGCTTCCTTCTCGTGAGGGTGGATTTTTGTTTAATGCAGAATGCAGGAAATGTTGTGGGATAGATAAAACCGACCGTTCGTTTACGTTGAACGTTCCATTCTGGGCCCGTGATGAAGCACTCGTTACGATGATGTTGAAAGAAGCGTTACGATGCATAGGAACACTTACGACTGATAAGATGGTACGGTGCCGAAGGGTACCAAATAAAAAAAAACCCTTGCGGAAGTTTGCATAGGTATGGGGGCGGGGGGTTGAGTTTTCCAACGACTTTTCCCACTGTCTGCTGTGTTTACCTTCATGTAAGCAGCTCTGTTTACCATGGAAAAACCACCTGCCTAAGCTTGTTATTGTAGCATTGACACAGCATTGCTTATTACTGAGCACACTATGTGTGAGTTGGTGTGTGCGTAAAAAAGACTGTTGAGTACAACATTTAAATATTGATGAAGTACGTTCTAACCGCAGCATATATACACACACACACCCACACACACTACACCCTCATCCTTCAAAGCACATGGGCGAGTACCATCATAGCAACCATGGGCGGTAATCGTGTTGACATAGGACCTTTCGGACCATTTTCCTTTCGCCTTCTTCAAACGCTTTTGGCTAACCCATTCACGATACAGCGTGCGAATACAACGAAGGCACGAAGCGAGGAATGATAGAAAGTGTAAACTTCCACTTTCCGTTTTTCGGGGCCGCAAGGAAGCGATGGGTGTTGTTTGAGTTGCATTAGGCGGAGACACCGGACCGATGGTGGTGTCCTTTAGAAACTTCCTGCGAATAGACGCTGACAGCCATCCATTGCCTTTTTGGGGATTGCCATCGTACCGGGACGCAACCACAGTTAGACCGAGTTTGGCATCGATTCTGGGTCGGTTGATTATTTACATTTGTAACCATTGCGAGTTGCGTGGGAACTTTTTCTTTCGTATTACTGTGAAGACTGTTTGGGAAAATGCCCACGGCCCGACACACACGCCGCTAGCATGTTGTTTGAAGTGTAGCAATTTCGTTACTTAAACAAGGTTAAAAAAGCTTCATCGTGTAGGGTTGTCTTCATTAGGAATTGGTTTATGGAGTTAATTTAATTTTAGGGGTTCATGATTGAACGTTTAAGCACACACAACTTTTTCGATGCACTTTTTTGTTTCATTTAACCATGGCAGAAAGTGCCTTCGTTTTACGAAATGGAATGAAAATAAAAGTTGCTTTAAAATTGTATAATTCTCAATTAACATCGCAGTTTCAGCTGGGAAAGCTTTTTCAAACGGTATGAAATTGACCGATTTTTTAAAAGTTTTTATGTGAAAACAATTTTGTTCACAATTTGGTAAAGCGACATTATTTGTTATGAGTGGCTTTTATAAATGTAGTCTTTACTGACCCAAATTAAAAAAAAATTGAGAAAAGATCGGAAAGAATCGACTAACAGAAGAAATGCTGTACTCCATCACGACAACACAAGGCCAATACATTGGGAAAAAAGGTTGTGAAAATAAGTTACTGGATTTGGAGATCGATGAAATTATTCAGTTGTTTTGATTGAAGTGATCATTGTACCTCATTAGAACATTTTTTGTTAAAATGTGGAATTTATTTCTGATTTTTCTTAATATAACACAAGAATTAACCTTATTCCAGCTCAGCTTCACCTTTACCTCAGTAAAGTTATTTCTACAGTAAAGGAAAGCCTAAGAGCAAAGCCTGAACAAAACGAGTAATTAACAATCTAAATAAAATTTAATGTACTCAATGCTTTGATAAATAAGGTACTTCAAAAGCCAGTTCCCTCCCTGATCTCAGTATCAGACTGCAAAACTATTAGCATCGATTGCACGTTCGTCTGATCCACTTAATTTCTACTCAAGGATGCTTCATTAAACTGGGTTATGGTTTACACGCAGAATCATTCGGTTCAGCTACTAATAAAATCCAACAGAAGTGCTACACTAACGAAAGAAAATCAATAACATTTGCCAGTCTTAATTAATTACCCATTCCCTGCTGAATGTTTATTTCTGTTTACGAATTCGTCACAAAAATGCATTCGATGTTGGATGTCTGGTTCAGCATGAAAAAAGTCCTGACCTCGTTCTACATCAAACCAAGGAAAATAACAACAGTAAAATGTGATCCACAGTAGCACAAACTTCCGGTTTCTATCTTCAAACGAGCTGCCTAACCGAAAGAAGAGGGGGAATAAAATGCGTCCACCAACGTCAGTCACGTTTACGCGTTGTCAGTGTGCGAAAATGAGACTAAGATGGATGGTACAGCAAGCTTAGCCCGTCACCGTGCTTCGAACATTAAAATTCTGTACGTACCGGACCCACACGGTCCCACTGTTTGCCTTACAATAGATAATTTACCTTTTTCGGGGCACCGTGTCGGTGTCGTGTTGGTACGAATTTTAGAAACTTTCGCCGTTTACGGTGTGTACGCCGGTTTTTTTTATGTACGCACAATCAGCTCTAAGGGAAGCTCGATTTGGCCAAACCCGGATATCGAACCCGTCAAACCGTTTCCGAATATTTGATCCACCTTCGGTACACAAACACACACACCAAAGCTGATCTTTTTAAATTCTTCTTTATTGCAGAGTCGTCAGATTCACAACACGGTTTAGGAAAGGGAATTTTAGTAGAAACACTGAACAACACGCACCATCAATCCTGGACGAGGAGGACCAACTTCAAAGCACTTTATATTCGTTACATTCGATCTTTCTTCGTTTGCTGTTTCCTTTTTTGATTGAATTTCATACGCACACGCACGCACGCACGCAACACTGTGCACCGTGAGGTAAATATTTACTGGTGAGAATTTTACGACCACTCCAGACGACCCGCTCGCACATTAAAAAAATACCCCGCACTACATCAATTCAACAGGGGCCAGGGTGTTGGGCCAGTCTACCTTCTTTTTATTCGATTTTATTGATTTTCATTGGTCGCATCCTAGCTTAATGGCCCTCTTAAAAAAAGCAGAGCTGAACGCGATACAATTCCTAACACTCGTTGGCCACCAAAAAGTGTCGCTTTTTGTTTTCTATAGATGGTGATTTATTGGCTACTGAACACATATGGAGAAGGAACCAACGATCCCGGACTAGCGATGTGGGTGGCCTCCAACTGCTTTCCCGATTGCCTGCACTTTTACTGCACTCTGTAAACTGTAAACACGTTGAGCGAACGATGGAACAATTCGAACAGCACATTGAATTGCTTCAGCACAATGGTTATGGCATAAAATTTACGAATTCAGTTTGTTTGCCACTATAGAAAGATGAAACCCCGATTGTGCACTTTTCATATCGAACTGCTCACCTTTTTTTTTTCTTCTTCTCAACCACGACACAAAGAAGATGGCAGAATTTTCCCAGCCATATGTGACTACCGATAAATAATCACATTTATCCCTCGGGGAATGGTCGTAACCGAGTGGCGGCAATAGAACTGTTGGCTAACTTTTAAATTCTTCGTTTCCCACACATCGACCACGAGTCACAATGATTTACTGGCTTGTGCAGTTCGGATTGGGGAGCGGGAATACTGCTCCACGATGCTGGAATCAGATGGCCCACATTCCCATTCCCTTTCAAAACCAGGCACCAGGATCCTGACCACTCCAATCAAAGAATCACTATCGCAGGTTCAAACAGACACCAAGCGGGGGAAATTTTCGCCCAATTCTATTCCATCCGACACACGACACTCGACACTCGGCGTTTGGCTGGCGTGCGTACGCTCACGTGCCAGACCTGCTCGACGGTTCCGATAGGACTGCCGCCGTCGAAGTAAGTGGCCACGATCCCGTGCACACAGCTGCTCACGATGCACGAGAAGATGCCGCCGGACGACCAGGACGAACGCGCGTATAACAAAACAACCTTTCCCCCCATCAATCGCGGCACGGCTCCAGAGAAGATGAGCCAGCGCTCGAGTGTTGTTCGATGGGAACTCTCACTCATCACTCACTCTCGCGCTCGTTCGCTCTCCGAGCGATGGCAACGAAAAATCGAGCACTCGCAGTGAGAAACTCGCCGTTCTTTCGGCGGAGGGTAACTCATCGCGTATCATCCCCCACGATGGGGAGCCTTTTTCGCTGTTCGTACCACACTGCGTGCGGCCAGGGAGGGTACATTTTCCACGCAACAAATGTAACCGGAAGAGTTGGATGCCGCTCGTTTACCAGACCGAAAGTGAACTACAGTTCACACGGCTCCCGGATGGTGATGTGAGTGTGAGTGTGTGAGTTTTTGCCTATTCACTTACTGCTCGCTTTTGTGCGAAACGCCGTGGGAAATGATGAAAATTGATGAGATCTTTGCGTTTGGCAGCATGCCCGGCCGCTTCCGGTGGGCATTGTTCAGTAGCAGTGGCGGCGGCATCGGTTGCAGATAAGGAAGTCTGGGTGTATAACTCGCTAAACAGCATGCTATCATTAAACTTGTTCGAAGCGGCGAGGAGTATTGCATTACTTGTTGGGTGCGAGATGAATGGCGCACGTGTGCGACCGAGTGAGATTTGACAGGAAGAGCAAACCAAAAAAAAAAAACGGAAAGAAAAACATATTCCTCCCACAATCTGGCAAGCGTGGAGTGAAAGATAGAAATGACCTTTATCTGTACAGCGCGAGTTCCAATATTTTGATTGCTTAATCCACCGTTCGGCATAAACTCTTATCTAGTTAATGATTAATAAGTGTCGCATAAAATCGATCTCTCAAAACCCAACCAGACAATCATGCGACAGGTATAATGATGTTTGGATTTATTTTTGTTTCTCTACCCAACCCACCGCGATCGATCGCAAGCGTCCTTAAAAGCAAAACCGTGTTAAAGTTTTGTGTTTAAATTAATAACACTTCACCTTCCTCCCCCGGGGGGGGGGGGGCAACCTTTTTTTTCTTTGCTGTTGTTTTTTGGACGTTCATTATTTATCTTGCACCGGTGCACGCCCGAAACGACTGTATCAAACTTGCAGTACCAATTTGTTCACCGATACACCTTGACGCGGCACACGTTGCGTATTGGCGCCCACGGTTATGCGATACCGCTCTTTCTCTGGTTTTCAATTTTCCCACGTTCACCTGTCACGCCGGAATGGTTTCCGCTTTGGGAGGGCGAGCCAAAGTGAACAAAATACACACACTCGCACACTCGCACACGAAATCCTCGCGGAAGAAGGATCACGCTACGCAGCGTAACCGTTCGTGTGAGAGGCTGCTTCAATTAACACACGCCACACAGTTTGATGCCACTTCAGCACAAATCCATCCGACAAGCGTATCCGTATATTGTGACACATGCTCAGCCTATAAAGTCTGGTCCGAACGGTTTTTGGACCGTTTGTTGGAGCTTTTTGCTGACTTAAACATCAGCTGGGGGGGGATAAGCATGGCCCGGCGCGGTCGGCAATAACGGTGCCGGTTCGTTAATTTTTACGTACATTGTTCCAGCAGGATACCTTTGGCCAGAGTCGACGGTTTGGATGGAACCATCCCCCCCTTTAGGTGCCTCCGTTTGAACATTCATTCGCCGAGTGAAGTCATCAGACGCGTTACGTGAGGGAATGCGATTATTTGTTGGCTGTTTTTGGTGTGCGAGCTATTCTTCGTTCCTTCACATTGCGTTTCTTTTTCGTTGGTTTTGTGGTTTTTGTTTGTTTTTCGAGTTTGTTTTCATTTAGGTAGAATTTGAATATTCCATTTAATTCCTTTTGAAGGTAATTTATCGATCATAATTCATGATAACAAATCATGCATTTTATCGTTTAAAAGAAATTTACTGAGCAATTATTCAATTGTGTCTCAATGTGAATGAACGGGTAAGCAAATATAACATTCAATTTTATTTGAAAAATATTAAATAATACATAATGGTACACAATTGTTTAAAACTTTCACCTAGACTGCTCAGGAACATTACTTACCACAACAAAATTAGTGTCATAAGGCACCAAATAGATATAAAACATTGTTGTTGAGACCCTTAGACGAAAGAGATCTTGAGATTCGTTAAGCAGCGAGGGAGTTAACCGTCGAAAGCCATTTTTGGTGGGACCATCTGCAGGTTGTTCATTGTGAGATGCCTCGGCGTAATAATGATAAATAAAAAAAACAATCAAATAAGTCAAATAAGTCTTGAAAAGTTTTAACTAATCCCTCTATTAGGATATCATTACGTCATGCATGTTTATAGCTGTATGGCATGTATTTATGTATAATTATTCTTAAGCATCACTCAACCAGCATTGCACTAGAAAACCAATTCGATTCCAACCCAATTAATCATCGACCGCAGATTTTACCACAAGCTGCATTATTCGCAAAACATAGCCGAAACAATGTATTCTCTAAAGAAACAAAACGTTTCGATCGGAACCGACCTCATTCATCATGATTCAGATTGTGTCGTACAATCACCATTCCATCCCCAGCACACTACAACTTTCACTTGGATACTTCACAAGAATGATGTATCACTTTTCGCTAGATATCGTACCATTGTTCTAGTAATAGGGCAACATAAACGTACATAATTCCCTCCTTCCACAGCTCACTGCCGGTCGGATGTTGTGTTTTTCCGCAGTTTAAATATAATTTTCCTACGTCATTCCACCAGCCAGCAACGTACCCTGCCCAACTCCAAACCATCGGTCGATTAAGGAAAGCGAAATGGATGATGAAACGGGCGCGAGAAATAAAAACATCCATTTGCGATACCAAAAAAAAAAACATGTCAGAAACATATTATTATGATTTCATCTGCCACGGTCACGGTGGCAGGATAAAAAGGCAACCCACAAGCCTGCCGGTGTAGCGTTTATTTCAATCCACACCTAATCCATTCCACCTTTTCGGTGGTTCCTTTCCCTCCCCGGTATCGTTAATCGTCCTAATCTCCTGTCCCTTGTAATCTTCCAGCTTCTTACCCGGCTTCTGGACACAGCGAACCCGCATACCATGGGAAAAATGAACACATTCGCGCTAATTTGTTTACACATTCGCGGGTGTCACGGTGTCACGTTCGCGGTTTTTAAATGGATGCGTCACATACGGTTCGACCGGGAAGAAACATTTTTTTTTCTGGTGTAGTGGTGGTGCTTCCGTGCTGGATGAAGATAAACCAGTGGTTGTCAAGATAGTGAAAAAGAAAAACGACGTATTCGGCACGGATTTGTGCTGGGGTGTAATTTATATGCAAAAACCTCATCCACGAAAACGTTTTACACCGGTGTACGCATGTGTCATTCGCTGTGTTTACTGCTTTCCGTTCTAAATCAAAATCACTCCGTGTGCCGTGTAAGTTACTCCCGAGTAACGAACCATCACTGCAAGCGGAAGATCTTCTAGCTGAAGTGTAAAATAAAAGAGAAATATTCCCTCCATCACGGTAGCACTTGCCTCCACAGCAATTAAAACCGCGCGCCATTGATTAATGACCGAACAGTAAAGGAACGGACCGAGTTCATGTTAGAAAATCGCGAAGGTGTTTCCCGAGTCACGGCGTTTGCAGCACATCCAGGGACATACACAAGCGTGATGCCGCTGTGGACCCAGAACCGGGAGCTCATTTGCGTCTGCCGTACGTCGTAATCTGTCGCCTGGACGGATGGGTTCATTTGCATTCCGTCGAAAAGTTAGCCCATATCCTGTGTCTTGAGCATCAGGGCGATTATGCTGATTGAATTCGATCGAGCAGGCGGCGTTTGTTGGCCTGGCAACATGCCCAACGAAAGCGAACAAGCAAACCAAGCAGAATAAACAAACAGAAACAGAACTGCAACTGCAAATCATTACACATTCGCAAAACGCAAGACGGCCGACCTGTCCTTTCACACTCCCTCCGGGGGGTTTCGTTTTTTTTTTTTTGCTACACCCGTTCCAATCGATTGATTGAGTTTAATTGAACTAGTTCATTAAATGGAAATTGATTTAAAGATTGTCTTTAATCTTTCTGCTCGGATACGCAAGCTACGAATTCAGGCAGCACCGTATGTTGATTTTGCTTTATTGCTTCTCACACTCCCTGCCGTCGTTGCAAACGGGTTCACCGTTCACAAGATCTGTTATCCCGATTACTGCAATTTTCTCCCCCTTTTTGTTGTTGTTTGGACTGCCGGCGCAAGGTGATGAGAGTGAATAAATGGTGTGGAGAGCGAAAAAAAAGCTCGGTATTAAGACATGTATGCAACGCGGTTCAGGACCCAGACACGTTACACGAAGACAAGGAAGAACCAAACCAAAATAGAACGAAATGCAAAACAAATATGCAAAGCGAGTACATTAATCGATGAGATAAATTGACCGTTTCTGTTTGCATCCCGGAAGCTGTTGCAGTTGATTAAGAAGAAGGTGTTTTCTTCTAATTGAATTTAAATACGTGGTGATTGGATGTCAATAAATTGTTACAAAGCTACAAGGATTTGATTTTTTATTTGCTCTATTTTCATCGGAACCATGTTCACGCGAACCTTCAGATTGTATTGAGGAATTCCTCAGTTTTCTTTAGATTTGTGATGAGTTTTCCCTGGATTATGTTGCCGTATTTGTATTTAAAATTTTACTTTATTAGTTTGGAAAGAGTTTTCCTTTATATTTTCGAATATTATCCAGCATTGATTGCAGTTTTCATCGGAGTTCTTATAACTGTTCCGCGGGGATTACTTAAAAATTATAGAAATTCATTAAAATTGTACTCTTCTTAGAAACACAGCACGTTTCGTTTCTCTGCAAGTGAGACAAATATAATTATCGTAAATCAACATAACGCCATCACCCATGTTGGGGGAAAAAAATAACGTCAGTGTCTTATTAAAACACTTCCCCCCTGCGATACAGCTACTTCATAAAGTAGGTCAACTGTAAGCACCCTAAAAACTCATCGAACGTATTTCCATTCACCGTTTCCCTTCCAGCAAAATTTGCTTCCCTTTCAGCAGGGCCGGCGTTGCATTAACTATCGAGCATGATTACAGGTGGTTCATCCGTTCCGTCAACCCCAACTATAGCGCACCATAATCCCTACTTGCTCCCTCCCGTTAATCCGGGGGCCAATGACCGCCCGGTAGCAAAAAGGACTGAATTCAATTTTCTGCGCCATTTACACCGGTACCAGTGTGAGCGAATCTTTTCATTTTCTTTCCGTACCGTGGTTGTGCTGTTGTGGAAGATTCCTTCCACATCGACACGTCGACAGGAACGTCCAAACATACGCGGATATACTTTCACGACACGCATAATCGGGGGGAATGGAATTCATCACCAGGTGGGCGCACTCGCGCTGTGCGTTGGAAATTGTATCGGTTGTAATATAAATCTGTCACTAAATTGGATTATTCAAATTGGTTTCGGTTGACTTTACCGCCAACCGGTCGCGCTAAACACTCCCACCAAGGATCCAAGGTTCGACAGCGCTGACAATTATGCTATGCACAGTCAACATAAACACCACGGTCACCGTTCAGCCCCCCCTCAAATGCAGCCGTCAGTTTCTTGTCTCATTTGCTCCCAATTACGCGGGGGACGCGCTGTCGGTGTGGAAGGTGTTGAGAATTAACGCAACGGTTCGGTTTGAATTTTCCCGAACGACCCGTTTCGCCAAAGTGTGTGCGCACGCGCGCCCGTCTTGAAGTTAAATAATTCAATTAAATTTTAATCAGTACCACAAGGCCACTTTCGACGTTCGAAGGATTCGCCCTTCCTTTGGGTGGGTGCCGATATGGTGATGTGATACTGGGATAGTTCTGGGTAATGAAATTGCCATCCTGTGGGTAACATGGGTTACATGCTTGTGTTTCTCATTAGCAAAAGTTTGGTGTTTTATCTTTATTTTTTTAAACATACAGACATAAAAAACAATGCTTGTTAAGTAATTGTTCAATAACAGCTATCAATTACTCTAAAAGGATTGGACTAAATGCGTACTTTCTGAGGCTGTGCCATTGAACAGAATGTAAATTGTAATACATCAAATTATGTAGAATATTTTGTAGGAAGACAAACAATTTTTTCTTCTTCTGCTTTCTGCTCATTTGACTATTGATAAAATAAATTATACTTTTAATTACTTTAATTCCTGCAATCATTCATTTGTGCTTCAAACAAATCGAATTTTGATTGATCATTGCCATTAAGTGCTGTTTCGAATCGATTCCCGTTTATACAACTGGTGTAACGAGTAAAAGTCTCCACACCTAAAGGTAAACAAACGGCAGTAAAATCACGACGTCCGTTGTCTAACGTATTAATTACTTCATGCTTACTGTTTACTTGCGAAACAAACTTTTCCCAGTGTTTCCTCCTTTCCCGATCCAATGGTCTCATTTTGTGGTCCACACACAGTAACATAGATCCAAAAAGTTAATAAACAACCACACAAACACACACATTCACACACTCGGATGCTGGAGTTCCTAACATTAGCACGAGAGAGGAACTTACTTTCTCTGTTAGCTAAGGAACGGCCAAAATTGCACACCGACAGTTGATTCGATTACCGTAATAATTATGAGAATGGGTAACATGAAACTTTTCTCACTTTTTCTTTTCCACATAAAGAAGCTTTACGGGCTAGAGCGTCGTATACTCGCCTGAAAGATTTACTAATCACACACATACCCCGAGTAAACATATGAACAAGGAGATGACTCCAATAAGGGCGCATTCCCTTCAGCATACCATCGCGCTACCACTCGGCGCCAGTTCGAGTCAGCGCATCATCAAGATTATGATGATGTTTCCCAGTGCTTCCCGGGGCGCTTGTCCGTTGTAATGCAGTGCCCAATATCTCTGGAGGCGTTTTAAAGCGTCTTCTCAAATGGGGGAAACCTTCCGAAGCGAAGCTTTGAAATTGAAATCCAACGCGGCAGGATAGCTACCGCTCACCGAAACCCGAAGTTCGTAACCTTTGTACGCAAGCGAGAAAGATAATTTATGAAAGAAACAAAAACAAACTTTAAGCCCCGAAACGTACCAGCTCGCACCTTGTTGCTTGCTGTAAAGCTTCATCATTCATCCATCAACCGTTCCCGGTTTTGGTGCTTCCAAATGAAGGGCCTGGCAAAAGGGGGTGGTTTCGGTTAGGGAGCTACGGACGACTGATGTTAACGCGAGCATCAAAAAGAACCCCAAGATGGGTGCAAAATATGATGAAACACTGCTGTTGTGGGCTATTTTTCATCACACCCCGTTAGCGGCGTGGATGATGATTTGCTAATGGTTCTTTTCATAGTTCTTTCCGGGGCCGGATGGTTTTTGGGGGAACAAAAAATGGAACGATGTTGATAGCTTTTTATACACAAGTGTACTTTTCATAAGCCATTCAGACCATGAATGCAATGCAATAGTTGAAGAACCTAATGATTTGCTGATGCTTTTCAATATAGTACCATCTCTTATGATAAAAAAAACATTTTTGATTTTATATTTATTTATATTTTTATATTTTTTGATTTTTTATTTTTTATTTTAGTTGTGTAGTTCCTTTACATCATCTCCACAATTATACAAATTTCTCATCATAGCAAGACGGCAACACTATCAGTATAGAGCTAAAGTTTTAATATGTATGAAATGAAAATGAAATAATATGAGGAAACTTGCTAAAATTCACTAAATTCACAATTCATTTGCTAAATCCTCCTTTAACCCGAATAGTCTACAGGACTCTCCTGTAGTCAAGCAGTTTATTTAGATGATCTCCAAGTGGATGCTGTATGAAGATACTTTAAAGAGTGAAAGAAGAAGTTTCGTCCTAAACATCTTTTCCAGTAAATTTCATGAAAATCTACAGCTCGAGCAGTTCTTTCTGATTTAGTGAGAGACCTCAAGTTCCAATTTGCGGTTTTTCCCAATTTTCTATGTCTATATGCGCCTAACAACTGTAAGAGATGTAAGTCTGATGTATGTTATTTAGATAAAATCCTATCTAAATAACATACATCAGACTTACATATATCTAAATAACATATGTAAGTCTGATGTATGTTATTTAGATAAAATCCAAAAGAGAACAAAGGGGCGGCCCGGTGGCATGATGGTAGCGGAGCCGGTCTTCACACGAACGGACCGGACCAAAATCCCATCCGGACCAATCCCCCGTAGCAAGGACTGACTATCCGGCTACGTGGTAAAATAAGTCGAAACGGCCAAGCCGTTCTAACGAAAACAAAAAAAAAAAAAGAGAACAACATTCTGTAAAATTATAATATTCTGTACCTAATTTATGCTTTAGAATATAAAAGATTTTTTTCTATTTAAATCTTCTTTTAAAATACATGGATTCTTTTTATTTAACCATTTTACCAAATATTTTTTCAAAAGTTCATGTGATGGTTTGATTTAATTTTTTTATTACAAATCGTTTTGTGAAATACATCCGATTATTACATTTATTACTAAGCCCCTCATAAAACATACACCAAACAATTATCCTTTCGCTTCTAGCTTTTATCGCTAATTGACTATTATCGTGATGTGAAATGGGACCTTCTCTTCCAATGCACGATAGTTTACCATTAACATTCCCACACATACAAAAAGAAATCAAAGCGCCATGCCTCACGGCAACGTGCAACTTGCACATTTTTGTTTGTTTGCTCAATTCGAGCGACCTCACGTGCATGTGCAGTTCGCGTGTTGGTGCACCGGTGTACGATAAGCGTAATAACTTCATAAATCCCTGCTTAAAAACTTTACTTGGACACACACATAACACGCTAACGATGAGGAGGTAGTTTGGCCCAAGAAAAAGACGACATGTAGCCCGATCGATGGCCCGATCGATCGATCGAGACGTCCCCGCAGTAGCGTGAACAACAACAGAAACAGCAACAGTGGATCATGAAACGTTCCCGCACTTTGTAGAGGAAGCCTGAAATTGGCCTCCGGGTGCGGCTGTCATGGCATGTCGCGGCCACTTTACTGGACGTGGCAAATAGTGACCAATTACTTGTCGCACCCCGCACGTGCCGCTTGTTGCCCCCCGCGGGGGAAAGCCATTTTGCTCGGGAAATGTACGCGATGTGCTCGTTCCTGCTCGTAGGGTCCGTAGGATTTGTGTTGCTACCGAACGAGTTCACGGGCGACGTTTTGCGATAACAGAGAGCGACACACGATGGGCGAGATGAATTGCCACTGAACGGAAGCATTTTTTTTGCGAGATAAATCGCAGCATGGCTGGAATTTCGCTACTAATTGTGTACGAGTACGTGATGGTGTGTCGAGATGACAAATAAATATAATATGACTTTCTGTAAATATGTTTTTAAAACCCTTTAAAATGCATCTTCATTTTGTGATTCAATTTTCGTGATCTTTATTTTCACGTAACCTTAATCAAGTATAAACGAGTAACGAATGCAGTGTGCTGAATCGCGACTCCATCCTGCCCTGTTACTTTCACCCGTCGGCCACGGTGCGTTCCGTGTTGATAGCGAACGATAGCCGCCAATCTCGTGCCGTCACACTGCAACTGGTGTTACACGCTGCAACCGACTCGATACCGATTATCAGATAATTGGCCGCGCATTTCTAGTCAAACACGCGACCCTCATGTGGCGCTCATGTGTGTTGCCGGCGTGCCTTTCTTCGTTCAGCAACGGTGTGTCGATGGCGAAAGGGTGGCAGTTGGGGTTCCTTTTTCCATCTGCTTCCTCGCTCCCCAAAGGCACACTGGTGCTGCTGGCCGAACGAAAGTGCGCGAACTACTCGGTGTTAGGCACGGAACTAACTGTTTCGCTTTGCCTTTGCACCAGGAGAATGAAGAATGTTTCAGCTCGCGCCCAGCTTTATGCTGTACGGTTGGGGAATACTTGCGATGTGAAATGTTGGCGAAATTCTTTTGAAAAACTGCTGAAAGAAGAAAGGGTAACGGTGCTTGTTGGAGCACCGAGTGGGTAGTTACGCTTAAGTTCCGGTGAAAAAGTAACGTGCGAAGTATTTTGCAGCCGTCGGGGGAATGATTTGCATCGAGATCTTGGTAGGGAGATATAGTACTAAAGACCAAGCACAAACAGTTTCAGTTGCGGAGCTTATTTAAGGTGATATGTTTATTCGTGCTGGTGCGATATCACTATCGCTAATGCACACGGAAGGTAAATGGGTGTAGAGATGAAACGCTGAAGATAGGTTTTGTCACTGTGAAACTTGTGATGAGAAATATTAAAACATCCTTAAGTAAATTGTTTTATTCTGCTTATAATCTTGATCATGATTAAATATATAGAGAGAGAAGATGGAAAAACTTTGGAAATATTTGGTGAGGAGATCAACCATTCAGGTGTTATGAAGAGGAGCTCTACAAGTTATACGAGCCTCAAGCATGCCAAGAACTGTAGATGAACAATACGTACAATAAAACGATATTTTTATTAACTCATCTCCATGATCTTGATGTAATTTTGTTCGTCTGTTGTTAAAGTTAAACTCTGATTTACACAGCTACCTGTAGAAAAGCAGTGATTTCTCATTACTTGGAGACAAACAAAATTCTTTTCAACTGATAATTATGGATGAAGAAACTCGATCGAAAGATAACTGTCCCGCTCATTTTTACCTCACCACAAACCCGACAAGATGCGGCTCGACAAAATGCAAACAATATTCGCTTCAGAAAACGTCCAATAATGTGGACACCCAAAAATTTAACATAACAAAAAAATCAACAGATTGCTAATAAGATTAACAGCAATCACCTGCAAAACAAACATCACCGTCCATCTCAGCTGCTTATGAGGGTCTTGGGGTTTTTTTTTGTCTTTATTTTCCGTCCAACCGCTGCTTAACATCGAAAGTATCATTTTACATTTTTTTCCAGTTTATTTTTGATCCCAAAAAAGAAATGACATGCTTATCACGACATTCGGATCACAATTAGTCCAATAATCATCGACTTGACAGCATCCCGCGATCCCTCTCCATCGGCGGATGGGCGAACGGGGACGGCTTACAAGGAAAATTAATGTAAATTGTTTGGCGCAAAAATGGTGTCCCCTTGGTGGACGGGTGAAAACCCGACCACGACCGGATGTCTGGGGCAGGAAAAACGCGGTGGCAGTTATTATGGCTTATGGACAGAAATCGTACAGCTAATGAGCGGCACTACGGTACGGAACGAGCGCACGGGCGCGATCGTGACGATGCGCGTAACTGGTTCATAAGTTTATGAGCGTGTTTTATGTCACGAGTGTTTACATAGAACTTATTTATAGCTTGTCGCCACAGCCACAGCCCGTGCGCAGGGGGGAAAAATGGTGACAGTGGGCGATACCCGATCCAATTGGGGCAACGGGATCGAGCGATGGGTGAAATTTCCACTAGGGATCATCGAAATTATCATCATAAGTCCCCCCGCATCGGACGAACGGTCCCATGGCCGTGGGAGGACCTTAACAGTGTTAACAGCGTGTCATTAAATTGGAGCGATATTTACTTTAACAATGCAGAAAAATGGGTTGATAAAGAGTTTTTTTCCTGCAGGTATTTTAATTAAAGTTTCGCCTAATGTTGATTTGATTATTTTCACCTAATTGAGGCTAATTTCATCTGCTCAATTGCCAGCTTTAATGAGCCGTATCGCATCTTTTAAATATACTCCGGCACACCTCAACTTCCCCACACTCTGTAGCGGCATCCGTTGCATCGACTGAACATGATCCATTCACCAAAATGCGCGTCCGTCGCACGATGCATTTTATTCCACAGTACATGCTGTGCACTGTTTTATCTCCATGCTGTCTACACTGCTGTCTTCGCGTTTGCCAGTTGAATGGGCTCATTGAACTTCTCGTCGCGTCGCGCAAAAACATACCAACAGGGACAGTAAGAGAGCGAGTGGAAACCAAAATAAAACGCGAAAACAACACTGACTACATAGCGTGCCACTTCGCTCCTTTATTATTCACCATTCTTAACGCCACGAATGTCAAGCCGCTAACAGGTGTGTGGAATCAGAAAAGTGGCGAGACTGCAAGGGAACCGTGTGTGTTTTTCTTTTTTATTTGGAAATCTTATGTTTTACAGATCCTTTGTAGAGTGGGGAGTGAAGGAATATTTTAAATGAGTCCGTCCGTTTTTCTTTCTTGTCTACCGAGCCGGTCCATTATAGAGTGGTGTAAAATGATGCTGCTGCTGCTGCTACTGTTACAACTGCTTGTCAACCGACCTTGTCCAGCCGGTCCTTTGAAATCGTAACCGTATTGTGTTTTTGTGCGACAGTCCTACCGCAGAACTAGGGCGTAGGTGAAATGTAACAACTGTCGCGACAAAAACCAAAACAGTTAGTTTGCTTTTGCCCGTTTTCTTGAATAAATTTCAGTGTCGGAAGCAGTGTGGGCAAAAGCAAAAATCGCAAAGATGATGACATTTTCCATCCGAGTGCGCAATTCTTAGAACGCGAGCATCTGGAACAATCGCATGGTACAGCGGTGTGCATTGATTGGAAGTTGCTATAGCAACGCGGGTGACTAATGAAGTGTGACGAAGTGTAAACGCAATTTGGCAATCTTTGTTTCTCGCCTTACAGATAGGTGCATATCGTGGGACTTTTGTTTATTATCATTTCGGGTCGGTTGGACTGCCTGTCGAATGTGGTTTAGCAAGCATGAAATGAATCTAACAACTTTCCTGTCAAGATCGATCGTTGATGTGCAATATGAACCCGTACCATGCAATGGGATTTTTTTCATTTCAAGACAAATGTTAAGCTGATGTTGTAATATTTGGTGATAGAATCGGTGGACGAATGATAAATATAATAAATCTTATATTTTCCTTAAGATTTTCTTTCACTGGAAAGTGAAATGGAGCGACGTAGATTTGAGCAGTATTTACTGAAGTCATTAAATGCGTAAAGAAGTACGAAGATCAAACTCTAAAGAAATAAGCTGATGATGCAAAGTCTTGAAAAGAGAGGAGTTATTAAGTTGAATATTGAAATGGTACCCAATTTACGTATAAGCAACTATTTTCCATTGCAAGAAGGTGATATTTCTTTGATGGGATCAGTAGCTAATCCAGCATCTACCTGGGATCAGCAGCTTTAATCAGGACATTGGTAAAATTGCCTGAATTGCAAGAGAACATGCTTGAATTGTCGCGTTAAATAACTGCGCTGCTTATTGAAACATTTTAAGATGTAATCCATTATTATGATCCCATTCAAATCAAGTTATCATAGTGACGCATCTCGGACGACCTTTGGAACATATCATGAGGAATTATCAAATATCAGGAGTTGATGCACCAATCAGATGGTTCCCACCATGTCGGGCATGTTTGGTTAGCATAACATAAGATTCATAATTAAAATTGACTATCAAATATAGGACTCTTCCTCCATTTTCCTCATCCACTTGTGGCATCCGTTCCTTGGAAAAATAACTGGAAATATTTTTTTTGTATCAACTTTGAGAACTCGACAGCACGCCGTCCGCACTGAAATACTTTTCTCTTTCGATGCGTTTGTTTTCACTTAAAATACAGCAATTACTTCACCACTTTATGACTTCCTGTTGCTTGCTACCTTCTTACCGTTTACATCACTGTCAACACACCGCATCCAGTACGCTTCACTGGCGCAGTGAAAACAATGGATCACCCCAATCACTTCGCTATGGAAATCGTCCACATTATGCAGATGTCGCCAGCCCAGACCGAGACACAGAGTTCCTTTTTCCAACCATTTCCAGCATTGCATGTCGAGTCGTCAGATGAACTCACGCTTGAAAAAAGAACAGCTTTCCGTTGCACCCACGGACAGGCCTACCTACCGGCCTACCGTTCACCAAACCGCACCAGAATGCATACGAAATGAGGTACGATCGGGTCGGGTTGAGATTGCGGATGAGATATGCAAAAATGTACCAGCGCGCACCGAAGTTTCGTGTACGGCGTTCCGTTTCCAGCACCCTACGCACCGGTAAAAGCAGACACACGACCGCGTGTAGCACCGTAGATGTCGCTGGGTGCGCTACCGTGCTGCACTGTGTTGCCTTTTAAAGGATAATCAGCCGAATCAACAATGGTGATTGATAATTGATTTTAATGATGTCGAAAATACTTCATACACCGTGTTCGGGGGGTTTGCATTTGCCGTATTCATGACTGCCGATTGGGGCATGTTATGCTGGCAACGTGAAGTCAATCAGCCAACGCTAAATGAATAATTATTGACGCAGTGCAAATATTATTCTACCGGTCTCATCCGGCACTAAACGCTTCGCTCATTCATCTTTCAGTCTCATTTAACATTAAGAACCAACCAAAACCAAACGCTTCACGCGCCGCCACAAGCTACAACGCGGTGCGATCGTCCCCAAGGGCCATCATAAATTATGTTTCATCATCAAACTCCCCAAGGAGGGATGTAACACGGTTGAAAACGCAAAAACACACCTCCATCGTGTCATTTGAAGAGTTTTGAGAGTATGCACAATCATGCACTGCGGGGCGGCTGGAGAAGAAGAAAACAAGTTCCATTTCGGGCCAGCCTCCCTTCGAGTGGAAAACCTCCGGACTTGACCTAATTTTCCGGCCGCATCTTTAACGCCTTCTGATTGGCCAGCACAAATGCCAGTGAACTATGCGACGAAGCACGACGAGGCACACACAGAAAAGGTCAGATGAGTACCGGGTAGCGGCCGTGGAACCGCACACACCTACGCGCGGTTTTCCGATTTCCGGTACCATAAAGCTCAAGCAGCGAGCTTGAGTGAAAGATCCATAATTTGCATTTCAATTAGCATATTCAAGCCGGCGGCAAATTCGCTCTTTACCGCACCCAAAAACCCGATGAACTGTGAGCGAAAACTTAAAATGCAACGAACCGTGTGTTTGGCGCTGAAAGAGGGAAGGAACCCATTGACACAGCAGGGCGCAGACGGGAAGTGAGAATTTATAATGGGTCCGTGTGAATGTACACACACAAAAGTACGTCCTGGAGAGACGTGCAGAAGCAGATGGGGGAGAAAAACAAACAAATTACATTTTCTTCCTGCGTGTTACAGCCGAGTGCCACTAATCATGCTGTGGCTGTGCCCGGATGCATTGCATCGCTGCAACCGAATGCTTCTGCTGATGTGAATAGTTGGCTCAATTTCGAGACGGATCGCAGCAACCAAAAAAACCACACCTCAAGAATGAATTGATTTGACGCTGAAGATTGTTTGAACTTCGTGCTAGTGGATTTCACCGCAACGTCGAGATAATGAACTTGGTGTGGTGCAAGTTTTTGAAATAATTTATACGGCACACCAAGAGCTATCGTGCATTTATCTTTCGTTGAGCAAAAGTTAAGAGCTGATTCGCGAGTTTGATCGGTGTCTAATGTGGGAAGTTGGTAATGCAAGTAATTATTCGATGCAGGAGTGAAAAGTTCTTGGATCGCAGCAGGCGTCAAGTAACGTTCATACATGCTTCCCTAATTTTATTGCATGAAATTTAGGTTGCTACAAAGATTTGGATGATTTAATTTATGAAAATAAATTTAAAAGCACATACTAATTATTTTGTGTAAATAGTACCATAAAGAAATTTAAATAAAATCACTCCTTGCAATATTGAAAATATCTGTAACTGTCACTTCATAACGTCCAGAAACTAATTGGGCACATTTTAGTTGACGCACCAGGTTAAAAGAGTGTTAATATTCATACACAAATACTATTAACTTTCCTGTCAACCTAATAGAATGTTCTTCGCTCCTTAGGAAGTGTTTAGCAGGAGTGGTAAACAGTATGTCACCCAAATACAATTTGGGGAAAGTGGCATTACTCAGTTTAATGAAGCAGTTTTAATGAAAAAGTTAAAATGAACTGCATCCCGAACTAGCGAGCTACAACAAAGTGCAACAGCATCGTGAGACTGTCGTACTCTTCAATTTGCATAAACATACATTGTCAACATAAATTCCAAAAGCTGCACCATTTAACCATAACAAAGGATCTGCAGATCATTATCATGCTAATAAGCACACGGGGTGGGCAGTGATCCGACATTGTTGATAATAATTTGCATTTAATAATTCGTTCATTTCAACAAAACATAAGCAACAAACGATGCTTCACCTTTGATTCCCTTCATCCAATTATGCGTATAGCTAGCTACAGCACGCTGTACGATGAAACAAAAGCAGAGAGCAAAAAAATGCGCATCGCGGCACAAACGTGTCCAGGGTTTACTTGATGTGATTAACGCGAGCAAGTGCTATTGTACTTTGCGTGCGAAGCGCTGATTGGTTGCGTTGAGTGGAACATTAATTAAAATTATTTAAACACGAAGATGTGTTATCGCGTTGTCCTTTTTGTCAATTTGCGGGATCAAATGATGCTGGCTGGGTTTGCTTTCTGATCGTATTTTGAATTATTATCCTGGCTGGATGTTTTGCGTACAAAAGAAGTGACAGTGTTTAAATTAGCATTCTGTCAGGCGCTTCGATTAAATGCGACATTTAAAATTCAAACGCTTCTTAAATCATCCTTTAGTGGCATCGCTTTTTTCGGGGGAACGGCCATCGTTTACATCCCACGTTCCAGCAGCCAGTAAAAGTGAGAATCCAATCCGACCGGGGTGTTACGACACCGAACGTGTCAAAGTCGTGACCAGCGAGCGTTGGAGTGGAAGTCGCTTTGCATCACCTTCGTTTCCCTCAGCCTCAACCTTCAATGTTGAGTTTAAAACGAATTAAAGTTAGGACCGTCCCGGTCCGGGCCCTGGATGGGTGGCGTTTAGGATGAAAAGGGATAAAATAACACCATCTAGTGAATGTTAATCAAATCAGGGAAAGGTTTCATTGTTTTTTGTTTTGTTTTTGTTTTACTACTCTGCCACCAAAACTCTAACCGACACAGAAACCCTGATCCACTGGTGAACCCTTTGGTGGAAAATCGATTAGCCGGGAAGCTGACTTTTCTCCTTCTTTTTGTTCGAGTCTGCTGCTCCTTTTTTGCTATTTGTTGTTTGCCGTTGCTTGATTATCTTGCAGAAAGTCGATTTTGGCGCTTGTTTCAGCCGGTGTTCGTGAGTTGTAAAATGGAACAAATGCGCTAAGACTAAAGCGGTTAAAAAAGCATTTCCAACGCTTTAGGGATTCTGTAAAACGACATTTGATGTTTATCTTTTTGCTTAACTAAAAAATATTTTCCAACAATCTCCTACACAGTTCATCTTCAAGATGGATAAATTCGGGGCACATATTAAAGCTCGATTTATTCACATTATAACTCGTGCTGGTAACATCTTTATCTTATGACCCAATCTTTTGTGTGACCATTCTCAGATAGAACAATTGGAACATAAATTAGATTCACGCAACCTCTTCTCGGCTTTCTTAAAGTATTTAAACCAGGTCAACACTTCTTTCAGCGTCTCTGAATCCTTTCCAACAGCGGTAACATTCCTTCGGCAACTTTTCCAAGCCATTTTCCAACGGCCTGAGTTTTGCTTTCCATAGCAAAGTGAGAATTTCCATAGGTGAGGTTAGTACCAAACAAAAAAAATCGATCGAGCACGCTCTCGGTCAGCAAAATTTTTCCACCATCACCACCCGCAGCAGCTGTGAACTATTTTCATAAACCGTGACATCGGAAAAATGAATTCCCGACTAGAGGAAAAACATCGCACGGAAGCATTAGACACTTAAACGGAAGTGGTGGGTGAGTGTGTGTGTGTGTGTGTGTGAGTCCTCAATAGTGTACCACATTGAAGAGAATGCAATCAAGTCGTAAGCGGGTAAGTTTCCGGTAGGATGGTATTCACTAAGGCAGTATCAAGAAGAGACACACTCGAGTCAATTGATAGCCCATCACCACCACCACCACTCGGCCAGAAGCTTCTGCGATGGTGTGCTCAATAGACCGTTACGTTTTCCGATCCAACAGGGAGGAACGACTGGACAATTTTAAAGGACATAGTGTGTGAGAGTGTGTGGTGGGTATAAGTGTGCCCGTACAATGAATCTTGCTAGCGGATACACTTTCACCTATTGGTCTTTTCACCGTGCGTCTTAGACGAAGGCAGAGATTGGGAAACTCCAACCAACCAATCCTTATTTCTTTCGCAACGATATAGAATGGTCAAGTGGTCAACACGGTTAGGAGTTTTTCAATGTCAATATCTCACCCCGCATAAAGCACAGGAGAAAAAAACGCACGAGCGAGATTTCAGCTTTTCCCGAGCTGTCCAAAGGTCGACAGGATATGATTGTGGCTTTTAAGGAAGGGATAAGATTTAGTAAGAGCATCCTTCTAAAAACGAAATCCAGAAGATGAAATTCGTTCCTTGGCAAAAAGGAAGCACGCTGGATGAAGGAGTAAGGTAAGATGGATAGAAAATCTCCACCATCCCCCTCAAAAAAGCGTGGAAATTCTGCTCCACAGCAAGTGTGGGAAGCAATAATCGATTTGATGGTTTTTCCGAGAAGCATCCCTACTACGCCAGCGACGTTGTTCTTTATTTTGCTTGACTGGTTGAATGGTCACGATGGAAATGGAATGCAATATTGACAGACCATCATCAGTGCGAAATATAAGGGGGTGGAAATTGTTGTTCGAGCATCGGATACGACGTTACGAAGGCAAAGGAAACCTCCCCAAATGGTGCAATGATTTTGTAGCACGTTAAATGTAAACAGGTGCTTTTCTTGGTAGCAGAAAGTGGGATGATTGAGGTTTATCCCATCCCTGGCGAAAATGTGAAGAACAATCAATGATATATTCTAGCAATCTAATGGTTGATTGTCCTTTTTCCACAAAAATCCATCCATAACTTGAAAATAAAACAAAAAAAACCAGTGTGAAAACAATTACAATCTTTCGTTTTTTTTACGGTTGAGTTATTATTTTCTATCAGTTCGCTCAATGTTTTGCTTTTCCAGCTCCACTAAGAGCAGTTTCAATTTACATGCCTTCCGGAATGACAATAAAATTGAACCAATAAATCAGCTTACAGAATTATAATCGACTTACCGGAGTGTTGCGCAATGGGAAGTTTAAAAAAAAAACATCACAAAAAAACTCTGTTTGCACTCGCGGAAACATATTGATGGTCGATTGCTAAAAGAAACTTCATTCTAATAGCTTTATTTCACCGATTAACATCACAGTACCGCAAGCTTTCGCATTATGTGCTTTGACTTTTTGTGTGTGGACACAAAGCATGGCCTTCTTTGCCCCTCTCCTTGAACAACATGATTTTCGCTGTAGCGAACAGATTGAATTCGTTTTGCCGCATCGTTTAACCAAGGCGTTATCGGTGTTGGCACGATTGTGTGTGTGGTGTTTTTTTTTGTTCGTTTAACATTTTATCACAATCACCGGACAATTAACTTTACAACTTCCGTAATACCGCGGGACCATGATCTGCGGATATGGATTCCGTGTTTGGTGTGCCCCGGGTTTTGTCGTAAAATGAAATAAAAATACAGCTGCAGATCTTCCATCGGTTAGCTTCACAATGGTGACCGTAAACAGGCAAACTGACCCATTATTTCCCCGGGCTGGCAACGGCGCTGAGAAAAGGGGGGGGGGGGGGGGGGGGTTTATTTAATTTTAAGTTATTTTTTCACCCCCATTTTCTCTGCTTTTGGGTTCTTTATTGTTTTGCGCTTCAACCGCAACATTTATTTCATGCTTCAATCCTCTTTTTGGGGGAATACTTTTTGTCTTTCCATCATTTCTACGCCAGATTTTTTTTTCCTCCCAGTGTTTTGATTTGAAAATCTAAATTGAATCAATTTACGAACCCTTTTTCGCGCTGATTGAACGGTCCACAGTCGATCCTTCTTAGCCGGTGCTTTGTGCTTTTGGGTTTAAGTGCAAGATAATAAATATTGCCCACAAGAATTGAAAATTTCTGAAACGAAAAATGACACCCAAGAGGTTGGTAAAAAAAGTTAATCAATCATTGGGTTCGCGTGAACTTTACATTAATAACTTCATTAAAATGTTTTAATTTTGTGTTAGGATAGGATACAATCTTTCAACCCTCTTTCAAGTATGTCAAGCGGCACTCTACATGGTACTTTCGTAATGGCGGGATGTAAATATGTTCCACTCTGATTGCACTCGAATTAGTGGTGATACGTTTGCTAATGCTAGTGGAAAAACTTTTCGCTCCACTATCACTTACCGCATCTTTACCGGAACGACTACCAGCGAAGTAACGCCCACCAAGACGGGCAAGTTGTCCCCTGCACAGTGTTTTCCCGGGCTCCATCTAATCTTTCTCTCGTTTACCTCAGAGGACGAATGGAAGTGATTGGGAACTAGCAATGTCATTTTAAACGAGGCCAAAGGTTGTGTTCGGTAACGGTGTTCTTTAAACTTTGTAATTACACATTCTTCCATTTCCTCGTCACACATTCCGTCTCGCATTTGTGGGAGCTTTCCTGGAAAATTGTCTCGCAAAGCTGGACTTTGAGATGCCTGAACCTTTCGCTCAGAACTACGGAGCAGTGTCATCAATGAAACGTTACTCCGAAAATCACTCCAAATGGAAACTTGTCCCACATCCGATTTTGTTCGGAGTGGAGTGCTTCACGTTCGTTTTCGGGGG
The DNA here is from genome assembly GCF_943734755.1 of Anopheles moucheti. Lineage (NCBI taxonomy): Eukaryota > Metazoa > Arthropoda > Insecta > Diptera > Culicidae > Anopheles > Anopheles moucheti. The sequence goes on from NC_069141.1 coordinate 28,239,411, forward strand.
GAAAAACTTCAAAGTCCGCATGGTGAAAGCGTCCTTCTGCCCAGTACATTATTCGGGTGGTAATTACATTTCCTCGTGCTAAATGCTTGGTACAGCGGAAATGGCACTTGTTACTCGAGAGATCATTTGAGATAATTGACCTTATTACCATCACCAACCGAGAGCGGAATCAATAGCAAGTTCGAACACTAGAAAAACAAATTGAAAAGCTGACTCATAGAACTTGAACTCATAGAATTGAAGTATTTCAGGAACTACTACTGTGTCCGAAAAATAAAGTGACTTTCCGTTTTTTTTCTAAATGGTTTTTTTATTAAGCCAAATTAAGGTCATTCCATTCGAAGTAATCCCCTTCCGATGCAATGCACCTCTTCCACCTCTGCTGCCACTCCTCGAAGCTGGTGGAAAACGCGGATGCAGGGATGGTCTTTAGTTCCGCCGTCGCTGCGGCTTCTATCTCGTCGATAGTGTCAAAACGGTGTCCCCGAAGCGGCCGTTTTAGCTTGTTGGAAAGCCAGAAGTCGGCTGGTGCCAAATCTGGTGAATACGGCGGTTTCGGAACAATATAAGTGCCAATTGTTGTGAAAAACTCCCTCAAAATGATGACCGTATGGGAGGGCGCATTATCATGGTGCAAAAACCAACTGTTGTTTTTCCACAAATCCGGCCGCTTTCCGCCGGCCGGAAATCCCAACACTTTCCGAAAGGTCTCGTATCGTCAACCGACGATTGTTGACCACCAAATCCTTGATTTGGACGACGTCGGTCGAGGTGGATGGTCTTACCGGACGGTTCTCGTCTTCGACCTTCTCACGGTCATTCTTGAAATAACTGTACCATTTGTACACATTTTTCTTCGACATAGAATCTTCCCAAAAGGCTTTTTGTCGTATCCGCAATGTTTCCGCAGCGTTTATTTCATTGCGCAAACAAAATTTGATACAGGTGCGCTGTTCCACAAACTTAACAACTTGGTCATTATGGACAAAAACACATGGCGCAGCTCCGAAAACAAATTGTCAATACTAGCCGGGTTGATGTTGTGACTTGAAACTTGGCAGATCTGTCAAAAACATGCATATTGACAAACGAAAAATAAAAACAAGGGGCTTCTTTAGGTGCACGAAATTTGACATCTAGTGTCACCTTACTTTTCGGACACAGTAGTAAATATGCGAATAGCTAACATTTGCAGTATTTAGTCATTTAACTAATTGACCGAAAAACTGTTTCTCTGTAACAAGTTTGTGTTGAAATCTTCATGATTGTTGATTGCATCAACATAAATATTTTTCAAGTCATTCGCAAATCTGAGCTAAAATGAGCAATTTCTGTTGCTCATCCTATTTGATGCAACTGTTATTTTATTTTTGTTCATATTATGTTTCAATATATTACAGAGCATAAAATTTTTTGGGATTGAATTGGATTGAAGCATGAACTTTTGGATCGGCCACAGGCATCAACTGAAAAATTGCAAAATGAGCTTTTAGTATGAACTTCTGGCTCAAATCACACATTCATTGAACAACAATCGAGTGCTCCTTTTAGTGCTCCTTCCACGCGCTTAACAAATCGATTGAATTTCTGAAGGACTTAGCCCTCTGATCTCCGATAAGCGCTGAAATTCCATCAAGTACAGCGTTAGTCTCAAATAGTTGCAAATTCCCATCAAATGCCATTTTATTACAACACCTTCAACTATGCTGCGATTTTTCTTCACCATACTTTAGCTCCATCAGAGAACCATTTTGCTGCATGGAGAAGTTACCCCACCCCGATAGATCTCAGCTTCTTTGCATTTAGAGTCGAAATTTGGAATTTGCGTATTCTTTGAAGACATTGTCTCTTGTGATTGGCATGCTTGTAAGAAGATTATGAAGTTATCTTCATATTCAATAAAAGATAAATCATAATAAATCATAATTCTGTTTAAAGCAAATCAATCCCTTTTCATCTCTAGACATTTCTAGAACGGAAAACAAATCACAAACTTTACGTTTTCTTCCCTTTAGCGCTTAGCACACACAAACACCATTCAAACAATGAATCCACGATTACATTTGAAGCGCTTTTTTCCTTACATTTGATGTACCCTTTTGTGACTCAGCGCTCTTGAACCACACAAAGCTCCCGAATGCATCGGGATGCACATTCCTTCAGAATGCAATTCGATTCGCATTCAAAATATAAAAAAAAAACATAAAAAAGGATTTTGGCCTGCAGCGAATGGTTTCGAAATTGGATTTTATCGAGACGTGTAGAAAATCGTGCAGACGAGCTGCCAAACAGTATTTTCTCTACCCTTTTTACCTTTTCCTTTTGATATGAAATGTAAATTTCTTGAACATTCGATAATGCTTGTGCAAACTAGAGAGAAAAATAGGACGCTTGCTACGATCGCTCGGAGAACGATTTCAATTCCCGTGAACCCTATTTGCCTTCTTTGCTAGCACCCGATGGCTAGAAGATGAAGTTGACAGTGAAATTTAATGCCAAAAGCTGCTGTGCACCAATGTGCAGCACGGTAGTGATGGTGGGAAAAAAACGCGAATGGCTAAAGGACATGAATATTGATGGAACAAATCGAAGAACAGATTTGATTTATGTGGTTGATGCACAGGGTGCATGCGAATGGGGAAATAGCAAATGTGGTAGAAAATGTACTTTACTTTCAGGTCGTGGCGAGGGCGAATTAAAGTCCGTTGCTCGCGTTTCTTCTGATCGGTACTATGCGTTAATTTTGAGAGCAAATTTATTTAGCAAACGAAAAATATTTCTTTCGTTCCACTGTTAGGAAGAATGAAAAGGTGATTAATTAAGTTAACTCACTCACTTTTACTTTTAAGCTTTCTCACCAGTAAATCCTATCAGCATGCTTTTCTTCATATGTAATCTTTGAAATTTGTGTTTCCAGGAAAAGCCATATATTTTTAACTTTTCCCTCCACTTTTTTTGCTTGAGACGTTAACGAACCATGCCGCGTAGAGACGTGTCCATAAATGTATACCATTTTCAGAGCACAGAATTCACACAAACACCAGCACCAAGAAAACGAATCATTAAAACATAAGATGCTTTTACTCTCTCTCTAAGCCACTGTGAACTTTCGTTCGACAATCCTTCGTCGTCGTCGAGAAAGGAACGCATTCCTCTTCACCGGTGATCTTGGCACGCAAGTCACCATCCTGCTCGTTTATCCCCTTGTAGGCTTACAGTATTTTCCCTTTGTATGAAATCTCTTTAGGCTCATCCTTCCAAACTTTAAGTGAATTCCATTGGAAAAAAAAACGGCAAGAAAGCTTCCAGTTGCCGAGCAGCAGCAAGCCATCAAACGGCAGCAACCAGCAGTATAACATCAGTGGCAAAGCAAGCCTTACTGCCGGTACGAAAACATTAGGCATTCCTCGGCCCGGTTGTGTGGAGCTTTGCGTCGATTCTTGGCAGTGTCAAATCCAGTCAGTTTTTCGGGATGGTAAAGTGGTTTGTTGATTGGAAAGAAAGGGAAAAGTTGTGTTGATTTTAAATTTTGCGAATTGTTTGAAAGCGTTTCCCTTTCAGTCGAATAAAAACACTCTTCTGAAGCTGCAAACTTTGCGTTTACTTTGCGAAAGTGGAGGAATATTTACTGACAAACTCTGAAGCAAGTCGTTCAGAGTGGTTCTCTGCTCATTTTAAACAATATCATTTTACCTACATTTTACTGTTGGAAGTGCATGAAAAGAAGACAATTTAATTAATTTCGATTTTATATATGATTTAAACAATGGAGAAAGAGATGCTGAAAGGAGTTATCGTAAAAATGTTGAGTTGTATATTGATAAAATCCGGATTCATGTAATACATTTATATGGAACATTTTAAGAAGGTATGTAAAAACCAAATACAAATGGTTTGCTGTTGCCACATTCAATATGAGAAGCAAGCAACTTAATTTACCGACCGGTGTTCATTTGCTGACAAAACGAAACAATGAAGTCGTTTGATAAATAGACAACATAATCTTCCACCACACTACCCTTCCAAGTAAACATAAAAGCATAAACTCAGTTTCTAGTCGTAACGATCAAGTGCTTGTCATCATGCAGCTGTCACAGTGCAAAATATTATGTTTCAATAGCGACATGTGCATGTCGCGATGGCTGGAACGCATCAACAAACACATCCCAAACGAAGGTATTGAGCATCGCGTTCCAATGCATTGCTCGAACTTTTCTCAGCGTATCCAAGCTGTTGCAGCAGAAAGAGGAAACACAACCAGCCCTAGTGCCACGGTCTGTCAACGGAGTTCGCGCTATTGACAACCGTTTTATGGGTAAAGGTAAAAAAAAATGTACAGACCCACCTGAGGCTTATTCGAACCACACCGAAGGGCGTCGAATCCGGATTTTCTACCGACTAGGAAAAACGACCCGAGCCTGTATTGTCAACCAATGTGCTCTGTGTCTCCGTTACAGAAAGAGAGAAAGAGAGAGAAAGAGAGAGAGAGAGAGAGAGAGAGAGAGAGAGAGAGATATTAGCCCTTCATCCGCACAAGATGCCATCCACGATCGATCAGCCCGTTGATTGATGTCTATCGAAGCGCATCAATCTCCCGTTAATAAAGGGTGTATACGGCAATTTTCTATTAAATAATGCAACATGACAGTTCCGAGCGAGAGCGAGAGCACGATCATGCAACAATGCATCGACAAGAAGCGCGGCAGACGTAAAGTGGATCGGAATAGCAATGAGACACCTTCATTGCCTCCCGTCTATTCTGAAGTAGACTCCGACATCCCTAAAGGTGAAAAACTAAACTATCATCAATGTGAACCCTTTTGCAAACCCCGGCCTAGATAGTGAACGCTGTAGAAACGCCTTCCCTAATTTGCATATTGTAATTTCCTTCTTCGCCCGACTGGACTGCGTGCATTTGCGATAACAAAGTCAACCCCCTCTCACAAACGCACTGTTCATCATCGTCCGATCGTTCGGCTTTTGCTGCATAATCACCCGTGCAGTGGGGACGAATGGCGACGTGTGCCCTTCCATATGATTGACTCAAGGTGTGGTTGATGGCTCAGGTTTCTTTCTCGTTTCGCGTATGCGTGTACCTGGTGCACTGGCACCATGCAATTATTTAATTTCCTAATAATAAGCTTTCCTCTGTGGATGGGTTGCGTCGTGACCAATAATTCCCACCTCATGTGTCTGTTCCGGTGAGGTAAATATGAAAGAAAAGCAAAACCGACCCGAGGGAATAAAGTGTGTCTGTGTTGTTAATGGTGATGATCACTAACTGTTACTGCCGTACAGTTCATGGTTAGATGTCGCAAAAGAATGTTGTGCTAAAATGGAAATGAAATGTACAAATTCTTTGTAATGTAATAAACCAAAAAAATAATAGATGAAAAATGGAGCACTTTATCAACTAAAAAGTTGGTTGTACTGGGATCTAGCCACTAGTGTAACTATAAACTTATAAACTATAAGGCAAAAGAACAAGCCCTTCAATGGGGATCATAGACGCCCAACGTTGTTACCACAAAAAAAAAAACAGATAAATAAATAGACTGATATTTGAAAGCTTTTACATCTAAAAACCAAATCTTTATTACAAAATATGTGTGCCTATGTGCCAGAATAGGTGGCATCACTTATCTAAAATAATCAACTTTTTACAGTTACTATAATCATGCACATGGCACTCGTTTTGCGCCAGGTCATTACACGTTGAAACTGTTTAAATGCTTTTATATACAATTTTACACAGCTAAGCCATAAAAGTAAATTTATTTATCCTTTACTGTATCAGATAAGCACTTGACAAATTTATGAGCCTGTTTCTACTGCCGCTTTGGTGTGGTTTCGGTACAGTTACCGTACAAAAGCCACTACAGCGCAACCTGAATTCCAGTGCAGCTCGATGTGCGGGACTGATTGAATTAAGATTTAATCAAAATAGATCAACTTTATTCAACTATCGAGTAGGTGCAGGAAGCCTTCGAAAAGACTGACTGTGCACCGCACGTTTAGGAGGCCGCCTTCCTCGCATATAACCGGACGTCGCAAATCGATACGGAAAGCTGCCCACCGCACCAGGATGGTGTCGCTTCGGGGATAAAGAGTGAAGTTCGCGCGATTCAACAGGGCTGCATACATTTATGGTTAGTCCTATCGACCTAACTAGCGAAACCTGATCCACATCTTGTCCCATCTATTTATCAATCTCGGCACACATCCATCGTCCAGCAGCGAACCAGTGCCAACAGCAGCAGCACCCATGCAAGCCGTAAAACTGTCCCTTAATGTACGAAAATGTGCCCTACAAGTGTACCCTCAGGGCGAATGCATAATGCTATTAACGGGAGCACAACCATGGCCCCACCACATCGGGCCTGGCAGTAAGTCTCGGATGGGTGGTTGGTTGACTACACCCTA